>NC_142195.1:0-1390000 GCF_026936395.1 Plectropomus leopardus | reverse complement strand
ATATATATATATATATATATTTATATGAATAGTTATTAGTTAGAAATTAGGTAAACATATATTAAGATTAATATCTATATTTACTTTCCTTTTTAAAGGCAATCAATCTTCACTTTTTTTGGCAAAATCAACTTGTCACATTTCACAGTGCACTTTCCTCCTAAAAAGTACAAACAGTCTTAACTGTGGTCAGGGAGTATTCAGAAATTTAACTAAAGTACATGCAGTGATAGCAGAAGTATCTTTACCCTAGTAAAAGTACTCATGTCACACTGTGAAAATACTCTGTTACAAGTAAAATACCTGTATTGCCACTTAAGTAAAAGTAAGTAAGTAAAATATAGTTAAAATAATAAAAGTAAAAATACCTAATGCAGAAAAATCTATAAAGAAAACAGGGGGGGAAACACCCCCTGTTTTTGAGGGAAAAAAAAGAGAGAAAGAAACAGACATCAATGTTTTTTTAAAAAGTTGGCAATTCTTTTTCTCATGAAAATACTTCTTTACAAGTAATGAGGTTAATAATTAGAATAATAAGTCAACTATACTCTTTGAAATATAGAAGACTGGAGGTAGCATGAAATGAAAATACAAGTACTTCAAATATGTGCAGCACAGTACTGTGGTAGATAAAGTACCTGAAACCAGACTTGAGAAGAAGATCAGATTTTTTTTTTTAGCAGAAAATGTCTTTGGTAGTTAAAGTCACCTATTAGAATATTACTTGAGTAAAAGTCTTTAAGTATCTGATTTTACTGTTCTTAAATATCAAAATTAATTTCATGATATTAAATGTACGAAGGTATTTAAAGTAAAATGTATGCTGTTAATAAAAAAGCAAACAGTCAGAATGCTGAGAATTATGAAGTTTATTTCTTCATAACATACACCTCCTTGTGTACATTACAGTTGAAGAAAAACAAGTTTGTTTAATCAACTTAAATTATTTAAAGTAAATATCATTTTTTTTGCCTTCCCTATCATTCCTTCATTTGTCCCTTCCTCTCCTCCTCTCTTCCTCCCCTTCTTTCCTATTTTGTTGTAAGTAACTGAAATACTTAGAGGAAACGTAATGGAGAAAGAGTACACATTATTTAGGAAATGTTGAGTAAAAGTGAAAGTTGACAGAAATGTAAAAGTAAAGTATTAATATTTCAAAAAAATACCTAAGTACTGTAATACATTATTATTACTTTGTTAGATAGCACCACTGGTGCAGTAGTTGAGTAAAAGTCCTTGAGTTTAAATGCAAATGACAGAAAAAGTTCCATAAAAAGCAGTGGGAATAAGAGAGCAGAGTGTAGTTAATGTAGGAGACAGAAATTGAGCTGTGGATCAAAGTCAGCATTTCCTTCTCTCTTCTCTCTGTTTCCACTGCCCATCTGTTAAAAAGGGAAAAAAATCCCAGATCCCGAAGGGACCGTAAAGCCCCAGGATCATTTGTGGCTTTTTGGTTTGTGGCAATTTGATTACTTGTAACTTTGTTCTACAGTATGGGAACTTGCTCTCCTAAAGCACAATGACAACATGAGTCCTTATTTATTTCCTGATCCTGAGGCCCTGTCATAAAGAGGGTGTATTTTGTCATTTATATTGATTTTTCATATTTTTCATCGTATCCTGACAATTTTGAGTAACCACACTGTTCATTAAATATTGTTTGACAAATAACTTAATTTTGTGCTCAAAGTTTAAAAAAGACAAAAGAAAGAAAAATAGAAGGATGTCACTAAAACGGGGAGATGATGTGGGACTACAGTGAAATCAGCAGGTCTTATGCATCTTCCAGGCTTGCGCAGGTGTACTGTCATAAACATCATTAACACTGTTGTGGGCTAGCTGAACTTATCTTGCATTTGACCATAACTGCAGCATTATAACCTTATTATATCTCTTTATCGATGTCTCCTCCACCTCAGTTTAGTGTGCTGTTAATGTTCAATGCAATTTCCACTAGGTGCACTGTCACATTCAATGTTGCTGCTAATCCCTGACATATCCCAGGCTGTGATCAAAAGTAAATAAGTAAATAATTATATATTTTTCTTCTAAAAAATAGTGGCATTGTGACAACAATCTGGCATTTAAAGGTTTAATTTCTGAGAATTAATGAATACGTGATATTTATTATGAGCACTGATGACTGTAAAAAACAAAACAAAAAAAACAACTCTGACAATAGAAAATCATATTAATGTAGAATATTTTTTCTAGTCTGATTTTGAAGAGTTTTTTGTGTGTGTAATATTCCAGAAGGCCCTAAAGATTCATATAGGAATAAGTACAAAGATTGCCTCCTGGTTGTATGGCTGCATGCACCACTCAGTTTCTCTTACAGTTTACAGGCAGCACAGAACATCTCTAAAATCACCTCCCTTTACAGATTAGTGTCACTGATTCAGTATCTGAGCAGATGTCTCCCCTTCTGTTGCTGAGATATGACATTTAATAACGGCTTGATGAGTGTCTGTGCAGAACATTATGATTTCACAGTGAAGATGACCTTTTACCTTTTGGATATAAAATGTCATCACTTCATTATTTTTGATGTATGATTATCAGCAAATTGTGTTGCTATAAACACTTACATGTAAAAATATAGTTCAACATGTACTTTTATCTGTGTCTGTATTAGACAGGCTCTATATAGCTCTATATGACTATAACTGTGAGTAAAGTATTGTGGAGGAGCCCCCCCCCCGCCCCCCTTCTTTTTGTCAACAGGGTGAAAAAGGTGCACATGAAAATGTGAAGAAATGCATGTCAACAGTTTCACAGAAAACTGGCTTTATTGAATATAAATCTCTGTTACAGTACCCATGAGGTGGTGCTGCTGGAAATGAAGTCAAAATGTGAGCAAAAGACAAAAGGCTTTGCATGATTACAGTCATCTTTATAGGAGGCATGCTGCTCTAGCTGTGCCATGATCGCTCTACAAAGATGATGGAGGAGAAAATGTGGTGCGAGGGTGGATTTCAATCAGGTTCTGATAAATTATTGAAAGGAGTTATGAGTGAAGTGCATCTAGAGGGTAAAATATGAACAGTTTATAATTCTTAAAAAATGATATGAAGGCACTTAAGAAGCACTGATATAGTGGAAACAAAGCATGAGCTCACATTAGGCCCTTAGTAATGACAAATACCCTGAACTCTAACAGGAAAGCATTAGGTGGACAAAACATCATGTAGACAGGCATCATGGGATTGTACGGTGCGTCAGGCACTGATATTGGCACAAATAACATGTTACTGCAGCTAGTTATTAAACACCAAAATACAGTCAATATGATGTCAAATGTCTTGAAGTTAAATATATGGCTTTATAATCTTTACACAAACAAGTCTTCTAATCTAACCCAGGCCAAAATACTGGAGCTGCTTATGTCAAAATACTTACACGAGAAACTTTTACTAAGACAGCCACTTATTCAACCATTCCGTTTTAATACATTTCATAGCTCAATCTTTAGAAAAATAATGTTTTTCTGATTTGTTCCATTGCAAAGTTAATTTCTCCAAATTTAAATCTACATTTAATTTCATTGTCTTTATTTCAGATTGAAACAGTGCGACATGTAACGCGCTGACTATCATCACTGTCACCACACACCTCTGCTTCACAATGAACTATCACTGAGACATTGTGTCTCTTTGCCTCAGAACTTGCTCACACACACAAAAAAAACATCTCCATAGAAAATTTGCATAGATTACGCATAGTTTGCATAGAAGCCTAAATTGTGCCTGCCTTCATATCTCTGACTTCTAACAGTCACGTTCTGACAGTGAAGGCGGGCAGAATTTACTGGCAGGATGGCAGGCCATTAAGATACAAAGGAGAAAAAAAGCACCAGATATATTGAAAAGTATATGATCATATATAGTCAGAAGCGCAGATACCTCAGTGAGGACTAAGGCATACATATATTTCTGTATTATCAAAATTCATGATCATCACTACACTTTTGACTTTCAAACTTAAATACAGAAACAGTTTGATAAAAACCATCCTGCTCCATCACTGTGAAGCATGAAGCCTCCTCTCTCTACATGTTGCTGGGGGAAGGTCCTGAGCATTCCAAAGCTCACCACTCTATTACTGATGGACACGGACACACACACACACACACACACACACACACACACACTCACTCACACACACACACACACACACGCACTTTCTCACTGCTCCTGGCCGTCCTCCCGCAGCTCTGAGGGGAGGAACTTGTACTGCTGCTGTCTGATCATGGCCAGCTTCTTCCTGGCCTCGTCCAGCTCCCTTTCTTTCCGCAGCATCTCCTCCTGAGCAGCGATGATCTGCAACACAGAACAGCCTGTTAGCACACTGACCAAACTAAAGGCTAAATACAACAACTGACTACTTGCTGAATGCCAAAACCCTTATTGTTAGCAGCTTGAGATCAGAAACTAGATGAGGCAGGTCAAGCTTTGGATTCCCTGACCTGCCAAACTGGGATGCACGGGCTCAACTGAGAGACACTTGTTACATTAAGAGTGTTAAGAGTCTTTTTTTATCACATTTCCAAAACAATCTAGAATTACTGTACGCCTTTGTACACCAGTCAGGTTGCAGTTACAGTTTTTATCACACACATCTTCCCCCTGACAGCACAAAAGATCTTTACAATCAACACAATTAACAGATTAGTGTCACCAAATGTCTCCCTCTCTGTCCCTGTGGAATAACATCAAATAATGGTCTGACAAGTGTGTGTGCAGAATATTATGATGTCACAATGACATTGACCTTTGACCTTTAGGATATAAAATGTCATCACTTCATCATTTCATCCTATTAGACATTTGTGTAAAATTGTTTGATTATCAGCATATCAATTCTGAAGTTTTGGCCAAAAACATGTTTTGTGAGGTCACAGTGACCTTGTCCTTTGACCACCAAAATTGAATCAGTTCAGTCTGAAGTCCAAATCGATGTTTGTGCCAAATCGGAGTAAACTCCCTTAAGGCCATCTTCAGATATGGCGTTCATGAGAATGCGACGTATGAAAGGACACATTGACCTTTGAACACTAAATACTAATCAAATCATTCACGAAGTTCACATTTGTGCCAAATCTGAAGGAAAAACAACCACTCTATTATTAACAGACTTTTACGGCAGCACATTACACACCCTCCATTGTTTACTTTCAACAATACAAGACCAACTTAAATCACTCAGAGCGTTTTGCTAAGAAGCAACTCAACAAAAGTAGCTTACACAGACAGGTGTATTCTCAGAGCTTACAGTGTAATTTTATAGCTTTATTTGCTGATCTCTGAGTCTGTCAGGTCCTTATTTATTCTGTCTCTGTACAGCAGTGACGCTGAGGTAAGCTCCGTGTGTCCACAGACAGAGATATAGTTTATCCTTCATTCCTGGATCTCAGTAACGTCAGGAAAATCTCAGCTAGATCTTCATGCTGATAGGCTATCGCAGGATTTCAACTTGCGTAATGGACGTGAAGACACAAATTCCGTGTTTTTACATCCATCGTGTCGCATCCAAAGCATCCATTGCATCCATCACATCACCCGGCGTGAATTCACGCTTATTCGCACCCATACATCAGCTTTGTATGTAAACTCATTGCGCAAAATGCTCGCATCGCGCTAAGTGTGAACACATATTAGACTGTAAAAGCCTTTTCTCCTTTGTAAAAATAAAGAAACTGTTTGAAAATACAAACAAGAGAGCATAAATCTACGAATTGTGTCCAGTGTGTTTTCTTCAGTAAACCTCCAAAGTGGGTTATTTTAAAACCCTTTTTTTCATTTAATTACATAAAAAATACACATTTTATATTTTTGCATCTAATTAATTTTATGTTAATATGTATTTTTATTATTCATATCACTGGTTTTTAATATCTGTATTTACTCTAAGCTGGTATATGAGTACGTAGGTAATTAGGTGGCTATACTTTTGCTCCTGATGTGTGTTTGGGATCTTTCACTCACCTGAGCGATACCTCCCACCATCTTACTCTTGACCACCACAGCTTGGTCATCCTGAGCATCAAACGCGGCTTTCTGTGCTGCTTTCACCAGGTTATCAGAGGCTCTCTTCACAGCGTTTCCTGCAGCCTGGAGAAACACACAGGGTTCAAAATAAAAAGTTTATACACAATGGCAATCATATAAAATAAGAAAAGAAAAGTTACAAAAGAAACAAAAAAAAAAATAAATTTAAAAAACCTCAAGAAAGTGCTAAAAAAAACCTACTCTTGCTTGCTCTGTAACATAATTTGAAATATCTCATAAAGAAACCTCAGGATTGGGTCGCTGCTTTTTGCAGATGATGTGGTCCTGTTGGCTTCATCAGACTGTGACCTTCAGCTCTCACTGAATCGGTTCACAGCCGGTTGTGAAGCGCTACCTCGGGGTCTTGTTCACGAGTGAGGAAAGTGTCTGCACCAATCTGTCGTGGTGAAGAGGGAGCTGAGCCGAAAGGCAAAGCTCTCGATTTACCGGTCGATTTTCGTTCCTACCCTCACCTATGGTCACGAGCTTTGGGTAGTGACCAAAAGAACAAGATCGTGGGTACAAGCGGCCGAAATGAGCTTCCTCCGTAGGGAGGCTGGGCTCTCCCTTAGAGATAGGGTGAGAAGCTCGGTCATCCGGGAGGGGCTCAGAGTACCCCCTGCTCCAGTGCCGCTGCTCCTCCGCATTGAGAAGAGCCAGATGAGGTGGCTCAGGCATCTAATTAGGAGAGACTATGTCTCTCAGCTGGCCTGAGAACGCCTCGGGATCCCCCGGGAAGAGCTGGACAAAGTGGCCAAGAGAGGGAAGTCTGGGCTTCCCTGCTTAGGCAGCTGCCCCCGCGACTCGAAACCGGACAAGCGGACAAGAAGGTGATGATTAAGAGAATTCAAAAAATAGTTTTCTGTACATTTTTCCACCTTTTCTAAACATATCTAATAATCCCCCTGCTAATTTTCTATCATTGCCTTGTCACCTTTTACAGTTTTTTTAGTTTGCTGCACATTTTTTGTCTACTTGCTTATTAAGTGTTTTTTCCTGTGTTTTGAAAGAAATCGAACCAATGTCATCAGGTTTAAATGCTCCTTAAGGTATCTGAATGCAGCACAACAAACACATGTAAATCCAGGTGTTAAAGGGTTAAATCCTTTTAGTTGTGTGAAAGGCTTCCTTTTTACCTCAGGTGTAATGTAGGCTTTATTTTCAAGGTGGTGTACATGTTATAAAGAAATGAACTTCCTCAGAATTCTGACGGCTTGCTTTTTCAAGAAAAGCATTTGCTTGTACTTTTACTTTAAATACTTAAGTACATTTAATATCATAAAATTACTTTTGATATTTCAGCACATTAAATATCAGATACTTTCAGACTTTTACTCCAGTAATATTCTGAGCCAAAGTCAATTTTGGATAAGATATTTGTTCTGTTACTCCGGAGTGTCTTTAAGGTACTTCATAAACTGCTGGAGGTGGAGCCCTGCTCGCCTGTTATTACAGTGAAGTGAGCTCGTCTCTCCAGCACATTCTGAACAGATTCATCCTGTGTCATTACACATACTCTTACACTTACATCACTACACACATTCCCACACAACTCCCTCTCCTGACCCCGACCCCCTCTCTAACTTTCTTTTATTATTCATCCCTCTGTTCTTTAAGCTTGTGTTTTGTGAGGTTTTTCTTTACTTCTTGCTTCATTACTTTTGTTTAATATTATTATTATTATCTTTTTTGTAATGTATCTCTCTGTTCTTTAAGCTAAAATGTTTTGTGAGGTTTTCTTTAGGCTGCTTCTTTTTTCCCCTCATAATTGTTGTTGTTATTATTGTTGTTGTTGTTACTATTATTACTATTACTTTTATCTCAGGCGACTGTGGCTCAGAGATAGAGTTCTAATCAGAAGGTCAGCAGTTCAATCCCCGGCTCCTCCAGGCAACATGTAGAAGTGACCTTGGACAAGATACTGAACCCCAAATTGCTCCAGATGCCGCGTCATTGGAGTGTGCATGCTTATGTTATGCATGGTTACTACCTAGTAGGTGGCACCTTGTGCGGTAGCCTCAGCCACCAGTGTGTGAATGTGTGAGTGAATGACTAAATGTGAAAATGTAGTGTGAAAGCGCTTTGATTGGTCGAAAAGACCAGAAAAGCACTATACAAGTACAGTCCATTTACCATTTACCATTATTATTATCTAACTTCTTCAATTTGATTCCATTATTGTGAAATGATGTATGGGCTATTACAATGAAGTGGAGACAACTTTAAAAAAAAAACAACAAGCAAATGTTAAAAACACCTGTAGGTAAGATTCTAAATGCTACTGTATAAGTTGTTGAAACATAAATAGAAAAAAATGAAACTGAAAAAAGTTCCTTTTACTGGCTCCGTCTGGAGCTTCCTAGTGGAACCTGAAATAAGATTGTTTTTATCAAAGTACAAAGAATGAAGGGAAAATGAGGTGAATTCTAAAGGCAATGCTTTCCAGATGTCTAACATTTCTAACTGTGGACTGTGATTCAGTTTTCTGTAGAAACAGACTTGTGCAGACTTGAGACAGAAGACACATCAGCTGTGCTTCTTGTGAACATCAACTCCAGGAAAGGAAAAAAAGAACTTACAGCAGCACTCAGAGCCAAAACCATAACAGGTTTTTTTTCCTGCTCAGAGGCTGAGAATCACTGTAAAAGGCAACAAGGAGCAGCCTGCTCAGCTCCGCTCAAAGCCAAACATTCGTCTCATTGGGCAGCTCGACTCCAACAAAGAGGAGTTTTCTCCTTTTGCGGCTCCGTGGGCTGAAATCAGACACTGAGCTGGCAGAGCACGGCACAGTCACACACACACATCCGTGAATCTCCTCCACTGGTTTATCTTTGGCTGGAATGTTACTGTTAGTCTAGCCCTGACATACGACATAACACTGTGAAGCTCCCCTCAACAGCTGTACTGGACACACACGACACACACTAAACTGAGACTGTCACAGCGCTGCTCCCCGGAGGTCCCAGGAGGATGATCTCATCAAATCCATTGTCAAAGAGCAACTAAACACACGGTTTGAACTCAACATGTCCTTTCACACACTCAAAAATCCACTCAGATCCAGGAACATCCCATCATACCTCCCTGCAGCTCTGACAGAGTTTTTGGTCAATTATCAGTTTAAATCAGCACAGTTTTCATCAGCAAGTGAACGGCTCACATTTCATTGAACTGCCACCCAACTACTGCAGACCAGGATTCATGAGGATTTCTCTGGATCACTGTGATGCACTGCTCAGAGGCCGCTACAGAGCACAACTGCCACCTCCATTTGGGAAGAGCGACTGTGTGGCCATTTTGCCAACATCAAAATATGTAAACAAAGAAAGACGCATGCCACCAGTGACACGTGAGACCTGGAGATGTGCTGGCCAATCAGAGGCCACACTGCAGTTTGCCATACAAAACAATCTGAGGCACAATTCAGGACACCAACATCACCGTCACTGATGACATCAATGAACTCACTGTGTCTGTGATGGATTTCATCTGTAAAACTACAAAAGCATCTAGAGATGGGGATTTTTATCTATATTGATACCATTATGGAGTCTTTATCGATACCACTATTACACTTCTATTATTTAGTGGAAAGATGAGGCAACTTTTTTTTTTTTTTTTTTTTATTTTTAATATAAATATTAACTTTGAAAAATCTTGGCATTTGTAGTTTTATTAAGTATTACAAGACGAGTAGAGCTCATGATAGGGTGTTAAATAGGTTGTAATTCCATCCCTTCTATCTATTTTATTTGCTGGGAAAACAAATGTCTCAACCAAACAACTGTAGAAATTAATTAATTAATTTCTCGCAAAAAAATAACTTGATTTTTTCTTGATGTTACATTTGAACACATCATGATGACATTTTATTTTCCTTTGCCTAATAGTCAATTTACTGAGCTGTCCTTGAACACTTCACAATGAAACCTTGTTTATTTATCTAACTAGCTGTTATCCTGCAGATTTCAACTGGGATTTCAACACTGGAAAGTGTGGGTATGCTTCCCACTGCTGCTGCGAGAGGATAATGATGAAGACTGTGCCGGCTGTGCAGCGGCTGCAACTGATGGATAATTACAGCACGGTGATGACAGTCCAGAGCTTCACCGTCAGGTGTGTGAGGGAGAGACTGTGCACTTCACGGATGAGGGGGAGTTGAGGGAGAGATGGGATACTGACCCCCAACGGTTTCAGCATTTCAGGTGAGAGAGACACCATGCATTACAGAGCTTCAGTGTTATGTGAGAGAGAGCCCAGCTGCCTCCAACTGCTTCAAAGCAGTTTTGACACTTAATAGTTTGTGAAGTTAAAAACTCTCTGTGTGTCTGAAATGATAAGTGTCCTCAATATGAAAGATGTTAAAATCCACCTGCTCTGTGCTTCAGGGCAGAGCTCCACTCAGGGTGAGCTGCAGGGCGGCACACATGTTAGCATTCCAATGCTACTCTCACAACATGTAAATGGCTCGACTCACTCAATAAACCCTTTAATAACCCGTTGGGGAAAATGATCATTCCTGTCAAAGCCCAATATTTGGGTCCAGCCTTTGTGTTCAATAATACTGCATTATTGTGGGTGGCAACAAATCAACTGGTAACACAGTATATAAGCCAGTTGTTGCCCTGACCCTCCTGCTGCCCTCAGGAACCCCCCACACAGACACCTTCAATCAGATATTCACACATTGAGTTGAGAGTCTGCACATAACTCAACACTGAATAATTACAACCTTAAAAAGCACCATGGCAAAGAGTGAAGTGAGCAAATGCTGCTGGTGTAATCATAGATCAGGGCTAATGTTTCCACTTGTGGTGCCCTGGGTGGATTGGTGGATTGTTTCCAGAGCTCCTGTAGACATAAATGTATGGGAATTACTGTGGTGGCAGCTGCAGGCCCAGAAGAGGAGGAGATAAGCCACTGCTGATTGGATCAGAGAATATGAGATGGCTTGGGCAGCCTGATGTGCTCACAGCGAGCACACACACAGCCTTAAATATACTCGTTTTGGGTGGATGAGCTGACAGGAGATACTTGTAGTTTCTGTTATGTCTTGAGACTGACCGCATCAGTTACACATGAAGGTCACATCACTCACTGTGGGCCACATTATTCCCATCAGTCAATCAATGCTCTCTGTGCACTTTCATTGCACAAACTGCTTTTTAAAAGCCACTACTTCTGCAAATAAAGGTGATCTTACTTTTCATCATGTATACTTTCTGCTGTGTCTCATAAAATAATACTTATGATGTCAGGTCATGTCTTGTGATGTCATCAGGGCTAACTCAGTTTAGGCTGAGAGACTGGAAGTTTCTATCAAAAGACTTGAGTTACAAACTGCAGGTGTGAAGTTTGAAATATGTCGGCTCTTACCAGATCAATTGCTTTATGGGAAATGTAAGTTATAGTGTTTTTGGATCATAAAGGGAGTAGCCCTTTAAAATAATGAAATGCAGCAGTGTGTATGAGTACTCTTACCTGTCCTAAATATAGAGCCCACTAATCCTGATGTAGCAGCTGAGCAGATCACGCAGCTCACCTGTAACCCTAAACACTCCGCCTATTAATAGACTATCCAACACGCTCAGCTGTTGCAGAGTGACTAATGTTGTGATGTGACTATTGTTCTCACAGCAGGTACTATAGGTCTGCATCAGACGTATGCACGAGGACCCCCGTCTCACTGTGCCTCAGCCACTATCAAATGTCAGGGTAACGAGGTGGGATTAAAGGGTTGGGGAGCTAACTTTGGAACTGACCCTGGATTTTAAGTCTTGGGAAAATGGCTCAAGTTCAAACAAACTTTGTTGCCATGGTAACTAACACAGATTCCTTGCCTTTATTTTTGTCATATTTTTGGGAAAAAGGGAAGAGTCTGCTTATGTAGTATTATGCAAAATACTGAGGTCATTTAAATGATCAGTTTGCTGTTATAGTGTAGTTCCCTTATTGTCAACGAGTCGTGCAAACCCAAACTGTGTGATTTCAACTCTCAGGTCTGTCTTGAGATGTCATGCAGCCCAAAAAGACATTTTCCCACTGACTTACAAACAGGAAGACACGTCTGTAAACCAGTGGATACATTTTTTTGAGCAACACAACCCCTGCAAAACAACTTGTTTCACTATCAAGATTTCATCAATTTGGTCTGATAACATCTGGAAGGTCTGCAAGAGCAGCAAGGTTAGATCCTTTCCTATGAGTTAGCGAAGCACTACACCCAAAATCGCCTGCTCTTCTGGCATTAGTCTCTAGTGTGCAGGCTCTATGGACCCAATGATACCAGAGCAGTGCAGATCATCTGGGTAATTTCATACCACAGAAACCGACTTATTTTGGCTTCATGTGCCACTGAACAGCTTTCATAGGAATGGACAATACCTGCCAATGCTGTATCCACATCTCTTAATACATCCATGATACCAACCAACAGAGAAGTGAAACTGAAACTGAAATCCCTTTTTCCCCAAGGGATGTAATGTAACTTAATTCAGTGTCTGTGGTTCATCAGTGAAGTGTATAAATTGCACTGCAGACTGAGTCTCTAACAGTGAGAAACAGGGTTACAGCTGTCACATAGGAATGAGTCCAACTGTTCAAATGTGTAGGATACATCAGCCACTGTCTTTACTGTGAGGAAAAACTGCTGTCCTTTTCCACTTTGATTGGCCAAAAGATGGTGCCACATTATATTCACAGCTGTAAGAATATCTAGTGGGTTTTCACTCTCAACCTGATAGTTCAAATTCAAACTAACTCTGCTGCATTGGCCTGTTTGGATTTGTTAATTTAAGCTGGTGTGAAAGATGTCAGTCACTGTGGGTTCTCTGGTGGTGTGTGTTTGTGTTGTAAACTTCAGGCAGAACAGCCGCAGGACTGTGTGATCGTACATATCAGATTTTACCATGAATGTCTCTGCTATACCACTCTGAAATCCATCTGCTAATGACCAACTGTTAAGATAGGGATCTGTAGGCTATCTGCATGAGTGATGTTCAGCCTGTGTAAGATCATTTGGTAACCATGATAATACATGTTAGCACACGCACACGCACACGCACACGCACACACACACACACACGCACACACACACACACACACACACACACCATAGCATGACAGTCACAGCAACTGGATTTGTATGAGTCAGTGACGATGCATGGTGACATCTCTAAAACTGTCCAATAAGGAGTCGCATGTCAGACCACATGATGTCATATTTACTCCTGCTGGTGCATTTGTAATAAGTCAGAGTGAAAATCCAGTGCACCCTCATCAGTGAACCAAACTACAGGTGAATAAAGTCATCTTCATCGATTAATACCACCTTCTGTCTTGTGACATTTGTTTACAGGAGCAGGGTGAGGGTAATTTATACTCCCTTTACATACTAAAATAGACATAACCATCACTGTCCTCATACTTTCATGTGTACTTTTTGCTGGCACAGATTCAGCCAATAGATGGCACTAGAGAGCGGAGTCAAAAGTTTCAAATAACGGGTCGTAATAATGTACCTTTAAACTTAGGCAGCACTGACGGCATGTTCTCTGAGGCCATTAAATAAATCCCGACAGGTGGACAGAGAATTATTTTCACTACTTTCATTATATATTATCATATATTATTATATATCACCAATTTGTTCTTTTCCAACAGTATTTAAATTGCTTTGTCTTTTCCCTACACCGGCCCATTCTCACTCTGAACTCGTCAATTAGCGCCGCTCTGTTAGTGCTTTCAGCACTTTCCGCGTCCAACAGGAATGTGGCTGGATGGCGTCAGATCAGAACACGGTCAGGCAGAACCTGTGCCGTTGTTATGATATGCTGGAGGTCAGCCAGATGTCACCGGCAACGTCTACATGCAACGAGCACCGGTGGCATCACTTGAGAACACAGCCAGGTGAAACTGATTGTGTGCTCATGAAATGCTGAAGGAAAACCTCAGGTCATAACGCTGCTGATAACAACTTCATATAACTTAATATAAGGTGCAGGAGAGTGCTTATAGGGCAGGTGGGTGGGGAGGTGGATGAATCCTTTAAACAACAGACTTTCGTGTGGGAGTCCCGATTTAGCTTCCTGTGTGGATGTATGTGTGTTTTTTTCTAAACCTTACCATGTGCCTCTTTTGCATAAACCTAACCATCTGTGACTTTGTGTCCTAATCTTAACCATCGTGACAGTCCACACTGTTTTGTAGACATCAGGACAGTGCTGCTTCATCCCACCATATGGATTTGTTGACATCATCGTAAACGGCATCCGCGTAATGAGCTGATGAAGAAGGATACCTAGAATATCATAAATAGACACTGAAGGTCACTGATAGAGCGGCATCATGTGACGAGTTGAGATGAGAACTTGTTCTCCACTGGTACTGCTCTGTTTTGTCTGTATCTGTAAGCTTCCAGAAAACATGCACAGATGCAGACAAAAACAGAATACAAGTAGGAGGCTCAGTCCATCTCTGAATCTTGAGCATAAATTAGCCTTGAGGAGTTTCAGCTCCTACTTTGAAGGTGAGTGGAGAAAGAAAAAGTGTAAAGACCAGCCCCTTTCTGCTTGTGGCTGTCACACTGACACTGATTAATGTCACAAGCGCTGGTCTATTGATGAAGTTGAATACAACAAGCGTTGCTGGAGTTTTGTCCTCTAGGGTTGACTGACTAAGGTCACGTGCAATAGTGCAGCTTGACAGACATTAGGATGCAGTGCGTACCTGGAGCCTCTTCATGGTCTGGGAGTCCTGGTCAGCCTTAACCTTGCAGGCCACCAGCAGCTGAGCAGTAGAGGCTGCCACCTGCTTGGCTGAAGAGATGAGCTTCTCCTCGCTGGCGTGTCCCTGCACCGCAGAGTTGGCGGCCTCACACAGGTTGTTGGTGGCTGCTGCAACCATTCGAGCCTGAGGAGTCAGGGCATCAACAGTAACATGCTTTACTTGTAACTTTGAGTAACACTTTCTATGAAGACAACATCTGAAATGCATTATGTGCACATTCATAGTGAACTGTAATGCATTCATAATGCTTTATGACTACACTCATAAACACACATCATTCTTACTAATGCACTATATCAACAGTTATGGATGCCCTTGACCAGTTAAAAACTGGAGGTTGACTGATGGGGCTTATAATGCATTATAAATACCTATACTCACCTATACACACAAACAACACAACACCAACATCAACTGTAGCAAGGACTCATAGTGCGATATAACAGCCCATTCAGTATCACAAGTTATCATTGCATATATTAAGATAAGTGAGATACATATTGATGCATTAATAATCATGCACACTTCATCATAATGTTTCATTGTTGGTGTTACGTAAAGTGTAACACCATTTCATGCATTTCTAAGATCTATGCAGCATCATAAGTAACCTGTCTGAAGTAAGAGAGTTTTTAGTCAAAGCATCAGCTCTTGCAAAGTTTGGGATCTTGCAGGGTCACTACTTGCAAGATTGTTCGCTTCAAAAAGGAAAAAAACAGAACTGAAACTGTTGCAGCCTTTGAAATCCTCAGGGAGTATGCTATATGCTATATGGCAAGCCCTAACCACTGCCCCCATCCCAAACAGGCTATCTACAAGCTAAGTTAGCCATTGGGGCATTTGCCCTTAGTGTTTATAGAAAGTGTTACCTAATTTTGAAATGTTCTTAAATAAATCTTGAAGGAAAAGACTTACAGCTGAAATGAGTCCCTGAGACCACTGTCCATCATCCACGGCATTGGCTGGGATCGCTCCCACCTGAAATGACAGAAGAACTGGCTCAGAATCATCAGTCTATAACCTGTGTAGCCAAAGCATTCATGGATATCAAAAATATGGTGAGTGTGGAAACAGGATGCTGGTTTTGGGAAGAAAAGGAGAAAAAAATCTCATGTAGGTGATGGAGTCTTCTGTTTCGCTCAAGCAGAACAAATGAAAGTACAAAGTAAAGAAGGCTGACGGAAGCAAAATTTGATTTCTTGAAACAGTGATTATGTAACATCTGAAAATAAATTGTACTGTATTAAAACTGTGCTCATTTAATAAAAGAAATAATTATGGGGAAAACAGGAATGGGACAGCACTGATGAGGACAAATAATTAAGGTCTTAAATCAAGGGAATAAAGGCAACACACTTTTTGCAATAAAATTAGTTGCATTAAAGAATAACTAAATTATATATATATATATATATATATATATATATATATATATATATATATATATATATATATATATATATATATATATTGTATGGTATCACAGTGGTTCCAAACTGTGCAAAAGTGGGTCACAGGTCCAAACTGAACGGACCGCAAGTGACCTCTGAACATGTCAAGTTTGTAAAGAGTTTGTATTTTATAGTCCAATGAATTTCTGGCACAAAGCTTTTATTTTGAAGTGTCATTTGTTTTGTGTCTGTGGTGCTGTGTTATTTAGCTGAAGTTATGCTTGCTTTCTGTGCATTGTAGCACACACTGGGATGCAATTGGGTGGCAAAATGTAATGTTTAAATGCAGCTCAGGCACTGATCATAAGCACTGATATTTTTATGACCAAATACAAACTTAAGATGATGTTTGTGATTGTGTAACAACGTTAAAAAACTGCTTAAGCAACATTTAACAGCAACTTGACAGTATTGTAGCTTGTCATGCTAGTTTGTTGTTATTGGTAGTTTGAACGCAACATAACACTTTATGATAATATTGAGGTTTTTTGGACAATTTTTAAAAAAACACATGTTGCAACTTATTTCCTTTGGGCTTGTTCCTCTGTGTGATGCATATGGTGCCCAAACATTTTCATGTGGCTGACACCCATGGTGTTTCAAAATGAGCAGTTTTTTGGCGCAGAGAAATAGGTGTGATCATATAACCTTGTTTGTGGGGGCAAATGATGGAGAGAGACATACCTTCCCTTGAGCCACCAGCTCCCTCTGAGCTGCTGAGGCAGCTTTGACCAGAGCGCTGGTGGCAGCTGCGATGGACTTGGCAGCCTCCAAAATCTGCTCCTCAAAGTTCAAGCTCTCATCTGCCTCCTGTTAACAAGACAGGGAACCCAACAGTCAATAAACACGCTGTTATAGGGCCGGGATGATCCGAGGAAGATTCATTCACACAATCAGGTCTCATCCTTAAAAAGTGAACAGGGCTGGAGGACAGCAGGAAAAGCTACTCTGACATGGAGGACCTTTGGAATGCCAACAGGGTGAGGTCTGTGGGACAGCCATCACCGGTGGTGTGAGGAGCTGACAGCCCTGGAGACATGCAGCAGTGTGTGTGTGTGTGTGTGTGTGTGTGTGTGTGTGTGTGTGTGTGTGTGTGTGTGTGTGTGTGTGTGTGTGTGTGTGTGTGTGTGTGTGACCCTGTGCTGAGGTTAACAGGCTCAGTGTGAGTGCGGCTGCTCGGTATAAAGCCCTCTGACCTTGGGTTTGGTCCTGGGCCTCAGCTGCTCCAGTTTCTTGGCAGCTGCTTCAATTGCTGCCGCTGCTCCTAACAGCTCGTTCTCTGCGATGACGGTGGGATCCTCGGGGTCCACCCACTCTGTGCCTGCAAGACGCACACACGCACACACACACACGCACACGCACGCACACACACACACACACACACACACACCACATTTTACACTCTGCAACAGGACTTCTATCAGCTGAAGATGGTATCATGGTGATGATATTAAAGCTTTCAGTATCTTTTAGAAATGATTTCAATAGTCTGCTACTCATACACATATACAGTTGAATATGGCAAACAAACAAACCAACAAACAAATAAATTAATAAATAAGCCCTGGGACCACTTTATATCACAGCTTCTATATTTTTATTATATATTTTTATATATATTTTTGTTCTGTAATTCTTTTTTTTTTTGGTCTTCTTTTTAGTATAAAGCAATTTGAGTCACATTCAGTAAATTAATTGTGCAAAAATACTACTACAATATCAATTTAAATATATAGTGTGTACTAGTGAGTGAGTCAGTCAGGTTTCAATAACAACTATATGTTTTGGATGCCGTTTTACATTAATTAAATACCAAGAATCACTGAGCTTTGAGGCTAATGAACCTCTTCACAAACACTCCCTCTCCTTCTATTTTTTTCAAGCAACAAACTTTTTTAACTGAATGTTTTGTAAGTAAAGTTTTTGCAAGTAATACACAGTATGAAGTGTATTTAGGATGGAAATGAACTTCATCCATAGATGACTTGCCAAAAGGCCAAAAACATAACTTGGCTGTGTGTTAATGTGTGCTCTGCATGAGTGTCTTAACTCTGCTAAACAATAATGGGCAGAAAAAGATGCCCCTGTCTCATTTTATAGTTCAAAGCGATGGTGAAACTTTTTTTAGGAGTTTCAAAGTTAAACTTTTATTGATATCATATTGATATTACCTAGACACTATATAATAGTTTGCAAGTGTGCAAAGTTTCATCAAAAAGGCAATAATAATAATAATAATAATAATAATAATAATAATAATAATAATAATAATAATAATAATAATAATAAAAATTGTAATGCTTCAAAGGCATTCGAAAATTTGCATATTGCTAGCATTATTACTAGTGGTGCAGGATTAAGATTTAAGATTTACTACAGTGCTGAGTAAGGTTTGTGCAAGTGGTGCTGGTGGAGCAGAAGTTGTTACTTGACTGCTGTGCTGTTTCTGTTTCATTTATTTCAAATGTATCAAAAAGTGGAAAACTAGAATGTGATAGTGTTATGTAGGTGATACTATGACTGTTTTGTAAAGTATAAATATATCAGTATAGTATGTCTTGTAAAAAAAAAATCATCCATGAAGTCATAGCATAATGTCTTTTACAAGTCATGGTGAGTGCACTTTTCCTTTGTGGCCCTCCATCACATGCTGGCTCCCTAAAATGGCACTCAGTCATGAAATCTTGAAGGAGTAGTGATCTATAGATTTTTGTTTCAAAATGTTGTAAAATGGCCATTTTAGTCCTAAAATGAATGGCCCCCAGACCCTTCCTGCAGAGCTGGGTCACATAAGGTGTCAACTGAAGAACCCCCCCACCTCCAAATGTTAAATAGGTGATTACGGCCCTGAATATTTCTTGTTTATCAACCTAACAAATAAGGTGTGCAAATTTAGTAAGAACATATTTTAATGAATCTGATAAATTTTATATTTTTGGTTGTTTAATCTTATTTTCGGGTTGAAGCAACAGGCTGTCATCCATCCGGTGGTGAATCTCAACATTTTGCAGGCGATTACAGGAGCTCAATCCTGCACATCAATCACAGCTCATCTCGGAGCCATTATGGTCGCCCCATGTGCGTCATCAGTCTAATGAAGTCTTGAACCTACAGCCATGCTTCTCAGATTCAGTGTCAGCTAATGTCGCTCAAAGTTGAGCAGAGGAACATTAATCTAAGATAGAAAGCTCTGAGGATGACTTTCCCTCCATCTGACAGACGATGCATTCATGGAAAGGCCTTGGGTTCAATGTAATTTGTACTTGACTCCTGAGAGGGGGATCCCAGAGTAGAGCTGTGTGAAACTGTAGAACTCTTTGGAGACTATGCACTAATCCTACTTCAAATTACTGTCAGGGCTCATTTGCATGAAGCGCTCTAAATAAGACCTGATGCTGGGCTATTTCTGACATGTCTTGTGTATGTCTGAGGTAGTGAGCACTGCTGACAGCCTTTGATACTTCCACTGGGGGCAAGGAGTCAGATACCAAGTGGTTTAAAAACGAGCTGCTCTCATTTCTTATTTGATATTGTACATTTTTACATGTCAATAACACATATATGAAACTTGCAACTGTCCATTAGTATGATTGAAGTTCACTCATGGTGAAAAATGTCTTGGAAAATTTGGTTATCTAGCTACATCCATTCTGACAGACCAATGAGAGCACTGACTGAGGCAGTATGTTTACATGGTGTTAGAAAATGTGGAATTATTGTGTTAGTCCAACGACAAGTGGACTTTTAAAATACATGTAAACAAGTTAGTCCAACTGAAATCTGATTGAATCGAATTTCTCCAAATCAGACAAACACACCAAGATCATTCCATTGGAAGTCCAACTCTTCCATCATGTAGACACCTCAGTCGGACTTTAACTGGACTAGACTTTCTGCGTGTGCTTCTAGTTGCCTAGTTTTCTAGTTTTGGCTTAGGTGAGGGACATACAATACAACTCCAAAAAGGTGGTATTATTTTAGACATAAACGTCAAACTTGAGCCATGCCTCCTCTGATAAATAAAGTACAGTCCCACAACACCAGCATGGGTGCTAAGCGATGTCCTGCTGCGGACAGGGCCGCAGCATAAGACATTTAATCCACCTAAAAATCAATATCAGTGTAAGTTTTGACTATATCTGAATCTGGTCTCCTCTTCAGCTTTCACAGCAGCTGATGGAGGCAGCAGTATGGCAGCAGCTCCACCGTTCAGTGGAGTAAAATGTTTCTCAGTGGAGACTACTGATAAAACAGCTTCAAATCCCCATCAGTAAGAGCTGTCTTACAGCACAGTAAAGCGCTGAAAATATTTGAAATATAGCGTAGCCTACACTTAAACTGATATTGATAATTTCAGATGTCTTCAAACTAATCAGTGAAAGCAGAGTTTGCTCTGTGTCAGCGCTGTCTGATTGTATGTAAGTGACACAGTGGTTTTCTACCCCAAAGTTATTGTAAAGTAATCATCGTGATTGGGTTAATATCATCGACTGTATAAATAATATAGGTTTATATTAACTAGCTAGAAGAGGACAGATCTCCACCTGCTGAGGTGGAGTCAGACAGACTTCATCATAAAACGATTCTACTAGTGCTTGTAAACTGGGACAAGGACAGTAGTCAAATTAAATGGCTGAAAGGAGCTATAACCGTAGCTGTGCATGTAAACTTACTGAGTTACTATTAAATAAAAACTGAGAGAAAAAAAAGACACTCAGAGATATGTAGATGTGTTCTGCTGTCACTGTGTAGCTGCTGAGGTGAGGATACCTTTCATGGCCTCAGCAGCCTGGATGAGCTCAGTGACGGAGCCTGCCACCCGCTTAGAGTAGTTGGCCAGGTGTTGCTTCAGATCATGAGAGGGCTTCTGGATGATCTGTGGGGGAAAGAAAAAAAACATTTAAAACCTTTAAATCAACCTTTTATAGACATTCACAACCTGCGTATCATGAATTAATCAAGTCCCAGCCTGTGCAGGATTCACTGATGCCAAGATTATAAAGGCGTCCAATATTAGAGCACACTTTCTTATTCTAAACCCTTCAGTTTGGATGCTTCAGATTAGTTGGTGCCAACCTGGGGTCCTGACCCTTACTAGGGGTCGCCAAAGCTTCACAGGGGGTCGTAAGGTCTTCATGGTTTTAAGGGATTAAAGAAAACCTTTTTACAAATATATAGTCAAAATCTCAATATATTTTTTTTAAATTTCTGTGAGGAACTGAGTGAAACTTGTGTTTTTTTCAGTGTTGAATCACTTGCACTTCAGCCCCTCCACAGGTGGAGGTCAGTTCTCACAAGATGAACAAGTTATAGCAAACAATTCAATGCGCCGATTCAAAAGAATGCACTCCAAGAAAATAACGGACCACACAATTAACTTAAATAATTAATAAGACGCACACTGTGCCTTCATTAGAGTCAAACATTCATTGTACAGATTGAAAAGTTTAAATGACCTTCCCCTATAATAAAACAATCTCTCACTGGATAAAAACTTATACAAAAACGGGAAAGGATCAGGGAGAGGAAAACCCAGACTTTGTCTAACAACGAGCCTATTAGGCCTGAATAGTTGTTAAAATATACTGAAAAATAACATAATTCTATAAAATAATAATTTGTCCTTTTTTATTATTCTAAAAATCCTGGAGAAGAGCAGTTTATTTTCATGATACATGTATCAATAATTTCTATGTTTGTGTATATTTGCTAACAATTTGTTTTAATTGAACCCTCTCAATAAAATGCTTTAAATATAACATAATACAGATAGAGAATTTTGTAAAAGTTCCCAAAAAATATCAGGAAACTCACATCTGATGCAAAATTCACAGGAAATAATTCGCTCAAAATTCATCCAAATTGTTTTTTTCCTTTAAACTTCCTGCATTTATTGCATTCACGATTTGGGCATATTGTACAGGTTGCCTCTTGTTCTCTACCATTATTTTGATGCATATAATATGAAATATTATCCATTAACCATAAAATATATCACTTTGTCAGGGGTTACAAGTTTACACCATGATAGAAAAGTGGTACTTTGAGGAAAAAGGTTGAAAACCATCACTTCAGACGATAGCAAAAAGACATTGACATAAGTGTTTGTCTTTTGCATCATAAGAACAGGAAGGAGGATGTAGTGTAGGTCCAAATCAAAGATTACTCTACATCTCTTCAGTCAACCTCTGACAAGGGAGCAGAGCAACAGCATGCTAACACACAGCAAGTTTGGTTTGCATTTTTATTGTGACCTATCTGTGTCTACGCATATCGCAGCATGTACATTAAGTATAAATCATGGACGTCATCCACAACAGGCAAAGTGTATCAACATATTTTTGTACAAAAGCAACAGAAACAGAAAACACTGTGATAATGTAAGCAATAATTTTACATTATTATTTACAGAAAGAAGAGGTAGATAAACTAGGAAAAAAGAATCAATAAATAGTAACTGCTGTAAACAGCTGGTGGTTGTAAAACCCCCTCTTAATGAAAATCATGTTATGTTTTTAATCATGTTATATATCATTTTTAAATAATGTATGGTATGACATTATTTTCGCTCCACATAAAAACTGTTCCATAGCTTCACTCCAAACACTGATACACAAAAATGTTTCCTGGTGGTACAACACTGTTCACTGTTCTCTGTTTACCCTGACAGCATGTGAGAAAATCGTTTTCTTCATGAATTTGACAGAACATGGGGTGAGGAATTAATATAAAAAAGGTCATTTTGCCAGTGAGGTATTCCTTTTAGTGTGTTCTGTTCAGATATGAACTACATGCAGCCTTTAGAAGAAACACTTCATTCTGCCTCTCTTCTGTTTAGCCTTTTTTCGGTATGTGACATACTTTGGCTGAATTCCCTCAAATTCTGTTTGCACAGTCGATCCTTTGAAAGATTTTTGCTCCTTTACCAGTGTCTCCATCATCTGTTTCCTTCCTGCCTGTACTGTGACATCACTGATAAAATGAGGCTTCATGTTATACCTGTATAGATGCTTTGTAACTGCATGATAACATTATTGCCTCACACACCCATATTCATGATGTAGAGTTGTTAAATTGAAAAGTGTTTTTGGAGAAACCAGTGTCACCATAGCTTTATAATGATGGGACTTTGCCAGCAGACTCTTCCAGTATGTCCGAAATATGATACAGAGAGGAAATAACAGTCGACTCATATCAATAATATGCCCACTAATGTTAGTCCCATGTCATAAATGGAATGAAAATAATGTCAGACAAGTTTGCTGTGTTGGTGCTCAGAAGTGCTTGGCTCTCAGTGTGTGTCCTCAGCCTGTCCTAAGTGGACATGCAGTATTCAGGTTGGAGCAGTGTATGACAGGTGCAGAGCATTAACAGGACTCAGGCCATATCCATCTCAAGTTTATTCAGATGTGTTGTCATGAGAGGATAGAGGCGAGGACGTAACTGCACAAGAACGCATGCTGGGGGCCAAACTAATGCCACGGGCAAACACAAACACACACCCACACACACTGCACTCTGATGCACACTTTACCTGAGCTCCACCAGGGAAACACTGTTAGACTGTGGGACACTGGCAAAAATACAAGCAACTCCATGCATCTGCAAAAATTTGTTCAACTGTGATGTTAGGAGGTCTGTGCCGAGTGTCTTTTGATGCTAAAAACCAAACTGTACGGCTGAGCAACATGTTGAGCAGATCAGAGTTAGTCTGGCAGTATAATGTTTCCCATAGAGGTCAAGGACCAGGGAGACTGATTGTGGACAAGCAGGCTGCTTGTTGTTCAGAACCACAGACTCTCATTACGGCTATACTGCCTGTTTCCAGATCTCATTCAACACTTTATACTTTTTCATCACAGTGGATAAAATTAAGATTTTTTTTTTTACACCGTTTGAAACCTGCATCGACATCACTTTTCTTGTGCTGCATTCCGACGCCTTTCACAAGCATTTAAACATAGTCATAATAAACTTGATTATCCCACAAGAGATAATAAACTTCTAATACTTTTTATGAGGACCATGTTTATAATGCCTTATGAGGGCATTCATGGTGAATTACAATGCTTTATGACCACACTCATAATGCTTACTGATGCACTTTATCAAAATCAACATCAACATAAAGCATTATGTGTGACTTAAAATGATATATAAGTTTCAAGTGTTTTATGCATACTACTGACTGATTATAAACTAGAGGCTGACTGATAGGGCTTATAACACATTATAAATACTGACTAAAACCTGTCTGACTTTTGACACATTGTCTCCAGATGTCAGTAGGTGTCAAACTTCTGTCTTCAAAGTGTGGTTTTTAAGCATTCTAGTGCACAGTAGACATTGATAATTTATTATGCAGTATAGATTCTTAGAAATGCATTAAAAATGTGTTGCACTTTACTTAACAGCAACAATAAAACACTCTAATGAAGCATGCATTATTATAAATGCATCAATATGTATCTCAATTCACCTCACTTTCAATGAAAACTTATGACACTGCATAGACTGTTATAGCACACTATGAGTCCTTATAACAGATGACTTTTGATGTATATATAGGTGAATATAGGTATTTATTGTGCATTATAAGCCCCAGCATTCAACCTCTAGTTTTAAAACAAGCCAAGAGTATGCATAAGACACTTGACACTTATCATCACTGTCATTACAAGTCACTTTCTAATGTTTTATGACTGTTGATATAGTGCATCAGTAAGCATTCTGTGTATTTATGAGTGTAGTCATAAAGCATTATGAATGCATTAAAATTCACTCTGAATGCCTTAATAATGCATTATAGATGTGATCGTCATAAAAAGTATAACCTATCATTTTTAAGCAGTTATTCTCAGGTCATTTCCCTATTTTCCTTTACTTTGCCATTTGTTTGAGGTTTTTTTAGGCTGTTTTTTTTGTTACTATTTTTCAGCTATCTTTCTTGCATATGTCTTGCTAATATCTAGAACATTTCTGCTTTTGTTGCTCATTGCCTTCTTCCAATGTTTTTGAACGAGGTCAAGCCATTTGTTTAGGTTTGAAATGGTCAAAAGAAAATAATTTTTAATATCTACGAGTATATATTTCAAGTATACACTCTGCTCCTTGCTGATGACATCGGCTGATCAACTGCTCCTCCCTATCCAAAACCACCGCAGTATCTCCACTTACTTGCTGTATGAGGAAAGCCAGCCTACCCCCACCCTTCCTGTCTACCTTCTGAAGAGGAACCCCAGAGAGAATCCTGAACAGCTGCTTCACTGTCTGGTCTAAGAACTGCAAACACTCAGACTGCACGTCCATTCAGTGGAAAGAGATGTCAGCTGAGTCATCATCAGGAACTCTCCCCCCTCCATCCACAAACCTATCACTAAAGTCTGCACAAACAAGGCCTCCAGAATCAAACTGGTACGGCTGCTACTTTTCTACTACTTACTGTGCTCTCAGTTATATTTACACTTAGCTCTAGTATAGTTATCTTGTGTCTTGCAGCATATTCTTATCATGTGGTACAAATCTGGAGTAACCTCCCAGATGATGTTTGACAAACCCAGACTCTGACCAAGGCTAAGCTCAAAACATTCATGTTTTCACACTACCTGCTCTGCCTTGTAATGACTGTAAACTTATTTTAAACTTGATTTTAAATCATTTTAAATGAGCTTTTTATCTTTGCACCTCCTGACTGCACTTTTGCTATTATAATTGTGATTTCTTTTAAACTGTAAATCATTTAGTAATAGATTTAGCCCTTATTTATAGTCTCTCTTTTATTGTAAATCTCTATCCTTTATTACTTTATATATTTTACTGCTCTGTAACATACTTTGAATTGCCCTGTTGAATGACACGTGCTATAAAAATAAAGCTGCCTTGCCTCACACTTCACTTTTCATATCTTATTTTGTGCGCACTTAATGCATAGTCAGAATGTTTGCTTCACCGCCACTGAAGGCTGCATCATTCGTTCTTCTTGTTGTGCACCGAGGGCAAAAAAAACAAAAACAAAAAACCCTCAATATAATTCTGTTTCTCTGTGTACTGCACTGCATACACAGAAGTCTCTCTTAACTCTTCTGTGGCCACTAAAATTGTGTGACTGTGTCACAAACTCCAGCAAAAGTTATTACATGGACCGCATGTATATTTTTTCTTCTAAAGTTTAGCTATTTGTTTGATGTTTACCCTACGTGCCTACAATGTATAGTTTTTTCCTACTTTTGATAAATGTCAAAAGTTTCATGTGATAGAATACTGCAAGAACACTAGACCAATAAATTTCCATAATTTCAACAGGGAGACAATTAGCTGACAGTATGACTGTCAATTAGACTTGGGCAGTATTACTGTATTCCAGGGAATTTAGAAAGCTGTAAGGTATGTTTTTCAGTAATGTCATAAATACAGGCGCTTTCTATTTAACTCATTGCATGTAGTACACAGCATGCACCACCAGAGCTCAGTCTGTGGTCTCTATTGTTGGAACAGGCAGCTGAACTGAAAGACACAGTGACACCTAGCGGTGGAGGGAGAAGTTATAGGATTGTAAACAGCCAGTGGCCAGCAGGAAGAGAGAGACTATGGGGAATAACAGCATGTCTTTTATATCTAACTTGGTGAATTAAGGATTTGGACCAAACCGGAGCTGGTGACTGTTGGAGCAGTTGACTTACTAACTAGATTACTAACAAGAGTAACCAAGACAGTTTGGGTGAGTTTTATTTTGTTTCTGTTGAATTTGAATAACGTGTGTTTTATGATGAGTTAATGGAGCAGTAAAGCCTCGTCAGTCTTCTCTGACCTAGACAAATTTGAATTCAAAAGGTGTACAGCGTATTTCTCTGTTGAAGGAAAATCTGACTTTTCTTAACATTTTGTGAGTTTCTACTGTGTATGTATTAGTCTGAAAGCTGAAATTTCAGGAAGGTATAAAGGTATAAATCTTACATACTGCCCAAGCCTGCTGTCACATTTGACATCAGCCTAGAACTGACTATCTCAGAATATTTTGGAAGTGCTCCAGCTCTGCCAGATTCCTTCAGTTTCTAGACTCCTACTCCTTGGGCAGACACCTCCTGATTTCTAAAAATCCAAACTTCCCAATGCTGGTCAGAGGCAGAGCTGCTTTAACGTCTTTTAACATGCTGCTGACACCGCTCTGCAGCACAGTTGTGTCATTAAAAATTCAGAAGCAGTCAACCAGTGCAGCCCCACACTTGTACAGGTCATTTCGGAGGCGTACTCACCGGCTTGCACCAACATCAGTGAGCCACAAGTTTAAAGGAACATTGACAGAGTGATGGGAAAGGAAAGAAAAGAGGTCATCAAACATATGACAGCTGATATCACAAGTATTGCGCAGAGGTTTTTAAGCATGTAGCCATCATGCAATAAACACCAACACAGCATGCTCAGACCTCTTTCAAAATCACATTATTTAGCTATTACTAAAAAAGTGGGGGCTGCCAAAAGACTGCAGAATTACATTTAAAGGGGGCTTTAAGCAAGTTAGAGATTATACATTTTAAGATACTTTGGAACAAATTTATACCAGGATGGTTTACTATTAGCACCACGTAAGTGTCACTGAGCAAGGCAGCCCCACACTGCTCAAGTGACACTATTCACCAGTCCACACATACAGACAGCTGTGGAACAGGGCAGGACCTTGGTGTTAATGTGTCTAAGTGTAAAAGGGTAGAGCAGGGTGCTGCTTAAAGACACCCAGAACAAAACAACTCAGGATATCATAAAAAGGCAAAACTCTGTGGCATTAGTTTGGCCCACTGCACGTGATTTTACCATGCCTCACCTACAGGCTTTATGGCTCTATTTTAAACGCACAATGACAATGACGAGCAGAAAGGTCAGTGACACAACTCATTTAAGACCCTTTCCACAGCTGTGCTGATAGTAGTGTGGTGTGAGAAACATTACTCACCACGGTTATTAAATATCATTAATAACTATTAAATATCAGAACTACCACCACACACTTGTATGCCTCCGCAATCCAGGCAAGCTGCAGTTATAGTTTACATCCATGTCTGCAAAAACGTTGATACCTCACACACATCTTCCCTCAGCAGCACAGAGGATGCTTTGAGGGTCCAGGGAGAGAGGGAAGTCGTATGCTGAAAGTTCCCCTGAGGCAAACTTTAACATGATTTGGACTGAAAAATCTATAGAATTGCCAGAAAAGTGTTTTTGCAGAATATTCAAGTTCATGTTTTTAACAAATTTCCTCAAGGCAGGCAAAAGGTCATTGTGAACGTGACCTTTGACCCCTGGATTCTAATCAGTTCATCTTTGAGTCCAAGTGGACATTTGTGCCATAGTTGAAAAAATTCCCTGATGATGTTCTTGAGATATCCCATTCGAGAGAATAAGACAGACAATTTTACAATGACCTTTGACCTCCAGACTCTAATCAGTTTATTCTTAAGTCCAAATTAACATTTGTGCCAAATTTGAAGAAGTTCCCTAAAGTTCATTTTAGCTGAGTTTGTGAATGAGGTGCTTTTACCTATCTTTTTGATTTTTTGATTTCTCTTTCTCCATGTTTATTCCTAGTCTGGTTAAACCATGTTGATGACATGAGCTCAGTATTGTGTTTCTCTCTCCCTGGTTCAGTATGCCACCACAAACGATTTCAGTGAGCGGGAGTTACTCACTTTGACAGACAGGCTCCTTCAGCCAATCCTGACATTAGCAACTACACAATACCGTTTCCAGTTAGACAGTAACAGTGTAAAAAATACAATTTATTAATATTTCACATGCATGTGATGTGGGAAGTTGTAGTTTCCAAGTTGGGAAGTTGTTTCTGACTTCACTGTGTTCATGTGCTTTAAGGTTGTTAAGTGGGAACAACATGGAAGCTACAAAGACGATGGGCTGCATTTTAATACTAAGAGTGTTTAAACAAGAGGCTGATAGCTGTTTCAAATTTATTTATATTTTTATCTTTTTTTTTATCTTATTTTATTTTTAATATATTTGATATATTATATATAATATTTATATATTTTTATATTTAATCTAGGTCACTCTAAGTGGACAGCAGTTAACATTAATAGCATATTACACTTTACATGTGATCAAAAATTGATATTTAATACGGGTATTAATAAAAAAAAAAGTTTCTTCCCACTGACCAAACATTGACTTTTGCTCTCCATGTTTATGCATTTATGACATCAAGTTGACAACTAGTGTAATAAAATGTTGTCAATGTTAGTATAATCACCTTGCATGCATTAGATTTCACAGTTTGCTTGCTTCAGCTAATAGATGCAGATATTAAATTGTGCAACTACTAAAAGTATGTGATAGCTACAAGAAACAAAATAACCAAATATATATATATTTTTTTACTGTCAATTGTTGACACTGTTTCCATGTGTTCCACCTTTTCTGCTGCCCTGAAATGTCACACAATCATCACAACTCGGCAGCTCGGGTATCATCAAAATTTCCCACTTGTAATTATGACTTTGGAGAGCCGTTCATGTACTCCGAACTTGTAATTTAAAATATTCGATATTTCAAAGGAGCATGTGAAGGCAGCAAAAGTCCAGATAGACACAGGGAGAGAAACAGAATGTTGAGCTCATGTGATCAGGATGGTCTTACCAGGCTAGTTTATTCCAACTAACCCAGTAAATGATCACTCAGTCAGCATGGCCGTGTCCACACTGTTAGTTTTGATATGGCTGCTGTCATGCAGAGCTGCTGAATTCCCTCATTTCAAGTATGTCTCTCCAAGTTATACAAAATTTTTGGGACTGTTAGGACAATGGGGAGCACTGTAAACTGCTGACAGCACAATATGTGGGTAAGATGTCTTACCACCAGCACATGCTCTAGCAGTCCCAGGTATCCAGAGGCACATTCATTGCCATAGCGCAGAGCTCTCATCTGGACATCCTTGCTGACCTCTGGGTGGTATGCAGCTTCCTGAGAGAGCAAACACACACTAATCAACAGCTGAACCAAACACTGACCGTACAGGCAGGGGGCAATTCAGCATGCTAAAATGCAATGAAGAGGACATTAGTGTGAAGTGAACTGTATTTCTGAGTTGGAACATTACAGAGATTTACAATTTAAGAAGAAATCTCACTAATCTGACTGATACTTGATACCATTTAGTAACTTTGGGCCAAAGATGGGAGACGAGTTCCAGAAAGAGCTGTATTTTACTCATGGGAACAACAGATATTATTATCATTAAATATGGAGCTGATGTCTTCAAAACCACATTGTAGTTAATAAATCAGAATTCAGTATTTACATTATGATCAGATTTAGATAACCCCTGATCACAAGGATATGATTTGAGAAAATATTTAACTACTACTTGAAAAAATGAACAATGACTTTGGTAAAAATAATCTTTTGCAATGGAGGAAACACACTATTAAAATGATGACTGCACCTGTGGTTGATTAATTGTGTTCCATTCCCTTCTGAATATTCCCGACTCATACTTCACAGACTTAGAAATGATCTCTCTCTCTCTCGTTCTAGATTTTCTTTGGGGCAACTCACAGCATCATACATGGATAAAGCAACTACAAGATTACACAGATGGAAGGGACTCTGTCCCTAATGTTACATGTTGCTCCTGGGCTATAAATGTAAGGGATATGTGAGCGCAGTTACCAAGTCATAGGACCAGAGCTTAACCAAGCTAGTTCCTGCCATGGGTGTATTTTTTGTGAATAACACAGAAACAAACAGCACAATACAAGTGACCAACATGAAAACAGACAGAATGGAACAAGACAAGGGGGGGGGGGCAATGGCTACACCGGACAGATAGCTTAGTTTGTGTGTGTGTGTGTGTGTGTGTGTGTGTGTGTGTGTGTGTGTGTGTGTGTGTGTGTGAGTGAGTGAGTGTAAGAGTGTGTGTGTGTGTGTGTGTGTGTGTGTGTGTGTGTGTGTGTGTGTGTGTAGGTGTGTGTGTGTGTGGGTGTGTGTGTGTGTGTGTGTGTGTGTGGGTGTGTGTGTGTGCATGAGTGTGTGTCTGTGGGTAGAAAGATTGTCTGCATGAGGATATCCAGGGTAGAGGGGAGAAAAAGAAGTTCTGAGGAGAGGTGAGAAAAATGAATTAATTAAAAAAAAGAGAAACGAGAACTTTGAATTTGAAGGCGAAAGCGGAAGCGTCTTTTTCTCTCATCACCAGTCATCTAGAGTGCCTGTCATGACTCTGCTGTGTACCTTGCAGGAGTGCAGCATGTCAGCGATGGCCCTTCTGCTCAGGTTGGCCGTGGCGATGATGTCTTCCTGGCGACAGGAATTTCCAGCAGCCACTGCCTTAGCTGTTGCCATGGTGATTCCTTTTGTCATGCGAATGAACTCCTCTGGTGTGGTCGTCTTTGGTGGTGGGTCAGAACTGCTGAACACCTGTGTGGTAAAACCAGCATGCTGTTAGTGAGATACTCAACAGCTAAAAGACAATGTTAATTCATTCATGCAACAGTGGAGTGAATCCTGAGCTGCAGGATCAGTATTCTTTATGAATCCTTCATACTGAAGGATTTTGCTTTCAGTTGGCATCTTCTACTCATCAAGGTCGTAGGGAGATATCTATTTCAAATGTTGACACCGTACTGAAAACATGTCCAGCTAAAGCTTGTAATGACTCACAGCCAGCTCTTGTTTGATGTGTTCAATGGTGGCCTCCAAAGCTCTGGTCCCCTTTGTAGCTTCATCCTCCACTGCCTTCACTGTCTTCAGGAGGGACGTCACATTGGTCACCATCACCTACAGCAGCCAGGGCAGATCACATGCTGATGGGTTAGACTGATGGCAAGAACAAGGTGCTCACTGATGGGACTGACATTAACCCTTAGTGCCAGCTTTGATGTTACACACACTTATATTGCTCTGCGCACAAAATGCTTTTCAAAATCAAGCTTTAAAAAATATTATACATTAATATTATAATAATATTATATTATTACAGTCTAAGATATGTCAATGATTAGCAGCAACATTGATTTTTATACATTGTTATTTTTGTGCAGTGTCAAATAGTCACACTCATACTGCTCTGCACACAAAATGCACTTTTCAAAGTCAGGCTATATAAAAATAGTATACATTAATATAGTTTTCTACACTGAGTTTATTTTTGACCCCCATCAGTCCTAATCATAAATATCAAATATTAAGAATTTTCAGAATTGTAACCCTGGTATTAATCATGATTTCACTATGTTATTTTTATCGCTGTGGGATGAAAAATGTCAGTTTGAATGGGTTTCAATGGAGCATTTTTTGACCTTAACAGTTTGACTAACAATTTAGTTTCCACAGTGTATTTTAGACTTATGGTAGGAGCTGAGCTGGAAATTCACTATATATACTATACTATACTATAAATTCACACAAAAACCCCACAATCTTGCCAAAATGCATGCCATATACACAAACACAGCCAAAATTATTAAAAAATGAAGAATAAAAAGTGCATAAATGTGCCAAAGAGTCCCTAAGGGTTAATAAATGACACAAAGACACACAGCATTGCCAGTGAGAAGTGCATTCAAACGTCTGAGTCTGTACTTCAACAGATGACATGCTGACTACTGAGACAGCACACCGTGGTGGAAGGGTTTGTTTTCATGTCTTCATGTTAACATATTCACATGCTGTGTGCTTCAGCAGCACAAAACATACGATACAGGATATGATCACCTAGAAGTAGTGCCTCACTGTTGTATGCCTCTGCGAACCAGTCAAGTTATATTTACAGTTTGTATCCATGTCTGTCCAGACTCAAATGACAGACGACACTTAACAGGTGCTTTGTGTAAGCTTTGGCTAACGCTGAAAAGAAGCTGAATGTTCTAAAACATGGATGCTTCACACACATCTTCCCCAAGTCAGCACAGATCTCTGCAATCAGCACAGTTTACGGATCAGTGTCACCAATTCAGTATCTGACCAAATGTCTTTCCCTTATGCTGCTGATTCATAACAATGAACGATGACCAGAAAAGTGTTTTTCCAGAACATTATGATGTCGTAGTGACCTTGACCTTTGACTTTCAAAAAACAAATTCTAATCAGTTCATTGTTGAGTCTAATTGGACATTTGGGTCAAATTTGTAGAAATTCCTTTGAGATGTTCTTGAAATATTATCTCACAATAATGAGATGGCCATAGTGTGGAAGCATATAAATGTGTGTGGATCCACTGATGTAAAAAGTCTACTCAGAGACCCCGGAAGACTCTGCCTGTCTTAATGAGTACCCCATTTAAGGTGCCGGAATGCTCCAACAAAACGGCTTCTCTGATGGTCAAACAGCATCCTAAACCCCCTCCTAGCAAATCCGATGCGTTTTCTGACTTTATAAAAGCAACAGTCCAACCAGCATGTGCGCAGAGTGACTGGCCTGCTGTTTTCAGTCACACCCCAGTGTGAGGCAGAGTGTTGCTGCAGAGGAGCAGCTTCACCTCCATGGAGAGAAGTCTCATGTGACTCTGGCTTTGGCTCTTACCTTAGCAGAGTTCTTGAGCTGTAGCATGCTAGGGTCATCATGAGGTTTGCCTGCAGCTGCTTTGGTGGTGCTGATGAGGTTGGCCAGAGCTTTGGCCACATCTTTCACTGCATTGATCAGGACAACCTGGAGAGGGCGGAAACAGAACTTTACAGTTTGAGGCCACATTTAGATGAGACCAGCGCTACTGAAAACTTTTCTTTGGGTTTTAAAAAAAAATTGGCATTCATATGATAACATTGTGAGAATGATTCTTGTGTACATGAACCTGCAAAAACAACTGAAAACACATATGCATGCCAGGCAAGTAATTGGCGGTGTAACTTTGTAATGACACACCACAGAAGAACACCATGTGCCTGTGTGTGGCATGGATCTATTAGAAATCTGGATACAGCCATGGGGGCGGGGCCTCATTCATTCCTATGAGAGCTGCGCAGGTGTGTGGTCCAGCTGTGACGTCACTGTTCTCACAGGATCTGCGCATTGCCAGTTTACACAGCAGCTGAAGGGGTGGAGTTTTCCAAAGATTACAGTTTGGAAACAAGGTTTCAAAAGTTCCTGTTTTCAGGCCCCCAAAACACAAATGTCGCTTGCACCAAAGGCCAAACCACAACAAAAGTTTAATGTTCCATGAGAGAACTGTTGGTGTGTAATCAGCTTCTGAACATGAACACAGAGAGTAAGCCTTGTCTCAGCTCCAGGGTTGGTGTGTGTGTTTATGAAGGTATGTCCTTCAGAGGACTGAGAATCTATTCACTCCATATCATGATTGATGACATTTTCTTCAGGATTAATGAACAGAGTCATGAGTTTACAAACACATCAGGATTATATCAGTGCTGACTCTAGTCGCTGAAGCTTTGAGCCCTGACTGACAGCTGTTGGTAGGACCTTACTGTGTGTCTTGTTGGAACTGAGATTATAAATTGCTCTAAATCTCCATTCTGCCTTTAAACCACTTTTTCTCCTCTTAGCAAAGGGTTATTGTAAAGCCACACACAAAGCCATGCTGCGTGTTCTGTGCTGCCTGTACCTGTGTCTCTGGGTCTTCAGATCCCAGGCTGGCAGCTCCCAGTTTGACCACATCAGCCAGTTTGGTGATGGTGGACACTGAGGACTGGGCAGCCTGAGCCAGTTTCTCCTGACTGGCTCCGGCTCCGGACACCAGCAGCTTGGTGTCCTCCACCAGAGCCTTGGCTGTCTTCAAGATGCATTCTCTGCACACAGGGAGGACACACAAAGATAGTGCACAGATTTACATATTCATCTAATACTCTTCTATCATTACAGCTGATATTCTTAGTCTACTAATATATATAACAGCTTTTAAAATAACTGCTTACAGTTTTGGAATGAAATGATTGCCTCCAAAATCTTTATATTGTGACATAAATGTGATCCTGGTAATGATACAAAGTAGAGCTGGGCAATACTGTATGTCCATATCGTAACCAGATTCTGTCTGAGATTTTGACATCATACTTGCAATGATCTAGTTTCCCTTCAGGATATACACAGTTTCTTGTAGTGTGCTGATGTTTGATAGCAGCTCTCTGTGGTGAGCAGTACCTGTGGTCAGCAAAGGTCTCTGCGTTCTCTCTGTTCAGAGTTCCAGCAGTGGCAAACATGATGGTGGTGTCCAGGTCTGCAATGATTCCAGACACAGCACTGGCTGCTGTGATGCAGGCCTGGGTGCCACGGTTACCTGCCTGCAAGGACGCCAACACATGGGAGACCTGCAAGAACAACACCGACATGTTAGGGATGGAAGAACTGTGCAGATCTATCAGAGTTACTATTTACTATTTGTTCTGTAGATGGTGAGGAAATGAAATCAAATATAATCAGCGGTTCGATCTCCGGCTCCTCCAGGCAACCACTATCCTTGGGCAAGATACTGAACCCTAAATTGCTCCTGATGCTGCATCATCGCAGTGTGCATGCGTGTGAATGGATACTGAGTAGCAGGTGCAACTTTGTACAGTAACTTCGGCCCCCAGTGTGTGAATGTGTGCGTGAATGGGTGAATGTGACCTGTAGTGTGAAAGCGCTTTGAGTGGTCAAAAAGACTAGAAAAGCGCAGTACAGTCCATTTATCATTTACCATGCTGGTACGAGTGTTGTGATCTGTAGATCCAAGGAGGACAAAGGTCTAAAATTCCCTGTCTTTAAACTATCTGATAATAATCTTGATGTATGTAATATTGTAAAATATCTGGACAGAAGCCACAATGAATAAAACAAACAAACCCAACAAATGAGGAAAATAAAACTTCCTATGTGACATCTCTGACAACTGCAGTAAGTGACTGTGTATAAATATTTTAAAAAAGAATCCAGGGTTACTTCCTTTATGTTATGAAAATTTCATAAACAAGCAGTAGAAGTACAGTGACTGGAAGTGCACCCTTGACCAAGTGGGTTAAGTCACCAGCAATAGGCAGGTTTCAATTACGGATTTGCACAAAACTAGCAATATTTTCAACATGTTGATAGAACACATTGCAAGATGACTGCGCTTCCACTGAGTGATGTCCTGCAAATTCTATTACAACTTGGAATTTAATATTCCAAGAAGCATGGCGATGGATGTTCAAAACATTAGCAGCTTAATTTCTATTGCAGCAACCGCACTAGCCGTCACTATTTCCAAACCAAGGCCACGTAGGCGTGGTATGGAGCCATAATGGAAAGAGGAGCCCCTTATATGTGGGAGCGGCCACGTATGAGGGAATTCTGGGACATGATAGTCCACAATTTCATCATCATTCATCTCTTCACTATTGCTTTTTAAAGGAAGGCATAAAACTATAGAAAAAAGGAAGTGAAGTGATTGGTTGTGATCTGACCTTCTCCGAAACTTTGCGGGCGCTTTCTATCAGCTCTTTCTTGGTGAAGGAGTCGTTGGGGCTGCATTGCAGAGCTCCAGCTTTGGTCACCAGCCCTGTGCAGCTGAATCCCAGCTCACCCACCTGCTTCTTGATGTGAGAACCAATCTGCAAACACACAATGAAATACATGTCAACTCCAGCACCATAACAGAGCTGGCATGGCCTGAAAAGAGTCTCTCCAACACACTGTGCTGAGGTACTGAAAGTTTCAATTACCTCATCGTTCTCTGCAGTCACGGCTGCATATTTGGCTTCATTTGCAAGATTTCCAAACTCATTGGTGAGCTGGTTGGCCAAACCTCCGAGGTCATCAGGGTTGGTATTCGACTTGGTCACCTGAAGAGAGGACAAACCACATTAGTGGAGTTTTCTGCCATTACAATACTAACATGGAAACAAAATTTTAAAAAAATACTGAGCGTATAATTCACTCAAGGTAATATACGCTTCAATAAATAAATCTAAATAAAGAGATAGATATTTATAGTTGTATATATAATCAGCCCTTTCTCCTAGAAATTATGTTTATATATGACTAATTTGAAAAGGCAAATAGGTTTAAAGGGAAACATAATTCAGAACACATTATGTTTTCCACAATCAGATGACTGAATATCAGTTAATAATTGGAGGCGCTCAGCAGCTACAGCTGATCAGACTGATCTGATCCATCACAACATCAGAGGAGTTTCATACCAGGGAGAAGACAGATCAGACACTACACTCAGATGCATCACTCACAACTTTTAAACTTCATTGTTTTCTGATTCACCACCTGGTTGAAAATCTGAACAACAGAAGAAGCAAAAAACATTGTTCCTCCAAGAGAGCCTGTCTGTCAGCAAAAAAAACCTCTGAACTGTATCATTCATATATATACAGTTCTACATTCTGCGTGTGCAGACACAAACTCCATTAGAAGTTTCTACAGCTGTTAATAGGCTGACTGAGGAGCTAAGACAGAGCTAAGACGTGAGGCAGGTTTTAGGAATCATTCCTGGCTTTATACCTGTTCACCGGACAGGGGCGGGGCCTAATGAGCAAAAACCTTCTGCTAAACATTGCTGCAGAAGATTTTCTTAGTGGGAGAATAACTCTTGTTATCACTAAATCATTTTGTTGGAAATAACTTTTTGTTGCTGTGTGTTTGTTATGAGACATTGACAGGTTTATATAATAACTGTGCCTGAAAATGACCCTCCAAGCTGTTAGAAAATCATTGTAAACTACGGCCTCTCATGATTGAAATATTCAACTTTATTACACTTCTCGATAATCATCAAAGACCCTTACCATCTCCTGCACAGTGACAGCGATGGCCTTGGCTGTCTTCACCATGGTAGTCTGGTAGTCCACGAAGGTGCCTTCAGGGTCAAGTGCAGGTGAGTCTTCCATTTTATTGATGGCGTCGTTGATGGAGTCCACCATGCCGCCCACAGCACCCGCTGCACTGGCTGCCTCAGCCAGAGTGGCACCCAGATCATCCACTGCCTCTTTCATCATCTGCACTGACTCCTCCAGAGCTTCCTGCATGTGCGCTGCCTGCACAGCAGAAAACACATCATCAGACTATGGAAAAAACTTAGCAACACATTTCAATAAAATTAAAGAAATTAAAAAGCACAAATGGCAATTAAATATGATCAAAACAAAAAAATGGCCACGTAAAACATACCAATAGAGGGAAAATAAAACACTGGGCTAATATTAAAGATGTTTTTTTCAAAAGACTTATAGTAATAAAAGTAAACCGTGAGGTGAGACCAGAGCAGGGAGGACATGATCTTGTCTCTTTGTTAAAAGACAAGCAGCAGCGTTTTGTACTCACTGAACGCCTAAGATTGTTTTTGTCCTCACTGAACGTCAAATTACAATAGTCAATGCCATATAAAATCATGATAAACACAAGAGAGGAATGACAGTTTGAGCTGCTTGTGATCTATTAAAGGGTTAAAGGTTAATTAAAGGTTTCTGACTGCAGTTTTGAGATTTGTAGGCAGGGATTCCAGATTCCTCTGCAGAGTGATGATTGACTTTGGGAAAAAAAAAGCCAGCCTCATGGGGGATATCTGTGTCAAGGCTCTCATAGTCAAACATTTCTAAAAATGATCTATTTGGCACGGTGACATCTGACACCAATCTGATCTGGGCTGCAATCGAAAAGTACAAAAAAATCTCCTTCCCTAACAACTTTTTTTTAACCTCATTAGAAAACATCATGAGGGCAAGGCAAATGTAAAGGAGAATTTATAAGGAGTAAGGAAAATAAAACCGCAGAGTTTGGGGGCGCCCGCTGGCTCAGTGGAGCAGCGCCCCATGTACAGAGATAGTGTCATCGCCTTAGTGGCTGCGGGTTTGCTGCCCCCCCCCCCTCCCCCTTTCAAGCTCACACTGTCCTGGCAATAAAAGCCCAAAACCATCTTTAAAAAAAAAGAAAACTGCAGAGTTTAAAGAATCCGACTGCACCTCCCGTAAGCTCTGTAACGACAGCAGAGGTTATTGATGTGTGTCTGCTGTGATCTAACTACAGTGGATGAAAGATGGAAGCCCATCTTTATTGTATTGGCTTTTATAGACCAAATAACTTCATTTCTCATTTCATGTATACGACAGTTGAAGAGAGAAAAGGTAAGGTGAGAGGTGGTGGGGGGTGGTGGGGTTGGGGACATGCAGTAAGGCCAGACTCAAACCCAGGCAGCTGCAGAAGCCTCAGGCATATAGGGTTCACACTCTGCCAGGTGAGCTAGAGGTCACCCCCCCAAATAAAAAAAAAAAATTAATTCATCTGTTTGCTTTTAAAAACTCTCATGTCTTGTCTTCTTGTAGCACTTTGTAAACTGGATCAACAGTGCTGTATAAAAAAATCATGTTAGCTCCTCCAATATGACCTGAGAGGATGAGTGCCAGCTTCTCTACCTTGGGGTTTCCTCCCGCCTCCTTGGCGGTGTAGAGCATCTGCAGGGCTGATTCAGTCAGGGTCTTGGTCTGGTCCAAGACAGCCATCTGCTGTTGGCTGCTCAGGATCTTAGATGCTGTGCCGATGGCTGCCATGATCAGGGGTTCAAAGTAGCTGGCCATCTGAGACACCTGTTCAAATAAAACATGCAGACATGTTCAAAACAGAGATTCTGAAATGATAGGAACATGCTGGGCTTCACGAATATCAGTGCAGCCCTCATCAGTTTAGACGGACCAGCAGTTAGTCAGTATTCACACCAGCAGTTCGTCAGCATTCATTTCGCAGTGTGTCAGGTGTGTAGTGGTGTTGTCCCGTGTTACCTTGTGTCCCAGCTGGGAGGCCTCAGAGCGAGCAGCCACAGCTACAGGATCAATCAGGTTACTGATCTCATGGACCGAGGCTGCCATCTGCTCATGGAGAGTCTGCAACATGAGCCCATAGAGGTTTCATTCGTAAAACTTCAGTCAAACACACATTTATCTTCATGCTCTACAGTCGGCTGAGTTTTCCTTCATCACTTGCTGTCAGAGTACACTTGCTAGATTTTCACCTCCAAAGGTACACAAAATGCACTGCAGTACAATACAGTACAACAGCACTGCAATACTACCTACAGACAAGCTGCAGTAGGTGCTGATGCTGCTTTGACAAAACAATAATAATATCTAAGCATGGGAATTCATTGTTGACCTTTGATAACCACATACACTGAATAGTCTTGACACCCAGGGGAATTCTATTTGCTGAAGGTAAAGATATTCACTATGGGACATGGCAGAAATCATTGGAGGCATTCAAACCTTACGTTTATGATGTTTGATCAAAGAAATAAAAACTCAAAGTTTCATAGCTTTTATGACATTTTAATTGTGTCTTGTGTTCCCTTGTATAAAAAGACCTCAGACTTTTATAAAGCAGACTGAGGGATTATGTTCATTCAGAAAAAATGTGGACTTTTCAACTTTTTTCTTAAAAAAAAACAGGCACATGCAGTTTGTGGATACGTGACAATGAAATGTAAACCAGTGTGTGCGTAAAAACAAATTTCATGTTTTAGGCAAATTTGTTACTTTAAGAGACAGACAGTTAAAATGTGATACATGTTTCTTATAAATGAATTTTGTGCAGACACTTTTGATGTGACACATTTTATGAATTAAACTTTTTTTTTGTTTTTGTACTAACTGCATTTTAATCACACATGCACACATTTACACACACACGTGCACACAACAAACAAACACACACACACACACACACACACACACACACACACACACACACATCAGTATTGTATAACTGTTGTGTAATTTGTTGAGCATCATGACATTTTCACAATTTACTCAGGAAAAGATAAGTATAAGAGGTTTCTGACTCTCAACCAGTTTACTGAGCCGAGATACAAAACTGGGCACTCACAAAGCTCTGTGTGTGTGTGTGTGTGTGTTTGTGTGGTGTGTGTGTGTGTGTGTGTGTGTGTGTGTGTTTACCTCCATGGAGATGTCCTCTCGGGGAGTCAGCTGCTGGCTAATGGCAGCCAGAGAGGCCTGATCCACCTCACGGATGCAGCCGTTCAGCACCTCAATAGCATCGTCACATTCTCTCTGGCCAGGAGCCTTTTCTCTGAACAGAAACACACACGAGATGAAGGATGTATGAATTAAAAAATGTCTGTACATGGAGTCCAAGTGGACAATTGTGCCATATGTGAAAAAATTCCCTAAAGGCTGTCAGGTCACGGTGAATTTGGCCTTTGACCACCAAATTCTAATCAGTTCATTATCTAGTCCAAGTGAACATTTGAACTAAATTTAACTTTCTTTAGGTGTTCCTGAGATATCAGGATTGATAAGATTGATAATGAGAATAACACAGACACAAGGTCACAGTGACCTTAAAGCTTGACCACCAAAATCTAATTAGTTCATCCTTGAGTCCAAGTGTACGTTTGTGCCAAATTTGAAGAAATTCCCTCAAGCTGTTGTTGGATATTACATTCAGGAGAATGAGACAGATGAGGTCACAGTGATGTTAACCCTTGACCACCAAGGTCTAATCAGTTTGTTTTTGAGTTCAAGTGGATGTTTGTGCTTGGTCTACCATCAGTGAGAAGAAAAGGTTAAAATAAGACTAGAAAATGTTGCCTGATCAGTCAGAGAAGGTGGGAGGCAGTTCCGTCTGCAACATAGACTGTATATAAAGATGGATGACATGACAGCTCCCCCAAAGTGAGGTTATTCAATCTGGATTGCCCCCTGGTGTCTGACTGCAGTACAGGTCCTAAGACCCGCCCCTCCATGTTGAATGGTCATAGGCTGAACTTAAAAAGTCAAAGTACACGTCAAATAAATTTTTCCCAAAGATGGTTTCTGTCACCGAAGGTAGTTCTCATCACCTTGATGTTTGTTCAAGCGTTTGTTTTCATGATAGGTTTGGTTTTAATGAGTTATTAAATTGTACAAAAGGGGGCTTTTCCACCATGACTGACAGCTGTGACAGCCAATCTTTGCGCTCACATTCAATGGAGCTGCTCACTACTGGTCAGGCAGGTGTTTGGGTGGGAACTCCCCCACTGAGGATATCATTACTGCGCAGATGCAGAGCTCCCAATGACATCACCCTTGCAAGATGGCAACACTCGTATCTGTGATATTTTAACCTCAATTAAGCATAGCGGGGGTAAGTGGGGTCGCGTTGTCCATCTTTATTTACAGTCTATGGTCTGCAACAGTAGTAGCAGTAGAGTTTACCTCATGTTGGTGATGAGTTTCTTGATTGAGTCAGACACAGTCCTGGAGTGTCCAGCCAGCACAGACCACTTGGGGGGATCTTTGGGGTTGACAGCCAGAGAGCGGGCAGTCTGGATCAGGCCAGTTGAGCTCTCCAGCATCATCTTTGCTGCCGCCACAATGGGCTCCATGGCTGCATGACCCTGAAATCAGGATGAAAACAACTTTCTACTGGAGGAAAGACAGAATGCTATTGTTCCAGAAGCTGTGTTAAGGGACACATGAAGGAATCAAATGAGATTATAACCTTAATACATATTACAGGGGATCTTTACGGATCCATCCTAAATAGTGCTTTTCCTTGACTAACTGACTCAACGAGCACAGAACAGGAAAAAAAGCTGGCACACACTCAAACTGCTCCAAAGCTCTTTTCGTGTACGAGATACATACCTCAGGGCTTATCTGAGCAGGAATGCTGGCAAACTCTGGGTTGGAGGCGAATGCGGTCAGGTTGTCCACAGCTTCAATCAGAGGACCAGTGGCAGCTTTACACTTCTCTCTGTTCTCCTGGTTAAAGGCTCCATCCAAAGCCTGCACACAGGGTTCAGCCCTGGTTACATTTATTGTATTGCTGTGTCTCTGGGACTAGAGTGGCTCTGATCCATTACAGAACTGGATCACAACTACCAAACAACCACCAGCCAGGCAAAGACATGTAAAGCAGATATCTTCTTTGAATCTACACACAGTATTTGCTTTTCATTTAACTGATGATTAATCTGAAAATAAAAAACTTAGGTCGCCTCCCTACACACACACATTTATTTATTTATTTTCTGTTACTTTATATTATTTCATTTACTTTTTAAAATATATTTTCCTGTTTAAAAAGAAAAAAAACAACAGCAAAAAAAAACTTGCAATGTCATGAATGTATGCAATACTCTGGAAAAAAAGAAAAAGAAAAGACACCTTTATGGACTTGACCAGGTTGGCAGTGGTATTGGCCACCTCTTTGGCTGACTGGACAAACTGCCTCTTGGCGACAGGGTTGGGAGTTTTGGAGGAGGCCAGGCGGCAAGCGTTACACAATGCAGAGGTGTGTTTGGCCACGATGGTGGCTGCAGACAGCACCTGGACACACACGCAGCAGGGGGGTCAATCAGAGATGGATTTAATGACATATAGACTCACTCACAGAAATGAAGGACAGTGATGATTGCTGACTGGGATGTCAAAGTGAGGTGAGCATGTACCTGTGACTGGGTGCAGGCCGGGTCCACCAGGTTCTGGCAGGCCATCTGTATCGACTGATTAGCCCGAGCAAACTGTGCGGGGTCCACCAGACCCTTCTGACCTGCTGCACTGTTGGGGTCTGATACTCCCACCAGGTAGGCAGCCTGAGAAGATCAACAGATTTCTGGTCAGTTTATATCATGATAATAATTACAAGCACTCACATTACAAACACAACCACAACACACACCTTACCAGCCTAGTGTTTGTCTCTGTGCCAAAGACTCAGACTACTGCAACAATAAAGTAAGCCTCAGTGATGGTGTTTACCTGTGCAGCTGCTTCAGTCAAACCACAAAGAGCTTTGGAGCCACCACTGACTGAATCACCAAATTCTGGCAGGTTGGAGTTCTTGGCATTATGGGAAATGCCAGCCATGGACTCCCCAAGAACCTGTCAACAGGAAACCAGAAGACAGGAGAGAATGTCTTCATTGTGTCTATTTATGCTTCTTATGAATCCACTGAGGGAACTGGGATCAACCAAACCTCAGAAGCAAAGCAATGTCTGAGAGAGTAACACACAGCCACAACAGATCACTCATCCAGAGGTAACTTTATGAGTCATAACTGAGTTCCATCAGTGGCACAGGGCATCAAAAGCTGTCAAACACTGAACACTTGCATGAAATGTCTGCTCTGTTCACTTAATCTCTGACCGTTCCTGATAGGAATCAAAAACCTCTCATTCTATTTAAGCATCTTCAGTTGTACAGCTGCTTGTAATCAGGCAACTTCTGACATTTTAGAATTTTGGCTTCTTTGTAAAAATGAAAAAAATGTATCGTGTTAATAATTCTTTAGGTAATCTAATATTGTATCAGCCCTTGATTCATTACTAGAATTACCACCAAATTTGAAGAAATTCCTTTGCGATGTACTTAAGGACCATCATGAGACCAATGTGAGGTCACAGTAACCTTTGACCACAAAAAAACAAAACAGTTCAGTATCTTTGAGTCCAAATGGATATTTGTGCCAAATTTTAAGAAATTCCCTCAAGATGTTCCTGAGATATCCTGTTCATCAGAATGAGACAGGCAAAGTCATAGTGACCTTGACCTTTGACCTATGACCATGAAAATTTAATCAGTTCATGGTTGAGTCCAAGTATACGCTTCTGCCAAATTTGAAGAAATTCTCTCTTAGAATAGTGAAAAACCACTTAATCTGATGTACATGTTCAGTTTTAGAATATCTGACGGGAAGGACAAAGAGGAATGGGGTTAAATGTTCAAAAGATGTCTGCAAAGACAAAAGAAATGTTTTTTTTCCTGATAAATTCGACACATTTAACTCACGCCTTACCAGGATGTCTCTACCATTAGTATCATATCAGAGTCACCTCTGGGAGACTCTCAAGAAGTTCTTAGGAAATGAAGGTCTCATCAAATAGTGTTCTGTAACTCCAAAGAAATGTCAGTGGAATAATTTTAATAGTCCAAATAGCCAATAATAAATAGTCTTTATTTAATAATTTAGATAAAGACAGCTCTACTGTCACTTAGGACAGCCCCTCTTCTTTTAGAGAGATGTAACCATTTTAATGCAGCAATGAAGCAACTTTTTTAGAACATGAATGCATCCTTTAGTAAAGAAGAGAAGAAGAGGGATGATGGAAAGATAGAGAACCAAACACAGAAGGAGAGCAGCAGGGATGTATATTCTACCTTCGAGTTCTCCATGACGCTGTCAATGCAGTCAAAGTATGACAGGTCGTTGATGGCTTCTGTCGGGTTCTCCAGCATCCCCCTCACCGACTGCACACGCACACATGCACACACGCACACATGCACACACGCGCACACACATACACACACACACACACAAAGAAACACACAGTGATCTCACATAACCGCTGTAATGTCTACATGCTGGAATTACATCCTTTTATAAAAATGTTCTTTATAATGACTAATTTACAAATCATGTTTTCCTAATGATACCCACAGTCTGAGCTTTATGAGTTGATTCAAACTGCTCATGTCAAGCTATTAAAAATTAAGCACAATGCGCTCAATCGCAATTTGACTTTTAAAGATTTTTTTAAGGCTGGGTAATGAATCCTCAGTGAATATCAATACACCAATATAATGTTTTGTTTTTTTGTTTTTTTTTGACTATCATGACTATCAAGCTATTCACATCAAATGATTTACACCTAAATACAGTCGTACAGTTGCTTCAGAAGTTCAGTCTTTTATCACCCAGTCCCAAGATTTGTCTGCTCGCAGATATACGCCTGATTTAAACTGGTGATTTTAGAAACAGATTAAGAGAAAAGGAGATGTGAACATTGACAGAATAACAGAGGGATGTTTGCATGATGCCTGTTACCTCCAGCTCTCTGAGAGCGTTGTCACACTCCTTCTGACCGGGAGCCTGCTGAGTGCACATGGTGATGAGCTGGTTGATGCTGTCTGTAACTGCCCTGTGAACACAAACACTCAGGTATGTCAAACACAGACAGGCAGTGAGAAAAGAGCGGCACACAGAAACACAGAGAGGAGTTCCTGTTACCGAGCCGCAGCAGCCAGCTGGTTCTTGAGGTTGGGGGAGCTGGGATCAGTGGACAGAGCTTTGGCTGCCAGCAGCAGCTTGCTAGATGACATGGAGATTGTCTTCAGGTTGGACACCACCTGTGTCTGGTCCTCTTTAGACTGAAGGACAAGAAGAGTAAAATATGAAGACAATATCAAAAACTTACAAGCACTAAAATGATTATACTTCAAAATGTTATGGCTGATACCGCCTTATCTCGATAACTTGACTTGTTCCTTCATGACTAGAGTTTCCCACACATTCCTTTATTTGAGGCGACCCACTACAATTACAACATCTGCTGCTAAATATTGATTTTCTATTTTGGGGGCTGGACAGTTAACTAGGAGCGCTATTGGAATATATATATATATATCATTCGGTTATTTATTGCACCACACTACTGGAGTGCAGAGTGTGCTTTGGGCACAAACTAAGCAGCAGAATGCCATGCAGAGTGAGGGATGCACACAAGATTAAAAATCAGAAATTTAGCTGACCCGAGATAACCAGACCAATATCTCAAAGGCATATATGGTCAGTGAATTCTGATAGCTCACTTCAAATTCATTATGCAGCAAAGATGCAGCAATTGCAATTTTTTTGGCCAATTCTAAGGTGGGCTTCAAGGATGATGATCTTGGGTATAAATGATGGTGAAAGCCTCAGTAGCCAATGTTTTTGCCAATGTCAAAATGACATTTGGCTCATTTTCCCAATATATGTATTAAATTACTATTATTTGTAGTTTCAAATTAATATTAAATTTAATGTGCCCAATTGTAGTTTGATTAGGTGAGCTGACACTGTCACGTCAGCTGGTGATGTGGAGGAGACAGCCAGATCATTCAGCTCAGCCACTTATGAGGGAGAGAGGGAGAGAGAGAGGGAGCTGCATGGCATGAGCACAAAGACAAGTTGATTTTAGCTGTTCCCTCATTTGTTAAAATTCCATTATTTAGTGTCTTGTAATAATAACAGTAATAATAGTAATAATAACAACAAAACTGTACTTCAAACATTCATTCATTCATTTTCCGTAACCGCTTGTCCTCTCAAGGGTTGCCAGACTGTCGCAGGGTCGACACATATAGACAGACAACCTTTCATGCTCGCAGTCACACCTAAGGGCAATTTAAAGTCACCAATCAACCTGAGCTGCATGTCTTTGGACTGTGGGAGGAAGCCAGAGACCCCGGAGAGAACCCACGCAGACACGGTCAGAACATGCAACCTCTGCACAGAAGGACCCCCGCCCACAGAGCGAACCCTGTTCCAACCCGGGTTTGAACCAGGGACCCTCTTGCTGTGAGGCAACAGTGCTAATATGACGCTACCATGCCAGCCGTATTTCAAACACTACATTGTATATTTTTTTAAAAAATGGACTGACTACGTAGTAGATTGGTTAGGCCAGTCATGGCCAATCGATCTGAAATCAGGATCAGATGGGGGGGATCTCTATTATGATGTTGTTCATATACTCATCACCTATATTCTATATAATGTTATGAGGCTGCTGAGGATTACTTAATTGTCCTCTCATCCAATGAAATAATTCAGATGCCTCCCTTTCTGAGTGGATCAGGTGTCAGTCAGATGAAAGAATGACCTACCAGCAGGTTTCTTCCTCTGGTTAAAAGATTTAAGCCTGTTTCCTCTTTGGCCTCAGCCAGCATCACCTCTGTGTATGAATTCTGTCATTACACTGACCTGGGATGTTCCGGCCATGTCAACACCAGCCTCTAGGAAGTTGCTGAAGTTCTGTCCAAACTTGCTGGTGGCCCTGGCCAGGTCCTGGGTGGTGCCTCTGGATGCCTGGACCACCTCATTGGCTGACTGGTTCAGACCGGCTGCTGTCTCATTGAGCTGAGCCTGAACCTCCTGGAAGCTCCTTCCACTGGATGGGAACTACAGATGGAGGAGGAGAACAATGAAATCTGCGTGTACCAACAGTTAAGAAGAGGAAACATGGAAACTGAAATAAAAATGCAGACGATTGCCACACATAAATGGCTGGAGTATGGCTGCTTTCAATTGTGAAAATACAGTAGTTACAGCAGCCAGCAGCTGTGTAGCAGCACCGCAGCCACAAAGCTGTCTGTGTGAACACTGCAACCATGTGAGCTGCAGCAATACAGCGAGGTAGCTCGGTTTTTGCTCTGATAACAGATAACATCATTAAACCAAAACAATGAGCTTAAGCCTGGTAAAGTGGTATAGAGCAGAGGAGAACTGTAGAGAGAGATGGTGAGAACTCTTAGTAGGTTCATCACTATGAGCAGCACTTTTCACATTCTACGGTCATTTGATCAGCTGTTAATGTTGCTCAGTGCGGCTTGAAGGTTTTCACATTAAGATAGATGTTATGGTGTTCCCATCAGGAGAACTGCTCCATGATTAAGTGTGTGTCAGTTGGGACCAGAACAATCTGTTCTCTTACTTTTTGTTTGTTTCATGGAAAGAGAGAAAGAAGGAAGGAAGGAAGGAAGGAAGGAAGGAAGGAAGGATAGATCAAGGAAACTCTGAAAAACAACAGACTTCTGGTCTTGGTGGACTAATACAAATAGGATCTTCACTATAAAACCCACTGAACCGAGAAAGAAAAAGCATTCAGCTCACCTATGTTCATGCATCACAGGTGATTCAGCCTGTGTTACTTACTGAATCAGCCAGCAGAGTCTTGCTGGCTTCGCCCACAGTGCGGATAGCATTGTCCACATCTCTCTGGCCAGGAAGGCAGTTAACACATCTGTTCAGGGCCTGAGACACTGCCTTAGCCACCTAAACACACACACACAAAACACACACACATGAATTGTTCAGTATTGGATTACCTGAGTCAAACAACTTTCATTTCTCTGCAAGTTGATTTTCATCAGAACTGAGTCACTGTCTCATCTCACAAGCAGCTCCAGTTGATGCTCTCATGTCTCTGCTTGCCAAAACTAACACCTCGATCTACAGCAGATGTTTGCTCACTCTCCATTCACACATGCTACAAAAACAGTTAGTTTACCAGCTACATATTTATACAACATTATCTAAATGCAAAATGATGCAGTTGTCACTTAGGTCACACCCCTGCGGCCCTCTCCTTTAGTGACCCCCCTGACTTGTATCTGTGCCTCCCTTTCCCTCAGTGTGTGTCTGACCTGGGCCAGCCTCTGCTGGCTCTCTGCGTCTCCTGGTTTAGCGATGGCCCTCTTGGTCTCTTCGATCAGGTTGGCTGACTTATCCATGACGTCACCGGCACAGTCGAGCATGGCATTCCGCGCTGGCGTGTCGTTTGTGTTGGCAGCGACTCCTCTGGCGGCTGAAGCCAAGGACTTCAGGGCCTGGGCCACGTCTCTGGCTGCCATGCCTGCATCCAACAGGAGAGAGGGATCAACATCAGTGTGTGTGTGTGGTTTTCTGTCACTGTTGTGGAGACCCAGTGGGGTTTGTAATGAGACATTATGAATTAAATAAGTAGATGAATAAATACAGACAAAATACAGAATTAAGACTCATCTCATTATAAAGTTTCTAACTGTTTACTAGAGCTAATTTCTTTCAGTGATGTGATTGGTTGCCTGCTCATTTAAACTGAAGCAAAAACCACTCACGTGGTTTTATAAAATAACATAGTCATTGTGTCATAAAAGCAGTCTTCAGAAAAATAATAAGGCCCTGCAATACACTGTTTTTGTTCAAGCAAAAACAAGAAATCTGAAATTTTCATTTGTTACACATAAATGGCTCTTGTCAGCAGTTTTAAAAGTTTTAAAGGACAGAAAACACAAGAAAGACAGGGAGCATGGTGGGGGGTGGGACAGACCACTGACAATAAGGAAGTGAAGAAAGAGAAGTGGATCTAATAATGAAACAAATAAACAACTAAATAAATAAATTTTAAAAAATAGATAGATAGATAGATAGATAGATAGATAGATAGATAGATAGACAGATAGATAGATAGATAGATAGATATAAAATATCAAATAATGTTTTAGTAAGTACAAAGTACAAATTCCGGTTTTTATTTGGGTTTGGGTTGGGCTTGGTGAGAAAGTGTGTGGGTTCACATGGGGTTGGGCCTGATCAGAGCTCTAGAATGGTCAAAGCAAATGAGTGACATAATTTTTCTGTTGCTCTTGTCTGGGTGTGTTTCTGTTAAACCAACCTGTGTAGTTCTCGTTGCCCTGGGTGGCCTCGCTCAGCAGCTGGGCGATGGCTGAGCTCACAGCCTTGGTGCTGGTACCCAGATCCTGGGAACATTTCTCCAGCTGAACAACACAGTGAGGAAATAGACTGTTAATCTTTCTGTTCACACATACAGTTCATGCCGCGGCACAACCTACTGAGGAATAAAGAAAGCAAGTAGGCGCGGTTGCACTTTTTTTAGGGATTATGTATTATGGTTTATGTTTTTTGTGACTTCCTTCTCATTTCTGCAGTGACTATGTATTTATATCTCTCTCTTTTCGGTATGTGGAGAACCACTGTACTGTTGTGTTGACTGTGTATTGTCTCAAGTTGACTGCAGCTGGGTGGAGCACTATTGCTCAAGTCTGTCTCTGTCCCTCCAGAGCCAATTAAGTTTGTCTTTTCGTGTCTCATCTTGTCCTGTGTGTGTCTCACCGTCTCTCCTGGCAGAGGTTTGAGTTTGCCCTCCTCAGCTGAAGCCTTGGCTTCCTGCATGTCCTTCTCCAGACCTCTCACCATTGACAGAGCGTTGTCTATCTCCAATGGACCGCATGCTTCCTGAGCCTGCACATACACCATACACACACACACAGACACACAGACACACACACACACACAAACACACACAAAAATAAACAGACTTATTTATAACATCACATATTCTGCTCACCAAATCAAGTTCATCATCCTCCTCCTTCTCCTCCTTCTCTTTCTCCTCCTCCTCATCATCCTCATCACCATCATGGCTTGCCAAATGTCGTGGCAGAGTTTTAGATTTCTTGATCTTGGTATCAGACTTCAGCACAGAAGCTTGTCTGAAACAGCTCAGTCTCTGCTGACTGCTTCATCACCTGCTGTAGACTTTCATTTCCTCCCTCTTATGCCTGACACTATCACATGACCACCTCTACCATATGTCATGAACCACAACATCTCAGACTGCAGTGATCTGTGTCAAACTTTATAACTTTGGTCACATATGTCATTGACAGCTGTATTCTAAATATATCATGGTTTTCGGGCGGGGTAATGATATGATGTCAATATTGTGATATTAGACTGAATATCGTCTTAGATTTTGGACAGTGAATAGATGTGTGTTACCTTCTGTGAGGCGGTGCGGAGCTCAGCCAGGGCACTGGCCAGGTTCTTAGCACACTGGCTGAGCTGCATAGCTGAGGCCTGGTCACTGATGGTGGGAACTGTGGCTTTTGAGGCTGTGACCATCTTTGCTCCAGGCTGTGAAAAGACAGGAAGAAACACACAGTTAGCACCAGATTTCAACATTAACTCCAGAACTTGACAGTGCTGGGAACACAAAGAACATACTGAGCCTGACCAGGAGCAGCTTTGAAACATCTTATGTTTGCCCTGAAGGTTTAACTACAGGGAGGGTCAAAGCTCATAAAATCCCTAGTGAGCATGAATATCCTCGGCATCTGTCATTCCTATTAGTCAATTGGTGGCAAGTGGCCTTATTTAAGTCTGCTTAAGATAAAAGTCATAAAAAAGAAATGATATATACTCTGGAACATGAAGATCTAATCTTTATTTAAGATCATGTAAATCTAGCCATAGCTGGATACTATTGACCATGTTCCCATCACAGCAGATACCACAACAGCATTTCAACTTACACGGTTGCATTATCGAAACAAATCACATTATCTAAACAACAATAAAACAATGTAAAAATACAATTGGTTTGTGTCCATAAACATTACTGCTGTACCACCTGTATTGTCATGCATTTTCTGTGCTGCTGTACTAAAAAATGTTCTATTTGACAGAAATGATCTAAAATGTTCTGTTCACAGTGTGAATGAATGCAGGGCTGTAGAGTCACCTGCAGGAAGTTCTGGCTGGCACTGATGAGAGCCAGCTGAGCGCTGGGGCTGTCAGGCTGAGACTGGCTGCCTCGCACTCCCTGAACCAGCTGAGGGATCTGCTCAGCCACCACCTGATCTCCCCCACACACACACGCACACACACACACACACAGGAAATTACATCATGTAAAAAAATTGCAAAGTAGACTAACTTATCTACCTATCTATTCATCAAATTTTTAAATACTATGTATTTCTGTCACAGCTACAAAGCAGCTGTGAAATTACACACCCTCTATATATTTTAGAGAACAAAAAGAAGTAAAGGCTCATTAATACTTAATGTTGAATAAACAAAATTGCTAAAATACTCTGTTATAGGTAAAAGTCTTACGTTAAAAATGTTAAACAGTAAATAAGTATAATCAGGAAAAAAGTACTTAAAACTATCAAAAGTAAAAGTATCCAATGCAGAAAAATCTAAAATAAATAAATAAACAAACAACAAACAGCCCAAAAGAAAAAAAATTGAAAAAAAAAATTTTTTTTTGTCAACTGGCTGACAATAAATATAAGACAAATCACTGACTGTTTGACCTTAAAACTGAATGACTCATCATTTCTGTTAGAAGGGTGCAAACAAAGGATGTGAAATAATAATACACAGACTGAGAGCAGAGAAACAGGTGAAAATGAAAGAGAGATGATATCTTAAAGACAAAGCTACTCTAACTGTCGTGTGTTCAGAGAGCTGAGTTGAACAGACAGAAGTATGTAGTGAGCATGTGTACCTTGCAGCTCTGGACGAGCTGCTGCTGGGCCGCCTGGTTCCTGTTGGAGGAGGCAGCGTGCTGAGCAGCAGCTATCGTCTGAGTGGCTGCTGCTGCAGCCTGTTTGGCTGCGTTCTGACAGGAAACAGGAAACACACATTAGATTTGTACAAGTGATTAAAGGAGGTGGCCCTACATTAGCAGCTAATGTGGTTGTATGGTTAACAGTTTAAATGATCCCTCTAAACATAAAAGCAGTAGCTAATTGTCAAGTTTCAGAAACCTCAGTGTCTTTTGATTTCATGTGCAAACAACTTCTAGTAACCACAGACAGCAGGAGCAGGATCAGATATGTCTTTAAAACTATACATTCAATGTTCACACACATATGCTTGTAATACATGACACAACTGACTGATGCTGCCTTTATATCTATGAATGGATCAAGTCAGAGAGCCTAGAGAGAAAGAGAAAGATAAAGCTCTCTAGACACTAACTTACATGTTACACCACAGTAGGCACACTAAATGAACAGGATCAAAATTAAGAATCGTGTGAAGGGCCCTGTCTGCCCAAGCAGGTCTTCATTCTGGTTATAATGATTAGTGAGAATGAGCAATATGTTCAGTCAGTCAGAGGAGTCCTAACAATTTCCGCAGAGCTGAGGAAACACAGAAACTCTGAAAGTGCTGCAGAGATTTGAAACAAGCTTGCTGCCTAATACAAGTGGACTGCAGCACTATATTTAATGCTAATCTGTTAAAGCACCGACACACTTTTTCCTTATTCATGTACATTTCTCTGTTAAAAAAAAAAAAATATGCATGAGAGTTAGTCTTCAAACTCCAATACAAACACATGAAAGCAGCAAGTCAAATATGGACAAGCTTTCTGAAATGGACAGTTTATATGAGAGTAAACACTGGGAGAGAGAAGGCTGGTCTCTGGCAACATTTCAATGGGATGTTGTGATTATGTGGTACATCCTAAACCCCTTGATCCTAACTAACACTGCTCACACACATGTAAGCTTCCCATATTTCTACAACTTCGGCCTGACTTAGATAAGTCTGGAAATATTCTATATTTTTTTCAGCATATCTCATGACAAGATCCAAACCAACAATTCATTATGTGTGTATCTAACCACAGTGACCAGTTGTGACCAGGATTGTGCCTTTTTTATGTATTTTAGTGAGGTGATTTTAAAATTTAAAAAAAAAATTAAATTAAATTAAAATTAAATTCATATCTTCAGTTGGTGTTAAAGCTGAGAGCCACAGACAGAGGAGAGAAGGCAGAAAGTGTTGGGAGATAGACTGACACATTGTTGGTTTGGGTCTGCACATCCAAGTTGTTGAGAAGAAGAACAATAACAACAATACAGAACTAGACACAATTTTGTGACCCCAACAAAACAGCTTCTGTGGTAGCTACAATAGGTGGCACGATTTGCATTAAGACAAACACACACACACACACACACACACACACACACACACACACACACACACACACACACACACACACACACACACACACACACACACACAAATGTTTATGTCATAATTTACCTCCAGCTTGTTGACAAGCCGTTTCTTGATGGCGTTCTGGGCTGCAGCGTTGGTGGCCATGCGGAGACCTTCAGCAGCCTCTCGCAGCTTCTGCTGCTGCTCCTCGCTGTCAGGGTTTGCTGCTGCACCCTGTGGATGGAGGCACAAAGATCATCACACATTCAGCTAACAGGCTGATAAAAATGAAAAAGCCTGTTCACTGTATAGACACATAATGAAAGAGAAAGACAGACCTTAGCAGCCTCCACCATCTTAGCAGTGGCATCAGCCAGCAACTTGGCAGCTGACAGCAGCTTGCGTGAATTCTCCAGGTCGGACTCTCCCTCTGCATCCATCTTGATGGCGTTAACCAGGTCAGACGTGGCCTGGGCAAGGATACGAGCCTGACGGACCATCTCACCTGGGGGGAGGAAGAAAACATGTTCTCTAAGTGTGTAAAGGAAAATTCCACCTTTGGGACTGCTACCATTTTTTAGATATCATCAATATTGCTATAATTTAGTTTTAAAATTATTGAGAGGGATGGAAAGTATAAATCCATTTAAGGCTTCAGTGTTTAATATATATAATATATATATTATATATAGATATATGTATATATAATATATATACAAGTGTGAGGTACATCAAACAACATACAAACAACAGTTACATGTACAATACAGTCATCTACATGTACAGTCTCTACAAGACTTCAAAATGGTACTGTTTGTTTCTCAATGAAGACCATAAGAACAGCTCACTGACTCACTAAATACTCACATTATCTTCTTATCTTTCTTACGTTATGTTCACACTACAACTACGCACTATTTGACAGTGCCCCAGCACTCGTTGATGTTTTTATGTTGTCCTGAGCTTGTGTGTGTCTGTTGCTTGAAACAAATCACCTCATCTAAATTTTGTGTTTGGTCAAAATGATATCCATGCTTCCAATCAATATCTCAGACCAATTTAAACAACACATTTTACAAGCCCTTTGCACACCCACCAAAATACACTGAAAGCTGCTTTGGCTAATGTAGCTAAATAACTCCGTTGCTAGAAACAACTAGCATTGTGGGAAATGTGGAATGGAAAGATCAATTGCACCTTTTTGATGCCAAGCTGTTAACGAAAGCAATGCAACCTGCGGTTGTGATTTTAGCTCCCTTCACCCACCAGCATCTCCCATCGAGCTGAAGATGTTCTCGGTAACATCCAGGATCCGGTCAGTGGCTTCTCCGTGGCGTCCGATAGGATGGCCTCCACTGGCGTACTGTTTGATGTGTTGAAGCAGCTCATTGAGGGCCTGAGTGACACCTGTGGCAGCCACACCCACCTGCTTCAGGAGGCCCTCGTCATTGGAGGCCCCCTGCGACGCCTCCACACAGCCTTCTACTGACTTGGCTACCAGCTTGCCTGCCTCAATCAGCTGCTCCTGGCACACAGGGGAGCTGATGGTTGGAGCCACCACCTTCAGGAGTGATAAGATGTGTATGTGTGAGGACAGATGACTATAAGGGGCTGCATTCACATTCAACAACTACAATTACTGCCTGGCTGTTGTATGCCTCTGCACACCAGTCACAGTGCAGTCACAGTTTGTATCCATGTCTGTGAACACATGGATGCTTCACACACATCTTCCTCCCAGCGGCACAGAAGATCTCTACAATCAATACGGTTTACAGATTAGTGTCACCAAGTCAGTATCTGACCAAATGTCTGTCCTTCTGTTCCTGACTTAAGACACTGAGTAATGGCCAGAAAAGTGTTTTTAAAGAACCTTATGTTGTCACAGTGACCTTGACCTCTGACCTTCAACCACCAATCAGTTAATCAGTTCATTCTTGAGTCCAAGAGGAAGTTTATGCCAAATTTGTGGAAAATTCCTTGAGGCCTTGAGATATTGTGTTCACAAGAATGACAAAAACGAAAGATCACAGCGACCTTGATCTTAACCCACAATCTTTAATTACTTAATCCAAGTGGAGTGGATGTTTATGCCAAATTTGAAGAAATTCTCTCAAGGTGTTTTTAGAAAGTTGTGTTCGTGAGAAAGCAGTGACTGTAAGGTCACAGTGACCTTAACCTTTAGCCAGCACATTTAAATCAGTTCATTTTTGCATCTTAATGAAAGTTTGTGCCAAATTTGAATAAATTCCCTCAAAGTGCTTTAAAGATATCACATTCACAAGAATGAAACATATGCAAGGTCATGGTGATTTTTACTTTTAACCACCAAATTCTAATCTATTCATTGTTGATTACAATTGAACATTTGTGCAAGGTATGCCAAGGCATTCTTGAGCTACTATTTACAAGAGACAGAAAAGGTCATAATGACCCTGAATTTTGACCTATGACATCATAAATCTAATCAGTTCAGTGCTGAGAAGAAATAATAGATAATAGATAATAATAAATAATAGAAAGAAATTCCCTCAAGGCATTCTTGAGATATTATGTCTATAAGAATGGGATGTACCAACACCTGAAAACATAATGCTTCCAGCTGGGTCTTTCACTGCAGTGGTGGCATTAAAATGTACTCCGCAGCATCAAACAGTGAATGTTATGGCCAATGTCATGCCCTAAGTAGATATACAGAGTAACAGAGGTAGAGTACTCACCCTAGTGCAGGCCACCAGCTGAGACGTGGACAGAGCGCACTGAGTGGCTGCAGCAATGACCCTGTTCTGCTGGGCTGAGTCCTCTGTCTTCTGAGCCACGTTCTTGGCTTTAAGCACAAGAGCTGCTGCTGCGTTAGCCACCGCCTTAGCCAACTGCATCAGCATGTCCTACCAACAGCAAACACACACATCACTCAGAACTCAACACTCACAGGTATTGTGTAAATTTGAGATCTTAGAATTACACAGATTATTTATGAATTATCCTGTATGAAATGGTAGAGAAGTGAAATTACTATTTTAACTATTAATGTTCAATAGATGGCTGATTAAATCAAACTCGTCTGGGCTTTATCTCTTCAATGCTGCCTCTAGTAAAAGCTCAAAGGTTCTACATTGGTGGTGTTTCATATTATTGTCACATAAGGGAGGTTCCATCAGTATGAGCCAATGACCCACTCTGCCCAAAATGTATACTACTGTATTCTGTTACATACTCAAATGTCTTACCACCTGCAGACTTCTAAAAAATGAGCAGTTTCAGTGTTTTAACCCTCATGTTTCATCTGTATGTTTCCCTGTGCATTTTCTTTACTGAGCAGCAGTGGAGAGACATCCACAGACAGCTATTTCCAACTTCAAGGGCAACCTGGACCCTATTTTCTGACATTTTTGTGTCAAAGGATCAAATAGCAACAACAGTTTTTTATATTGGTCCAATATTGAGAGAGACTGCTGCAACCAGCAGCAGCAAAACAGGCTGCAATGCAACCACTCAGGGCATGTTTTCACTGTCAGTGTAGGTCACCTAAAAGTGCTTGTTTTTGTCACTGACAGGCTCAGATTGGTATTCTAAGTGTCTGAAAACATTATGGAAAGGATCCCTACAGAGATAACCCTTTTTGATAGAGTAAGGTTCCTTCTTTTTAACTAAAATAAGCCCCAAAATGGCTATCACCAAAACCACCAGATAAACACAAACTTTATTCAAAGTTGACAGAAACAAGAAAAGGCTCACAAGCTCATGTCTCATCTTTCCATTGTTCCAACATCACCAACTCTGACTGGTTTATATCAACCCTTACTTCACCCTGTTGGATGTGAAAATATGCTGCTCTCTACACACAATGATATGTTTATTAAATGGAGTCTGGTGGGTTTAAGAATAGCGTTCTCTGGACAGTTTCTGGTCAAAAGAAAGGATTGTACTCTCTAACAAAAAGGTCTATCCCTTTAGGGATCCCTTCCATTGTGTTGTAAGACACAATAACAATCTGAGCCTGTCAGTGGCAAAACAAGCACTGTTAACAATCATAAATTGACGATGCACAAATGCCCCAAGAGGTCACATTACAGCCTACATCATGACCGCTCGCTGCAGTGCTCTCAGTCAATACTGGACAAATTTTGGAAGCTGTTGTTCCAATAAGTCACTTTTATACTAAGTCATGGGAAAATAGGTTCCAGCTTAAAAAATATCAAAGTTACCCTTCATGATAGTAACTATAAGATATGCCCACTTGATTTGACCAACAGAGATTGCTGTAGCCTCAGTTTCAGCAGAAATTTAAATGCAGTTGGATTGTGAGCCACATCTCTGACAGTGTAGTCATGTCAGGGATGGTCCCTTGAGGCCAGTACGGAGAGGTGGAATGATTTAATTACAACTATGAACAGAGAATCAAATATTTGATGCATACTAAACACAGAGACTTTAAAGTAAATCAGAGCTGTGTGACTGATTCATGACATGCCCCATTAGAATGAATCTAACAGCAACTTAAATTGTTACTGCTGGGGCCTTTCGAGACGTATGTGATTATAGGTTGTACATATAAACTTGACATGTCATAATACTGGTTATTGTGTGTGAATGACGCAAGAGTAAAGGAGAATTGAATATCAGCTCTTACCATTTCCTACTTTAGTAACTCTAGACTGGAGTCATCTGATAGGAATTTGTATTTCAATTAAATCACAATCATTGAATTGTAATTTTGTTGGACTGGATTAATTACTACCACCTCAATGACAAAGAGATTGTTTTGATTGGCATTTTAGAATGATGCATTTGTCTTAAGGACATGTGTTACCAGCATTTGATAATAAGAGGGGACTCTCCATCTGGCACCCCTGAAAGATCCTTTACCTCCAAACTGTCAAATAGCAATAAAATAGACATGAAACAAAGGAAACACAGCATACAGTTTTGTCATTCAACCAAAAGCCATCTTTTGAACATGTACAGTTCCTGTTTAAAATGTGCCTGTTAAGAAAGGGCCAATTGCTCAGCATGTGGTATTACTGCTTACACCTGGTAAAGGCAGACTTAACCATTAAGCCAGGTAGGCAGCTGCACCGGGCTCCAAACTAAAAGGGCTCCAAACAGCTGTAGATTTATAATGATGTTTAGATATGAAAAATATTTACTTCTGTTACTCTTATAACTGATTGTACTCTCACAATAAATTACAACAAATTTGAAACTTCAAAACTTGAATTGTTCCTTTAAAAATGTGTTTGTACAAATGCTTTTTTAATGAGGCTACTGAAGGGTTTTTTTTTGTAGTCCTACACAGTCAGAGTAAAGAACCACCAAGAAGTGCATGAGTCAAAGTTAATATGGACATACCTGGAACTGAGGATCAGTGTCTGTCTCTCCAATGTGAGACAGCAGCTCTCCGCTTGCCTGGCCAACATTTCCTGCAGCTTGCAGCAGGTTCTGACGAGGCTACAACCAAAAGACATGACATGAAAACACAAGAATAAAGACATAAAACCATGACACATGTCCATGTCCCTTGAAGTGTGTCTGTGTACCTCTGTATTCGCAGGCTGAGCTGTCTTCAGCATGTCAGATACGGCACCGGCCAGGTTCTTAGCAGCACCCAGCAGCTGCTGCCCATTTCCTCCTTCATCCTCCATCAGAGCTGCCAGCAGTTTAACTCCCTTTGACATTTCTGTCAGGTTGGAGGAGATGGTGGTAACAGCACAGCCCACTGCAGTGTAGTCTGTCTCTGCTGGGTCACCTAAGGACAGGAAGAGAGGTAGACAACTGGATTAATACCCAGAGGAGAAACTACGTGGTTTGGTCGCACCTGCATAGGAAACAAATTGTGACAGTGTTTCTCAGTAGCCAGTACACACACATTGTGTTCAAAAACAGAAACAGCATCCATATCAGGCCAATTACAAGTAATACACATTAAACAATAAAGGGACAATACATTAGACAATTAATACACAAAGCTCCAAGTTAAACAGAATATCACTGTATACACCACAGAGTATATGACTATATTAACAAGGTTCACAGTGGTGGGCACAAAACACTATCTGCAACCTTCTTTGGATCATTTGAGGGGAAATACTCCCTTTTTTTAAAAAAAAAAGCTGCACTCTGAGAATGTTTTGCTTTGTATAATCGCACGGTCCAAAAGCACTCCTAATGAATGGTCCAATCTCAGAAATATGAAATCAGTTCATTGTGGCAGGTGTTAATCCGCCACAAATAAATGAATGTGCGGGAAACCCAGGTTCTGCAGCCACACTACTAGATGCCAAAAAATCCCACACACTAGACCTTTAAGGGATTCTTGAATGACTATTTTTCAGTATTTCAGAAAGGTTACACGTGTCATCAGGTCTACAGGTCTTGAGTCAGTTACTGAAATGCAGTGTTTCACTGCTGGAAGATTTCAGAAGATTTGTGTTGTACACTTCAGTGATGTCACAGTGTACAGACATACCCTGCAGCTCATTTTTACATCATAGCAGCAAGGGGAGGACGTTCTCTTCAAGATGACCAACATGTTTTCTCTTGGTGTTACACATATACTGGTAGAAATAAGAAGAGAGTCTGGTGCAACCCAGTGTTTGTACCTGCAGTGAGGTTGACCATGGAGGCGGTGCCTGCTGTGATGGCGTCCACCTGGGAATGGATCTCATGTTTGGACTCATCCATCTTGTTTTTGCGCCATGCTTGGGATGCCTAAAACAAAGTAAAAAAAATCCTCAGGTCAGGATCTAGATTTCATATTCAGATTATATAAGCACTCAAATCAATCTAGGTGGAATGAGAATAAAGCAAAATCCAATCTCACAGCATCTGTTCCTAGTGGGGGCAAGGTGTCAAAGTCATCCAGAGAGGCCTGGGCAGCCTGGACAGCCTGCATGCTGCAGTTGATGGTTCCAGTCAGGGCTTGCTGTGCAGAGGTCTGTGGACACACACACATCCAACAATGTGTTAGTCAGTCTCTCTGCTCTGTCTTTGGCTCTCAGCTAAAGGCAAACTGGTTCAGAGTGATTACATAAATCCTTCAAAACACCATCACAATTACATAGTTTAACTTTCCAAAAAGGCTTATTATTCCCACTGTTCTGTTTGTCCAAGTTTTAGCACAACATTGGGGCTCTATGGCACAGAGGAAGAAGATATGTCAGGCTGTGATACACACAGAAAACCTATAGCAGAGAGCAGTGGAGAGATTCATTGTTGGTTTGGATCTGCACATGGAATTGGTTGACAGTATAGAGAATGGCCCTCTTTTATTAACATTAACCTTACTAACATAGAAACCAGTGCAGATCTGAGCAGAGAAATCATCTCACCATTGGGTTTGCACATGATTCATGAAACTTTCTTAATACTCCAAATTTAGGCTCAAATTTTCAACTTTTTCCCTCAGAAATCTGACTTAATTCTAAAACTTAGAACATTCATCCTTTTCCCATCCTGACTCAAGCCTCATCTATCATCTATCATCATTATGTTTACATACCATGTTTACTGACTTCAACTCAGCGATAACACTTCAAGATCAGCCTTTAGCTATCTGATCCAATTAATGTGTTGTGCATTGCTCTTGTTAAATAAAGAATAACAATGTAAAAAGTTATTATTCTGTTTGTTGTTACATCCCTTTCATCCATCCTGGCTTGTGTTCCTTGTTTACTGTATTTTTCAAATGCATCACAGGTTTCATGATGTCTTTGTAAAGTTGTAAAGTTGCCAAAGAGAACATGTAATAATAATAATAATAATGTTAATAATAATAATAATAATACATTTTATTTATAAGCACCTTTGTCAGCACTCAAGGACACTTCACAAAGATAAAAAAATTACAATAAAACAACAGATAAAAGTTACACACAGTATAAATTGGAACAATGCAATTACACAGTGTAAGCAATCTTGAACAGGTGAGTTTTGAGTCTGGATTTGAAGAGAGGAAGAGAGTCAATGTTTCTGATGTCCAGTGGGAGTGGGTTCCAGAGTTGGGGACCAGAGTGGCTGAAAGCTCTGCTCCCCATGGTGCTGAGGCGGGTGGGGGGTACTGTGATGTGGATGGAGGAGGAGAATCTAAGGGAGTAGGAGGAGATGGCGATGTGGAGGAGATCTGACAGGTAAGGAAGGGCGAGGTTGTGGATGGCCTTGAATGCATACAGGAGGATTTAGAATTCTATTCTGAATTTAACCGGGAGCCAGTGGAGTTGCTGTAGGATGGGGTGATGTGGTGAAATGAGGGGGTTTTGGTGATGATGCGAGCAGCTGAATTCTGGACCACTTGAAGCTTATGCAGGGATTTGTGAGAGAGACAGAGGAGGAGAGAGTTACAGTAATCGGTACGGGAGGTGATGAGGCTATGAACAAGGACAGAAGTAGAATGCAGGGTGAGAGAGGGGCAGAGATGATTAGTGTTATGTAGATGGAAGTATGCAGTCCGGGTAATATTATTGATGTGGGATTGAAATGATAGTGAGCTATCAAGGATGACACCCAGACTCTTAACCTGAGGGGAGGGAGAGACTGAGGAGCTGTCGATTGTGAGGGAAAAACTGTCAACTTTAGATAGTGTAGATTTTGTGACAATTAGGAGGATTTCTGTTTTGTCACTGTTAAGTTTTAGGAAGTTTGAGGTGAACCAGAATTTTATTTCAGATAAGCAGTTGGTGAGGGCAGAGGGTGGAAGTGTGGAATTTGGTTTGCTGGAAAGGTAGATCTGGGTGAAGCTGGACGAAGCAGTGGAAATGGATATTGAATTTGCGGAAAATGTTGCCGTGCGTAAGGAGGTGATGAAGAGAAGGGCCTCCAGGACAGAGCCCTGGGGCACACCTGAAGTAACGGAACGTTTGGGATCTGAAGGATTTGAGTTGGATGAACTGAGTGTGGCCTGAGAGATATGAGTGAAACCAGTCTAGGTGGGTGCCAGTGAAGCCAATTGAGTATAATCTATAGAGGAGGATGGTGTGAGAAATAGTATAGGCCGCACTCAGATAAAGGAGAATGAGAATAGTGAGGAGAATGAGAATAGTGAGGAAACTGGAGTCATCTGCCATGAGGAGGTCGTTAGTGATTTTTATATATATTTTTAACAGTTTCAGTACTATGGCGGGGGCGGAAACTGGACTGGAATTGTTCATATATATAAAGGCCGTTTTGAGTTAAATGGAAGTGGAGCTGAGTGGCAACTATTTTTTCAAGTATTTTAGAGATGAAAGGAAGGTTAGAAATGGGGCGGAGTTTACTGAAGTTGTTGGGATCTGAGCCAGTTTTTTTCAGTATTGGGGTGACAGCTGCAGTTTTGAAGAGTGTGGGGACAGTTCCAGTGGTGAGTAAGGAGTGGATGATGGCAGAGAGGCAGCAAAGACGAGAGGCAGGATTTGACCAGAGCTGTGGGAAAGGGGATCTAGCTGACATGTGGAGGGCTAATATTTACGGATGAGGTCTGAGATTTCTGAAGCATCGGGGAGTTGGAAACTGGAGAATGGCTGACAGTGCAGGAGAAGTTCAGAGGAGGAGAGAGGCGAAGCATAAGTGCTAGTGGATTTTGTGAATCTTCTCATTAAAAAACAGCATTAGGGAGTTACAGGTGTCAGTTGAGTAAAGGTAGGGGGGTAGCGAGTCAGGGGGTTGGAAAATTTTGTTTAATAGTAGTGTTAACCTCATTGGAACAGATTAGGCCAGAGTAGCAGTTAGAGTTGGTTTGAGCAATTGAGTCTCAATAATGTTATATGTGAGTTTTGTGCATTTCGTTTTGTGTAATGTTTGTCTTTGTCTTACCAGTGGAGGCATGTGTCCTCTGTGCATCTGTCCACTGGTGATGTGCTGCTTGGCCTGAGGCATGGAGCCCATCTGGAAGCTCTCTGGACCGCCAGCTCCTGAGCGCATGATGGCTGGCAGGGCCACGGAGCCTGTCTCCACCTTGCCCACCTTGTTGAACTGCTGCTGCAGCACTGTGGACCTGCGATGATGGCAGGAAGAAAGAGAAAAGGAGAAAAGAAAAAAGAGCTGATTTGGATGCAAATTACAGGCCTTTCTCCAGTCTTATTGGGAAGCAGAGGTCATTTCTCTAGCACTCACTGATGCTAAACTAAACAGTAAAGGATACTGTTCAGAAAGTTTGATGAGTGTCTACAACTCCTGAAAACGACAAATGTCTACTGGTAGCTAAATGTACAGTATGTGTTAATGATTAACATAGTGTGCTGTATCAGTAACACACACTTACTTTTTGGGTGAAACAGAGTCTTCCAGCATGGTTGACTCTTCATCTCCCTCCAGGCCAAAGTGGTCTTTACTCTTTTTCTGTTAGAGGACAGTAAAGACATCAATGTGACCACTGGACCAAACAACATCTTATTTTAAAGGAATCCTGATTTAAGACAAGCTGGACATCACACGGGCTGAAAACAACATGTATAGCACATTTGAGACACTGTCTCATAACACAAGTCATATTTTTAAGGACAATAAATGCAAACAGAGTCGATCCATATTTTTATCAAATAAAAAGGTGATGTATAATAAGAAACAGTCAAGAGTAGAGGAAGACTAAATGCGGCTGCATTGGCTACTTTCAGCAGCAAACATAATGATAAAAATAAAGATCTTCATTGACAACATTATCTGAAAAAACAAATCACATTTAGTAGATATTCATCAGGTATGCTCTTTGGTCACGTGCTTTAGGAGTGGAAATCTGTCTATTAGAACTAGAGATCAACAACAGTCAGAGAAATAAGGAGGTATGAGGCAGAGGGAGCATTAGCTTCATAATCATTGTTATTCTTTATCTTTAAAACAGAAACCTATGGAATCAAAGATAGATCAGAAAACAGAACAGAATTACAGTGTTCGCCATAGTCTTATTCAATTAAAGATTACTCACAGAGTTTACTGACCTGACATGAGACTTGCTAAAATAAAAGCCAACATGAGCCCTCTCTGTGACAGATGTCACCATGCCAAAGCTCTTATTGATCTGTTTAGGCCCTGTCCATCTTTGACACATCTATCTTTGAGACCTTTTCCTCTGTTGCAAAATAAAAACATTGACCCATGTACTATTGTTCTACTTTTCAGTAATAGTCCCTAGAAGCTCCTCAATATCCAAAAAGCTAAGCAATGCTCTTGCCTTTTCTACAGTACTAGCAAGGTCTCTAATTCTTCAGAATTGGGAACAACTGATTTCCGCTGGATGGATGAGAAAACTGATGAGCTTTTTGAACCTGGAAAAAATTAAGATATACATGGAGGAATGACCACGAAAAGTTCTTTGAGATCTGGTGAGTTCTCCTCTCTTACCTAATACTGTACTGTTTATATGGTTTGTTAAATACATGTTAGGCCTAAGGTAACCTTATTGTATACATAAGTGCTTCTGCACCTCACTCTGCTGCTTGATATTTATATCAAACTCTGTTCATTGCAGAGTTGAAATGAACATGTGTGCTAAATTCGAAAAAGCACTCAAGGTGTTTTGTGATACCGTGTTCAAGTGAATGGGACAAACAAGGTCACATTAACCTTGACCTATGACCACCAAAATCTAATCAGTTCATTTTTGAGCCTGATTAAACATCTGTGCCAAATTTGAAGATTTTCCATAAAGGTGTTTTTGAGATATCCTGTTCAGGAGAATGGGATGGACAGACAGACAACCTGAAAATGTACTGCATTAAAAAATAAACTGAAGAGGGGCATCCAACATTTAAAAAAGTCAAGTTAGTACACCATTAAACTAATACATTTCAGAATCGTAATGCACAATGATGTTCCCATAATAATGCTGATGTTTACCTTTTTGAGGATGATGTCAATGTAACCGGCAATGAGCTGAGCTATCTGCTCTCCCTCAGTGGTCTGCACAGAGTAGTAACCGTCCTGGTAGTCTCCAAAGTCCTGAGAGCAGAAAAATAACAATCTGGGATGAAAACATGAAGACATGCAGGACCCCGTCCCTGTCCTTTAGGGGTTAGAGCCATAACTAAGTGCAAAAACATTTTTATTATGACCCAATAACTACAGGGATAGCAGTCAGGAGTATAAATCATTTGTATCGTTATTATACATAAATATGATTTCCTACTTTCATTAAGTTATCATTTTTAACCAAAATCAGTCCTAATTATGAATACCAAATATTCATTAATTTTCAGAATTGTATCAATTTAAATGCCAGGTTTTTGTCATGATGCCACACTGTTTTTACATGAAAAAAAAACAACTAAAAAAAATAATAAATATTTTCAATATATTTCATGCTAAGTATAAAACTTTTTATAACAGTCTGGGATATATCAGTGATTACCAGCTACATTTATTGTAAGAGTGCACCTAGAGGAAATAGCATGTATTGTTTCCATATGCCAAATATGGCAAAAAATAATAAATAATAAATATTATTAATAATAAATAATAATAAATTCCAAGTCAAAAGCCCAGAATGACACCCAACTAATACAATGCATGTTTTTATGCTTTGATGGCCGTGGGATCAAAAATGTCAGTTTGAATGGGTTTCTATGGTGCATTTTTTTGCACTTAAGAGTATGAATGTAACAATTTAGTTTCCACAGTGTATTTCAGACTTATTGTAGGAGCTGAGCTGGGAATTCCAAGATGAAACACAAATACACAATCTTGCCAAAATTATGCCATATGCATGAACACAGCTAAAGAAATTGAAAATGAATAAAAATAAAGTGGGTAGAATGCGCTAAACTAATATTTTAATCCTTGAAACAACTGAAAGTCTTGACGTGTCTGTTAAGGTGTGAGTTCCTGACTAAAGGAAGACTGTGGTGGTTTTATTCTTCAGGCAGAGATTCAAAGTTCACATCAGCTTGCTCTGTCAGCACCTGCATGACTACACATGTTGAGACGCTCAGGTAGAGTTACGACAGGGATCACATGCAATAACAGCGCATCATGTCTCAACACAACTCAGGCTACTGCACTGGGATGATGGGAGAGTAGAATAAGGGTGAGTTCAGTCATGCGAGGGAAACTTATTTCAGCTGCTTGAATCCATCGCGTCATTTTCTCACACTAGACAAACTGTGCTGCCACAGGTGAAATTAACTGAGAGGTAAACTACAAGCTCTGATACAGTGGTGATGTGATGGTGCAGCATCTCTAGGTCAGTGACATGTTCTGTCTGTGCTGCTTGCAGAACTCACCAGGGTGAAGCTCTTGGGTGAGGCCGCCCAGCGCTTGATGTTGGTCAGATTCCACTCCTGGATCACCTCCTTGGTCTTCTCATCCACCCTCATCACACTCTCCTTGGTGATCCCCAGCAGACGAGGCACTAGTTTGTTCTTGCCCTTCATTTTCTCCTGTAGGAGGTTAAAGGAAGCATCATATCATTTTCATCTTCATCTTTCATCTTCATTTTATTTATTCACACCATTAAAAACAGTAACAGAGTAAAAGAGTAAAGAGTAAACAGAAAAAACAGGTGCCAAAGAGGTTAGAACCCCAAATGGGTTTAAAGAAATACCTCACCGAAGGCATTTCAATAAATTACAATACTCTGATAGAAGCCATATAAAAATAACAAAAAGATTGAGACAAATTATGAGTGAGTGAGTGTGTGCATGTGTATTTGTGAGTGTGTATGCATACATGCATGCGCAATTAGACTGTAGGTTACTGTATACTAATAAGGAGGGCTTGATTCATCAGGTTGGCTCCCACTTCACAAATAACGGAGGGGCAGATGAAGTAATTACAAGATGTGGCTAACCTCACGATTTTCTTCTAAGCAATAAATCCTTTCCATAGATAAGTAGAATTTGTGCTCGCCCAGACAATAGTGCAGCAGCTAAGATATGGATCAATTAGTACTGAATATGGATGCAGTTCTGATAACCAAGCCAATAATTCCTCTGATGATACAAACAGATTTCATTACTTTATAATAAACAAGTTGAATATGTTCTTTCAAGTACAGCTTTTCATCTATCAAGACTCCAAGAAATGTAGAGGAAGAAACCTGGATTATCTCTTTCCCACCAACTGAAAGCTTTGGCCGAGACTTATTATAGCTTTTATTTTATTACCTGTAAACACAAATTAGACTTTTTATTTTTAAAGTTAACTTATTTGTTTAAAACCGTTCCAAACTATTTATATAGATCAGAAATAGCTTCATTAATTAATGAATCAAAATATTTATGAGTCAAAATCAGATTGGTATCATCAGCAGAAAGAACTGGAAGTAATGTCTCCTGACTTGACTGTACAATTCACTGTTAATTTGAGGAAAAGGGAGGCACACACACACACACACACACACACACACACACACACACACACACACACACACACACACACACACACACACACACACACACACCACTGTCTACATCAGTTAAGCTGAGCGAGAGAACAGTTTCAGGCTCCTTTGAATGAGCATCACAAACCACCTGATACGCTCATCAAACATCTCCACACAGGTTCAAAAAGCGCAGAAATCGCTGGATTTCTTTAGGAAACTTAACAAGGCAAAATTTGCATTCCAAAATTGTTCTACCTGTTCAAAGGAGCAAAAGAAAACCTCCTGAAGAGAAACCTCACAAACTTTACAAACAGATGTTTGTCTTGTTTATAAGATCCTGCAGGGTTTGGTTGCGCATTGTGCTACGCCCTCTGTTGATGACAAAATAAAGAAGCTCTCTCAACGATTTGAGTGATGCTCACAACATGCGAAAGTTTTCCTTCCACTTCTCATCGACATCAGTCCCATTCTCTAAATTTTCCCTCAATCTGCTGGTTCATCTGGACCTGATCCAAAACAGAGTTTAAACCGCGGACGCTGAGGTGGAAATAAGAACAGGATGTACTTCCTGCAGCAGCTTAAGAAGTTTAACCTGTTGATGACAATGATGCTGCAGTTTCACACTGCCATCACTGAGTGCATCCTCTCCTTCTCCATCACCAGCTGATACATTGCTGCCCCTGCAGCCTACCACAGACTCTGTTAAGAGAGTGACCAGCAGCAGTCTGTCACACCTCCAGGACCCTCAGGCTGACTCCTCCCACCCCGGACACAAACTCTTTGGAACACTCCCATCTGGCAGAGGGTCTGTGGCCTGACTAAAACCTCACGTCACACAAACTGTTTCTACCCATTTGCAGTGGACCTCAAGGCCCAGGACCCCCACTGACATAAACTCTTAGAACACAACGCAATGAGAAGTTTAAGTTTATAGCCATTAGACAGGACAGTAAGCCGCCATTGTTGTTATTGTTTCTGGCACATGCTCATTACACAAAACAATGGGCATTTGTAACCTGAGGAGATGATGTCATTGTTTCCCAAACGCCACATTTTACATGTTGACATGATACAAAATAACTGTAGTTTGATCTAGTGTGCTGAGCAACCGCCATGCGGTTGTATACCTCTGCACTGCCATGCGGTTGTATACCTCTTGTATACCTCTGCACACAGCCAACTTTCTCTCATACTTTACATCACTGTCAGTAACAACATGACGCTTCACTCACACATCTTCCCGTTGCAGCACAGAAGATCTCTACAATCAGCATATTTTACAGATTAGAGACAACAATTCAGTACCAAAATGTCTCTCCTTCTGTTCCTGCAGTTTAACATTTATTAATGGCCAGAAAAGTGTTTTTGCAGAACAGTATGATGTCACAGCTGACCTTTGACCTCTTGGATATAAAATGTCAGAATTTGATCGTTATATCCTATTAGATATTTGTGTGAAATTTGAGCAGATGAGTTATGGCTGAAAACATGTTTCATAAAGTCACCTTGACCTTGACCTTTGACCTTCAACCACCATATTCTAATCAGCTTATCATTGAGTCCAAGTTGACATTTGTGCCAGATTAGAGGAATCTCCCTCAGACACTGCGTTCACGACAATGAGACAGATGCAAGGACACAGTGGCCTTCACCTTTAAACACCAAAATCTCATCAGCTCTGAGTCCAAGTGAACATTTGTGCAGAATTTGAAGAAATTTCCTCAAGGTGTTGAGGTATTGTATTCACAAGGATGGGCCCGACAGACAGCCCAAAAACATTATGCCTCTGGCCTTGGCTATCCCTGGTGTGGAGGCATATAAATCTGCACCTTAGAGGATATTTTCAGAAAGGTTGGACGAAAGGCAAAAAAGAACAAGAAAATATCTGTTAAAATACTAGGTACAAGTTAGATTTATAAGTTGAAAGAATCTATGTCGTTGGTGCATAGTTGGTCAGTTGATCTGGTCAAAGCTTATCTCATGGATGGATGAGAGGAGAAGCAGAGTGCAGAGAAAGTGAATTGCACAAGAAAAACAGTGTCACTTTCACTGCACCTGGTGCTCTGCTGCTCCGTCTGTGACAACCATAGTCTGTGGTGACAGCAGTAAACTCAGGGTTCCCACAGTGTGGAGCAATGAATAACTGCATGGAATATATATATTCCAATAGCCATTGAATCTTTTTGTGGGAGCAGATGTATTCATTTTGGCATTGTGGGAAACCCTGAGTACACAAGGCCTCAAAACAAAAGTAGCATCTCCATCTTATCAAGCCACTGTTCTGCAGATCCATCACACAGAGATGATACCTGGCAGCTTTCTCCTCACCTTGACCAGAAAGAATGAGACTCCGTAGGTCTTTAGAGACCTGGCCAGCTTCACATAGCTGACTTTGGCTTCGATCTCCGTCATGTTCTGACAGTTTTTGTGTGCCTGCAGAGACAAGAGAAACAATCAGACGAGTACATCAACTCTGTGCTGTACTGAGTTATCAACTCCAAAAAAATGTAATCTTTCTTATATTTGTGGCATCTCATGATTTATGGACATTTGCAATGCTACTTAATTTTTGTGCTGCATTTAAGAATATATCCTGTTTTTAACTGGACCATTAGCTGTTTTTCCTAAATCTGAGTTTCAGATAGCTTTAAAACCCCCAAATCCCAGTTTCTTCTGCAAGATACAACAAAATCAGAGTGTATATTTAAGCAATAAAACAAAAGTAACATTATAGCAGGGCAGTGGAATCAGTTCAGGTCTTACCTGGAAGATCTTTTTCTCTCCTTTGTGCTTGATGTACTCTTTGGGAAGGAACTCCTTTAAGCTGAGGAGGAGAGAGTTCAAAATGTGTCACAGAAGCCTAAGGATAAGGAGAGATGTAAGAAGAAGAAAACCACACTCACTCTAAGAATCCAGACTTGTGTTTGGACTCGTTGTGGTCTCCGAACTGAATCTGACACTGATAGCCTGCGAACTCACAGGCTTTATCAAAGGAGACTGGATGAGATCCATTCAGAATATCATCACGGGCCTGTACACACACACACACACACACAAACACACACAGAGTTAATACTCTTATGGAAGGCTGCTAAAGCTGCTAGTTGCAGCTGTTACTTGACTGAGGCTGCTCCCTTTAGAAGAAGAATCAGTTATCCACAGGTCAACAGAGACCATGCCAGCACAAACATCCCATATATTATATATGTCCCCCACATTCTGTAGCTCTGTTTAGATGGTGATGGTTCTGACTGCCTGGTGATTCCACCATGAACAGCCTCTCAGTCAGTATGTGAACCTGCTCATAGTCGTGTCATGTGGGCCACTCTATGGAAACTCAAGGTCACCTCTTTGAACACAGAAATTGTTTAAGGCTAAATTTTGTATTAAGTTTAAGTTTATTTATTTATAAAGCACCTTTAAGAAGACAGATGTCGATCAAAGTGCTGTACATAGGATACTTAAAAAGTAAATAAATAGATAGATTACAATCCTCCAGCAGCAGAGGGGCAAGACCATTGAGGGCTTTAAAAACGATTAAAAGAAGTTTAAAAGAAGTTTTAACCCTTTGAAACCTGAACAAATTGGCTTGATTTATTTCAAAAACAGACAGAAAGCAATGAGCAACTTGAGAGGAAATTGGCTAAAAATTAGCAACAAATTAGTAAAAATTTACCTGTCAACTTTTATAAAATTTAAATGCAATTTGCTGGACATTTCATACTAAGTTGCTGATTACCTTTTTCCCCATATTTCGAGAGAAATCAAACCAATTTGCTCAAATTTTAATTGCTTAATTGCTTGCGTAAGGTGTCTGAAGCAGCACAAGAAAACTGATAAAGATCCAGGTTTCAAAGGGTTAACCTTGCGTTTTTCAGAACCAGTTTCATTTGACGGAAAATCTACTTGAGGAAAAGAAACGCACCTTCATATCTACTGTACCTCCTGAAGACGGACTTTCTCAAAGACTGATTTGAAGAATAGAATTAATTGTGAATTAAAAAAAATTCAAGTGGATTTTTTAAAACCCGATCATGCATGGGAAAGTGACCCAGACTTCCTGGCATGCTTCAGACAGATTTACTGGGTCTGTGTGAGTAGTTGGTGTACCTGTACATAGAGCAGGTTGAGCTGGACAGGGTCTCTGGAGTCCACATTCTGGTCTGAGTAAAAGAACTTCCTCCTCAGCAGCAACATCTCTGTCTCCTCCACGCCCTGCTCCCTCAGCGTCCTGCCGTGGTCCAACCAGTTCACTGAGGACAAACATCAACCAAATAAGCTGACTGAGAAAAGAGAGAGACTCCCTAAAATGTGCTGCTGGAGAAGTGACAGGCCTTCTCAAATGGTGTTTAATGGCCATATACAGTATACACAATATGTAGTGTACTGATGGTGTCAGCGGCCAATCAAAACAGCTTTTATTTTAAATTTACTTTTAGGCTATTTTTGATTTGACCTCTGACCTCCCTAACAGCTCACTACATCAGGCCAACTGTAGTCAGGAGGCATTTCCATTTCCAATCCAAGGTCACGTAGGCGTGTTACAGAGCGACTATGAAAAGACAAGCCCCTTATACGTGGGAGCGTCCATGTATGAGAGATTTCCGGGAGGTGATAGTCCACAATTTCACAGAGGAGTTGTGGATTCACAACTTCCAGATGATCCGCTCAACTTTTGAAGAGCTAAGTGATGCAATAACACCTCTTGTAGCTCCTGCTGCATCACGAGGGAGCCAGTTCCTACTGACACTTAGCCAAAGCATCATGTGACCTAAAAGAGTTTTGCAGTTTTACAAAATATGTTTTTTTCAAATTACTCGTGCAAGTGTAAAAACTTTTTTGCGAAAAAAAAAAAGGATTTTTTTTCTAAATCTACATGTGTCCATTAGGCTTTTTTTATATTCACATCTTTAATTTGCACAATTTTGAGGGTTAATGGAAACCTGCCTCATGTTGATCCTTTTGCAGTCCCTGTGTCAAACTACATGCCATAAATACAGTGTGTTTAAGATGGTGAGTGTGTGTTTGTCATACATTCATCATCTGTGTGGAGCTTCTGCTTCAGCTTCTCCATCTTCTTGTCATCTCTCAGCAGAGTCTTGTCTCTTTTCAGGGTCCCCATGGTCTCCTCCTTTTTCTCTTCACCATTGTCTCGCACCAGCGAGTACTCATCGTAGTTTGTAATACCTGACACACAGGCCCAGCCAGGTTACTACGTTTACTTGCAGTTTCACTATGCACTACAAACTCAAACTGAGGATTAAATAAGCAGTTCAGATTATTTGAAGTTGGGTTGAAGTTGTATGAGACACTAAAGTCAATATATTACACACAGTATAGATGTCAGTCAGCACAGTCCCAGTTTGGAGAAACAGGCTGGAGTCTGACATGGAAGCTAAGCAACGTACTGCTGTGGGGGGGTCAGTACCAAGATGTATTTTAGCCACCTAAAACAAATCAATATCAATTTAGGTGCGCACTATATTTAGAGTATATTCAGCAATTTGCCTTAATTTAACACAGCCCGTCTCTCGTCAAATCCACCAGTACACAAAAACGCTCGCTGAACACAGGAGCTGCTGGTCTGCTGCTGTCTCCATAAGTTAGTTAGTTTGTGCTATTGTGTGACTTTGATGAATCCAAACGAACACAAGTCACCCAATAACACAAAATAACTCACTGAGGGATGCAGCAGCAGACCAGCAGTGCTGAATATATTCTAGATAGTCTCTCTTTGAAGAGAGCGATATAACGGCTTCATTTTCCCATGGGAAAGCAGTCTGACAGAAAGATAAAGCACTGCTATTGATTTTTGTACATGGGACTCTTTTCAGGGAGACTAAAATGTGTTTTGTTGCTGACCCCTCCACAGTACATTGCTTAGCTTCCATGTCGGACTTCAGTGTGTTTCTCCAAACTGGGGGCGTGATAACATCTGCTGTAGGATGTAATATACTGTCTATTATGGACAGACAGGCAGAATGAGGACAAATATGAATTCATCCAAACATATCAGGGAGTTGTGCAGGTGATGTGTGAGCTGTGTGCCAGAGCTGACCTATTCTAGCACAGATGGTCATGAGCATGTCACTGACAATCTTTGAGTCATCCACCATGACGGTCTTCACTGTGCCATCCAACATGCGGATCTTCAGAGGCCTCTGCTTCTTCTTATACTCTAGTGTGTCCTGTCAGACAGAGGAGACAAATAAGGAGGGCTGTCTTAAAATGCCTGAGGTCAAAATGCCTGATGGATCTCTACGACTTGATTATCCATAATACTCAAAAACAAACAAAAAGTGATTCTGATATTTACTGAGCTCAATTTTTCTAATCTCTTCCAATATATAGTGTTAGTGCCCTGTCTGCATGCTGGCACAGTGACCAGCACAAGCTGCGCTTCAGCAGTCAGCCAGTGTAAATCAGCCTCACAAATATGAATGATTCCTCCTCGGTTGTCCACTGTTGCTTTATTCTGTATGAAAAGTCCCTCCTTAGGTTTATTAAATATAAATACACCTAAAGACATCAGGACACAGATGATGATAAATCTGTAGCCTCTGATTTGGGAAAAGCCATAACAGAGCACACTGCCATCACACACACGGTTCACTCTGATCTAAGAGGGTGTGTGATTGGTCATTACACGTTGCAACTCTTGCTAATTGGCCCCAGACATACAAGTCAGTCATTACATTTACATGACGTTTGAAAAAGTGGAATTATTGTGTTAATCCGACTGAAACTGGACTTTTAAAAATACATGTCAACATGTTAGTCTGACTGAAGTCAGACTTAAAGGAATTGGAAGTGGAGCTATTCTGTCATGTAAACACCTTAGTCGGACTTTAACTGGACTCTGCGTTCTGCACTTGCTCCTAGTTGCCACTGATGTATTTAATAAAACTGTTTAATATTTTTGATGCATACTGTTTATTACAGATTCTTATCTATTTAGTCTGAAACTCGCTGTGAATGTTGAGGTCCTCATCAATGTCCTTTCCAGGAGACACTGACTCTGGGCACATTTTGCCATCACCCCATTTATAATTTGTGTGGGAAGCTACAGTGAGCTAAAAGTGAAGTATTTGTAGCGTTTAGTGGTGTGCAGAGTGACTCACCCCATTCCGCAACATGTAGTAGTCCAGGGCCTTCCCTGCCTCCAGCCAGATGCCTTTCTTTGGGTCTTCATCAGACAGGAACAGTCCATAGTCATTGGCTACAGGAGGAAACAGGAATACTGAGTGACTCACTGTCAGTGTGTTTCTTGGCATACGTGCACATGTGGTTATTCAGCCACTTTGGAGCTATTATTGTCTTGAGTACTTGTGTTGGACTGAACTTTTGAATTCCCTGTCCATGTTAGCAGGTCAGTGGGACTCTGGGTGATCGGCGCCTGTTCCAACACATATTTCTGCTCCACACATATCAGGTTACACTGTTCAAAAGGTGACCACTTGACTCTAGAGGTTAAGTCAGAAGAAGCGGATCATGTCATATGCTGGAGACTAGAGACACACTGCTGAATAAGTCCTTTAACTCTGGCTTTAACTCTTTGTCTTACAAAATGTGAAATAACAAACACGTTGGAACAAGTAACACAGAAAGCTGCTGTTGAAATAGCTTATGTAATTAGACATAACTCTGCTTGCAAGGTGTGGAGCAGGGGCCTATTCTCACTTTAAAGCCACATTCCCACATACAGCAGAGCCTGTTATCAGCCACACAAAGGTAGCACACCCACAATTCGTCTGCTTTTACTCATTCTCTCCTACATTCCACTACCATGCATTACTTTAACTTCTGAATGTTCACATATCATTTCTGTAAAAAATATTGTTTGGTATTGTTGAAACTTTTTGGCTGGACCGGGGGATGTGAGACCAGTGCTATAAACTTGATGTCACCGATGTGATAGTTAGTGTAGAGCAATCCAGGAATGTGTCCTAAAACCAAGCAATGAGTTAGCATTTTAGCACCTCCAGTTTATTTGTCTCAAAGTCAGCGGACTTTCTGAGTGTGTTTTTGGTGAGAAGCCCAACATAAGGTCTGTGGTTAACCCAAGCTGAAGAGAATTTCACATTTTGTTCTGCAACATGAAATACGTCAGTAAATAACCCACTTGCTTTAACGTGTCTTAAAAAAGGCTGTTGCTCACAAGTGGCTAACAGAGGCTAGAGAAAGTCATCACGCTGAACACAGCTTAACAGCCTCACTGTTATGGTGACGTAAGTTATGTGATTATAGTATATTTATAGCTGAAAGATAGCTTTATACTTTTGGCAATTGCATTAACACTTCAAAAAGCCTACAAATTTGATTATCTTGCTGAACAAAACATGTAAGTATCATAAATGTTTGTTTACCACAGAGCTTATTTTCTGCAATAATCTAAAATCAAATGGAAGAATCCCAGAGGCTTTTTGACGAGGGAACCAGGGTAACACTAACTTCTGGGCTGGCCTTCTAATAGTACTCAAAATGAATAGGCTCCAACAGTCCTGTATTACGTCCACAGGGTGGGGTTTGTTTACAGTCATGCTGTTCACTGACTGCTGTTATAGTTCTCCATACATCATCATAGGGTAGATGCAGGCTCTTTTATACAAAATGTATCGCAGGCTATGACAGTGGCTGATGGCTGAAGCCTCCATTAGTAAAACTTCCTTTCAATTATTTTCTTCTTTAATATATTTATATTTTGCCAAGTTGTCGGAGTGCCGGGTGTATGTTACTGGCGTTGAGTCTTTGTAAACCCTGCAGGTCACAAAGCTGATAAAGGGAAGGTGCTGCAGCCTAGTGGTGTGGCTGCCTGGAAACCTCTTCCTGAGGTTTCTTCCTTTTTTTCCCCCCTGTTACACGGGTTCTTTTTCAGGAGTTTTTCCTTGGGTGATGTGAGGGTCTAAGGGCAGAGGGATGTCGTACACTGTAAAGCTCTCTGAGGCAAACCGTGTTTTCTTATAATGGGCTCTATAAATAAAATAGACTTGACTCGATTTGACTTGACTTGACTATAAACTAAGCAGCCAGATAAGCAAATAGTTCTGGCCTTTAATGCTTTTTGATTCCGTCATTGGCTCATTATTGTCCACAAACAGTAGCAGAAACTGTATTTTTCATGTTGAATATAACAACCAACCTCCTCTCCTCCACTATCCCCTAACATCAACTGAGTGTAGTTTGAAAGGTGTTTTTTACATAGAAAGAAAACACGATCAGTGCAAAGCTGCTTCCTATTGTCTGCATAAATCTGCAAACAAGCAACCAGACAGCTTGGATAAGAGTTGGATTATGTTAGAAAATGGAGTACATATGAGGTGGAGTGAGAGGTCATCCATCTCAGATAGGAGTGAGGCATGATATTGTTTAAACATGGGGAGAATGGAGCACATTTTACGACAGATTCTCCACAGAAAAATTTATAAATGCACACAAGAAAAGTGACAGACACAGCTGAGTTAAGAATGACAAAGAGCCTGAGACCCTGGTTCCTCTCTCTCCTGTGCATATCTGGCCAATCACAGTGTGAGCCAAGTGTGAAAGTTGGTTGTCCATTTAAAAAAATTACAGAAGCTGTTGGACATGATAGAGTAGAGCAGAGTGCCCCCACAAATACCAACACTGAAAAGGCTGTTGTGTTATCTCTGTGTAAGCATGTGTGTATGTGTGTGTGCAGAAGGAGCGAGAGAGAGAGAGAGAGAGAGAGAGAGAGAGAGAGAGAGAGAGAGAGAGAGAGAGAGAGAGAGAGAGACAGGCAGACAAACAGATAGGGAAAGTGAGAACTCACGCTGGCCGAGCTGTGCCTCAGGAACTCTCTCCCTGATGATACGACAGGCATCGTACACCATGGTGGAGGGCTCAAACTGCATTGTCTTCACCACGTTCCCCACACCGATCTTTAGTGACAGGGCCACCATGATTGCTGCTCTGCACCTCCACCCAACTCACACCTGCAAGATGGCCAGTAAAAAAGTAGTCAGGAAAATCACAAAAATACAAATCCCAATGTCACAACACTGTGTCTACATCAGCACTTCTTACCCTTGATAGCTTGCATATATCTGTCTAGATTTGAAAGGTTGGTTAAGCCAAATTCTCTGGTCCCTCTAACTGCTTAATTAGGCAAGAAGTTGAAGCTAACACTCCTTTTCCATCAAAATAAGTGTATGCACAAGTTTTTCAAACATTGGTAAACTCATTAAAAATAGGCTATAGACTCCTTACCATTGCCAGTAGAGCAGAGCTGTGTACATGCTATTGTAGCAGACAAGAGTGCTTTTCTCTTTATATATCTCTTGCAGGCTCTCATTCAGTCTCTCTTTCAAACTTGGTTCAATGTTTCAGCATTGCTCAGGTGAAGTTGGACTGTAATTATCATTGATGCATCATTGCACCTCCCAAGTTAGGAAGCTGAAGTTAGTGCAATCACCCGGATGTTGTGTTCCTAATAATAACAATCAGAGCTGGAGGCAATAAAAATCTGTGTCCACTGCAGAGTCATTTGACCCAGATGTGAATGCTGACTGTACACTCGCCCATTACATAATAAAGGCAGTTGGTAGTTGGTGATAGCGTTTTTTTTTTATTATTTTGTTTTGTTTTCTCAGACATAATTTCTCTGGCTACAATGGCATCAACACACCTGATAAGATACGATGTTATACATGAACTACATTTGCTACCCTCTACTCTATCATCTGTTCAGAGTTTACTTCAGGGAGGTACACCACAACACTTCCATCCTCTTACGATGACTGTACATTTCTCAGTACAAGGTGTAAAGCTGACTTCAAAATGAGGAACAGTAGTTCTATTTACATGCAAACCAGTTCAGACAGGAAACAGAGTTACACTGTGATGAAGCCACTGACTGTTTTGGGCTGTGAAAGCCAAAACAACAAGCAAAGTTAAAGACACAAAAAAGGTTGCACATTTCATAACTATATGTGTCTTTCTGACCTACAATTATTGCAAAAACTCTACATGCACAGTTTCATCAACAAATTTCCAGGACTTTCCATGACACTGAGGCAAATGTTCAAAGCCATTCTCTGATACGATCAAAACATATATTATTTATTTATATTAATTTAGAACAGGATTAGAATTTAATATTTAAATATAACTTAAGGACTGTTCGTTATTTATGAGAGGGGAGGAGAAAGCTGTTTAGAGATGACAACTTAGCAGCAGAGTGAGCAAACAGCATGGCATGTGTTGGCCTCAGAGCTTCTTGGGATTGAATGTCACAACACAGACGCCCTGACACCCTCAGCCTCAGAATCCTGCTGACACTGTATCACTATCAGTTCCTCCTTCTTTTTCTGGCTCCACACATGATGACAGGCGGATGTAGCTGGGGTGTGTTGCTGAGGGATCAGATCTCAGGATACAGCAATCAAAATTACTGCTGATACTGTACTGTACTGTACTATCAGACAACAATAATTTGGTCTTAACATATAAATGACTACACTTTCTTGTTAAATAACATAAAGTTATGTTGGACAAAAAAAGCCTATATATATTGCTGCAAAATATATTCATTTGTAATATGTAACTCACTTTTGCTCTGACTTTGAAATTTGGTAAATAAATCGAAAAGATACAGCAGTTTGGATTGCTGTTGGTAATCAGTTTTACTTTCATTTGAGGAATACTTCAACAAAAAAATGACCATTTGACTTTCAATTAGTTATGCAATGTTAACTTGAACTAGACTATACTGCAGGATTTGTGTGAGAATTTGTAAATGGACGCTCTATTATAGTTTTGCTGTTGTTAACCACAATCCCTATCATTGAATAAATTGATATAATTTCCACTTTCCATAAAGGCATGCCAGAAAAGTGTGAATTCAAGGTATCACAGCATGATTCACTGGTATACAAACAGTCATTTTGTGGGTGAAGTATCTCTTTAACCCTTAGAGACTGTTTGGTGCATTTGACATTCTTCATTTTCATTCCTCATTTTTTGATCATTTTGGCTGTGTTCATGCATAATGCATACATTTTGGCAAGACTGTGTATTTTTGTTTATTCTTGGAATTTCCAGCTCAGCTCCTGCAATGAGCCTAAAATACACTATGGAAACTAAATTGCTAAAATTAGACTGTTAAGGTCAAAAACTGCATTCAAACTGCAATTTTTGATCCTATAGGCATCAAAACATAAAAACACAACTTGTATTATTTTTGGGTGTCATTCTGGGCTTTTGACTTGGAATTTCTCATTGTTACTATTTTCCACTTGATGATGTCATTTTTACCATATTTGGCATATGGAGAAAATAATTAATGACAATATTTAATGAAAGTAGAAAATCATATTAATGTATAACATTTTTTAAGAGTTTGATTTTGAAAAGCACATTTTGTGTGCAGATTGATACCAGTGTGTGTAATATTACAACAGGCCCATCAATGTCTTTAAAAAAAGAAGGTGAGAGAGGTAAATACCTGAAGTAAAGTGGTGTTTTAGTGACAGCCCTCCTGCCAAGTCAGCTGATGAACTCTTCTCTCTGGCTGCAGAAGAGGAAACGCTCCAGGTTCAGTTAACAGTTTTTACACACGATATATACGCTTACATTTTCAACCCATCCAAACACAATCAGATCCTCCATCATTTTGTCAGTTTCAAGATTTCAAGCAAATTCAACCAATACAACTTTACTTGCGAGAATTTACAAATGTTACAAAGCCCCATATAACTGTGCCAAAAGATGGCCGCTGTTTCTGTCAGAATGCTACAGGAGAAACACTTAGAATCTCCAACTTAAAGCACTAGTTGTTGTTGTTTTTTTTTTTTTATTCACTTCTTCAATGGACCCTTTGCAGATTTCAACCAGCTTTGTATCTTAATATGTGCAATATGTTTCAATAAATGGTGTTAAACATCCGTCTTGCCAGCACTCAGATCTCCCTGCTCATTTTCTGGCCACTTTTTGCCAGCTCTTGGGCTGCTGCCTGAATTACAGATTGTAATTTCTCATTTTTTGTCTTTGCCACCACCCCAGATACAAAGATTGTAACAGTGGGTACATACACAGACTCGCACTTCCCCCCTCTCTCTCTCTTTCTCAAACTAAGATCAAACAGTAAAAGTAGGCAGCACTGATCAAATACACAGACTGTAATAGATATAAACCCAGATTCTGTAACTGTATTGCTATTCTTCTCCTCAGATGTTTTCACACGCATTTTAGTGCCCTGTTCAGCAGTAACACAAGAGTTTGTGGGTGCCATACTGTTTCCTGAATTTTGAAAACATGCATTTAGATCAAACATTAAAACTGAGCACTACAGATCAGATATAAACTGAGATTCTATCACTGTGTCCTGTTTCACTGTAATAAGCAATCGCTTGTTAACTGTTGACCCCCACATTGTTTTTGGGAGCAATTATTGGGTAAGTGTAGTGCAATGCAGAATATATTCTGGTAGTTGTAGGTTTTCTTCCACCTGAGAAAAAGCAAATGCCACAGTCCTTTTTCTCTGTTTTCGCTTCTCAATTTCAAACATATTTGTGTCCTTGTACTGCAGTGATTGTCCAGTTCAGACCATCTTTCCAAAGGTGAAATACTTATTGAACTTTCTCTGTTAGAGTTAGGTTTAGTTATATTTAGAGTGTTATAGCAAAGGATCTGAATAGTTATGTGAATGAGAGATTCATTTAGGAGCTTTACTGAACTTTCAAACATGCCTTTGCACTTTCCATTACCTGTTTAGAAACTCGATGAGTAAAGTTCGTAGGAAAGGTCACTCATCTTCAAAAAATTAAAGATTCTTCCAACCATTCCAGGTGTCATTGTTTTCTGCAAAATTACTCCAATCGGAATCTAAGTTATTTGACATAAAGGTCTTGCAAGTGTTTTCCGGCTGACTCTGGATCTCTCTGCTGCAACATGTTTAAAGCATGTCAGGCCTCTGGCTGCAACATGCACAGCTCACTGTCAGTCAGCACAGCATGCTGATGACAGGAGAGATTATCGCCTGTGATATTCAGCATTTTTACAACTCTTTCTTGATGAATGCAGTAAAAAAACAAGTCTGAAGGTGCAGTATAGAATATTACACTCAGCCAACCACGGGAAGGGCAGAGTGCTGTACATGCCAAGAGAGTGTCATCGTAGGAAGAGCAATGGCTTTTTAATAGGGTCATGATGAAATGTCCACTTTTGCAGCATTTCATAAAAATGTGTTTAAAGGCGTTCAAACTTTTGCGATGGAGTTTAAAAATGTTTTGATCATAAAGTTTTGTTTTACTGCAAATGTACATCGGTTCCAAATATCTGTAATCAGGCTCTTTGTTTACTAATAATCAGTATAAGCCCTGACATCTGTCAGTCGATGCTGATACAGGACAGGGCCTCTTGCCTCGCTCTGTTGGTCGCTGTGTGGCTGTCCTCAGTCATACATAAACTAACATCTGCTTTATAGAGGGGGGTGGGGTGGGGGTCATTGTCTGTGGCTTCATCTCTCTTCTACTCTGGAATGACAGGGTTCTGTGAGATCCCACTCTGAGGTCCTGATGTCATTTCCTGTTTTTTAAAAGCTGCTCAATGCCTTAAAAGGGCATTTGAGCTTCTGTATGTGCAAACTCCCAGCTCTGATTCAGCTGGGAGCACAGTATCCTGTCTGCAGTCAATGTAAGGACACTGTGTTTGGCTTAAGGAAAGATAAGAGGGGGGATATCTTAAACTTATTCAAGTCCCTAAATTACAGTGTTTAATTAAAAGTTATTATTTAAAAAATATTATTTATTAGGACTAAACAGTCGAAGCAACTGAACCCTCCCATTCTTCCAGAGTGCTTAGTATTCTTCCAAAGACTGAGAGAAATTCTGGAGACTGCAGAAAAACTACTGCGACTGCATCCCACTCCGCCCTCCCTGAAAGAGGAAGTGCAGAGTCGCAACAGTAATTACTGAAAAATGAGGAAGAGTGCACCAAAGTCCACAGCAGCCAATCACTATCAGTTTGGCAGGAAATCACCAAGAAAACATCTTATCAATGTATTTAGCATTTTGTTACACAACATAAGTCTTTTTATGAGCATGTACACTGTGAAAATAACAATTTATATTCTGCTCTGGCATAAATAAGGATAAAAAGTGCTTAAGTGCCATTAGGTTGTCCAGCAAATCATGTGTCTGTTTCTACATGTGTCTCAGATGAGATGCGTCATCTCATCTCACTTTTCTCATCTCACTTAATAATTTTATCCCATTAGACCTTTCTGTGAACTTCTGTCATAATTAGTGCATGTATTCTTCAGTTATGGTCAAAACATGTTTTGTGGGGCACCTAGTGGCTCAGTGGATAGAGGCGCCCCATGTGCAGAGGCTGTGTCCTCGCGGCAGTGGCCGCGGGTTCGAGTCCGGCCTCGGCCCTTTGCTGCATGTCTTCCCCTCTCTCTCTACCCCTTTCACACTCACACAGTCCTATCAATTAAAGGCGTATAAAAGCCCAAAAAAAATCTTTAAAAAGAAAAGGTCAACTTGACCTTTGACCACCAAATTCTGTGTGAAATGTTGTCATAATTAGCTGAATTATGGTCAAAAAGATGAGGCCGACCTTGACCTTTGACTCCTTATCCTATAGTTTGAGAAATTACCTCAAGGTATTCTTGAGTTGTGGCATTCATGAGACTAAGACTGACACAAGGTCACAGTGACATTTGACCTCTGGCCGCCAAAAAGTGGACATTTGTGAAAAATTTGTAGAAATTTCCCCAAGGCATTGCAGAGAGATCACATTCACTAGAATGTGATGGATGGACAGACGGAAGGACGGAAGGACGGATGGACGGATGGATGGAAAAACGGAAAACATAATGCCTCCAGACACAGTTTTCACAGGCCCAGAGGGATAATAAATACAACTGTCTAGTCTAGTCTAACGACTCTGGCTGATCTATATAAAGAATTGTTAAATGAACAAGATTTGTTAAGTTTGTCCACTCAAAATGTTCAAATTATCTACACAAAATATTATCATTGTAGTATTAGTTGAAGGATTTTTTAAGTTGGATAAACCTTTGATATATGTTTTTGGACATTTAAGCTTCTTGAACTGTGCTGGCACAACCAGCTGCTTCTAAAATGGGGTGAACATAAAAAAGAACTTCTCTTTTTTTTGCCTGATTTGGAGTTTGCATTTTACCAGGACATTTTTAGGTGACTATGACTTTGACACATAACTGAATATTAGTCACTTGTGGCCGACCAATGCTGGACTTATGAGGCTGATATCTAAGAGTTTTGAAAATCTGGCAACAACACCTCAGCCATTGATGCTTTGGACTGTATAAGTGAGGGCATAATGGGGTCACAACCTGAAGGTCTACACTCCAACTCACAGTTACACCTTAAAACTATACTTAACACTCAACACTCGCATCCATGTACACACATTACTGAATGAACACAAACACAGGAGGATGTAGCTTATGATGATGAGCAATGGGCACATCTCATGTATGTGTCCCACTGGCCTGGTATTGTCCATGCTGGTTCACAAGAATACATAAAGTCTGCACAGTAGTAAATGCTCCCATGAAAGTTTATTCAATTACCTCCACACGTGTAACGTTTCAGGCAGTAGCCCTTCCTCAGACTGAGGAATAAACTTTCATGGGAGCATTTACTACTGTGCAGACTTTATGTATTCTTTGATATCTGTTTTTGCTTTGTAGAGCAGCAAGTTTTTAATCACTTTTGGATGTCTGCGCTGCTTGAACTTCTCTCCATGCTGGTTCACAGACAGAGCTCACTGACACACTACAGGATCAGTCCTATCCTTTCCAACTTGGGTTTTTTTTTCTGAAGCAGTTTAAATCACCTCGATTGGATTAACTGTTGCTTTGTGTCCAATGTGAGTCAAACTGTGCTCAGTAACAAAATGGATATTAAGCATCAAATTTACCAACAACTTTAGTGCTTAGAGACTTTCTTTAGCCGTCTTCACTTCCTGTCAGTCCAGTCCAGTGACAGCAGTCAACCGTCATCCTTCCTGCCTGCTCTGTCAGCAGTCAGATACCATACATGTCAGTCTCTATCTCACGTCTGTCAGTCCAGACTCTGTGTCAGAGCTTTGCTGGAACTATCTGCAAACAACCAGAGGAATACTACTAATAACTTCTTATCTTTATATGCCAGAACAACTTATGTTACAACTGCTCTCCAGGGCATTGATATGTAAAGCATGTGATACTGAAGGTCCTCTGCACACAGCCTCTACTGTAAACATTCACATTTCATTCACCAATGCCTACAGTGTATGGTACATGTACAGAACATGCATGTGTTTTTCAAACAAAATAAGCCATCGGTTGGCATTCTCTTCAGCTTCGGCAAAATATGAGAAAATACTCATCAGATTGATTTTTATTAGGAAATAATCAATACTTGAGGGCCCAGCCTAATTTCCATTCTCCATTCTTTGTTCTGTAAAGGACCATTTCTGACGTCTGTCACTCTCCCAACCCACAAAACAGATATGCTTCTATCTGGATCAAATATATCAGCATGTGAGACATCACTGTGGGAACATGCACATTTAAAGCGAAAGTGGCAGATATTGTAATGATTTCTAATGCAAAGTACTGTTCAAAAAAAGAAAAAAGAATTTTCTGAGGGGTGCATCAGTAATGATACATAATCTGAAGTCTGTACCTAATAAACATTTAGAGTCATCAAAGTTTTACTGGACTCAGTAGAAGCAGCATTTCCTTAATACGACTGGTCTCAAATTTGTCAGGTTAATTAATCTTGCAGTACATTTGATGGCAAAAGCTTGTTGTTCTTTACAATGTTTACTGAGGTTTGAAAATTAGGAAAATTGCCCAAAATATGGGTTGATATAACCAGCTGATTCATAAATCTCTTGAAATAACATTACAGTGCACGTGCATTATTTGGCAGAGGAGTACCTTATTACCTGCTGAGAAATGCATCCCCTCTTCTTCCTACAACTACAGAAACTTACACTAATGAGCCAAAACAGCCCAAATATGTGATGGTTTAACTATTTGACTCCCGGGTCTCCAGAGACAAAGTAAGCGAGATCCCTAACTTGTGAACATACTGTCAGTGCTGAGTTGCTCCCCCAGCTCCATCAGGAGGCATCACTTGCAGTAAACTTTTCCACCTGCTGAGCTCCGCCCCCCTTCAGCGCTGCTTCTCACAGTGTGTGTGTGTGTGTGTGTGTGTGTGTGTGTGTGTGTGTGTAAGTCTGCTGTAGTGAGGTTCAAACCTGGATGGTGTACAAGTACTTCATGGGCCTGACCCTCTGTACTTTTGTGTGTCAGAGACAGTCGATCACCAGCACAGGCAAACTAGTTTTCACATTCACACACCATTTTTCACCGACATATGGAACAAAATGCTTGCGCAGTATGCTATGCTGCTGTAAAGAGAGAGCTGGCAGGCTGAGGTAAAAAATGAATCTGGATTTGATCAGCTTTATTTAAGCAAACACAGATCCATAACAATTAACCTCGACTGCCGCTATTGATCAATAGGATAGGCCCAGGTCTTAGCCTAAAGGTTTAAGCCTCATGTCACAACATCTCCAGTCTGAGTTCAGCAGGGCTCCTTTGTTGCATGTCATCCTCCTCTCACATCTTGTCCTGTCACCTTCACGCTGACTCCTGTGTCTTTCAGAGGCAAAAATACCCAAAACACACAGAAAAGTGAAATCACTGCCTCTGTGTTATATGCCTCCCGCAACCTGTTAATTTGCAATTTTTATCCATGTCTGTCCAGACTCATAAAATATATGTAGTCAAGACTTTGAAGGAATTTAATAAAAGCTATTCTCTATTTTCTGGCAAAGCATGGATGCCTCAAACACATTTTCCCCCGGCAGCAGAGAAGATCTCTACAATCAGCACAGTTTCTAAATTAACATATTTACCAATTCAGTATCTGATCGAATGTCTCCCCTTCTGTTCCTGAGCTGTGACACCCAGTGATAGAGAGAGAAGTCTTTTTGTTGAACATTATGATGTTACATTCGAGTTCAACTTTTGGATATAAAATGTCATCCCTTCATAATTGTATTCTCTTTTATTCTCATATATGTAATATCTTGTCATAATTATCATATGAAGTCTTAAGTCATGGCCAAAAACATGTTTTGTGAGGTTGCACATTGTGAGTCCAGCACATTTGACTTGCAGGGCTCCCACACCTTCATTTATTTCTGGCACCACAAACCACCACTGCCACCACAAATAGATTTTCTAACACTATCAGAACATTTATTGTGCAGTATTCATTGCACCACACTCTGAGCATACTGTTGTCACAGACAGCGCAACTTAACTATTCATTGTGCTGGCTCTAAACTGGGTCTAACTTGCCTCTGCAGCAGCTGCTTCTCTAAATCACTTGATTTGATCACCTGAATGGACTGACAGATCAATTAGTTTAAAAATGGAACACCAGATGCCCAGCAGGTCAGTGGGTAGAGCGGGCACCCCATCTACAGATGGCTGCAGTGGCCGTGGGTTCAACTCCAGCCTCAACTCTCTACTGCAGGTCTCCCCCTTTCACGCTAAGTCTGTCTTATGAATTAAAGCCTATAGAGAGTAGAGTAGAGCTCCACCTGCACTGCACTGATAGACTCCCAAAAACCTCTGAATTTATAGAGAAGACACAGAATGATGCAAAGGGACACACAGGCATTAAGAAAGCACAAGCAGAGTATGGATACAGTCAGTAAGTTTTCATGATGTTAGAAAAGGTCAAATTATTGTAACTTATTGCAACTAAAACTGACTTTTAAAAAACTTTGTTCTAAGAAGAATTTCTTGAAGTCAGACTAATACACCTACATATTGTGGTTGAGGGTCAATTTACTCTTTTATTTATTCCTCAACTGGACCTGAACTGACCTAGGTGGTCTGCACATGCTCCATAGTCCCTGCCCAGGGTTTTGACCTGGAAGTCAAACAGTATAAATTCATAGACGAAAGTGGGGAAAAAAAAGGCAAAAGATAGAGTACATACGAAATTTACAGTGCTGAGAAGTTATCCATGTTTTCACTGTTCAACATGCAACCCATTGCCACTTGCTAACTTGTTTGGTATGTGACGTAATTGGTCAAGTGAAATAAGATCCAATGATCCCTGAAAGGGGACATATCTCCACCTGGCGTGGAGGAGTGGGGCATACTTCTGTCAATAAATAGATTTCACCAAATGCTTGAATACTGGGAAAAGGATGGTAGTCCAATCAAATGGTATGATGGAGCTATAACCGTAGCTCGACAAAAAACAAAGTATATCTCAAACTGGTCCTCAGTGAAGTAGGTAGTGAATCACCAGGAGTGAAAGAAGTACTTGGTTTAAAAATTTATACCCAACTAGCACTGTAGTTTTCGTGAAAATCTTTCATTCAAAAGTTTTCCTGAAGAAAAAAAGTTGCTCTCTAACATGTAAAAATAACTTTTGTCACACTGTGTGCTGACACCTGTCTTCTCCTCTCACTGAGCATATTGGAGCTTGACAGTCGCGCAGTGCAGCAGAAGTACAAGAAGCTGTGGTGAAGACGGGTTGACCACGAGTTCACAGTGCTGCAAAGTTCATACAGCGCTCTGCAACCAAAGAGCTCAATGTGTCTGTTCTCAGGCACACTCTAACATCCTGTGTGATGACGGCCTTCAGCAGCAGCGGCCCTGCTGTCTGCACCGCTGCAGCACACTGTGAGTCACAGTCAATGCACAGCCTGCACCATCAACAACAGCAGGCTTTGTATTAGGCTTCTTCTCTGCTTTAAATGCTGTCAGATTTAGTAAAACAGTTTTGGGTCTCATTTCACTTTCCAAGTTGTGCATTGGTGTCACAGGCCACTGCAGCAGTAGAAAGTCATGAGATATGTTGCTGCTGCGGGCCCTGATAACTGAACTGATTGTTTCATGAAGGGAGCTGTTACAACACATCTTTTTAAAAAATAATAATTGGTCAGTGTAGTATTATTCACTGCCAGAGGAAGTCTTTTCACAAATGTGTCAAAGATGAGCAGACACAAGGCAGAGCAAGCTCCATGTGATGAGCAGAGGACAACAGGAGATGACTGACAGTGGTCCTCATTACAGTGCACGCTATCTGACACATCTAAATCAAACTGGAGCATCTGCTGATGCTGATATTAGCTGCAGCTGTGTTTACTTGCTGCCACAGCGTCAAAACCACCGGATGGGCTCACCACAGTGGCCAGGTAAAGAAAAATGCACAAGGATTTTCATTCTCATCAGTCTAATGGATCCCCAAGTGTGAAATGTTCACAGCCAGGGAGCTGGCCTGGGTCAGTTACATTTATCATTTTAAATTCCTCATGGCCTTTATCTTGCCAAAAGAGGGACACACTAAAATAAACAAGAATTACCACCTTGCAGTTGTATGCATGTATCAAAATATAGTTACAGATTACATCCATATCAGTGAATACATGAATGATTCACACACATCTTCCCCCGGCAGCACAGAAGATCTCTACAATCAACACAGTTTACAGATTAGAGTAACTTATTCAGAATCTGACCAAATGTTTCCCCTTCTGTTCGTGAGATATGATGTTGAGCAATGGCCAGAAAAGTGTTTTTGCAGAACATTAAGATGCCACAGTAAAGTTGACTTTTGAAAATTTTTTTCATCTTTTGAAAATGTCAAAACTTCATCAACGAATTCTAATGAATTCATTGTTGAGTCCAAGAGGATATTTGTGGCAAATATGAAGAAATTTCCCCCAATCCCTCTTGAGATATTGCGCTCATGAGAATGAGACATATGAGGTTGCAGTGACCTTTGACCTTTGAGTAGTAAAATCTAATCAGTTCATTGTTGAGTCAAGGTGACCGTGAGTGCCAAATCTGAAGAAATTCTTACTCCTGGGGGCACTATAAATAACAATTCAATTTTGGAGAGGCCACAGCCCTGACACTGTAAGTCAGTCTGCATTGACATGTGGGGGGCTGTCTAATCATGTGTCCCTTTTTCATCATCCTGTGCCCCCTCTCTAAATTTGTATGTTTTTGAGGGTCTGTGAATGCACGCAAAACTCATTATGAGTTCTTTTTATCCCACAGCAGCAGTTTGAGTCGCGGCATAGATAACTGATCAGTTGAGCTGGTCAAGGAGAATAATGGATGAGAGGAGAGGCAGAGAGCAGAGTGAGTGAATGCAAAGTTTGAGTTTAAGTTTTAAGGCGCCTGGCATTCTGCTCCTCTGTTGGTGACAATTGTATGAAAGTGTGGTGCAATGAATAATGGCACGGTATATTTTGATAAAGCTAGAAAATCTATTTGTGGCAGCAGATGTTTAAATTTCAGATGATTTTTCCTGAATGCACATATCAGAAACTGTCAAAGGTTTTGATCGTTTGCAGCTTTCAAGTTTTACTGATCCATACTGGCTTGAGCACTGGAATCACCACTTGCAGCAGTATTTTTAAATAACTGAATGAATCATAACAATGACTGGGATCTCAGTGTGATGATGGCTTACAGGTGCATGTTATGAACTATTGGTATGGGCAATATGAATAGTCACAGCCATGTGTAACAGTCTCACATAATGACAGCTGCTGTGGTGCTGTTGGAGATCCTCGCAGATGCAACACAATCAGTGACAGTGCATTTTTCTTCTTTGCTGTTCCTCCTCCTGTTATTGACAGATCTAATGAGTAATGGAGCACGCACAAGTATTAATATGCAAACACTGCTTAAGTTTGTGTCTCCATCTTCCTGTGGGAGTGGGACTGAGGCACATGAGGCCTGATCCACAATGACTGAGATTTATAAAACAGATTTAATCTGACAGAAAGAATGCATACGCATATTTCTGTCTTTGTGCGTACACACAGTTTTAGCCGTGAATCTGCACACAGGTTGTGTATAGTCTGGTCCAGGTCTTTCCTTATCTTTTAGATTCGGTCTGGGACATATTTAGCAGAGCAACATGAGCAGCAGACTGCAGAGTTGCTCTGCTGCCTCCAGCCCTGCACAGGAATTCAAGCGTGCATTCCTCTGGAATACCAGCATCAGAGCACAGACACAGAGAGACAGAGGGAGAGAAGAAAGAAGAGAGGCTTTATTCAGCCTTATGTCACTGGCAGCCTGCACAAGAACTAAATGCAGCCAATCCCAGTGGAATACAGGAATGTGAGGAGGGAGAAACTCTGTGGCAAAGGGAAGATAACATCTCATCTACTATTTGAGACTGTTACCAACAGAGAGGAAGTCAGCTAAACAAGGTTGTTTGAACTGTTGACTAAAAATGCCATTTCCTGTTTACATGTATTTTAACATTGAAACCGAAACACTGACATGACCTGGATGATTGTTATTAGTAGCATTTCTTAGTCTTTAGAAAAAACTACCATTATTGTAGAAACTTGAAAGCATTAACTATTCACTCATTCTCACAGCACTCATACTGAGTTTGCTGAATGGAGACCTGATACTCTTTGTGTGATATTGTTGTATTTTTCCATCTTTAACTAGAATTACCACCTCCACATTGTACGCATCTGCCAACCAGTCAAGTTATAGTTTCCATACATGTCTTTCAAGACTTAAATCTTGGAGAGAAGAATTTTTTTAAAAGGGTATTGAGCAGGCTTGGGTGATATCACGGTATTTCAGCATACCAGGGTATGGTCATAAATACAGGTGCTCCTTTTTCTATTAAACTCATTGTATGTGGTGCACAGCTTGCCAACCACAGTGCCACACACTTATATCGTCATATTTGGTATATCCTCATTAAATTTCAGGAAGGTATGAAGGTATGAAATATTATATATCGTACAAGCCTAGTAATAGTGGGTTGCAAAATGAAAGTTATCCCTATATTAATACATAATAATGTAATAATAATAATGTAATAATGATAATTTCCAGGGAAAAACAAGTTGTCTTCAGCTAGATACTATTTTCTCAGAAGAGTGATAGAAAGCTTCATCACAACAACAAACACCTGATGCTCAATATCAGCAAAATCACTGAGCTGATGGTGGACAACCAGAAATACAGGAGGCCTCTGTCCTGGTGGTCATCCACGGACAGGAAGTGAAGAGGGTGGATTAATAGAACCACCCAAAGTCAAATTCCTTGTATGCGTTCACATGATTGGCCAAAAGAGCTAATTCCATCACAAAGCTGTAGCCATGGTAGTAGACAATTCTTCAAATATGGATGTTAATGCAGAGAGGCTACAAATTCAAAAATATGAATACCTCACACACTTCCCTACAATACTGGGCTTCAAGCGGAAACATTCTCTTAAATTCCTCTTATATTTTCTCTTAATTGTTTTTTTAATCAATTTAATAAATCAAAAGAATTAAAATTATTAAAAGGGACAGCAGTAAGTCTGCATATTTGAGTTGCTGGAAACATTACTTCATCGCTTGAATAATGGCTGAAATGATCAGTAGTTTCAATAAATTCAATAAATTGTAACGTAACTTATAACGAGAGTTATCAAATAACAGTTGTTTCTTTAGTCCTGAAATGTAATGATCCAATCATTATAATTATTCTAAAACAAGATCTAAAATTGATGACATGACATTCATGCATTCTTTGGTGTTCTTCAAATTCAAAACTTGTCTCCTCATGTAGCATAATGTCTCTGGCCATGGCTGTCACTGATGCAATGGCATAATAAAAAAGCTCTGTCCTATACTGCTTTATAGTCCACTAATTTTGAAGGACAAAATGATGCTGCTTTATTAGAATTTAAACTGGAAGTGGAACTGATGGACCCGTGATTGGACAGGGACTGTCAGTGGACCTGCAAGGTAGCATTGAGGTGTTCTATAGCAAAGCAGACATTATAATGGATGCATATCTCTGGAGAGGAGAGGAGCTCTAAAAGTGGGTATACACCGTACAATTTTAGAAATGTTGTTTAATTCAAACTCATATTGTACGAGTTATTGTCTGTGATGTAAAGCCAAACTCTTCTGATTATTGACAATTGTCAAAAAAGATTAGCTTGAAAGCTCCAAGGCAGGTATAGAGCATGGGTATAGAGTGGTGAAGTAATGAGTCCTAAAACATGGAAGTCCATTAGCCTCTTAGCACTCCCGGTTCCCTCGTCTTAAAGTCTGTGGCTTTTTTAAATGGGTTTTCTGTAAAATGCCCTAAATAAGGTCTGTGGTTAGCACAGGCTTAAGATATTTAGACGTTTTGTTCTGCAATATGTAATACACGTTAACATGATTTTTTAAACTTTTAAGGTTTCACTCATCTTTAAAAAGGCGGTCGCTAATAAGTGGCTAAATGGGACTACAGTGTTTGTCGGGGACATTAGACGTCACGTCACAGCGGACATAAAAACTCATTAAACCCACTTCCCACCCTCGAACTTGTGCATACATCTGTTTCTAATATTTTCATAATATATGTTCATATATATTTTTAACGTGTTGTTACAGTGTTTGTAGTGGTGACGTTTAATACGTGCAACCGTGATGTAGTTTGTGTATAGCCTAAAAATAGCTTTTTGCTTCTGGTAATTTAATTTACGCCTCAAAACACACAAATGTGGTGTTCATCTGTGAAGATTATCACGCTTAACAAAATGTGTAAGTCTCATGAATTTGTGTTCGTCACAGAGCTTATTTTTGGCAATACCCGAAAATCCCATTCAAAAATCCCATAAGGTTTTTGATGAGGGCACCAGTGCGATGCTTACTTCCTGGTTGGCCTATAAAAATATGTCATCCCTTCACCACTCTATTAGCAGCAATGCTAACGAGGTTAAAGCGTACTGCCTTGTTAATCTGTGCAATCCTGTGTTTCAAAACCTCCAAGAAAAAGAGGCACCGGCACATATGGACTCTTACATGGCTTGGAAGATGTGGACAGTATGGCTTGTCTATTTTGCAGAAAGAGCTTCAGCCAAGCTAGCTACTTTTACTGTTCTTTACTTGATAGCTAATGTTAGTTGATATTCCTTGTGCATTTTCCTCCCAGCGGCCTGTTGCCATGGTGTTTTCAGATGCTCTGTTTGTCACTTCATGCAGGCACAATGAAAAAAATACTACACTGATGTTGGGGAATCGACTCATGGCTCTGCTTGAACTGTTCGAGAGCCCCAGTCAGCTGACCAAAATTTCTGACATGTCAAAAATTAATCTTCATCTGACGGCCATTCGGGAGCAGATGATCGAAACTCATTCCCTCCTGTTCAAATGCACGTCAAACGATGCCCGACAGAGCTGAAATTCGGCCTGACTCTAAAATGAGTGCAGCTCAAAAATCAGGTCAAAAACGGGCTGAAATCGTACACTGTATACTTTGCTTACATGTCAATGGATGTCCACATCACCTGCTGAGACTAGAATCAAATCACATGCAGTGTTTACGTCTGAATTAAAATGAGGACATCCACAGTGATGCAGTGGTGCATGTGGGTTTGTGTCACTGCCTAGTAATATCAGCTCTCAATGCAACAGCAATGCTCAAGACTTATTTAAGCAACTATCTATCATCAAGATCTGGCTTTTCTTCTTAGCCATCTCAGACTACATTGATTGGATACCATGGGCAGTGAACAGTAGTTCACCCCAAGAACAGGGGGGGTTTCCTTTATCTGTGACAGCAGTGCCAGGTGAGCTCTAGGCTGCAGAGACACACTTGGCTGAGCAGGGCTGGACATGTTTATATTTATATTACATCCCTATGTTCATGCAGACAAACACTGAGTACTGTTAGTTCCTTTTTCTGGGGTTTTGCCTCTTACTATTTATTGTTTTACTTTTTCTATGATCTGTCCTATCATTGCAATCTTTGTGCTGCAACAACTGAATTTCCCCGTTGAGAATCAGACCCCTGCTGCTCCCTGAATGAGGATTTTGACAGTGATGGGGACATGACTACAGAGGCGTAATGCATTCACTTAAGGTTCTTAAGATTCTGCTGCTTTTCAGAATTCTAAGATCTTGTTAATTCAGAAAATCCAGGCATTTTTTCCCCCAAGTGAATGCACGATGCTCCTGCACATGTCCCGCAATCCCCTGTTAAAACTGGAGATTACAAACTTTGTTTTGACCCATCACTCTGTTGTTGTGAATTCAACCCAGCAGACTCAGCACATTCTTGTATTGGACATAGTTCTATCCTAATTTAAAATTCCACAGTTTCATCAATGCATGCTGGAATGGTAAACTTGTGTTTTCGAGTTGTTTGATCAATTAAAGCACTTTTACACTTTCATTCACCTATTTACACACACAAGTGGCCATAGCTACTATACAAGGTGCCACCTGCTACTCAGTTTTTATACCATCATAAACACACACACACACACTGATGGAAAGCCATCAAGAGCAATTAGGGGCTCAGTATGTTGCTCAATGATACTTGGTTGGGGGAGCCGGGGATCAAATCGCTAACCTTCTGATAAGAGGACAGCCCGCTTTACCTCTGAGCCACAGCCGCTACATTTTGGCATCTTTAGGAACCCCTTTACTTTAAAATTTCCATGTCCGCGTCAACCCCTCCTAAATTGTGCCAGCAGCCTCACAGCAGGTAGACAATGACAAGCAGCCAAGAAAAAGACAGTGGGGATATTAACTTATATTGACTCATATCAATCACGGGCCCCTGAACTGAATCAAATCCAGTCAGAATCAAAGACTTTGTCATATCAACAATGGTATTACTGTCCAAAGAATCAATATAATATGGCATTGTAATGTAACTTGCGATTTACAGCCCTGGTTGTTAGTTTGTAGAGTTCACAGCAGAGACTTCCAACAGCTGGTTGGGTTCAGGAAACACCATCCCTTTCTCCGGCCCTCTAGAACACACTCTGGACTGTATTTCTCTGGTGCTGACTGACTAAAAGTGGCTGCTCAGCACTTCAAGTTTGAAGATACAAGCTAGATTTATTGTCATTTTTCACGTGGTTTAAGAAGAAATTAAATTTAAGTTGATCCTAAATCCTGCTACATCTTTTTGGTGTCGCAGAAGGAGTTGAGGAGTCTCACAGCCAGGGTAAAGCGGTCACTCTGTAGTCTGGTGGTTCTGCAGTGGATACCTCCAAATGGCAGCAGGATGAACAGACTGTGGCTGGGGCGGCTGCTGTCTTTCAGTAGCCTTTGGGCTCTGTGCAAACACCTCACTGCAGCGAGGTCACTGATGCTCTGTAGATGGGAACCAGTGATTTTCTGGGCAGTTTTAATCACCTGCTGTAGAACCTTACTGTCCTGGCACAAACAATGCCAGTTTGTGATGTTTCCAGTCAGTATGCTTTCTATTGCTCCTCTGTAGAAGTTAAGCAGGATCTTGCTCTGGAAGCCATGTTACTATGAAAGTCTGTAGTGTTTTGTTCCGTACAAATAAGTCCTTGTTGTAACACTGTAGCCCTGCATGTGAGCGGCCACTGTCTCAGTATCAAAGGAAAGCTCATTTGTTACTTAACAACAATTTACGTTTGTTTAAAAAGGGAAATGAAATGCTTGTTTTCTACTGATCTCTCCACCACAACCAGTTTCTGAGTGAATAAATAAAGCAGAATGCTCTTCAGCCTGCTGACAGGTCAGAATAAATCACCAGGATTCACAGCAATATGAATAATCAGGAATAAATGGACATATTCTCACAAATTCAGCAGGTTTTACCTCGAATTTTTCTTGGGAATCATCAGTGCTTCCTTTACTTTATCACTGTAAGTCCAATAATCAGGTCAAACAAGGGAAACAATGACTTCTTCTGAAATGTATCTAACTTCACCAAACAACTTTATTTCTTCATATTATCTCAAAGATCATATGAAACAAGTCGGAGCAGCTTTTATCTGTGCAGAGTCTCAGTGGTCTGACTGAACTCCCCAGGCATCTGATGCAGGATTGGGAATTGGCTCAAGTCTAAAACAAATGATTTCTGGTGCTGGAGGAGTGGCAGCACATGTTGTCTTGACCAAATATGGCTGAGCAAAAACACCACTGTCGGGTCTCTGCAGCATGCTGGAATGAAAAGCAGGTTTCCTTAACTGGTGTGAGAGTGGGCCATGACACAACACACTGACACCTACCCAGCACAGCTCTTACTCCACAGGCGGGACATGTGTGGCTGCTGGTGGATCAGCAGTCCTGTTACTGAAACTAGTCAGCCTCACAGTTCAACTCAATGACATACTCTTTACAGGCCACACTGTCCTTGAAAATTCCTGTAGATTCACTTCAAACCTGATCCAGGCTGTCTGCAATTACAGGAAAAGTTCACTATTAAATTGACATAGCCTGACTGTCAAACAAGACTAAATTATTATCAGACATATTCCAATATGAAAACAATAATTCACCCACTTTTCACCCAAGAACCAGGATTTCCCACACATTCATTTACTTGTGGTTGCCCACCACAACCAAAACATCTGCTTCCACAAACAGATTATCTATTTATGGAGCTGGACTGTTAATTAGGAGCACTGTTGAAATACATATACATCTCAGTTATTGATTGTACCCAACTCTCAGAGTGCAGCACATATGGTGCAGTAGAACACCAGGTGCTCCTCTCATCAGTGGATCTGTTCTGATCAATTATCCATCCCACTAGTCACAAACTGCTGCTGAGGAAAAAAAGAAGCAATGGAGTACTTGGCCTGCACTCTGTACACTAAACTGTGTTATCAAAAAACCTCTGAATTTAGAGAGCGGACACAAAATGATACAAAGTGAGAAATGTACACACACACAAAAATTGAAAGTTAACAACTTTGGCATTGCACTTGGAGCATGGCTGTGAATTATATCACACGGCAGTCATAGCAAGATACTGTGATAAGACTGTAAGGGAGGAGCTGCCTCAAAAAACAAAAATTGCATCATCACTGCATCTCGCCGGTTAAGCAGCTGAAATTAGCACATTCATCCGGGTGTTGCATTCCCATCAATGCTGATCAAAGCCAGAGGCAATAAAAACCCGTGTCTCCTACAGAGTCATCTAACCCGGGTGTGAATGCCGATTGTATGCATTCCCACTGCAATACAAAGCCCGATGTTAGCGGGTTTTTTGTGCAGTGGAAATAAGCCTATAGTTAAAGTTTTAAAGGAGCATTTAATGGAGCATTTAATGGAGCCTCTTTTGTGTCTATGTGCACGCATGCACATAACAAATTTCTTCTTGGCAGGATAATCCAAAATTTAATTTGTTTTGGTATAGTTCAACTAAAATCATTGTTTGGGTTTCTATGAGTCCACCAATGGATACAAGACAACTGGATAATTGCACAGGAATCCTCAGAATGTCTTTTGAATGTTTTAGAACCTGTTCGCTATATGTTTCATTCAAACTCAGTCGAAGTCTGTTCACTGATGCTTCCATTTTGTTGGGAGCTCTGCTTTCCCTAAAGTCTTTTGATAAAAAGCTTTTGCTGGGACCAGAGACAGCCTCTAGAGGTAATATAATGAGTAATACATAATTTATGTTGGTTAAAGTATTCTTTTCAATTTCACTCAGTTATTTTGATGATTCTGACTAGGGCTGTGCAATATGCAAAAAAAAAAAAGACATTGGAAATATTTTGACGGATATTATGATTGAGACATAAGTCGCATTTTCAGTGGGAATGGTCATTTTTTAATTTGATTTTCAATGAAAAAACAAAACAAAATGAAGATGCTAATCCTGGCCAGTACCATAAACTTTATTCATTTTCCAGGCTCTAATTTAATCTTCCCTGTGGAAACACCAGATGTAATTATAACTCCCTTTAAGTGTACTGACCCAGACAGTGTGCTGTCTAGGGCTGGACGAAAATATTCTGCTATTCAAGTATTTGTTAATTGGGTAGGTATATACGTGTTCAGTTTTCAATTGAGACATTAAGATATTCTTTACTTTTTTTTGCCACTGATGTTGCGCCTGTCACACACACATACACACACACACACACACACACACACACACACACACACACACACACACACACACAGTGACAGGAATGATCATTTTACCCAACAGTTATTGAGTGGAGACATTTAGGTGTGAGTGTGAGCAGCACTGGAACACAAACACGTGAACCCGAGTGGAGCTCTGTCCTGCAGCACAGAGCATGGAGCTTCCATGAAAATAAGAACATTTACATTTTGGACACACAACAAAATGTAACAGATTAATTTAAATCAGCTAAATCAGATCACCATTAGGCATATTTTATATTCGCAATTTTAATTTGTGCAATATGAGAGTTAACGGAAACCTGCCTCCTGAGACTGTGAAATACACGTCAAGTTGGAGTAACAGATTGATGTGTTAAAAGGTTTATCAGACCCCAAAACACTGAACAACATGTAAGTAAGTCATCCACCAGGACTGTGTATGTATGTGACCGGCTATTCCCGAACCGTGTCAGTTGAAGTTGTGTCCACCTGCAGCAAAACCTGAGCTACATGACCCTGCGTTGTTTTGCTGGAGCTCTGTAGGATGATAAAGATGACCAAAGATAGGCCAGATCGAAGTTCCTCCTCCTCTTCTCTTTGAATTGGTTCATCCGAGGTGTTCACGTTCCTCCCCTCTTATAGTTTATAGGTGCAAGTTTTTAACTTCTCTGAGCATCTTTATTTGGTGTTTGCTTAAAGATGACTTTATATAAGTTTATTTCAGATCCTGTTTTTGCTGGCCTCCTGTGGAGAGTCTTTATATGTTCTGCAGTGATGCAATGCATGTGGTCACTACACCTACATTTGTAATGCCATTCTTCCCACCCCTCAAACAGACCTGGTCTGTGCAAAGTGTTATCTGACCACATCTGAGAATAAAAGGTGTTTAAAGTTATTCCAAACACCTCCACTTGATGATGGAGACAAAAGCTGGAAGTCACGAAAAGAGGGAGGCTGCGCTGTCATTGAAATATGGAGATAACAGTGCTTTTCAGAGTCTCTCCAGAAAGACAGTCATAGTTGCACAGATCAGAATTGACAGAGTAGATGTGTCAAGAATGAAAGGGGGGCCTCAGAGAGATGTTCAAACCCTGGCCTCTTTCTTTCTCACATCCACCCAGCTGACCAATCATACAAACATAGCAGAAGTTGCAGAAATGTTTGGACACTGGCACCTTCAGTAATAAATACTGTAGCATGATACAGTAGTTCTTCACACTCTGTGGCAGCATTTGGCATATTGTCTGACATTTTCTACATCAAGCAATCAAATTTACAGTAATCAGATGGGTGATTGACATTTTTACTTAAAAAGTGTCATACAATTTTTCCATTACCAAAGTTGTTGACGATGCATTTTTGGCTGTTCAACTACTATCATTTAGCACTATAATACTTTAAATCAAACCAGCAGCTTTTGTTTCTAATTTCCTTTTTAGTTCATTCAGTTTGTCTTTAAAGACAGTTTGATTCAGACTCCCCTCTGTGTTTCTGTCCAACTGACAACTCAGAGACAGTCCACAGTTAACACCTGAATCAAGAATTCCAATAGGTCATTTCCATGGCCTATAGGGAACTTTAAGCAACACTGACAAACATGAGCCACTCGCTCTCAAAGCCAGAAACTGGAGAAGTAAGTCTCAAACTTGTGATGTCATAGGGTGTGCAGGCTGGAGCTGCTCCACAGATAATGGATGGGAGCCTGATTTTATGGACCCACAGAATGGTTGTTTGCTTTTTTATACTCCAATGAACTTTATTCTAGGCTTGAGCGATATCACGGCATTACGGTATACCAGGGTATTTAGAAATCCCAAAGGTATGTTTTTAAATACCATCATAAATACAGGTGCTTCTCTTTCTGTTTAACTCATTGTATAAAGTGCGCAGCATGGACCACCAGAGCTCAGTCTCCAATCTCTATTGTTACAACAGACAGCTGGGCTTAAAGACACAGTGACACCTAGTGGTGGAGGGAGAAGTTACAGGATTGTAAACAGCTGGCGGCCAGCAGGCAGAGAGAGACTGTGGGGTATAGCGACGTGTTTTTTATATCTAACTTGGTGAATTAAGGATTTATTTGAACCAAACCAGAGCTGTTGATTTTTGGAACAGCGGACTTACTAACTAGATAACTAGCAAGAGAAACAAAGATGGTTTGGGTGAGTTTTATTTTGTTTCTGTCAAGTGTGAATGAAGTGTGTCTTGTGTGAGTTAACAAGGCAATAAGGCTTTGTCAGTCTTCTGTGACCAAGAGAAAGTTGAATTCAAAAGGTACACAGTTGTATTTCTCCATTACATAACAAAACAAGGTGTGAGAATATTACTTTTCTTTACATCTTGTGTTTCTATTGTGTATTTATTAGTCTGAAAAGTAAGTAACACACTATGGTGGTGAAGGAATTAGTGCCGCACACTTACACTAACATACCTTATATGCCTGTGGAAAGTATGAAAAATTTAATCTCACCCAAGCCTACTTTATTTTATTGTAGTTTTGTCAGTTGTGAAACAGAAAATGTTCCCATGTACTCAGAACATTCCCCTGGCTGCTCTTAGTTCCATCAAGAACATCATTCACCATGTATTGTCTATGAAGCTGATCCAGACTTTATACTAAATGACATCACAAGCTGAAGTTTTAGCATTAGTTTTTGTATTCAGGAGAAACTTGTTCATGTTCACTAATATTTTTGGTCTTTCCAAAGCAATAGAAATAACATGTTTACATTTTGGAAACGGGCATAGTTCCCATTTGAACTCACTGTAATCAAACTATACTCACTATTTCATACATTAGGTGGAATATTTCAGCTACACATATTGTTTTATGCATGTAGTAACTCATATTATAGCATAACGGCTTTATCATCACAGGGACATAGGTTACAAAAACAATTACCTTAACTATTATGCAAGAATGAGACACCTTGAAGAACCTGAGCCTTGACTTGACACTTGACTCTGACACACCTGGGACCCAATTCACCTCCAAACATTTGAATAAGCTCAGGCTTCTGATAAAGAGTGTTTTCAGACACTTTAATCATCTCCAACTATTACAGTGGTATTACAGTATCTTGGGTCAAAAGACTGTTGCATGACATTTTAAATCTTTGTGTTGGTTTAGGCCTGAATGACCATAGAATGATAGCTTCTGAACATGTGTGAAAATGTCCTTATATTGCATGGAGGCGGTCACATCATGTGCCAGCATGCAGCACGCCCTGCAACACTCTGTACAATCTGCTATTAGGCCTCAGAATCCTCCCATACCAGACCTACTGTGGGTCTTGGCCTGTTTTCAAATTCTAACCTGCCTTATAGCTTCCTCCTGACACAAGTTTATAGCTCAGAGTAAACATCTCCATGCAAATTCCTCCACAGTGTCGCACACCACATCACAGTGGTGTAAGAATTTACACCCGGAGGCTACTTTTTCTTTCTTGCTTGTGTGCTAACTAAATAACACGCCCAGACCTCAGATTTACTGGATCCAAGCTAAAAGAAGTGATGAAAGGTCACAGGTCAGCCGCTCTGAGCTGGCACACAATGCGAGCTGAGGGTCTGCTGTGGGTCAGCAGAGGTGGGCTCAACAATCAGCTCTTTAAAATACGGAACTGAACACAAGATTTCTCAACACACAGACACACAGACACAGACAGACACACACACACACACACACGCACACACCGTCAGCTCTGAAAATGCCTCCCGCCCTGATCCACTGAAACCTCGACACAATACACGTTTCATTCAGTTATGTGTATGTGAAGGACAGGCATATTTCTTCGTCTACCTGTGTGTGTGCGTGTGTGTGGCGGCTGTTATTAAACAGCACGTATAGTTTCCTCTGTGTGTGTGCGTGGGTATTTGTGTGTGTGTGTCTTAACATTAACTAACCGGTGGTTCGTCTCGTACTCGGCGTTTCGGGCTCCGTCTATAACAGGCCCGTGTCTGCGTACTTTTAAGAAGTTTTCTTGTTTCCACATCGAGTGTGTGGTGACGTCAAAGACTTGCTGCCAGAATGGTGGAAAGTTTTCAAAGTTAGAAACATTGAGTCTGACCTGAGCGCGTGAATCCACTCTCGCCGGCGGCCCCTCGGACTTTATAGACCCAAAAATGTGAAAGATTTTTCAATTATTCCCGACAGCAGGCAGTTTTAAGCAAGGGGAAAAGCCAGATAGCGACTTTTTCTTAGTTCCCCTCCCTATCCGCTCTGAGCAGGGCTGCTGCTCAAACTCCACCCAGGATGAACGCGTCGCCTGCAGCGGGGCGGTGTCGCTCTGCCGCGGACACTGCAGTGTACTGCCGCTCTGCACCACCACTCCGCCAGCCAGCAGGGAACCTTCCCACAACAACGGCCAATGTTACCTACAAGTTGTAATGAGTTAAATAAAACATTTTTATCCAATGTTCAAAGAACCTTTTGAGGATGTTTATCATTCCGAATAATGTTCCATTTTTTTTTTTTTTTTTTTTTGCTTATGGAGAATGTTCCCCTGCCTTTAAGAACATTCTGGGAACTAAAAGAAAACGTGCCGTTTTTAGAACCAAAAATTGCTAACTAGGCAGTCCCTATTGTTACAGTCTATATTTAGTCTAGTTATCTAAGTCTGTTTATTTATTTATATATTATTGAAATAATTTGACATTTAGTCTTTTGAAACTGGAGCAAACTGGCTTGATTTTTTTTTTTAAACATGGCAAGAGGGCAATGATCAACAGAAGGAGAGAAGACCCCAAAATGAGAAAGATATTAGTAAAAAAGTGACCCTGATTTTAATCCATGTCTAGATATTGTTTTGTTTGGTCTCCATAAAGGTAACAGAAAAATATAAGAACATAATATTATTAATCTCATTAATCTTGTTGCAAAATTTCATATGCTCAAACCCTCTCTCATTTTTGAAATTTGAACATGAAACCAAACATTTCATCACGATTCCCCCTCCCAAAACAAAAAGGTTATCAAGACGGTATCTTATCAAAATCAATATTTCAAACAACAAAAGGTGAAGACATAGCCAAAGTTTTTATGGAGCATTTTGGGGAGCAACGGATTACCATGCTGATATATGTTGATATGGCACACTTCACAACGAACGTTGATATTCAAGCATATTTAAATATGCTAGAATTATTGCCTTGCTTATGACTCTGCATTATTTTACCTTTTTTTGTGCCTTAGCTCATATCCAATTCAGTCATTTTATAAGTTTAAAGTAAAGCAGCAGAAGGCCTACAACCCATAAAATGCAGTTTTAAAATTGCCAAAAAGTGGATGGAGCTCCCACCTTGTAGATAAATGTTTATTTATACCACAAAAATGACTGTCATGATTGTTATATTTTAAAATTTATAGCTCACCAAGTCATTTTTGCTGTTGAAATACCTTTAAAGGGGCAATACAACCACTAACATGTTGTATTCCACCTGTCAACAGCTCCTGTCTTGTGACTGAAGTTATTTGTTTCAAAATGACCTTCAATTTCAGCCAAACCCTGTCTGAAAATATTTCACCCTCATGCTGGTTCTGTCTTAATTAATTAACATTTTCTTTAGGTTATATATTTTTCAGCTTTTGGAATATTCTCTTAAGGCTGTCCAATCAAAAAGCATTCATGCTTCACTTTAGCCACTATTTTCTTGATTGTAATTTTCAGTATCAGCATCCCCCTCTTTACAACCTTTTCCTCAACGTGGATCCCACAAGGTTTCAGATATTTTCTTTTAAAAAGAATTTAACTTTTCCACCTAGTTTTTCAAACTCAAAAGACAAAAAAAAAAAAAAGAAAAATGAAGCCAATGCTGAAGTGCAAAAAACTGCAGCTTCTGTTATGTCCACTTGAGGCTCACTCCCAGAGTGAATCAATCAATCCCCATAGACCCCCATGATAACATGCAGCCTTAAAGCAGGAATAAATACGCTCACAGCCCTATACAAAAAACTGTTTTGGTTTCTTCAACAGTCTTTTCTTGTGCTGTGTTCCTTTTCACAAGTATTTAAAGCTTTGAGCCCCAAAGCAAATTGGTTTGATTTAATGGGGGAAAAGACCATGGGCAACTTGGCAAAACATGTTCTGCAATTTTCAAGAAATTAGTAATTTAGAAAATTATTTTTAAAAAGCTAGGGCAAAACTACATTAACAACCTTGGCATTAGCAAACTTCTCACCAACACAACACCATACATGCCGTCTTCATCTGTGAAGAGAGCACATCTCCAAAGTGCAAGACACTGACGATGGTGAGCGGTCGCCACTCAATTCAGCCTTGCCAACTGCTGTCAAGTCAACACCCTGGTGAGGACGACGAGCATGCAGATGAATTTGAACATGACGGAATTCTTTGTTTGTACAACCCAATTGTTGCATCAGCTGTTAAGGTGGCTGCTCTCAGACTATCTTTCTGGTGAAGACACTGGATGAGGAGGTCCTCAGCCTGTGTGATTATGTGTGGTCTGCGGTTGTAAGACTGATTGGATGTAGTGCCAAATTTAAAGAAATGACACTGGAGATGTCTTATGGTAATGAAATGAATATTCAGCTTACGACATTTCTGCGGTCAGCATGTTATACAGTTCCTCTAAACTTGTCACACGTGTAGTATTGTGTTGTGTGGTCATGTTAGAGTGTCCTTTTATTGTGACCATCCCAAGACACACTTGTGTAGCAATGATGCTGTTTAATCAGCTCTTGACATGCCACACCCATCAGGTGGATGGATTCTCTTGGAAAAGGAGAACTGCTCCTTAACATAGATTTTAACAAATTTGCAGGGTTGGGTAGTAATGGATTACATGTAATTTGGATTACAAGACTAGCTTGAAAAAAAATTGCTTATGTCTTTAAATTATGGCATTTTTAAAGTCATGACACTATGTTTCATGATAATTATTAACTCATGAAGAGTGTCAGGGTTTGTTCTTCATGTAGTGACAGTAATTAATAAGGTTAATTTGATTTGACCAGCTACAAATTCTGAATATACAAAATGCATTTAATATGCATTGAAAAAGTTTTCAGATTAATTTAATATTTGTGGGACACAAATGTTTGGGGCTGCATCTATTTTCAGTATCAGGTGTGATATTTTCAGTGTTTCAGTTTGAAGCAGGCTATTCCAAAAGCTTTTACATTTCATTTTTTTGTAATCCGATGAATTGCATTACTAATTACAAACATTGTCATGTAATTTGTGTTCAGTAGCTGACTATGTTTTAAAGTACTCTGGTCCAACCCTGCATTTTATGAACAAAACTAAAAAGGATGTCTTCTGGATACATTGAAAAAAAAAGATTATATCTGTAACTTGTGTTTAAATATTTGTTCGGTGTAGATAAAAAACAAGTGTCTCTTGGCTTATCCAGTCCAAACACAATTGTGCTTCAGAAAAGCTAAGATCACATTTCAATCACATACTTTACAGCCAATATCAGCCACAACATCGTTTATGCCCTTTTTCTTATTTGTTCATAATTTGATAGCTGGTTGGGATGGTTCAATGATGGATGGTTGTGGCAGTCACTGTCACTAAGAAGGGATGTCGTATGAGTTATGTAATGCATTTATTGTATGAACCCTTCCTTCCTGACCTTGCACATGAAATTTCATAGCTGTGTAAAGAAGTGTGGAGATTTCCCCCATTTCTTGGGTAAAAGCATTTCATCTTTGATCATTTAAAACCATCATGTTGCTTTAGCTCTTTAACACTAGCTGAGAGGGGCGGGGATGGTTGTAACAACCCTTTAAAAAAATAACTAAACGCAATAACAGGGAAACAGTTTTTTTGAAAATCTTATTCTTTTACTCAGCATGCCATGAAAGCTGGGGTAAGACAAAGACTGGCAGAGGTGTGTCTGAGGCAGGGAGATGAGAAAGCAAGTTATGAATTTATGATTAAATTATAAATGAATAAATAAATACAAAACATAATCAAGAAGTTTCAGTGGGCAGCAAGAGGAGGTCCTGGGTGGTTACTTTACTGAGGCAGCAGACTTGTATTTTGGACTGCATGTGAGGTACTCAACATCTGATGGGTACAGGTTAATAAGTTAGACTTTAGCAGGAATTTGTTATTGGTATATGAGGTTATTGTTTTTTATGTGTATCTTTAGCAGGAGATACAGTTGCTGTTAACTACGTGTACACATGATAGCTGCCACATGTCCCCAGTGTCAGTTGGGCACGTTGACTGTACACGTCCTCAAAAAAATTAACGTGAGCCGGACGTGAGATGCACTATGTATATAAACGGCAGTGTGGAGGCAGAACGGATGTGACAGAGTGAACACAGCAGTGGGGATTACAAATGGCAGAAAGAACGAGAGACACGTACGCCTTATTGTCCTGACAGGCTTGATTTAGAGGCCATACGTACCACTGACGTTTTCACCGCTTTCGCCTTTTCTGCCTTGATCTCAGCATTTACATGATAGTAACCTCCTTGGGTTTCACTATGCCTGATATTTACATCCCACACATCTGGTAGTTGTATAAGGCCTGAGCTCTCTCGTGTGCCTTAGAGGTATCCTCTAGTAGCACGGATCGCGCATAGGCTAGTAAATATACAAAAGAGCTCGTGATGCAACTCGACCCTTACATGAACACAAGGTTAAACAGCAAGCTTATCTCCGGCCTTATTGTTACTATTTACCCCTGGTTGCATTACAATTTGATCCGGTAGTGGGGCAGGTTATATTGATGGAACTCCCTGCATTTCACATTAATTAATGAATGATGCAATATGATTGGAAATGTTGAAAAAAAATTGCCAATAGTACTCAAAAAAAGGGGAATTACTTTGGGCCAAAAAAAGCTCTAACATAGATTCAGTGAGTTATAGGGACTGTGACAAAAATGTCACAACCATCCCCAGTCTCCCCTACTGTTCAAAACCTTGTATAAACAAAACAAAACAAAACAAAACAAAACACCTAGTAAAGATGATGGGTTTTGCAAACGAACACTTATGCATATTACCGGGCCAGAATACTCAATAAATGTATGATATATACCTTTGCCTCAAATTTCCTTTCACAGTAAAGGAGCCCGAATAGAACACGCTTATAAAATAGCCAAATGCAAATACTTTGTATGAGACGACCGCCACATTAATGCTATTTCACATTTACACGATTCAGTTCAATTCAGTTTTATTTATAAAGCCCATTATCAATAAACACGGTTTGCCTCAGAGAGCTTTACAGCATTCGACATCCCTCTGCCCTTAGACCCTCACATCACCTGAGGAAAAACTCCCGTAACTGGGGTAAAAAGGGGAAGAAACCTAAATAGATGTCGTAAATAACATTTGAATTACAATACGATGAACACAAGTGAGAAATATCTTTTATGCATTAGTGAATTTCTTACAAGCTAAACACTTTCTGTGATTCAGACGCGTCAAACTACCTTGCTGAATATTTCTCGCTCGTCATTTGACAGACATAAAGATGAACCAATAGAGTTTCGTTTAGTCAATTTAAGCCGTAACCTAAAGCCTTTGATTGGATGACTGACTTCCGGTGGTAAAATAATGCTGCGTTCATGTTATATCGGAATTGTCCGGTTTCAGTCTTTTAAAGAGCGTGCAAGCCAACATCCAAGTCATGAGTACGGCGAATAACGAAGCACTGCTATGTTTTTCTCCACATATTCGAATAGATGCTTAATAACATGAAGGTGCTTGAAAACTCACAATGCCTCTATGCATCGTTGGGTGTGAACGGTCGTAAACGGAGTTTCCACATCTCTGTCGTCCTTCCTTAATGACATGAACGCAGCACAAACAACAGACCACCAACTGTCTATGCTGTGTCCCGACTCCGTCCGGTTCCCGGTGGAGGAGTAAAGGACTTATGTTTTTTGCTACTTCAGTGTAGCTAATATCGAGCTGGGGTCCTGAGAGCTGTTATAATGATGTAGCTTCCTGTTCTTATGGCGTTAGCAGCTCCTGCTCACAGACACAGGCGGGATGTTTTAACTGTAGCACTTTGAGACTCCATAGGCAAATTAAAATATTTATAAAAAATCAAAATCAAATTGTTTTCTGCAAACTCCACCAGATTCCTGCTCTACTTCTTCCCAACTACCTCTGTGGTGATTTTGAAAATGTTTCACTGTAGCACTTTGGGACTATCTGTTGCTGAAGTGTACAGCGTACAGTACAATGTCCATAACACATAGAACAAGAATATGTTGGAGTTTGCAGAAACAGTTTGATTTAGATTTTTTTAATTAATATTTTCATTTTCCTATGGACATTGTACTGTACGCTGTACACTTCAGCAACAGATTATCATAAAATGCTACAGTGAAACAACTTGAAAATCACCACAGAGGTAGTTGGGAACACGTAGAACGAGAATCTGGTGGAGTTTGCAGAAAACAATTTGATTTTGATTTTTTATTAATATTTCAATTTGCCTATGGACATTGTACTGTACACTTCAGCAACAGATAGTCTCAAAATGCTACAGTGAAACATTTTGAAAATCACCACAGAGGTAGTTGGGAACATGTAGAACAAGAATCTAGGCCTATTCATATCCTGTGACCTGCATTGTAGGTCTATTGTATGATTTTGCTTGATCAAATTGTTTTGATTGAATTGTTGAAAGAATGTATTAAAACAACAACCGGGTAGTGACTGCATTCAACAACAACAACAACAACAACAACAACAACAACAACAACAACAACAACAACAACAACAATAACAACAACAAAAAACACGTCGATATTTCGAGGTGTACCTGAATGCAGAACGATGCCGCCGCCACGCTATACCGTACTACGCGGTGTAGACGCGCACTCAATTTTAAAGTGTAGATAGCGCGACTGAGCTTTTCTGAAAGCGCAGTTGGCGTGACCGCAGTACGACACGTGCAGGTAACCTGAGCGGCAGCTTAGCGCTTTACCGACTTTAAACTTTACCACCGTCGTTTGTGTGGTCGTTAGGCTTCAAAAAACTGTACCGTGACATGTTTTGAGTTAGCTCAGGTGATGTTTAGCCATGTTTGCCTCATGATGCTTTCATAGGAAAATTGCCTGACAACAGCAAGGGAAAATGAACTATCTATAATAATGTATGTTTTGTACCATATAATGCTGTCCAGAGAAATAAAGATTTTTTTGAAAAAAGAAAATTGCCTGACATGTTTCCTCACAGACTCCCCAGCACACTGGAAGAAGTAGCATTTAGCCAGCAGAGTTTTCTTTAAACAATTTAAAACCTGGATCAACATCAATTTTAGCTTTTCACAAGCATTTAAACCTTAGAAACGGGAACACATTGGATTTATTTCTGTCAAAACACTGGAAAAAAGTAATCAACAACTCTAAAATAGAAAGGCAGTATTAAAATATTAATAAAAAATCAAAATCAAATTGTTTTCTGCAAACCCAGATTCTTGTTCTACATTTTCCCAACTACCTCTGTGGTGATTTTCAAGTTGTTTCACTGTAGCATTTTTAGACTATCTGTTGCTGAAGTGTACAGTGTACAGTACAATGTCCATAGGCAAATTAAAATATTAATAAAAAATCAAAATCAAATTGTTTTCTGCAAACTCCACCAGATTCTTGTTCTACATGTTGTTCTATCAGTTATTTAAGATCTTAATAAGAATTGAAGTTTACTACACAAAAGCACCAAAATACTACTACTAAGCGACAAAGAGACTGAACCAAAATTACTTCATCAACATACCAGAAAGCATGCAGGTTGAAAAAAATTGCAATCTAATAAAGTGTGTAGCAAGGACACTCAAGATTTCACATCATTCTTCATTCGACTTTGAATAATGTAACCTTGTGCAGCTTTTGCAACAGTGCAAAAAAGATGCGCAATATACACTCACCGGCCACTTTATTAGGCACACCTGTCCAACTGCTCGTGAACGCAAATTTCTAATCAGCCAATCACATGGCAGCAACTCAATGCATTTAGGCATGTAGACATGGTCAGGATGATCTGCTGCAGTTCAAACCGAGCATCAGAATGGGGAAGAAAGGTGATTTAAGTGACTTTGGCATGGTTGTTGGTGCCAGACGGGCTGGTCTGAGTATTTCAGAAACTGCTGATCTACTGGGATTTTCACATACAACCATCTCTAGGGTTGACAGAGAACGGTCCGAAAAAGAGAAAATATCCAGTGAGCGGCAGTTCTGTGGGCTAAAATGCCTTGTTGATGCCAGAGGTCAGAGGAGAATGGCCAGACTGGTTAGAGCTGATAGAAAGGCAACAGTAACTCAAATAACCATTCGTTACAACCGAGGTTTGCAGAAGAGCATCTCTGAACGCACAACACGTCGAACCTTGAGGCAGATGGGCTACAGCAGCAGAAGACCACACCAGGTGCCACTCCTGCCAGCTAAGAACAGGAAACTGAGGCTACAATTCACACAGGCTCACCAAAATTGGGCAATAGAAGATTGGAAAAACGTTGCCTGGTCTGATGAGTCTCGATTTCTGCTGCGACATTCGGATGGTAGGGTCAGAATTTGGCGTCAACAACATGAAAGCATGGATCCATCCTGCCTTGTATCAACAGTTCAGGCTGGTGGTGGTGGTGTAATGGTGTGGGGGATATTTTCTTGGCACACTTTGGGCCCCTTAGTACCAATTGAGTATCGTTGCAACGCCACAGCCTACCTGAGTATTGCTGCTGACCATGTCCATCCCTTTATGACCACAGTGTACCCATCTTCTGATGGCTACTTCCAGCAGGATAATGCGCCATGTCATAAAGCTCGAATCATCTCAGACTGGTTTCTTGAACATGACAATGAGTTCACTGTACTCAAATGGCCTCCACAGTCACCAGATCTCAATCCAGTAGAGCACCTTTGGGATGTGGTGGAACGGGAGATTCGCATCATGGATGTGCAGCCGACAAATCTGCAGCAACTGCGTGATGCTATCATGTCAATATGGACCAAACTCTCTGAGGACTGTTTCCAGTACCTTGTTGAATCTATGCCACGAAGGATTAAGGCAGTTCTGAAGGCAAAAGGGGGTCCAACCCGGTACTAGCAAGGTGTACCAAATAAAGTGGCCGGTGAGTGTACATTATAGCAACAGATCTCCAGATACTCCCATCACTTTTTTCTGCTTAACCAATGCAATTTCCTAATGACATTCTGTTTTAAATCAATAAAAGCTAACAACAACATCTGTAAATTGCCAGGTATTTCTTAGTTGGCTTTTAATTTGGTTTTAAAGCCAAACAAGGACATGCTGTAGATCAAGCAATCCATAAAAATATTCTGTGAACAAAATAAACATTTTAACCCTTCAGTTTTTGCCCTGATGTAGGCCTATTGTATTTTAATATGCTATGAGGGGTGCTTTTATGGGTTCACACATAATGTAGGCTTCAACATTTTCCTGCAGTCCAATTTTCAGACTTTATTGTAAAAGTTTGAATTCATCTGACACAGCAAACAAAATATTCATTTGTAGGCTACTTAGATTTAAAAAAAAGAAAAAGAAAAAGAAAAACATCATTTATACATAGATAACCCTTAAATTTCAAAGCCAGGACTTTTCAGTTTTGGCATAAAAGCACATATTTCATTCCTAAAAAGTTGATTTTACTTTTAATTGTGTAATTTACTTGTGTAAATTACATTTTGGCAAAAAGCCATTCTGGTTTGATTTATCCTAACTTGTAGTATGTCTTCATCTTCACTCATACAATAAAAAATTGACAATTTCCTGTTTTGATCAGGCTACTGTATGGCAGGCCAATATTTTTGAGTAGCCCAATTAATTAATTTTGTGGGGAGCAATTAAAAAAATATATTTAGAGAAAATAAAAAACAGAAAAACAAGGGGAAACTAAGAGGTCATCCTCAACAAAGATGCAGTGATAACCCAGAAGTGATTATCATGCCTATAAACTTACATGTGCTGCATCACATGATCATGAGGGATGCTCCTGCAGAATTAGCGCATTAGCATCCGCAGGTGCTAGCCTACGTAGGCTAATTGTAAAACCCTCAAGTGGAAGCTCAATTTGAACGAAGATTTTATTGGTAAATAATGCCTTTTTAGTCCTACACATCAAGAGAAGTCTGAAATGAAAGAGCAGCAGAGACAATATGGGTGAGTTTATTTTTCTCTCTTTTTTCTTTTTTCCTTTTTTTTGGTGGAAAGATATGTTGATCTTTTGGAGTATAAATTTAGGCCTATTCTTGTTAAAGACCCGCTGTGTTTGTTTGTTATTTTGTTTGTTTGTTTGTTTGATAACAGTGGATTGTTGGTTTTATGGGAGTTTGAAAACAGTTATTTTTAAAAAATGAACTTAATTCTTATATCTTGAATGTTTCCCACCTAGAATTGTCTTCAAAACATTTGGAAATGTAAGAACTATGCTAGCCTAATGCATTTAATGCATTTTCATTTGTTTTTGCTTTTTTTAAATTACATAACATAAAATTTTAAGTTTGCAAACTATTTTCTTCAGCTGTTAAAAAGAAGTGTGTTTGTTTCAACAGTCCAAAAGAAAATGAGGAGATCTCAAAGCACACCAGAGAACTTCAGGATTCGTTATCTGTGCAGAAAACAGAGCAGAGTCCATCAAAAGATCCTAACTTCTGGGCAGAACTGTGCACAGTTTTGGGTGTACCAAACACATCCACAAATACTAGATATTGACTGAAAAGGGCACACATCAAAAGTAGTAAGGTATGACTCTATCTATCTATCTATCTATCTATCTATCTATCATTATGAAAAACTGTAGTCACTATTGTAGTCTCAGTAATGTGTTGCTTTTCTACTAATTAACCTTTAACCTTCTTAATTACTGTAAGTAAAACTTTTTGTAAAACACCAGGCTCCAGATGGAGATACAACACAGACTGACACTGTTGTGGAAAATAATAATGTACCAGAACCCATTCAAGAAGAGGAAGACGAACTACAGATATGCAATGTCCAAAATGATAATGATATAACAGGAGTGGATGCACTGATTTAATACAGTGTGAAGGTGCCAAGGATTTGAGCTCTACTCAGAATGATGACACTGAAGAAGAAGAAGAAGTAAAGGACGAAGCTTTACAAGAACACAAATCTGAACAAGATGATGGAAAAAAAGAAGAACCAAATGCAGTTAAAATGGTTCAAGAAAATGATGATCTAACACAGCTTGAAGCCACACAAGAAGAAGACGGACAGGAGATAGACGTTTCTCAAAAGGATGAAGATACCACGCAACAAACAGTGAAGGACTTGACACAAGAGCTAGTCGATAAAGCTTCAAAAGAGGGAGGGACCCATGCCCAGCCAGTGGAAGATGTAAGAAATTTAAAAGTTATTTTTCAGTTACTAACATCGTGATAATTTGTTTGTTTGTTTATTTTAAATACAGTACCATCGCAAATAGTAAATTTTAAGTTACTAATACTTAGGAGAACTCAAAAGAAGGACCATTTCAAAGGACTGCAATGGACTAATGTAATTTCTGCTGCTATTCACAAAATTCATCCATATTGCAGTTTAGCATTTTTGGGACACAGGGTCAAAATTCATGGCTCTAAAAGGATTTCATCTGTATTTAAATGCTCTGCCCAATGTTCCTTTAGTGACTGTCCGGTGGAAGTAGATGTAATTGTGCACAATGAGAATACCCTCAAGGCACGTGTCCTTCAGAGGGGAAATTGCAAAGGAGACCAATAAGAGCTGATGACCAAAAAAAGATATACGGCCAGCTTCAAAACACACTTCCAAGGGCACTCTACCTGGAAAACCTGGAAAAATTGCATGAATCCGTGGTACAATCAGGCTGCCGAGATGAAGCATAATCACCTGGCGTTCTTAAATCTATTTCATGGAGACAAAGAATTAAAGAAAGGAAACATAAAAATGAAATTCTACGTCTCCAGAAGATGGTTGAGGAAAAAAAAGATGACTCTGAGGAAGTTCTACAGAAAGTTTTACTTCATCCAAAGGGTGTGATGCTTTGGTCCAGGAAAAGCATAACCATTTTCCACAATAGATCAAGAGAGGACATCGTGTACTTAGATGCAACAGGGAGCATTCTGAAGAGATCAAAAAACAACGAGGGTCCTTTCTATGTGTACGAGCTGGTGGTCAGAAACCCCAAGAAGGGTTCATCTCCATTTCCTGTTGCAACATTCGTCACGTGACCACACAACAGCCTCTGTTCTGTATTTTCTAAGTGCATTTCAAACAGATCACACCAAACAATATGGAAAAAACACAACTCCACTAATGATAATATGTGACGGCTCCCTGGTGCTAATGCAGGCCATAACAATGGTTTTCAGTAAAACAAACCTCCAGGCCTTGCTCCAAAGTTACTACAACATCCTCACAGGGAAAGGTAAAGCACAAGACTTTGGCCATCCAGTCCTTCACCGCTGTTTGAGCCACATCATGAAGAATGCCAAAACTTTATGCAAGAAGCAGTGAGCAGCCTGAGCTTTTTTTTCTTCTTTTTTCGAGTTATTATAGTCACAAAGTGCTTACATATTAAGACAATTCCATGATTTGTATTTCTCTCGTAGTGCACCCAAGAACTACAAGCTGGCCATGCATGTGTTTGGACTCTTAACATCAGTGACTTCCATAACTGAGTTTGATGAAATGCTCCTCAGCTGCACTGTCTCCTGATGACCTAGAGGTACACTCCTCATATCATACATAATGATTTGAAATAATGGCCTATTTAATGGACTTTTACATTCACAGCCTTACTCTGTGTGTGTGTGTGTGTGTGTGTGTGTGTGTGTGTGTGTGTGTGTGTGTGTGTGTGTGTTCCTAGGACATTTTCAGTCCAACACCCTTTGAGGAACACTTCATGGATATCATAAAAAGAGCACCCGTGGACCAAGAAGGGGAGCCTAATCCATACCACAGTGAGACATCCATCTCGTCTTTGGCAAAGTACTTCTTGCCTCAGGCAGCTCTCTGGAGCAGCATGATGTTGGGTCAGTTAAACTTTATTTAAGTTTGAATGCGACCAATTACTTATTTCAAAATAAGTATGGTTTTAAAGCATCAATCACTTTGCACTTTGCAATGACAATCTTGCAATATATGGGTCTGATAGTCATGAAAAAAAATTATGTAAATTCAAAGGCCATAAAAATTGCCAGTTATAGTTACATTTTATCTTGTGTAAACATAAAGCTAAAATGTTCTCTATCAGAAAAAAACTATTAGTAGTTGCTATGGTGACTCGCCATCCACCCAAACCATTACATCGCCTTTCCTCTGTTTCTAAGTAATTTGATAAACAAATACACGATATACTGATGATTAACCAATTCAGTTATGACTGTGTAAAATTCTTTTCTTGAACTATGTTCAAAAAACATCTAAACATAATGTTTTACATCTTTAGGTGATCTTGGGAGGCATGGTGAAGGGCTCCCATATCGACAGTTTTCAAAGAAGTTTGCCAAGACATCTATGAAAAAAATCAGGTTAAGTAGAAATTAAAGAAATATTAGCAATTCCCTGGAGAGTATAAACCTATATTACAGTAATGCCATTGATTTGCCACATTATGTAATTGTTGTTTTGTTTGTGTCAGAATTTTACGCAAGACAACAAAACGCAGGGGGTGATGGAAAAAAGTCAGTGGGACTTAAAAAAAATAAGATTCAACAGAAGACAACTGACCAGAACGGACAACTTTGTAACCATTTACAAGAAAACTCACAAAGCCCTTTTAAGGGAATACTATGACTCAGTGCGACAGACGAAATCTAAGGTGAGACGGTCAAAAGTATATTTTATATAACTTGAGCCTTAAAGATTTTACGCTTGATGTTTTTCTTACAACAAATCATTGGTTTGGACAATTTACAAACATGTTACTTTCATCACAAAATAGGTCATGTTATTTTACTAATGAAAATTTTCTTCATAAAGGAACACCGTGTTTTGAAAGAGAAGTGGAGGCAGCGAAAACAAAATAGGAGGGGAGTGTATGTCACCTCCATCAAGCAGCCCTTCCACTTCAGAAAGACAAAAACAGTGGTAATATGATATATCTTACCAATATATTTAACATAGGAAAGTTGTGAAAACTTATTGTAGAATTTCTAATAAACCTATGTGTCTTTCAATAAATCAGGTGACAGGTCCTCAGACGATAACCACAGCTCCAACCACTGATGATTCTGCATCAGTGGCAGCTCCGGACCTGAAAGACAAAGACCCAGCTATCGTGGGTGCACATGGTTTGAAGGTACTGTAATTCCCATTGGCTACAGAGGTAATATGATGTTTCTTATCAATATAATTACTGTAAGATAAAAAAAAAGTTTAGAAAAGGTGACTGCAGGTCCTCAAACCACAACAGCAGCTCCAACCACTGATGATTCTGCATCAGTGGCAGCTCTGGACATGAAAGACAAAGACTCAGTTAGCGTGGACGCACATGGTTTGAAGGTACTGTAATTCCCTTTTTTGAATTTAAGGCTAATGTAAGGTAGCACTACCACAAATTCCAATTCTCCTATTGTTGAAGAGGTGGGGTTGAGTGCTGGGCCGGCTTGTTTCATAACAAAAAGGAATATTGAATTTGCTCCTCGCCGTTGGCTATGTTATCCTCACAGATATTTATTTCATAATTAATTTTTTTTATTGTTATTACTATATTTGCATTAGTACAGCTTTAATGGACATTCATTGTGATGTGTTCATGACATTGTTTAAACAGCCAAAAATTTTAAGTGTGTGTTTATACTGTTTGTCTCATAGACACGGAAGACAAGTAAAGCTACAATGAACGGACCAATTTGGATGAAGCACTCCCAAAAGACCTCATCCAAACCATTAGGCTGGAAAAGCAACCCCCCATTAAACGCCACCAATTGCAGAGCACTCTGCACCCCAAAACATGGCTAACAAGTGACGAGGTGGATGCAACCTGCTTTTTATTGGCAAAGAAGTTACCTGCTCAGGACGGTCTGCAGTCCTGCCATTTTTTTCAGTGTCTTCACCAGGGTGGTGTTGTTGGCACACCTGACAAGCCATTTATACAGGTTCTTAATGTAAATGAGAACCACTGGATCACAGCCAGTAATATCTTTTGTGGAAAAAATGAGCTTTGCATCTATGACAGCCTAAATGTAACCATTACAAGGAAGACGGAGCAGAAACTTTCATGGTTAATTCGTCCGCAAGCACCTTCATTTGTCATCAGAAGGCCTGCAGTGCAGAAGCAGCATTCAGGGAGCAGCTGTGGGCTGTTTGCCTTAGCTTTTGCTTCCGTTCTGTGTGAGGGAGTCAGGCCAGAGGAGTGCCACTTTAAAGACAAAAATATGAGGCAAAGACTGTACAGAGCTTTGACAAACAAAATGGCACCAGTCTTCCATTACCAAAACACAAAACCAAACCCTGAAAGACCCTCAATCAAAGTTGAGGTACACTGCATCTGCAGGACCTCACACTACAGGGAGGTGATGGTGCAGTGCAGCAGCTGTGACACTTGGTACCACCCAAACTGTGTGTCTGTCCCACGGAAAGCATTGGACACCACTGCAGAAGAATGGGAATGTGAGAGCTGCAAAAAGTAAAGGGAAGAAAGTTTATTTTTAGTTACCGCTTAGTTTACCGATCTGAGAGCAGTTGCCTCCTAACATTACAAGAAATATTTTTTGTGTAGTTATTTTTGTGGAATTATTATTATTATTTTTATTATTATTATTATTATTATTATTATTATTATTATTATTATTATTATTATATTATGGGGATAAATTTTTCGAGTGAAGAATCAGGTGAAATCTTGAGTGTACTTGCTACACACTTTGTGTTAGATTGCAATTGTTTTCAACCTGCGTATTTTCTGGTGGTATGTTGAGTCTCTTTCTTGCTTAGTAGTAGTAGTTTGTTGCTTTTGTGTAATAAACTTCAGTTCTTATAAAGAGACTATATAACTGGATCCATCATTCTATGTTATTGGTGGGTCCACATCTTCAGTGTTACAAGATAATAACATGCAGGTTTGGGGTGACAGTGGCTCAGGTAGAGCGAGTTGACCAATAATCAGAGGGTTGGTGGTTCGAATCTTGCTCTCTCCCAGTGGCCGTAGTGTCCTTGGGCCTTACCCAGCTTGCCTAGTGTGTATGAATGGTCTGGGTGGAGGCACTTTGGCAGCCACGCTTCTGTCAGTCTGTCCCAGGGCAGCTGCTTTTACAGACGTAGCTTATCACCACCGGTGTAAATGTGGTATGAATGAATAATGGTTACTGTAAAGCGTCGTTGGGTACTTCGAAAAGCGCTTTATAAATCGAATATGAATTTATAATAATTATTATTATTCTTATCATTATTATTATGATTATTATTATCATTAGGTATGCCAGAATTCACCACAGAAGTAGTTGGGAACACATAGAACAAGAATATGTTGGAGTTTGCAGAAACAGTTTGATTTCGATTTTTTAATTAATATTTTAATTTGCCTATGGACATTGTACTGTACGCTGTACACTTCAGCAACAGATAGTCACAAAATGCTACAGTGAAACATTTTGAAAATCACCACAGAGGTAGTTGGGAACATGTAGAACAAGAATCTAGGCCTATTCATATTCTGTGACCTGCATTGTAGGTCTATTGTATGATTTTGCTTGATCAAATTGTTTTGATTGTTTAGTTATTGTAAGAATGTATTAAAACAACAACTGGGTAGTGACTGCATTTAACAACAACAACAACAACAACAACAACAACAACAACAACAACAATAACAACACCAAAAAACACGTCGATATTTCGAGGTGTACCTGAATGCACCACGAAGCCACGGCCGCGCTATACCGTACTACGTGGTGTAGACGCGCACTCAATTTTAAAGTGTAGATAGTGCGACTGAGCTTTTCTGAAGCGCAGCTGGCATGACCGCAGTCACGGACTGAACCCCGTTCCAACCGGGTTTCGAACCAGGGACCCTCTTGCTGTGAGGCTCAGAACTGTATATTTATACATATATATTTAGAACAAGTTTCCAGAAAAATTATTGTTATTATTCCTATTAATATTTTTTCAGTTAATTTCATGTTTTTGTACTATTTTGGGGGGGATTTTCTAGGAGATTTTTAACGTAATTTTTGGATAATTTCTTTTTGAGTTACCTATTGTCATGTTTTTTTTTCCTTTTTTTTTGTTTGTTTGTTGAGAATTAAGTCAGTTTGCTCATGTTTCAAATCTTAATTGGTATACACAAACAAAAACACTGCCCAACAACATACAGAATAAAATCAGCACCATAGAGTACCAGCACCATTCAGTTACCAACATAGATAGAGGTATGTTTTGTACATTTTGATTGCTTTTATTTTTGCGCTATAGGAAACAGTACCTTCAGTGTCCACTTTATTAGGGACTCCTGTGCAGTTTATTCTGACCCAGCTGTTTCGACATAAGGTCTACTTTTATGATGCCTTTGTTGTTCAGTGTTTTGCAGTGGTGGATGAAGTACCTAAAAGCCACACTTGAGTATCAGCATAGATTTCTTAGCAGAAAATGACGTTGGCAGAGTCACCTGTCAGAGTATAACTTGTGTAAAAGTCTTGTAGTATCTGATATTTACTGTACTGAAGTATCAAAAGTAGTTTAATAATATTAAATGTACTCAAGTATTGAAAGTAAAAGTATAAGTAAATGCTGGAAATAAAAAACAAGCGCTCAGAAGTTTGAGAGTATGATGTTTATTTTCTTCTTGACATGTACACGGGCCTAAAATGGAACCTACATTACACTTGAAGAGGTCTGTTTCACCACGTAAAGGATTTAAGGAACAAAAACCATTTTTTTCCATCCATCCCATTCCTTCATTTGTTTGTTGCCTCCTGCCTCCGTCCCTCCTGCCTTCCTTTCCTTTTTTGTAGAAGGTAACTTGACATAAATGTTTGGGGGAAATGTGGTGGAGTAAAAGTGAAAGTTGACAGAAATATAAAACACTCAAGTTAACGATATTCTTTCAAAAAATACTCAAGTAATGTTACAAAGTTTTATTACTTTTTTCCATTACACCTCTGTTATTTTGTTGATACTTTTATGGTGTTAAGTTCTGTGGCATTGAGGTTGTTAGTGATTGCGTTGTAGTCAGTGGTGTAATCTGACAATGTAATAATACTAGTAATACAAAAGTAGTAGTACTAATAATACTACATTACCATACTTAAATATCTTTAGAGAGTACTTAACTTGCATTTTTCATTTGGCATATTTCCGTCAACTTTCATTTTCACTCCACTACATTTCCTCTAAGTATTTTAGTTACTCAATGCAAAACAGGAAAGGAAGGAAGGAGGGAGGGAGGGATGAACACATGGACAAATAAAAGAATGGGAGTGTGGAAAAAAAGTATTTTGTCTTTAAATCCCTCAAAATGTGAAAATCAACTTTTTTCTTCAAGTTTGATGCATTTTATTGCATTTTTTTAAGGTGGTGAACATTTTAAGAATAAACTTCAAAATTCTGCCTGCTTGCTTTTCTATTACCAGCATTTAATGTTACTTTTACTTTCAATACTTTATTACATTTAAAATGATAAAAACTACTTTTGATACCTAAGTATATTCAATATTAGACTTTTTGTCAAGTAATATTGTAATAACTAACTTTGACTTCCACCAATAATTTTCTGGTAAGAAATCTGTAAATTACTCAAGCATGGCTTTCAGATACTTTATCCACCACTGGTTGTAGTTTTTACATCTGTTTATTGCCATATGTACAACATTTACAGAAAGCAGTTGTCGGCAAAAAGACTTAGACGTCCCTCCAACACTGCTCATTAAATATGCATAATGACAGAAGTACAACATAAGATTCTAAGGCAGAAAATGTTGCAAAAGTTAAAATATAGTGCTCTGCTGTGTTTCTCCAGCCGTTTCATCCTGCACGATGGAGGAGAGGGACAATGCTATCCGGGTGTGCTTCCAGATTGAGCTGGCCCACTGGTTCTACCTGGACTTCTGCATGCAGAACACTCCAGGAGCTCCTCACTGTGGGATAAGAGACTTTGCCAAAGCAGATATCCTTCCATGTCAATGATGTTACATAACCTTCACCTTTTTTGTCCATATTTAGCATGAATGTATTAATTAATATTGATATTAACTGCACACATTCCAAAGCATCCCCTTTTGAGCCTTGAAATGCATTTTTACCTTTTATATTTCATTGTAATAACAACCACCTAAAAGAAACCAGGGATTTCACATCAGCGGTTAGGTTTTCTTCTCACCTCCTCAGTCTCATGTTTGAAGTCATTTGATGGTATTTTCCTTGACGACGACAAACTCTTCCATCACTGTCCGTTTCTGTTGCCACATGGGGAGGATGTGCAGAAAGTCCTGGAGCAGTGGAAGGAGTACAAGATGGGTGTACCTACTTATGGAGCAATCATTCTGGATGAAACACTCGAAAACGTGCGTTGTTCTTTCACACTCGTCCAACAACACAAACCATTAGGAAACATTTCTATGAATGAGCTCAGTTGCTGAAGAAAACAGTCTTACCTGGTCTTTAGCTCTTTGCTTACATCCCTCACTTCCGTGTCTGCACCGAACCAAACTGTCAGAGTGACCTCATCCACCAATGGGCTCCAGTGTAGAGCATAGTGTTTTTACCCTAAAGTTGAACATTTTTCAGCTAAAATAATTAGATAATCCTTTATTGATCCCCAGGGGAGAATTCTGGGTGCTGTGAAAAGAAAGAAAACCCAACAGACAAAGCTCATTGCAGAATAGATGCCAGGTGCCCCGTGACACTGCAGCACTCCCATTCTAATGCATTTTTTAAAAACTTTTAAAAACAATCTTGTCCTTTCATATTAGGTTGAAAAGTTAACTCATGAACTATCTGTTACTTTAAGAAGAGAGATACTGTTGATGTGAAGCATGCCCTGACACAGTCCTTGTAACGGGTGTTGTACGAACCCAGATGCAGTACACCGGTAAACAGGATTAGTTGGTAATGACTTTTATTCAGCCCAGCACAAATCAAACACGGAGCAAGATGAAGTAATTCTGCACACAGTTCGTTCTTCGGGTCGGAACCCACAACAAAGTCTCTAGAGGGAGATCGAAGCGAAGAATCGAAGCTTACGTCACTCGGCGTCGATGCGGAGGAAACCCCATAGCCCAACAGCTCGGCAGCACGTGTGGAGATACCGTCGAGGAGAAGGCGGAAGCGTGGTCGGGGACAGGCGGAGGTTTCGAAACCGAGTGAGCAGTCCGATGATGCAGCGGTACCGATGGGGATGGACCAGGAGGATCGTCGGGGCCAGGCGGAGAAGTCTTTACCAGCAGAGCAGATCAGGAACGCCAAAACAGAACTCGTGGTCGGGGACAGAAGGCAGGTAGGTTTACCGGGGATCAGGCGAAGAGAGCAGGTCGGGAACAGGCAGGGTCGGCTTTCAAAGATCTGGCAGGAGAATGCTGGAGAGTCTTGCATGACGCGAAAGAACAATCTGGCAACGAGTGTGTGTGTGGGGGAGGCTTATATACTGGGTTGATTACTGATGGGCTGCAGCTGGAGGTGAGTGAGCAGAGCAGGCAGAGTGGGCGTGGTTAGCAGGTAGAGGGAGCAGAGGGAGAGTGAATGGAAAAGTACTGAGAAGGGGGAGAGGAGCAGGGATCATGACAGGACCCCCCCCCCCAAGGGACGGCCCATGACGTCCCAAAAACGAACCACCGAAGCAGGGCGTGCAGCGGGGGCCCGGAGGAGGGTCAGAACTCCTCGGAGACCCCAGACACACTCCCCCCGTCGTCTGAGAGGGTACCACCAGCCTCCGAGGCAGAACCCACGTCATCATCCCCGGGCGGCGTGGAAACAGGAGCAGGACAGGAAGCAGAACCGGAACCCCCACAAGCCAGGGCGGGTCTGGAGGGCTGGTCGGGATGCTGCCGATGGAACTCCTCCACGAGGTGGTCATCCAGGATCTGGCGCGCCGGAACCCATGACCGCTCCTCCGGGCCGTACCCCTCCCAATCCACGAGGTACTGAAGCCCCCGTCCTCGGCGGCGAGAGCGCAGCAGGCGGTGCACCGTATAGGCAGGGGTCCCATCTATGATGCGGGGAGGAGGAGGAGGTCGGGATGGAGGTTGCAGAGGGCTCTCTCGAAAAGGCTTGAGTCGGGAGACGTGAAAGGTGGGGTGGACCCTCATGGACCGGGGTAACCGCAGTCGGACCGCCACCGGGTTGATCACTTTGTCGATGGGAAACGGGCCGATGAACTTGGGAGCCAATTTCTTAGAGTCCTCCCTCAGGGGGAGATCCCGTGTCGACAGCCAAATCTGCCCCACTTGGTAGGCTGGAGCCCGGGAACGGCGACGATTGGCGGCCGTAGCGTACCGTTCCGCGGACCCCAGCAGTGCAGATCGGGCCTGGGTCCAAATCTGGCGGCAGCGACGGATGAAGGCCTCAACTGAAGGGAAGGCGGTCTCCTTCTCTTGGTCAGGGAACAGGGGGGGTTGAAACCCATACGCACACTGGAATGGAGACATGCCTGTGGCAGAGCTGGTGAGGGTGTTGTGAGCGTACTCTGCCCACATCAGATGCGAGGACCAGGAAGCAGGATGCCTGGACGCCATACAGCGGAGTGCTGTCTCCATCTGCTGATTTTTCCTCTCTGTCTGGCCGTTGGATTGCGGGTGGTAACCGGAGGACAGGCTGGTAGATGCACCCAGGAGGCGGCAGAATTCCCTCCAGAACGAGGAGGTGAACTGAGGACCCCGGTCCGAGACCACATCAGTAGGAAGGCCATGGAGACGAAACACGTGTTCTAAGAACAGCTCAGCAGTCTCTTTAGCAGATGGGAGTTTTGGCAGGGGCACGAAGTGAGCCATTTTACTGAACCGGTCTACCACTGTCAGGATTGTGGTGTTGCCTCCCGACAGTGGCAGACCGGTTACAAAGTCCACGGAGATGTGGGACCAGGGACGATGAGGCACAGGTAGGGGCTGAAGGTGACCAGCAGGAGCCCTCCGGGGAGCCTTATTCTGGCTGCAGACTGGACAGGCGTTGACAAAGCCAGAGATGTCTTCGTCCATGGTAGCCCACCAGAACCGGGGTTGTACCACCTCCTTGGTGCGGGCAATGCCTGGGTGACAGGTGAGCTGGGAACTGTGTGCCCACTGCAGAACCTCGGATCTCAGGTCTTGAGGGATGAAGAGTCGGTCTGGCGGGCAGGAACTGGGCCCCGGCTGGTCCTCCACTGCAGCTTTAACCCGCTCCTCGATGGCCCAGGTGAAGGCGGCCAGGAGACAGGAGGCGGGAATTATACTGTCCGAGTTGGAGGAGTCCCCTTCCCCAACCAGAAACTGACGGGACAGGGCGTCAGGCTTGGACGCTATGGAACCGGGTCGGTATGACAAAGTGAAGGTGAATCTGGCAAAGAACAGAGCCCACCGGGCTTGACGGGAGTTGAGTCTTTTGGCTGAGCGGATGTACTTGAGGTTCTTGTGATCAGTCCAGACGAGGAAGGGGACCTTGGTTCCCTCCAACCAGTGTCTCCACTCTTCCAACGCCAATTTCACCGCTAGCAGCTCGCGGTTGCCAATATCATAATTCTTCTCTGCAGGGGATAAACGGCGAGAGAAGAAGGCACAGGGATGAAGCTTCTGGTCCTTGGCGGACCGTTGGGAGAGAACGGCCCCCACACCCACATCGGAAGCATCCACCTCCACCACGAATTGTCGGTTGGGGTCCGGGATCAGGAGGATGGGGGCCGAGCTGAAGCGTCTCTTGAGCGTTTGGAACGCTTCCTCCGCGGCCGGAGACCAACGGAAGGGGATGTTGCAGGAGGTGAGGGCTGTGAGAGGGGCCGCCACAGCACTGTAGCCCCGGATGAACCGCCTGTAGAAATTGGCAAACCCCAGGAAACGCTGCAGCTGCTTGCGGGAGTCAGGAACTGGCCAAGAGGTGACCGCCGAGACCTTGGCAGGGTCCATCTCCATGTGATTGTGGCTTATGATGTAGCCCAGGAAGGAAACTGATGTGGCATGAAACTCACATTTCTCGGCCTTTACGAAGAGGGAGTTGCTCAGCAGACGTTGCCGGACGGTCTGGACGTGGTGTACGTGCTCTTGCTTCATGCGGGAGAAGATCAGAATGTCGTCCAGGTACACGAACACGAACTTATTGAGCAGGTCTCTGAGCACGTCATTGATTAGAGCCTGGAAAACGGCCGGGGCATTGGTTAGCCCGAACGGCATTACCAGATATTCATAATGTCCTGTAGGTGTGTTGAAGGCCGCCTTCCACTCGTCCCCCTCATGGATCCGAACCAGGTGGTAGGCGTTTCGCAGATCCAGCTTAGTGTAGATGGTGGACCCTTGAAGAAGCTCAAAAGCCGAGGCGATGAGAGGCAGAGGATAACGATTCTTGACAGTGATATCATTGAGGCCCCGGTAATCAATGCAGGGTCGCAGGGAGCCATCTTTCTTGCCGACGAAGAAGAACCCTGCGCCAGCGGGAGAGGATGAGGGACGGATGATGCCGGACGCCAAGGCCTCCTTAATGTATGTGTCCATAGCCTCTCTTTCAGGTGCCGACAGGGAATACAGGCGCCCCTTGGGGGGAACAGAACCAGGAAGGAGGTCAATGGCGCAGTCGTAGGGACGATGTGGAGGCAGTGACGTGGCCCTTGTCTTGTTGAAGACCTCCCGGAAGTCATGATACTCAGGGGGTACCATGGAGAGATCTGGTGTGGAGCAGGAACTGGCAGCTGGCACAGGCATGACCGTCTGTTGGAGGCAGATCTGGCGGCACGAAGGACTCCACCCCAAAATGGACCACGTAGACCAGTCGATGTGGGGGTTATGACGACGCAGCCAGGGGTACCCGAGGATCAGGGGGAGATTCGGAGACCTTAGCACATGGAAACTGATGGTCTCAAGGTGCGTGCCTGACAGGAGCATGGAGATGGGCGTGGTCTGGTGGGTGACTCTTCCCAGGAGGTGGCCGTCTAGTGCGCTGGCCGGAAGAGGACGGGGCAGAGGATCCAGCTCGATCTCCAGCTGCCGGGCGAGTTCCTCATCAATGAGGTTAACGTCAGCTCCAGAGTCTATGAAGGTGGCGAGGGTGTGGGACCCCTCTGCCAACAGAAGCTGAACATGGAACAGTGGCCGTTGATTGGGGGCAGAGTTCAAAGATCGGCTCAGCAGGATGCCCCCGTCTACCGCTGAGCCCTCCCTTTTGCTGGACACCGTGAAACAAAATGGCCGGCCTGGCCACAGTAGAGACAGAGGTTCCCACGACGTCGTCTCTCCCGTTCCTCAGGCGGCAGACCGGTGCGACCCACCTGCATGGGTTCTGCTCCCGGGGTGGGTTCGGAATGGAGACCGGGGTTAGCAGGTGGCCCATGCTGACGAATGGGGAAGCGGTGATCAGCTCCCTCCAACCGTTGCTCTCTCCTTCTGGCTTGGATCCTCCTGTCTAGCCTTGTGGTCAGTTCAATCAGGCCATCCAATGAGCTGGGGAGGTCGAACGAAACCAGCTCGTCTTTTATGTACGGAGCTAGTCCGTTGAGGAAGGCGTCGCATTGAGCCGCCATGTTCCACTCGCTCAGCCTGGCCCGGGTTCTGAAGTCAATGGCGAAATCAGCGACCGTCTGATTTCCCTGTCTCTGGCTCAGGAGACCCCCGGTGGCGTCAGGTCCCGCTGGTACTGGTCCGAAAACCTTTCGTAATTCCTCCGCGAAGGACTGGAAGGAGGCACAAGCTGGCGTGCCCCTCTCCCATTCCGCCGTTCCCCACAAGCGTGCTCTGCCGGTGAGGTGATTAATGGTGAAGGCGACTCTGGCTCCCTCAGTGGCGAAGGTGTGTGGCTGCAGGGCAAACAGAATCGAACAGTTCGTCAGGAACGGGTTACAGCCCTCTGGATCCCCGGCGTATCGTTCAGGAGCCCCCACCCGAGGTTCAGATGCCGGGCTGAGTGTTAGCGTCTGTGGCGGAGCAGGCGAGGCGGGGGCCGGTGTTGGCGGAGCGTGCTGAGTCAGCGAGGAAGCCATCTGCTGCACTTGGGTGGCTAACTGGGTTAGCGTACGCTCCAACGCTGAAGCCGATTGGCGAGCTTCGGCTGCGTTAGAGGTGAGCTGTGCTTCGTGCTGTTGCAGCATTCCCTCAACGCGGGCAAGACGGGACTGGAGAGCGGTGTTGTCTGCTGGGTCCATGTTTGGCCAGATTGTACTGTAACGGGTGTTGTACGAACCCAGATGCAGTACACCGGTAAACAGGATTAGTTGGTAATGACTTTTATTCAGCCCAGCACAAATCAAACACGAAGCAAGATGAAGTAATTCTGCACACAGTTCGTTCTTCGGGTCGGAACCCACAACAAAGTCTCTAGAGGGAGATCGAAGTGAAGAATCGAAGCTTACGTCACTCGGCGTGGATGCGGAGGAAACCCCGTAGCCCAACAGCTCGGCAGCACGTGTGGAGATACCGTCGAGGAGAAGGCGGAAGCGTGGTCGGGGACAGTTGGAGGTTTCGAAACCGAGTGAGCAGTCCGATGATGCAGCGGTACCGATGGGGATGGACCAGGAGGATCGTCGGGGCCAGGCGGAGAAGTCTTTACCAGCAGAGCAGATCAGGAACGCCAAAACAGAACTCGTGGTCGGGGACAGAAGGCAGGTAGGTTTACCGGGGATCAGGCGAAGAGAGCAGGTCGGGAACAGGCAGGGTCGGCTTTCAAAGATCTGGCAGGAGAATGCTGGAGAGTCTTGCATGACGCGAAAGAACAATCTGGCAACGAGTGTGTGTGTGGGGGAGGCTTATATACTGGGTTGATTACTGATGGGCTGCAGCTGGAGGTGAGTGAGCAGAGCAGGCAGAGTGGGCGTGGTTAGCAGGTAGAGGGAGCAGAGGGAGAGTGAATGGAAAAGTACTGAGAAGGGGGAGAGGAGCAGGGATCGTGACAGTCCTCAGTGTTCACCTCATGCTGTTCAATAACACCACTCAACATGCTGCAGCTAGCTGGTGTATCTTCTCTCCTCAGGCACTGCTTGTTCAGGGCTACCTGGCCAAGTCCAGCTGGGGCTTTCCAAAGAGGAAAGTTAATGAGGATGAAGCTCCTCATGACTGTGCAGTCCGTGAAGTGAGTCTTGTGTTATTTCCTGCTTCACTTTGGCCAAGCGAAATCATCAAAAGCCATGTAGAATTAATGCTTTTAGTTTATAGTCGAAAACAACTGTCTGCATTTCAGGTGTTGGAGGAGACGGGCTTTGACATCAAGAATATCATCTGCAAAGACATGTACATAGAGCAGAAAATCACTGACCAGCTGGTGCGGCTCTACATCATCCCAGGAGTGTCAAAAGACACCAAGTTCAACCCCAAAACAAGGAAAGAGATCAGGGTACGCATTTTGTCATCACGTTGACTTGACTTCCTTTTTTTGTGGCTGACAGATGCATTTGAAAATCCATTTCTTCTTTTTTTGTAGAACATTGAATGGTTTTCTACTGATAAGCTTTTTCACTGATAAATTTATATTCCTATTATTACCATTCAGTTGGTCACCAGTCACATGAATGTGCTATCATCCCTCATTGCTGCTTCTGTCAGCTGTTAATTAGCCGTCCTTTGTTTTGCTCAGTTGATATGACAAATCTTCAATTGTGCAGAGGATTGTGGGTCAGAATAGCCAAAAAAAGCATGTTGGCTTGCATACTGCAAAATCTGACCATATGTAGTAGGACATCCTGGTATTTTATGCATACTGCGTTTGACATACTATGTATGTGGACATACTAAATCTTTTTCTTGCATACTACATGGTATGGGTATGCACAGTCAGGTTATGTTCTGGAGCCTCCAGAGCAGTTTCCTGCTTTGCCCAGCAATGACCTCCAGGGGGCTCTATATTGAACCGCATGTGTGTCAGGGTCTAAATAAGGAGCACCAGTTGTTGTCTAGAAAGAAGACGTTAATTTTAAAAACTGAGTCAACAGCAAACCACATTAGGAGTAGACATTTTATTTTATTTTTTTTTTTTTAAACAATATATTTATTGTTTTTGAACATATACATACACATGCTAATCCCCATATGTTTATAGTAGCATAAAAATAAAAAACAAAACAAAAACATTTGTGCATCCTCAACCAAAATACACATGGAGACACATGAACAAAAACCTTCTCAGACAAATATAGAAAGAAGAGAGACAGATAAAGGGAAAAGTATATATATACACACATGTTTATGTATACATCTTAAGTACATATACAGTCCTCTAGTTCTATTTAAATTCAAAATCCATCATAGTCTTCCTATAATTAAACACAAGGTAATCTCATTGCGAGGTTTACTTCAGGTAGTATTCAGTTCTCCTCTTCATCATTTGGTAAATCTATACTTTTAACAAAAACAGTGAATGGTCCCCACACTTTTTCAAACATATCCTGCTTCTTTTGTCTTATATACGTCACTCTTTCTAATGGAAAAGTTGTTAACATTTGGCTGACCCAATATGTGATACTTGGTCTGCTAGTCTTCTTCCAAAACATTGCAATCGATCTTTTAGCATGCAGGAGACATAAATCGATTATTATTCGTTCACTTTTGACATACTTATGGTGTTCTGGGTACAACCCTAGGATAAAAAAACCAGGGTCTAATGGAACATCTTTTGCGAGAATCTTTTCCAGTGCTTTTTTAACCTCCTCCCAAAATTTTTTTATTTTACTACACTGCCAAACACAATGAAACAGTGTCCCTTTAGCCTCAGTACATTTTGTGCATAAATCTGGAATATTACTATTATATTTGTTTAGCTTAACAGGAGTGATATATGTTCTCATCAGCCACCAATATTGTAACAGTCTTAATCGAGTATTGATTGTTTGAGAATGGGCTTTCTTACATACCAATTCCCAATCGTCTTGTGATATATCTCTTTCAAGGTCTTCTATCCATGCATTCCGTTTATAATTAGAATTCTCATTTGAATTGGATAGTAATAAATTATATATCTCTGAAATAGCACCTTTACTTAAACTATCCTTAGACACTATTTTCTCCAAGTTTGACTTTGAGGGCTTAGTTAGAACATTATTTTGACTTGTTCTAATGAAATTTCTAAGTTGAAGGTATTTAAAATAATATTTATTGTCAATATCATATTTGTGCTTCATCTCTTCAAATGTCATCAAATGGTCTGTGTTAAGTGGATATAAATCTTGAATTTTTTCTAATCCTTTAGATGCCCATATTCTAAATATAGCATCTGCTCTTCCTGGCGCGAACTGCTGATTTCCCCATATAGGGCTGTACTGTGAGAGTGAGCCAGGTTCTTTAATAAATTTTCTCACTTCAAACCACACCTTAATCATGTTTTTAACAATTGGGTTAATAGTTTGTTTAATCAAGTTTCGCAATGTATCCGAATATAGGTACAAAGGTAGGGGTAGCCTTAAACCTTCCGATTCCATTTCTTTCCACTGAGGAATATCTCTTGTTACAAAATAAAATTTCATAGACCTAAGTTGCACAGCCCAGTAATACCAAAGCATGTTTGGACATTTCAGACCTCCTTTGCTATATGACAAGTGCAATAAGGGCATTCGAATCCTAGCACGGTTATTGTTCCATATAAATCTTAGAAATAACTTGTTAAGTTTCTGAAAGAAATCATCAGGTGGAGGCAGGGGGATATTCTGAAACAGATACAGTATTTTAGGAAGTATGTTCATTTTTATAATGTTAATTCTGCCAATCAAGGAAATAGGCAAGGCCATCCATCTATTGCTTGATTCTGTTATTTCCTCCATTAAAGGTTCATAATTGATTTTAACAATTTTATCTAAGTTTGGTACGATCTGTATTCCCAAATATGAAAATTGTTTTACCACTTTAAATTGGGAGGCTTCTCTAGTTGGGTTCTCACTTTCAGTCTTATCGAGTAATAAAATAGCGGACTTGGTGTAATTGATTACATACCCCGAGATATCACCAAACTCTTTTATTAGCTCCAGCAGAGCAGGAATCGTTCTGCTAAGGTGCGACAAAAACAAAATAATGTCGTCTGCATATAGCGACAGCTTGTGTTCTGCTTGTCCAATCGTTATTCCTGTAATCTCTGGGTATGTCCGTACAGCTATTGCAAATGGTTCAATCGCTAACGTAAATAATAATGGGGATAGTGGACATCCCTGTCGACATCCTCTTTTGATTGCAATTGGTTTTGATATGTTTCTATTTGTCAGTATCTCTGCTGTAGGATCTAAATAAAGTAACTGCACCCATTTTATGAATGTATTACCACAACCAAATCTTTCCAAAATGTTGAAAAGGTAAGGCCACTCCACCCTATCGAACGCCTTTTCGGCATCTAAGGATAGGAGGGCCCTATCTGAGTGGTTCTCCAAGTTTTGAATTATATTTAGGACCCTCCTAACATTGTGTAATCCTTGGCGTCCCAGGATAAATCCATTCTGATCTCTATGTATTACACTAGGTAGTGCTTCTTGGAGCCGTCTTGCTAAAATTTTGCACAGAATTTTAAGGTCAGAATTTAGTAAACTTATCGGCCTCATGTTTCCACATTTGTTGCTAGGCCTTCCTGGTTTGGGCAACAATGTAATTAATGCTCCTGTCATTGTTTTAGGTAGACTACCGTTATGGAGTGCTTCCAAAAACATTTCTAATAACGGTTTCAGAAGTTTTGATTTAAATTTTTTATACAAATCAACAGGGAGTCCATCTGGTCCTGCCGTTTTACCAGATTTCATGTCATCAATGGCTCTGCCTATCTCCTCTTCCCTGAGTTCTGCTTCCATCATTTCTTTATATTCATCAGATATAGTTGGAATATTCAGTTTGTCCAGAAATGTATTGTGGGCTTGCAGGTTGAAATTATCTTGTGAGTCATACAGATTCTCGTAATATTTTCTAAATTCCTCATTTATTTCAGCAGGGTCTACTATGGTATCACCATTATTGTTTGTAATTGAGGTTACGGTTCTTTGGATTTCTAGCTGTTTAATCTGCCAGGCCAAAAGTTTGCTGGGTTTTTCCCCTTGTTCGTAAAATGACTGGTTAAGCCTAAGAATATCGGCAGCTGCCCTGGTTGCAGATAACTTGTTATACTCTGCTCTTAGGAGCATTAATTCTTTTTCTGTTGCAGGGGTTTGATTCTTAAAGACCTCTTCTTGTAAAGTTTGTATTCTAGTCTCTAATTGTTGTCTTTTCTGCCGTGCTTCTCTTGATTTAGATGAGGTATAACTAATTATGTGTCCCCTTAAGAAGGCCTTGAAAGCATCCCATTTAATACCTGCCGTTGTTTGTGTTGTGTTATCGCTAAAATAATTATCTATTTCTTTCCCCACATATTTAACAAATTCTTCATCCTGTAGCCATTTCTGATTCAGACACCATCTAGGAGGATCTCTTACAAGATTTCTATCCACATATACAAGACAACATGGTCCATGGTCGGATATCAATATACTGTCATAGTAGCAGTCCTTTACCCTGGAAACCAAACTTGCAGAAATTAAGAAATAATCTATGCGTGAGTGTGTCTTATGAGTACTAGAATAGCAAGAGTAGGCTATATCATTAGGCTTCAAATGCCTCCAAATGTCTAGCAAATTTAATTCCTTAATAAAATGATGTATTGTTGTTCTACTTCTATTATGTGTTAAATCAGCACCTGAAGATCTATCTCTGGTTGTGTCTAATGTGCAGTTCCAATCACCTGCAATTATATAATCTCCTGTGAGGGATGCAAGCATGAGAAACAAATTTGTGAAAAAGCCTGGTTCATCTGTATTAGGACCATAGATATTTACCAAATTCAAGTTAACTGAGAGAAGAGATCCCTGGATAATCAAATACCTACCAAATTTATCCTTAATTATATTAGTAACCTGAAAGGGCACCGATTTGTGAATAAGGATCATTACTCCTCTGGCTTGCGAAGTAAATGATGCTACATAGATGCTCCCCTGCCACCTCCTACTAATTCTTATATTTTCATTGCTTAATGTATGAGTTTCCTGTAAGAAAACAATTTTTGAATCTGTTTCTTTCAATTTGTTCATAACCTGCTTAATTTCTTTAATTTTTTGTAAACCTCGGCAATTCCAGGAAGTGCATTTAAGTTCTATCCCTTGAGGCATTCACAGAATATACAACTTAGTCCCTTTAACAGAAATGGAGTGTCTGAGAAGATTAACACATTTAAACACATTTAAAAACTTGAACATACTATGAACCCAATGAACTATGGCTAGTAAATTAATCCCTTTCTCCCAAATGAATGGTACCCCCCTGCTTGTTACTTCCAGCTTCTGTTGTGGACAGATCCCTAGATCAATCCACTCGGCCTTCTCTAAGATTGTTATAAAATGAAATAAGAGAAAAGTAACAAAAAATTGAGTTACATAACCCTTCCTGCTCCATGCTACGTTTTTCAGTGAAAGCTTTTAACTTTAAAGCATATGAAGGAGACTGCTATGGAGTAAAAATAAACAGATAGATAAAGGTGAGGCCAATATTTGGTTAAGGCCACGTTAAAGTAATAGAGATTATACGTCTTTATAATCTAAGCTTGCATAATCACTTTCATCATGTAAACACCATTGCATCAACTGTAATGTAAAGAGAGTCGCTCACTCTTTACCCTGCTGTCAGACTGTTGATATTGTACATCTTTTAACATTAAACGTGTGAAAGAAAACTGCAATGGGTATAAAAATAATAATAATATGAATAATAGCCTAAGTATAGAAAGTAACAGTGAAGTCATTGCCCATTTGAATCCTTATTCAAGCAACTGAAATTACATTTTTTTTTTTTTTTTTAACATTTCTTTAACATTTAGAGGACAGGGAAGCTCTTATCGTGAGGGCAGCTTCTCATCAGAAGTAGTGTACCGGTATAAGAAATGATTCATGTTTTGAGTCCGTGTTTAATAGCTACCACTTAGTCACTATTTCCTATTCATCCCGCTTCTTCTTTGATCTTGTCTATGAAGTTTTGTGCCTCCGATGGTGTGCTGAAGGTGTGTGTTCGCTCCTTGTATGTCACCACCAGCTTAGCCGGTGGTATTATGCCGTGTCTGAGTCCCAAGCTCCGCAGCTCCTGGCGCACCGAGTCATATTGCTTCCGCTGTTTGTGGACTTCAGTGGCGAGATCGTTATAAAACCTCACTTTTTGGTTTTTGTACAGAGTGTCTTTCTTCACTTTAGCAGCTTTTAGGACGAGCATTTTTTGCTTGTAGTTCAGGAACTTCATAATTAAAGTCCTCGGTGGAGCATCAGCATCTCTTCTTGGCCCGACGCGATGCGCTCTCTCCATCACTATTGGACATCGTTGTGGACCCATGTCCAGCGCCTCCGGTATCCAGTTCTCCAGAAACGAACAGGTGTCAGAGCCTTCGGCTCCCTCAGGCAGGTTCACCAACCTTAAGTTGTTCAGTCGGGATCTCGTCTCCATGTCAATAATTTTGTCTTCCAAAACTTTATTCCGTCTCTCCAGCTTCTGCACCATGTCGTTTATTCCGGCTTGTTCATCCTCCACTGTTGACAAGCGTATCTCCGCTTGTGTCATCCTTTCAGTACAGTCGGATAGCTCTTTCTTTGTTTCTTCAATGGCAGACAGTATCCCATCAAGTCTCGTGGAAAACTCAGACTTCAAACTGTTTATTGCAGTCAGTTTCTTCCTTAGCCCCGGTGAGCTCGCCTCCACTTTGCGCTGGCGTGGCCTCCATGTTCGCATTAGCCTCCTTGCTAGCTCTCTGCTCCATGCTCTGTGCCCCAAAATTAGTCAGTTTCGATTGTGTCGGTGTTTTCCCCCTCGTCTTTCCAACGTTTGGCATTCTCTAACGAGATTGAAACCCACCTACAATTTTCAAGAGCAGGGTCAACAAGGTTTCTCAGGATTTATCCAGAATTGTAGCGGAGCAGGGTTGCGCGTGACTGTCTAATTTGCGGCCATAACCGGAAGTCGACATTTTATTTTTTTTAACCTTCATTGAGCCAGGAAGAGTCCCACTTTGTCGTTATGTATAGTTTTTCACCTTGCTGCTCTGCGTGCATTACAAATTGCCCCTTGGGGACGAATAAAGTGAATTGAATTGAATTGAGATTCAGAACCTCTTTTCCAAGGGTGTCCTGGCCAAGATAGCAGCACAAAGACTTGCAAAAAAGAACAAGTAGACTCAAAACACAACAGCAACAGTTAAAACAATTAGCATAAAAATTCAAACAAAATCAACAGGCAATAAACTTAAAACAAACAGTCAATTAGCAGCGTTCAGATACCGAACAGGTGCATTCAGTGTCCAAAAGGTTTTAAGGATTAAGAAATCCTGTTTTTAAAATCTAACAGGTTTATAAGAGTCCAGTTAAAGGCGACTGCAGCTGACACCAAGATGACGTAGCAAAAACACTAAAAGCACTTTCACCAAAGACAGTACAGGCTCGAGGAACAACACAGAAAAGTTGTCTGTGTGACCAAATGTTACGACTACTAACAGTTTTAGGAGTCAGTAAAGAACAGGAACTGGTATGCTTTCCTAAGGAAAGCATACCAGTCTGCCAGTCTGTGGTTGGACAGAGAAGACGAACCAGCTGTCTCATACAAATTACAGTGGTGCGTACAAAAACCTGAGTAAGTGACACATTTCAATGCAGCATGATACACTGAATCCAACAAGCAAGATGTATTAGCACGCACACAGTCCCCCTTTTAGCTTAGTTTCAGGTGTTCCTAAGGTTAAAGGCCAACAGCCTGCACTAAGGAAACATGTAAATGAGCTTTTCTCTCCACAGATGCGGCCTCATGCAGCTCTGGCGGTCACCAGACAATCTACAGCAGAGACTTTGAGCACCTGCTGTCCTCCAGGGCTTTCCTCAATTTTAAATTTGGACGCCATCAAGATATGTTCTGAGGCACTATGCCTCTCCTGTAACACCATCAAATGACAGCCTCAAAGACTTTTTACCGGACAGTACAGGCAAGGATGTTACTGAACATGCTCTTTTCCTTCTTGCCGTGCTTGTCATGAACACACAGGTACAGTTGGGAGTTGCCCATTTCCTATTGAACATATCCAATAAGCTTCACTGATGTAGTTTGCCTTTGCTTCCCGACTTCTCAGACTATACAAAACAGGATGACCTAACAACAGTCTGCAGTGTGTCAGTGGTGGAATCCCACCTTTAGTTTTTATTTCTTCATCTTTGAGTAACTAAGTTGATGATTCACTCTGCAGGATGCTACACATAGACAATAAGACAACTGCTCAGTTGAACGATTATGCTTTTAAAGGCAGCAACAGTCTGGAGAGCAGGGTTGATTTTAAGCACAAATGAGGTGAGAGTGAAATGTAAAAACAAAACAGCTGTGATATCTTTGTGAAGTTGGCCAGTGAATCCCTGTTGAATTTATCATGCTGTATATTGATTTTAAGATGTAATAGTTTATCATTTCCTCCATTCTTCAAGTTGAGTCCCAAAATGTTTTGGATGCCGAAAAAAGCTGGGTATCATTGGTATTGGCTTACACTGTTATTGTCTTTATTACCAAAAATATGTAAGATTTTGCCGGTGATGCCGCCAAGTGCAGAGCCTAGCAACTGCATTTATCCTGCTTAATTGTCCCTAAATTTAAAATATATTGGAATAAGAAACATTTAAAACACTGCTGTATGGAAAAATACAACCTTGGTCATAAGAATCCAAATCAGCCCAGGGGCTTTATTATTCTGAAGAGAGTTGATAGCTTCAAGAACTTCTCTCTCTGAAATGATGTCATCCAGCTGTTTTCTGTCTTCATCATTTCGTTTTGGCAAAGGTATCCTATCCAGGAACTTTTTCGCTGCACTGTTGTCTTCCCTGTGTTCTGTTTTATATAATTCTTCATAAAATTTCCTAAATTCTGCCTTTATAGTTTTGGAGTGTTTCAGTTGTTTACCTTCGCCTGTCAATATCAAGTGAATAAATTTATCAGAATTCTCTTTCTTTATTTGCCACACGAGGAGCTGTTGTTTTATTTTCAAATTCGTAATAATGATATTTCGTACAGGCCATAGCTGCCTGCTATTTGCTTATACATAAATTGATATAAATCGTCCTTGTTTTTATTAAAGAATTAAGGTGTCATTTTTAGAAGCATGGCGGGCCTGTTCCATTTCCCTTATATCACTATCTATTTGTACAAATTTTTGTCTTCTCTCTTTGGCTTTATGAGCACTGTATGAGAGTATATGTCCTCTCATGAAGGCGTTGAGCACTTCCCATATATTAGCATGTGTTTTTCATGTACGAAATGAATTCAGAATCTTTTAGCATATAGTTTTTAAATCTCCATGTGTGGGATGAAGGTTGACAGGATTTAATCTTCCAAATGACTTTTAAGAGGTTGTGATCAGAGAAGGTAGCTGCTAAGTAACAACAATCTTTTATTGAAAACATCATGTCTACCGGTATGAAAAACATGGCTGTTCTATTCTCCTGCTTTGACGGTCAAGCACCACACCCCTTTTTTCACAGGAGTTATAACCCCAGTGAAGTCGAAGGACTTGGCTCTTTTGGCTCTTTTGGCTCTTTGGCCTCAAAGGAGGAGGGGGGATGCCTGCTTGTGCTGCAGCCCTGAGATGCTGTGAGCTGCTGTTTATCTATCTTGAAAGAGAGACTTTTGGAAACAGCCCATGCTACACGTGTTCTAAATGACAATTTAGAACCAGAGGACTTTGCATGAGAGAGATTGTGAGACAAAGAGAGACTTTGAACGACACGAAGCCTGATAAGCTGTCATCATGATCTCATCTCAGCCACATTAGGTGTCAGAAGATGATCCACCTGTTTATGGAGAGAGAGAGATGGAGGAATCAAACTCAAGCCCAGTTTGCAATGTTCAAACTGACCGAGGTCAGCCACTGGAACCACAGGAGTCTAAATGAGCTGCCTGTCCAGTGTCCTCACAAAGGCCGCACTGCAACTTTACAGAGCGGACCGTTTCTCTGGCATCGAGACTTCTGAGGGAGGTAAAACGATCTTTTCTGTGCTGTTATGGGGCTGATGCTCTTAAATGATAGGTACACATGGAAAGTGTTAGACCTAGGTTAGGATCTCCCATTAATACAATTATGGGTTATTCTCTGATCAGGCCTCTTCTTTATCTTTTCCTTCAATGTTTTATGGGATAGGTTGCCCCTCTGCTGTTGATCGATGCTTGACATTGACTTTTCTCTAATCTTAACCTGATCAAGTCCAGATGTCACATTTAATTCAGTTCCTCACTGGTTTTCATCCCCTCATTTTTATTGTTACTTCATTTATGAGTTTGTTGTTCATTTAGTCATTTTATTAACCTGGTGTCTTTGCTGTATTCACTGTTTCATCATTTATCCATACTTAATCTTAAACTCATTCATCTGTAGTTTTCTAGGAGTAGTTTTGCTGTGTAGTGAATAGGTTAATAAAACTTTCACTTATAAAGACACTTGATCTTGTGGTGTGTGTGTGTATAATGTCAGGTCCCTGTACACCTGGTGGAAAAAGAACTCTGTCGCAATCTTCAAATTATGAGACTAGAGTAATTTATAGGGTAAAATGGGTTATCAACCTTTCTATTTTAATGGGTGGTGCTCCGAGGTTTTTAAACTCTAATTTTTAATGTAAACTTATTGTTCCTGATAGCCGAAATTGAGTCCCATTACTCCACTTCATCTTTATACCAATTCATGTTTCTGAGTCATAACTTTTTTTATGAGTTATAGTTACGTATTTTGGTACTGATTTATCAATTAAGTAACAATTTTAATTAATTACTAATTAATTAATGAATCCCCTATTTAAACTGCTACCTATTACTGACAACACACATTACACACCAAACTTGCGAGCAGGTAAACATGCTCCCAAAGTGAACAGTGGGGAAATGTTACTCTGTCAGCTGACCTACTGAAATTTATAGTTAATATTAAAGGTCATGACCTTGTTTGCACACCACCAGCACTGAGTATCTCCAGTAAATGTTCCACAAGCACAAGTTTTACTCAGTTATTGAAGTTATTTGGATGAACCTGGATGGACATCAGTTTTGATGTGCTGCATCAGATGCCTGTATAGAGGTATGTGTGTATAATATTTGTGTGTGTGTGTGTGATGTATATATTTATATATGCATATATATATATATATTTATATATGTTGTATGTTCAGGTAATTTGTCGTTTCTTCTTCTTCTTCCTCTTCTTCTTCCTTTTCTTCATTTTTAAACAAATGCTGCTCTTTCGGCCATATCTACTTAGATTGTTCAATGCTTTCTAACCCTCTGTCTGAGAGAAATTAAGTCAGTTTGCTGAGGTTACAAAGGCTTAACCAATGACAAGCATACAGAATGCATATATGACTGTGCTTTTATTTTGGAAGTCCAAATACAGGCCTAACTCATATACAATCTTAAGCCTGTTAATCGTTTTTGTTTCATAATCTCAGGGCTATGTGATAAGTTGACTTCGTAAAATAAAGTTTTAAAGTCTACGTAAGGTTTGACATAATTACGGACGTAGTAGGAAAGTGTGGACACAGCCACCTATGATGCGTCATTTAATTCTGAAAGAGTCGGACCGGATGTACTTTCGTTTGGTGTGCAGGGAAAAAGGACCCCGCGGAAACGTTCAATACAGCCAGTCCATCCCGGCATCACCCACTCTGCTGATGTTTGCGTGAGATCACCGTGAAAGCTGTTTGCTATTGAAGGTACAGTATCTGCGGGCATGAGTTTAAATGCCGAGGCTGACCAGAGACTTGGAGACAGCCGTCTCCTCCTGATGTGTCTCTTAGCCTGTCAGCTAACTGGAGCTTAGCCAAGTTAGTTGAGTGTTTCAGTTTCTTTGACGTCAATGTTACTGGTGAAGCGAAACTCACGAGCCAGTTTTGGAGAAGCGCATTAACAGCTCATTAAAGTATCGTTAAACCACAGCAATGTTCAGGCTAGCTAATAACTACTACTGTCTAACTACTTACTACTTACTTACTACTGTAGCATTTGTTGTAACTGAATATAAAGCACAATATAACAAGTGTAAGTCGTGTCATATAGCTCAACTACCCCTTTTCCTATATACCACTTTCCCACCAAAATAAAGGCATATTTTTAAAAGCGGAGGAAAACAGGCAGCAAAGCTTCGTCAGAGCTGTGAGGTGTTTTTTCTCGTTTGTCACCAAAGTTCGATGTCAGATCTGACAGATCTGAAAACCGACTTGTAAACAGTAGAAAGCAGCACGATTTCTTACTTATTCAGTCCCTGTCTCTTAAACTTGGTGCAGACATCATTTTGAAAGATGTTAGGGCGCTGCTAGGACTGAGACATACATCATTTCATACGCCTGTCATTGCATCTTGTCAGTCTTGTGTGGAAGACAGTGGGATTTATACTTATGCACTGAAGTGACACTGTACCTCTGGCAAAGGCTCTGTTGTTGCATACCATTCAAGAGCACCAGGCTCTGATGCAGATTTTACATAGTGGTCAAGATCTGAGAATTTTTGTTGGAATCAATAGATAGGCCTGTATTTCTGTCAAATTTGGTCGTAAAAATTCCTGCTCTTCCTGTGGTAAGATGAATTCTTGTTGTACTGCAGTGCAACATGGCGTACTCTGGTACAGCAACACAGAAACCATCCAAGAGCCGAAGTGCACCACCCTTGAGCTCCATCTCCAGCCGCCTCGAAGGAATTCATATTGATGAAGAAGTCAAGATCGCAGTCAGTCTCTGTCTGGAGAGGTTTTCCTACAGTGACGAGAACGGTATCAACTGTTTTTATTGTTTTGTATAAGAGTAGACCACTTCTGTGTGGTAAGCCTTCGGCAACATTAGTAGTCGTTACCACATATATGACCACCTTCATAATCACTACCTGTCCCAGTGTGAGCAGGAACTTATGAGGGTTGTAGTTGGGTGTCCTTACATTTCCTCTTTCCTGTCCCTGACTGAGCAGAGGTGGAATTTCCCTCCTCCTTCACCCGCACTGAGAGGGCTTTCGTTCATCAAATGGCACGATCCCTGGGTTACATCTCGAAGAGCAAAGGGTGAGTTCCTCCACCAGGACGTGTGCTCATCAGATATCTGAGAATCTCTCTGAGGAATTTTGCTTTATAAAACCCATTGTCACGAATCATAACTTGGCTCAGAGGGCTTTAAAGCATTCGACATCCCTCTGTCCTTAGACCCTCACATCGACAGGACTGAAAGTGACATGAGTAATAGGGCTGGTTGATATGGGCTGAAAATTATATTGTGATATTTGTAGTCTATACCTTGATACACAACATATATCTCGATATTTTTAAATCTCAAAAGCACCTTGTTAATGGTCAAATTGGAGGACAGAATAGACATCACTTTTTTTTTTTTTTTTACCAAATTCCCTCTTTGATGTCACAATATTGTAGGACTGTAGGGATACTTTGAGAAAGTATTAACACAATTCTATTTTTGATTAATAATCATTAGTAATGTAGATATAATGACGGTATAAAGTCGGTAAAGATTAGTATTAAAACAAGTAGTACTGTCTGATAAGTTGAGGAAAGTACTGTACATCACTTAACTGTAATGCAATCTTTAAAATCAGGAAAAAACACCATTTATTCCACATCACGATATAACAATAGCAAATATCTAAGATGATATATAGTCTCACATCTCGATATGATAAAATATTTTTTTTACTGCCCAGCTCTAATGAGTAATATACCAAGGTATACACTCACTCTCACTGAAGGAGTTCTTTTACAGAAAAGCTGCATTTGTGGTTCTGTGTTCAGGGGTTATGGGGTAACGTTGAAGCCTTAACACATAGCTGCTGTAGACTACATTGTAGCCCAAAAGTGTGTTTTCAGTTGGGCAGCATTGGCTATAGAGGTGCCACGTGTTGACTGCAACACCTGTGAGATGCATGATGCAAGATCCGCTCTGGCTACTTGTGTTGCTGCTGGAGATTAATGGTAATCACAATATTAAGGAAGTTTAAGACAGCAGTCTTCTTTTCAGTTATACTGATCTAACAAATCTGCCAGCCCTACAAGCCTGCTCACCATAGTCACCATTCTACGGGGCGGCTGTGGCTCAGAGGCAGAGTGGGTCATTTCTAATCGGAAGGTCAGCAGTTCAATACCCAGCTCCTCCTGGCAACATGCCGTAGTATCCTTGGGCAAGATACTGAACCCCAAATTGCTCCAGATGCTGCGTCATCAGAGTGTGACCTGAGTAGCAGGTGGCACCTTGTACGGAAGCCTCGGCCGCCAGTTTGTGAATGTGTGTGTAAATGGGTGAATGTGACATGTAGTGTTAAAGCGCTTTGAGTGGTCAATAAGACTAGAAAAGCGCTATACAAGTATAGTCCATTTACCATTTACCATTACCACAGTGTGTATCAGTTGTGGGGTTCCTCAAGGCTCTATTTTGGGACCTATCTTATTTTCATTGTATGAAATTGACCTAAAGGTCAATTTAATAAATAAAACATTCCTTTTCATTGCTTTGCCATTGATGTACAGATCTATTTGCCTTTAAAAACAGTTAGTATGTCAAGTCAAGTTTTAAGTTTTTGATAGTACCAAAAGTAATGCAAAAGAAAGACCACTCTAAGAGGCAGAGGGCCGTTTTTCTGGCATTTGAATCAGTTTGAAGTGATATAAATTAATCTCAGGAATTTTTCTCTCCTTTAGGAAAAAAACAAATCGTTTCCTCACCGTCAGGAAGAGGGCCAGTTCAGACAAACCTCGGCCAGCCATGGTCCTCACAGTCTCCCACAATTCCTTACATTTCATCCGCAGCCTACTTCAGAGGTTCCCCATCAGCAACAAGGGACGCATAAACATGCAGCCCAACAGCAGAAGTGGCACGTCTGTGGCTGCTGAAGCCGGTAAGTGTCAGCGTCTGTGTTTAAACTAGGACTTTGCAGTAACACTGACACAGATGTGAGAATATCATCCACTCTGTGAGAAAATTAACCAAATTGTCGCCGCCTGCTTCCTCTGGGCTGCTGTCTACCCTGGCCACCTGTTGTAAAAAATGTTAATCTTCCATCTTTCTTCTCTGGGCTACATGATGGAAAAATGAATAACTCTACAGAGGTCTTCCCTCTGTCAGCCTCTGTGTCCAGTGTCACTGTAACTCAGTGGGAAACCATAAAACTCCCAAAAGATAGATCTAAACTACATTCCATATTCTGCCAGCTCTGTTTTCTCATTTATGTGCCTCATCCCGATAACACTCGTTACATGAGTGATACATCCCCACCGTGGTCTGTTTCTCATTTAATTACAGTATTACACATAATTAACATGGCATACAGACGGACCAAATGGTTCTTATCCACACACATACACCCAAGTATACATACACTAAAGCACACATACACACAGTGACAAACATGGATGAGATTAAACGTCAAACAAAAACAACCTCACTTGACACAAAAGATGAGTGATGTGCCACTTGTTCACTTTTGGCTGTCTGTGGAGACTGAGTTTCCCCACATCTCTATAAAGCTGGTCTTATGTTCTCTGAGGGGAGGCTCACTCGCCCACACTTTGAAAAACCCCTGCCATATTCAGTGATACATTACACATATTCCAGTGAGAGCTGGGTCATATGGCAAACATATGATCACAGTATTATTATCCATTTATCATCCATATTGATCAATATTGACATTTATCACAAAACAGAATTTGATAATGCTGCCAGTTTGAAGACATAATAAAAATCATAATAATGTCATAATATCAAAGATACCAGAGGGTTCATAAGTTAAACTTTAGAATGCAGTCGCTGGGATGGTACCTTGCGAGGTGATGGAAAAGGGTGACATTTTTGTGGACCTCTTTTCCCTTGTTCTTAGAGCTTTGTTCAATGGTAGCTCACATGTTTTTTGGAAGGAACTGGGCGTGCACTTTGACATGCAGGCCAGAACCAGCAGACTGACTCGCTGTCGATGTGTTTATTTCTTCTGTGTGATAGGCTATTAGAGCTAGCACTATGAAGTAAAATTGTCCAAAGCTTATCATTATTGATGAGAATTTTATCATGCTGCTTTTTCTAGATTGTTTTCTCACCCAGCCCTAATTCCAATGTAATTCCAATATGATGTATACAGTAATGTCAGGACAACAACCAGTCTACGTCATCATAGCATGAAACCATGCCTAAGCATTTCAAGATCCAAAATGTATCTGAGTGTCAAGTCTAAAGGGTGTGTTGCACAGAATCATGTGATCCCCTTCTTTCCTCAGACAATAGTTATGACAGGAACAGGGCGAGCGGGCGCCTAAACAACGGCATACCCATGGTGCCTCAGAGGAGGAGTCCATCAGAACTGGACAGTTTCCGATGCTCTCTGCCAGTGCATGAACGCCAGGAGGAGATCGTTCAGCTCATCAGAGGAAACAGAGTGGTGCTGGTAGTGGGAGAGACTGGCTCTGGGAAGACTACACAGGTGGGTTATACCAGAGAAAGATGCTCCAAGACTGTGGTCCCTACTCAAGTATCTCAGCAACTACCAAACTCACTGTGATAGAATTAAACACAAATATACATGATCCCCAGAGGATAAGCCCAAATCACTTTTTTGATCCTGTGGCTTTTCATCAGGCGAGAAACCTGTTCCCTTGGACTCAGCAGAGAAACTGATTAGAATTTGGAGGTTAAAGATAATTGACAGGGTCACTGTGACCTCACAAAACATGTTTTTAGCCAAAACTCAAGAACTAATACACTGATGATGACAAAGTTTCACACAAATACCTAATGGGATATAATGAAGTTGAAGTGCTGACATTTATATCCAAAAGGTCAAAGGTCAGCTTCACTGTAACATCATAAAGCTTTGCAAAAGCACTTTTCGGTCCATTATTCAACATCATATCTCACATATCTCAGGAGCGGAAGGGGAGACATTTGGTCAGATACTGAATTTTTGAAGCATCCATGTGTTCACAGACAAGATGTAAATTTAAGCGCAGTTTGACCGATGTGCGGAGGCATATAACTGTGAGGCGGTAATTCTAGTCATACATTGTGATTGTTCTTCTTGGACAGTGCAGCAATGCTCCCCATCAGAAATCACATTAAAAAAAAATTAAATTACCTAATCATTTTTGATTGATGCAAGATGGCGCCGACTGTCAGGGCACGCCGTCCGTCGCTCTGTGTTTACGTGCTTATTGTATGTTTAGTGGTGTCATTGCTTGCTAAGAATACCAAATCGCTACTGGTTTATGAGCGCCATGTGCTTTTTAACATCCTGAATTCTTTGGGAAAGCTCTCCCATGTTACTGGTGGAGAGCAGGCGTTAAGTTTACCTCCTCACCTGGCCACGGTACCGGAGGCGGTACGGCGCCACGAGCTTCCTTATCCGCTGCACATTAGGAGGCGCAGGAGGCGCAAACGTGCTCGTGGTACGTGAGCAGGAATACATGTGGCGATTACAAAGATAAAAGCGAGGGCGCGGAGGGAATCTTTCCGGGTTGCTGCTGCTGCCTGGATTGGCGACGTGGATCTAACCTATCGATTGCGGTGGATTCGACTGGTCTGTCCGACTGATCTACAGCCCGATCAGCTGTTTTTCCCCAGCTGGAGAGGGGCGGAGCTGCGAGGAGGGGGCGGGGCGTGTCTGGATAACTTGCGGATACCCGCTGTTGTGCCGGCAGCTGTCGGTGAAGAAGTGAAAATGCGTATGGCCCTTCTGAATGTTCGATCACTGTCTCAAAAGACTTTTATCCTTCATGACTTTTATGAGTCCCACGACCTGCAGTTTATGTTCTTGACTGAGACATGGATGCGTGAGGGTGAAGTGACTGCTCTATCAGAACTTTGTCCTCCCAACACCACTTTCTTCAGCACTCCCAGACTGACTGGACGAGCAGGGGGCGTGGCTTCTGTTTACAGTGATGCTTTTAAATGCAAGCGGATTTCTCATGATGCTGCTTTTACCAGTTTTGAGTTCCAGCTTTTTACAATGGACAAACCATGTGTCTGTTTGATGGCTGTAATCTATCGTCCCCCTAAGTATAATGTGAATTTTATATCTGAGTTTGCAGATCTTTTATCTAGATTTGTCCCACTTTATGACAGAATTCTGATCGTGGGAGATATGAATATGCACATCTGTTGTCCTGATAAACCATTAGTTAAGGACTTTTTAAATATCATTGAATCTTTTAATCTTACACAGTTTGTGTCTAGTCCAACTCATCAACAGGGACACACTCTGGATTTAGTCCTAGGATATGGACTATCTGTGTCAATAGATGAAATCTGTCAACTACCAATGTTTGATCACTTCGGGATTGTTTTTAATGTCCTACTTCCTAAGCCTAAGGGCTCAGAGACTAAGTTGCAGGGAACACATTTGTCTCGTTATATTAGCACCAATGCATTGACCGATCTGTGTTCACGACTGCCTGATGCTGTTAATCAGATTTTTAGTCAGACCCTTTCTTTAGACAGTCTTGTGGATAATCTAAATACCACTCTCCACGACTTGCTTAATCTGGTAGCACCAGCAAAGGTTCGAAGGTGCCATCATAAGAGCTACGCACCCTGGCTAAATGACTGGCTAAATGAATCTATTAGCTCTTAGAAAGATCTGTAGGAAAGCTGAACACCAGTGGCGCAGCTCTAGACTGGAGGTGCATTTTCAATGGTGGCACGAAAACCTGTCCGCATATCAGACTACAATGGCAGCAGCAAAGGCAAATTATTATTCGGCGTTGATAGTCGAGAATAAACACAACCCTAGAGTCCTGTTTGCCACTGTGGCTCAATTGACAGAAGGCCACAAGCAAAATGATGGAACAGAAATATCTGCCTTTGACTTTGCTGATTATTTTGATGAAAGGGTAGCTGCTATTAGAGCCAGAATTCCCCAGTCATCTAATGGTGTATTAACTCCTGATGTCAACCCTCCCTCTTTTTCTGGACAGGGTTTCTCCGAGTTTGAGTCCACCTCACTAGTAGAGCTGACTAAAATTGTTTTGTCGTCTAGAGCTACCACATGCCTGTTAGATCCTTTACCAGCCTGGGTCATTAAGGAGTTATGGGCAACTCTGGGTCCCTATGTTCTTTTTATCGTGAATTTATTATTTTCTACTGGAGTTTTCCCTGCCTGTTTCAAATCCGCAGTGGTCAAACCCTTACTAAAGAAACCAGGTCTGGACCCGAATTCCTTGGTAAGCTACAGGCCAGTCTCAAATCTGGCATTTCTGTCTAAGGTCCTTGAGAAAGTTGTCTCAAAACAACTTGTGAATTTCTTGTCACGCAGTAATTACTTTGAGCCACTACAGTCTGCATTTCGGTCCCATCACTCTACAGAAACAGCACTCACAAAGGTCCTGAATGATTTGCTATTGGCAACTGACTCAGGCTCAACATCAGTTCTTCTACTGTTGGACCTAAGCGCTGCCTTTGAGACTGTGGATCACGGTATATTGCTTGACAGGCTTAAAAACATGTATGGAATCTCAGGCAGAGTGTTCGAGTGGTTAAAATCATATTTGTCCGACAGATCTCAGTGTGTCCAACACAACAATGTAATATCGGAGAAGCGGACAGTCAGGTATGGGGTTCCACAGGGGTCTGTTCTTGGTCCTTTGTTGTTTTCTTTATACTTGGGGTCATTGGGTGATGTTATACGTTCTTTCGGGATTGCCTTCCATTGTTATGCGGACGACCTGCAACTGTATGCACCAATTACTGTTGACAGTTGCTCGGATATACTGAAGCTTGAGGCCTGTTTGGCTGCGGTGAAGAGCTGGCTGGCAGCAAACTTCCTATGTTTAAATTCGGACAAGACTGAGATGATGGTGATTGGTTCAGGGAGACTAAATCATCTAAACAACATCGCTGTCTGCACCTTAGATGATGGCATCATTCAGTGCAAGGACACTGTTAAAAACCTTGGCGTGACCTTTGATCAGTCTCTTACATTTGTCTCCCACATACGAGAGGTGACAAAAATAGCCTTCTTCCATCTTAGGAGGATTGCTAAGATCCGCTCTTTGTTGTCCTTTAATGATGCCGAGGTTCTTATTCACTCATTTGTGTTTTCAAGACTGGATTATTGTAACGCTCTCCTGTCTGGCTTGCCAAAGAAGAGCTTTCACAGCCTACAAATGGTTCAAATGCAGCAGCTCGCATTCTGACAGGAGCAAAAAAATATGATCATATTACTCCAGTGCTAGTTTCTCTCCATTGGCTTCCAGTTCATATTAGAGCTGATTTTAAGACACTTCTTTTAACTTATAAAGCTGTGAATGGCATTGGACCATCATATTTAAAGGAACTGGTTGTTCCATACGAACCAGCAAGGTCCTTGCGCTCTCAGGGGACGGGTCTGCTGACTGTCGCTAGAACTAAAAAGAGGACAGTCGGTGCACGGGCTTTTCATTCCCGTGCACCGTCTTTATGGAATGCTCTCCCCACTGACATACGGCAAGCTTGCACAGTAGAGGTGTTCAAAGTTAAGTTAAAGACCCACTTGTTTTCTATGGTATATGACTCCTAACCAGTTCTTAGCCATTATTTTATCTTGGCTTTTGTTTTTTTTTCTTAGCCACTGTTTTTATTTTTATTTTTATTTTTCTTAGTCATGGTTTTTATCTCTTAGCCACTGTTCTTATGCTTAGCCATTGTTTTAAATTCTTAGCCATTGTTTTTAATTCTTAGTCATTGTTTTTATCCGTTATTGCCTTATGGTTTTATCTGTTGTGTGTTTCTGTAAAGCACTTTGAGTTGAAAGTGCTATACAAATAAAGTTATTATTATTATTATTATTATTATTATTATTATTATTATTATTATTATTATTATTACATTATGGACATTGTGGTTGTTTGGTATTGTGCTGTAATCATTAGGCTACCAGGATGTCCCCATTTGTTAAAATTCAAATTATTAATTACATATGGAGCTGTTTCACTGATTAAACCCTCTACTTTAGAAACATTTTGACATAAATACAAGATCACAGGATCTTGAGAGGGGATGGTTTATCTTCTCATTTCTTTGTATTAAAAGCTCTAATGTTGTTGGAGGGACTAAATCCTTTGTATATCCGCTGGACAGCTGTTCAGTATATATGTGGTAAAGATGAAGCCATAGAGTGAACTCTGTAAAGGTAATCCAGGGTCATTGTGTGTTGCCCAGATCCCACAGTTCCTGCTGGATGAGTACAGCAGGAATGGAGAGCCATGCAGGATCTTCTGCACTCAGCCCAGGCGCCTGGCCGCCATTGCTGTGGCTGAGAGAGTAGCAGCTGAGAGAGGAGAGAGTGTGGGCCAGACTGTGGGCTATCACGTCAGACTGGAAAGCAGGTAGATCAGATAACAGCCTTTTATCTTTGCTAGAAACACACTAAAGATTGATGTTATAATCTTATGTTAATAATGTACACTTAGAGCAAGTTGTTCAGTTCAAGGATGAGCTGCAGTAACTGTCAATCAGTATATCTGCCAACTTGGCTTAGAGTCCAGTTAAACACAATAAAACAGGTACACACACATGCACACTCACTCACACAGGTTATGTTTGAAATTGCATACTAATTACTGCATACTGCATACTCAAATAGTATGTAAGTACTGCTCACTAAATAAACAGTTAAGTATGGCATTACCAGCAGACACTGAATGATACTCGAGCAACACGTCTTCACCGGATCACATGACTGTATCAACTTTGCCGCCTGGGGTACTGTTGAATAAAAATTGTTTATCACAAATGAAAATCCACATTACTTCTTCCACTTAATGTGATGTTTTCTAGTATTATTTAAGTCCAATTAAAATGACAAACATTACAACAGTACAGTATGTGAGCTCCCACCTTTTTCCTCTTAACTGCACATCCATGCACTCACCATCATTTTCAATTCTTTTAACCAATGGTTAATTATTTCCACTGCCTTCTTCCTAATGGGCCATTGGATAGTCAGAGGAGCCGCAATGCATTTTGGGGCTGTTGGGTATTTCTAAATCCTCATACTATGTTGTTGGAACTCACTCTTATGTCTTAGTATTATAAATAGTTTGTTAGTGTTTCATTTTGAATAGAATGGCGCACATTTGAAATCAGTATCATACAAAAAAGCCTCTGGTCAATTTATGTAGCAAAAAAGCTTTGTGTTTCTCAAACATCACAAATACTCAACAAAGCTTTCACTTTGTTCAGTGTCCTAAGTAATCCTGAACACAGCAAGCTTGGCTGATGGTGAAAAAAACTGTGATCAAGCTTGCTGTCACTCACATCTCGGTGGTCAAACCAGCCGACACTAAAGGTGTAAGCAAAGACAGGCAGAGCAAAGCAAAGTCTCTGTGACAACTGACCCAGTGTTCTCCCTGCGATGTCTGCCCGGTGTGTGTGGAGGAGCTGAACCTGCCCTCGCTGAAACACCCACACAGAGAACAGAGGACAGAAGCAGCGTGCCTGTAAATGACATCAAACACAGGAGCACAGTTTTTGCTGTACATTCAGCTTAGCTGTGAAAAAATCACTTCTAATTCCCTGATTCAGTCTGTGTTTTCCACATCATGGAAATCAAAGGGCCCTTGTTCAGGAATAATTATTGGCTTAGAGGAAGGGGATATAGGTGGGACAGGGAGTCATGAGTCGTGCTAGTCTGGGATGGATGTACAAGTCAGGTTGGCTGAAAAGTGTGACAGATAGTTGTGTAAAAACAAAGAGCTTTTGAGAAAGAAGTTCAAATTCTTGCACTAAACGTGTTGTCATGTGTGATCAAAGCTTTGAGGATCCTTTAGGTCAAAGACAAATATCCCTTTCTTCCACAGATGAAGCCAATATTTCATGTTTAAAAAAGGTTCTTCGTAGGTGATGAGAGAAGCGTTTGAAGTGTGGCTCTGTTCCTAAACCCAAGTCAACTATCTCATTCTCCTGTCTTACATTTGGGAGATTGTGAAGCAATTTAGTTGCTCAATATGTACATTTTTCTTGTAACTGTTCAGGGTCTCCCCAAAGACACTTCTGACCTTTTGCACCAGTGGAGTGTTCCTCAGAACGTTGATGGCTGGAGATGCCAGCATGATAACTGTCACACATGTCATCGTGGTGAGTATCAACACTAACAGTAAACAGGACACCTTCACTCTGTAATCCCATTTTATGGAATACATCTGCATGAAGCTGGGCTTGTTCTTTGAAGAGCAACATCTGTCTGATAAGCAGTGTTTTGCTGCCCTCTCTGGTTGAAATATGTTTAAGCACACCCAGCAGTGACGTCAGCGGGTCCTGCAGCCTGCCAGTACATCACTGCTGCAAGCTTACATTGCATTTGTGCCTTATTTGTTTTTGCTGTCTTGCCAAAATGTCTTATTAAAAAAGTTTAATTAAAAAACATCACTGTTGCAAGGTGAAAGGTTTAACCACTGGAGGGCAACAAAACAATATCCTCAGGGGATGATAAAGTTCTACTTAAAAGGTGTTTAAGTTCACAGTTTGACTCTTGTTTTGGACTCACTGAGAGAACACACCATGTTAAAGTGACTTGCTGTTTTGACAGGACGAGGTGCACGAGCGTGATGGTCTGACTGATTTCCTCCTCACTAAGATGCGGGATGTGCTTCAGACGATCCCCACGCTGAAGCTGATTCTCTCCAGTGCAGCTCTGGATATAGACCTGTTCCTTCAGTATTTTGGTTCCTGCCCCGTTATCCACCGTAAATCCTGCTTACTCAGTTCATACCAGCTGTTGCTGCTTTAAAACGTTTGATTCCTTAGTAGTGTTGTTTGCATGTTAGTTGGCTTCCACGTGACAGGTGGATAAGATGCAGTGAAAAGTCTAATTCTCACAATATAGAAACAGTACACTATATTTTATCTAATCCTATGTACCCAAACCAGCACCACAGACCTACACCACTCACATATTGAAGAGGAAAAATACACAAATCAACAACACAAACACACAACCATAAAACAGTCAAAAGCTGATGCATATTATTTGCTTACATTCTCTACTTTCAGTTGTTTTCTACAAATGTCAAGAAAGGTTGCCACATTGAATTTCAGAGCAGGCCCTTGGAAATAATATCTGAGATACTGTATTATCTCGTTAGTCCAATTAGAATGCAAATGGGGGAATACCACTATGTTGCACACATAAATACTCAATTTTTTGCTAATTTCAAATTGCTGATACCACAAGCATAATGTACCATTAAGTGGCACAAAGAGATAACTATGCAAAATGTAGTGCAAGCTTCATCTGTGTAGTTTTGTTTTCTACTTTTAGTCAAAGGAAGACAGTTTGAAGTGAAGGAACTCTTCCTGGAGGACATTCTGAGGCTGACAGGCTTTAACAAGGACATAAGGAAATACAAGGAAGACATACAGAGAAGTATGGCCTTGTCAATTTGTCCACTGAGTCAGACTGAATCAAAAAAATACATCACAGTGTTCCATCTGGTTTTGTGGTAATCTCTGCTGTGTATCACTTGCTCTGGTTCTCAGAGGAGAGGGAGCAGAAACATTTGACAGAGTGGTGTAAGGCAGTGGAGAACAGTAATGTTGAGGAGGGACAGGGAACCCTTGTGTCTGCCTCAGGCTGCCTCCAGGACAGCAGCTCCTTGGACAGAGTGGACAACACCTCCAGCAAGGTGGTAAACCAACACACTCAACACACACAATCACACAGACACACACCACTCTCTGTGCACTGCTTCAGTAGGTCTGATCAAGACCAGTATTTTAATGTTGAGCATCCCATCTTGTTATCGATGTATTTGCAAGATAATTGAACTGTGTGGCTTATTAGAATTGTGGCCTCTGCTATCTGACATAGCAGCACTGCTTGTTCGCTGTTGAAGCTTAATAAGCCTGCTATTATATCTTTTTTGAAATGTAATAATTTATTTTTATATTAGTGGGGCCTGCACAATAATGCTGTCTCTACTGTAAAAACCCTGAGTTCCAAATTACTCTACAATGGAAATAAAGTGTTGACATTATGTCTGCATAATTATATAGATACAAAAATTACCTCCCTATACCCATCAGTGTTGAAACACAAAGATAATTTTACCCTTTTAAACCAGAATGGACATCAGTTTTCTTGTTCTTCATTCAGATGCCTTTCACAAGCTGTTGAACTCATTGAAACTTGAGAAAATTGGTTTAATCTCTTTTAAAAACATGGGGGAAATGGTAGGGAGGCAGTTACAGAGCCAAACTGACATCTATTTAAAATGACACTAGACATTAAACACTGTTGTTACATTTTGTGCTGGTTTTGCTTCATAGTACCAGTAAAATTACACACTGATGCAACACTATGCCGCCATTGTTTTGTTGATTTTATTGTACTTTTTTCTAAGAAAAAGAAAAAGTGAATCCATCATAATAGCAGATCTTCTTTATTGTAGTTATATGGGATCTTTCTTTAAAAATGGCTGTTGAATGTGCACCAGGTTGAGTCAGTGTCCAATTTTGTGTTCCAGCATGAGAATGAGACAGAGCAGCTGGAGCTGTGGGTGCAGAGGGAGATGGACTCCAGCATCTCCAACGCTTTCCTCAACGAAGACGAGGATGCTTTCATTCGACTCTTCAACCTCATTCTCTATGAAAATGTTAACGGTATGACTCTCAGGGCTGAGCTCTCTCTCACTCACCTTTCCAGAATCATTCACTATACAACTTTGAAAAACTGGCATTTAAACACTATTAGAATGGTCACTGTCACTTTGCACATGCTACTATGGTGATCAAAATTCCAGCGGATAATGTACATGTAATAGAAGATGTGTGATTTCTTCAATGTGAAGGTGTGCCTTCATTTGTCAGGTATATGGATTACACAGTCCTGTCTGTTATATTATCCATCAGCAGTTTTCAGCTTACAAGATTACATATAAAGCATAGAGCATTTTATCCATATTGTACACTTTAAACTGTTGATAGTGCATAACTGCCCATAAAACCACAACTCTTTGAGGTGTTATGTGTATTTATAAATTTTGTACAGGCCTGCTGGCTGTTTTCTCCTGCTTCCAGTTTTTATGCTAAGCTATGCTAATCGTCTTCTGAGTCTTGCTTCATGTTTACCATACTTTCAAGAGAGTGGTACCTTTTTTCCTAACTCTCAGCAAAAAACATCTTTTGCTGCAAAAACATGTCATCCCCAACATTTTAATTTTTCTCCTTTGACAGTGAATATTTTAGTGGTGGCCCTGTGCTGTCAGAACATAAATCATGGGTACAGATAATGAATGGATGTAAGATATGAAGGCGCTAGCTGTTTTTTCAAACTTGTGTTCTTTTACCCAGTGGACTACAGGCACAGTGAGACAGGGGCCACGCCTCTGATGGTGGCAGCAGGCCGAGGGCTCTTCACTCAGCTGGAGCAGCTGCTCAGTATGGGGGCAGACATCAACATTAAGGCATCCAATGGATGGTAGGTCATCCACCATGTGATGTTACCAAGCTGATGCTATATGAAGTCTCACAGTGATTCACTACTCCTTTCATTGTCTATAGAAATAGAGGAGGCATACATCACAGGCTTTTACTTGAGGGATTTTTTCACACCTCCAGGTGACTTCACAATATTGCAAATAATGTAGCTGTACAAGCTGCAAATTTATTCCTCAAGCCACTACATTTTCCACTCTTAAAGCCATACCTGTCACATGGTTTTGTTTTATATATCCTTTATTTAACCAGGTAAAAGACTCATTGAGATTTAAAATCTCTTTTCGAAGAGTGACCTGGCCAAGAGAGCAGCTTAAAACAAGGTCACAACAATAAATACAGACAGACAAATACAACTATCACACAATACAAAGAGCGAGCACAATCTCCAGTTAAAATGTGAAATGTGCAATATTTCTTCAGGCTGTTGAGCTCATTTGAATACTTCAAATTTATTAAGTGACTGTTTTTATCTCATTTCAGGACAGCCTTAGACTTTGCCGAACACTTCGAGCAGACAGCTGCGATAGATCTTCTTAAATCATCCATGTGAGTAGAAATGTTTAACTCCATGCATTTAACTAAACTACTCAAACAACTATTGTGAAAAAGAGAAAAAGGAGTTTTTGGTTTGTTTGTGTAAAGAGATGTTGTGCTGTGAGCTTTTTTTTTTCTTTTTTTTTTTTTTTAGTAGCTCTTGCCATGCCAAGATTTAAACAGGGGTACAGCATTTTAAATTCTTTGTGCTTTAGCTATATGATAAAGTTGGATGACATGACGGCTTGGGTGGTATCATGGTATTACTGTATAGTATTTAGAAATCCCAAAGGTATGTTTTTCAATACCGTCATAAATACAGGCGCTCCTCTTTCTATTAAACTCATTGTATGTAGTGCACAGCATGCACCACCAGAGCTCAGTGTCCAGTCTCTACTGGTGGAACAGGCAGCTGAGCTGAAAGACACAGTGACACCTAGTGGTGGAGGGAGAAGTTACAGGACTGTAAGCAGCCGGCAGCCAGCAGGCAGAGAGTGACCGTGGACAACATGTCTTTTTACATCTTACTTGGTGAATTAAGGATTTATTTGGACCAAAATGAAGCTGGTGATTTGTGGAACAGCGGACTTACTAACAAGATTACTAACAAGAGTAACCAAGATGGTTTGTTTCTGTTGAATTTGAATTAAGTGTGTTTTATGATGAGGTAACGAGACAATTAAGCCATGTCAGTTTTGTGTGACCGAGAGAATGTTGAATTCAAAATATGTACAGTTGTATTTCTATGTAAAATACATATGAGAGTATTACTTTTCTTTACATTTTTCTATTATGTATTTATTAATCTAAAAAGCTGAAAGTAAGTCGCGGGGAGGGGACTGTTAGTACCACACACTTACACTGTCATACACTCCAGTGAAAATTCACAAAGGTATGAAATATTACATACCACCCAAACCTAATGAGAGCTCCCTAAAAGTGAAGTGAAATAATCTAGATTGTCCCTGGTGGTTGGCTGCAGTACATGTTATAAACCCCACCCCCTCTATGTTTGTGAATGGGACATGGACCCAACTAAAAAGTTAATGTACACTTCAGATATCTTTTGAAGGGTTTGTTGTTCTGGTAAATTTGGTTTTAATGAGTGATTTGATACTATGAAAGGATGAGGGGGTTGAGGGTTACATTATGATTGACTGCTGTGTGGGCTAATCTGCACACGATGCTCCAGATTGGTTTTACAGGTGTATGGGTGGAAACTAAACACTGCAGAGATCACTTTGTGCTCCTACTCTGGCTCCAAATTACATCACCAAGATGGCGGGGGCCGTATGATTTTTGTACAGTGGGCGTAAGAGAAGATGTGTAGTCCATCTTGATATAAAGTCCATGGCTTTAACTCTAAGGTGTTAACGGTGTATTGAATAATGTTTAACCCTCTTCCCACCCCCGGTAGTTTATTTACAGTCCCTAAAAAAAGTATGTGTTAAGTAAAGGCTTATCTGTGTTTGAATGCTGTTTTATAATGTGATAAACTAATTGGACTCCTGATGAGCTCACATACGCGTTCCTGCTCCTGTGCAGTCCTTTGAAAAAGGTGAGCAGCCACGATGAGTCCACTGTGGTGCAGAGTGGCAGTGCAGAGATGAGCACTGAGGAGCAGGATCTGCTTAAATTGTACCACCACAGCTTCAACGATGAGTGGGTGGACCTGGACCTCATCATGGATGTGCTGCACAACATCTGCTCCACCACCTTTGACGGTGAGACTCACCATTGGATTTTAACAACAAATTATTTCACAAATTAATTCACTCTACCACGTTAACCTGTTTCCTATTCAACTTGACTTTAATCACAGATTTCAGGATTATTAGAATGTGAGTGTTTTATCTGTTGGTCTTCAGGTGCTGTTCTCATTTTTCTTCCTGGATACAGTGAGATAGTGGCACTCAGGGACTGCATCCTGTATGACGATAAGAGATTCTCCACCCACTCTGAGAGGTGAAACATAAGCTACACATAAGAAGAAAGAAAGACATTTTATCATCATGCAATATCTATAACATGAATTCTTAAAATACATTATAACAAATGAATTACCACCTTGCATGTGTATGCATGCACAAACCAGTTTGCAGTTACAGTTTACATCTATGTCTGTCCAGACTTATATGTTGCCATGACCTTGAATGTGCAAATGCTGCAAAGAACCCTTAAATTGTAAAACAGGGATATCTCACACATGGCAGCACAGAAGATCTCAATATTAGTGTAGCCAATTCAGTATCCGATCAAATGTCTTCCCTACATTTCATGAGTTATGCCGTTAAATAATGGTCAGAAAATGTGTTTGCAGAACATTCAGATGTTGCAGTGAAGTTGACCTTTGACCTTTTGGATATCAGAGGTCATCAGTTCATAAATGGCATATGAATTGTTGAGTTATGGCCAAAAAAACAAAAACGGTTTATGAGTTCACAGTGACCTTGACCTTTGACCACCAAATTGTAATGTCCATCCTTGAGTCCGAGTGGAAGTTTGTGCCAAATTTGGAGAAATTCCTGCAAAGTTTTCTTAAGACATACTGGTTCATGAGAATGAGATTGACAAAGGCTCAGTGACTTTAACCTTTGATCACCAAATTGTAATGTCTTCATGCTTTAGTCCAAGTGAATGTTTGTGTCACAGTGGCATTGACCTTTGACCCTTGACCACCAAATTCCCTCAAATGCCCTGGACGTGTTCTTGAGGTATCAAAACATTAGAATGAGATGAAAAACCTGAAAACATAATGCCAATGCTGAGGCATAAAGATACTATATCTACAGATGTAGACTCACTCCTGGATCTATCTTGCCTTAACCAACACACATATGTATCATTTTTTTTTAACATGTCCTTATTTTGTGAGCGTCTTTTTGTGCCATTTGGTCAGTTGATAGTGCAGAGCATAGTATAACACAGCAGTGTATTGCATTGAGTGTCTGTGACAGTCTGACAGTGGGTTGTTGTCTCTCAGGTACCAGGTGTTCACTCTCCATTCAGACATGCAGACTCTGGATCAGAAGAAAGCCATGAAGCCCTCTCCTCATGGTGTCCGCAAGATAGTGAGTCTGATCTAACACAACTCACTCAAAGATATTTTTTGCTGTTTAAGGTCAACACAAGTCAGCAGCATCTTGACGCACACTCTAACTGGTTAACTGTCCAATTTCTCAACATCAACACTTGTCAATTTTCACTCCAAATTCCAACATTGGAAGAACATAGTCCACATTGAACTTTGTTGACTACTTCCGTCTATATGACACATCCTGCCAATTGACTTGGGCAAATAGCTGGTTACTGATGACCAGTGTAGTTTTACAGTTTTGTTTGTGTTTTTACAGAAAATATATCCTCTATCAAACTAGATAATAAGTGGTCTTGTTTTTCCCTTTTAGATCCTGTCCACAAACATTGCTGAGACGAGCATCACCATCAATGACGTGGTGTTTGTCATTGATTCAGGAAAGGTCAAAGAGGTAGAGTTACTGCTGAGGAGTTGCACTTACATGCAAGAGTAACATGAAGTCAAACCCAAGATAGAATTTCAATTTAATTCAACCTCATGAAACCTCATGAAGAGCGACTGAGAAGGGATCTCTCTTTGGGGACGGACAGATGTGCAATAGATGTCAGAAATAACAATTAAATTGCAGTAATGACAAAGAGGAAAGAGAAAGAGAGAGGGAGAGAGGGGGGAGAGAAGCACAGCTATACTGATAACAATAGCATATCATATAACAATAGTGATAGACATAAAATTACTAAATGCCATCTATGATAGCATGTGATGTTACATGCAAATATCGTAGGTGTTGATAAGAGTCCCATGTGTATATTAATAGTGGAGGCATGACGCATAGTAATGGCAGTAGAAGGCATTGTTGAAGAGGATCACAGCATCTGCGCAACCAAGGCCCACAACACAGGCGCAGCCTCAGACAGGACCACAGCATCAGCACAGCCATCACCACGATCGAGGCGCAGCCAAGGTTGCAGCTAAGAGCTGGTAAAACTACAAAACAAGGGAGCATGAATGCTCCGGAGAGGCAACCAAGTTAATGTAATGCAATAAAAACACAAGAGCGTTTGCAGATGGAGGGAGCAAGAGAGGGAAAATGGAGCTCAGTGTAACCTAGAAAGCCTTCTGGCAGACTAAACCTATGTCAGCCTAACTAGGGGCTTGTCAACGCAACCTGAGCCCTAATTATAAGCTTTATCAAAGATGAAGGTCTTAAGCCGACCCTTAAAAGTGGAGACGGTGGCTGCCTCCCTGACTGAACCTGGAGGATGGTTCCATAAAATAGGAGCGTGGTAACTGAAGGCTCTGGTTCCTATCCTACATTTGGAGACTTTGGGAACCACAAGCAACCCTGCATTTTCAGAGCGCAGTGCTCTTGAGGCTTGGTAGGGAACTATGAGCTGCGACAGATAGGACAGAGCCTGTCCATTCAGAGCTTTGTAGGTAAGGAGAAGAATTTTAAATTAAATTCTGTATTTTACATGGAGTCAGTGCAAAGAAACTAAAACAGGAGAAATGTGATCCCTTTTGATCCTGTTAGTACACATGTAGCAGCGTTCTGCACCAGTTTGAGAGACTTCAGGGACTTGTAGGGGCAACCAGATAATAGGGAGTTTCAGTAATCCAGCCATGAAGTAACAAATTTGTGCACTAATTTTTCAACGTCTTTTTGAGACAGGATATGTCTAATTTTTGCAATGTTATGTAAGTGAAGGAAAGCAGTCCTTGAAGCTTGTTTTATATGGGAGGGAAAAGATAAATATTGATTGTATAGACGTATTGTATAAGTTGGTCCTTACAGTTCTGCTAGAGGCCAAGGCAATGCCATCTAAAGAAATTTTATCCTTAGAATAGGAGTTTCTGAGGAGTTCGGGGCCAAGAACAATAACTTCAGTTTTGTCTGAATTTAACATCAGGAAATTGCGGCTCACCCAGGTCTGAAGGCATGCTTGTAGTCTAGATAACTGATCAGTTTCATCTGGCTTCATAGATAGATACAGTTGCGTATCATCAGCATAACAATAGAAATTTATAGAGTTATTTCTTAAAAACATTTTTTGGGGGGCATTTTTGCCTTTAATCGATAGGACAGCACAAGTGTGAAATGGAGAAAGAGAGAGGGAATGACATGCAGCAAAGGGCCGAGGCCGGAGTCTAAGCCGGGGCCGCTGCGGCGAGGACACAGCCTCTATACATGGGGCGCCTGCTCTATCCACTGAGCCACCAGGCATCCCACAGAGTTATCTCTGATAATGTTGCCTATGGGAAGCATCTATAAAGTGAAAAGGATTGGTCCAAGCACAGAACCTTGTTGTACCCCGAAGCAGACCCGCAGGCATGGAGGATTGATCAATAATATGAACAAATTGGGAACAATCTGATAAGTATGATTTAAACCAGCTTAGTGCCGATCCTTTAAGGCCAATCAAGTGTTCCAGTCTGTGCAGTAAGATTTTATGGTCAATGGTGTCAAACTCGGCACTGAGATCTAATAGGATTAATACAGAGACCAGTCCTCAGTTTCACGCTCAGTAAATAACTCTTAAATGTTTTTCCTGTTGTAGAAGTCCTTCGATACTCTCACTCATGTCTCCATGTTAAAGACTGTTTGGATCTCAAAAGCCAGCGCTCTGCAAAGGAAGGGAAGGTAACATCAATACTGTCCATGTTCTGACATTTTAAGCACCTCAAAAGATGTTGAATCTTGATGTTGAGTCTGCTGTATGTGTGACCTGTCCACAGAGCTGGCCGCTGCAGACCAGGGATATGCTTTCACCTCTTCAGTCGACTCAGGTTCAAGAGCATGCAGGAATTTCAGGTTCCACAGCTGCTGCGGATGCCTCTGCAGGTAGACACACACACACGCGCGCGCACACACACACACACACACACACACACACACACACATACTTCAGTTTCATCCAACATCAAGCAAGTCATTTGTTTTTCTGAAAGACTGACTTTACAGTTTCACACACAAAATAAATCAATTCTGCTTTTTTAAATATATACACAGAATGTGCACAAAGTGACAAGAACAACAGCATCAAAAGCAAAATTGTGCTTGGTCTGGGAAGTATAGAGAAAATCAAATATCACTATATTTGTCACCAAATATTTCTGTATCAGTATTGTGCCAATATTGTATGGTTGACTCAAGGTGCTTTCGCCAAATATTTACACCGTGAGTACTATACTATGATGTTGATTTAATGTTAATATATGGCCCAGTCCTATAGGAAACCAGTACATTTTTACACAGGTTTTAATATTTTTGGGAGATTTCAAAAAGCATGTTTGTATTTGCTAATTGTGAGGCTTGGCCACCTCCAACACCATCTATCTGCCACACTTGTTGTGTTACTTGGTCCAGTTCAGCATAAGAAGAGGTAAAAATAAAAGATACTGTTCTGCTGACTGACTGGCATCTTATAACATTACACCGCAGTATTTACTGGGCTGTAAAATACACTGAGGAGGTCACAGAGAAGGTTTGACTGAAGTCCATTTCTCTTTTTTAAGTTAAAATCCTGGACTCAGGCAACACACATTCATGTCAACAAAGGTATAGCTTGCATATGACGATAGGTAGTTTGTTTGTCTAGATTGTTGAGAAGACTGCTGAAGCTTCATACTGTGTTACCTTTAGCTGACTGTAGGGACTTATGTGGTACTGCACTTTGTTGATCTTATCTTCCATCTCTTCCACTGGAGTCACTTTAGAAAAGATGTTTCATGGCCAGTATAACACTTTTTTCAAACATATTTTTATGGGTTTTTGAAAACATACAAACTGACACACAGCATAGCAAAAGGACAACAGTAAAAATAAAATGAACTCATCCACAAATTGTTGTACACATATGTGCACATGAACACATACAGACACAAACACATACAGAACCTTTAAAGGAACATGCAGCTGCACAAAATAAAGGCCCATCTAAGGGCTCGTACCTTTGTGATTAGCTACAAAAACATGCAAGAAGGTAGAAATGTGACTTGTGATTTTCACAAAATTATCAGAAGAGCCATTCAATGTAAATTTCTGTTTCTCAAGTTTGAGTTGCTGTATCACCTCCCTCAGTCACTGAGTCCAGCTTGGCAGGCGAGAGTTCTTCCACTGGTGAAGGATCAATCGCCAAGCTAATGAAGTAACAAAGTTTACAATTTTAAGTTTGCTTCCTGACAAATTCTTATTTTCCTCCCCTGCAAGACCAAAAATTGCTATTAATGGATCTGGATGAATTATCATCTGACAGTGTTTTGAATGTTCGGCTCCAATAAAGGGACAGGTTAGGACAGAGCCAGAATGAGTGTGCCAGGGAGGCAGGTGACAGTTTGTACTTGTCACAAGTGGAATCGACATGTGGGAACATTTTAGAGAGTTTGACTTTGGAGTACAGTATAATGCTTTTTTTGTTGCAATTGTATGTTCTTGATATTGAACATATTTTTCAGTATTTTGTAATATCAAAAATATCGTTATCACAAAAATACCCTGAAATATTGATATTATTTCCTGTCCATATCGATCACCTCTAATAAATAAATATTTAGCTGAAGCTTTATTACTTGGCTTGCTAATTGTGATTTGTATGCAGTAGCTAACAGAGAGTGATACAGAGACAGAGGCCTCCAGTCATCATTTTGAAATATCAGCACAGAGCAGACTACAAACTGGTCGCTGAGAGCGCACTATTTTGTGTTTGCACAAGACGCCAGACTAGAGGAGCTAATTCATCCTGTGCATTAATGGGGCAGCCTGGGCTCAGAGGTGGAGCGGGTCGTTCTTTGTCTGGAGGGTCAGTGGTTTGATCCCGGGTTCCTCCACTCATCACATCAAACTGATGATCGGAGTGTCTGTGTGTGTGAATGGTTACTGAGTAGCACCTGGCACCCTATATAGTAGCCTCAGCCACCAGTGTGTGTGAATACTATAAAACTTCAAATATAGGCCTACTCCCAATTCGACACCCAGTCCCTTTTACTAGTCCGGTGTAGCTTCACATTTTGACAAATGAAGTCCTGTCTCAGTTAGAGGTTCGGTTGCTATGCAAGTCATTTCTATAGAAGTTCTTTGGATGTATAAAACTGGGTTGATGGCTACCAGCATCCAAATATAAATGTTTGACTTTTGTCAGTATGGACATGCACTGTAAACTTAGTAAGATTCTCTACAATGCCATCATTCAGTTATTTTTACTGAAAACATAAGCACCAAAAAAGAAGTCATACTGGCAGAGTAAACAAGAGACGCAAAAAAAGAGGTTTAATGAAACAATTTAACTGGAATTCCATCTTTGCTGAGCAACAGTTTTATGTGAGAGGAAATAAAAGCCAGTCCCATACAGACGCATGTCCCAATTATAAGCCTGTTGAGTTCAGTGGTTTAAGGAAATGATAGCCCTGGCTATTAACTGAAGTTTTATGGTATGTAGGTGAATTTATTATGAAAGCTGTTTAAATAATTGGAAGAGTAGAGTTGCGCTATACAAGTGCATTCCTTTATTACCTCTTTTATTACCTACTTTACGTATTTCCAACAGTTTTTGTGCATTTCACATTCTTAAAATACATGATGCTGCACATATGTCAGTATCACATTTTGCAGTATGATGTGACAGTTTACACATGCATACTTAGTAAGAGAACAGACAGATAAACAAGCAAAAAATAAAATAAAAAGAAAGAAAAAAATGAAACAAAAGAAAGATAAAAGAAAATTATAGAAATGAAATTTAAAAAATGATGTCAAAGATGTCATTACAGTTAATGCTGTGTTATCAAGAATCAGTCATGGATTTATTTTATTTAAATGGTCAGGACTTCCTATTTTTTAAGGATTCTTATTGAATTTAAGTCAATCTTGATGAGCATCAACACAATGCTACTCAAAATGCAGAAGGCTTAATAATAGCCTGTAATAGTGATTAAAGGTCATGTTGTGTGTTTAAGGAATTGTGTCTGCAAACCAAACTGCTGGCCCCGTCCTCCTGTCCAGTCGCTAAGTTCTTGTCCAAAGCTCCACAGCCTCCTGCTGCACATGCCATCAAGAATGCTGTGCAAATGTTAAAGGTAACAAGTCTTGCTATATACCTCACTTAATACCGATCTGTTACTGAAGCCACTATACACACAGAAAAGCCTCCACATGCACATCCATCATTCCAGCAAGTCAAAGTCATTGGGTTTCTATTGATTCTCATCACCTTTTCCTTCAGACAATCGATGCGATGGACCAGTATGAAGACCTGACTGATCTGGGCTACCACCTGGCTGATCTACCTATTGAGCCCCACCTGGGCAAGATGGTGCTGTGTGCTGTGGTGCTCAAGTGTCTGGACCCCATTCTAACCATTGCCTGTACGCTGGCATATCGCGACCCTTTCATCCTTCCTGCCGAGGGCTCGCAGAAAAAAGCTGCTCTGCTTTGCCGCAAACGCTTCACTTCCTTGACCTTCAGTGACCACATGGCCCTGCTCAGAGCCTTCCAGGTAGGGGAGTGACACATAACAAGTGCTTGATTTTAGGGGAGATGTAAGGCGGTGCTCCAAACTTGGGTATCAAGACTCTCAAGTAATCACAATAATTTGGAGAGGTCATAAAATGAGTAACAAGTTAGGAAAGAAGGAAAGAGACAGTATTAATCAAGGTAATTTTAGATTGTTTCTGACTTTTCTTAAAACTTTCACTTTTTCTCCTGTGAAATACATGCCAGTTTAACCCCTTCAGTTCTCTAAAACTGTGAAAATGAAACATGTCTGAATGGTTGTTTTCTGCACATCAGCAGATTATTTTTCTACCCAAAACAGAATGGGCTGGTGGAAAAATGAGCAGTAGGGTCTTTTTTTTTTTTTTTAGAGAAAGTTTTTCCCCAATTCTGGTGAGGAGCCTGACAGCAGCAGGTAGTCAGCACTGGAAGGCTTCAGATCACTCACAGTAGGAGTCAACCTAAAAATAGTGGGATGCAAAGGCTCAGACACTCCAAACCAACATCAGAGAACTCGCAAAACCCGACTGCTGCATTGCCGCATGTTGCTGTGTCTCGGTTAAAAAGTTGTAAATGAACACACCAAACTGACAGCCAACCAGCACGATGACTCAGCATTGACCTATGGCCAACTGTTGGCTTGGTGTGTCAGGGTCATTAATGCTCAACATAAGATACGTATCTGGAGACTTCGGTCTGTAATCTGCGCTCATTTTTCCTGAGTTTGACCACATTTCCTGAAAACGTTCGCATACAGATTAAACGGAGCTGTAGCACAGGAGACTGTGCAGGCAGTGTAGCGTAGTTTGAGCGAGATGATGAAGACATTGAAAAATGGCGAAATAGAACAAATCAGTAATATAGTTAAAATAATCGTCCCTCCACATGTCATGTATATAATGGCTGCCCACACCTCCACCATTTATATAGCTGCCTCTGTTAAAAGGTACATTATTACGTCCTCCTCCACAGTCGCCTCATTTGTTGTTGTGTGAAACTTTTGACTCTGCTCTCTAGTGCCATCTATTGGTTGTGTCTTTGAAGCGGACACATCTATTTTGTTTTGTAAAGGGAGTATACTGTAAATGAGCCTAAAGAGCGTTTTCAAAACACAATTTATTTCAGCTCTAAAGGGGACACTTTAGGGAGCAAACCTCTGTGACTGTGTGAACAAATGCTCTGCAATTCATCTGCATAAAGCAAAATGAGATTACCATCAAATAGTCTTTTATTATGACATGAGAAACACTGTCCCATGGTCAACACATTTAGATAGCACTTAATAAAGAAAGAAAAATGGAAATCTATTTTGTTGTCACTTCAAGAAATGACAGAGAAATAAAGCTGAAGCAGTAGGAAGGGATTTTATGGTTCTGGTAAAGTAATGATTTTTGTTCTCAGAGTAACATGTGACAGTTTCTCTTCATGTTTGTCCCATGTGCTGACAGGCATGGCAGAAGGCCCGCAGTGATGGCTGGGAGAAATCTTTCTGTGAGAAGAACTTCCTGTCCAAGGCAACCATGTACATGATACTGGGCATGAGGACACAGCTGCTGGGACAGCTCCGTGCCATTGGTCAGGTCCACTTTCATGTCCTTGAGACTGTATTTTGCTCTCCACCAAGTGTGTGTGGTATGACCCAACATCACCACACTGACTGTCATCTTTAATTGGCCTTTTGGCTTTCTTAGTGTCATTATCACGTAAACCTTTAGGGCCTGCTTAAGTATTACACATACTCGGATAACTCTGCACACAAAATGCGCTTTTCAAAATCAAGCTTTAAAAACATTTTATACACCAATATAACTTCTTCTTTCATTGATTTAATTTTGTAGGCAACATCAGTCCTAATCATAAATATCAAATATTCATTAGGTTTCAGAATTTGAACCCTTTAAATGCCAGATTTTTGTCATGATGCCACAATGTTTTTAGATGAAAAGAATAAACAAAAAATGAATTATCTTCAGTATACTACATGCCAAGTTTTTGTTTTCTTTTTTGTTGATGACAACCTGGAATATGTCAATGATTAGCAGCAACATTGACTGTGACAGTGTACCTAGTGGAAATAGCATGTATTTTCTCCATATGCCAAATATGGTATAAAGTGACATCATCAGGTAGAAAATGGAAAAAAATGAAGAATTTCAAGTCAAAAGCCCAGAAAGACACTCAGAAATAACACAATACATGTTTTTATGCTTCAATGGCTTTAGGATCAAAAATGTCAGTTTAAATGGGTTTCAATGGAGCATTTTTTGCACTTTAGTTTCCACGGTGTATTTTAGACTTTTTGTGGGAGCTGAGCAGGAAATTCCAATATTAAACAAAAATACACAATCTTGCCAAAATGTATGCCTTATGCATGAACACAGCCAAACTTGGGGAAATGGGGAATGAAAAGTGTGTAAAATGAGCTAAACAGCCCCTAAGGGTTAATATCAAAGCCACAACAACAGTCCCTCAGAATTGGTCCTGTAATATAACAGTGAAAAAAATAAAGTCTGTACTGGCTAAGATTAACACCTGATCAGGACATTTGTAATTTTAGTCGTGTTTGGTGAATGAATAAAGATAAGAATTAGAAATGGTCTGTTTGTCTCTCAGGGTTCGTGCGAGCCCGTGGGGGCAGTGACATCCGTGATGTGAATCAGAACTCGGAGAACTGGGCTGTGGTGAAGGCAGCCCTGGTGGCTGGCATGTATCCAAACATGGTCCATATCAACCAGGAGAACTCCCTGCTCTCTAGTCACAGGAAGAAGAAGGTCCACTTTCATCCCACATCAATCCTGAGCCAGCTCAAGGAGGTAGGACAACAAATCACTGACTTGATACTTGATATGGGATTCTGTCTTTACATCGTGGTCTTATCACTAGAGGGGTTTTAACTCACCTTCTGTCCACTGAGCACTGCCCAGGGGACTCAGACCTTTACAGGCCATACAGAATGCATGTCTGCACTGTAGTTATCACATGTATCATGAACCCATATGTGGTAAAAATCTTTTTCTGCACAGAAAGAGAGGACACAGATATTTACAGTTTGCATCATCCATTCATTCAATTGTTCAGTTCCATCTGGCAGACAAAACAAAAAACAACGCTGGTTGTAACTCTTAGCTCTGAGTCAGACTTTACACCCAGGAGACTTCAGACAGTTGGTGCACTCAGCTCTGATGACCAAACTACCTGAGGTATTTTTAAAGTCTTCCACACTGTCATGTGCTCCACTCTGAGCGTCACTCTTCAGGCAGTGCATGCGTGAAACCTGGAGCTGCAGCAGAATGACACCATGGGAATAAGAAAATAAAGAAATAAAAACAAAGAACAACATATATTTGACTTGTCATTTTGTTTTTGTTTCCTTATTTATTTGGTTTTTCCTCTCAAGCGGATGATGAGAAAACAAATGTCTTTTTTTAATATTTGGTTTATACAGAAAAACAAATAAATGATACTCTTGCTAATTTTTTTTGTTTTTTAGTTTGCCAAATGGAATTGAATGAAAGGATGATACACAGACCATATACATTTCAGCATAAATGTTTTGTCTTTACTTTTTTGAAAAACCACAATGACACAGGTTTGTCCACCTTCCATGTGAAGAGGTGGGTGAAGCCACGCAGCTAGTGAGTCATAGAAGAGAGAACCACATGTAAACATGGATCCCTGGTCCCAGATACTTAATATTGAGTGACTTGGACTTGATCATGGGCAAAAATTACTTTAACTAGACATCCCAAGTTATTAAGTTAAAAGGCAGAAGGTTGTAGTTATGTGACTATGTGTGTTTGCTGTTTAGTTCAGCCCAGCCAAATCTGCCCAGGCCCTTCCCACAGACTGGTTGATCTATGATGAGATGAGCCAAGGTCACAGGATGGCCAGCGTCCGCTGTTGCTCCCTGGTGACTCCCATCACTGTGGCCATATTTGCAGGGTGTGCCAAACTGCCCAGCCCTGCCCTGCAGGAGCCCGCTGTACACAACGCTAATGGTAAACTATTTGAATTTCCATCATTTAACATGTTAGCAATGTGGGCTAAGTGTGGCGATGTTGCGCTCTCAGTTCAAAACTCTTGTACACGGCAAGGTATTTTGCCTGTTGTCCAGATTGCCATGAATCTGCCATCATGGTTCCTAACGATACAGAGATTCTGTCCACAAATGATACTCTGAGAATTGAACTGGGTGTAAATCAAGTCATCCCAACACTGTCCAGGTACTTGAGCATTTTCTCCCAGGCTCTGGCCTGACTTGAGTCTGTCAAACATTGCCTCCTCCCCTAACACTGGGAGTCTTTCGCCATTCCAAAACCTCTCTGAGGCCAGCTGAAGGAGACATGCTCGTCCCACTTTCCTTAACTCTTGACTTCTTGACATTGTTAAAATCACGTCAAACAATGTACTTAATGTGATATTTTACATTGTTTTGCAAACATTTGAAGACATTTAATCTTTTAAGTTTCATAGTGTTTAACAAAGCTCTCTTCCTGCTGAGTGTTTTCTGACAGAAGTGTTTTCAGAAGCTTGCCTGTGCAGATTCAGTCTTGGTCTCCTTGTTGTTTCCTTCAGACAGTGACAGTGAGCCAGAGGATCTGGCTGAATTGAGGCTTGATGACTGGCTCACCTTCAAACTGGACAGAGAGGTGAGGAAACATTGTTATCAACACTGACCTTTCAACCTTTTGAAACTTAGTTTATGAATTTCAATGGGATTTTTTCCCCGAAGATGTATTTTGTTTTATGTCAGAGGTTCCCAAACTTTTTCTATGTTGTTGTATGTAATAACTTAATCACTGATTTTTGGGAAATAGAAAATAGCAAAATGTTTAGTTCACTGGATCATAGCTCAGCTTCTTCACAGTTGAGGATTCTCACTGGCAGGCTAAGAGGGAGTTTCAGCCGATATGAGCCTGCTCTTAGCTGGTGTTGATGCTGTTTATCTGATAGTTTGTATTCAGTCTTTTTTAAACTTGCATACTGTCTCATATCTCATGTTGTGTGCAATGTTGTCAGACTGCAGGACTGGTGTTTGAACTTAGGCAGAAGTGGCAAAGTCTGTTCATCAAGAGGATCCGTTGTCCTTCAAAGCCGTGGTCTCAACAAGACGAGGCCATTATCCGTACCCTGGTCTCTGTACGTCACTTTCTCTTTTCTTCCTCAAAGTTTCACTTGGTTTTACAACAACAACATAAAGGAAACAGAGCAACAGCAGAATGTGCAGGTTTCAAATATCTGATGATGAGCCTCAGACAAGTTGTCATCCTCCTCTTCATTTTAGTGTATTTTGGCTGTGTGTAATTCTATATTCACACTGGTTGATATATGTGTGTAAAAATGCAGTCAGACATTAAAAAGGTGCATATTTTATTGTTTTATCCGTAGTGCTGGGAACTGTAATGAAACTTTGAAAAAACACAAACAACAAAAAACACATTATCTTCTTGAAGCTTTTAAAAATTTCTCAAGAAACCTTTCTTTGCCCCTGCCAGACTATACTTGGCAAATATCTGCCTTCCTCAACTTCTGGTCATGTAACAGATCTATCAAATTATATGTTTAATAATTTGCACAGCATCAGCTCAATCACTCCAACAATTCCACAAGAAAATTGATGTAGAATCTTGACTTATTTAAATTCTACATCAATTTACTGTACTTGTACATCAGAAAAAAACAATAAGTAAAATCTGTGTAATGCAAGAATGGCGCAAAACTCTTTAAAGGAATATTTCAGATTTTTTGAAGTGGGGATGTAGAGGTCACATATCCAAAGTTAGTGTATTGCATACAGTAGATTTAAGTTGACACGCCCCAGTTTGGAGAAGCAGGCTGGACATGGAAACTGTGGAGGGGTCAGCAACAAAATGTATTACAGCCACCTAAAAAAACAATATCAGTTTTAAGTGAATGCTATATTAGGAATTTTTTAGACTCCTTTACCTTTTTGTCAGAAAGTGATTTCCAACGGGAAAATTAAGCCGTTATATCGCTCTCTTCAAAGCCAGACTCCATTGAGAAAAACAGTGATTTAACATCACTGAACACAGGAGCTGCTGGCATACTGCTGCATCAAACAGTGAGATTGTTTGTGTTATTGTGTGACTTTGGCTTTTAAAAGGTTTAGTCCAGATTCACCAAAGTCACACAACAACACACTGACTGATGGAGGCAGCAGTAGACCAGCAACTCCTGTGTTCAGCAAGCTAAAATGAAGATGTGGTATTGAAGCAGTGAACAGCTTCTCTGTTAGAACAGGCTGTCTGACAAAAGGGTAAATACAGCATACATTTACACTGATGTTAATATTTTAAGTTGGCTAATGTATGATTTGTTGCTGACCCCTCCACAGCAGTACATTGCTCAGCTTCCATGTTGGACTTTAGCCTGCTTCTCCAAACTGAGGGTGTGCCGACTGACATCTGCTATATGTTAGATACTGTCTATGGATCAGTAGCCCCTCCAACTCCACTTGAATTTAGTGACAAATTGAAAATTTGGTCACTATTCAGAATTTACAGTAAAGAAACTGGTGCAGTTCTGTTGTATTTCTGGCTATTGTTTATTTCTGACTTATAATCCAAAATTTCAGGCAAAAACCAAAACTAAAGTACTGTTGCTGATCACAACTATGATCTCTGTGCTCTTTGCAAAGCCAAACTAATTTCTCTCGTGTTATTAAAGGTCTAAAAATTGAGAGCCAATTCTTGAACAGGTCTATCTTTTCCACCGTCTGTCAGTGAAAATGGATCGATCATGTGTGGACTTGACATGGGAATGTACAGTATGCTCAACAGTTACCACATGAGGAGGCTTTGCTGCTGCGGCTTGTGTTTCATCCATGTGCTTAACTTTGCACAATATTTCCATGATGCATGATGCCACATTATATTTGTTGATGTGTACGCTTACTTCATGAGCAGCCTGGACATGGTTTAGGTGGCTGGATATGTATGAGAGCTATGATCAGACCCAAAAAAAGTCAGGCCTGACCTGATCCTTCAACATTCCTTAATGTTTTCATTCGTTATGATGGTAGCATAGCTCATACTTTATTCATGACATTACACAGATTATAAGGTCTGCATTTAAAGAGAAAAACACACTGGGATTCAAGCCTAACAGAATGTTGAGAAACGATGAATGAATGAGAATCAGGATCTCATGTCTATATCTATAATGTACTGCTCTAGCTTGTGTTTGCAGAACAGACAGCAGGCAGCAGGTTAATGACTGGAGCTCTATCTGCTGTCTCTCAGGTTCTTGCAGCAGAGGAGCAGGAAGCAGGCCTGCAGCAGCCCACAGGGGTTGGCCAGCGGCCCCGGCCTATGTCATCAGAGGATGGGCCCCAGGCTTTTGTGAAGAACTCCAAGCACAGCCCCCAGCCACACACCAATGACAAGTATAAAGTAGTCTCTGAAACATTCACATTGCATTCTCACAATACTGGTATCTTTAACTTTGATACAATACCTTGATGTCAGAAGTTGACATCATGACTATGTGCTTGTCAGTAAGAACTGGCTCCCTCATGATGCAGCAGGTGTTACAAGAGGTGTTATTGCATCATGTACACTACAAACGCTGAGTGGATCATCCAGAAGTTTTGAATCCACAATTCCTCTGTGAAATTGTGGACTATAACCTCCCAGAAATCCCTCATATATGGCCACTCCCACGTTTAAGGGGCTCGCCTTTACATTATGGCTCTATAACACGCCTACGTGGCCTTGAATTGGAAATAATGACAGCTAATGTGGTGGCTGCAATAGAAATAAAGCTGCTAATGTTTTGAGCATCCATTGCCATGCTTTTTGGAATGATATCACCAGAGGAGAAGTCGCAGAACATCACTCAGTGGAAACACAGTCATCTCGCAATTGTGTTTTATCCACATTTCGAAAATACCGCATTTGTTTTGCACAAATCTGTAATGGAAACCCGACCACTGGCTCTGATGCTGCTGCCTCATCAGGACCTCTGTAATCAGCCTCAGTGTTGCCCCTTCAGCCTAGCCTGTTGTCCAGGTGAACTCCAACATATCTGTACCCCTCCAGAACCTCGACACCCTCTTCAAGACACCCTTGAAATCTTTACTAAACTTCAGGCACCATAGTTTGAGTTTCCTGGAAGACCAGATGTCTCTATACTCTTAATGCCATCCACTACCTGCTTTCTCAACCCTCAGATCTGAACCTCATCACATTTAGGCTGCTCTTCCTGTTCCACTCCACACCGCAGTCCTCCATCTCTGTTACACAGAGATGCCACTGTACTGCAGTAAAGAAGATATGCCATTACACCATCTTTGCTTTTTCACACTGAACCCAACAACGCACATATAATGCTACTGCAGTATGGGATTTTTAGATAGAATGCTGGCGTTCTGGAAGCAAAAGTAGCATAACATGTAACACAACAGCATCAGAGTCAAGTGTTAGTGTGCCTGTAGTTACTAGTGTAGTGCCTAGTAGTGCCTACTACACTGGCTGTCCATTTTACATAGATATGGATTTGGCTCTGTTACTGCCTTCACTACTGGTTTTAGCAAGTCAAGTCCGTCCTTCATTCAGTTTTTGTATCCTTTATTCAGAACACTGAATGCAGCATTTCCATCTTAAATAAGCTGAGTAAAAGGACCATAATTCTCTAAACTTATCCTCCTGTCTACTGCTGACACACCCACAACTCGAGAGTGGTCTGGGTACTTATGTGGATGACAGGACTCAGAGTTCAAAGTCAGAGGTGTGCAGGGTGAAGAGGAACGGGGCTACTGTGCTGCTCACCACCTGTTCAGACACGTATTCTCCCAGCTGATGTGTTCACGAGGTCTGAGGTGGGCTTGGACCAACCTGTCCAGGACACTGATGAAGTGAGATGTGAGGGTGTTAAGTTTGATTGACAGAGGCTAAACATTGCTCAAATAAACGCTGCACAAGCATTTGTAATGAATCAGACTAGATCAGAAAACAGAAGGACAGCTTACTGTCCTTACTAAACTTGAAATATTAAGCAGGATGAATCAGACATACAGGCCTGCCTGTAGTATAAGCCTGTCTGATATGAAGACCTGCCTCTCTCTGCAGTTAGGTAAATAAAAGCCCAGGCAGGCGTTTGGGAATGTGGGATAATCAGTCATGGTATATTTTAATGTTTCACTTTATATTCATACTAATGCTACATTATACTGACTTCCATCAGGTCCTGTAGGATGCCAGCAGCACAGACTGTGCTCCAAAGGAATGGCCACAGCAGAGATGAAGCCTCACTGCCCAGAAATCAGCTCCGTGATGAGCCTCACTCCTCCAGTAACGCGTCCTGCTCTGTGACCTTGGACAGTCCCTCGGACAGCCCATGTCCGTCATCCTCAGGAAAGGTACTCCCTCTCTCTGTCTCCCTCTCTTCTTGCATTGTGTGCAGTCGGTCAGGAGGTGAGGGGCAGGCAGCAGGACACCGCTTGCAGCCGGAGCAGCAGACCAGTAGTACTGAGCGCCTGTGGTTATTTTGACGCTTTGCTCTGAAACTTTATCTGGATGGGAAATTTTGGAAGAACGATAAAGCGGTACATTAGTGTAAGCACCATGACTCTGATGCCATTCAAATGTTTTGTTGAAGAGTTCATACCGTTCTGCCTAAAAATAATGTTGTAAATAACCACTGAAAAACATTGGACATTGCGAACAAAGACATTGGTCTCATTATTTCATTTAAAGTTACATATGAAAAGGATTTTTTTTGCTTCGAGTTAAGTCCTTGAAATTTAAGAATTATTCCTTAAAAAAGTACTTCAAAGTCCTTGAATTTCATGTTGTAATGTCTGCATGAACTGTGGTAATACTGACTGCCTGTCCCAATCCCTAGTAATGTAAAGTATGTTATTACATTTAATAACTTTTTGATTATTTTTCTAACAAATGTTTTAAACAGGGCAACAAAACCGAAAAGACCTAAAGACATAAGTGCATAAATGTTGCACTCAAATTTGTCTCAGTGGCTTTGCTGACCTGCACTTTTAAAAATCTGCCAAAAGAAGACATTCCTGCTTGGTTACAAGACGTAAAGCAACAGAAGGAAGTTCTTGTTGGCAAGGAAGTGAACAGGGACCAATGCGTTTACCCTAGCAACAGAAAGACAATAATTTGGTCTGTAGAGGGTTTGGCAACATTACTGAGAGTTTGCATTGCAAACTGTCAAGATGGCATTCAGCTGGTCAGGAGCAAATATTCCAGGTTGGTAGTGTTGAGTTTTGCTCATGGACGGTGCACCTCCTTTGCTCATTTGAAACTTTTTCATCTCTTCTGGTCTCCTGCAGGAGTTGGAGCCCCAGGCAGGCAGCCAGCTGCTGGCACTGTGGGAGAGAAACACGGGGACCCAGCTTCAATAAGAGTGGGCAGCAGTGCTTCTATTTGGCCATAAGCAGTTCAGGGACCTCACTCGAGGGGACTGATTCATTTCAAAGTTCAGCTCTTGTCTCCTGTTTCTGTGTTCTGTCTATTTTATAAGTTCTCCCTCAGTTTTTATTTCCTGTCCTCAAAACAATTTTCATGTTGTAATTAAACAGTATGTTCACAGTAACATGTCTGTGACTCTGTCACTATCACAGTTATGCTATCACAGTTCATTCAGATTGTTATGTTGGTTTTTCACACTGTAATATAACCATTAATTTTAGTTTATGTTTACTTAATGTCTATTTGAATATCTATTTGTTTAATTTACTTTACTTACTAAATTTAGTTATATTTACTTGATTTTGTGAAATGGTTTCAACTTAAAAATGAGAAGTTTTAGCAACTCCTGTAAACCAAGTTTACTGCACTGTGTATCTGCTAGTTGCAATCTAGACAAGTCATTTGTATTTTCTTAAACAAGTTTATAAAGCAGGGACTTCTGGTTGGCTACAGAAGCAGATGTCAGGCTGAGCGCTCGGATCCCGTGAGTCGTCGTATTTAAGATCCTCAGAGGCTCACTTCATAATTAACTAGGCTGATTTGTTAAGAGTACAAAGAGAATGAACAGAGGAAAGGGTAAAGGGATGCAGGTACAACCAGGAAAGACTTAAATTGTGCAGAGCAACCTGAAGACAACGTGGGGAGAAGAAGGCCAACATGGCGACGACTCAGCAGCGGGAACAGTACACACAAGACTTAAGCCCATAAGTAAATAGATCAGTGAACTTAAGTCAGAACCATAACAAGACCTAAACACGGCTTGTGACGACTTTACAACCATGCAGGAACAGAATGAAGAAATGGACTGGATGGCAGCCTGGATCAATGACAGGGAAACGTGGGGCGCAGAGGCTAACGCTGCTCTTCAACGGCCAGACGAAGTAACCTGTGATTCCACAGTGTATCAGAGGGCAGGGTCAGTGATGGAGTTTGTTGACAAACCAAACTCAAACTGATAGATGGGGTTGATTTACAGATGTAACACTTTCTTTTTCTTCTTACACATGAACACAGCTGGTTTTATCTGCAGTCAAAATGCGCAAAGACACTTTTTTTAATATCATAATAGCCAAGTTGGGCCTTTGTCTTTGTCAGACTTCTCTTGTAACCATATGATGCAGCTATGGCCAAAGTGTTTGTAGTTTATACTGTAATGAGGGATGACGTGATCAGGCAATGCTTGTTTCCAGTGCTTATATATCTTTGGTATGTCTGATCTCCCTGTTTATATTTGGAAACTAAATTGTAATTAATTACATTACAATTAATTTACGGATGGATTATAAAGTCAAGCCATTGATTTGATCTAATCGGCTCTGATTGGATTGACAGATCAATTATCCACCCCGCTTCATTCTACCAGTGCTGCGTTCATGGACCTGCGAAAACATCAGAATTTCAAGAGAGGACACAGAATGACACAAAGGGATGGAGTTTGCAACTTTGGCATTGCACTTGATGCAAGGCAGAGTTGCCTCAAACAACAAAAGGTGAAGACATAGCCAAAGTTTTTATGGAGCATTTTGGGGAGCAACGGATTACCATGCTGATATATGTTGATATGGCACACTTCACAACGAACGTTGATATTCAAGCATATTCAAATATGCTAGAATTACTGCCTTGCTTATGATTCTGCATTATTTTACCTTTTTTGTGCCTTAGCTCATATCCAATTCAGTCATTTTATGAGTTTAAAGTAAAGCAGCAGAAGGCCTACAACCAATAAAATGCTGTTTTAAAATTGCAAAAAAGTGGATGGAGCTCCCATCTTGTAGATAAAAGTTTATTTATACCACAAAAATGACTGTCGTGATTGTTATATTTTAAAGATTATGGCTCACCAAGTCATTTTTGCTGTTGAAATACCTTTAAAGGGGCAATACAACCACTAACATGTTGTATTCCACCTGTCAACAGCTCCTGTCTTGTGACTGAAAAATTACTTGCTTCAAAATGACCTTCAATTTCAGCCAAACCCTGTCTGAAAATATTTCACCCTCATGCTGGTTCTGTCTTGTAAGCAGTTGCTTTGAATTAACATTTTCTTTAGGTTATATATTTTTCAGCTTTTGGAATATTCTCTTAAGGCTGTCCAGTCAAAAAGCATTCATGCTTCACTTTAGCGACTATTTTCTTGATTGTAATTTTCAGTATCAGCATCCCCCTCTTTACAACCTTTTCCTCAACGTGGATCCCACGAGGTTTCAGATATTTTCTTTTAAAAAGAATTTAACTTTTCCATCTAGTTTTTCAAACTCAAAAGACAAAAAAAAAAAAAGAAAAATGAAGCCAATGCAGAAGTGCAAAAAGCTGCAGCTTCTGTTATGTCCACTTGAGGCTCACTCCCAGAGTGAATCAATCCCCATAGACCCCCATGATAACATGCAGCCTTAAAGCAGGAATAAATACGCTCACAGCCCTATACAAAAAACTGTTTTGGTTTCTTCAACAGTCTTTTCTTGTGCTGTGTTCCTTTTCACAAGTATTTAAAGTTTTGAGCCCCAAAGCAAATTGGTTTGATTTAATGGGGGAAAAGACCATGGGCAACTTGGCAAAACATGTTCTACAATTTTCAAGAAATTAGTAATTTAGAAAATTATTTTTAAAAAGCTAGGGCAAAACTACATTAACAACCTTGGCATTAGCAAACTTCTCACCAACACAACACCATACATGCCGTCTTCATCTGTGAAGAGAGCACATCTCCAAAGTGCAAGACACTGACGACGGTGAGCGGTCGCCACTCAATTCAGCCTCGCCAACTGCTGTCAAGTCAACACCCTGGTGAGGACGACGAGCATGCAGATGAATTTGAACATGACGGAATTCTTTGTTTGTACAACCCAATTGTTGCATCAGCTGTTAAGGTGGCTGCTCTCAGACTATCTTTCTGGTGAAGACACTGGATGAGGAGGTCCTCAGCCTGTGTGATTATGTGTGGTCTGCGGTTGTAAGACTGATTGGAAATGACAGAAATGACACTGGAGATGTCTTATGGTAATGAAATGAATATTCAGCTTACGACATTTCTGCGGTCAGCATGTTATACAGTTCCTCTAAACTTGTCACACGTGTAGTATTGTGTTGTGTGGTCATGTTAGAGTGTCCTTTTATTGTGACCATCCCAAGACACACTTGTGTAGCAATGATGCTGTTTAATCAGCTCTTGACATGCCACACCCATCAGGTGGATGGATTCTCTTGGAAAAGGAGAATTGCTCCTTAACATAGATTTTAACAAATTTGCAGGGTTGGGTAGTAATGGATTATATGTAATTTGGATTACATAGTCAGATTGCAAAAATAAGCAATCAGCCCAGATTATATTTAAAAAAGGTGTATTTACATTATAGTTACATTGCCAAGACTAGCTTGAAAAAAAAATTGCTTATGTCTTTAAAATATGGCATTTTTAAAGTCATGACACTATGTTTCATGATAATTATTAACTCATGAAGAGTGTCAGGGTTTGTTCTTCATGTAGTGACAGTAAATATTAAGGTTAATTTGATTTGACCAGCTACAAATTCTGAATATGCAAAATGCATTTAATTTGCATTAAAAATGTTTTCAGATTAATTTAATATTTGTGGAACACAAATGTTTGGGGCTGCATCTATTTTCAGTATCGGGTGTGATATTTTCAGTGTTTCAGTTTGAAGCAGGCTATTCCAAAAGCATTTAGATTTCATTTTTTGTAATCCAATGAATTACTAATTACAAACATTGTCATGTAATTTGTGTTCAGTAGCTGACTATGTTTTAAAGTACTCTGGTCCAACCCTGCAAATTTATGAACAAAACTAAAAAGGATGTCTTCTGGATACATTGAAAAAAAAGATTATATCTGTAACTTGTGTTTAAATATTTGTTCGGTGTAGATAAAAAACAAGTGTCTCTTGGCTTATCCAGTCCAAACACAATTGTGCTTCAGAAGAGCTAAGATCACATTTCAATCACATACTTTACAGCTAATATCAGCCACAACATCGTTTATGGCCTTTTTCTTATTTGTTCATAATTTGATAGCTGGTTGGGATGGTTCAATGATGGATGGTTGTGGCAGTCACTGTCACTAAGGGATGTCGTATGAGTTATGTAATGCATTTATTGTATGAACCCTTCCTTCCTGACCTTGCACATGAAATTTCATAGCTGTGTAAAGAAGTGCGGAGATTTCCCAGCCAAAACACTGATTTTCAGGTTTGACAGTATTTTTTTTTTTTGACCAAGTCTATATTTTAGTTAATCCTGATACTATTGAAATGTAACTTGTATTAGATTAGAGAGTAGTTTCTTGGGTAAAATGTGAAGCATTTCATCTTTGATCATTTCAAACCATCATGTTGCTTTAGCTCTTTAACACTGGCTGAGAGAGGTAGGGATGGTTGTAACAACCCTATAAAAAAGTAACTAACCGCAATCACAGTGAAACAAAGTTGTTTTTATTTTTTTTTATCTTATTCCTTTCCTTTCCTTTCCTAAGACAAAGACTGGCAGAGGTGTGCCTGAGGCAGGGAGGGAGAGAAAGCAAGTTATGAATTTATGATGAAATTATAAATAAATAAATACAAAATATGATCAGAAAGTTTCAGTGGGCAGCAAGAGGAGGTCCTGGGTGGTTACTTTACTGAGGCAGCAGACTTGTATTTTGGACTGCATGTGAGGTACTCAACATCTGATGGGTACAGGTTAATAAGTTAGACTTTAGCAGGAATTTGTTATTGGTATATGAGGTTATTGTTTTTTATGTGTATCTTTAGCAGGAGATACAGTTGCTGTTAACTACGTGTACACATGATAGCTGCCACATGTCCCCAGTGTCAGTTGGGCACGTTGACTGTGCACGTCCTCAAAAAAATTAACGTGAGCCGGACGTGAGATGCACTATGTATATAAACGGCAGTGTGGAGGCAGAACGGATGTGACAGAGTGAACACAGCAGTGGGGATTACAAATGGCAGAAAGAACGAGAGACACGTACGCCTTATTGTCCTGACAGGCTTGATTTAGAGGCCATATGTACCACTGACGTTTTCACCGCTTTCGCCTTTTCTGCCTTGATCTCAGCATTTACATGATAGTAACCTCCTTGAGTTTCACTATGTCTGATATTTACATCCCACACATCTGGTAGTTGGATAAGGCCTGAGCTCTCTCGTGTGCCTTAGAGGTATCCTCTAGTAGCACGGATCGCGCATAGGCTAGTAAATATACAAAAGAGCTCGTGATGCAACTCGACCCTTACATGAACACAAGGTTAAACAGCAAGTTTATCTCCGGCCTTTTTGTTACTATTTACCCCTGGTTGCATTACAATTTGATCCGGTAGTGGGGCAGGTTGTATTGATGGAACTCCCTGCATTTCACATTAATTAATGAATTATACAATATGATTGGAAATGTTGAAAAAAATTGCTAATAGTACTCAAAAAAAGGGGAATTACTTTGGGCCAAAAAAAGCTCTAACATAGATTCAGTGAGTTATAGGAACTGTGACAAAAATTTCACAACCATCCCCAGTCTCCCCTACTGTTCAAAACCTTGTATAAACAAAATAAAACAAAACAAAACGAAACAAAACAAAACAAAACAAAACAAAAAACCTAGTAAAGATGATGGGTTTTGCAAATGAACACTTACTCAATAAATGTATGATATATACCTTTGCCTCAAATTTCCTTTCACAGTAAAGGAGCCAGAATAGAACACGCTTATAAAATAGCCAAATGCAAATACTTTGTATGAGATATCAATAATAATTTTGGAAAAATCTTTTCATATTTTCCATATCACTGACAATGCTAGAAAAGATGTGACAGAGTTTAGTTTCTGGATAATAATAAGTTCAATACAGTTACTGATAGTGTTTGCTATATGCAGTAAGGAGGAAAAACAGTCAGAGAAGTGAGTTCATGAGTTTACAATGACTCCTGTTCAGAAAAGTTTAGATCCTCAGTTGAAGACGACCGCCACATTAATGCTATTTCACATTTATACGATTCAGTTCAATTCAGTTTTATTTATAAAGCCCATTATCAATAAACACGGTTTGCCTCAGAGAGCTTTACAGCATTCGACATCCCTCTGCCCTTAGACCCTCACATCACCTGAGGAAAAACTCCCGTAACTGGGGCAAAAAGGGGAAGAAACCTAAATAGATGTCGTAAATAACATTTGAATTACAATACGATGAACACAAATGAGAAATATCTTTTATGCATTAGTGAATTTCTTACAAGCTAAACACTTTCTGTGACTCAGACGCGTCAAACTACCTTGCTGAATATTTCTCGCTCGTCATTTGACAGACATAAAGATGAACCAATAGAGTTTCGTTTAGTCAATTTAAGCCGTAACCTAAAGCCTTTGATTGGATGACTGACTTCCGGTGGTAAAATAATGCTGCGTTCATGTTATATCGGAATTGTCCGATTTCAGTCTTTTAAAGAGCGTGCAAGCCAACATCCAAGTCATGAGTACGGCGAATAACGAAGCACTGCTATGTTTTTCTCCACATATTCGAATAGATGCTTAATAACATGAAGGTGCTTGAAAACTCACAATGCCTCTATGCATCGTTGGGTGTGAACGGTCGTAAACGGAGTTTCCACATCTCTGTCGTCCTTCCTTAATGACATGAACGCAGCACAAACAACAGACCACCAACCGTCTATGCTGTGTCCCGACTCCGTCCGGTTCCCGGTGGAGGAGTAAAGGACTTATGTTTTTTGCTACTTCAGTGTAGCTAATATCGAGCTGGGGTCCTGAGAGCTGTTATAATGATGTAGCTTCCTGTTCTTATGGCGTTAGCAGCTCCTGCTCACAGACACAGGCGGGATGTTTTCAACCAACATGGAAACAAAAAGAGTGGAGATCCCCTCCGGCGTGCTAGACGACCTGTGCAGGTAACCTGAGCGGCAGTTTAGCGCGTTACCGACTTTACCACCGTCGTTTGTCTGGTCGTTAGGCTTAAAAAAAAACTGTGACTTCTCTGTGTTTGTTGAAGCGGGAAGCAAGCAGTCTCCGTGACATGTTTTGAGTTAGCTCAGCTGATGTTTAGCCGTGTTTGCCTCATGATGCTTTCATAGGAAAATTGCCTGACATGTCTCCTCACAGACTCCCCAGCACACTGGAACAAGTAGCATTTAGCCAGCAGTTTTCTTTAAACTATCTGAAACCTGGATCGACATCAGTTTTAGCTTTTCACAAGGATTTCAACCTCTGAAACGTGAACACATTGGATTGATTTCTGTCAAAACACTGGAAAAAAGTAATCAACAACTTGACGTCTCCTAAATCGCTAAAAATAATTGTGAACGGAGACGACAAAATGACCCGAAATTTAACTTTAAAGTAGAGAGGCAGTATGAAAATTATCACATGATTTTGGAAAACATTCAAAACTGTTTATTTATTCATATGTATGTAGAACTAGTTTCCAGAAATATTATTATTATTATTAGAATTACTATTCAGGTAATTTCATGTTTTTGTTCTTTTACTTTGTACGTTCTTGTTCTTTTGTGCTTGTACTAATTTTTTGGGGATTTTCTAGGAGATTTTTTTTTACCTAATTTTTGGATAATTTCTTTTTGAGTTACCTATTATCATGTTTTTTTTTCCTCCTTTTTTTGTTTGTTTGTTGAGAAATTAAGTCAGTTTGCTCATGTTTCAAATCTTAATTGGTATACACAAACAAAAACACTGCCCAACAACATACAGCATAAAATCAGCACCATAGAGTACCAGCACCATTCAGTTACCAACATAGATAGAGGTATGTTTTGTACATTTTGATTGCTTTTATTTTTGCGCTATGGGAAACAGTACCTTCAGTGTCCACTTTATTAGGGACTCCTGTGCAGTTTATTCTGACCCAGCTGTTTCGACATAAGGTCTACTTTTATGATGCCTTTGTTGTTCAGTGTTTTGCAGTGGTGGATGAAGTACCTAAAAGCCACACTTGAGTATCAGCATAGATTTCTTAGCAGAAAATGACGTTGGCAGAGTCACCTGTCAGAGTATAACTTGAGTAAAAGTCTTGTAGTATCTGATATTTACTGTACTGAAGTATCAAAAGTAGTTTAATAATATTAAATGTACTCAAATATTGAAAATAAAAGTATAAGTAAATGCTGGAAATAAAAAACAAGCGCTCAGAAGTTTGAGAGTATGATGTTTATTTTCTTCTTGACATGTACACGGGCCTAAAATGGAACCTACATTACACTTGAAGAGGTCTGTTTCACCACGTAAAGGATTTAAGGAACAAAAACCATTTTTTTCCCATCCATCCAATTCCTTCATTTGTTTGTTGCCTCCTGCCTCCGTCCCTTCTGCCTTCCTTTCCTTTTTTGTAGAAGGTAACTTGACATAAATGTTTGGGGGAAATGTGGTGGAGTAAAAGTGAAAGTTGACAGAAATATAAAACACTCAAGTTAACGATATTCTTTCAAAAAATACTCAAGTAATGTTACAAAGTTTTATTACTTTTTTCCATTATACCTCTGTTATTTTGTTGATACTTTTATGGTGTTAAGTTCTGTGGCATTGAGGTTGTTAGTGATTGCGTTGTAGTCAGTGGTGTAATCTGACAAAGTAATAATACTAGTAATACAAAAGTAGTAGTACTAATAATACTACATTACCATACTTAAATATCTTTAGAGAGTACTTAACTTGCATTTTTCATTTGGCATATTTCCGTCAACTTTCATTTTCACTCCACTACATTTCCTCTAAGTATTTTAGTTACTCAATGCAAAACAGGAAAGGAAGGAAGGAGGGAGGGAGGGATGAACACATCGTATTTTGTCTTTAAATCCCTCAAGATGTGAAAATCAACTTTTTTCTTCAAGTTTGATGCATTTTAAGAATAAACTTCAAAATTCTGCCTGCTTGCTTTTCTATTACCAGCATTTAATGTTACTTTTACTTTCAATACTTTATTACATTTAAAATGATAAAAACTACTTTTGCTACCTAAGTATATTAAATATTAGACTTTTAGTCAAGTAATATTGTAATAACTAACTTTGACTTCCACCAATAATTTTCTGGTAAGAAATCTGTAAATTACTCAAGCATGGCTTTCAGATACTTTATCCACCACTGGTTGTAGTTTTTACATCTATTTATTGCCATATATACAACATTTACAGAAAGCAGTTGTCGGCAAAAAGACTTAGACGTCCCTCCAACACTGCTCATTAAATATGCATAATGACAGAAGTACAACATAAGATTCTAAGGCAGAAAATGTTGCAAAAGTTAAAATATAGCGCTCTGCTGTGTTTCTCCAGCCGTTTCATCCTGCACATCCCCAGTGAGGAGAGGGACAATGCTATCCGGGTGTGCTTCCAGATTGAGCTGGCCCACTGGTTCTACCTGGACTTCTGCATGCAGAACACTCCAGGAGCTCCTCACTGTGGGATAAGAGACTTTGCCAAAGCAGATATCCTTCCATGTCAATGATGTTACATAACCTTCACCTTTTTTGTCCATATTTAGCATGAATGTATTAATTAATATTGATATTAACTGCACACATTCCAAAGCATCCCCTTTTGAGCCTTGAAATGCATTTTTACCTTTTATATTTCATTGTAATAACAACCACCTAAAAGAAACCAGGGATTTCACATCAGCGGTTAGGTTTTCTTCTCACCTCCTCAGTCTCATGTTTGAAGTCATTTGATGGTATTTTCCTTGACGACGACAAACTCTTCCATCACTGTCCGTTTCTGTTGCCACATGGGGAGGATGTGCAGAAAGTCCTGGAGCAGTGGAAGGAGTACAAGATGGGTGTACCTACTTATGGAGCAATCATTCTGGATGAAACACTCGAAAACGTGCGTTGTTCTTTCACACTCGTCCAACAACACAAACCATTAGGAAACATTTCTATGAATGAGCTCAGTTGCTGAAGAAAACAGTCTTACCTGGTCTTTAGCTCTTTGCTTACATCCCTCACTTCCGTGTCTGCACCGAACCAAACTGTCAGAGTGACCTCATCCACCAATGGGCTCCAGTGTAGAGCATAGCGTTTTTACCCCTAAAGTTGAACATTTTTCAGCTAAAATGATAATCATTTATTGATCCCCAGGGCAGAATTCTGGGTGCTGTGAAAAGAAAGAAAACCCAACAGACAAAGCTCATTGCAGAATAGATGCCAGGTGCCCCGTGACACTGCAGCACTCCCATTCTAATGTATTTTTTAAAAACTTTTAAAAACAATCTTGTCCTTTCATATTAGGTTGAAAAGTTAACTCATGAACTATCTGTTACTTTAAGAAGAGAGATACTGTTGATGTGAAGCATGCCCTGACACAGTCCTCAGTGTTCACCTCATGCTGTTCAATAACACCACTCAACATGCTGCAGCTAGCTGGTGTATCTTCTCTCCTCAGGCACTGCTTGTTCAGGGCTACCTGGCCAAGTCCGGCTGGGGCTTTCCAAAGGGGAAAGTTAATGAGGATGAAGCTCCTCATGACTGTGCAGTCCGTGAAGTGAGTCTCATGTTATTTCCTGCTTCACTTTGGCCAAGCGAAATCATCAAAAGCCATGTAGAATTAATGCTTTTAGTTCATAGTCGAAAACAACTGTCTGTATTTCAGGTGTTGGAGGAGACGGGCTTTGATATCAAGAATATCATTTGCAAAGACATGTACATAGAGCAGAAAATCACTGACCAGCTGGTGCGGCTCTACATCATCCCAGGAGTGTCAAAAGACACCAAGTTCAACCCCAAAACAAGGAAAGAGATCAGGGTACGCATTTTGTCATCACGTTGACTTGACTTCCTTTTTTTGTGGCTGACAGATGCATTTGAAAATCCATTTCTTCTTTTCTTGTAGAACATTGAATGGTTTCCTATCGAGAAGCTGCCATGTCACAGGAATGACATGACCCCAAAGTCTAAACTTGGACTTGCCCCCAACAGGTTTTTCATGGCCATTCCATTCATAAGGTGAGTAGGAGGCTGCAGATTGTTTCTTTCATTGTTGAATTATCCATGAATATTAGGGATTTCCTGATCTGATCTCAACGATCGCTATCAGGACCAGTCAAGGTACTTTTGGATGATCAGGGTTGGCTGTATTTAGCATCATAGAGCCCCATCTGATCCTTCTTTATGGCAGCTGTTATACAGGTGTTTTACTATCATAGACAGCAATACGGAGCACACTGTTTGTCAACTCTACTCCACTCATCTGTCTCTGTTTCTTCTTTATGCTGAGCTCCTGTGTATAAGGGCAGCAGCTGAGCCCACCCGTGGCAAAATGCCACACACCATAAATGAAATTGCAGTATGAGACTGTTTATTTACGTTATTTACCAAAGATATGAGCACTCGTTTCAATTCAGTTCAGTGTGAGAGACTCACGTTTTGCTTTCAACCATAGTGCATGGTGTTTCTCCACCCTGCTCGGAAGAGAGAGGAGTGGTGCAGAGTTTCCTACAACCACACTCACCACCAGTTGCAAATGCAATTAAAGGCCCGCAATCAAAAAAGCCAAATGGCTCATGTATTTGATAGGAGAGGAGAGGAGAGGAGAGGATAGGAGAAGATAGAAGAGGATAGGATAGGAGGGGAGGGGAGGGGAGAGGAGAGGAGAGGAGAGGAGCGGAGGGGCGAGGAGAGGAGAGGAGGAGGAGGGAGAGGAGAGGAGGGAGGAGGGAGGAGGAGAGGGAGGAGGAGAGGGAGAGGAGAGGAGAGGAGAGGAGAGGAGAGGAGAGGAGATGATTCACTTTATTAATCTCTAAAGGGGAAACTGGTCAGCTACCATAGACAAAAAACAGAAACGACATACACAGCATCTACGCACAAGGTCATACCAGCTGGAGGCCTTGAATAGAAGTAGATAGCTCGAACTACTACAGGGCCATTAAAAACCAATACAGTCATTAAGTTAAAGGGGGGTTGTCATACAAATACAAAAGTGCAAAAGTACCACCGTGTAACCAATGTATGAATTGTAATTTGCCTAAAAAATGTGCGGACGCTGAAAACAAACACTGAAACACAGTTCATTCAGGAGACTCACTTAAGCAACAAAGGCTTAAAGGGACTGAGACATTTCCTTGAAACAGGCCAAAAAGATGTTGTAATTTTAATACTTATACTCAATATCAAATTACTCAGACTTGGGGCAAAAAAACGTTTATCAGGACATCCCTAACAATATTTGTTTCCACTGAAGCATAATCACTGTATTTGCTTTCCTTCTGAGGGTGAGATGAGAGCATGGATATCACTCTCTTGTCTTTATAATAAGAACAGCCTAGCTGAGCTGAAGACTGGAAGCGGGAAGAACAGCAAGCCTGGCTCTGTCCAAAATTCAACAAAAAACCCACCAGCACCTCTAAAGCTGCCCGTACAGTGTTTAATATCACAATATGTGGCAGCCACAATATTGGTGAATCTTTGTATGTTTGACTTGAAAATGTCATTTAGTTTCATTCATCAGTTGACTGGTATTGATGTCATACTTCCTGCTCCATCTGTACAGACCGCTGCGAGAATGGATCAGCAGGCTGAAAGGCGAGTCAACAGACAGCGATGAGGACTTTGCAAACAACGGCAACACTCCATGCAAACCTTCAGAAAGTGCTCGGTAAAGGCTCTTCATCAATCATCAGTAGAACTCACAATCTTTTCTCAAAGAAATCACATTAAATAACATTTATTTTATCCAAAGTGTTTACAATAGGTGCATTGAACCATGAGTACATCCCCAAGAAGAGCAAGAATTTTAACCCTTAATGTCCCTTTAGTAGAAGTTAAAGGCATTGGCATCTGCGCCACCAATAGTTTAACATCAACCTTGAATCATGTAATTATGTAAATCATGTAAAATATCCACTTTGTTTTTTTTTTCTGCCATCTTTTAGGTCAAAGTCCCGCCGCCTCGCAGGTACTGATGCATTTCCAGGAGACGGCTGGGCAAAACACAAGCATCAGAAGGCCCTGGGCCAGTTGAGCCAGTATGACATCAACCAGGTTGGATTACTCTTTTACTCTTAGTCCTTATGTAAGAGCAGGATTTTACAGTAAGGCTACATGTTACCAACACTTAATAGTTGCACGCTTGCTAGACTGTGGAAGACTACTGGAGTGTACTAGCCCGTTAGCGCTATGATCTCATACTGCTCATACGTCATCAGAGGCACAGCTGTTCTCAGCTTCCTAGTTTAAAACATTTTCCTTAGAAGTTTAATAAAATAATGTATCATTGTGTTCTCCTCTCCTCCCATTTTGGTCCAACAGCCCACCAACAATAATGTAGTCCTGTCTTTGTTTCGTCTCGTCTCGTCAACGAAACCAATTTTATTATTTTAAAATAGTTTTTACTATTAGTTTTTACTATTAAAGTCTTATTTAAGCTCATTTTTGTCTCCTCTTCGTCACTGAAAAAAGTTATTGATGATTTTTTTTTCTGTCATACTTTGGGTGAACGGAATAAAGACTTATGGAAGCAGCTGAATGGTAGAGCCGCTGCTTCCTCCCATGGAAAGCAGTCTCTTCTGTCTGACACTTTACCCCTCAGGTGCCTACCTCTGAAAATCTGAGCTGATGGGAGCTCCCTTAAAGGCCCAGACTCACCAACCGACATCAAAGAACTAGTGGTGACCAATACTGAGTGCTATGGTAAACCATAGGAAACATTTTTGCTAAAGAGCTTAATGTATAAAAAAAAACCTATCTGACCGTATATAACAAGTTTGTTTCCACCTCACTCCCTCTTGACTTAAGCTCTTTGGTTACATTCCTCACTTCCGTTTGCCTCCTTGTGCACTGCACCGAACGGCCAATCAGAGTGATTTTATTCACCGACTCCGACGCAAATTCAACATGCTGAATCAGCAGACAAAAAGCTGACAAGGACTATCTGAGCAGGACACACCGCAAAGACGAGAGCACGACACTCACCAATGGCCAAACGTTGACCATCGGCCAACTTTTGGCTTGGTGTATCAGGACCCAAACACACCATTTGTTTTGGTCTCTGTAAAATGGCAGAAGGGAATTTGTGGTGTTGTAGGGTGATATAATGATGGTACCTCACTGAATCAGCTTTTGCAATAGGACAAAGAATCTCTTTCCACTGGTGGCTCAGTGGAAAGAGCGGCGCCCAATGTGCAGAGGCTGTGTCCTCGCTGCAGCGGCCGCAGGTTTGAATCTGGCCTTGGCCCTTTGCTGCATGTCTCCCCCTTTCTCTCTCTCCGCCTTTCACGCTCACACTGTCCTGTCAATTAAAGGAAATAAAAGCCCAAAAAAAGAATCTTAAAAAAAAAAAGAATCTGTCAGTGGCTTAAGACAGGGTTGCTACATCACAGTAACCTAACTACTCCCTTCTGCTGTTGCTCTGCAGAACCCAAATGTGAAAGGCGACGGGAAGAAAAGTCAGGACTCGTCTCATGTGAAGAAAGGAGCAAATGACAACGGAGCCAACAACCAGCAAGTGAAAGCCATATTGGTAAGTGGAATATTTGTTTCACTTTGCTGTTTTTACGATAGAGACCACATCCGATGCTAACCTCAATATTAGACATCATACAATGGTATTTTTGCCTGTGGATCAGTCTCCACCAAGATGTGATTTTGGTAGCTTGTCTGCGACAGCACAATTTGCCTTCCAAAATGTCTGAACATGTTTTGTTTGGGTGTGGCATAATATTGCTTTGTAAATGATGGTTCAGTTACAAGCTGTGCTCTTCTTTCCACAGAAAGAAAATAAAAAACTTCAACCCAGAAGACTGCAAGACAGTTTTGAGAGAGGTTTGTACAGTTATGTCTAACTTTGAGATTTCACCCATTTTGCTAAGCTAAATAGACTAGTTTTACTGCTGCCCTGTAACTGATGTGATAGTACTTAAGTCACTCTTGAACTGTGTAGGAGAAGTGACAGATGTGTTACTGGTTCCTGATTTGGCAAATATGTTTACAGAAAAACATTACTGGCCCCTTTTCCAACATGAGACCAGCAGGTCGAGTTTCCAGAGCATTCACAGAGTGAAACACCAGAAGTCATATAGTGAAGCAAATGAAAAACGTAGCACAAAAAATGCAAAACTGGGGGCACAATTCATTATTAGTAAGGTCTGCAATTCCCAAGTAATTTCTAAAAAGGTATGCCCTGATCGAGTTTTCTGATCCCTTGGGCCACTTCAGAGTCTGGGATACAGACCTTGATATAAAGATGGACAATGCGTCTCAAAGCCAAAAGCCACTACCATCTTGCCCAGGTGATGTCATTTGGAGCTAGTGTCTGTGTAAGTAGAGCCAAGTTCCAGAGTTACCCATACACCCAGAGAATATGAAGGAATAATGGAATATTGACATGGGAAAAAGTACAAGTGGCCTCACAACTTGGTCTTTGCTTAAACGTCATTCACTTTATGTTACCTTGTTGTATGGAATATTATTGCTGCCAATATTAAGATGAAGACATTAGGTCAAATTCATCTTTGGAATTCCATAATTCATTTATAACTGCATATGCTGTGGATTCTAATATTTAACATATTAACGACAATCCAGTTAGCCTAAATGTGCATTTCACTGTCATTGTTTTTTGTTGGTGGTGGTGGTACTCAAAATTCAAACAAAATCAACAGGCAACAAACTTAAAATAGTCAGTTAGCAGTGTTCAGATACCGAACAGGTGCATTCAGTGTCCAAAAGGTTTTAAAGGATTTAGAAATCCTGTTTTTAAAATCTCAGTGCAGGCTCGAGGAACAACACAGAAAAGTTGTCTGTGTGACCAAATGTTACGACTACTAACAGTTTTAGGAGTCAACAAAGAACATAAATAAGAAGGCAGTTCCTGTAAAATGTCCCTTAAAAGGAAAGCATACCAGTCTGCCAGTCTGTGGTTGGACAGAGAAGACGAACCAGCTGTCTCATACAAATAACAGTGGTGTGTACAAAAACCTGAGTAAGTGACACATTTCAATGCAGCATGATACACTGAATCCAACAAGCAAGATGTATTAGCACGCACACAGTCCCCCTTTTAGCTTAGTTTCAGGTGTTTCTAAGGTTAAAGGCTAACAGCCTGCACTAAGGAAACATGTAAATGAGCTTTTCTCTCCACAGATGCGGCCTCATGCAGCTCTGGCGGTCACCAGACAATCTACAGCAGAGACTCTGAGCACCTGCTGTCCTCCAGGGCTTTCCTCAATTTTAAATTTGACCGAGACGCCATCATGAAATGTTTTGACTACTGGCATGGCTGTTAAAGCACTGTACCAGACAGTACAGGCAAGGATGTTCCTGAGCATACTCTTTTCCTTCTTGCCGTGCTTGTCATGAACACACAGGTACAGTTGGGAGTTGCCCATTTCCTATTGAACACATCCAATAAGCTTCACTGATGTAGTTTGCCTTTGCTTCCCGACTTCTTAGACTATACAAAACAGGATGACCTAACAACAGTCTTCAGTGTGTCAGTGGTGGAATCCCACCTTTAGTTTTTATTTCTTCATCTTTGTGTAATTAAGTTGATGATTCACTCTGCAGGATGCTACACATAGACAATAAGACAACTGCTCAGTTGAACGATTATGCTTTTAAAGGCAGCAACAGTCTGGAGAGCAGGGTTGATTTTAAGCACAAATGAGGTGAGAGTGAAATGTAAAAACAAAACAGCTGTGATATCTTTGTGAAGTTGGCCAGTGAATCCCTGTTGAATTTATCATGCTGTATATTGATTTTAAGATGTAATAGTTTATTATTTCCTCCATTCTTCAAGTTGAGTCCCACAATGTTTTGGATGCTGAAAAAAGCTGGGTATCAATGTTATTGGCTTACACTGTTATTGTCTTTATTTCCAAATATATGTAAGATTTTAACCCAGCAATGAATGGAATATTGACTTAGGAAAGAAGAACAAGTGGCCTCGCAACGTCGTCCTTACAATTTGAACGTCATTTAATTCATGTTACCTTGTTGTTTGGAATTTTATTGCTGCCAATATTAAGATGAAACCATTAGGTCAAATTGATGTTTGGAATTCCATGATTAAGGCTCCAAAAAAGACAGGTTCTAATTTTCAGTGTACTCCATAATAAATCAGAAAATCATAATAGTAATTGAGTGAATACAATTGATTGACCATGTGCAAGCTCATTGTTATTGCAAAGTTGCATTTGAATTTGAATTACATCCTGATGTTAGCTTTTCCCCAATGAAAATGAACATTTCCATAAAGGCAGGATGATTTTTGCATGTCTCTCTTGTGAAAACTCTATGGAAACCATTATGATATTGACTAGTATGAAAATGTCCTCTTGCCATATTCATCAGAAATTAGCTGATTGCAATCACAACTCAAATGCAAACACAAGAGTCTGTTTTGCTATTTTTTTTTCAAGTTCAGGTTCTACATTGTCTGCCAATTTGAAAATGATGATACAAAGTCAATTTCACATTCAGTTTTATCATCATTGTGGCAGTTTGCTGCTCAGGAGCCCACTGAAACAATGCTCAAAAGAAGAAGTTCTGATTCATATTCTTCATGATTCCTTGGTTAGCTGCCATTGGGTTTGGTCGCTATGAAAACATACAGACTCTAAAGCAATGGGGCACGACGGCGGTCCACTGCAGTAACTGTGACCATGACTTGTTCTGAAAAACATTACAAATTACAAAGTTTTAGAGGTTCAACCAACAGTCTAACCATATTTCCTCAAGGTAATACCATGCACACATGTGAGACGACGCAACTGGATGCAAGATCTCTTTTTGTGAATCTCACTGGGGACTCTTTGTCATTGATTGTACAAATGGTGATTTCAAGTTCTTTGACTTCAGTGGTGTTTTGACTTAAAATGTGAATATTAATAAAATTCTGTTTTTCCCACTCATGGCTGTTGGCATGAATTAAATATGCACTATATATCAAACATTTAAAAGTTTATTTTCACCTGGAGAAAGGCCTGGATTTAAGTAGTACAGTAGTAGCATGCTGATTTGATTTTCGTGTAGTGAACAGTGGGGAAATGTTACTCTGTCAGCTGACCTCCTGAAATGTACAGTTACTATTAAAGGTCATGGCCGTGTTTGCACACCACCAGCACTGAGTATCTCCAGTAAATGTTCCACAAGCACATGTTTCACTCAGTTATTGAAGTTATTTGGATGAACCTGGATGGACATCAGTTTTCATGTGCTGCCTTCAGATGCCTGTGTGTGTATGATATATATATATATATGTTTGTGCGTATGTTCAGGTAATTTGTCGTTTCTTCTTCCTCTTCTTCTTTTTCTTCATTTTTAAACAAACGACCTGTTGCTTTTTCGGCCATGTCTAGCTACATTGTTCATTGCTTTCTAACCCTCTGTCTGAGAGAAATTAAGCCAGTTTGCTGAGGTTACAAAGGCTTAACCAATGATAAGCATACAGAATGCATATATGACTGTGCTTTTATTTTGGAAGTCCAAATACAGGCCTAACTCATATACAATCCTGTTAATCGTTTTTGTTTCATAATCTCAGGGCTATGCAGTAAGTTGACTTCGTGAAAAAAAAGTTTTAAAGTTCACGTAAGGTTTGACATAATTACGGACGTATTACGAAAGTGTGGACACAGCCAACCATAATGCGTCAATTCTGAAAGAGTCGGACCGGATGTACTTTCGTTCGGCGAGCAGGGAAAAAAGACCCCGCAAAAACGTTCAATACAGCCAGTCCATCCCTAATACATCCATCGTCCAGCCCACTGTGTCCCATGCCCCACTCACCGTGAAAGCTGTTTGCTATTGAAGGTACAGTATCTGCGGGCATGAGTTTAAATGCCAAGGCTGACCAGAGACTTGGAGAGAGCCGTCTCCTCCTGATGTGTCTCTTAGCCTGTCAGCTAACTGGAGCTTAGCCAAGTTAGTTGAGTGTTTCAGTTTCTTTGACGGCAATGTTACTGGTGAAGCGAAACTCACGAGCCAGTTTTGGAGAAGCGCATTAACAGCTCATTAAACTATCCTTAAACCACAGCAATGTTCAGGCTAGCTAATAACTACTACTGTCTAACTACTTACTACTTACTTACTACTGTAGCATTTGTTGTAAGCACAATATAACAAGTGTAAGTCGTGTCATATAGCTCAACATACACTACCCCTTTTCCTATATACCACTTTCCCACCAAAATAAAGGCGTGTATGCCGTTTTTTAAAAAGCGGGGGAAACCCGCTGAAATATGCGGCAAATCTTCGCCAGAAAACCAGAGCATTGTTTCTGTGAGGTGTTTTTTTCTCGTTTGTCACCAAAGTTCGATGTCAGATCTGACAGATCTGAAAACCGACTTGTAAACAGTAGAAAGCAGCACGATTTCTTACTTATTCAGTCCCTGTCTCTTAAACTTGGTGCAGACATCATTTTGAAAGATGTTAGGGCGCTGCTAGGACTGAGACATACATCATTTCATACGCCTGTCATTGCATCTTGTCAGTCTTGTGTGGAAGACAGTGGGATTTATACTTATGCACTGAAGTGACACTGTACCTCTGGCAAAGGCTCTGTTGTTGCATACCATTCAAGAGCACCAGGCTCTGATGCAGATTTTACATAGTGGTCAAGATCTGAGAATTTTTGTTGGAATCAATAGATAGGCCTGTATTTCTGTCAAATTTGGTCGTAAAAATTCCTGCTCTTCCTGTGGTAAGATGAATTCTTGTTGTACTGCAGTGCAACATGGCGTACTCTGGTACAGCAACACAGAAACCATCCAAGAGCCGGAGTACATCACCCCTAGGCTCCATCTCCAGCCGTCTCAAAGGAGTTCGTATTGATGAAGAAGTCGAGATCGCAGTCAACCTCTGTCTGGAGAGGTTTTCCTACAGTGACGAGAACGGTATCAACTGTTTTTATTGTTTTGTATAAGAGTAGACCACTTCTGTGTGGTAAGCCTTCGGCAGCATTAGTAGTCGTTACCACATATATGACCACCTTCATAATCACTACCTGTCCCAGTGTGAGCAGGAACTTATGAGGGTTGTAGTTGGGTGTCCTTACATTTCCTCTTTCCTGTCCCTGACTGAGCAGAGGTGGAATTTCCCTCCTCCTTCACCCGCACTGAGAGGGCTTTCGTTCATCAAATGGCACGATCCCTGGGTTACATCTCGAAGAGCAAAGGGTGAGTTCCTCCACCAGGACGTGTGCTCATCAGATATCTGAGAATCTCTCTGAGGAATTTTGCTTTATAAAACCCATTGTCACAAATCATAACTTGGCTCAGAGGGCTTTAAAGCATTCGACATCCCTCTGTCCTTAGACCCTCACATCGACAGGACTGAAAGTGACATGAGTAATAGGGCTGGGTGATATGGGCTGAAAATTATATTGTGATATTTGTAGTCTATACCTTGATACACAACATATATCTCGATATTTTTAAATCTCAAAAGCACCTTGTTAATGGTCAAATTGGAGGACAGAATAGACATCACTTTTTTTTTTTTTTACCAAATTCCCTCTTTGATGTCACAATATTGTAGGAGTGTAGGGATACTTTGAGAAAATATTAACACAATTCCATTTTTGATGAATAATCATTAGTAATGTAGATATAATAACTAAGTCGGTAAAGATTAGTATTAAAACAAGTAGTACTGTCGGATAAACTGAGAAAAGTACTGTACATCACTTTACTGTAATGCAATCTTTAAAATCAGGAAAAACACCATTTATTCCACATCACGATATCACAATAGCAAATATCTAAGATGATATATAGTCTCATATCTCGAAATGATAAAAAAAAATTTATTGCCCAGCTCTAATGAGTAATATACCAAGGTATACACTCACTCTCACAGAAGGGGTAAAAGTTCTTTTACAGAAAAGCTGCATTTGTGGTTCTGTGTTCAGGGGTTATGGGGTAGCTTTGAAGCCTTAACACATAGCTGCTGTAGACTACATTGTAGCCCAAAAGTGTGTTTTCAGTTGGGCAGCATTGGCTATAGAGGTGCCACGTGTTGACTGCAACACCTGTGAGATGCATGATGCAAGATCCGCTCTGGCTACTTGTGTTGCTGCTGGAGATTAATGGTAATCACAACATTCAGGAAGTTGAAGACAGCAGTCTTCTTTTCAGTTATACTGATCTAACAAATCTGCCAGCCCTACAAGCCTGCTCACCATAGTCACCATTCTACGGGGCGGCTGTGGCTCAGAGGCAGAGTGGGTCATTTCTAATCGGAAGGTCAGCAGTTCAATACCCAGCTCCTCCTGGCAACATGCTGTAGTATCCTTGGGCAAGATACTGAACCCCAAATTGCTTCAGATGCTGCGTCATCAGAGTTTGACCTGAGTAGCAGGTGGCACCTTGTACGGAAGCCTCGGCTGCCAGTTTGTGAATGTGTGTGTAAATGGGTGAATGTGACATGTAGTGTTAAAGCGCTTTGAGTGGTCAATAAGACTAGAAAAGCGCTATACAAGTATAGTCCATTTACCATTTACCATTACCACAGTGAGTATCAGTTGTGGGGTTCCTCAAGGCTCTATTTTGGGACCTATCTTATTTTCATTGTATGAAATTGACCTAAAGGTCAATTTAATAAATAAAACATTCCTTTTCATTGCTTTGCCATTGATGTACAGATCTATTTGCCTTTAAAAACAGTTAATATGCCAAGTCAAGTTTTAAGTTTTTGATAGTACCAAAAGTAATGCAAAAGAAAGACCACTCTAAGAGGCAGAGGGCCGTTTTTCTGGCATTTGAATCAGTTTGAAGTGATATAAATTAATCTCAGGAATTTTTCTCTCCTTTAGGAAAAAAACAAATCGTTTCCTCACCGTCAGGAAGAGGGCCAGTTCAGACAAACCTCGGCCAGCCATGGTCCTCACAGTCTCCCACAATTCCTTACATTTCATCCGCAGCCTACTTCAGAGGTTCCCCATCAGCAACAAGGGACGCATAAACATGCAGCCCAACAGCAGAAGTGGCACGTCTGTGGCTGCTGAAGCCGGTAAGTGTCAGCGTCTGTGTTTAAACTAGGACTTTGCAGTAACACTGACACAGATGTGAGAATATCATCCACTCTGTGAGAAAATTAACCAAATTGTCGCCGTCTGCTTCCTCTGGACTGCTGTCTACCCTGGCCACCTGTTGTAAAAAATGTTAATCTTCCATCTTTCTTCTCTGGGCTACATGATGGAAAAATGAATAGCTCTACAGAGGTCTTCCCTCTGTCAGCCTCTGTGTCCAGTGTCACTGTAACTCAGTGGGAAACCATAAAACTCCCAAAAGATAGATCTAAACTACATTCCATATTCTGCCAGCTCTGTTTTCTCATTTATGTGCCTCATCCCGATAACACTCGTTACATGAGTGATACATCCCCACCGTGGTCTGTTCCTCATTTAATTACAGTATTACACATAATAAACAGTAATTATTTGGTTTGAACTGCAGAAAGTGGCATGGCATACCAGACGGACCAAATGGTTCTTATCCACACACATACACACAAGTATACATACACTAAAGCACACATACACACAGTGACAAACATGGATGAGATTAAACGTCAAACAAAAACAACCTCACTTGACACAAAAGATGAGTGACGTGCCACTTCACTTTTCACTTTTGGCTGTCTGTGGAGACCGAGTTCCCCCACATCTCCATAAAGCTGGTCTTATGTTCTCTGAGGGGAGGCTCACTCGCCCACATTTTGAAAAACCCCTGCCATATTCAGTGATACATTACACATATTCCAGTGAGAGCTGGGTCAGTGGGACAGTATTATTATCCATTTATCATCCATATTGATCAATATTTATATTTATAATGAAACAGAATTTGATAATGCTGCCAGTTTGAATACTGTCATAATATCAAAGATACCAGAGGGTTCATAAGTTAAACTTTAGAATGTAGTGTATTAACATATTAAATAGAAAAACGTCATGTAAACAGTGAATGTGCAAACATGCTTTATCTGCCTTAAAAAAACAATACAAGTTAGCTTGCCTTTAACTAAAAATCTAAAGCTGTGACATCACATCAGATTCCTTTGGTAAAGCCACAAACATCTCAAATGTTTGCTCCAGACCAAGAGTCCAAGAGTTTCCAAGTTTTAATTGTCAGTTCAAATCTGAGGGCTTTTACCAATGATCAGAAGCTTTTAATACAGCGCCACCACTAGGCCTATTGAGGTCATACTTCATGGGAAGAATGTGCACATCATTTCCAACCACTGGGGCAAGTGTTGTTTCCAGCTTATTCCAGTTAATATTAATTAAAGCAAACAGGCACAAACGTCTCTCTGCTTGGGCTTGAATCCTAATAGTAATGAATTGGCACAGAACAACATGGACTTGAAGCCCTGGCAAATTTAAGTTCCTTAACTGGAAGATATAATGCAGTTAAAAAACCTGAATTATCTACAGTTTTTTGTTTGTTTGTTCTTTTACATCCACTATGGGTAAAAATGTTTGTAAAATGTGCAAAATGTTAACACTGTAAACCAGTCCTTATTCTACATCTTTCAGCTTATGCACTTTTGGAGTCCAGAACAACACCCTAACAACAAATTCCAGTCTCAAGTCTGTCTCCACTGTGCTTCGTCATGTCTTTGCTATTAAGTAGAACTGGGCTTTTTATAACCTTGTTCCTTCTTGACTCCTTTTCATCTGAGGCAATAGCTACAAAGATAACATGGGGGATTATTGTTTTGGTGCAGCCCTGCTAGCCCTGCTAAAACTTGTGGACGGACTTATACATGCCTGTATTTTCTGACTGCCGGTGCAGTCGCTTTGTTCAATGGTAGCTCACATGTTTTTTGGAAGGAACTGGGCGTGCACTTTGACATGCAGGCCAGAACCAGCAGACTGACTCGCTGTTGATGTGTTTATTTCTTCTGTGTGATAGGCTATTAGAGCTAGCACTATGAAGTAAAATTGTCCAAAGCTTATCATTATTGATGAGAATTTTATCATGCTGCTTTTTCTAGATTGTTTTCTCACCCAGCCCTAATTCCAATGTAATTCCAATATGATGTATACAGTAATGTCAGGACAACAACCAGTCTACGTCATCATAGCATGAAACCATGCCTAAGCATTTCAAGATCCAAAATGTATCTGATTGTCAAGTCTAAAGGGTGTGTTGCACAGAATCATGTGATCCCCTTCTTTCCTCAGACAATAGTTATGACAGGAACAGGGCGAGTGGGCGCCTAAACAACGGCATACCCATGGTGCCTCAGAGGAGGAGTCCATCAGAACTGGACAGTTTCCGATGCTCTCTGCCAGTGCATGAACGCCAGGAGGAGATCGTTCAGCTCATCAGAGGAAACAGAGTGGTGCTGGTAGTGGGAGAGACTGGCTCTGGGAAGACTACACAGGTGGGTTATACCAGAGAAAGATGCTCCAAGACTGTGGTCCCTACTCAAGTATCTCAGCAACTACCAAACTCACTGTGATAGAATTAAACACAAATATACATGATCCCCAGAGGATAAGCCCAAATCACTTTTTTGATCCTGTGGCTTTTCATCAGGCGAGAAACCTGTTCCCTTGGACTCAGCAGAGAAACTGATTAGAATTTGGAGGTTAAAGATAATTGACAGGGTCACTGTGACCTCACAAAACATATTTTTAGCCAAATCTCAAGAACTAATACACTGATGATGACAAAGTTTCACACAAATACCTAATGGGATATAATGAAGTTGAAGTGCTGACATTTATATCCAAAAGGTCAAAGGTCAGCTTCACTGTAACATCATAAAGCTTTGCAAAACCATTTTTTGGTCCATTATTCAACATCATATCTCACATATCTCAGGAGCGGAAGGGGAGACATTTGGTCAGATACTGAATTTTTGAAGCATCCATGTGTTCACAGACAAGATGTAAATTTAAGCGCAGTTTGACCGATGTGCGGAGGCATATAACTGTGAGGCGGTAATTCTAGTCATACATTGTGATTGTTCTTCTTGGACAGTGCAGCAATGCTCCCCATCAGAAATCACATTATGGACATTGTAGTTGTTTGGTATTGTGCTGTAATCATTAGGCTACCAGGATGTCCCCATTTGTTAAAATTCAAATTATTAATTACATATGGAGCTGTTTCACTGATTAAACCCTCTACTTTAGAAACATTTTGACATAAATACAAGATCACAGGATCTTGAGAGGGGATGGTTTATCTTCTCATTTCTTTGTATTAAAAGCTCTAATGTTGTTGGAGGGACTAAATCCTTTGTATATCCGCTGGACAGCTGTTCAGTATATATGTGGTAAAGATGAAGCCATAGAGTGAACTCTGTAAAGGTAATCCAGGGTCATTGTGTGCTGCCCAGATCCCACAGTTCCTGCTGGATGAGTACAGCAGGAATGGAGAGCCATGCAGGATCTTCTGCACTCAGCCCAGGCGCCTGGCCGCCATTGCTGTGGCTGAGAGAGTAGCAGCTGAGAGAGGAGAGAATGTGGGCCAGACTGTGGGCTATCACGTCAGACTAGAGAGCAGGTAGATCAGATAACGGCCTTTTATCTTTGCTAGAAACACACTAAAGATTGATGTTATAATCTTATGTTAATAATGTACACTTAGAGCAAGTTGTTCAGTTCAAGGATGAGCTGCAGTAACTGTCAATCAGTATATCTGCCAACTTGGCTTAGAGTCCAGTTAAACACAATAAAACAAGTACACACACATGCACACTCACTCACACAGGTTATGTTTGAAATTGCATACTAATTACTGCATACTGCATACTCAAATAGTATGTAAGTACTGCTCACTAAATAAACAGTTAAGTATGGCATTACCAGCAGACACTGAATGATACTCGAGCAACACGTCTTCACCGGATCACATGACTGTATCAACTTTGCCGCCTGGGGTACTGTTGAATAAAAATTGTTTATCACAAATGAAAATCCACATTACTTCTTCCACTTAATGTGACGTTTTCTAGTATTATTTAAGTCCAATTAAAATGACAAACATTACAACAGTACAGTATGTGAGCTCCCACCTTTTTCCTCTTAACTGCACATCCATGCACTCACCATCATTTTCAATTCTTTTAACCAATGGTTAATTATTTCCACTGCCTTCTTCCTAATGGGCCATTGGATAGTCAGAGGAGCCGCAATGCATTTTGGGGCTGTTGGGTATTTCTAAATCCTCATACTATGTTGTTGGAACTCACTCTTATGTCTTAGTATTATAAATAGTTTGTTAGTGTTTCATTTTGAATAGAATGGCGCACATTTGAAACCAGTATCATACAAGAAAGCCTCTGGTCAATTTATGTAGCAAAAAAGCTTTGTGTTTCTCAAACATCACAAATACTCAACAAAGCTTTCACTTTGTTCAGTGTCCTAAGTAATCCTGAACACAGCAAGCTTGGCTGATGGTGAAAAAAACTGTGATCAAGCTTGCTGTCACTCACATCTCGGTGGTCAAACCAGCCGACACTAAAGGTGTAAGCAAAGACAGGCAGAGCAAAGCAAAGTCTCTGTGACAACTGACCCAGTGTTCTCCCTGCGATGTCTGCCCGGTGTGTGTGGAGGAGCTGAACCTGCCCTCGCTGAAACACCCACACAGAGAACAGAGGACAGAAGCAGCGTGCCTGTAAATGACATCAAACACAGGAGCACAGTTTTTGCTGTACATTCAGCTTAGCTGTGAAAAAATCACTTCTATTGGGAGGCAAACCCCGATTTGGATAAAATGCGTCCACATTTTAGCATAGTCCACAATATTTCATGTTTTACACTTGATTCCATTTTGTCATCTAATTCCCTGATTCAGTCTGTGTTTTCCACATCATGGAAATCAAAGGGCCCTTGTTCAGGAATAATTATTGGCTTAGAGGAAGGGGATATAGGTGGGACAGGGAGTCATGAGTCGTGCTAGTCTGGGATGGATGTACAAGTCAGGTTGGCTGAAAAGTGTGACAGATAGTTGTGTAAAAACAAAGAGCTTTTGAGAAAGAAGTTCAAATTCTTGCACTAAACGTGTTGTCATGTGTGATCAAAGCTTTGAGGATCCTTTAGGTCAAAGACAAATATCCCTTTCTTCCACAGATGAAGCCAATATTTCATGTTTAAAAAAGGTTCTTCGTAGGTGATGAGAGAAGCGTTTGAAGTGTGGCTCTGTTCCTAAACCCAAGTCAACTATCTCATTCTCCTGTCTTACATTTGGGAGATTGTGAAGCAATTTAGTTGCTCAATATGTACATTTTTCTTGTAACTGTTCAGGGTCTCCCCAAAGACACTTCTGACCTTTTGCACCAGTGGAGTGTTCCTCAGAACGTTGATGGCTGGAGATGCCAGCATGATAACTGTCACACATGTCATCGTGGTGAGTATCAACACTAACAGTAAACAGGACACCTTCACTCTGTAATCCCATTTTATGGAATACATCTGCATGAAGCTGGGCTTGTTCTTTGAAGAGCAACATCTGTCTGATAAGCAGTGTTTTGCTGCCCTCTCTGGTTGAAATATGTTTAAGCACACCCAGCAGTGACGTCAGCGGGTCCTGCAGCCCGCCAGTACATCACTGCTGCAAGCTTACATTGCATTTGTGCCTTATTTGTTTTTGCTGTCTTGCCAAAATGTCTTATTAAAAAAGTTTAATTAAAAAATATCACTGTTGTTTTGGACTCACTGAGAGAACACACCATGTTAAAGTGACTTGCTGTTTTGACAGGACGAGGTGCACGAGCGTGATGGTCTGACTGATTTCCTCCTCACTAAGATGCGGGATGTGCTTCAGACAATCCCCATGCTGAAGCTGATTCTCTCCAGTGCAGCTCTGGATATAGACCTGTTCCTTCAGTATTTTGGTTCCTGCCCCGTTATCCACCGTAAATCCTGCTTACTCAGTTCATACCAGCTGTTGCTGCTTTAAAACGTTTGATTCCTTAGTAGTGTTGTTTGCATGTTAGTTGGCTTCCACGTGACAGGTGGATAAGATGCAGTGAAAAGTCTAATTCTCACAATATAGAAACAGTACACTATATTTTATCTAATCCTATGTACCCAAACCAGCACCACAGACCTACACCACTCACATATTGAAGAGGAAAAATACACAAATCAACAACACAAACACACAACCATAAAACAGTCAAAAGCTGATGCACATTATTTTTGCTTACATTCTCTACTTTCAGTTGTTTTCTACAAATGTCAAGAAAGGTTGCCACATTGAATTTCAGAGCAGGCCCTTGGAAATAATATCTGAGATACTGTATTATCTCGTTAGTCCAATTAGAATGCAAATGGGGGAATACCACTATGTTGCACACATAAATACTCAATTTTTTGCTAATTTCAAATTGCTGATACCACAAGCATAATGTACCATTAAGTGGCACAAAGAGATAACTACTGGAGGGAGTGTTACACCCACAGAACAGTTGTTCTAAATGGAAAGATGGGTTGACATAACTGAAACAATGCAAAATGTAGTGCAAGCTTCATCTGTGTAGTTTTGTTTTCTACTTTTAGTCAAAGGAAGACAGTTTGAAGTGAAGGAACTCTTCCTGGAGGACATTCTGAGGCTGACAGGCTTTAACAAGGACATAAGGAAATACAAGGAAGACATACAGAGAAGTATGGCCTTGTCAATTTGTCCACTGAGTCAGACTGAATCAAAAAAATACATCACAGTGTTCCATCTGGTTTTGTGGTAATCTCTGCTGTGTATCACTTGCTCTGGTTCTCAGAGGAGAGGGAGCAGAAACATTTGACAGAGTGGTGTAAGGCAGTGGAGAACAGTAATGTTGAGGAGGGACAGGGAACCCTTGTGTCTGCCTCAGGCTGCCTCCAGGACAGCAGCTCCTTGGACAGAGTGGACAACACCTCCAGCAAGGTGGTAAACCAACACACTCAACACACACAATCACACAGACACACACCACTCTCTGTGCACTGCTTCAGTAGGTCTGATCAAGACCAGTATTTTAATGTTGAGCATCCCATCTTGTTATCGATGTATTTGCAAGATAATTGAACTGTGTGGCTTATTAGAATTGTGGCCTCTGCTATCTGACATAGCAGCACTGCTTGTTCGCTGTTGAAGCTTAATAAGCCTGCTATTATATCTTTTTTGAAATGTAATAATTTATTTTTATATTAGTGGGGCCTGCACAATAATGCTGTCTCTACTGTAAAAACCCAGTTTACTCCACTTGTTACAATTTACTCTACAATGCAAATAAAGTGTTGACATTATATCTGCATAATTATATAGATACAAAAATTACCTCCCTATACCCATCAGTGTTGAAACACAAAGATAATTTTACCCTTTTAAACCAGGATGGATGTCAGTTTTCTTGTTCTTCATTCAGATGCCTTTCACAAGCTGTTGAACTCATTGAAACTTGAGAAAATTGGTTTAATCTCTTTTAAAAACATGGGGGAAATGGTAGGGAGGTAGTTACAGATCCAAACTGACATCTATTTAAAATGACACTAGACGTTAAACACTGTTGTTACATTTTGTGCCAGTTTTGCTTCATAGTGCCAGTAAAATTACACACTGATGCAACACTATGTCGCCATTGTTTTGTTGATTTTATTGTACTTTTTTCTAAGAAAAAGAAAAAGTGAATCCATCATAATAGCAGATCTTCTTTATTGTAGTTATATGGGATCTTTCTTTAAAAATGGCTGTTGAATGTGCACCAGGTTGAGTCAGTGTCCAATTTTGTGTTCCAGCATGAGAATGAGACAGAGCAGCTAGAGCTGTGGGTGCAGAGGGAGATGGACTCCAGCATCTCCAACGCTTTCCTCAACAAAGACGAGGATGCTTTCATTCGACTCTTCAACCTCATTCTCTATGAAAATGTTAACGGTATGACTCTCAGGGCTGAGCTCTCTCTCACTCACCTTTCCAGAATCATTCACTATACAACTTTGAAAAACTGGCATTTAATCACTATTAGAATGGTCACTGTCACTTTGCACATGTTACTATGGTGATCAAAATTCCAGCGGATAATGTACATGTAATAGAAGATGTGTGATTTCTTCAATGTGAAGGTGTGCCTTCATTTGTCAGGTATATGGATTACACAGTCCTGTCTGTTATATTATCCATCAGCAGTTTTCAGCTTACAAGATTACATATAAAGCATAGAGCATTTTATCCATATTGTACACTTTAAACTGTTGATAGTGCATAACTGCCCATAAAACCACAACTCTTTGAGGTGTTATGTGTATTTATAAATTTTGTACAGGCCTGCTGGCTGTTTTCTCCTGCTTCCAGTTTTTATGCTAAGCTATGCTAATCGTCTTCTGAGTCTTGCTTCATGTTTACCATACTTTCAAGAGAGTGGTCATCCCCAACATTTTAATTTTTCTCCTTTGACAGTGAATATTTTAGTGGTGGCCCTGTGCTGTCAGAACATAAATCATGGGTACAGATAATGAATGGATGTAAGATATGAAGGCGCTAGCTGTTTTTTCATACTTGTGTTCTTTTACCCAGTGGACTACAGGCACAGTGAGACAGGGGCCACGCCTCTGATGGTGGCAGCAGGCCGAGGGCTCTTCACTCAGCTGGAGCAGCTGCTCAGTATGGGGGCAGACATCAACATTAAGGCATCCAATGGATGGTAGGTCATCCACCATGTGATGTTACCAAGCTGATGCTATCTGAAGTCTCACAGTGATTCACTACTTCTTTCATTGTCTATAGAAATAGAGGAGGCATATATCACAGGCTTTTACTTGAGGGATTTGTTCACACCTCCAGGCGACTTCACAATATTGCAAATAATGTAGCTGTACAAGCTGCAAATTTATTCCTCAAGCCACTACATTTTCCACTCTTAAAGCCATACCTGTCACATGGTTTTGTTTTATATATCCTTTATTTAACCAGGTAAAAGACTCATTGAGATTTAAATCTCAATATCTCTTTTCGAAGAATGACCTGGCCAAGAGAGCAGCTTAAAACAAGGTTACAACAATAAATACAGACAGACAATACAACTATCACACAATACAAAGAGCGAGCACAATCTCCAGTTAAAATGTGAAATGTGCAATATTTCTTCAGGCTGTTGAATACTTCAAATTCATTAAGTGACTATTTTTATCTCATTTCAGGACAGCCTTAGACTTTGCCGAACACTTCGAGCAGACAGCTGCCATAGATCTTCTTAAATCATCCATGTGAGTAGAAATGTTTAACTCCATGCATTAAACTAAACTACTCAAACAACTATTGTGAAAAAGAGAAAAAGGAGTTTTTGGTTTGTTTTTGTAAAGAGATGTTGTGTTGTGAGCCTTTTTTTTTTTTTTTTAGTAGCTCTTGCCATGCCAAGATTTAAACAGGGGTACTGTAACGGGTGTGTTGAGGACCCAGATGCAGTACACAACAACGCTCTGGCAGTCGGTAATAACTTTTATTAATACCAACACAATAGATGTTCAGCTTACAGACTGAGAGTTCATTCTTCGGGCTGTGAGCCCTAGTAATGTCTCTGGGTGTCTCACGAAGCGAAGAAACGAAGCTTGTACCCAGTGCGGCTGGTGATGAGGAAGCCCCGTAGCACCACGAGCCGACAACACGTGTAGGAGCGTTGTCGGGGGTCGAGCGGAAGAGTGGTCGGGGGCAGGCAGGGGTTCGGTCACCGGGAAGTCCGTCCGCGGAGACAACAGCACCAACAGGGATCAGGCAGAAGAATCGTCGAAGCCGAGCAGAAAGGTAGGTTCACGGGGAGTCAGGCGAGGAGAGCAGGTCGGGAACAGGCAGAGTCGGTAACGGAAGATCTGGCAGGAAAGCGCTGGAAAGACATGCATGCTGCAGAGGACGATCTTGCAATGAGTGTGTGGGCTGGAGTGTCTTAAATACCGGGTAGATTGATGATGAGCTGCAGCTGTGGGGAGAGCAGGCTGCAGCAGTGGGCATGGCTTGCAGGTAGAGCAGGTCAGAGGAAGGTGAGTGGAAAGTTACTGGCAGTGAGGGGGAGGAGGATGCAGGAACCATGACAGAACCCCCCCCTCAAGGGACGGCCCATGACGTCCCAAACCAAGGCCACAGAAACCGGGTGGGCGGAGAGGGCCAGGAGGAGGGTTAGAACTCCTCAGAACCCCCAGACCCAACGTCGTCGTTGTCATCAGAAGAAGGATCAACCCCCACCGGCGAGGCGGGGCCCCCCATGCAGGACCCCAAACCAGACGGCCCGGGAACCGGAGAAGAAGGGGGAGCGGAGGCAGAGGACCCCCCTCCAGGAGCGGTGCGGGAGGGCTGATCAGGATGGAGACGGTGGAAATCCCCAATCAGCTGGTCGTCCAGGATCTGCCGAGCCGGGACCCAGGACCGCTCCTCCGGGCCATAACCCTCCCAATCCACCAGGTACTGCAGTCCTCTACCCCGGCGACGAGAGTGAAGAAGGCGCCGTACGGTGTACGCTGGAGCCCCATCAATGAGGCGAGGAGGAGGAGGAGGCCGGGAGGCGGGCTGCAGAGGACTCTCCCTGACTGGCTTGAGCTTGGAAACATGGAATGTCGGATGAATGCGCATGGAGCGGGGTAGCTTGAGTCGCACCGCCACTTCGTTGACCACCTTCTCGACCGGAAATGGACCAACAAACTTGGGAGCCAGCTTCCGGGACCCCACCCTCAGGCTCAGGAGGTGTAACGAGCGGCGGTCCGTAGGAGTGCAGACCGGGCTCGAGACCAGGTTCGCCGGCAGCGATGAATGAAGTCCTCCACCGACGGTTAAGCGGTCTCCATCTCCTGGGCCGGGAACAGGGGAGGCTGAAAGCCGTACGCACACTGGAAAGGCGTGAGTCCGGTGGCAGAACTGACTAGGGTGTTGTGGGCGTATTCCACCCATAGGAGTTGGGAGGACCAGGAGGCGGGTTGGCTGGATGCCATACATCGAAGCATGGTCTCCATTTCTTGATTCATGCGTTCTGACTGGCCGTTGGACTGGGGGTGGTAACCAGAGGACAGGCTGGCGGATGCTCCCAGTAAACGGCAGAACTCCCCCCAGAATGCGCACGTAAACTGGGGCCCTCGATCCGATACCACATCTGTGGGAAGACCGTGCAGCCGGAAGACGTGGAGCAACATCAGCTCCGCGGTCTCTTTGGCAGAGGGGAGCTTGGGTAGGGCAATGAAGTGAGCCATCTTGCTAAAACGGTCCACCACTGTCAGGATGGCTGTGTTGCCATCTGACAGTGGTAGACCCGTGACAAAGTCCAGGGAGATGTGGGACCAGGGGCGATGAGGAACCGGGAGGGGTTTCAGGAAGCCGGCAGGAGCTTGGCGGGACGTCTTACTCTGGTTGCAGACCAGGCAGGCATTTACAAAGTCTCTAGTGTCCTGGTCCAGAGTAGCCCACCAAAAATGTTGTTGCAGAACCTCCCTAGTACGAGTGACCCCTGGGTGACAGGTCAGGCGGGAGGCGTGCGCCCACTGCAGGACCTCCGACCTGAATTCCGAATTAACGGTCCTGGGGGCAGGAACTGGGACCAGGCTGTTCCTCCAGCGCAGTCTTAATCCGCTCCTCCATCTCCCAGGTGAGAGCGGCCAGGAGACGGGAAGCAGGGAGAATGCTGTCGGAACGAGAAACGTCCTCATCCTCCTCCACCAGGAACTGCCGGGACAGCGCATCCGGCTTGATGTTTCGGGAACCAGGTCTGTAGGAGAGCGTGAAGAGGAATCTGGCGAAGAACAGGGCCCACCGGGCCTGGCAGGAATTGAGTCTTTTGGCGGACTTGATATACTCAAGATTCTTGTGATCTGTCCATACCAGGAACGGGACCTGGGTACCTTCCAGCCAGTGGCGCCACTCCTCCAACGCCAGCTTCACCGCCAGCAACTCCCAATTCCCGATGTCGTAATTCCTCTCGGCAGGGGATAGTCGCCTGGAAAAGAAGGCGCAGGGATGCAACTTCCCATCTTCGGCCGAGCGCTGGGAAAGGACGGCCCCTACTCCCACATCAGAGGCGTCGACTTCCACCACAAACTGCTTGTCGGGGTCAGGGATGAGGAGGATGGGTGCCGAGCTGAAGCGTCTTTTCAAATGCTGGAAGGCTTCATCGGCGGCCGGGGACCAGCGAAATGGAATCTTGGACGAGGTGAGAGCAGAGAGAGGAGCTGCCACCGTGCTGTAGCCCCGAATGAACCTTCGGTAGAAGTTGGCAAACCCCAGGAAGCGCTGTAGCTGTTTTCGTGAGTCGGGCACGGGCCAGGAGGAAACAGCGGAGACCTTGGCGGGGTCCATCTCCATCCGGTTGTGCCCAATGATGTAACCCAGGAAGGAGACGGAAGTGGCATGGATTTCACATTTCTCCGCCTTGACGAATAATGAGTTCTGTAATAGGCGTTGCAGAACCGTCTGGACATGATGGATATGTTCATGTCGGGACTGGGAAAAAATCAGGATGTCATCGAGATACACAAAAACAAATTTATTCAACAAGTCTCTCAGAACGTCGTTGATCAGAGCCTGGAAGACTGCTGGGGCGTTGGTGAGCCCAAATGGCATCACGAGGTATTCGTAGTGTCCATTGGGTGTGTTGAACGGCGTCTTCCACTCGTCTCCCTCTCGGATTCGTACCAGGTGATACGCATTGCGGAGGTCCAGTCTGGTGAAGATGGTGGCTCCTTGCAACAGTTGAAAGGCCGACGCGATGAGAGGGAGAGGATAGCGGTTTTTAACCGTGATGTCATTCAGGCCCCTGTAATCGATACAGGGCCGCAGAGATCCATCCTTCTTCCCCACGAAGAAAAAGCCGGCCCCAGCAGGAGACGAGGAAGGCCAGATAATACCAGAAGCCAGAGAGTCATTAATGTAGGTTTCCATGGCCTCCCTCTCCAGCCCGGAAAGGGAGTAGAGACGACCCTTGGGTGGAGTCGAACCCGGAAGGAGGTCGATGGCGCAGTCATAGGCTCGGTGAGGGGGAAGAGAAGTCGCCCTTGACTTTTTGAACACCTCCCTGAAGTTGTGGTATTCAGGAGGCACCATGGAAACACGGAACTGGAGGATGGAGTGGGGTCACTAGGCTGTCTGAGGCAGACCTGATGACAAGACGGACTCCAAGCCAGAATCGAACCTGTAGACCAGTCTATGTGAGGGTTGTGTCGGCGAAGCCAGGGGTATCCCAAGATTAGGGGCAGATTCGGAGACCTCAGAACGTGGAATTGGATGGTCTCGTGATGTCTCCCCGATAGCTGCATGGCGATGGGGGTGGTCTGATGAGTCACAGTTCCCAACAGATGACCATCCAAGGCACTGACCGGCAATGGACGAGGGAGAGGGATCTGTTCTACCCCTAATTGATGAGCGAGCTCCTCGTCAATTAGGTTAACATCAGCCCCAGAGTCAATGAATGTGGCAAGAGTGTGGAACCCCTCCTTGAGCCTGAGCTGGACATGAAACAGGGGACGAGGATTGGGAGCAGAGTTCTGGGATCGGCTCAACAGAATGCCCCCTCTTACTGCTGAGCCCGCCCTTTTACTGGACAGCTGGAGACAAAATGGCCGGCCTGTCCACAGTAGAGACACAGATTACCCCGACGTCGTCTCTCCCGCTCCTCAGAAGTCAGCCGGGTACGCCCCACCTGCATGGGCTCTGTCCCCCCCTGTACGGGGTTCGTAGGAAGACCGGAGGAAGATCCAGGTTGAATGGAGAGAGCCCGACGAGTCTCCCCCTCCCGGAGCCGCACCTTTCTCCTCGCCTGGATGCGCCTGTCCAATCGAGTGGTGAGTTCGATCAGACCATCCAAAGAATGAGGGAGATCGAACGAAACCAGTTCATCTTTTATATATGGGGCGAGACCATTGAGGAAAGCGTCACACTGGGCAGCCGGGTTCCAGTCACTCTGTCGAGCCGTCGTTCTGAACTCGATTGCGAAGTCTGCGACAGTCTGATTGCCCTGACGTTGATTCAGGAGTCCCCCAGTGGCGTCGGGACCTGCAGGACTCGGCCCAAAAACCTTGCGTAGTTCCTCAGCAAAGGCTTGAAAAGACACGCAAGCCGGCGTGCCCCTCTTCCACTCTGCAGTTCCCCATAGACGAGCTCGACCCGTGAGGTGATGAATGGCGAAGGCAACTCTGGCTCCCTCTGTGGTGAAGGTGTGGGGTTGCAATGCAAACAGGATTGAACAGTTTGTCAGGAACGGATTGCAACCTTCAGGATCTCCAGCATAGCGTTCAGGAGCCCCTACCCGGGGTTCAGGAGCGGCGATGGAAGATGACGTAGGAGCGTGAGCGGGCTGGGCAGGACCTGGAGCAGGAGCGGCGTGCTGTGTCAGCGTGGTCGCCATCTGTTGCACTTGCGTAGCCAGCTGTGTTAGCGCCCGTTCCAGCGCCAAGGCAGACTGGCGAGCCTCCGCCGCGTTCGAGGTGAGTTGAGCTTCGTGTTGTTGAAGCATCCCCTCTACTCGGGCTAGGCGAGACTGAAGAGCGCCGGAGTCTGCTGGGTCCATTTCTGGCCAGATCGTACTGTAACGGGTGTGTTGAGGACCCAGATGCAGTACACAACAACGCTCTGGCAGTTGGTAATAACTTTTATTAATACCAACACAATAGATGTTCAGCTTACAGACTGAGAGTTCATTCTTCGGGCTGTGAGCCCTAGTAATGTCTCTGGGTGTCTCACGAAGCGAAGAAACGAAGCTTGTACGCACTGCGGCTGGTGATGAGGAAGCCCCGTAGCACCACGAGCCGACAACACGTGTAGGAGTGTTGTCGGGGGTCGAGCGGAAGAGTGGTCGGGGGCAGGCAGGGGTTCGGTCACCGGGAAGTCCGTCCGCGGAGACAACAGCACCAACAGGGATCAGGCAGAAGAATCATCGAAGCCGAGCAGAAAGGTCTTTACCAGCAGAGCCGCCAGTTTTCCGGAACGCCGAAACAGAGCACGTGGTCGGGGACAGAAGGCAGGTAGGTTCACGGGGAGTCAGGCGAGGAGAGCAGGTCGGGAACAGGCAGAGTCGGTAACGGAAGATCTGGCAGGAAAACGCTGGAAAGACATGCATGCTGCAGAGGACGATCTGGCAATGAGTGAGTGGGCTGGAGTGTCTTAAATACCGGGTAGATTGATGATGAGCTGCAGCTGTGGGGAGAGCAGGCTGCAGCAGTGGGCGTGGCTTGCAGGTAGAGCAGGTCAGAGGAAGGTGAGTGGAAAGTTACTGGCAGTGAGGGGGAGGAGGATGCAGGAACCATGACAGGTACAGCATTTTAAATTCTTTGTGCTTTAGCTATATGATAAAATTGGATGACATGACGGCTTGGGTGGTATCATGGTATCATAAATACAGGCGCTCCTCTTTCTATTAAACTCATTGTATGTAGTGCACAGCATGCACCAATAGAGCTCAGTGTCCAGTCTCTACTGGTGGAACAGGCAGCTGAGCTGAAAGACACAGTGACACCTAGTGGTGGAGGGAGAAGTTACAGGACTGTAAGCAGCCGGCAGCCAGCAGGCAGAGAGTGACCGTGGACAACATGTCTTTTTACATCTTACTTGGTGAATTAAGGATTTATTTGGACCAAAATGAAGCTGGTGATTTGTGGAACAGCAGACCTACTAACAAGATTACTAACAAGAGTAACCAAGATGGTTTGGGTGAGTTTTATTTTGTTTCTGTTGAGTTTGAATTAAGTGTGTTTTATGATGAGGTAACGAGACAATTAAGCCATGTCAGTTTTGTGTGACCGAGAGAATGTTGAATCCAAAATATGTACAGTTGTATTTCTATGTAAAATACATGTGAGAGTATTACTTTTCTTTACATTTTTCTATTATGTATTTATTAATCTAAAAAGCTGAAAGTAAGTCGCGGGGAGGGGACTGTTAGTACCACACACTTACACTGTCATACACCCCAGTGAAAATTCACAAAGGTGTGAAATATTACATACCACCCAAACCTAATGAGAGCTCCCTAAAAGTGAAGTGAAATAATCTAGATTGTCCCTGGTGGTTGGCTGCAGTACATGTTATAAACCCCACCCCCTCTATGTTTGTGAATGGGACATGGACCAAACTAAAAAGTTAATGTACACTTCAGATATCTTTTGAAGGGTTTGTTGTTCTGGTAAATTTGGTTTTAATGAGTGATTTGATACTATGAAAGGATGAGGGGGTTGAGGGTTACATTATGATTGACAGCTGTGTGGGCTAATCTGCACACGATGCTCCAGATTGGTTTTACAGGTGTATGGGTGGAAACTAAACACTGCAGAGATCACTTGGTGCTCCTACTCTGGCTCCAAATTACATCACCAAGATGGCGGGGGCCGTATGATTTTTGTACAGTGGGCGTAAGAGAAGATGTGTAGTCCATCTTGATATAAAGTCCATGGCTTTAACTCTAAGGTGTTAACGGTGTATTGAATAATGTTTAACCCTCTTCCCACCCCCGGTAGTTTATTTACAGTCCCTAAAAAAAGTATGTGTTAAGTAAAGGCTTATCTGTGTTTGAATGCTGTTTTATAATGTGATAAACTAATTGGACTCCTGATGAGCTCACATACGCGTTCCTGCTCCTTTGCAGTCCTTTGAAAAAGGTGAGTAGCCAGGATGAGTCCACTGTGGTGCAGAGTGGCAGTGCAGAGATGAGCGCTGAGGAGCAGGATCTGCTTAAATTGTACCACCACAGCTTCAACGATGAGTGGGTGGACCTGGACCTCATCATGGATGTGCTGCACAACATCTGCTCCACCACCTTTGACGGTGAGACTCACCATTGGATTTTAACAACTTATGATGTTCAACAATTATTTCACAAATTAATTCACTCTACCACGTTAACCTGTTTCCTATTCAACTTGACTTTAATCACAGATTTCAGGATTATTAGAATGTGAGTGTTTTATCTGTTGGTCTTCAGGTGCTGTTCTCATTTTTCTTCCTGGATACAGTGAGATAGTGGCACTCAGGGACTGCATCCTGTATGACGATAAGAGATTCTCCACCCACTCTGAGAGGTGAAACATAAGCTACACATAAGAAGAAAGAAAGACATTTTATCATCATGCAATATCTATAACATGAATTCTTAAAATACATTATAACAAATGAATTACCACCTTGCATGTGTATGCATGCACAAACCAGTTTGCAGTTACAGTTTACATCTATGTCTGTCCAGACTTATATGTTGCCATGACCTTGAATGTGCAAATGCTGCAAAGAACCCTTAAATTGTAAAACAGGGATATCTCACACATGGCAGCACAGAAGATCTCAATATTAGTGTAGCCAATTCAGTATCCGATCAAATGTCTTCCCTACATTTCATGAGTTATGCCGTTATAATAATGGTCAAAAAATGTGTTTGCAGAACATTCAGATGTTGCAGTGAAGTTGACCTTTGACCTTTTGGATATCAGAGGTCACCAGTTCATAAATGGCATATGAATTGTTGAGTTATGGCCAAAAAAACAAAAACGGTTTATGAGTTCACAGTGACCTTGACCTTTGACCACCAAATTGTAATGTCCATCCTTGAGTCCGAGTGGAAGTTTGTGCCAAATTTGGAGAAATTCCTGCAAAGTTTTCTTAAGACATACTGGTTCATGAGAATGAGATTGACAAAGGCTCAGTGACTTTAACCTTTGATCACCAAATTGTAATGTCTTCATGCTTTAGTCCAAGTGAATGTTTGTGTCACAGTGACATTGACCTTTGACCCTTGACCACCAAATTCCCTCAAATGCCCTGGACGTGTTCTTGAGGTATCACAACATTAGAATGAGATGAAAAACCTGAAAACATAATGCCAATGCTGAGGCATAAAGATACTATATCTACAGATGTAGACTCACTCCTGGATCTATCTTGCCTTAACCAACACACATATGTATCATTTTCTTTTAACATGTCCTTATTTTGTGAGCGTCTTTTTGTGCCATTTGGTCAGTTGATAGTGCAGAGCATAGTATAACACAGCAGTGTATTGCATTGAGTGTCTGTGACAGTCTGACAGTGGGTTGTTGTCTCTCAGGTACCAGGTGTTCACTCTCCATTCAGACATGCAGACTCTGGATCAGAAGAAAGCCATGAAGCCCTCTCCTCATGGTGTCCGCAAGATAGTGAGTCTGATCTAACACAACTCACTCAAAGATATTTTTTGCTGTTTAAGGTCAACACAAGTCAGCAGCATCTTGACGCACACTCTAACTGGTTAACTGTCCAATTTCTCAACATCAACTCTAGTCAATTTTCACTCCAAATTCCAACATTGGAAGAACATAGTCCACATTGAACTTTGTTGACTACTTCCGTCTATATGACACATCCTGCCAATTGACTTGGGCAAATAGCTGGTTACTGATGACCAGTGTAGTTTTACAGTTTTGTTTGTGTTTTTACAGAAAATATATCCTCTATCAAACTAGATAATAAGTGGTCTTGTTTTTCCCTTTTAGATCCTGTCTACAAACATTGCTGAGACGAGCATCACCATCAATGACGTGGTGTTTGTCATTGATTCAGGAAAGGTCAAAGAGGTAGAGTTACTGCTGAGGAGTTGCACTTACATGCAAGAGTAACATGAAGTCAAACCCAAGATAGAATTTCAATTTAATTCAATTCAGTTCAGTTCAATTCAATTTTAATAATGAAGCCCATTATCACAAAATACAGCATGCCTCAGAGGGCTTTACAGTATACTACACCCCTCTGCCCTTAGACCCTCACATCACATCGTCGGAAAAACTCCCCCAAAAAAACCTTTAACGGGGGGTGGGGGGGGAATGGTAGAAACCTCATGAAGAGCGACTGAGAAGGGATCTCTCTTTGGGGACGGACAGATGTGCAATAGATGTCAGAAATAACAATTAAATTGCAGTAATGACAAAGAGAAAAGAGAAAGAGAGAGGGAGAGAGGGGGGAGAGAAGCACAGCAATACTGGTAACAATAGCATATCATATAACAATAGTGATAGACGTAAAATTACTAAATGCCATCTATGATAGCATGTGATGTTACATGCAAATATCATAAGTGTTGATAAGAGTCCCATGTGTATATTAATAGTGGAGGCATGACGCATAATAATGGCAGTAGAAGGCATTGTTGAACAGGATCATGGCATCTGCGCAACCAAGGCCCACAACACAGGCGCAGCCTCAGACAGGACCACAGCATCAGCACAGCCATCACCACGATCGAGGCGCAGCCAAGGTTGCAGCTAAGAGCCGGTAAAACTACAAAACAAGGGAGCACGAATGCTTCGGAGAGGCAACCAAGTTAATGTAATGCAGTAAAAACACAAGAGCGTTTGCAGATGGAGGGAGCAAGAGAGGGAAAATGGAGCTTAGTGTAACCTAGAAAGTCTTCTGGCAGACTAAACCTATGTCAGCCTAACTAGGGGCTGGTCAAGGCAACCTGAGCCCTAATTATAAGCTTTATCAAAGATGAAGGTCTTAAGCCGACCCTTAAAAGTGGAGACGGTGGCTGCCTCCCTGACTGAACCTGGAGGATGGTTCCATAAAATAATAGCGTGGTAACTGAAGGCTCTGGTTCCTATCCTACATTTGGAGACTTTGGGAACCACAAGTAACCCTGCGTTTTCAGAGCGCAGTGCTCTTGAGGCTTGATAGGGAACTATGAGCTGCGACAGATAGGACAGAGCCTGTCCATTCAGAGCTTTGTAGGTAAGGAGAAGAATTTTAAATTAAATTCTGTATTTTACATGGAGTCAGTGCAAAGAAACTAAAACAGGAGAAATGTGATCCCTTTTGATCCTGTTAGTACACATGTAGCAGCGTTCTGCACCAGTTTGAGAGACTTCAGGGACTTGTAGGGGCAACCAGATAATAGGGAGTTTCAGTAATCCAGCCTTGAAGTAACAAATTTGTGCACTAATTTTTCAACGTCTTTTTGAGACAGGATATGTCTAATTTTTGCCATGTTACACAAGTGAAAGAAAGCAGTCCTTGAAGCTTGTTTTAGATGGGAGGGAAAAGATAAATATTGATTGTATAGACGTATTGTATAAGTTGGTCCTTACAGTTGTGCTAGAGGCCAAGGCAATGCCATCTAAAGAAATTTTATCCTTAGAATAGGAGTTTCTGAGGAGTTCGGGGCCAAGAACAATAACTTCAGTTTTGTCTGAATTTAACATCAGGAAATTGCGGCTCACCCAGGTCTGAAGGCATGCTTGTAGTCTAGAAACTGATCAGTTTCATCTGGCTTCATAGATAGATACAGTTGCGTATCATCCACATAACAATGGAAATTTATAGTTATTTCTTAAAAACATTTTTTGGGGGGCATTTTTGCCTTTAATCGATAGGACAGCACAAGTGTGAATTGGAGAAAGAGAGAGGAAATGACATGCAGCAAAGGGCCGATGCCAGAGTCTAAGCCGGGGCCGCTGCGGCGAGGACACAGCCTCTATACATGGGGCGCCTGCTCTATCCACTGAGCCACCAGGCACCCCACAGAGTTATCTCTGATAATGTTGCATATGGGAAGCATATATAAAGTGAAAAGGATTGGTCCAAGCACAGAACCTTGTTGTACCCCGAAGCAGACCCGCAGGCATGGAGGATTGATCAATAATATGAACAAATTGGGAACAATCTGATAAGTATGATTTAAACCAGCTTAGTGCCGATCCTTTAAGGTCAATCAAGTGTTCCAGTCTGTGCAGTAAGATTTTATGGTCAATGGTGTCAAACTCGGCACTGAGATCTAATAGGATTAATACAGAGACCAGTCCTCAGTTTCACGCTCAGTAAATAACTCTTAAATGTTTTTCCTGTCGTAGAAGTCTTTCGATACTCTCACTCATGTCTCCATGTTAAAGACTGTTTGGATCTCAAAAGCCAGCGCTCTGCAAAGGAAGGGAAGGTAACATCAATACTGTCCATGTTCTGACATTTTAAGCACCTCAAAAGATGTTGAATCTTGATGTTGAGTCTGCTGTATGTGTGACCTGTCCACAGAGCTGGCCGCTGCAGACCAGGGATATGCTTTCACCTCTTCAGTCGACTCAGGTTCAAGAGCATGCAGGAATTTCAGGTTCCACAGCTGCTGCGGATGCCTCTGCAGGTAGACACACACACACATGTGCGCACACACAAACACACACACACACCTCAGTTTCATCCTACATCAAGCAAGTCATTTGTTTTTCTGAAAGACTGACTTTACAGTTTCACACACAAAATAAATCAATTCTGCTTTTTTAAATATATACACAGAATGTGCACAAAGTGACAAGAACAACAGCATCAAAAGCAAAATTGTGCTTGGTCTGGGAAGTATAGAGAAAATCAAATATCACTATATTTGTCACCAAATATTTCTGTATCAGTATTGTGCCAATATTGTATGGTTGACTCAAGGTGCTTTCGCCAAATATTTACACAGTGAGTACTATACTATGATGTTGATTTAATGTTAATATATGATCCAGCCCTATAGGAAACCAGTACATTTTTACACAGGTTTTAATATTTTTGGGAGATTTCAAAAAGCATGTTTGTATTTTGCTAATCATGAGGCTTGGCCACCTCCAACACCATCTATCTGCCACACTTAAAAATAAAAGATACTGTTCTGCTGACTGACTGGCATCTTATAACATTACACCGCAGTATTTACTGGGCTGTAAAATACACTGAGGAGGTCACAGAGAAGGTTTGACTGAAGTCCATTTCTCTTTTTAAAGTTAAAATCCTGGACTCAGGCAACACACATTCATGTCAACAAAGGTATAGCTTGCATATGATGATAGGTAGTTTGTTTGTCTAGATTGTTGAGAAGACTGCTGAAGCTTCATACTGTGTTACCTTTAGCTGACTGTAGGGACTTATGTGGTATTGCACTTTGTTGATCTTATCTTCCATCTCTTCCACTGGAGTCACTTTAGAAAAGATGTTTCATGGCCAGTATAACACTTTTTTCAAACATATTTTTATGGGTTTTTGAAAACATACAAACTGACACACAGCATAGCGAAAGGACAACAGTAAAAATAAAATGAACTCATCCACTAATTGTTATACATATGCGCACATGAACACATACAGACACAAACACATACAGAACCTTTAAAGGAACATGCAGCTGCACAAAATAAAGGCCCATCTAAGGGCTCGTACCTTTGTGATTAACTACAAAAACATGCAAGAAGGTAGATAAATGTGACTTGTGATTTTCACAAAATTATCAGAAGAGCCATTCAATGTAAATTTCTGTTTCTCAAGTTTGAGTTGCTGTATCACCTCCCTCAGTCACTGAGTCCAGCTTGGCAGGCGAGAGTTCTTCCACTGGTGAAGGATCAATCGCCAAGCTAATGAAGTAACAAAGTTTACAATTTTAAGTTTGCTTCCTGACAAATTCTTATTTTCCTCCCCTGCAAGACCAAAAATTGCTATTAATTGATCTGGATGAATTATCATCTGACAGTGTTTTGAATGTTCGGCTCCAATAAAGGGACAGGTTAGGACAGAGCCAGAATGAGTGTGCCAGGGAGGCAGGTGACAGTTTGTACTTGTCACAAGTGGAATCGACATGTGGGAACATTTTAGAGAGTTTGACTTTGGAGTACAGTATAATGCTGTTTTGTTGCAATTGTATGTTCTTGATTTTGAACATATTTTTCAGTATTTTGTAATATCAAAAATATCGTTATCACAAAAATACCCTGAAATATTGATATTATTTCCTGTCCATATCAATCACCTCTAATAAATAAATATTTAGCTGAAGCTTTATTACTTGGCTTGCTAATTGTGATTTGTATGCAGTAGCTAACAGAGAGTGATACAGAGACAGAGGCCTCCAGTCATCATTTTGAAAGACCAGCACAGAGCAGACTACAAACTGGTCGCTAAGAGCGCACTCTTTTGTGTTTGCACAAGACGCCAAACTAGAGGAGCTAATTCATCCTGTGCATTAATGGGGCAGCCTGGGCTCAGAGGTGGAGCGGGTCGTTCTTTGTCTGGAGGGTCAGTGGTTTGATCCCGGGTTCCTCCACTCATCACATCAAACTGATGATCGGAGTGTCTGTGTGTGTGAATGGTTACTGAGTAGCACCTGGCACCCTATATAGTAGCCTCAGCCACCAGTGTGTGTGAATACTATAAAACTTCAAATATAGGCCTACTCCCAATTCGACACCCAGTCCCTTTTACTAGTCCGGTGTAGCTTCACATTTTGACAAATGAAGTCCTGTCTCAGTTAGAGGTTCGGTTGCTATGCAAGTCATTTCTATAGAAGTTCTTTGGATGTATAAAACTGGGTTGATGGCTACCAGCATCCAAATATAAATGTTTGACTTTTGTCAATATGGACATGCACTGTAAGCTTAGTAAGATTCTCTACAATGCCATCATTCAGTTATTTTTACTGAAGACATAAGCACCAAAAAAGAAGTCATACTGGCAGAGTAAACGAGAGACGCAAAAAAAGAGGTTTAATGAAACAATTTGACTGGAATTCCATCTTTGCTGAGCAACAGTTTTATGGTATGTGAGTGAATTTATTATGAAAGCTGTTTAAATGATTGGAAGAGTAGAGTCACGCTATACAAGTGCATTCCTTTATTACCTCTTTTATTACCTCCTTTACGTATTTCCAACCGTTTTTGTGCATTTCACATTCCTGAAATCCATGATGCTGCACATATGTCAGTATCACATTTTGCAGTATGATGTGACAGTTAACAACATAAATCTTCCTCACTTGAAAGTCAGCACACAATAGGAAGTAATAGAACAATGGCTGCTGTCACTATCAGGACTTTTCTTTAGCTTCTATTTTGTTGTTTTCTGTTTTTTTCAAAATATGCATACAAAATGTCCTTATGAACAAACATGCATATACATTCTTAAGTGCAAAGAGCATTTACACATGCATACTTAGTAAGAGAACAGACAGATAAACAAGCAAAAAAATAAAATAAAAAGAAAGAAAAAAATGAAACAAAAGAAAGATAAAAGAAAATTATAGAAATGAAATTTAAAAAATGATGTCAAAGATGTCATTACAGTTAATGCTGTGTTATCAAGAATCAGTCATGGATTTATTTTATTTAAATGGTCAGGACTTCCTATTTTTTAAGGATTCTTATTGAATTTAAGTCAATCTTGATGAGCATCAACACAATGCTACTCAAAATGCAGAAGGCTTAATAATAGCCTGTAATAGTGATTAAAGGTCATGTTGTGTGTTTAAGGAATTGTGTCTGCAAACCAAACTGCTGGCCCCGTCCTCCTGTCCAGTCGCTAAGTTCTTGTCCAAAGCTCCACAGCCTCCTGCTGCACATGCCATCAAGAATGCTGTGCAAATGTTAAAGGTAACAAGTCTTGCTATATACCTCACTTAATACCGATCTGTTACTGAAGCCACTATACACACAGAAAAGCCTCCACATGCACATCCATCATTCCAGCAAGTCAAAGTCATTGGGTTTCTATTGATTCTCATCACCTTTTCCTTCAGACAATCGATGCGATGGACCAGTATGAAGACCTGACTGATCTGGGCTACCACCTGGCTGATCTACCTATTGAGCCCCACCTGGGCAAGATGGTGCTGTGTGCTGTGGTGCTCAAGTGTCTGGACCCCATTCTAACCATTGCCTGTACGCTGGCATATCGCGACCCTTTCATCCTTCCTGCCGAGGGCTCGCAGAAAAAAGCTGCTCTGCTTTGCCGCAAACGCTTCACTTCCTTGACCTTCAGTGACCACATGGCCCTGCTCAGAGCCTTCCAGGTAGGGGAGTGACACATAACAAGTGCTTGATTTTAGGGGAGATGTAAGGCGGTGCTCCAAACTTGGGTATTAAGACTTTCAAGTAATCACAATAATTTGGAGAGGTCATAAAATGAGTAACAAGTTAGGAAAGAAGGAAAGAGACAGTATTAATCAAGGTAATTTTAGATTGTTTCTGACTTTTCTTAAAACTTTCACTTTTTCTCCTGTGAAATACATGCCAGTTTAACCCCTTCAGTTCTCTAAAACTGTGAAAATGAAACATGTCTGAATGGTTGTTTTCTGCACATCAGCAGATTATTTTTCTACCCAAAACAGAATGGGCTGGTGGAAAAATGTGCAGTAGGGTCTTTTTTTTTTTTTTAGAGAAAGTTTTTCCCCAATTCTGGTGAGGAGCCTGACAGCAGCAGGTAGTCAGCACCGGAAGGCTTCAGATCACTCACAGTAGGAGTCAAGCTAAAAATAGTGGGATGCAAAGGCTCAGACACTCCAAACCAACATCAGAGAACTCGCAAAACCCGACTGCTGCATCGCCGCATGTTGCTGTGTCTCGGTTAAAAAGTTGTAAATGAACACACCAAACTGACAGCCAACCTGCACGATGACTCAGCATTGACCTATGGCCAACTGTTGGCTTGGTGTGTCAGGGTCATTAATGCTCAACATAAGATACGTATCTGGAGACTTCGGTCTGTAATCTGCGCTCATTTTTCCTGAGTTTGACCACATTTCCTGAAAACGTTCGCATACAGATTAAACGGAGCTGTAGCACAGGAGATTGTGCAGGCAGTGTAGCGTAGTTTGAGCGAGATGATGAAGACATTGAAAAATGGCGAAATAGAACAAATCAGTAATATAGTTAAAATAATTGTCCCTCCACATGTCATGTATATAATGGCTGCCCACACCTCCACCATTTATATAGCTGCCTCTGTTAAAAGGTACATTATTACGTTCTCCTCCACAGTCGCCTCATTTGTTGTTGTGTGAAACTTTTGACTCTGCTCTCTAGTGCCATCTATTGGTTGTGTCTTTGAAGCGGACACATCTATTTTGTTTTGTAAAGGGAGTATACTGTAAATGAGCCTAAAGAGGGTTTTCAAAACACGATTTATTTCAGCTCTAAAGGGGACTCTTTAGGGAGCAAACCTCTGTGACTGTGTGAACAAATGCTCTGCAATTCATCTGCATAAAGCAAAATGAGATTACCATCAAATAGTCTCTTAGTATGACATGAGAAACACTGTCCCATGGTCAACACATTTAGACAGCACTTAATAAAGAAAGAAAAATGGAAATCTATTTTGTTGTCACTTCAAGAAATGACAGACAGAAATAAAGCTGAAGCAGTAGGAAGGGATTTTATGGTTCTGGTAAAGTAATGATTTTTGTTCTCAGAGTAACATGTGACAGTTTCTCTTCATGTTTGTCCCATGTGCTGACAGGCATGGCAGAAGGCCCGCAGTGATGGCTGGGAGAAATCTTTCTGTGAGAAGAACTTCCTGTCCAAGGCAACCATGTACATGATACTGGGCATGAGGACACAGCTGCTGGGACAGCTCCGTGCCATTGGTCAGGTCCACTTTCATGTCCTTGAGACTGTATTTTGCTCTCCACCAAGTGTGTGTGGTATGACCCAACATCACCACACTGACTGTCATCTTTAATTGGCCTTTTGGCTTTCTTAGTGTCATTATCACATAAACCTTTAGGGCCTGCTTAAGTATTACACATACTCGGATAACTCTGCACACAAAATGCGCTTTTCAAAATCAAGCTTTAAAAACATTTTATACACCAATATAACTTCTTGTTTCATTGATTTAATTTTGTAGGCAACATCAGTCCTAATCATAAATATCAAATATTCATTAGGTTTCAGAATTTGAACCCTTTAAATGCCAGATTTTTGTTTTTAGATGAAAAGAATAAACAAAAAATGAATTATCTTCAGTATACTACATGCCAAGTTTTTGTTTTCTTTTTTGTTGATGACAACCTGGAATATGTCAATGATTAGCAGCAACATTGACTGTGACAGTGTACCTAGTGGAAATAGCATGTATTTTCTCCATATGCCAAATATGGTATAAAATGACATCATCAGGTAGAAAATGGAAAAAAATGAAGAATTTCAAGTCAAAAGCCCAGAAAGACACTCAGAAATAACACAATACATGTTTTTATGCTTCAATGGCTTTAGGATCAAAAATGTCAGTTTAAATGGGTTTCAATGGAGCATTTTTTGCACTTTAGTTTCCACGGTGTATTTTAGACTTTTTGTGGGAGCTGAGCAGGAAATTCCAATATTAAACAAAAATACACAAAATGCCAAAATGTATGCCTTATGCATGAACACAGCCAAACTTGGGGAAATGGGGAATGAAAAGTGTGTAAAATGAGCTAAACAGCCCCTAAGGGTTAATATCAAAGCCACAACAACAGTCCCTCAGAATTGGTCCTGTAATATAACAGTGAAAAAAATAAAGTCTGTACTGGCTAAGATTAACACCTGATCAGGACATTTGTAATTTTAGTCGTGTTTGGTGAATGAATAAAGATAAGAATTAGAAATGGTCTGTTTGTCTCTCAGGGTTCGTGCGAGCCCGTGGGGGCAGTGACATCCGTGATGTGAATCAGAACTCGGAGAACTGGGCTGTGGTGAAGGCAGCCCTGGTGGCTGGCATGTATCCAAACATGGTCCATATCAACCAGGAGAACTCCCTGCTCTCTAGTCACAGGAAGAAGAAGGTCCACTTTCATCCCACATCAATCCTGAGCCAGCTCAAGGAGGTAGGACAACAAATCACTGACTTGATACTTGATATGGGATTCTGTCTTTACATCGTGGTCTTATCACTAGAGGGGTTTTAACTCACCTTCTGTCCACTGAGCACTGCCCAGGGGACTCAGATCTTTACAGGCCATGCAGAATACATGTCTGCACTGTAGTTATCACATGTATCATGAACCCATGTGTGGTAAAAATCTTTTTCTGCACAGAAAGAGAGGACACAGATATTTACAGTTTGCATCATCCATTCATTCAGTTGTTCAGTTCCATCTGGCAGACAAAACAAAAAACAACGCTGGTTGTAACTCTTAGCTCTGAGTCAGACTTTACACCCAGGAGACTTCAGACAGTTGGTGCACTCAGCTCTGATGACCAAACTACCTTATTTTTAAAGTCTTCCACACTGTCATGTGCTCCACTCTGAGCGTCACTCTTCAGGCAGTGCATGCGTGAAACCTGGAGCTGCAGCAGAATGACACCATGGGAATAAGAAAATAAAGAAATAAAAACAAAGAACAACATATATTTGACTTGTCATTTTGTTTTTGTTTCCTTATTTATTTGGTTTTTCCTCTCAAGCGGATGATGAGAAAACAAATGTCTTTTTTAAATATTTGGTTTATACAGAAAAACAAATAAATGATACTCTCGCTAATTTTTTTTGTTTTTTAGTTTGCCAAATGGAATTGAATGAAAGGATGATACACAGACCATATACATTTCAGCATATATGTTTTGTCTTTACGTTTTTGAAAAACCACAATGACACAGGTTTGTCCACCTTCCATGTGAAGAGGTGGGTGAAGCCACGCAGCTAGTGAGTCATAGAAGAGAGAACCACATGTAAACATGGATCCCTGGTCCCAGATACTTAATATTGAGTGACTTGGACTTGATCATGGGCAAAAATTACTTTAACTAGACATCCCAAGTGATGAAGTTAGAAGGCAGAAGGTTGTAGTTATGTGACTATGTGTGTTTGCTGTTTAGTTCAGCCCAGCCAAATCTACCCAGGCCCTTCCCACAGACTGGTTGATCTATGATGAGATGAGCCAAGGTCACAGGATGGCCAGCGTCCGCTGTTGCTCCCTGGTGACTCCCATCACTGTGGCCATATTTGCAGGGTGTGCCAAACTGCCCAGCCCTGCCCTGCAGGAGCCCGCTGTACACAACGCTAATGGTAAACTATTTGAATTTCCATCATTTAACATGTTAGCAATGTGGGCTAAGTGTGGCGATGTTGCGCTCTCAGTTCAAAACTCTTGTACACGGCAAGGTATTTTGCCTGTTGTCCAGATTGCCATGAATCTGCCATCATGGTTCCTAACGATACAGAGATTCTGTCCACAAATGATACTCTGAGAATTGAACTGGGTGTAAATCAAGTCATCCCAACACTGTCCAGGTACTTGAGCATTTTCTCCCAGGCTCTGGCCTGACTTGAGTCTGTCAAACATTGCCTCCTCCCCTAACACTGGGAGTCTTTCGCCATTCCAAAACCTCTCTGAGGCCAGCTGAAGGAGACATGCTCGTCCCACTTTCCTTAACTCTTGACTTCTTGACATTGTTAAAATCACGTCAAACAATGTACTTGATGTGATATTTTACATTGTTTTGCAAACATTTGAAGACATTTAATCTTTTAAGTTTCATAGTGTTTAACAAAGCTCTCTTCCTGCTGAGTGTTTTCTGACAGAAGTGTTTTCAGAAGCTTGCCTGTGCAGATTCAGTCTTGGTCTCCTTGTTGTTTCCTTCAGACAGTGACAGTGAGCCAGAGGATCTGGCTGAATTGAGGCTTGATGACTGGCTCACCTTCAAACTGGACAGAGAGGTGAGGAAACATTGTTATCAACACTGACCTTTCAACCTTTTGAAACTTAGTTTATGAATTTCAATGGGATTTTTTCCCCTAAGATGTATTTTGTTTTATGTCAGAGGTTCCCAAACTTTTTCTATGTTGTTGTATGTAATAACTTAATCACTGATTTTTGGGAAATAGAAAATAGCAAAATGTTTAGTTCACTGGATCATAGCTCAGCTTCTTCACAGTTGAGGATTCTCACTGGCAGGCTAAGAGGGAGTTTCAGCCAATATGAGCCTGCTCTTAGCTGGTGTTGATGCTGTTTATCTGATAGTTTGTATTAAGTCTTTTTTAAACTTGCATACTGTCTCATATCTCATGTTGTGTGCAATGTTGTCAGACTGCAGGACTGGTGTTTGAACTTAGGCAGAAGTGGCAAAGTCTGTTCATCAAGAGGATCCGTTGTCCTTCAAAGCCGTGGTCTCAACAAGACGAGGCCATTATCCGTACCCTGGTCTCTGTACGTCACTTTCTCTTTTCTTCCTCAAAGTTTCACTTGGTTTTACAGGAAGGAACAACAACATAAAGGAAACAGAGCAACAGCAGTGTGTGCAGGTTTCAAATATCTGATGATGAGCCTCAGACAAGTTGTCATCCTCCTCTTCATTTTAGTGTATTTTGGCTGTGTGTAATTCTATATTCACACTGGTTGATATATGTGTGTAAAAATGCAGTCAGACATTAAAAAGGTGCGTATTTTATTGTTTTATCTGTAGTGCTGGGAACTGTAATGAAACTTTGAAAAAACACAAACAACAAAAAACACATTATCTTCTTGAAGCTTTTAAAAATTTCTCAAGAAACCTTTCTTTGCCCCTGCCAGACTATACTTGGCAAATATCTGCCTTCCTCAACTTCTGGTCATGTAACAGATCTATCAAATTATATGTTTAATAATTTGCACAGCATCAGCTCAATCACTCCAACAATTCCACAAGAAAATTGATGTAGAATCTTGACTTATTTAAATTCTACATCAATTTACTGTACTTGTACATCAGAAAAAAACAATAAGTAAAATCTGTGTAATGCAAGAATGGCGCAAAACTCTGTAAAGGAATATTTCAGATTTTTTGAAGTGGGGATGTAGAGGTCACATATCCAAAGTTAGTGTATTGCATACAGTAGATTTAAGTTGACACGCCCCAGTTTGGAGAAGCAGGCTGGACATGGAAACTGTGGAGGGGTCAGCAACAAAATGTATTACAGCCACCTAAAAAAACAATATCAGTTTTAAGTGAATGCTATATTAGGAATTTTTTAGACTCCTTTACCTTTTTGTCAGAAAGTGATTTCCAACGGGAAAATGAAGCCGTTATATCGCTCTCTTCAAAGCCAGACTCCATTGAGAAAAACAGTGATTTAACATCACTGAACACAGGAGCTTCTGGCATACTGCTGCATCAAACAGTGAGATTGTTTGTGTTATTGTGTGACTTTGGCTTTTAAAAGGTTTAGTTCAGATTCACCAAAGTCACACAACAACACACTGACTGATGGAGGCAGCAGTAGACCAGCAGCTCCTGTGTTCAGCAAGCTAAAATGAAGATGTGGTATTGAAGCAGTGAACAGCTTCTCTGTTAGAACAGGCTGTCTGACAAAAGGGTAAGTACAGCATACATTTACACTGATGTTAATATTTTAAGTTGGCTAATGTATGATTTGTTGCTGACCCCTCCACAGCAGTACATTACTCAGCTTCCATGTTGGACTTTAGCCTGCTTCTCCAAACTGAGGGTGTGCCGACTGACAGCTGCTATATGTTAGATACTGTCTATGGATCAGTAGCCCCTACAACCCCACTTGAATTTAGTGACAAATTGAAAATTTGGTCACTATTCAGAATTTACAGTAAAGAAACTGGCTATTGTTTATTTCTGACTTATAATCCAAAATTTCAGGCAAAAACCAAAACTAAAGTACTGTTGCTGATCACAACTATGATCTCTGTGCTCTTTGTAAAGCCAAACTAATTTCTCTCGTGTTATTAAAGGTCTAAAAATTGAGAGCCAATTCTTGAACAGGTCTATCTTTTCCACCGTCTGTCAGTGAAAATGGATTGATCATGTGTGGACTTGACATGGGAATGTACAGTATGCTCAACAGTTACCACATGAGGAGGCTTTGCTGCTGCGGCTTGTGTTTCATCCATGTGCTTAACTTTGCACAATATTTCCATGATGCATGATGCCACATTATATTTGTTGATGTGTACGCTTACTTCATGAGCAGCCTGGACATGGTTTAGGTGGCTGGATATGTATGAGAGCTATGATCAGACCCAAAAAAAGTCAGGCCTGACCTGATCCTTCAGCATTCCTTAATGTTTTCATTCGTTATGATGGTAGCATAGCTCATACTTTATTCATGACATTACACAGATTATAAGGTCTGCATTTAAAGAGAAAAACACACTGGGATTCAAGCCTAACAGAATGTTGAGAAACGATGAATGAATGAGAATCAGGATCTCATGTCTATATCTATAATGTACTGCTCTAGCTTGTGTTTGCAGAACAGACAGCAGGCAGCAGGTTAATGACTGGAGCTCTATCTGCTGTCTCTCAGGTTCTTGCAGCAGAGGAGCAGGAAGCAGGCCTGCAGCAGCCCACAGGGGTTGGCCAGAGGCCCCGGCCTATGTCATCAGAGGATGGGCCCCAGGCTTTTGTGAAGAACTCCAAGCACAGCCCCCAGCCACACACCAATGACAAGTATAAAGTAGTCTCTAAAACATTCACATTGCATTCTCACAGTACTGGTATCTCTAACTTTGATACAATACCTTGATGTCAGAAGTTGACATCAAAGGCATACAAGGTTTTTTTTTTTTAAGATAAATATAACAAGGCTATAACTAGACATGAGGGACTTGTTTTTGGTTAGTAGCAGAGAGCAGCTGTTTGACTGCCCAGAAGCAGGTTTTGCTGCCCGTAATAGTCTTTTCTTTGCCTCATCAGAAACAAATCAGTCTTATTTGGAAATTGCTAAATTCTGATGTATTTCTATTAAACCATCCTTTTAAGAAATAAGGAGCAAAAGACTAAATCATTTATTTTGCTGCACTCCAAGGCTTCTCAGAAGTGAGATAGGTCTTAGAGTCTCAGATAAAATACAGAGTTGAGGCTTGAATTTTATCACTAAGACAAATTTAGACATTTTAAGATCATAAAATAGAATCAGGCTGGGACAAGAGGAAGGCTATTTCTCAGGAAATGAATTTAAAAAGTCAGAATAGTTTTGAAATACTGTCAAAATGTTTTCTTTCTTCTGGGTGTAGGAAACATTAATAGCAGGAGAGAGCATGAAACAAAGCTGGTACCATTATCAGTACTGCAGAACATGAGTACTAAAATAGTTTCAAATATTCAGAACCAATATGTATTGATACATGAATATTTTTTCATTGCAGTGTGATGTATTGTGGTGCTTAAAGATATCACTGTTCTCCCAGGAAGTGATCTGTGAGGATAAAAAAATCATCTCCACTTCCCTTATTTAGTGTCTGGTTCTGCTGTTAAAATGTGACACAGCCTGACACAGCAGCACCTCTAATCCCTCTAGTTTTCTGTCTCTACAGTAATGGTTTGACAGATGTGTGCTCCACTGTTTGACATGAGGGGTGTGGAGGGAATGTCAGATGATCTTTATGATGTTTAAGAGTTTGCGTGTCATTCTACTCTCCACCTCCAACCTATGGGGCTATTCTGCAAGAACAGACAATCCATTAAGCCTAACATTTCACAAATTGAAACTAAATACAAAATATGCCCAACGAAAACACACCAATTCCTGTTTATTGCAAGAAGTTTTTACGCTCGCAAGAGGTGGTATTATAGGGGATAGGAAAATACCATATTTGGCCAAACTGCAATGGAAACAGTTTTTTGGCTCTTCTAGGTCACATGATACTATGACTATGTGCTTGTCAGTAAGAACTGGTTCCCTCATGATGCAGCAGGAGCTACAAGAGGTGTTATTGCATCACATACACTTCAAACACTAAGTGGATCATCTGGAAGTTTTGAATCCTCAATTCCTCTGTGAAATTGTGGACTATAACCTCCCAGAAATCCCTCATATATGGCCACTCCCACGTTTAAGGGGCTCGCCTTTAAATTATGGTGGCTGCAATTGAAATAAAGCTGCTAATGTTTTGAGCATCCATTGCCATGCTTTTTGGAATGATATCACCAGAGGAGAAGTCGCAGAACATCACTCAGTGGAAACACAGTCATCTCGCAATTGTGTTTTATCCACATTTCGAAAATACCGCATTTGTTTTGCACAAATCTGTAATGGAAACCCGACCGCTGGCTCTGATGCTGCTGCCTCATCAGGACCTCTGTAATCAGCCTCAGTGTTGCCCCTTCAGCCTAGCCTGTTGTCCAGGTGAACTCCAACATATCTGTACCCCTCCAGAACCTCGACACCCTCTTCAAGACTCCCTTGAAATCTTTACTAAACTTCAGGCACCATAGTTTGAGTTTCCTGGAAGACCAGATGTCTCTATACTCTTAATGCCATCCACTACCTGCTTTCTCAACCCTCAGATCTGAACCTCATCACATTTAGGCTGCTCTTCCTGTTCCACTCCACACTGCAGTCCTCCATCTCTGTTACACAGAGATGCCACTGTACTGCAGTAAAGATCTGCCATTACACCATCTTTGCTTTTTCACACTGAACCAAACAACGCACATATAATGCTACTGCAGTATGGGATTTTTAGATAGAATGCTGGCGTTCTGGAAGAAAAAGTAGCATAACATGTAACACAACAGCATCAGAGTCAAGTGCTCGTGTGCCTGTAGTTACTAGTGTAGTGCCTAGTAGTGCCTACTACACTGGCTGTCCATTTTACATAGATATGGATTTGGCTCTGTTACTGCCTTCACTACTGGTTTTAGCAAGTCAAGTCCGTCCTTCATTCAGTTTTTGTATCCTTTATTCAGAACACTGAATGCAGCATTTCCATCTTAAATAAGCTGAGTAAAAGGAGCCTTTACAGAGGCTAAACACTGATCAAACAAACGCTGCACAAGCATTTGTAATGAATCAGACTAGATCAGAAAACAGAAGGACAGCTTACTGTCCTTACTAAACTTGAAATATTAAGCAGGATGAATCAGACATACAGGCCTGCCTGTAGTACAAGCCTGCCTGATATGAAGACCTGCCTCTCTCTGCAGTTAGGTAAATAAAAGCCTAGGCAGGCGTTTGGGAACGTGGAATAATCAGTCATGGTATATTTTAATGTTTCACTTTATATTCATACTAATGCTACATTATACTGACTTCCATCAGGTCCTGTAGGATGCCAGCAGCACAGACTGTGCTCCAAAGGAATGGCCACAGCAGAGATGAAGCCTCACTGCCCAGAAATCAGCTCCGTGATGAGCCTCACTCCTCCAGTAACGCGTCCTGCTCTTTGACCTTGGACAGTCCCTTGGACAGCCCCTGTCCGTCGTCCTCAGGAAAGGTACTCACTGTCTGCTCCTGTTCCATTTGCTTTTGTTTGCTCTTTTGTGATCTTTTAGAGCCAAACTTGCAGAACTCAGCACAGAGCTGACGCTTGGTGGCCTGAGACGATGTGGGTATTTGAAACAGAGAGTAAACACAGGGTGCTCCCATGAAAAATAAGAAGTGGTGGCTTCTTTCCATTCCCTGCGGAAGTCAACCACTTGATGTATTGTAATACTGCTGTTATTGCAGTCCTCTGCTTTCATCAAGTCTAGAGTTTCTTTCAGTTATAGGGGAATAAGTCTTCTCATTTGTGCTCAGCATGTTTGAAATGCCCAGCTACGTCCCATCGTTATCAACGGTTTGTTTTTTTTACCCCTTTACGGCACTTTAGTCAAAGTTGATGAGTTTTTATGCCTCCTTGCTGGCAAAAGCCGTGGCTGGAAGCATTATGTTTTGGGGCTCTCAGTCTATCCCTTTGTTGGTCCATCCATACCATTCTTGTGAATATGATATCTCTAAAACACTTGGACACAAACATCCATTTAGACCTGACAATGAACTAAATAAAATTTGGCAGCACAAGGTCCAGGACACTGATCTCTCAAAACATTTTTTTGGCCATAATTCAAGAATCCATATGCTAATTGTGACAGAATATCAAACAAATGTCCAATAGACATTTGTGATTGATTGAAGTTCTCTGCCCAGTAAGCTCTACTGTTGCTTTCCTCATGGTGTCCCCAGCAGATCTCAAAGCCACTGTCCTCTCAGTCAGTCTTTTCATCAGCGCGCTACTTCATCATGAAGAGCAGCAACATCAGGAACATTGACATCTCTCAGCAGAAAGGGATCTGGTCCACCACACCGAACAATGAGAGCAAACTCACCAGAGCCTTCCTGGAGAATAACCTCATCATCCTCATCTTCTCTGTTCAGGGCTCTGGACACTTCCAGGTGACACTGACAGATGGAAAAATACACTCTACATGGAGTTCAGTTTCTGTTACAACACATGGAAGATAAAACATCACTCATAGCTTAACAAATGACATGTATTGTTGATACTTTTTCTCACTCACCATTGGTTCTGGCAGTTACTGCTTCCCCCGACAGAACAGCATGGCTGAGTTTCAGCCTGCATGCACATTTTCTCAGTCTAACATTGTCGAAACAGAGCCACTAATGTTGCCGTAGAGAAATCGGTGGACAAAGATGCCTGTCCAGGCAGATATGTCCTGTTTACTAAGTATTTCTTCTCACAGTTGTTTACCTGTGTCATGTTCTTTGTTTGTTGATAAAAAAAGAAATTCCAAATATTTCCACCCTGCTGACTGATTTAACTTTTTTCAATAATGTTATTGCCATCATCTTTCTATTGATTGCTTGCTGTTATCTGCTCACTGCTATTTAACGCTGACACAGAATTTCAAATAATGCGCATCAAAAGAGGATGATATAGATTGATGTTGATCAGGATGTTACATCCCTATTGAATAAGGATATATAGAATACATAGTAAAGTAATATGTTAGGGTTTTTTCCCATAGGGCTATGCTCACATGACCTCCATCATCGGTCAGGAGAGCTGCCAGGACTGGGCCTTCATGGGACTCGGAGGGGTTTTCAATGTAGAGTGGATCCACAAAGAGAGTATTCCCTTCCAGTGCACTCAACACATCCTCAACCCATGGAATGACAACAAGAAGGTCCAGATTAGCAGGGACGGACAGGTGAGAGGACGGAGCACTGAGTCTGCTTCAAAAGTTGGATTTCTATACATTATGTATTTTTCTCACCCTGTGACTACCTGCTACTTTAAAAATGTAGTGTACTGTGTTCCTAATGAGCCAGAGTTCACTAAACAGAGGACTTTACTGGTCTACAGTAACCAGCAGGCCTATGGTGGCAAGGCAAAAACTTAACATGATTTAGCTTAAAGAGATGGCTTTTTATCGTGATTTCTTTTCCTCTCTCTTCAGCAGGGCTCTGATGTACTAGCTCAGCTGAAAGTAAAACTAAATTCCCTGCAGGCATCCATTCCGTTTGCTACTGAATTTCATTTTAAAGATGATTTTTCTTTTCTTTATGTGTGGTCCTTTTTGGAGCGAGCTGACAGTTTGTCTGACATCAGGCAGCACTGCAGCGTGTCTCCCTCTCTTCTTGCGCTGTGTGCAGTCAGTCAGGAGGTGAGGGGCAGGCAGCAGGACACTGCTTGCAGCCGGAGCAGCAGACCAGTAGTACTCCTGTGGTTATTCTCACGCTTTGCTCTGAAACTTTATCTGGATGGGAAATTTTGGAAGAACGATAAAGCGGTACATTAGTGTAAGCACCATGACTCTGATGCCATTCAAATGTTTTGTTGAAGAGTTCATACAGTTCTGCCTAAAAATAATGTTATAAGTAACCACTGAAAAACATTGGACATTGCGCACAAAGACATTGGTCTCAATATTTCATTAAAAGTTACATATGAAAAGGAATTTTGTGCTTCAAGTAAAGTCCTTGAATTTCATGTTGTAATGTCTGCATGAACTGTGGTAATACTGACTGCCTGTCCCAATCGCTAGTAATGTAAAGTATGTTATGTTTGTATGTTTGTATGTTACATTTAATTACTTTTTGATAATTTTTCTAACAAATGTTTTAAACAGGTCAACAAAACTGAAAAGACCTAAAGACATAAGTGCATAAATGTTGCACTCAAATTTGTCACAGTGGCTTTGCTGACCTGCACTTTTAAAAATCTGCCAAAAGAAGACATTCCTGCTCAGTAACAAGAAGTAAAGCTTGTTTTATGCAACGTATAAACTTTTCACTGAAGAGTTGTTGTTTTTTTCAGATCCAAACCCTTTGTAATCACCAACATTTTATTAGCAGTGGTAATTACATGGTATTTTTTTCAGTGACTATAACTGATTACATTTGTTTTGTAACTTAATTACTGTAACTAGTTACTCCTAAGCACTGAATACGGTGCTGGTTACGGTTGCTCAGCATCCTCAAACAACCTGCCTCTTCAAAGCTGGCACTGAGTGGACATGAGAAGCACCCAGTGCAGAAACCTTCTAGTGTTCTTGTTGTTGGCAAGGAAGTGAACAGGGACCAATGCTTTTACCCTAGCAACAGAAAGACAATAATTTGGTCTGTAGAGGGTTTGGCAACATTACTGAGAGTTTGCATTGCAAACTGTCAAGATGGCATTCAGCTGGTCAGGAGCAAATATTCCAGGTTGGTAGTGTTGTGTTTTGCTCATGGACAGTGCACCTCCTTTGCTCATTTGAAACTTTCTCATCTCTTCTGGTCTCCTGCAGGAGTTGGAGCCCCAGGCAGGCAGCCAGCTGCTGGCACTGTGGGAGAGAAACACGGGGACCCAGCTTCAATAAGAGTGGGCAGCAGAACACTGCTCTGATGTGTGATGCTTCTGTTTGGCCATAAGCATTTCAGGGACCTCACTCGCAGTTCAAGAGAAATGAGAGAATGATGAAAGAGGGACTGATTCATTTCAAAGTTCAGCTTTTGTTTCCTGTTCCTGTGTTCTGTCTATTTAATGAGTTCTTCAGTTTTTATTTCCTGTCCTCAAAACAATTTTCATGTTGTAATTAAACAGTATGTTCACAGTAACATGTCTGTGACTCTGTTATGTTATGAAAACGGCTTTTTGAAAACTTGAATTAGAATGAATGAAATGTGTTTCACCATTATGACTTGATGAAAACAGAAGCTATCATAGTTCATTCAGATCTGACAAGATGATTTTAGCTAAAAATATCCAGAAAATCAATTGCCTCAAAATATTAAAGTAATATAACCATGAATCTTCATTTATGTTTACTTAATCTATTTGTTAAATTCGCAAATATACATATATTTATATTTATTATATAAGTATAAATTTATATAACTAAATATACATTTATATTTATTATATAAATATAAATTTATATATAAATTTAGTTATATTTACTTGATTTTGTGAAGTTGTTTCAACTTAAAAATGAAAGGTTTAATTTGTCATAATTTAGTAATTTGTATTTTCTTAAACAAGTTTATAAAGCAGGGACTTCTGGTTGGCTACAGAAGCAGATGTCAGGCTGAGTGCTCGGACCCCATGAGTCGGCGTATTTAAGACCCTCTGAGGCTCACTTCATAATTAATTAGGCTGATTTGCTAAAAGTACAAAGGGGATGAACAGAGGAAAGGGTAAAGGGATGGATCAACCAGAAAAGACTTAAATCGTGCAGAGCAACCCGAAGACGACAGGAAGAGAATGAGGAAATGGACGGGGTGGCAGCCTGGATCAATGACAGGGAAATGTGGGGTGCAGAGGCTAACGCCGCTCTTCAACGGCAAGACGAAGTAACCTGTGATTCCACAGTGTATCAGAGGGCAGGGTCAGTGATGGAGTTTGTTGACAAACCAAACTCAAACTGATCGATGGGGTTGATTTACAGATGCACAGAGCCCAGAGCTCTGCCCTCCTAGTGCATTGGCAGGCTGTGGCAGACTGTGGCAAGCTGTGGCATCTTGCCCTGTCAGCTCCTGGCATCTCGTGGCAACTAGTGCCACCATGCGGCATACTAGCGGTACTGGCTCGGCATTAAGGACACCCCCCCCCCATCCACCCAATGTCAGTGAGTGCGAGAACGAATTGTCTGTTTGCAGGACAGGTCAGCTGCCGTGAATCAGTTTCAGCATGATTGTTTGCCAAGCATGTCATCATTATGTTGCAACATTTGGTGGCAGGTAGAGGCACGCTGTGGCAGGTAAAGGCAGGCTGTGGCAGGTAAAGGCAGGCTGTGGCAGGTAAAGGCAGGCTGTGGCAGGTAAATGCAGGCTGTGGCACACTGTGACAGGTAGAGGCAGGCTGTGGCACACTGTGACAGGTAGAGGCAGGCTGTGGCACACTGTGACAGGTAGAGGCAGGCTGTGGCAGGTAGAGGCAGGCTGTGGCAGGTAGAGGCAGGCTGTGGCAGGTAGAGGCAGGCTGTGGCAGGTAGAGGCAGGCTGTGACAGGTAGAGGCAGGCTGTGGCAGGTAGAGGCAGGCTGTAGCATACCGTTACAGGTAGAGGCACACTCTGACATCCTCTGGCATTTGGACACTGATGCAGCTTTGGCAGACAGTGAGTCTCTCAGGCATGCTTGTAGCCATGTGAACCAGCTGCAGCATCCAATGGCACTCTTGAAGCATCTTGGCACTAGCAGGACAAATACTTGAATTTATTTCATTATTAGAGAGTTATTTAATGTATTTATTTTTATATTTTTTATATTTTTACATTGTTGAGAGACATGTGAATCACAAAAGACTGACAAACAAGTAATTATTATTACTAATTTAATATTATTATTATTATTCATTTATTTTAATTATTTTGTAAATTCAATTGTGTGGTGACTGTCAATAAACCAAATGTCAAGGCACCGGAGGCCAAACGCCAGTAACATTTCTTATGCGTATAAGTATTAAAATGTTTCCCAGTTCATTCAAACTTATTTAATGTGCCTGTTTTTCTCCTCTGTCACCTCATCAGATATTGAGACGAAAAAAAACCAACACTCTAATCCACACAAAGTTGTACACCAACACGGTCAATACTACTCAGACACGGCCTGTCATACTCCAACACGTTCACAAACGTCTTGCTACACCGACTTTTCATTATTGACTTGACCCTGGCGAAAATACAATTTCCCATAAATAATACTCCACTACGTGTAGGATTCTGGTACTGCATGTGTTAAAACTCAAAAGCATAAACTAAAGAATCAATACCAAAAGCCACAAAATGGCTCCAAAGAGGTGTAAACCATGGTGTAAACATGCAGCCGATTTTTTTGGTTCTGTTTTTTAGTTGATATTTCCATTTAAGAGTATTTAAGTTGCGGACGTGTATTTATTACTAGATATCTAAGAATATTAAAACTGAGTAAATTTTACATTATGTAACTGATTGCCATAAATATCTGTTGACTTAAGTTTCACTACAGTGCGCTTTGTTCCTTTTAATGTATTACAGGGAGAGTGTGTGTGTGTGTGTGTGTGTGTGTGTGTGTGTGTGTGTGTGTGTGTGTGTGTGTGTCGCAGAATGCCGCAGATAGTCGCTAGATGCTAGGAACTGCCAATCCCACTGTCTGCAAAACTGGGCCACAACCACAGACTGCATATAAAGATGATTGACATGACAGTTCCCCCAGAGTGGAGTGAGTCAGAGTGATGGATGTTTGGAGGGAGGGAGATCCAGAGGTTTGGGTGAGCAGTGACAAAGGGTTTAAATCTATTAAACAAAAGCAAGAACTTAAACACAAAATAATTTTTAAAAATAACTGATGCTACAAATGACTGATATTTGTTTATTGTGGATGCAAAAGTGCAAAACTAAACTAAAACTAACTGCATGGGCTCTGTGGATGCCCATGAGTGTTGATCCTCTACATAGGTCCGGACTGAAATATCTCAGAAATGTGTCCGTCCACACAGACAGCAGTAAACAGATGTTGTTTCTTAAAAGTCTGTAGCTGGTGTCCAGCCAGAGTATCCAGACCTCCCAGACACAGAGCGGCGCCCTCAGGTTCCAGCAGCCGTGACTTTGTGAAAGAAACTGTGGATCTGCTGAGCTGCAGCCTGACCCACAATGGGCTCCAGCTCAGCGGGGGTGGCGTTGCAGAGCTGCTGGATGTTAGAGAACTGCTGCAGGAGGGCCACAGCTTTGACCCTGCCGACCCCGGGGACATGCTGCACCAGAGCCAGCACCAGCAGGTCCAACAGCCGAGACGAAGTTCTCCTCCTAAAGGGGTTCTCTCTGCCCTCCCCGTGAACCTGCAGCAGGTTGGAGTCAGCATCAGACAAAGAAAGTGTAGTGCTTCACATAACGCCTGTGCTGAATCACTACACAGGCTTCCACTACATTTTCAAACTGATTTTAAAATGTCATTACTTGTTTTTAAGGTTTTCCACTGATATTTCCACCTCAACCCCAAAGGTCATCTGGAACAGGTCGCCTTGTTCTCAGAGCTTAATCAGCCTCACTCCGTATAATTAAAGTCGCGAAAGCAAAAAGCCAACATCACTTCAGCCTCCTAAAGGCTGAGATTTTAGCAATCTTATAAATTTAGTACAAGCTGCAGTGTGCGATATGGATTTTAATAAACCTGGGTACAACATTTAGTTTGATGGATGCAGACTGCGATGACATCACCCACTGAATCACAGGCTACAAAGTACATTAATCGATGTGGCATTTTATGTGTATCAAAAAAGTCTTAGGAGGAGAATGTCACGCAGTCATGGCTGGGAAAAGAGGCCAACTTGGCACCAGTTTTGCAATGACAGCTCAAAGTATTTATTAGCATCTACTCGCATAAAGCAGAGTTCAGTGTGTTCATGCTGCATTTCTATTGGTTGGTAAGTAGATGTAAGTAATAACAGTAGTCACACTGTGAGATGGTCATCCCATATTTCTGATACTGTAAGAATTAGCTCCCAGGCTGTCTTTGATTGCAAGATGTGACAACAGCCATCCTTGAATCTTTCTCACTGTGTGACGTAGCACCACCGGTTTAAAGCCACGACCAAGAATATCACCACATTTACTTCATGTTGCTCTTCTTTTGTCTGACACAGCCCAAAATCACACTGTGTATACAGGCATTTTGTATTTACATGCACACTTATGTTAACTTATGTATTTAGACAGTAGATATTTGTACTGTAAAACCAACTTCTGCACATCTGTACTTCCTCCATTGCACCTTTTGTACATACAGTTTGTGTTGTGTTCTTTATATTCTTTTTTTCATTTTATATTTTTTAATTGCTTCTATATTTTTATCTCTTATACTATTTAAATTCAATGTTTTTATTCTTCCTTTATGTTAACGTTTAAGTCTTGCACCAAAACACCAAGTCATATTCCTTGTATATGTAAATGTACTTGGCAATAAAGCCAGATTCTGAATCTGACTAATAAAGTGTTGTCTGCACAAAAGATGTAAGGATGACGACAATAAATAGTCAGTGGAACAAAGTTGATTCAAGCTGCACTGGAGCAGCAAACACTGAGAACACTCATAGAGGGACAGACATGTCCACTTGAGACAGCACAGAGGCCAAAATATTAAAGAGGTGGTTTGTCATTGTATACAATATTTTGTAAAAAAAAAAAAAAAAAAAAGAAGAAGAAGAAGAAGAAGAATGGGCTAATGCATTGCAGAGCTATTTATATTTTATATTGTCAATCATAGGCCATATATTGATTGATTCTAATAATTTTAGAAGAAGCTTAGTCAAAGTGTGCACTGTGCAGATTATATGATCTAGAAAAATGAAAGTATTGGATCTGGACTCAGTGTTGAGACCAGGGCCAAAAAACCTTGATTGGAATGTCCCCCTAAATAATTAACAAAAATAAATAACAATTTCAATAAGGTAAACTGGTATTCATTGCAGATTTATAGTTTTGTCATCTATACTTACAAACTGCAAGATGAGCTGCGAGGCCTCAGTCTGCCCGCTGACAGGCAGCAAAGTCAAGCCGAGGTCGAACACCACAAACTTCTGCACAGCTGAGAAGTACTGCTCACTGAGTCTGGTGTTCTCCACCAGCACCAGCTCCTGGAAACTACTGCTCCTCTTTAAAACAGGAGGGACACGGTTCTTATCAGCCACAACAACACAGAAAAGCTTTTAGCCAAACTGTTTGTTTTCTCGTTAATTAAACTTACATTTCTGTAGCGGACCAGTTTCCTCTTGAAGCTGTTTCCCGCTATGATGTCACACTCAGATACGTACAGGATGCAGCTTTTGTTGGGCAGGAGGAAATCTGCAACACCGAGCTCATTCTCAAAGAGGATTTTCACTCCTCCATCTACAGCAGAAGGAGAGCTTGTTCCTGAGTGTGTTTCTTCACATTAAGGCAGTAAAGTTCTTGCATTTAAGCTTAGAGGGAGACAAGAGCATGCCAATCCGAAATCTTCTGCAACACTGTGCATTTTGCATTTGACAGTCTTTAAAACCAGCCTTTATGAGCAAAGACAGTTATCACACACAGGAGGCGACATAAAGCACACATGAAATAATGTTACGTACATTATGCAACCAGAGAAATAGATAAGGTACTGCATAAATGTTAATTATGAACCTTAACTTTGACCAGCCAACTACATGTAACAAAAGTGTAAGACAGCAACTCATTATTATTTTTACTATTAATTCTTTGGTCCATAAAATGTCAGATAGTAAAATAATGCACAATTTTTCAAAGCCCAAATTTAAATATTATTTTTTTCTGTTTTGTTTTAGTTAACCCCTTGTAAATTGGCTTGATATCTTTCAAAAACATGTGAAGAAGGCAATGAGTAACAAAACACGAAATTACCCAAAAATTAGCAAAAAAAAAAAAAGTAAAGTACAGGAAAACTGCAAAAAATACAAAGAAAGTTGTTTTGTTTTTGAAAGTAAATTACATGGAAAAAGTGCTTTCAAAATTAAAATATTTTTAAATAATTTAAAACATGTAATTCTGATCGTTTTAAACATAGTTTTCTTCAGCTTTTTCCTATTTCCCTAGTCATTTTTTCCCCAGCCTTAAAAAAAAAACCTTTCTAAATCTATTAACTTCTTACAACTTGTGGAAGATTTCTTACCAATCGTCTTTATTTTCTCATTTTCTGAAAGAAATTACTGATTTGCTCAGAGTTCAAAGGTTAAACATTTGCGAAAAGCAACTGAAAGCAGCACAAGACAAATTGTGTGGCTCCAGCTTTCAACGGGTTAAATATCATGTAAGACTAATCAAGTACTCAGCAGTGAATTTCAGCCAAAGAATGCCGAAAGAATGAGAATTGGTTAATTATCAAAACATTTGCAATATTGACACACAATTCAACTAATAAACGGGATATAAATGAAGATATACATGCACATCGCTTCAACTTTATCATCAAACTTCGACGCCCCGATTTCAAGGAGGTCTTACATTTCACATTATACAAGTTTAAGTGGGCGTTAGCCTTTCACGTAGAACTCCAGTCAAAAACGTACTAAATGCTACTCTAATCATCGAAAGACGATAATAGTAAAAAATTAAATATATTCGTAGGATGCTCGTCTGACGCGCGGTAAGCAGGGATATAGAGGCTGTGATTACATTAATAAGCTATTATGAGTGAGGACATGTGAACTGAAGAGTGGGCGTATCTGAAACAGAAAATGTGCACAGTCATGTTCTACACGACGTGTTCCTCTGCGTGTCAGCGAAACAAACCTGCATAGCGATTTGTTTGAACGGCGTTTGGGCCAAGTCTGTTGTCTCAGTGTAAAACACAACGACACAGACGTTGATTTCATACAACAAATAATCAAGAAACTGGTAATAATAAACATATACACGTACTTACCCTTTAAGCTTTGAATGAGGGATGAGTTTCTCCATCTCTCGCTGGCAATAACATGTCCGTAAGGAGGAACCGCGTTCAGCACAACAGGCGCTTTGCTCTCCATGAGGTCACAGCCGTGTCACCGTCTCCATACGCTTAAATACACACGTCTGTAACTCTCTCGGGATGGTTCGTATCGACAGATAACTGCAGTCATGCAGGCGAACTGAAATTATTGTTTTGTTTTCTTGCCTCCAAATCATCCAAATGTCTTCCTCGTCTTCAGTGGATCGGTGTCGGTGAGGAACACGTGGCTATTTATCGCCCCCTGCAGGACAGGAGGGAAAGCACGTCCTCCACATTTCTAGAGAGGTGAAGAGTTCAAATCCTAGCTGCAAGGTGGTTTGAAATGTTTGCATATTCCAGGATAATAATACAGTAATACAGTGATTATGTGTATTGGAATACTTACAATTATTTGCATTTGTAGAAAATATAATTAGCAACATGTCTTTGCAGTGCACAATCATTCTGCATACATGATACATAATTACACATTCGTGTGGATTACAATAAAGCCAAGATATCAGATGGTTCAAACATTTTTTTAAGTCTGAGAATTCAATGAGTGCTTACGGAGAGCTCTTCATTTGCTCTGTGTGAGATGATTGAGTTGATGAGAATAGATTGAGTTAATAGAGAGAGAGCTCTGATTTATCTGTCTCAAAGGGACACACAAGTTGAGAAACAATGATAAATACATTTGAGCTTGATGAGATCTAAAACTTAAAAGAAGACTAAAATGAGATTGTGTGCATGTTACTGCTCTGGAGAAAAAAAGAGCCAGGAGAAATAAACCCTTGTCTCACTTGGTGTCACAGATCTCATAGTTGTCCAGGAGAACTAAATTAAAACATGTTTAAGATCTCTTTTTTAAATGTCCTTTTCCTCTAAAACTACAGTAAATGTCTTATAGTATCTGGTATTTACTGTACTTAAGTATCAAATGTAGTTTTATGAGATAAAAAACCTAATTGTTATTATCATAAATAATAATAACTTAATTAAGATAGCACCTTTAAAAGCAGATGTTTACAAAGTGCTTTAACAGACAAAGCAAAGGCAGGAGGCCAGGGAATAACAAAATAAACATCAACAAACATGCAGAAAAAGGTCAAGAAAAGTTAAGAATAAAAATAAAAGTGATCTCAAAAGTATTAAATGAATACAGTTTTAGAAAATATAAAAAAATAAAGCAATAAAAGATAATAAAAACTAATATAAGAAATCATAGAAGATGATGGCATCACCTCAATGGAAATAAAACAAAAATAAGAAGATAAAAACAGATGAATAAGAGAAAGATGAACAAGTAAATGAATAAAAACATGAAACAATGGTAAGCACAGGACATCAGAAGGATAAGGAAGGGATAGAGTTAGAGCAGCAAAATGAATAGAGGAATAGAGATTAAAAAAAATATGAGTGAATTCATAAATAAATAAAGGTTTCTGTACAAAAAAGTCTGTAAAAGTGAGTTTTAAGACGAGAAAGTATTGAAAGTAAAAGTAGCCTACATGTAAATGCTGTTTTTTTAAAAAAGCGAGCAGTCAGAATTTTGAGCATTCTGAAGTTTATTTCTTCCATAAAATACACCACATTAAAAACAGAGAGTACATTACACTTGAAGTAAAACAGGGTATTTTTCAAAAGAGTGAAAAACAGTTTTTCCTCCCTCCCAGTCGTTTATTGGTCCATCTGTCCTGTCCTCCCTTTCCTTCTTATTATGTAGTAGCTAAGGATGCTTTGGAAAAATGTAGTGGAGTAAAAGTGAATGTTGACAGAAAAATAAAAACTCAACTAAGGCACACATATTCCCAAAATATACTTAAGTACTGTATAGACTACTTTGTTACATAACGCCACTGCTACAGACGTCGTGCATAATGTTGCTGTTAAACCAGTGCTCAAAAAACATGGACTTATATGTAATATTGGCATTATTATTTAAAAAAAAAAATGTGCCTGAAAATTTGATGGTCATTACCGGAAATGATACGGTAGCAGGCGTCTCCTCTGACTGGATGAATGGATGACTGTTGCCATGGACACGCTCTGCTGTGTAGTGGAAGCATGGCTCTATTATAAATAAAGAGTGGAAGCGCAGCCCACCGCCATGTCTACCGCGCCAGGAATTACTTCCACCATTTGATTGGCTGCTTCTGTCTCACCAGACATCGTACAACTCACCCCATTGGACCGCAGTTACGGCTCCGGCGCGTGGTCGTAACCTCTGCTCTCCAATTGGCCAGAGAGCTGCAGGACTTGGTAGCGCCGCATGTTGTGTGTGAGCTGTGATTGGACGGGAAGCCAGGTGCCGGAGTGCAGTCTGGACGCTACTCCGTCACCGTCATATAAAAGTATCTGCCACCCTGGCCTGTCTCACACTGCGGGCCAGGTTATTAATAACAACTTTGACTCACAACTGGAGCCAACTTTACAGACAGGTGAGACGCTGCATATGTGGGCTAAAACTTCACATATTTACTATATTGTTCTTTTTACTCACTGTAGCTGTGTTTGACTTGTCTGCTTAGTGTTTATGGGTCAACAGTAGCCTGTAACCTGTGTGGAATCCACTCAGAAATGTTTACTCGGACTTTCACTGGCTAGACCTTTTTTGAAACACCTTGATTTACAAGTATCATAACACAGAAGTGAGCTGAGGTAAAATGAAGCTGTTATGCTAGCTCCATGAGTTGGGAAGCATAGGACGCGGGTCCGTCAGCTATGTTGTCCGGGTTGCAATCTGAATGGCTGAAATTGTGCCGTTTCTCTGTATTATGACCTAGCAAATTCGGTGCTCTGAATAAGGGTTTCTTTTCCAACTACAAATTTTATTAAAACCATAATCACATCATCTTTTAGACAACTAACCAGTCTTTTCTTACACAATTAACCCTTCAGTGTGACTAACGGGTTACACATCGGTCACAAACGACTTAAAATACCAGGAAATCCCTTTACCCTTTCACCCAGTTTAGCTCCCCTCTGTCGCTGTTTGGGTACGTATGATAAGCAACAGAAGCTAAGGGCTAGCCAGCTGTCAAATGTTAGACACAAGCTAACTAACGATCGCTACTTTCTATGTAGTTTGTTGTATTTTCTCAGTTGACCTCAGCTAGTGATGCGAGCAACGATGCCGGGTGTTTAATTAACGTTAGTTGGTTATTTTTATGGGTCAAGAAGAGGTAACATTATCTAAACCAGCACAATAAGTGTCATACAGCTACTGCAACGATCTTAAAGGACATGCTGGTCAGTATTATCAGTAACCTTGCGGAATAGCTAACCTCCCATTAGCTTAATAACGTTAGCTGTAAGCTCTCTAAGCGAACAGTTGAAGCTTAATGGCTCATGTTACTTTGACACTCCGCTGTTATTAGCTTGGTCTTACTGACAAGTTATCAATCTGCAGTCCTCTGTAAACATGCCAAATGGACCGAAAAGCTAAGTAGTGTGAATGCGCTATCCCTTTTCATGTTCTGGAATGGCTTGTGCTCTGTGACGGTGCATAACGTTAATATTAACCTGCTGGATTGATGTAAATGTTGGATTGTACTATTTAAACAGATAAAGTATGATGCACCATGACCCATGTAACAGTGTGGGCTTCGCACGTGTGTGTTTGTGTGAGAGTGAGAGAGAGGGAGTGTGTGAGTATCTGATGTCCTATTTGTTCATTCCGACACTAGCTGTCATCGCAGGCCCTCAATTGATTACTGTAGAGATTAATAAATTGCAAAGCTCCCAACAAGAAAAACACTCAACACATTTATTGATGTAACCCTTTGGAATCTGAGCAAATTGACTTGAATTCTTTTTTAAAAAATTGGGAAGAGGGCGACCAGCAGCTTAAAAAAGTGGCCCAAAATTAGTACAAAAGTTACAAAAAATACCTTGAAATAATTATTTAAAACATGATTAAAAAAGAACGATTGTAAAACAAAAAAGACCTCAAGAAAGTAATGTTAGTGAAACTGATGTGGATACAGGTGTTGATATAATGCTGAACATGAAACCTCTTCTTAACCCTTTCAGGATGCCAGGATCAGCGCCAATCAGTTGTTTAGGACCATGGCCCAAAGATGTGGGTATCATCGCCATGGAACTGTACTTCCCATCCCAGTATGTGGACCAGGCCGAGCTGGAGCAGTTAGATGGTGTGCCCGCTGGTAAATACACCATAGGCTTAGGCCAAGCTCGCATGGGCTTCTGCTCAGACCGTGAGGACATCAACTCTTTGTGCCTGACGGTGGTCCAGAGGCTGATGGAGAGGAATGGCCTGTCTTATGACAGTGTGGGTCGACTGGAGGTCGGCACTGAGACCATCATTGACAAGTCCAAATCTGTCAAGACAGTCATTATGCAGCTGTTTGAGGACTCTGGCAATACAGACGTGGAAGGCATTGACACCACAAACGCCTGCTACGGAGGCACAGCTGCACTCTTTAATGCTGTCAACTGGGTGGAGTCCAGCTCATGGGATGGTGAGTGAACAAAGCTGTGTGTTGTGTTGCTGGTTCGATCCGCAGCTCCTCATGCTTGCATGTCAAAGTATCATTGGGCAAGATACTGAACCCTAAATTGAGAGTGCATGTAAATGATTTATTGAGTAGCAGGTGGTACCTTGTACAGTAGCCTCGGCCACCAGTGTGTGAAGTGCTGTGAGTGGTTGAAACAATAGAAAGGCATTATATAAGTGCAGTTCTATTAGCCAATTTTATTTTACATTAATCATTTAATAGTTTAGTCTATCAGGAAAAAATATCAGAAAATGTTCAAGTTTCAGCCCTTTTTTCAGAGTAAGGAGAAGTTTTCATTCAGTAGCATTACTGTGCAGCCTGACCCATCAGATGATATCTTATTAGCAGACAGATGTGTTTTGTTTGCAACTTATCACTTGTTGTTTTACTCTTTCACACTGTGTAGCTGCAACAATCTTGTATGATGTTAACTGCTGCTGTGCTGATGACTCCATTTTAGAGAAGAGACTTGTGTATATAAAAGAATGAAATGAGTCTCACTGTTCCCTTTCTTCTCATGTGTGCTGTCTGCAGGGCGTTATGCTTTGGTTGTAGCGGGGGACATTGCTGTCTACGCCACAGGAAGTGCCCGGCCCACGGGGGGTGCTGGGGCGGTGGCCATGCTGGTCGGGCCTAATGCTCCTCTGGCCTTTGAACGAGGTCAGTTAAGAGATAACTATTGTTTTGCACAATTTGGCTGCACTTTTCACTGCCTGACATATTGATTAGACCCCACTCTCATCAACTGATCCCATCATCCAAATGATTACTCATTACTTATCTTTTGTATCAAATCACTGATGTTTTGATTGAATTTTCTTGGCTGTTCTTCCCTGAGATTAATGTTGTTAGACCGGGCAGCCAGGCCCTGTGTTGTCTTCTGGTTTCTTCTGTGATTCTTGTTTTCTTAAGTGAGTGATTTTTACAGTGTTCACTGGTTAGATATGTTTTTGTATGTGTTTCACATTTTATCTAAATACCAGAAACTAGCTGGGAATACATGATAATATCAGCAGGTCATTGGTATCAGCAGATATTGGCTCAAAAATTAAATAGCAGAATAGTCTGACATGCTGATTTCTGCCTAAATCACAAACCGATATATTTCTTTAATTTACAGAGTGAACATAGACAAAAAAATGAACCCTAAGTTGAAGTATTTTTCTTCTTTTGCGCAATGAATAAATATTACAAACACTGAAAAACATTGTATTAAATGTCTCCATCTGCTGGTGGGCCATCATGGTAAGAGTTTGTGTAATATGATTTGAATTCAACTCCAGAAGAGACTTGATGATCACTAAAATAACATAAGAAAATATATATCGATATCTGTTATTGGTCAAATGAGATGTCTTTTGAAATGTAGCCAGCTTGGTGTAGACAGTGCACTCATACAGACATACATAGGAGCTATAGAGGAGCTAACTGTTGTGACTTTGGCGCAGGTCTGCGAGGAACCCACATGCAGCATGCGTATGACTTCTACAAGCCAGACCTGATGTCAGAGTATCCTGTGGTTGACGGCAAGCTGTCAATAGAGTGCTATCTGAGTGCCTTGGACCGCTGCTACTCTGTGTACCGCAACAAGATCCACGCACAGTGGCAAAGAGGTGGGTTCAAACTGTCGTCTATAATCAATATAAATGCAATAATATAAATGCAACACAAGCAGCCCAAGTTGGCCATCATCAGCATGCAATTTTAGACTCTGTATCTGAACAGAAAAGATGTGTTTTGCACACTTATTTTACTAAGTGACTTATTCAGTCTTATTACTGCCCAATGTGATCATACATCCGAACCCTTTTTTAAAGTACAGATCTAAGGTTCCAGCAGGATCTGTGAATCATCTGTTCATTCAATCATTCAGTTCCATTTGGCAAACTAAAAACAGATAAAAACGAGTGAGAATTTAATTTATTTGTTTTTCTATGTAAACCAAATATTATAGACATAAAAGTTACACCAGGCTCAACCAGCAGGCATATGTCCAGTTTATGCACTCGGCTCTGATGACCAAACTACCTGAAACATTTTAAAAATCCTTTCTCCACTGTCACGTGCTCTGCTCTGAGTGTCAGTCTCCTGGAGGCACATGCCTGAAGCGTGAAGCTGCAGCTGCAGAATGACACCATAGGAAAGAAGAAAATTAATAAATAAAAATAAGGAACAAGGTCAATTTGACTTATTTTTGTCTCCTTATTTGTATTCGGTTTTTCCGTTCAAGCAGATGATGAGAAAACAAATGTCTTTTGTTTTTAATATATGGTTTATACAGAAAAACAAACAAAATGAAATTCTCACTTGTTTTTTTGTTTTTTAGTTTACCAAATGGAACTGAATAATTGAATTAATGGATGATACACAGACCCTGCAGAAAAACTCACAATATTTTTACAAATAAAACCAGTTGTAATCATACAGTAGACAGTAAGTGTGCTGCCTCTTCTTTACCTTTTGTGTTAGTCAGAGTGTGTCGGACATGTGCTGCTGCTGTCCTACATGTGGACACGAGTGGAGTGGTGTGGTCAGATTAAGAGGGTTTAGGACATTAACCTGCTTGGTGCGCTAATAAGTTTACTTAAGTTCAGTGACCATTAGTTAGTTTAATGAGATGAGCCTTTAATATGATGTGTCAACACGTACAATATCTGAGAACATGGGGTTATTTAAAACACATTAGGAAGCGTTCATAAGCAGCACAAAGTATCCAGCTCTACAGTCTGCTCTAGATATAAATGGGCTGTGTTTCCTTGGCAGCACAAAGACGCTGTACATCAGCTCTTTGACATGTTGCTGTGTTCCTGACCATGGTATGAGCTTTATCATGTAGGTATTGAGTGCCTAGTGCAGTGTGCATGGCGCAGAGGTGGGAGGCAAGGTGTAATAACATGAGAGTATTGTGCAGATACAAACTGTTCTCATTGCTCTTTGCAGCTATGCCAATGAAATGGAAGTCCGTGTGTTACACATTTTTGAGACCAAGCAAAGCAAGTAACAACAATTTCAAACAGGAAACAGAGTTTTCTAATCCACGTTCTTCTCAACAGAGGGTTCGGAGAAGCGCTTCAGCCTGGAGGACTTTGGCTATCTGGTCTTCCATTCTCCGTACTGCAAGCTGGTGCAGAAGTCATTGGCCAGACTGATGCTCAATGACTTTCTGAGCCACCCCTGCCCCAACACTGAGACAGGACCCTTTACAGGCCTGGACGCCTTCAGGTACACTCAGAATAAAACTGAGCCTGTCCATAGCTAGTATTAACATAGGTCTTAGATGATTAGATCACATGTCGACTGTTCTAAATAGAAGTGTAAACAGTCACTAAGACTACTGTGATCCAATCACTCAAACCACTTTTGGAGGTGGTCTGGGACACGTGGCCACAATCTTTGAGCAGTGTGAATGCTCGTGCGTCCATAAACTTCAAGACAAACTTCTTTATTAACAGAATGTGTCTCTGTACAGTGAGAACACTTTGGTTGCTCATCATGTCTGTGTGACTGCAGAGACGTGCAGCCAGAACAGACCTACTTTGACCGGGATGTGGAGAAGGCCTTCATGAAGGCCAGTGCAGATCTGTTTGAGAAGAAGACCAAGTCCTCCCTGCTGATCTCCAACCAAAATGGAAACATGTACACCCCCTCTGTCTACGGCTGCCTGGCATCACTCATTGCACAGTAAGTCTCAGTCGTTTGGAGCTCAAATTTTAACCTACATCAGGACCGTACTATTATTTATGCACTGAATCTACTTTCATTCCACCTACTCACATTTATCTTTTTATAGATGCATCAACTTTTCAATCTCACATAAGCATAAAAACTTTTTTGCTATATTTCAAGACTTTTAGAAACGTTCAGTGTTTCTTTCTTCTCAGTGTTTTTTGCAAATTAAAAATATGCATAAAACAGTCTAAGAGTGTGTTTGCTGAAGAACAGAGTGGTGTGGACATATGTCCTCTGAAATAATTCCAGTGGACAATGACAATGACAGAGACAAGACCTGAGCCCAGGTCCTTGCTGGAAACAGGTTATAAAGAAATGCTCACCAACCCTCCATATTTCTGCATCTTAAATTGAAAGGTTATTTTTGACATAACCTGCAGATAATTGTGCTTTAATATTATTGATGGGATCTTCAAACAACAGTAATGTATCACTGGAGTTTATTGCAAGTTACAGGGTTCATATGGTCATGAAAAAACAGGAAAAGTCATGGAATTTGAAAATAGTAATTTCCAGGCTTGAAACAGTTTTTGAAAGCTAAACATTCCCTGAAAGTTTTTGAAAAGTCATGGAATTTTGTTTCACCAACCTGTAGAATAACCAAGAGGTTTTCAAGGACTATTAAAAATTTAAAAATCCAAGAGTAATTTCTGTTTCTGTTTTTAAAGAAAACATGCCATCCAAATCTGCGGGCCTGCAAGAAAAAAACTAAAACATTTTCAAAGGAAAAAAAACCCTCCAGTTTTTAAGGAAAACAATGCAGACATTTTTAAAGAAAACATGCTTCCAAACTCACAGGCAGTATGTCTGACAGTAGGGGTGGGCGACATGGCAAATATATCATATCACAATTTTTAAGGCAGGATCAGGACCACGATTTTATCACGATTCTTTTTCATTTTGGATTTGAAGACTATTGTGGGAAATTGGCTTGGTTGTACAGTACAACCAAGCTAATTATAATATTAAAATGAAGCCCTCAAATAAAATAGAATAAGAGAACATTTAGGCCAAAGTACCTTTTGGAGCAGATTGTAATCTGTGTGTGCAATTTTGTTTTCCACTGTTTTGATGGGAACCATATCTTTTGTCGGGTGAAATATTATCAATGTTGAATTTTTTGGGAGGACAAAGACTTGACGGTTTGCTATGATTGGTTTATCTGTGTATCTATAAGGAAGACATGAAACGGACTAGCAAATAGTGTGCTTCAGCTGTTAAAAAACAAGGCTGGGTTAAAACCTAGAATATGGCTGGACCGTGTACAGTGGTCCCCAACCTTTTCCCTCAGGGACTTATTTACTACCACTGAGTACACTGAGGACATATGTGACCAGCTGAAACTGCACCAGAGCCAAAACGTTTGGATGTGTCGCATGTATGAGCATAGACCATCCCCCCCGGTGCTTAAAAAATTATTTGAAATGCCTCCCCCTTTTTGCACCACCTCCTCCCCTCTCATAGATAACAAACAGTCCCTATGTTATATTTAAATATTCAGTTCTATTCCTGTTCTGAGTACATTATTTAAAAAATAATAATATATATTTTAAAACGTTATTATATAATAATGATAAAGAACCGACAAGGAGTATCGACAGTCGTTTCAGAGAAGTTAGGGTCTTGAAATTTGCTTCAAAGTCATGGAAAAGTCATTGAAATTCATTGATAAAATGTTAATAAACTTAATGAAATGAAATGAACAGAAACAGGAAATTTCATCCCAGAAGTTAAGTCACTGCAAACTAACTGCTATTTGGCGGCAAAATGACCCCTCTTAAAAATCGTAGCATGGCTGATTGAAATAATGTCAAAGTTTTGGTGTTGAGGTGTGTAATGAGAATGTTGCCTCTGTGTTGTAGACACACACCATCACAGATAGCAGGACAGAGGATTGGAGTCTTCTCCTACGGTTCAGGATTTGCTGCCACGCTGTATTCTCTCAGAGTCACACAAGACCACACACCCGGTGAGTCAGCCATGGCTCCGCTTAGTTATATGATGCAGATGAAATTAAAAGGTATACTCACGGGAAATAAATGGCAGTGAGTTCTTCCATGTGATTTTTGGATGGTTTGTTTCAGGATCTGGTCTGGACAAACTTGTGTCCAGCCTGAGTGACCTGAAGGTCCGACTGGACTCCAGGAAGAAGGTGTCGCCTGCTGTCTTCTCTGAGAACATGAAGCTGAGAGAGGAGACGCATCACTTAGGTATGACCCTGCTGTCACTGCTGCTCAGCTCTGATTCTGAAGCATCCAGTGAAACTGCTGATTTACTCTGACATCACAAGTCTGTCAGAAAGGAAAGCTCTTTAAAATTGCCCAAAAAGATAACCAATTGAGCTCTTTGGGTGCTTAGAGGTTTAAAGAAAAAAACAAGTGTAGACACAAGGGTCACAGCTGACACAAGACTGTGGGCACACTTTGTCCAAAAATACAAATACATTTATCAGTCTTTGTCCTGTCCAAACTCTGGTTAAATGAGTCTTGAGATGGTGCTGGCACTCACTCAGTTAACCTCATGAACAGGATTTGATATTTAGAATCCTGCGTCTCTCACTGCTTGTTATTATTGTTTAATCTGATCAAAATGATAACTGTGTTCTCTTTTTTTCCCCACTTTATCCACACAGCCAGCTACATCCCTCGAGGCTCAGTGGAGGATCTGTTCCCAGGGACCTGGTATCTGACACGGGTGGACGACAAACACCGCAGGGAATACTCTCGCAGACCTCTGGACCATGACCTGCCAACAGAGTCTGAACTTGTTCGCTCCAGCACTGCCACCGAGGTACAGCATGAAAAAACGCTGCTATTGTTATTTAACTTAATGTTTGTTTACATTATAGTTAGCCTAATCTGTTTACTTGTTAAATGGTAGTAATGGTCTGAGGATAAAGGACAGATTAATTTTATTTAGGATATTTCCTTATTATTTATCTGGGGGGATATACAGATCTGTATATCTTCCTGCCTTCTTTTCCTGTGCCAGTCACACTCCTGACAACAGAGCAGCACACCAGAAATGAATTTCACCTTAAAACCACTGAGTGCTTTACTATCTGACAGGTGATTTTCTGATGTTAATGGTGTGTTTTCCTCCTCCAGCACATCCCCAGTCCAGCCAAGAAAATGCCTCGCATCCCTGCAGCCAGCGCAGCCCCTGAGGCTGCCGTCAGCAACTGAGAGCACTCACCTTACCTCTGAGAGGTACCAAGGTTCAACAGTTTGCAAACTGTACCAACTAGACAACACTAGGAGTCAGACGGCTAGCAAGAGACAACAGCGTCACCTCCAAAATCATACTATGTTTATCTTAATTACGTGGGAGCAGTGTTGAGTGGAGGCCTGTGGACTGCTGTAGACACTCCTCAGCCACCTGTAGCCTTCCCACCATTCACATGTCATACTGTCAGACAGTTAAACCTGACATTTGTCTTGTCTAGAGTCTATTTTGATCACAATAATCATTTGTTATAGCAATCCTTTATTTCAATATTAACGTTTGTACATATTTTCCTTTTGCATTTGTGCAAAATGAACAGTTGTATTTGTGAGAAGATGTTTGCATGGTGCTGCAGCTATTGAGTGAAACAAGCAGACTTCCTGCTGGCAGCTGGCAGCCAGTGATGGGAAGAGGAAATGGACATTTGGCTGTAGGCCTCCTGCTGGTGAGAAGATCACAGGGAGGTGGGCGTCATCTGTTCATGTATTCAAATAGTGTTGCTGCTGCCACAGCAACCCAGCACGAGATGCAGGTCACCCTCACACTCTGCTGTTTGTGTTCAATACCTCAGTTTTCTATGAAAACATGCGGTCAGGTTTCTGCAAGACTCTGCAGGGTCATCATGTGACCCTGTGACCAAACATCAGGAACAGTGGGACTCAAAGTGATGCTGCACCCAGAGGGCCTCACAGTCCTCTCTTAGCCTGCACAGAGTCTCACTGCAGCTCAGCTCATGCAGGCAGGAGACATTCATCCACACAAGATGGTGATTCCACTTGCTTTTTATTGCCATGAAAAGTTAACCCCCCCCCCAGTATGAGCTCAGTGAGTAGCTGCTGCTGTTGTACACCAGGTTTATTGAACCACCACAAAGACCTGATCTGATTGGTTTCACTCTATAAACAAACATTATACACAGATTATAAAATACTTTATTTTCTATTGATGAAACAGAGTTGATTAATGGATGAGTTGATTGTCAGAAAGTGTTCAGGAGATTAATCATTTAACTCATTTATCAAGCGAAATGTCAAGCTCTGGCTTTAGTGTCTCACTTGTGAAAAAAAAGCTTCTTTTTTGGATATTTTCACTATTTTTTAAATATTTTTTTTACAGACTAGATGAAATATTAGATTGGATTTGATTTTCAATTCCAGCCTTTTTTTCCAAATACCACTGCATTGCCACAAGTAGTCTCACTGCCTCTGCATGTACCGAAACATGTACATGTTTTGTATGTACATGTAAGTAATTTCATCCTAATGGAGAAGGAAAAAGTACCCAGTAAGTTAGTTTGGAAAGGTAACAAAATAATGTATTGCAGTAGTCATGCTGCAGCGTGTCTGTGAGCTTTTCTTATTCTAATGTTGCTCTGTAAGAAAACACAGTGCAGCACAGCTGCCATCTTTGAGTTTGGACTTTTCCAAAGCGATGACAAAAGAAAACCATGACACCAGTGACGTCCTTGACAGTGCAATCATCAAGATTTGACTTTCAGAGAAGTGACTGTACAACATCCTTAGTTTAAAAAACGTTTTGGGAAGAGGTTGAAACTCTCCTCCTTTTAACATACATCCTTTAATGAGCAGTACACTGCTGCAGCCAACAGCAACACTTAATCAGGTCCACCGGGCAAAAGCTAATGCAGTCTAATGCAACAGCCCTGCAATAAATGCTACTACCACTGTGTATGCTGCGTGCGCTGCTGTTAGGTCAAATAGTAAGGCTGGAGTTGTTTCTAGTATTTGTTCCCCCCGTTTACATCACTGATTGCAGACTGAATATGGAACATCTCTGTGTGTAATGTAGAATAACCATCATGCTGAATCACCACCTCCAAAACAATTGAAAACAAGCAGAAATAGAGCCTAACCAGGAAACAAGTGTTGATATAACTTGCTGTGTCTTAGTAAAGCTTTTGTCCGTGTATTTCGTTCCTTCATTAACTGACGGATGCTGTGCATGGCACCTTAGGTTCCTCACATTTCCCACAAATATGTGCTCCAGCTCTAAACAGAGTGTAGAGGAGATGCTGGAGAGCTGAAGGACCGGAGAGCCGTATACACAGAGCTGCACAGCTCCATGTCATTTAGAGCTTATAAGCAGCAGCAGTGTGATGATCAGTCAGTCAAATATGACAGGTTGCACCTTGAGGTAAATATGTTGTGTGTTGAATGTGGGGCAGTGATTGTGTCTCTCTTCATAAACCAAACTGTGACACATTCATATCCAGCAGTGTGACAGGAAGCAGCTGCTGTGAATATGGACCAGAGAGTTCCAGTGTCGTTTCTCCACGTCAGTTTCATTCAAATAGCAGCAGTGTAACATGAACTCATACTGAAGCCTTAATGTCAAAGGGCTTTGTTTCATGAGAGGTCAGGACATTTAAATGCACATACACAACTCAACAACTTCATATCTGATGTCAGCATATTCTTGGTTTTTTCCTCTGTGTGTTTTGTCTCAAATAGTTTTCTCTGTTTATCACTGACATTGATTGGACAATAGTTTCTGCCAGCAACAAGGAAGCAAATGCAAAAAGAATCGGAGCTCAGGCAGAATACATCAGCCTTAAGTGAACAGCAGTGGTCTGTGTGTTCCTGTTGGTGGTCAGACTTGCTGGAGCAGTCAGTGACGAGGTTCTTGAGAAGCCTTACTATAAGCATGTATGAACTGTAAACACTCAAAGCTTTTCTTTTAATAATCTACAGATAGTCTTTTTAATTGTACCTCACAGCGGGATCGTCCGCAGGCCGGCTCAAACACATGGTACGATGCCAACATAACATCTGTATGGGGCATGTCAGCAGGGCCTGGGTCAGAGGTCACATGATCTTTACCAATGCTGATGGTAATGTACAGTACAGACTTAGATTATTTATGCTGTGGAGATATGAATGAGTGAATGTCTCAGATGAATTTTATCCGGTTTGTGTAGACTCAGAATAAATGGACACTTAACATGCCTGCTATGTGTGTGATTATATTTCCCACCAATAACCATAATAATGAAAACCATAAATTGATTTGTGGAATTTAATATAATCAGTGTTTTTGCCATGGCTTTTGTGTACTGCTTTACTTTGGAGTAATTAATATGTATTCCTGTGATATGTTAACTCTTAGAAACCTGAGAAAATTGGCTTGATTTCTTTCCAAACTATGCGAAAAAGGCGATGAGGAATTTAAGAACAAAAAACCCAGATATTGGCAAGAAATTAGTAAAAAAAAAAAAAAAAAAGTACAAGAAAAATGGATACATTAAAAAATGAAAATAATAAAAACAAGGAATGACCTGAACAAACTGCTAAAAAATTAGACTAATTTTTAAAAATAATTTAAAATATATAATTATGATAATTAGAAATATATAATTCTCTGGACATTTTCCCAAGCTTTTTTTTTTTTTTTTTTATTCTTATTCTACCAATTTATTGCAATTGGCGGGACGTTTTTTGTGAAGTTGTTTTTTGCGTCTTTTGCCATGTTTTTGAAAGACGTAACTTATTTGCTCAGTTTTCAAAGTTTTAAATACTTGTGAAGGCATCTGAATGCATTATAAAAACATTGATGTTGATCTAAATCTCAAATGGTTAACTTTCCCGAAGCTTTCAGTATAGGTTACTTTATAAAACTGGCACAAAAATTGGATGGATTATATGAAACAGGATTTACGTAAATGGATCAAAATGATCTGGAATAAATTTTTGGAACTGGACCCAGGATCATTTTTTTAGGGTTTGTATGGTCATGAGAAACCTGGAAAGTCATAAAATTTGCAAATAGTAGTTTCCAGGCCTGGAGAATTTCCAGAAAACTAGATATGCCCTGAAAGTATTAACATAACATCTCTTATTAACATAAGAGATACAAAATTTCATTAAAAAATGTCATGTCATGTTAAAACAGTCAACATGTGCACTTTTCCTGTGTGGACCTGACTGTGAAAATTGGACCTTATTCATCATAACCCGATATACGATTTTTGTTTCGAAGTACTCTAAAATGGTTGGTGGGGGGAATTTTCCGCAGACCATAAACAGGTTGATATGTTGCTCTGAGCCTGAATGAAAGAGATAATTAAGTGTTTGACAGATATTGATCAGTGATCACTCAGAGCTAATGCTGAAAGTATTAATATGACCAGAACATTGAAATATACTTTGCGAGATGAGAGTTATTTGTCACAATGTGACTGTGTGCATCCTGCGTCCAAAGTGCCACCATCACCCCTCCACATGAGAGTGACTTTGACTATGAACTCAGATTTCTTGTTTACTCACTATTTTTGACTTTACTTATATCTTACTCCACCACCTGAGCCGGTGCCGCTGACTGTGGACAAAAAAAAGTAAGTTTGGGCCTCTGATATGTAAACAAAGTGGACTTGGAACAGAATATAATCTAAAGACAAAGTAAGCAATGTGCATCACTGTATTGGCAATCTTTTTATCCACATAATATGTTTATCCATACTTTTTTAAATCATTCAAATATTGATTTAATAACTATTCTTCATCATACTTTATTTTTATCCTGCTTCACCACCACCTGAGCTGCCGCTGCTCACTGAGGATTAAAGGGTGAGTATGAGCCTCTGATTAATATCACGATAAATAATGTATGTTACTGTGTAAACTAGCCACTTATTTATCCTTATTTAATACATCACAGATGATCTGTGTTACTCTGCAGCATGATGTGCACCAATACACACACACACACAGCGGAGGAGGAAGACACAGACTCAGTGCTCCCGCTGCACATCTATGGTTACCTTGACTACAGGGGAGAAATGCTTACATCTGGGGGTTTTGTATGCCTGTATGTTGTGCTGTACACTTGTGACAGGATTACACAAAACACATGTCAATATTAGGTGTAAAAACTGTCATCTTAATTTTTCAAATTCAGATGTTTGCTGCTGCATTCAATGAAACACTCAGTCATATAAAGTAACAGTATGTATTATGAGATTCATTCGTGGTGTTTAGTACATGTCAAGCTTTAAAAACAGTGAATCAGTTGCAGATGCCATAAAATGCATTACTGGTTAAAATGCAGCTTTAACAGTTCTGACACCAGGAGTCTCTTTTAATGAGCAGTCACGCTGAGTCATCTGGATCACAGTGTCATTTAAAGTGTTGCCACATATTGGAAAGTTGTGAGAAACCATCACAGAGATCAGGTTAGTAAGGAGATGAACACACTGGATAGGCTGTGAACACTTCAGAAAAAGAAAAGAGGAAAGAAGTGTATGGAGGCCTCTTCAGCCAGAAGATCTCTCTCTCTCACACACACACACCACCTCCTTTATATCAACACAAATCTATGACTGTAACAGGACATTTAGATGCTGAGCATATATCTATATTTGGTGTTTGAGACATTTAAAAGCCTGATTCTGCTGGCATGTTTCTTATGTAAATAAGTTTTGTGTGATGAAAGTATTGAATGAAGTAATTAAGCATGACTTTGGGTGTTTAAGATAAACATAAAAGATGCTTCCTCCACAACAAGCTCTTTTTCAAGGCAATAGGTTTCCCAAATAAGTAATGTAAAATCGACTTGTGAGATCTACAGTTTAGCCTTCATTTTGACATGTAATCCCAGTTAGAGCACTGGTTATCAGGATTCAGTCCACTGAAAAATGTGTATCTGGATTCAGGTGATCCAATCCAACGTTGCTTTGAAAAAAAAATCCACAAAAGTCAGATGGATAATCTGATCCTGGACAGTAAACATGGGATTTCAAAATGTGGATCATCCTGATTCACATTAAATTTTCTGAACAGCTTGCCCTGGATCAAAGGTGTCCCGATGCTGCTGAAGTTTTGAACAACAATGATCTGATTTCAGAATTCCCTCTCTACTCTGAGCAACCCATTTTCAAGATTTAACCCATTCCTATAGCTGAAATAGAATCATTACTTCTGAAGAACAGGGCTCTGGCTTCATTTTGACGCTTTTTTAGTTTCCAGACTGTTCTGAAGGCAACTTTTAATACACTGCAAAAAATAACAGCAAATTTAATTAAGCACTTCATTTGAGGCTCGTGAGCCTGAGAATCAAATATTTTCCTGAAAGTGACGTCAGTGAAACGTCAGCCCAACTAGCAGGGAACGCTCCCCCAACATTGGCTAATGTTATCTACAAGTTGTAATAATGTTTTAAAGCGAAGGTTTTAATCTAATGTTCGAAGAGCCTTTTAAGTATGTTTATCATATTGGAAAATATGTAAATTCCTGTAAGGTCAAACTCTGACTAAGACGTAACTTTTTAACTGCAACATTCTGAGAATGTTTGGTGATGTTGAGAGGTGACAGATCATAGAATGTTCTTTTATAATGTTACATGAAAACAAAGGAAGAACATTTTAAAGGAAACATTCAGAACATTCTATTGAGGACTGAGATTACAGACAATTTTTATGAAACTGTAATGTAATGTGATATGTTAACATAAAAAAAACCCAAAACTTTTGAAGATTTTTTGATTTTCATAAAGAATGTTAACCTAAATTTTTTAAATTTTTTAAGAGATAAAAAAATGCTAGCTGGGTTAGAATAAAATCTTTTCCTAAAACCGAGGGAGTGAGAAATAGTATTAGAAGGAACTGAAATGGTAGACAAGTGGACAATTTCTCCAGGCTTGTCAAGGAAAAATCAAATGAAAACAATTGTTTGGTTAATGTGTATATTTTTTACAGTGGAGAGCAGGAAGGCTTGGCTTGGTGATCAAAGTGAAAGTAAAAGTAAAAAGCGGTAAAAAGCGCTGACACGCCGTCACACGGGGCTGCTGGGGGTTTGTTGTCTTCAGTTGAGAATCAGACCGCAGTTTGATCTTCATCTCCTCTTATTTCACTGTGAAGATGCTCCACAGTCTGAAAGCCACTGAGCTGCAGGGCGGAGGATTCTGCTTCGACAACAGCCGCAGGTACACGTACACACACACACACAGACACTGCTGCTGTTCTGTCACTGCTGACATGGTGGCCGACACAATTGCGGAAACACCATCACGATCACTGTCAGTGGGAGCTGTACAATGTAGAGACACACTGCAGCGTATAAAGTGTGTGAACATTTAAAGGTGGAATGTTGAAAATTTTCAACAACTTTCTACTTTTCCTGTTTTTTTTTCTTGTCAGAGGAATAGAGGAGACTGGGGATGGTTGTAGCACGTTTTGTCTCAGCACCTATAACTTGATGAACATTTGGAGTCCTCAATTTTTGACACTAAGTACTCTTACTCTCTTGATTACAAATATCATTTTCTTAGCTTCTCCAACTGTATCACATAATCCATTATTTGATGTCAAATGCAAGAAGGTTCCAATGTGACAACCTGCCCCACTACCAGGGTAAAAATCATACCATGACAAAAATTACTCATGAAAACTGATACATATACTAATAAACAGTTCTCCCTAAGACCTAACTCATTAACCTGTACCTGCCTGATGCATAGTGCATCACATGGAGTCCAGGACAAGTCTGCTGCCTCAGTAAAGTAACCACTCAGGACCTCCTCTTTCAGTGCATTGAAGACTTTTTGACTACGTTATTTATTTATTTAGAAATTCAGTATCTTCTCAATGTCACATTGCAGGTAGAGCATTCTTTGGGGACAGACCTGACTGTCTCTCCCTGCCTCAAGCACTTCAGTTTTTTCTTCTCCAGTTCTCATGGCATGCTGACAAAATGAATAGGATAGAGAAACTGTGTTTAGTTGTTATTGAGGTTAGTTACTTTTTTAAAAGTTGTAACAATCATCCCCACTCCAGTCAGCCAGTGTTTAGAGAGTTGAAGCAGCATGATGGCTTGAAATGATCAAAGATGAAATGAGCCACATTCACACATACCCCAGCGTCTCTAATCTAATAAAAGTTACATAATTCTAATTTCAGCAGTATCAGTACTAATCAAAAAAGTACTTTTTACACCCAAAAATCAGTATTTTGACTGTGAAATCTGTAAATATCTTTGCACCGCTATGAACTTTCACAAGCAAGGTCAGGAAGGAAGGGGTCACACAGGCATCACATGACTCATAGGTCATTCCTTCTTGGACAAAGTGGTGCTGCTACAACCATCCCCAGTCTCTAAAATCCTTTTAACTTCATGTATCAGAGAAAATATTTTTACAAACAAAATATATTAAAAAATAACAAATGCATGCTGACTGAAGGCACAGCCCATAATTGTTTGATTATGTGACATCTACGTACAACCAACATTCAGTAGATCCCCGTATATGATTGAGTTTGAGTATTTATGTTACACAACAATGTCTGTTTTTCAATTGATGCAGATAGAAAATAAACTGTAGGTAACTGTTTTTACAAATATTAATAATGTGAACATTTGAACATGTGAACATGATTTATTTCTGTCTAATTGTTAAAGTTAAAGCACATCACTTAGTCACCCAAATGTGGCATGACTTTTCTCTGAGCCAGTAGCTCAGTCCGTCCCTGTGGTGCTGTGGCACTGTAATATACTGTACTTCTAACATTTATAGATATCCATCATTGGGCAGTATCTAAAACGGCAGGGTGACAGGAGAAAGGAGGGTTTTAATGAATCGACACTAAGATGAGCGTCTCTGTTTGTCTGTCTCATGCTCACTTACCGTGTGCAGGAATGCAGTGCTGGAGTCCAGTTTGTCCGAGGTGGGCTACAAAGCCCCTAGTGCCAGAAAGACAGGGACCACCATCGCTGGGATTGTTTACAAGGTGAGGATCAGCTGTTAGTGTTCACACTGACACACACATAAAGTGACTTAACCCTAGAATACCTGAGCAAATTGGCTCAATGTCTTTAAAAACATAGGTAAAAGGTATTGAGCAACCTATGAAAAAATGGCCCAAAAGTTTGTAAAAAGAACACTTAAAGTACCTTAAAACTGAAAAAAAAACCTCAGAAAAATTAAGTAAAAGAAAAAACAAATTAACAAAAGAAATAATCTTTAAGAAATCTTAAACATAATAATTCCATAAAATAATTAAATATATATAATTAGGATAATTAGCTTTAGCTTTTTAAAAAAATTCTTCTAAATCTACTCATTTCCTGCAATTTGCAGAACATTTCTTACCAAGTTGCTCATTGCCTTTTTTGTCCATGTTCTCCATGTTCTCCAAAATCTGTCAGATTTTGAAGGTTTAAATACCTGCGAATGAGTCTGAATGCAGCACAAGAAAAGTGATGCCAGTACAGGTTTCAAAGGGTTAACAGACATTTATTTCAATAAAAATCTGTAAGATTATTACTTAAGATTTTAACTTTCACTTATCACTCAATATAAAGAAAATATATTTCAATGACACAATCAAAAGTTATTTTAAACATTTGGGTCCACTGTGCTGTATTCTGTCTCTATAAACAAAAGCACTTAAAGTGACCCGACTTTGGCTGTTCTACCTGTTGCTCTTTACAGAGCTGGAAGCAATCTAGATCAGAGTGATCCAATCCAATATTGCTTAAAAAAGGGGGAACAAAAACAGCCAGAAAATGGAAAAAAAATAAAGAAAAAAGGTAAAAAAGGTAAGCTGAGCCTGACTAACAGAACATGAGATTCTGAAATCTGCATCATTATAATCTACATTAAATGTTTTGAACAACTGGCCTCAGGAGCTTAAAGGAGCCAGCTGATGTTTTTGGAAATATGCTTTGCTTGCATTATTTCCTAGACTGTTGCTTTAAATGACTAACTGTGAAAAAAAGGTCTCTCCTTTTGGATTTAAGGTGTGTGGAAACTTTTAAAAAGCAGCTTAAGACCACTTTGTTCAGTCTCACTTTGGTGTAGTTTAGTGTTGAATGTCTTTTCTGTGTTTAGCATGATATCTTTTATGATTTTTGATTTGATTTATTTCAAACATGTATAAAAGAAAAAAGAGAAGCAGACAGACATTTTTTTTTACAGACAATGAAAAACACAAAGCAAAGAAATGATCAAGCTGGACTTGATGACTTGGTTTATATATTAGAAAAGGAGTGAGATGAAGTACTAATACATTTAATTCCACCCCTTATCCACAAGTCACTGAATTTTAATTAACCTGTGTCCTTTTTCATGTAATAGCATGATTTCTGCATTTCATATATGTTGTTTTGTCTTTTGCTCGCCGTGTTTTTTTTGTGAGGCAATTTATCATATTAAGTATACATATTATTAGAACTCTGTTTTCCTGTTGTTACACATATCTGAAATGAACCTGGAAGCTGTTTTAGTGTTTAGGGAGCAGACTGTAGACTTCAGCCAGGTATAATGAGTGTTTCCTGTCCTTGTTCCCAGGATGGAGTGATCCTGGGAGCAGACACCAGGGCCACAGACGACATGGTGGTGGCCGACAAGAACTGCATGAAGATTCACTACATCGCTCCAAAGATCTAGTGAGTCAAAGCAGAGTGCTGATCAGTCCCACAGCACCACAGAACTGACTGTGTTTCTTTGCAGTATTTCACAATATTCCTTTATTTATTAGTAGGAGTTTTATTTTCTATAGGTTGGTTCAGGGTGTTTGTAATACATGTTATGCTTTATTATTTTTTTGTACTTTTTTTGTATTTCACATTCCTTTCCATGTTTCAACTAAAGAAAGAATATGAGTTCAACACATATAAAACTACACATATTCTCTGTAGCTTCCTGTCATCTCTAGGATTGGTTTTGAAATGTCACTTTTCAAAATGCCACGCTTTATGTAGAAAGTCTTCTTTGTATTTGAAGGAGTTGTTGTGTCATCTGATCTCTGTGAGGAGCACCGACTCTTCATGAGACTGCAGGTTGTGTGAGGGTTAAGGCTGCATTTTTCCAAAGGGCGTGAACAACGTCTGAGTAATATAGAAAACTGATTTTGGGCATTTTTCACTCTTTATGTTTTAAGATGCTTTTTAAAAGCTTTCAATCTAAGATCTGAGTATGAAAAAAAAAACAATTAAAAGACGCCCAGTCATTTTAGGGTCAAACTCCACCTCTCTGCATCCTGATAGAATGACAATCAATACACCCAAAATCATCAGCTTCCCATCAGTGCATTTCTCTTTTCATCAGTGGAACATTTGACAGATATATCTCTGGATAAACTTTGGGGTCATCAGTAACATCTAAACACAATTTGCATGAGAACTTTTAGTTTGGGTGTCACAGCTGTCAATCATGGTGGAAAATCCCTTCTTTGCAAAATTTATTAGCTCATTATCACCAAAGTTATCATAAAAACGATCACTTTAACAATCTTCAGGGTGATGAGAACTACCTTCACTGTCAGAAACCATCTTTGGAAAAAAAATATTTGGTGTGTACTTTGAGGTTTTAGTTTGGCCTATGACCACTCACTAACATGGAGGGGCGGGCTTTGTGACCTGTACTGCAGTCAGACACCAGGGAGCGATCCAGATTGAAATGTTACATCTTGGGGGAGCTGTCGTGTTGTCCATCTTTATACACAGTCTGTGGTTGAACCTGTAAGGAAACAAAGATCAGTCTCCTGTTAGAGTAGCTCACAGGTCACATCATGGGAAGCTGCCAACTAGCTGCTAGTAGGATTAGATGTTTTGTTTTACTTTTCTGCAGAAGACAACAACTGCCATGTTTCCAATTTCTTTTAAAGTTGTTATCTCAAGATCAGAAGTTGTTAATTTTGTTATCCCAAGAAAACGAGCTTTGTTATCTTGTGATAACGAGTCAGGTTCTTTTGTTGCCTCAAGAAAATGACTGCCCGCAAAAAATCTTGCCACTCTGGGGGTGTAGCTGCTCAAGCCACCACATCTCTCAGAGACTGAAGTTTGACCGTGAAGTTACTGTGCTGTGTTTATTTATTTTTCAGGTTTTCTCATTAAAAAACTTCTAAAAAGCATCCTTGAAAAATTAAAAGGGCAAAAATATGTCTGTGGTCTTCCACCATCTGATCTAATCAGCCTGAGCACACCATTGCCTTCACCAAGATAAATCAGTGATCTGCCACATATAGGATTATTTAGCGCCTGTTTGGTGGGCATTTTGAGCAATTGCTGGCTTGGCCCTCAACGCCCAAATTTGCCAATATATAAATCTACATCTATGCCTAATGTGCTGTTTTCATTGCTAAATACGCAATTGTTCTGCTTAACTGCTGCACTCTATCCCAGCAAAGACTTAGCAGGACAGGATGAGGCAGCTGTAGCTTGGTTGGTACAGCAGGTTGTCCAATACTTATTTGGTGCTTTGGCCCCCAGTGTTATGGATTGTTTTCTGGCAGACCCAAAAACAGAAACACAAGTTAGTGGTGGTGTAAAGACAGGATTTATTGGAGTAAGGAATGAAGGTAGTTCGAGGAGGTAAGCAGGCAGGTGGTTTGGAGACGAGGACAGGTTGGGTGAGGTGGACAGGAGGTTTCCTGGAGCAGATGATTGGCATAGGGGTTTGTGGTAGCGGTGGTGTGGTCGGCAGGCAGTGAGACACAGGAGAACTGAGCAAACAACAGAAGACAGTGGTGACCACAAGGCAAGACAACAACACCAAGTCAAAAAACGCTAGCAATCAAGTAGTTTAGGAGGCTCAAGAGTCACTGGCAAAGACGGAACAATCTGGCACCGTTGATGAGCTGATTTGAAGCAGGTCCGTCTCAGCAGATGACCAGGGTAACGCCCACCAGCTTACACACACACACACACACACACACACACACACACACACGCACACATACACACTCACACACACACACACACACAGGACACATGGAAGGATCAAGTGAAGGGAAAATCAAGGGAAAAGGAGAGGGAAGAACATGAAGGAGGAAAACAGGGGAAAAGGCACAACTAAATGTGGCTGTAATGGCAGCCACCGTAACACCCAGGTCCTTCTTGGCTCGTGTTTAAGGCTCCTTGACAAAGACAGTCAACCTCAAATTTCTCCCAATAAGTATATTGTTATCATGTAACTGCCTACTTTATGTCTTAAGTATTTTAGAGGTTGTGATCTCATTTTTCTAAATATTGCTATTGTAATAATAAGTGATGTAACACAGTTAGTGTCTAGATGTTGTTAGCAGCACGAAAAAATGTGCTCTATGCAGCTAAGAGACAGGAAAAAGTTTCTAAAACGCTGGACTGTTTGACCCGTGAAACTGTGTCCTGTGTGTTATGCAGCTGCTGCGGGGCCGGCGTAGCTGCAGATGCAGAGATAACCACACAGATCATGGCGTCCAACGTCGAACTGCACATGCTCAACACCGGGCGACCCCCACTGGTCACCATGGTAACCCGACAGCTGAAACAGATGCTGTTCAGGTGATGGAAACAGAGATATAAAGGAAACAGAACACAAGTCACCGATTATCAGATGTAACGTTTGTGTTTTCATGAGCAGCAGCCGTCCACTGAGAGAGCGGACAGCATGCTGGACTGATGTCTGTTTGCTTTTCAGGTACCAAGGTCATATTGGTTCTTCTCTGATCGTTGGAGGGGTCGATGTGACCGGAGCTCACCTGTACAGTGTTTATCCTCATGGCTCCTACGACAAGCTGCCTTTCGTTACCATGGGTATGTGTTTAACCCTTTCAAACCTAAGCATATTGGTTTGATTTCTTTTAAAAACACTGGAAAAGGCAATGAGCAGCTACAGAAGAAATGACCCATAAATGAGCAAGAATGAATAGAAATTACAAGAAAATTACCAGAAAATAAGCCCCCTCAAAAAAAAGAAAAGAAAAAAAAGTTAAGTGAAAAAAACAAAAAAAGAAAGAAAGAAAGAAAAAAGAAAAGACTTTTAAAAAAGTGCTTAGAAAAAAATTCTAATTCTGTTGCATAATTTTCAATATATAATTCTGTTGATTGTAAATATATTTTCTGGACATTCCTCCCTAGCTCATTTTTTTAGTTATTTTCTAAATCTACTAATTTACTGTAATTTGTAGGATATTTCTTGCCAAGTTGCTTATTGCCTTTTTCCTATGTTTTTGAAAGAAATCAAACTAATTTGCTCAGGCCTCAACAAGCTTTAAATACTTGCTGTGTCTTGGGGTTTGTGTGCAGCAAAAGAAAATGTAATCCAGGTTTTAAGGGGTTAATGTACTGTATACTTCTGTCTGTGGTGAACAGACGGGTCAGCATGTCAGATTTATTATTTTGACCATAAAAATGTAGTTGAATGAAGTAAGTTTGACTCTGTACAGGACCAGGCTTAATAACCAGACGAAACAACAGACAAAATATGAAAACTTCAGAAACAAAAATTGAAAAATTGAAAAAAAAGAAGACAATTTCAAACTTTTGAGTGTGCTTGTGGTTTCAGGCTCTGGATCTGCAGCTGCTGTGTCTGTATTTGAAGACAGATTCAAACCAAACATGGAGGTGAGACTAACTGAGTGCTTTCCTTTCTTGACAGATGTTCTGGAATGTGATGTCTGTTATTAAAAAAAGAGTTTATATTGGAAGCATGTTTTGCACTGCAAATGATGTCATCATGGAAATGTATGGGAAAATGTCTGTTGGATGTAAATATCTACCAACAAGAAAATAGAAACTGAAAAGAAAAGGGTGAATCGTCTACGTACAGAAGTAGAATAAACAACTACTGAATACCAAAAAAAAAATGTCTGTTTACAGTAACTACTGCGTAGTACACTCCAGCATCACAAACATGAAATGAAACATTGTTAAGCAAAGTTTTTAACCACCTAAAGTGGTCCATCTAGAAAAAAAGTCAATATCAGTCAAAGTAAACACTATACTGCTTTACCTTGCAGTCAGAAAAATGTTATCTACATCAAACTGAGGAGATAACAGTAAAACCAAGCAATGATGATTAAATACTATATAACACAAGATTCTGTTACTGTTTGGACTTTTTCTCACCTGAAATGTTTACAGAAATATATTTTAGTGCCCTCTTTAGCTTTAATTTTAGAGTGTGTGAGCAAGAAGCAGGTGCCAAACTGTTTCCTGTACTGTGAAAAAGGCCATATTGTTTCCCGTGGAAAAATGGCAACATTTGCATTGCAAGTCACTAACCAGCAGGAGAGTTTATTTTTTCTGGTATGGCACAGTGCATTCTGGTAGTTGTAGGTTTTCTAGCTCAGTTATACGGTTGACAAAATGTAAGTGTAAGGGAAGGACTGTGTGACGGTCAGGTAAAGTAAAGAAAATACTCTCAATACAGCATCCACAGACTGATAGTGAGTATTTTAGTTTGGCTAAAATATATTTTGCTGCTGACCCCCATCCACTGTAATGTAATGCTGAGCTTCAGTGGTGCCACTCCCATCTGCTTCTTCAAACAGGCAGCGTACTGACCACCAGCTACTGTATGTAATACACTGACTATGGTTTAGTACCTTATACAGCCCCTCTTTAAAAAATCGGGTTGATCTTGAAAATCAATCTATACAAAAAAATAATTTTCATCTTTGTCACATCCTCCAATATGTCCACTAGAGGATGGATTGCATCTCTAGTTGTTATTCAGTGTTTAGTACCGATTCAATCTGGTCTACTTCTGTCATGATCTCTTCTATTATTCTGCCTAACATTTTCCCCTCCTGTTTTTTTCCTCCTCCTCTTTCCCTGTCAGCTTGAAGAGGCCAAGCAGCTCGTACGAGATGCCATTGCTGCAGGGATTTTCTGTGACCTGGGTTCAGGCAGTAACGTGGACCTGTGTGTTATCACTGACGCTGGAGTGGACTACCTGCGAGGCTATGACAAGCCTGCGACAAAGGGCAAAAGGTGAGCCACCTTTTGTCAGAGGAGAAGTCATGTGATCTTTCTTTTTATGGTTTATCAATTTTTTAAAAAGTTTTTTTTTAATTAATTTCTTTATTATTAAGCGCAAGTTTACATATATTTCACAAACATTCATGTTTGTTTACAATGTGCTGGTCCTTTCATATGGCCTTACATGACTGAGTCATCATAATGCAGTGAAAGAAAAGGAGACTTCATTACTCACACTTTTCTTTTCATATTTTAACCCCCATTCCCTTCCTCCTTACCTCAGAACAACAGGACAGTAGTAATCAGAAATAATCTGAAGTATAAAACAAATAGCAATTAAAAGGAAATAATTAGAATTTTAAAATAATAATAATAATAATAATAATAATAATAATAATAATAATAATAACAACAAACAAAAATAAAACAAAACAAAACAAAACAAAAACACCATTTATGCCTAGTCTGACGGCTTCAAGTGACATTAAATGACAGTAAATCTTTGAGATCAGAGACTTCTGATTGGGGTTCAGCTCTAGGAGGTCATCCCAAGGCTGTCGAACCTGGAAATACCGGAATTCAATTCTTGAAAAGTCTGAAAAGTTGTAAAATACACCATCTTTGTAGATATCGTGGAAGCACTTAATTCCTTTGTGGTGCCACTGCCAGAAAAAAAAACATCTGTATATGGTGGGGGGAATAAATGGTTCTTTATTAAACGTATCCTAGGAGAGGCTGCTAGAAATTTGAAATGGCGCCTAAGTTGGAACCAGATTCGTAGCGTGGATCTCACCACTAGATTTTTTGTAAAGCCAGAGAGGTTTAGTGGCAAAGAAGATGTAACTAAAGCTTTGAGGGAGGAACCTTTACAGGACTGATTCTCAAGTCTACACCACAGGACCTCTGGGGATGTAAGCCTATACAATATTTTATAAATGTAAGCTGACCAGTAGTTTGACTGGAAATTAGGAAGAGCTAGACCCCTATTAAACTTACATTTTTGCAAAAGTGATTTATGGATCCTGGGAGCTTTTTTATTCCATAAAAAAGTTGAGATAATCTTTTCAGTTGTTTTAAAGAACTTATTGGACAGGAAAAAAGGAAAGGAAATTTTGGTTAAACATTCATTTTCACTGCATTAATCCTTCCCATAAGAGACAATGGTAAACTATTCCATCTCTCCATGTTGGCTTTGAGCTGTGTAATCAAAGGGAAGAAATTAGCAGAAAAGAGAGAGGGTAAACTCTGAGTTATATTTATCCCCAAATATTTAAACCCAGCAATTTTAAATTTGAAAGGAATATTGGTTTGCTGTATTTGTAGGGCTAGATTATTTATTGGATTGCAAATGCTTTTCAGTGAGTTGACTTTATATCCTGAGAATGAACGATGACAATGATTCTCTGCCTTCAACGGAATTACTACCTCTGGGGTTACTTCAGATTTTTTGGAATATATTACATTTAGGAGTGTTCTACCATTAAAGAAACGCTGTTGTCCTCTAATAAAACCTGTTTGTTCTTCTGATATTAGTTTAGGAAGAAATTTTTAAAGTCGCTTAGCAAGCAGTTCCACCAAAATCTTGGCATCAGCATTTATTAATGACACAGGTCTGTAAGATGAGCAAAGCGTAAGGTTCATATCACATTTCAGAAGTACTGTTATGGATGCTTGAGTTTGTGTTTGTGGTAGACTACCTAGCTCCAGAGATTTGTTATATACTGAAAGTAGAAGTGGTGTCAATTTATATTGAAATATTTTTAAAAATTCTATTGGGAAACCATCTGGTCCTTGGGCTTCATTATTTTGCATTGACTTTATTGCTGATAGTATTTCTTCTAATTTTAATGGGGAATCCAGTTCCTGACCATTGCTGATCTATATTAAGTATGTTTGAGGTAAGATTTTCAGTTTTAGTTTTTAGTGCTTTAGCGCCATGGCACTGTTTGACCGCATAGAGTACAGAGTAAAGCTCACAGTACAAAGAACTTAAAGCAAAACAGCTGAGACTTTTTTTTCTCTCTTTGTCTTTTTTTCAGAGAGGGACAGTACAGGTATAAGCCTGGCACCACAGCTGTCCTCACCAAAACTGTGACCCCGTTCTCCCTGGATGTGCTCGGCGAGTCTGTTCAGGTCATGGACACTGAATGAAATACAATGAAATGCTTCTTTTGGAATACAGTCTTTTCAGTATACAGTAGCACGTCATTGCACAAAAAAAAGCCAGTGTTGATCAGTGCATTTAAAGCAGGTTGTTTAATACCTTTAAAGCATCATTGCCTGTAAACAAAGTAGTCTACTAATAAAAGCTTCTGTTTGTTGCAGTGCCTCTGAGTTATTTGACCGCTACACTTGAAGAGCTTGAAGACTGTCATTTTGAAGTTTCAGGTTTTAGATTGTACTTTTGAAATGTTTATGCCTCCGTGCCAGCCACAGCTACAGGAATTTTTCAGGTTGTTCATCCTTCTGTCCCATTCTTGTGACCATAATATCTCAAGAACACCCTGAGGGAATTTCTTCAAATTTGGCAAATATTCCCTTGTAACAGTGATGTACTGATTGGATTTTGGTGATCATTGGTTGAATGTATAGGTCATTGTGAAGTTGTATTTATCTTATTCTCGTGAGCGCTTAATCTCATTAACACCTTAATAGATTTTTTTTAAAAATATGGCACAAACATTTACCTGGAATTAACAGTGAACTGATTCAATTTTGATGGTGGTAGGTCAAAGGTCAAGGTCATTCTGACTTTGCATTTGTCTAATTCTCATGACTGCCATATCTGATAAATACCTTGAGGGAATTTCTTCAAATTACAAGGTACAAGGTAGATTTATTTATCATCCCTTTAAACGTGGTTTAATAAAAAATTAAATTAAAGTTGACCCTAAATCCTGCTACATCTTTTTGGCATTGAAGGAGGAGTTGAGGAGTCTCACAGCCTGGGGAAAGAAGCTGTTCTGTAGTCTGGTGGTTCGGCAGAGTCAAACATTCACTTGGACTTAATGAGCTGATCAGGGGTTCATACACATGGATGTAAACTGTTGTTGTCTGCTGCGTGGAGGCATATAGATGCGTGGCAGTAATTCTAGTTATAATTAATCTTTGAATAAATTCACACAGCAGCACAGCATGTCAAATAAACAACACTATTTTATGTTCAAATGATCAGAGGAATTGTTAAAATTCTGTTGGCAACTATTACCTCTCTAATTCACTACAACCCAACTCAGACCTTGAAACTTATCCAAAGCTTGATGTTTGAATGATTTGTCTTACTGGAAAATTACTTCTACATTATTAGTGTAAGAGCCATTTTGTTTATGGTTTGATTTTCTTCATGTTTTTGTTGTTTTTCTTTGTTTACCTTTCGACCACCACTTGGGGGCGTGGTGTTGCCTGTTGGCTGCCTGTCCTTGGGTCAGAGTTTATTTAATCAGTGAATGAATGGACTCAGGTGTTGCTTGGGGGTAGGAGCAAACAGTTTTAGACCGCAAATGAGAGAAATTTTGGAGTTTTTGTGGTAAAATCTGACTATATCGGAAACTAAGTGGATGTTTGGCCCACTTTATTTTTTGTTGTTACATTTACATTACGTTTGTTGTTAACTGGAGAAAATAAATCCACATTATTTTTGGAACACATTGGACATTTCATTTTCATTCACGCGTCAAACAAATGCCAACAAGCAACCGAGTGACTTTTTTATTTTGAATAAGTCACTACAATTAGTATTATTATATTTTTGAACTACATTTCTAAACAGATACTATTGTGGTAAAAATTCTACCTTTTGAAACAGACTTCCAATTACCATCCCTCTGTGTCCATCCAGCTTCACGCTGCACTTTAGACTTAACAAGAGTGCACTACAGAGTGGTGAAGTAATGAGTCCCAAAACACGGAAGTCCGTTAACCTCTTAGCACTCCCGGTTCCCTCGTCTTAAAGTCTATGGGTTTTTTCAATGGGTTTTTGGTAAAATGCCCCAAATAAGGTCTATGGTTAACACAGGCTAAATATATTTAGATGTTTTGTTCTGCAACATAAAAGACTTTATTGCTGATAGTATTTCTTCTCATTTTAATGGGGAATCCTTTTGCTCAGTAGCGCTGGGATGTAAAGAGGGAGTTTTCAGATTTTCAAGAATGAGGCATATTGTTATTATCAGATGGATATTCTGAACAGTAAATTGATGAATAAAAGGCCTTAAATATATCATTCATTTCTTTGGGATCACTAACCTGAGGGGCATTACATCTGTGGGATGATGTGAGATGCTGCTTGCCGCTTCAACTGATGAGCTAGGAGCTTGTTTGCCTTATCTCTATGTCCGTAATACAAAGTGCGAGACCGCAGCAGGAGCCATTCTGCTTCACTGGTAGTAATAAGATCAAGTTCTGTAGCTCCAATCTGCATTTAAGTAGATCAGGAGATGGGGTTAAAACGTATTGCTGATCTATATATATATATAAGTATGTTTGAGGTAAGATTTTCAATTTTAGTTTTATGCATTTTATTAGAATTGGCAGAATACGAAATAATTTGCCCCCTTAGATATGCCTTAAGTGTTTCCCAGAGTAACAAAAATGTTGTACAACTTGGCTGGTTGATCACTATAAAATTGTCTATTGAGGCTAAAATAAATTCAATAAATTTATTGTCAGTTAACAATGTGGGATTAAGCCTCCAGGGTGATAAGTACCTTGAACAAATCTTAAGTTGAATATCCATACTTAGGGATGCATGATCAGACATAACTATTGTATGATATTTAGTGGAGGTTACTTTAGAAACATATGTGCTGTCTATAAAAAAATAATCTATATGAGAGAATGACTAGTGTACATGTGAGAAAAAGGAAAATTCTTCTCCTTGTGGGATGTAAAATCTCCAGGGGTCAACATATCCATTGTAAGCCATGAAATCTGAGACTACTTTAGATATGGAGGATTGAACAAATGTACGAGGATTTGATCAGTTTAAGACCAGATCCATTAGACAATTTAAATCTTCTCCAAAAATTAAAAGATGGTCATTAAGGGAGGATTCTCAAACAGCATATACATAAAGTATCTGGTCCAAACTGGAGTTTTAGATACTTTTCCAAATCTCTGCCTGGCCTCCTCCCTGACCCCATTATTTTGTCCTGTCAGCAGCATTTCTATTGATGAGAAAAAGATAAGCAAGCTACATTGTCAGGACATGGCCTTGAATACACACACAAAGAGGCTGCCTGACTGTACACACAGAGGCTGTCCACAAGGCGCACACACACAAAGGTTGCCCGAATGTACACACTGGGGCTGTCCACATGGCACACACACAGAGGCTGCCCGAGTGTACACACACATCGGCCGGTGTGGAGTTACAGAAGCTGGCAACATGGCACACACACAGAGGCTGCCCACATGGCGCACACACACAGAGGCTACCGAGTGTACACACAGATAAAAAGGTTGTTCTTTGTATAAACTCATGTTCAGCATTGGTGTCATTACAGTTGTTTACATCTGGCAGTAGGCAGGACATCATTAGTAAAATTTATGAAACCTTGTGCAGATTTAATAGAAATATGAATACTTTTATCATGTATACGTTTCCAGCTCATAGGGGGATTAAAGGTAATGAAATTGGATTCTTCCACAGTAAAGACTGAAACAGGAGGAGATTATAGACATATCACACAGTAAAGTTGAGGCAAAAGGAATAGTCCCTCAAGAAACCTCATTTAAGAGTGTCAGCACTATCAAGATGCTGAAGACACAGGACGACTCCTGTGTGCAGGACTGTGAGAAGTGAGCACAGTGAGAAGAGTAAAAAGATGCACTAAAGAGGAGAGCATTTTAACAAGGTTGAGTGAGGGATACTTCAGGATCATGTGAGCACTGTCAAGCAGAGGCATGAGTGGAACACATAGATAGTCATAGGCCATAGGTCTTGCTCTCCCAAAAGTATTGATGAGAGTGAGAAAAATTAAAGAGGGAAGTTTGGAAGCTGGTAGTGCAAGAACTCTGTTTAAAAAATGTATCTGAAATGGGTTAAGCAAGATTGTCCCAATATTTGAAAGAAACTTGGCTGGTTGAAAGAATTCATTCATTTTTGTTTGTTTGCTTGTTTTGGTCAAATAGTTGTTACGGTTCTCGGAACCGAGGAAGAGGGAGGACCTCGGAGCAAACACACAGACAGGTTGGAGGAACAATCAACAGGGCTTTAATGATTGTAAACGGGTGAGGAAGAGAATGGAAGTTGGGGGGAGGGAGCCAGGGATCGTGTAGGCAGAGATGGCTGGTGAAAAAGAGGCACAATGAGAAAAAAAAGTCAGAATCCAAAAAAATATCAATAAGCATAAAACATAATCTCAAGAGAGACAGCCAATCTACCACTGGTAAAGTGGACAACAATCTGGCATCGGAGAGGAGTGAAGCTGGAGTATTTAAGCTGTAGGAGGTGATTGTTGATGAGATGCAGGTAAGGAAGTGTGCCCTGAGCTCCAGCACCAGGATGCCACGCCAAAGAACAAAGAGAAAAAAACCCAAGCATACACACAGATAGTCAAAAGCATTCCACAATACAACATAAAGCACCACAATAGTAACCCTTTAACACCTGGATCGACATCAATTTTCTTGTTCTGTGTTGAGACGCCTTTCACAAGCTATTTGACCCTTTCAAATCTAAACAAATCGGTTTGAATTTTTTCCATAACATGAGGGAAAAAGCTATATCCAACTTGACAAGAAATGTCTCACAACTTGCAAGAAATTATTAAAATGTGACAAGAAAATGACCCAAAAATAGTTTCAAAAAAGGAGAATTATTAGAAAATTATCCAAAAATAGGGGAAAAAATCCAGAAAACTTAACTATATTTATAACAATTATATCATTACAATAACATTAGTAGTAGTATAGAATAGTTTTTTTCAGCACTTTTCTAGGTTTTTTTTGCAGGGTATTTTCTTGAAACCCTTTTACTAATGTTTTGCTCATTTTTTAAGGCAATGTCTTGTTAAGTTGCTCGTTGCCCTCTGCCCTAAGGTTTCAAAGGGTTTACTCTGGTCCACACTCGACACTAACTAGCGGTAGGTGGCGGTAATGCGCCTTATCGCTGCCACTTACCGTAATAAGTCGAAGAAGAAGAAGAAGGACAAGAAGCTGATTGGGTGATCCGGTGAGGAGGTCTTTTGAATTTCAGTTGCATGTTGATGTTAATGTTGTTGAATGTTCGCCGCGAGTTAGCCTCTTCGGTTTCCATAATTTTATGAAACACTGATTCAGTTTCACAGGTACGTTTACAGTTACTTCTTTGAGTTTGCAACGTTGTAAAAAGAGCGGGTTAATATGACGCAGTAAACGTAAAAACACTGATTAAATACAGCAAACTTAGCATTAGCTTCAAAGTCCCTTTAATAAGTTAACTTAAAGCGTGGTGGTAGCGTTAGTGACGTTATGCAGCCGTTATGTCCTGGAAAATACATTGCATTATGCTTGACTTTAAAGTAACGGTTGCGCTGTACGTTAACTTACATTGAGACTCGGTCACACAGACTTTACATTAACATTAGGGACTAGGGTAAAGTTAGTTCAATATTCAATATTAGCCGATTTTTCGGGGCTGTTACGATTACTAACTCTGTGTCAAAGCCTCTGCTAGTTTTGGGATATGTTGGAGAGCTGATTTAAGCAGATGTTTCACATGTTCGTTTAACTGTAAATAATCAAAGAGGACGATACAGCTGAGAGCTCAATGAACGGAATGTCCTCCAACTCACTTGGAGCTGGAGGAGTAGTTAGGAACTGTCGTAGAGGGGCAATAGGACCCATTTCAATATTAAATAACTTAAAAACAATGTTTTTAAACATAGCAATCTCAAAGCACCAGCACCACTTTAAAACCTGGGTCAACGTCACTTTTTTGTGATGCCTTCAGACGCCTTTCATAAGCTTTTAACCCGGAGCAAATTGGCTTGATTTATTGTGAACACAGTTGGGTAAAGGCAAGGACCAACTTGCCTGACCAAATGCCTCACAAATTGCAATAAATTAATAAAAAGTGACTGAGAAAATGACCTGAAAAATATGTTTTATAAAGGGGTGACGATTATTATAAAATTATCAAAACAACACGAAAATGTCAAGAAAATTGTGTTTAATATCGGTTTAGTCTTCTGTTTAAAGACAAAGACATTCTGTTTATATTTCTGCTCTTTTCTGGTCATTTTCTTGCTTGTTTTTGTTTTGTTGCTTTTATCTTTTGCTTATTTTCAGGTCATTTTCTTGTAACTTTTTACTAATTTCTTGCTATTTTTGGATCATGTGTTGTCAAGTCACTCACTGCCTCTTTTCCTCGTATTTGAAAGAAGTCAAACCAGGTTTCAAAGGGGTAAAGAGAGTGGTAGCTTTTACACATTTCACATCTGTGTTTGTAAAAGAAACAAGCAAAAAACTTAACTTAAACTTACCAAATTATGATTATGAATGACAACTTTCTTATTATTTAATGTTACATTTCAAAGTTGCAATTTCGATAGCTTGCTTTTTTCTAAACACATGGATTTCAAACAACTTGTCATGTGTCTATAGCGCCATATCAAAACTTAGACTGTGAAGAAGTCCTTCACAAATCCTGTAACATCATTATCATTTCCTGTCACCCAACTATAAGTGTTTCAAGGGTTACATTTTAACAGCTTGCTCCTTTTTTGAATATATCGGTATTACCCCATGACCACTCACATGTAATGGACATTTTGTCACAATTTCCACAGCTTGTAGTTTTTTGGGTTTTTTTTTGTTTGTTTTTTTTTTTTTAAAAACCTAACATCATTATCAGTTATGGCTTAACAATGCACATTTTCAGGTTGTAATTTCAATAGCTTGCCCATTTATGAATATATATACTGACATCAAATCATGTCTTATTTATTTAATTAATTTATTTAAAAGGGACACAGCATATTAATGAACAAGTATAAAATACAAATGTAAATATGCTGGAGTTAGCAGGACAGCTAATATACACCTGTAGTCCCTTGGCAGGTTTCTAGGCTGATTGGTCCTATTTTATGCAGTGCTACTGAACAAGACTCTGGAGCCTCAAGGTCCCTGTGCGGTGGTTAACATGACGTCTGACCTCCCTATGGAGAGGCATGATTGAAGTACAGCCGTACCTAGAAGAGACCCTGTAGTTTAAAACATCATTGTAATCTGTATTTTTTAGGTAAAACCAGCAAATGGAAAAAAATAATGAATAAAAAGTTCATGGAGCTACACTTGTGTAAGGCTTTTCTGGTTTTCCATCCACTCAAAGTGCTTTTACACAACATGTCACATTCACCCATTCACACATATTCACACACCGCTGGCAGAGGCTACCGCACAAGATGCCACCTGCAACTCAGTAACCAAACATACACACTCACACATCCATGGCGCAGCATCAGGAGCAATTTGGGATTCAGTATCTTGCCCAAGGATACTTTTACATGTTCACTGGAGGAGCCAAGGATCAAACCATTGATCATCAGATTAGTGGACAACCCTCTCTACCTCTGAGCCACAGCCGCCCCTCCTCTCCAGCTCCTATGAAGAGATGACCTGTGGGCTTATTATTTGATTGATAAAGTATGTCATGTCCTCTGTCTTTTACAGCTTGACCTCAGCTGCAGTATTTTTCTCTTTTGGTCCTGACCTGTGTGTTGGAGGGGATGCGTCACGATGATTCATCTGCCAGCCGCCGCAAGGGCAAAATCCCCAAACGTCGGCCCCCGTTGCCTAGCCCAGGAACCTCCGGTTCAACACCCAAGTCTCCAAGACGGAGTAGGGTTTCAAGTGAGAGTGACTTATCTAGCTGGCCTGGCATTCAAACTAATGATTATACTCCTGTTACAAAAATAAATCACTGCTTCTGGTAAAAGTTTGAAAAAAAGGCAGGTCAGTTAGCTAAACAAGTACTTAAAACATGTCAGTACACCAGAAGATAAAATTCTTATTTTTTATCCAACCTTTGTGAAGTAGTGTAGAGAATAGCCTACCTGTCCTGCCATCACAGTAAAATACTTTGTATCTGTTTCCAGAGCCGCCCCCCGCATCTCCCAAGAAGAGAAGGTTTCGTCCAGGGACTAAAGCCTTAATGGAGATCCGCAAGTTCCAGAAGAGCACTGATCTTCTGCTCAGGAAGGGACCCTTCTCCCGCCTGGTGAGTCAAACAACAGTAAACCACGAGAAAAGTATGGCAGCTGCACCAAGTTTCTCTTCTTGTGTGAAGAGGTGTAAGCATCAAGCCCCTTTTCCACTAGACAGAAGCCCACTAACACCTGCTAACATCTGGCTTTTGTATGTAATGGGAAGGTACATACAAAAGCCAGATGTACATACAAAAGCCCCCCCCCCCTTCACGCTTAAGCTGTCGTGTCCATTAAAAGCAATAAAAGCCAAAAATAATTTTAATAATTTAAAAAAGAGTACAGACAGACAGTAGACCTGGGTATTTATCGGCTCCGGATTGGATCGGCATCGATGGAAACACAACACTGCATTTGCTAATTTAAGCCCCTTAATCTGTGAGATGCAAAGATGGGATGTCATAAAATACTGTCTGTCTTCACCCTTGCAGCGCTCAAACATTGATCTGAATAAGTCTGCAAGTTAAATTTGAAAGAGAGATGGAATAAGTAAGAGATGTGAAAGAGAAGTCACCACTGTAACAGTTCCATTTGCTTCTACACTGTTTTCTGCTGTTTACTAACCTGTTTTCATCACGTCTCCAGTCATATGGTTTAAGCATGCACGCAGTGTCTGAAAAAGCATAATTTTCAGCTGCTATGTGTTTTCCTCTTATCTGTGTAACTGCAGCCTTGGTTGATTAACTCTGACTTTCTTGTCTTGTTTCAGGTCCGTGAGGTGTGTGAGAGTTTTTCCAGAGAATCTCTCAGATGGCAGGTCTACGCTCTTCTGGCCCTGCAGGAGGTAAGCAGCTGTCTCCACCACCATGCTAACAGTCATTTTTCTGAATGATTCAGTGCATACATGGAGTGTTGATGTTTAGGAAGCATCCTCAGAATACCTCAGACACCATTAAGATTTCACTCAAGGATTAAAGTATGAATTGTGGTGCCTGTTTGGAGCATATTGTGTTGTTTGGTAAGACCTCTACACTTTAACCCTTTGAAATTTAGGCAATTTGACTTGACTTCATATAAAAACATGAGTAATTTGAGAAGAGGTGACCAAGACATCAGTACAGAAAAATTAGAAAAAACAAACACAATAAAGAAACCCCAACAAAAATGGGAAAGTAAAAAAAACCAAAACAAAAATAAAAATAAAAGAAAAATACCTGGAAAAAATGCTTTAAAAATTAAAACAGTTCTATTGTTGGGGCGGCTGTGGCTCAGAGGGGTCGTCTCTAACTCTCTAAAGTCTCTAAAGTCAGCAGTTCAATCCCCGGCTCCTCCAGGCAACATGTCAAAGTTTTCTTGGGCAGGATACTGAACCCCAAATTGTTCTCGATGCTGCGTCATTGGAGTATGAGTGTGAATGAATGGATACTGAGTAGCAGGGTGCACCATGTACAGTAGCCTCAGCCACCAGTGTGTGAATGGGTGAATGTGACATGTAGTGTGAAAGCACTTTGAGTGGTCAAAAAAACTTGAAAGGAGCTGTACAGGTGCAGTCCACTTACCATTTGTTGTTATGAATATGCATTTCTCAGGACATTTTTCCTTAGCTTTTGTAAAAATAATTTTCCAAAATCTACAAATTTCTTGCAGTTTGCAAGACATTTCTTGCAATGTTGCTCATTGCCTTTTTCCATGTTTTTGAAATAAATCACATCAATTTGCTTAGGGATCAAAGGTTGAAATACTTGTAATAGGCGTCTGAATGCAGCACAAGAAAAGTGGGAACAATGGAATAAAAACATTGTGAGGACACAACCCCCCCTCCTGCACAGGCTGTTTAGATATTGATCTGGGAAAGAGTTTTCCGACTGAGTAAATAATGAATAATATTAGGCAATAAGGCATTCTTCTGCTATTTGGACCTTTCAAGTTAATGTCGGGATTCACATTTAGAAATGATTAGATTTGGTGCTGTATTTCTGAAATGGGTTGGGTTCTGTGTGCCACATCTGTCAAACACTTCCACCTGGTTTGTAACCGACAGCTAGCTGGGTCATATTTTCAGCAACTGGCACCAGCGATTGTGCAGTAAGCACTGAAAAGTCCACTGACAGCCAAGCTGCATATGCACCACATAGACGCTAATGAAGAAGAATGAAGAATAAATGAATTGTCTTTGATAAGCATTAGGGTTATTTTTGGCATAGGTTTATTTTATGAATATATGAGTTTAAAACCAATACATAGGCTAGATAAGACATAGAATTAAAAACAGGTTTGTTGTTCCCCCTTAAAATAACCTTGTTTATTTTAGTGTCTTTATGTTTCTAGATTAAACAGTTCATTAACCATTCATGTAAATGTGTGAGTGAAGGTGTCAATAAATAAATAAATGCAAAATAAGGGCCAATGATGCTTTATCACTACAGTTCAGATCAGTGAGTAAGAGGCATGTTTTTTAATATTAAAGGGATGATTCCATTTTTTAAAAGGGGATTGTGTGAGTTACTTAAACACATTTGCAATTTTGTGACCCCTCCATTCTTTCTCCCAACCCCTGATCCCCCTCCTTGCTTTAAGCTCTGTTTAAATGAGATCGTCAGATAAAGTACATTGTTTAACCATCATACAACAGTTTCAAAAAATAAAATATACACAAAGTAGAGACTACAGGAAACAAACTAAAAGTTGCTGAGAGGCTGAGGCTGGGCCTGGTATGACCCGCCAACCAAAGATTCACTGAGATCCAAAAATTACATGCAAAAAAAATATTAATGGAAAGGAATTAACTATTATAACATGCACAAACTAATCACAGACATCAAAGGAAAAGTACGGTCAACAAATAATCCAATGACCCACTTCACCCTCTCTCCTATCAACTGACACAGGTGATAGGCAGGTACTCATATAGATTATGAATGTCACATCCACATCAATGTGACCCAACTCTCCCAATAACTGTAATCGTGAAACTAATAAATATAATCCCAAAACACTAACAAGATCCATGTGACAGTACATAATACAACAATTCTCTCTTTTCTAAATTAATTTAGACCTTAAATTATTATCGGTGGCGGACAAAGCATCTGAAAGCCTCTTTTTACCAGAAGATGACTTTGGTAGAAGTTAGTCACCTATTAGACTCTGATTTGAGTAAAAGGCTAAAAGTATCTGATATTTACTGTACAGAAGTTTTAAAAGAAATGTTATCATATCAAATGTAATTAAGTATTTAAAGTAAAAGTACAAGTAAATACTGATAATAAAGAAGCAAGTGGTCAGAATTCTGAGCATTATGAAGTTTATTTCTTCGTAACACACACAAACTTTAAAATGGAGCATATATTACTCTTGAAGAAAAACACAGCCTTTTTTACAATTTAAAGGATTTGAAGAACCAAATTATTAGTATTTCCTTACCTCCCATTCCTTCAGCTATCAGTGCATCCCCTTCTCCTTTCCTCTCTTCTTTCCCTGTTTGATAGGAAATAACTAAGAATTCGGGGTAGAATAAAAGTATACATTTTATTTAGGAAATGTAGTGGAGTAAAAATGTTCAAAAGTAAAAGTGTAAAAATTTCACAGAAATGTAAAATCTCAAGTAAAGTACAAACACTCCCCAAAAATACCTAAATACTGCAATAAAGTACAAATACTCATGACATGACACATGACACCACTGTATATTATTGATGTGTCCCTCGTCCTTCCAGGCTGCAGAGGCATTTCTCGTTATGATATTCTCAGATGCCAACCTGTGCGCCATCCACGCCAAGCGGGTCACCGTGTTCCCCCGTGACATCCAGCTGGCCAGGAGAATCCGCGGGGTGGACAACCTGTAACAACACAGCGCGGAGTGGACAAGCAGGCAACATCTAGTCTGTCCTCATGCTGTGAGACTGCATTTAATGTGTTCAAAACATATAACTGTTCTAAAAGTTCAGTGATTTTGTGCTATGTAGAAATCCTTTGTCCTGGCAGATTACAGATTTCATAAAGAGGTAACAAGGTCATGTTCAGATCCTTTGTGTTTGCTTCAATTCAGTTATTGAATTGTTAATTAAAAAAAAGTTGGAAAATGTTTCATGTTGAGCAGCTGTATTTTTATACTTTACATAATAGATCTTTTTTGTTAGTGTGATCTCTGTTGTATTGATCTTGATATATTAATGATGTGTACATATTGTTGTTATTCTGTTAATAAAAAGCAAGATGTTTTTCCTATTATTTGTTGTTGTTGTTGTTCTCCGTTGGTTTATCCACAGTCAATGTCATTATACATCTTTGGGTGATATTACCACGTGCAATTGCCAGTCCTGATGTCCCTTTTTGTAAAAATTTGATCCCTGGTCTCTTGGAGTGCTGTTTTATCTGCACTATGAGCCAGCTGGGGCAGCCAGCTCGACAGAGAGGACAGGCACTGAACCTGCTTTAGGTTTACAGTTTGGGTTCTCTGATTGTGATTTGTCTAGTATATATAAAAGAAGATCTAAGGTCAGTGATCACAGAGAGAAATGGGACCAGAAACCTGGAGAGCAAACTGGTAATCGACTGATGGAAGATAAGTCTGCAAGAGTACAAAGATGAAGCGGAAAAGACATAAAGCAGAAAAAAGGAAAGGAAAGTGTGTTTTCCCACAAAAGCAAAGTTTTCTAAAAGCAGGGAGGAGTTAGTGGTCAGTGAGGAAGCTCAGGACTTCATGAAGCTGCTGAGGTCTTTGAAAAGAAAAAAATAATACATACTTGTGTCCAACATTTTGTCAGAACATGAAGGTTATGAGACATTTCTGGAGACATTTTTATGTTACAAACACTGCAGCACCCAGCCACCTCCCCCACCCTATATCTCCATGGCTATATCAATGATACAAACCAAATTGATACTAAGCAGCAGGTCAGTACAAAAAGAAATTAGTAATGTTACAGGCAAAAGAGTCACCATTCAGTTAAAACTGAATTCTAGCCTAAAATTCTCCACATTCAGTCATTACCAGCCGGCACATACACAGATAGACCCCAGCTAGTGCTCCAGCAACTGCCCTTTTGACCTTGACCACCATTTTTGTAAGACATTGTTTTCTATATTTCTAATTTTATATTTTAGTTTGGCTCATGGCATCAATGCTCGGTTAAAAGCATGTTGCATTAGTTTTAATTTTGCCAAACTGCTGGAGCCCCTCACCTTTTCTCTCTGATTTCCCTTGCCACAGCCATAGATATAGAATCTTACATCTATATATGTCAGCGGTCACAGCCAACACAGTAATGCACGCAAATTGAGCTCCCTGATCTCTGCAGCCTGGTAATGATGGTGTTTGCCATTAGCCTTGACATTGTTTGTCACTGTTTGAAGTGAACCATTTGAAACCTGAGCAAAGTGGCTTGATTTTTTTCAAAGACATGGGAAGATAATAATGAGCAACAAAAGAAAGAAAATTCCCTGAAACATAATAAAAAAAAAATGCAAAAAAGAGACAAATTTAAGAAAAAAACAAAAAAATGAACTTCAAAAAGGTGCTCAAAAATTTGTAATAATTTTGAAACATAATTTTACATATGTAATTATGAAAATAAAAAATTCTACATCTACTAATTTCTTGCAATTTGTGGAGCATTTATGCCACGTTGCTTATTGCCTTTTTTGAAAGAACTGATGTTTTTGAAAGAAATTGCACTAAATCATTTATTTATTGTAGATTCAAAAGTTTAAAGACCTCTGAAAGCAGCACAAGAAAAGAAATGTTACTGCAGGTTTCAAAGGGTTTAACTACTATTAAAACATCTCAATGTATATAGCAAGCCTAACTGAGGAAATAACCCATCACTGAGATTACCAAAAAGTAAAGTAGTCTGGCATAAATCATATCGTCTTCCTCCATCGTTCTGTCAGATTCTGGTTCACCAGCTTCATGGTGCAAGCGGAGACAGACACCACATGATTTCCACCCTTCCACATGACTAAAAGCTAAACTCAACTAAAATAATGTTTACATCTCCCACACTGCAGCTCTGATAATTCATTTAAAGAAACCTGTCATGTGGTTTAGATGCTGCACCAACATGCAGTGCAAAGAGCAGAGGAGAACAGAGCTGCAGCTGCTGCACACGTCTGTTCTCTGAGATTTCTTTTAGAATATTTAAAGTTGATTTGAAATAAGTATTAGTACATAACTATTAAATAAAATCACAGCAGTCATCTCTCACACACAAACTTCATTGTTTACAGATTCTAGGGCAATGGATTGTAAATGTGAATGGTTGTCTCTCTATGTGTCATCCCTGTGATGGTCTGCCAAGCTGTCCAGGTGTACCCTGCCTCTCACCCAATGTCTGATCTGCTCCAGCCCTCCTGTTACCTGATAGCAGGGTATGTGTAGAACAAATGAATGAATGACTGTGTGAAATGCCCAACAGTCTCAGCCAGGAAACAAATCTTGTTTGCTTAGGGGCCAAGTTTTCAAAATGACAGGAAGACAGGGACCAGGGGCCAGTTGTGCAGCCCCACAGAATTTTAAGACGTTTATTGCATGTTAGAACATTTCTAAGATTTTATAACATTTCTAGAATTTTGGGGTGTTTCTAGGACTTTAGGATGTTTTATGGATGTTAGGACATTTCTATGATTTTATGACATATTTAGGATTCAAGTATGTTTTTTTGTTTTTTTTTTAAAGGATTTTAGGATGTATTCAGGATTTGAGGACGTTTCTAGACTGGGGCTTTTCAAGGATTTTAGAATGCTTCTCGGATTTTAGTATGTTTCTAGGATTGGAACGGGGTTCGGTCCGTGGGCGGGGGCCCTTCTGCTCGGAGTTTGCATGTTCTCTCTGTGCCTGCATGGGTTCTCTCCGGGGTCTCCGGCTTTCTCCCACATTCCAAGACATGCAGGTCAGGTTGATTGGTGACTCTAAATTCCCCTCAGGTGTGGCTGTGAGCGTGAAAGGTTGTCTGTCCTGGGTGTACCCCGCCTTCTAGCAGCTGGGATTGGCTCTAGCCCCCCCGCGACCATGGCGAGGACAAGCGGTTACGGACTATAATTGAATGAATGAATGAATGAATGAATGAAGGAAGGAATGAAGGATTTTGGGCCATTTCTAGGATTTTAGGATGTTTCTTGGATTTCAGGAAATTTCTAGGATTTAAAATGTATGGATGCATCCGGCATCCTCTCAGGGGCCAGATTTGGCACGCAGACTGTGAGTATCACAAGCTTGCTGCATTATATTCCTTAATATTTTTATTTAGATTTTTCACCTGCAGCCTGAATTTTATGTTTTGCCTTTCATACATTAAGTCATTTCCACCATAATTTGATGCAGAAACATTCACCTAACCAAGAAATTAGTATTAGTATGAGTGAATAAATAAAAATAAATTAGGTTGAGTGGGCCTACATGATGTGTGTGTGTAGCCTATGTAGTATAACTGTACAATTTAGTTAATAATCATGAGAAAGGGTGGGGGCCTTTTTACATTCTTTTATTTTTTTTACTTGAGTACCAGCCCCCAAAAGACTGTGCAAAGCACTTTGTATGTAAGACTCAGGGGTAGAAAATTTACAGTAGGCAGCTATAAAATGCTCAGAGGAAAGTAATCTAGTCGGGATTTAGATTTTAAAAAATGTAATTTCTGCAGGCTTTCAAACGGGCTTGCATCATAAATGATAACGTGTTAGGAACAACACACAACACAGAGAGCCCGTGATGTCCGAACCTGCAGGAAGCTCGTGAAGGCATCATCCCAGATGCACCTGCGTCTGAAGGACGCTGGTGGAGTGCCGCGCTCTGATTGGCCCGCTGTCATTAGAGGCGGAAGCTCTCCGCGGAGTCTCGCGGATGATTAGACCGTACACCTGGCTGTCAACAGCAGTGCGCCTACCTGTCACTTCCTGCTGTCTCTATTTATTCATTTTCACTTCTTTTTTCGTCTCGAGATAATTTGGCACGTTTAAACCATGTCTGTATGATTCCGTCTAATGTATCCCGCACGCTTTGTGGAGCCTGCGGACCAAACGTTGCGACCTTGGCTTCATGTTCGACTCAAAGCAGGACCCTGGACTCTGCTGGGAAAACACCGCCTGGCTTTAATCCACCACCGCGGCTCGACTCGGTTTAATGTGGACTCGGACTGTCGTCTACAGTAACACAGCAGGAGGAGCAGCAGGAGGAGCGGGAGCAGGGAGGGAGTGTGCCTGCTGGAAAGGTAGGCACCGCAGAGGCGTGAGCCCCCCCCCACACACAGACACAGACACACACACACACACACACGCACACGCACAAACACACACACAACAAATACACAGCAACAGCAGCAGCAGCAGGCCTGGTGGAGCTGAGCTGGGATCAGATGGGCTTTAAACACCGTGTCACACGGAGCTGCTGTCGTGACGGCACACACACGCACACACACACACACACACACACACACGCACACACCGTGCTTCATGGACACGTTTGTTGTTGAGGCGCGGAGATATCTGTCTGTCTGTCTGCGACACTGGACTTCAATCTCGGCTGTCATAACGTGTATCTGTGTGTGTGTGTGTGTGTGTGTGTGTGTATGTGTGCATATATGTGACTGTGTGGTGTAGGAATGGCTCCAGCGTTTATTGGGCCACAAGCAGTAAGCCCTCACTCACACCCTGTAGTGCAGTGATACTGAATTTAAGGCCCACAGGGTAAATCCGGCTCCCCCCAACCATTTTCAGATCACAACAAAAATAAAGTGATTCACACTGGTAATTTTTTTTTGTACTGAAGGTGTCAAGGTGCATAAAACAACATGAGAATAAAGCTTGTTCATAAAAAAAAAAAAAATCGGGCTTAGCTTGGATCAAAGAGGTCCTAGCTAAGCCCCTGATGTCTTATTATGCTAGAAATGTCCTAAAATCCTGGAAATGTCCTTAAATCTAAAAAATGTTTTACAATCCTAGACAGGTGCTTAAATTGCTTAAACTGTCCAAAAATCCTAGAAACATCCTAAAATCCTAGAAGCGTGCTAAAATCCTAGAAACATCCTAAAATCCTAGAAGCATGCTAAAATCCAAGAAACATCTTAAAATCTAGAAGCATGCTAAAATCCTAGAAACATCTTAAAATCCTAGAAACATGCTAAAATCCCAGAAATTCTAGTAGTGTTCTTATATCCAAGAAACGCCCCCGAATGCTCGAAACATCCTGAAATCCTCAAAATGCCTCAAAATCCTAGATATGCCTCAAATCTCAGACATGGCCTAAAATCCTAGAAACATTATAAAATCCCAGTAATGTCCAACATGGGGCTGCTGCGACTGGCCCTTGGCCTGCTGTCATTTAGCAAAAGTGGCCCCAAAGCAAAGCAAGTAGAGTATCCCTGCTCCAAGTGCTGTATTATAACAGCAATGGACCAACTCTGCTTAAAAATTGCAAAGCTGATAATGACCTGATAGCTCTGATAATAATGGATAAGCTGGTAATAGACAGTTTTTGACTCTTTACTGCAACTAATGGTTCTTTTAATTCTGATAAATCTGAAATCATAATGGAGATTTCAGATAGATTTGAAAATCTGCAGTCTTTGAAAAAGGCCACAGTGGATACATCTGTTATTCCCTCCTGCTTAATTCCTTAGCTGAACTGAATCCAGAGGCTGCCATGTGAGGTTTTCTTGCCCTAAAGCTGATGTAAGCTCATGTATGTCAAACAGACCTTGTCCTAAACCTTATCCCCCCACCAGCGCTTCACTACAGGGTGCCACTGTGCAGTAGTTAAAGGCTGCTGGTGCTCTATTAAAAAGAGGAGGGTATAAATAAACAGGCACACTGTGGGCGATACTCTTTTTCTTACTATAAGCAGGAAGCATCTGTCACCATGGATACTGATAGGTGCATTACTGGCTGTGCTGTAAATGCATTAAATCCTCCACCCCAAAAACATATAACCATGTACTATGAAATAGACAGTGGGCCCTTTTCCAAAGACAGTGGTTGCATGTTTGTACAAAAATTTATTTTACTGATCATCAAGTCTCTTCTGTAGTGGAATTAATATCATCTTCTGCAGACTCTAATCGTATGGTCCACCAGCAGATGGAGACATGTCATACAGTGCTTTTTAATGTATTTAATATTCATTCACTGAGCAAGATAAGAACAAAACTTAGGGTTGATCTTGTATACATGTTCACTTTATCAATGAAAAAAATATCGGAATATGATATCGGCAGAAATCAGCATGTTGGCGATTCCAGTGTTTAACTTTAAGCTGCTGATACCAATGACATGCTGGTATTATTGTGCATCCCTAATTTTGACATCTTGTTCAGTAGTTTTAAGGTAACGCAAGGTATTCTTTATTGACCCATGGGTAAATTTGTTTATGACTCAAAGCCACTGCATCATACAACATAAACACATAAACAAACACAAACAGACATCATACTTACCAACATTTGCATTTATGTGCTTAAATTCATTAATTTCACAAACAATAAATGTATAAAAACAATAGTTTCACATAATAAAAACAGATAAAATCAAACCAGTTAAAAATGGTAAAACTACAACACATGCTGGTGTCAAACAGTAAAACAAGTGTGACCGAGTCAGATAATAAACAGTCAGGTTGTGGTAATCTGAGTCCAAGTGATTTATTACTGTTCAGTATTTTTGACAGAGGATGGAATAAATAAAAAAATGAGTTTTTGTACCGGTTTAATCTACAATTTGGCATTCGGAACCATCTGTTTTATCTAAATCCTCCATCAGAAGCCAGTGTGAGCAAAGTGAGGGAAGATTTATGTTTGAGATGGAACTTAAATTTCTGTGGTGTTTCCTAGATTACCTGGCACATAGACTTGCATGTAGAGATAGTGGAGTCTGCACACACAAAATACACTCATACAGGTGTCATCTGTTGAGCATTATTCAATAAAGACTGTTTTTGATTGACAACTAATTTCCCTCTAAGTTTTCTTGGACCTGTTGGGGTAGGACTAATTACACCTTTATTATTCTTGAGGGGATCAGCATGGCACATGTTTGATCTATTTTTCAGCTGTGTGTGCACTGTACACAATACCTAATGTGCAGATGATCACATGCTTTTGTTCATGTGGATGTTGCCATTGCTCTCCAACTCTGTTGTTGGTGTTATGGGCAAATCTGTAGCAGCACAGGAAGGCTACTCATGAAGTGGCCTAAAACCCTGACACACCAAGCTGATGTCGGCCGTCTGTCAATGTTGGGCTGTCGGTGAGCGCTCATGGCCCTCGCTGTGGTTTGTCCTGCACAATTGGCCCTCATCAACCCTAGTTAAAACATTCCACAACAAGAAACCATAGATACCAGTAGGGATGCATGATTATTATGCTTTTCTTTTTTCAGCTGATACCAATAACTGATAATGACCTGATTCTCGTGGCCGATACCGATAAGATAACCGATAATTGCACACTTTTGTTTTTTAAAAAGAAGTGTACATAAGTTGTAGTTTCTGTTCAACTGAGGGTTAAATGGGATAGATGTAATGAGGAAATATGGAGGACGTCTACACAGGTGACAAAATGTTTGGCTCTCTAGTCAGCGTGCTCGATTGTTGTTGTGTTGTTCTGTGTTTATTGCCGGCTCGCCAACCTATTGTAAAGATGTGCCACCACCTGCTGTATTAGGGTGAGTAGATGCTGCCCTTCTTAAGTCAGTTAGAAGCAGTTTGGCTTTATGTTATCAGCGCTTTTATCAGTTACAATTTAATTACTGAGCTAATACATAATAATATGAATTTTCAATTTTCAGCAGGTAATTTATTGGCCCAGTCCCCAGCGACCCCTAAGCCTGGTATTCACTGTGCGATTTTGGGCTGTTTCAGATAAAAGATAACCATCGTGGCAGAAACATGGCGATATCTTTGGTAGTGGCTCTAAAACGGTGGTCCTATGTTGCACAGTGAGAGAGGTGCAAGGACGGCTGTTGTCACGGTCGTACGATCAGAGACAGCCTGGGATGAATATCTGACAGTGTCAGAAATTTGAGATGAGAATCTCACTGTATGACAGCTGTTGAGACCTACATCTACTTATCAACCAATAGAAATGGAGCATGAAATGACACACTGACCAGCACGACAGTACTAAATGCAAACAGATGCTAACACTTACTTTGAGCTCTCATGGCAAAACTGGCGTGCCAAGTTAGCCGTATTCCCCAGCCATCACCATGTCCACATTCTCCTCCTCTTCTCTAGATTTTTTTTCCCAATACAAATAAATGCAGCTACAGTGAAGGCTTGATTTGTTTGTTTACATTTTTCTCTACCACTACAGCAGTTTAGTGCACACGCTGACGACCTTCTGTTCATGCGTATTAATGTCATGGATGTAGATCATAGCCTGCGATTCAGTAGGTGATGTCATTGCACAGTCTGCACACATCAAACTTATAAAAGTTTATAAAGATCCATGTTGCACAGTGTGGCTGCGCTAAACTCTGCAGGAGGCTTAAGAGGATAAGTGGTTACGGCGAATGAATGAATGATCTGCTAGCTCTTGACTGAACATGTCGACAAGCCATCAATTAGCAAGACTTATATTGTTTTATGATGGTTAATTAATGGTGACCCACAGGAAACTTTGTTATGGATAGCTTACTGACAGCAACAAGCCCCAATTTGCATTTCACAGTCACCGTTAGCACTCACTAATTTAGGTAGTGCAACCTTGGATTTGCAGAACCACTTTTAAAACACTATTTTTTACCATGACTGGATGGCCAATTGCCAAACTCAAGGCTTCAAAGCGGTAGTCCATAAACCAAGGGATGACGTGAGGGTGGGTTCAAACTTAGTCTCAACAGAAATGCCAACCAAGATAAGAGGTCACCTAGAAACAGTGTCACCATCTTATAGTTTGTCCTCCAGAGAGCTCTGACAAGTTTATTGTTACACTGTAAAATGTCCAGCAATCCCATTTATGAAACAGTGCGTAGGATGCGTAGTACAATTAGTTTGTTGTTGTATGGTGTGATGTATCTAATGATTTGGTTTTGTCTGTAATTTAATGTTTTGGAGAAGCCAAAGACAAATTTTCATTCAGGTGGATAATAAAATCAATCAATTTAGCATTGTCCCCATGTGGATCAGGCCCATATCCTGTCCTCTACTCGCCCACATCCAACTATAAGTAGTCAGTGCAAAGCACCTCATGAATATTAATATATGGAATTTAGCCTGCTTACCAAGGAGTGTCATCACAGTATTTCTAACGTTATTTGTGGGGCTTTATGGCCTTTATTTGATAGGACAGCTAGAGATGACAGGAAATGGGGATGAGAGAGAGTGGGGATAACATGCAGCAAAGGGCCGCTAGTTGGACTTGAACCCGGGGACGCTGTGGTGAGGAAACATAGCCTCTGAATATGGGGCACGCTTAACCAACTAACCACCCAGTGCCCGGTCATTACACTATTTATATGTATACAGCCATCAGACTGCGTACTTCACAGCATGCCGAAATGGACCTGCCAAAATGAACATGATCGGGATGCACAATATCGGCACGTCATCGGTATGAATACTGAACTATCATTTTAACTATCATTATAACTATCATTTTAAATGGAATTTGTTTTAATCGGAATTTGTCAACATGCTTTTTCCTTTTTTGCACAATGAATGAATATTACATGCAGTGAAAAGCAGTGTATTTCATGTCTCCATCTGCTAGTGAGCCATCATGATAAGAGTCTGCAGATTATGATGTTAATTCCACTACAGAAGAGACTTGATGATTACTAAAATTAGGTGGGGAAAAAAGTGGATATATTGATCAGTTATTAGTTATTGGCCAAAAGATTTGTTATATATCGGCATATCGGATATTGGCATAAAATCCAATATTGTGCATCCCTAGAATGTAGGATTCATTGCAGAGTTTCCACACATTCATTTATTTGTGGTGCACCACCACAAAATCAGCATTTGCGGCCATAGTTAAATTTTTTTGGAAGTGTGTTTCTCTCTCTCTCTCTCTCTCTCTCTCTCTCTCTCTCTCTCTCTCACATATGCAGCTGCAGTGTACAGTAGTGAAAGTGAAGCTTAAGTGGTCATTATTAAATAGTTTCAGTTTTGTCTCATGTTGGTTCGTAAGATTGCTCACTGTGTTTCCACCAGGCTTTTGTAGGAAACGGCACTCAGTGACACCATGGCTTTTTTTTTTTTTTTTTTAATGTGAAAAGGGAAAGACCTACACTTTAAATAATTCTGATGAGCTGTCTGGCTTGCTTTGTTAATTGCCCTTTTCTTGCCATTAGTACTTTCCTGCACTGCAGTATTGTCCAAATAATCCATCAGAGGGTTTGGTAACTATGGGTTGGCTGTTATGTTTCTTTAAGGGTTAATATCAATTATTAATAATCAAAGAAACCAGTTACAGATATCTGGTGCAGATAAACTTTTGTAATAAAAATTCAATTTCAGTGTCAACGTTTAGAATAATAAAAACTCCATCACAGCACTTTGTATAAATGCCTTTAAGCATATGTTCAATTAAATGCTGCAAAAGAGAACTACAACATTATCTAAAAAAATAAAGACAACTGCAAATTACTAACTACTAACTACTGTTTCTCTGTTTTTAAAGCTCATTAAAGAAAAATCTAATGAAAACAAACTTGTCTTCCCTCTCCAGGCATGGATGAGAGGTTATGTGTGCCCCCCAGCTATAGGCCTCTGTCGCCCTGACCTGTGCATCCCACCAGCCCCTCTGTGAGCATGTATCGCAGGAACGGGCTCTCAGATGGCACCAGCATCAATTCAGTCACCTCAGAGGTAAGAACAAGCTTTTGTAGTTTTCATTGCTGCACACACACACACACACACACACACACGTATGTGTGTGTGTGTGTGTGTGTGTGTGTGTTAGAGCTGTCAAAAATAACAGCTCACTTTAGATTAGTTAATCACAAAAAATAATGCTTAAAAAAATTAACGCTGATTAATTGCGTGCTGTGGTGGGCCGTGACCTGTTGCATTACTGAAGGCCACAGTGGCTTTGTAACATGAATTTTGTCACTATCCGAGTACTTCAAGCCTGAAATATCACTTCAATACAAAGCATTTAGCAGAGATGCCCGTATTGACAGGTTAGAGCAGGCATGTCAAACTGGTCCACAGGGGGGCCGGTGTGGCTGCAGGTTTTTGTGCCAACCAAACAAGAGCACACAGTTTGACCAATCAACTGTCTGAAGACGGAGATCAGTTGATTAAATGAGTCAAGTCTGGTGTGCTGCTACTTGGTTGGAAACAAAACCTGCAGCCACACCGGCCCCCCTGTGGACCGGTTTGACATGCCTGGGTTAGAGCATCCACAACATCTGCATGAGCAGGGCCTGTCTGGCACATCTCAGCTGCCTGTCATCTCTCTCTGTCAGAATCAGTGAGATGACGAAATACAAAGACGTCTGTTTTACTCAAAACTTCTTTATTTCTGTTTCAAACTTACTCTGACAATGTCTCTGACTTGACAGAATCCCATCAGTTGTTGACACAAGGCATTTTATTTTGAATTATTTGCAGGACCATGCTGGTTTACAGTGCAGGAGCTGCACGACTTTATAAATAAGTGGAATTTGTGCTTATAAATGTAAATGGAATTTTTGAAAATACTTTCACAGCAAAATTTGATGTGTGCGATTAATTAATCACAGAGCATGTAATTAATTGACAGCCCTTGTATATCTATATCTTAATATCTATCTATATATATGTATACACATATATTTGATATATATATATGGTGGAGCACAAATATCAATAGAAATGGGATATTTATGCTAATTTTTCTGGAAATTTTACCCGCAGTTGAAGACAACAGTGGGTTAAATAAAAGAAAAGCAGTATTTTTCCACCTGTGGAGCACTTTCCAAAACATCTGAATAAGGCCTGTTGCATGTGTCTTTTGCATGCTTGTTGTTCTCTTTTTCCAAGTTATGGTTTATAACAAGGCCTCTTGAATTGGTTTTGTTGATTAAAATGCCAGAGCTGAGCCTTATTAACCCAGGAAGGACAAAAAGTCAACTTTTGCACACTGCATCAAGATTAAATTAACAAGCGAGGGGAAAATTATTATCATAAAGTGGAATGAGTAATATGCCAGGAAATAAGCATCTGTTTTTACTTGGCGGAGTCTTTGATTCAGTATAATAACCCAGTGAATCACATGGTGCAAGTCATTGTTATTTTTAAGTGTCTTTGTTTGTGTAAACCCATACTTAAAATGGTTTCACTTTGGATCATACTGTATATGGCTTTTAATTTGTGTGTCTAATTTCTCTCTGTCACTGTCATTATCCTCTTCTGTCTGTATATGACTTCTAAAATGTTGTGATGTTTTCATATAAACAACCAACATTTCTGTTACAGTCAGCGTTTCTCACCAAAACAAAGGTGCTCAAGGTCTAATAGATATTTTGAATGCATTCCTTCCTTATGAAATATTTCTAAAGCAGAGTTTTCCTAAACATTTGAACCCTGTATTGTTGACAATCATGTTAACGAGTCTTGATCACTGAAGTAACATAAAACCATTAGCTGGAATCTGTACTCACAAAAACAACATGGTTCCATCACAATAATAGTTAGTAATGAGGCCATGGAATCAGTAAAGATAGAAAAGTTATATTAAATATCAATCCACAATACAAAAATATAATAAATATTATCAACAACAAAGTAAATAATTAGGCCGAACTGATGGTTTGTCAGACACAGACACAAATAAAGAAGAAGAGAGGCCTACAGGTCACGAAAATCATCACCAGTAATTATTCTTTGATCTTTAATGTCCTAACCATTGGCTTTATATAAAGATGGACAACATGCCTCCATTTCCTCCCACTTTACAGAAACAAAGCCTAAATATCCCCAACATTTGAACCAGTTTTGGGCAGCACTGCTGATTATAACCATCTGCACCCTTGTTGTCTAATTCTAACCATCCATGCCAGCATGTGCATTTGTTGAGATTCTGGTTGTTTATCAGAGAATTTAGCTATCTGAATAAATGATTAAAATTAGTTGACCTGTGTCTCTCTACATTTTGCTGACTTTATGTAGACGGACTCTGTTTCATGATATTCTCCATGTGTTCCCTGACAGCCGGTTACAGAGGTGCAGAGCAGTTCTTCCAGTGAGTATGTGTGTTTGTGTGTGTGTTTGTCTCTCAGGCCAGCAGCAGCTCTGACTCTCTGGATGGACCTTGCGTGGACTATGCTAAGAGCTATGATGCAGTCGTCTTTGATGTGCTGAAGGTGACACCTGAGGAGTTTGCTGTGAGTATTTTCAAATGTCACTCAGGATTTGTGCAGCATACAAGAAGGATCAGATCTTACCTGCTATTAAAATCCTCACTCAGCAAAGCTTCTACATGTCAATGAGAGGGAGCTAGATATTGCCTCTCAGATAAAATTCCCTCACAAAGATTTGAACTCCTGTCAATCTGAAGTGGTAGAAATTGATAACCAAGAAATAAACACATTATAGGCAATGCTGCTCTTAACTCTGACTCGCTTGTTTTTTTTAAACTCAATATTTGTTACGTTAACACTGAATCAATCTACTGTTAAAAGGATCCTAATCACACACCAAATGTTCATCAACTCTTTTTAGCCTCTTTTCACTCACAGATTTACTGCTCAGTCCTCATCAACTATGTTTCCAACAGATGACCATGACAAAAACAAAACAAAACAAACAAACAAAAAAACAGTTGTAAAGTTTGTCTGAACTAAGCCAATGATTTAAGAGGTATGCTTTGGAGGATGTAAAAAAAATGTTTTCGCAACAGCACAAATTGGGCTGGGGGACGTGCAATGCACATTCTCAGCAAGTGGAAAGACACTTGATGAAACTGGATTGATGTAGTTTATATGAAGTTGTAAAACTGTTTCACAATTCATGTGACAGCACTGTTTACACTGTAATGCCTTTAAGAATAGAACATTTTTGCTAAAAAGTTGAAAAGGATGTTGTGATGCACTGGATTAAGAGCCCCATAATCCCACGTCTCCTGCAACAACAAGAGAATATTAAGTTCAGGCTAGGCTTCGGAGGTATCAAGGTATCACTGTATACCAGGGTATTTGGAAATCCCGAAAGTATGTTTTTCAATACCGTAATAAATACTGGAAATCCTATCTCTATTAAACTCATTGTATGTAGTGCACAGCATGCACCACCAGAGCTCAGTCTCTGGTCTCTACTGGTGGAACTGCTGAAAGACACAGTGACACCTAGTGGTGGAAGGAGAATTTACAGGACTGTAAACAGCCGGTGGCCAGCAGGCAGAGAGAGAGCGTGGGGAATAACAGCATGTTTTTTTTATATTTGAGTTAGTGAATTAAGGATTTATTTGGACCAAACAGGAGCTGTTGATTTTTAGAACAGGGGACTTACTAACTAGATTACCAGCAAGACAGTTTGAGTGAGTTTTATTTTGTTTATGTGGAGTGTAAATGAAAGGTGTTTTATGATAAATGAATGAGACAATTAAGCCTCATCAGTGTTCTGTGACTGAGAAAAAGTTGAATTCAAAAGGTGTACAGTTGTATTTCTCTGTTAATAAGAAAGCTAGGTGTGATAATATTAATTTTATTAACATTTTTTGGGTCTCTATCATGTATTACTATTCAGTCATTAGTCAGACATTAGGTTTAGAGCCGCACACTTATGCAGTCATATACCATATACTTGTGACATCTCAAGAAATAGTACATACTGTCATATTACATACTGACCAACCCTTCTGCTGTGTGTGGGGGTGGATGGCTTTACGTTGTAGCAGCCTGGTGTTTAACAAGTGATTTAATGAAGATAAAAACAGTGAACAGTGTGGTTTACGTCACCATGCTGCTGCTGCTGCACTTTTTGAATACCTGAAGATGTCTGCAGAGATTAAATGAACTAAAGGTCAAACTTCTAATTCAGTATAAAACAGCTGTGGACAACAGATACTGTAAGAATTCATCAGATTCATTTGAAGAGAAATTCAATAAGATTTACCAGCATCCCCAAATTATCCATGTTAAACGTGACTTTTTATTCTGATTGAAATGTATCCACTGGCTGGAAGGTGTTCAACTGAAACAGTTTGTTTATATTTTAATTTTCGTTATTGTTGCATATTTGCTTCAAGTAGTTTGTCAGCTCTCAACAAAATCAGCATTCAGTCAAAGCGTTTATGTTCATTTACAGTATTTTTGATCTATAGCAGGTATTTTCACCTAAGCATTTACAGTTATGACCAGTGGCCCTATATATGTATTTTCCCATAATTATTATTTCAGCGTTGTTCAGCTGAAGCATGTACTTTATTTATATGTTGCTTTTCTTAATCTCCTGCATATTGAAGGGTAATGGATTTCTTTCTTGTTTTATCAGAGCCAAATCACTCTGATGGATGCACCGGTCTTCAAAGCGATACATCCAGAGGTAAGAGTGAGCCATGTTGTCATGTGGTTGGTCTCCTGAGCAGCATTTTGACTTTGAACTTCCAACACCACATTTTAATCTATAGGAGCAGGACTCCAGTCGTGGTGCACAGTTTGAGATGTTCTGGCAGTTAATAGAATTTTCATTTTTTAGTTTGTTGTGTCTGTGTTTAATATTCTTACCAAGCAACAAAAGTTCTCAAGAGGAACTTTGGAGGACAACAATGATGTGTTGATATTGAACTATCTCAAACTGTTGGGAGTCATCGGTATCAGATGAGATGTGTAAGAAAAAAGCTGGGATGGTGTATAACATCAATAAAAACAGAATTTGATGATTTATAAACCCTTTTAGACCTTTATTAGACCTTTATTCAGCTGAATACAGTACAAAGACAAGATATTTCATGTTCAAAGTAATACACTTTTTTTTTTGTAAATATATACTCATTCTAAAATCACTTGCTGCCACATGTTGCATAGTAGCTGGTGGACATACAGCTGCTTTGTGAAACAATAAGGAATTTTTTGGGTGCATGTAGCGCACATCCCCCCTGGACACGCAGAGGTGCAGCCTGACTGACATCACCGGTTTGCTGAAGAACAGCAGATTTTGAAGCAGCCTCCAGAGACACAGATAACACTATAACACTTATATAAAATAATATACATAATATAATACTATTAATAGGTGAAATTAATGTTGAAAAACGTCTTCAAGTTGTCACTTGTATGAAGATGTAACTTTGACACTCCATCTCAAAACAATCTGCCAGTCAACAAAATATTGCTTTTAATCTGTTTTCTACATTGAAACTTGAGTCCAGCAGGGGATTGGCCCAAAATGCAAATTGTTAATTCTTGTTTATAATAGAATTTGAATTTCTCGAATTCTTTCTTGTCAGGTCGGGATGTTCTTTGTTAATGTCTTTATTAGGGCTTGACAAACACTGGATAAAGTACTAGAGGAAATACAAAGAAAAAATCATTGTATCATTGTAATATCAATTATCAGAGAGTAAATAGGAAGGGATTTCCAGTGGTGGATGGATGGCTGTTAATTCCTGCTGTTTGAAATCATCCATCCCTAGTTTATGTGTCAGAGAGAAGACAAAATTCAGGCCAAGGGTCTCTGCTTCGAAAATTTCTGAAATTTGTTATAAAAAGTAACAAACATTCATTGGCCCCAGAAGAAGAGTCCTTCTGATGTTAGTGATCCCCTGACCTTACATCTAGCACCACCATGTGGTTCTCATTTGTCTTTTTTGGTGAAATGTCCTAACAGCTATAAGATGGATCGTTATGAAATGTTATACAGACACGCATGTCCCTGTCAGGAGGATTTGTAAAAACTTTGACAGTCCTCTCACTCTTCATCAAGCGTCTTCATCACTTTAAAACCTTAATTTGTCCAATACTTTGGTTTTTGATCACACAGACAATGAACATAATAAACGTGATACCTGTTTCACATCAGCATGTTAGCTGTCATTGTGAGCTGTGATTAAGCACAGCCTCAAAGAGCCCCCAGCATGGAATCACACACTGTCTTGATTTCTTGTCTTTTCTTTCCTGTCATGCACTTATAGTTTGACTATGATGATTTAAAAATACATCATGTATGTTTTTCTAATTTTATAGCCCTTTGCTAACTTGTGTTACTTAAAGTAGCCACTCAGGGAATGACATTTTCTATCAGAGCTTCTGTGTAAAATGTTTCACATCTAGCTTTAAAAAATAGTATAATAACGGTAATTCCATGCCAACAGTGTGATGTTGTCATTATTCATCTTTTTGGTAAAACTCAACTGACTTATGTTTTTTCTGTGGTCTCAGCCACCACACTGATGATGGTATGAAATATTGTTACATATTTCCTCAGTCTGTTGCTTAATGTGATTTTTTGATTGGCAGGAGCTGGCCAGCTGTGGTTGGAATGGGAAAGAGAAACACAGTTTGGCCCCGAACGTGGTCGCGTTCACACGCAGGTTCAACCAGGTACGTCTTACAAAGATTTTCAAGCTAATATTTAATTGTTTAATAACTTCCAAGTATTTTACGTGAAATCCTTCTAAATTATGCAACAGTCTCTTTCCCTTAAATAACAAATATATGATGATAAACTTTTTTTTCAAAGTTCTGTTTAAAAAAAAAAAAAGGAATATAAAAACCCAAACAACAAAAATAGTCCGCAAGCAACAATTGCAGGTTCAGGTCTTTTTTCGGCCAAGAGAAGGAAACAGCTCAGTTGCCCAAAATCAGAGCTGCAAGTGGCACTGAATGGGTACAGTTTCAAACCCTTTAAAGAGGGAAAGAGGGAGACAAATCACACGCTTGTTTTTGTCATTACAATGCAGTCAACATTTCAGAAATTGCACACTTAAAGTCCTGCATTTGTTTTCCCTTTGTCAGATGTGAACAAAACTTTGTGTGTATATTCAGAACTTCCTTCTGGATATATCCACTGAGTTTATTCAGAAATGCTGAAAGACTACTTTAGTTATGGCCAAGCAGCCACTTCAGAGACTAAGAAGTAAAGCTAATGCACAAGTGCCAAGAACTGCAGTTCCCTTAATGGCCATTTGGGGCTGGATTCCAAAAGTGAGTCATTCCTCATAGACTTTAACTTAAAGCACCCATAAACATGTTTACAGCCTTGTACAAGAAACGGCTTTAGGCTTAGATGTCCCCACTCATCACAGCTGTACAGAGGTGAAATTTTTATGTAACTCACCTGTTAAAATGTTAAAATACTAAAGTTATGCTTAATTAAGGTCCTGTCTGCTTCGTGTGACAGGTGGATGCTATCCATTGACAAGGAGCTACCATAGAGACAATGCTGGTTATGTAACGTAACTATAGTGTAAAACCAGATTCACAGAGTGAAGGCATAGCTGTAGCTGCAACTTGTTCAGTGTGTTTTCAGTTTATGAAACTTACGTTTTGGTTGCCTAAGCAACTCTTGCTTATAAGTATTAACATTAGCTTTATCACAGTTAACCATAGCTATAAATGCACTGTGTTAACCAGTGTAGCAGCTAGCATTAGTGCTAGCTCAACTGTGGCATCCAAATATAGTCACTTTTGGGTCCAAAAATGCAACCAAAATTCCAGACACAAGGCTTTAAAACAGTCTACCAACTGATGGGTGACTTCAGGGCGGCTATAGCGTGTGCGTGTAGCCTATTTCCTGCTTAGCTCTACCCTTGATGAGGTTTTTTTTTTTATGGCGGCCGTCAAATCAACTGGTGTTGATAAGGCCAAAACTAAATTGAAAATATTTTTTGTTGCAGTGTACAGTGTTTTGAGCTCCATCTCCTAGTACTAGATCAGTGTGCTAGATACCCCAAAAAATGCGTACTGAACTGAACTGAACTGAACTGAACCAGACTGCTTAGTGAAAACAGGGCTTAAAGGTTTTGTACAACAAGTTTCAGATATGCAGTAGTACTTCCAACATGTAAACATGTATGAGAACACGTAAAATCTGTTGAGTTTGCTTTTTAATAATGTATTGTAATGATGAAACATATGCAGATAGTAATTTGTTGTATTGTAGTGTCTATTAAGGCTTTAAGGCATTCATTTTACACACCATACACTGTTCACAAGTCTGCTCAGCCTGGAAACACATCATGTCCAGAGTATGTCGTCAAGGTTAGTTGATGGACGCCAGGGTTACCCATACAAAGGACTTAAATTCAGGAGATTCAGCTGCTGCTGCTTCGCTTGAACAAGTGCACAAGGTTATTGAAGTGCAATATTAAACTGATGAAGTTGTAGTTACACCCAGACTTGATTGTGTGTGTGTTGTTTGTTTGTATGTTGTTTCAGGTGAGCTTTTGGCTGGTGAGAGAAATCCTGACCGCCCAGACGCTGAAAATCCGAGCAGAAATACTGAGCCATTTTGTCAAAATAGCAAAGGTGAGTTGAAATGACTGAACAAATGCTTAGGTCTTATCAACTCTATGAAAATATTTAGTAAAGACAGAGTGAGAGATAGAAAGGAAACATAGAACCATGACGTTATGCAAACTACTGTAGCATGCTTCATATACCTTACCATGACTATAAACAACTCCCCTGGCTAAAGTGCTTTGCAAACTGAGTCCATTTCTTTCTTCCCAAATTGTCACGTGTCTAAAAATAAGCATTTTTACACACTGACTCCAAAACTTTTTCCGTCATTAAAGTTTTGGAAACAGGTTCAATTTTCTGAAATTTTTCATTTTTTGCATCTGTCAAAAGTCTTTAGAGTAGTTTGACTAAGAGGCAGTGAAGAAAATGTGGCGTTGAGACACATATGCAGCAAGACAGAAGAACAAGTCGCACAGTATCTTTTCATAACTCAGATAACCGACTTCTGACAGGTCAGATAGTATTATTCAGTTGGGTGATGCCATAAAGATGTGATATAATAGATATGTTTTTATATGTTTTCTGTTTTTTTTGTTACACGTATGATAATACTATACTTTGCAAGCTGTTTGTAAAATATCTGTGTTTGTTCTCAGAAACTGTTGGAGTTGAACAACCTTCATTCTCTGGTGTCAGTGGTGTCTGCTCTGCAAAGCGCTCCCATCTTCAGACTCAGCAAAACCTGGGCGGTAAGTGGAAAAAAAAAAGGGGCCAAATTAGGCCGAATTTTAAACTTTTCAACTTTCCGCTGCAGCTCTTCATAGACATTACATGGCAGTTTAGAGAGTTTCATTGAGATGGTAGCAGACCACCCTGATACTTTATAACATCACTCCCTGAAAGTCTGGCCTGTAAACCTCACGGTGAAGGTTATCAGTGAAGATCTGTTCATCGACATGAAGAAGTCAATACGAGGTCTTATAAATAGGCACCGTCCAGACTTCCTCTGGACATTTAAAATAACTTTTTAACTTTTCAAACCGTCAGGGGCGTCGTAGTGGGGGGAAAAATGGGACTGACTACCCAGGGCTCCAGTGGGGAGGGGGGCCCTTAATGGGCCTGAAATAAAAATGAATTTTTCATTTCATTTTTTTTCTTATATAATTATAACTGCAAGTTAACTAAAATTGTCTGGATAAAGTCCACCCTGCGCCGGTCGACTGGATTGACCTGTTAGCAGTCAGTCAAGCGTGAGGTGAGTGATGTTGCAGGTTACAGCACCATGCCCCCCCCCAAAGTGAAGTCAGGGTATCAAAAAAGGAAAGAAAGAAAAGAGAAACAAAGGAAGCAAGCTGAGGGAAAACAACTTTAAACGACTTTCTTTCAAAAGAAAGGTGGGCACAATTTACGCAGTTTAAGAATGGTTTAAACTAATACCAGCAATTTAGATTCAAGGCAGTCAGCCAGCAGTCTAGCCTGGATTAAATTTGCGTTTTATAGAAAAGTGTATTTAAATCCTAAACTAGTCAGCATCATAGGTACAATCTCATATGACATTATATTTCTAAATATCACCTTGCAGTAAAGTCAATCAACTTTGGAGTGATATTTAGCTAATTTCTCAGTGAGCTAGCTTAACATATATGATATCAATGGATTCATTACAATCTCTAGAGTCATATGATATAACTTGACTTCGCGCTAGCTTTGAAAGCATGCTAATGCTCTACAAACATGGTGTATTTAATTTCAAGAAAGATTATTTCCATAGTGTTAAAGGAGTAAACTAAGAACTGAGGAGAATGATTCTAATTTTAGGGTCATAGCATCACGTGTGGCTGAATCTGATTGAGAGTATACTAGTTTTTGGAGTTTTTTCACTTTGAAGGGTTAGATAATACCAAATAAGCCCTTGTTGTTCAGCAAGTCACTTGACTTCAAATAATCTTGTTTAAAGAGGTGGGCAGTCTGAAGGGCAATATTATGCATGGTAGGCAGGTAAAAAAACATATGCTCATTATTGCTATGTAAAGGCAGTGAAATTTAGGAAATTGTTGGTTTTTTTTTGGTATTTTGAGTTCAGGTAAACATACAGGCCTCTAGTGGTTGTCAACTGTCTACTTCAAACTGACAGCAAGGATGTGATGTTAAAATGTGTCTCTGTGTTTGTAAAAATAAATATCAGATCTTTCTCAAGAAATGTTAGAATAACTCTTGTGATTATTTATTCATAATTTTCAGGGGTGTAAAACAAATTTATTGTTATTTATTGCTTTTAATGGGTCATTTGGTAATGCGGTGTGGTTATAACAATTGTGCACGGTTGGCTCAGGCCATGGTGATGGGGCCCAATGAGATATGTTTTCATGGAGCCCAGAATTCCTGGCGACGCCCCTGCGTAAAGTTGCCAAATGTGACACTCCCCAGCTCAGACAGCAGATGTGCCTCGACTGAAATAACAGACGAACAACAGGATGTGATAACATCTGGATGACCTCCGTACAAGAGACTTTCAAAAAGTTTTGTCACTTTTTGTGGAGACAAATACTTGAGTTTAGACAATGGACTGAGACATTTTATATCAGTGCATAGAAACCGACATGATGAAACGATAACTCCCAGAAAAAAACTCTCTTTCTCCCTCTCTCACTCTCCCTTTCTTGCTCTCTCTCCCATTCTCTCTCTCATTCATTCTCTAAGTGTAGACTGAATGAAGGTAAATCTAATTGTCTGTTTATACACTAAACAAGCTAGTGATGGTCAAGGTGTGCCTCTGAGTAAGTGGGTCTAATTCTCACTTTTTCCCATTTTCTATGACAACATTGAGTTAGTTTGGATTGACTGCAGTGTTTACAGCAGAGTCACAGTGACCTCCAGTGCCTGCTGGAAATAACCTCCTGAGTTTCAACACTTGCCACTTCATATCATAACTTGATCATTACAGAGCATCTCATCCCTCCAACAAAAGATATTACCATACACCAATTAGTGTGGAGGAATTAGAATGATTCAGTGATATCAGTCGCAAATGCTAGCAATGCGCAATAGAGGAACCACCTGACTCCCTCCATGCCAAAGGAAAAAACAGGACACAGGACGACCTAAACTGCAGCAGTATATAGATCATGAATCTGTCGACCAAAACTGGAGGTTTCCAGTCTGAGCCTGTAAGCGAATAACATTCCACGGCATACACTGATGTGGAGTCCGTATCAGAACTAGACCCCGTCCCATCACTGCAAAGTTCAAACATTTCCAACAAAAAGAATTTATTATGGAATGAATGATCAATTTCCAAAAGAAATAAATGAGCGATGGACAGTACTGTATCCCATCCTCAAACAGTGCAGCCAGAGGAGTAAATGAGCTGACCTGGCTCAGGATGAGCTGTACACTGAGGATTAGCTGCTATGGCATTCAACATGGCTCATATGATAAGATATGGACAGAATTGTACAAAGGTACACTCACACAAAGGAAAAAATATGTATAACTGAAAAAAAAAATCTCACTGCTGGTAAAATACTGTTCACTCTTCAGCAACTAGCCTCACCTCTTCAGTCTCTCCTTCACTCTCTCCTCCTCTCACTCACACACTCCTTAAATAAAACGAAGTAATTAAAATCACAGAATGTTAAATATAGAACCCAAATAAGATTGCCTACAAGAATTGCTGCCTCAGAGCTTGGATCTTGGTAATTAATCATCTGGGAACAGGATCTACAATGCCACAAGCTATCAAAGCGAAATGCAGTTGTGGATGTCTCAGAGAGTGGTTCGACCATCTTACTGAGCTTTATCCTCCAATGTGTCACCAGTGTTTGATGTGTTTCTGGTAACATGAAGAATAACGTACTGTATGTATAGTCATAGAGTATACGTATTATAACTGATGGGCGGTGGTAACCCAGACTCCAGTATGTTTTCAAACAACATCCTTTTATTGTTTAACTCTTAGAAAGCTCGAGCGACATCTCTTTCCTTTTGCTGCTTTCAGATGGCTTTCACAAATATTTAACCCTTTGAACCTTGAGTACATTGGTGTGATTTCTATCAAAAACATGGGGAACATGATTTGGTGAGAAATGATCCACAAATTGCAAGGAATTAGTAGATTTAGAAAATGATGTTAAAGCTATGGAAAATGCCTAAGGAAAAAGGAAGAAGCCATGGAAAAACAATATTTATAACTTATAACTACATATTTAAAATTCTGTGACAAAGTTATGATTTTAAGCCCTTTTTTGGGTTTTTTGTTTGCTTGTTGTTTTTCTTAACTTCTTTTCTTACTCATTTTAATTTCTTGATCATTTTTGGGTCATTTCCTCTTTCATCACCCATTGCTTCTTCCCATGTTGTGTTTTTTTTTTCTTTTAATCAAGCCAGTTTTTTCAGGTTTCAAAGGGTTAGTTTTGATCATTCCTGGACGTCTGCTACAGCTACCTGTCTTTACACTTGTCATTATGAAGTTGCATTAGTGTTATTTTTTATTTACCATGGCATGTTTTTCACTAAGCCTGAAAGCAGGTGTCTCATCTCAAAACAAAAAAAGTTTGATATGTTTTGTTTGTGTGTGGACACAGTTTTTATTCTCTCAGCAGCACCTTTCATTTATTTTGTTTTGTAAAGTTTATGAAAACAATCTTTATGAAACACTTTGTTCCTGAGGAAAGTATTCAATCACAAATTGGCAAGTAAGAAAACCAGATTTGGCCAAAGTACTCTGAATCAGATACAGACCTCCTCTAACTCACTGTACATGAGCAGTGCCTCATTAGCTGCCTGCTACAGTCTACAGCAAACACAGAGAGGGAAAAACCACTGAGATATGTTTCTTCAGACATAAACATTGAGTGCTTTTCTTGAGAAATAATCCTATGCCTCCAACGCTTTTGTAACACAGACATCCTGAATTTGGTTCCTGTAAGATATCATGATATAATATTTGTGTGTTTCCCATAGTTCAAATTCAGGTGATATGCTGAGGAGGAGGACTTATCAAATATGTGTCATTTGTCTTCTCTGTTGTAGCTGATCAGTCGGAAAGACAAGGCCGCATTTGAGAAGCTAAACTATCTGACATCAAAGGAAGAGAACTACACCCGCATGAGAGAATACATCCGCTCCCTGAAGATGGTGCCCTGTATTCCTTACCTCGGTGAGTCCTCCATCTGTGCCTCAGTTTTATCTCATCACACCCTGTGGTCAGTCCTCAAAGTCAGTGCTTTCCAAGCCCCTCAAACTTCTGACACAACTACACTGAAGTCCAGTCAGCAGTTTGAAAGGGAAACTACACCTATTTTCAAAATTCATACATGTTATTCCCATGGTCTTAGACAATTCAAAACTATTAGTAAAAATGAACAACTCTCCCAAATCTAAACACTAGATTGCTAAAACTCAAACTTGTGATGGCACTGAGTGTAAAGTGAGGAGCTGCTCCATAGGCAGTGAATGGTGAAAGATGTTGTAGATGACACTGAGAGCAGCCAGGGGAATGTTCTGAGTATATGGGGGCAGATTCTGTTTCAAAGGTGAGAACACCTCAGCAGAATAAAGCTCAGTTGGGTAGAGTCCCAGAACAATATTGTGAGATCATTCAACCCTGCCCCTCCCTTTAAAAAACAAACAAACAAAAAAAAACAGCTTAAAAGGCTAAGAAGCATAATCAACTTAGTTAATCAATCATTTGCAGACTGGATCATTGTACACCCATGTCATCCTATTTTTGTGGCAAGGATACTTCATACAGTACAGTAAAAACAGTAACAACCTAAAGCAGTTTTTACTGTCCAGATACATACAATCTCTTTAATATGTGACACTGTGTCACTGTTGACTCTTCATAAAAGACTAAAATTCATATACTAATGTATATTTAACTAATACGTGACTCATGACAATGACTTCATGCAGGATGTATCATGAATTGATGTTGTTCATTATTAACAAATGATGAAGTTACTATGACTTAATGTGATTAGTTAGCACCGAATAGATAAACTAACAAATCTTAACTCACAAGCTCCTCATATAAGAACTGAGATACCACCAAATAAAGTGGACCCGTTCATCTGATCAGTCTTGTACATTCCAAAACACAGCTTGTTGTCATTAATATTACTGGCTGAATTGATCTGAGAAATAATTTATCATCATCATCATCATCATCATCATCATCATCATCATCATCATCATCATCATCATGAGTGTATGCATTTATTAGTGGTTGCATTTGTAAAGTCACTGATTAATGCTTTGCTGTCTTACCATTCCTGGTTTTCTCAGCTCTCATTTTGGCTACTTGGAACCGTGATTTTTGTCTCTAGGTGTGAAAGGCAAGAGGGCTTTGATTCTGTGTTGCAGTGATGGCATGGTTGAAGGTAGTGTCTCAGGTATTAAATAATTGAAAGAAAGAATGGAAGTGATTGAAATGAGTTCACTGAAAACAGGAGCAGAGTCAAACATACTTTATTGCAAGAGTGATAACATACAGACTTTAAAAAATAATCTTAATGAAACAGCATATATATACATAGAATACATGGTAGCATCTACACGCTAATACAGTAACTGATCTTTGCAATAGACCAGGAAGTGGTGGAGGGACGAACGGAGTCGTTCACACTGAACTGTTAGGTTTCTGTTAAAGTATACTGAAACTGCTTTGACTGGGAAAACCTGCCTTGAATTCCTTCTGCGAATTGTTTTGTGAATCTTGTTTGCATTTAAAGGCTACAATCTATTTCACACTATCCATATTAAATAGATATGGTGGATCGTGTTACCTTGGTGCAGGTAACTTTATAGAATAGTTCAAAAAGTACAGAGCTGAACTGTGTTTACTGTCAGTGGTTTTCCAAAGTGTTCCTGAGCCCATGTAGTAAAATCCTTTATACAATCATGTTGGTTTTAAGCGTACACCAGTTTGAGGGATCAAAGGTCACAGGCAATCAGTGTCGGTCGTCAACCTTGCTCCTTACATGCAAACAGTTCTCCAGATTTTCTGAATCTTTTGATTGTATTATGGGTTGCAGATGGTGTAATCTTTAAATTCTTTGCGCTTATTCATTTAGAGAGGTTGTTCTCAAACTGTTGGACTGTTTTCCAAAGCAGGCTTTCACAAAGTGACCATCCTTGCTATGAACAACTGACCCTTTTGAAGAGGACCCTTTATACCCAATCATAACAGTTATTAGCAGTAAACATGTTTACATGTGGAATGCTGTGGGTGTTCTTGAGTATTCCATAACTTTCACAGTCTCTTGTTGTTCCTGTCCCAACTTTTTTGGAATGTGGTAAAGGCATCAATATCAGAATATTTGCAAAAAATCAATAAAATGCATCACTACAATTACATTGTCATTGTACTGTAATCAGCTCAAATGCAGGTTTTAAAAACAATTGCCAACCATTGCTTTCTGTTTATATTGTACCGTTTTACACAGTTTTTAAACTTTTTCGGCATATTTGGGTTGTACAAATATACAGAATATGTGTTATACAAACACCAGTAACAGTCTGTAATACCAGTTTATCGCCAGCTGTCAGTTTTGATTGTCACTAATTTCCATCAATATATGATTAATGCAATGTGGATTTCATTTTGCATGTGACAGATCAAGACATCCTATTTTCAATTTTATATTGTATTTATTGATGTGCATTTCAGCAAATCACATAAAGCCCAAAACGAGCAGAACATATCAAATATTACAGCCACTTAATGTATGTTTGTGTGTGCCTTTGTTGATTTGTGTGAAATGTTACATCATGAGCCAAAAAAAGAGTAGCAAAATCTATACCTATTGGATGAATAAACAACAAAATGCTGCATGGGTCCTATCGCATCATGGCATGAGCATATATATACACAAAGAAACCAATATAAAAAAATGAAGCAGGTTTCCTGCTTTTTCTGATAAAGAAATGGAAATCCCATGAAGAAAATGTTTGTCCAGTAATATCTGTTTAGTTCTGAATGAGGTGTTAGTGGAAGGTGTTTGCACTGGGTCGTATCATCATGGACACTTTCTTCAGAGAATAAGCTCCTCCTTTGAACTCGGCCCAGTAAACCCCGTCCTGATAACGGCTGCGGTAGTGCCCACCACGGTACCACACACCGTTCAGGTTGGAATGAGCACAGGAATTATACCACCATCCTCCCTTCTGGTAATGCGCACAGTTACCTGCAGACACAAGGACTCAAATCAGACCAGCTGATACTCTGGCGTTGATACTGTCTCATTCAAAAACAGATCAGAATGATTTGAAAATCCCATACTTTGCTATCCAGGATCAGAGAATTCATTTTATACAATCCACAAACATTCAAGATGACCAAATCCAGATAACCAGCGCTCTGAATTTGACTACATATCACTGTGTAGACTACCAGCTGTGTAAAGGATGAAAGTGTAGGGTATCTTTAAGTGGACTGTGCTAATGTAATTAATATCAAGTGATAAAGTTAAAAGAAAGTAATTTTTGTTTGAGAATGACAGCTGTGTAGGGGACTATTTCATGGCGATGATATCCTTTATCTTACTGAAAGGCACAATATGTAGCCTAATGTCTACTTAATCTATTTACACTTCAGTAGTTAAAAAAAATACAGTAGTTGCAAAATATAAGTAAATCTTTATATGCTTGACAAATTTTAAAGTTTTATTGCATTTTGTTTGTGAAATCCATCCTGAATCCAGCCCTTTGCTGGGATCAGGATAATGTGGATTACCTGGATCTGGTCTTACTTAAAAAGTTTTGAACAACACGTACCAAATGTTTCATCCAGATTAATTTCAAACTGATGTAAATGATCTAAATGATGTAATCTGGTCTCAGAATCACTTTTTTTTGCTTTGAACAACCCATTATTAAGATTTGATCCAATCTGATGGCAAAAGTCAGATCAGATTACCTCCGAATGACGTTGCACTGGGTCTCTGCATTTTTATGCCTCCGCACCTGTGATAGCCAAGGCATTATTTTTTGCAGGTTGTCTGTCAGTCCTATTCCTGTGAACTTAATATCTCAGGAACGCCCTGAGGGAACTCCTACAGATTTAGCACAAACGTCCACTTGGATTCAACAATTAACTAATTAGAATTTGGTGGTCATAGGTCAAGGTCACTGTGTACTTGCATCCATCTCTCTTTTGTGAATGCAGTATCTCAAGAAAACCTTGATGGAGTTTTCTCGAATTTTGCACAAATGTCCACTTGGACTCAAGAATGAACTGATAAGAATTTGATCATCAAAGGTCAAAAGTCAAGGTCAGTCTGACAAAACTTGGCCATAACTCAAGAATTAATTTGCTAATTATGACAAGGTTCACACAAATGTCTGATAGGATAGAAGTGCTAACATTTTATATCCAAAAGGTCAAAGGTCAACTTCACTGTAAGATCATAATGTTCCACAAAAACACTATTATTCAGCATCATATCTCAGGAACAGAAGAGGAGACATTTAGTCAGATATTGAATTGGTGACACTAATATGTAACTGTGCTGATTGTAGAGATCTTCTGTGCTGCTGGGGGAAGATGTGTGTAAAGCATCCATGTTTTCACTGACATGGATGTAAACTGTGACTGCAACTTGACTGGTGGGCGGAAGCATGGTGGCAAATCTAGTTGTGTGTTCATTAGGTCCAGGACAGTAAAGCTCTTAGCATGTTTTGTGCAGCAACCTTTCCACCGCTTAGCGTGTGTGAGTGTGCACTGTTGGCATCAGTTTATGTTGAACAAATCTACAGCACTGCATGGAAAGACTGCTTGAAATGAAGAAAGCAGGAAAAGAAACTTAAAAAGTTGTATATCATGAGCATTGATTCCTACTTTATAAATACCTTGGTTATTTGATTGCCAGTGTGTTTTGGAAGGAAGTGATTGGGCATGCAAACCGCAGTGTTTCAGATGTCAAGAGGCATCCCTCGGATCCTGCTGGCCGGCCTCAGTTACACAGATGCAGAGACTTGTGGCTGCACATATACATGTCTGTGAAGCCCAATGCAGGAAGCATGCACTTACGTCAGCTCATGAATGCAGTGCGTGTTTAGTATGACTCTACTGCAGATTCAAGTCCACCACTGTCATGTTTTGTTCCTCTTTAAAAGTTCACAAAAAAGCGAGCACATCCAGATGACTACGTGCTGGACAAAAGACAATACAAGAGAAGAATAAACAAGGTCTAGTCTAGAATATGCTCCCATGAATATTTTATAGAATTATCACCGAGGTGACATTTTGAGCTAAATGCTCTTCATCAGACCATCCGTTTTTCTTTCTCTAAACAGGCATCAGCACTGGGAGGAAACTCATAGTTTATTTTTTTGTGTATTGCTCACAAATGATAATACACAAGATTTACAATATTGGGGCACATGTTGAGCTACTGATATAAACCAGATAACTGCATAACAATAAATATTGGAGCAGAGGTTATACATATTTAGAGGTGGTAGTGTGCTAAACTGAGTCATGGAGATCACATTCAGATCACTGAAATTAGCCAGCCATTACCCAGGTAGTTTGCTTGCCAAATGAAAATCTCTGAATGCATCCAAATGCTACAGTACAGCCAACCTTTTCTTTTGTACCAGTCACTTTTCTGTCCCTTTGTGTTGATGCAAACAGGTTAAAGCTTTGGTTCTAAAGACGTCCACTGTTGCCGCCATGATAGCATTGATGTTGACCTACGTTAGCTACTGTGGACTCTGATGTAGTCTCGTTCAAATCCAACTGTGCACATTTCCAGTGTCGAATCTTGATGTTTCTATCATTTGTAACAAAGAGCATTTCTAGCATTTTTTTGTAAAAAGGAACCCAAGAGTTCTGCTCTTTCACATTAATGTTGTGGAAAACAGGATGCAAGTGTGCATGCACAACATGCTTTTTTGGCTTCTGTTCACAATGAATGGGGATTCAAAGCACAGCCTCTCTCCCAATTATTTTCATACCCAATAATGCGCAACTGCTGCATTTCTCATTGCAATGTCTAAACTGTTGAATTAATACACAAATGAAAGATAGAAATTGCAAGAATAAACAGTAATATTACAAATGCAAGTATATTATTTCTTCTTAAACCACGTTTAAGAAAAATGACGAATAAATCTACCTTCTATATTATATGAAAAAATCTGCTTCAGAAGCTAACTTACCTACTTACCTACCTACCTACCTTCTGCATAACAAATTTAAAATCTTTGAATGCTTGTATTAAGAGTTTAGCCCTCTGACAATAAGTGATACAATAGTGAGACTATGAGACAGATGAGGACAAAATGACCTTGACCTTTGACCCATGACCATCAAAATCTACTCAGTTTATCACTCAGTCCAAGCTGACATTTCACCAAATTTGATGACATTTCCTCAGGGTGTTCTTGAGATATCATATTCAAAATAATGGGATGAACAACCTGAAAACATAATGCCTCCGGCCATGTCAGGTGCAGGCACTAAGGAGGTAACAGAAAACATGAAAACTGGATTTACCTTATATGGTAAAGAGGAAACAGCAGTCTGATAGTGGACAGTGTTGTATCATCTCAGCATTTTAGGTACATGAGGGGGTTACTCAGCCCTCAATACAGCCAGTTACGTTTTACTTGCCCTTATTCAGTGAGAGGAGTGGTGTTTACGGTGTGATACTGTGTGAGATGCATTCATCAGTTACCAAAATGTCAGCAGTTTTTGCTGGTGTAATCCCACCAACAGTTGTGAGTGCCTTGTCTTGCACTGTAGTTCACTCACCTGCGTAGACATCATGGTCTCTGTCCAGTGTGGTAAACTGCTTGCCATTGTGCCAGGTAAGGGAGTCTCCAGCGTTGCCATGGTATCGGCCCAATCGCAGCCGGTAAGATTCTGCCTCAGACTCGACACGGAAGCTGCCATACTCTGCAAAGGTCTTGCGTCCGGTCCAGTCTTCCAGAGTTACTAGTAGCTTGTAGGTGCCCTGGTTGGTCAGCCAGTAGATGTTTTCAAGGCCTAACCAGTATTCACCATCAATGTTTCCAAACCCTTGCTGCACAAGGAGAAATACATTGAATCAGTCAGGGTTAATACTTTCCTACTGTTCCTAACACATGATTTAATAAGAAGTGCCACACCAATTCCCCTATTTGAAAAAGTGCACGTGTTTTCTCCCTATGGATACAGCCGTGGCCTTCCAGTGACAAGCCACTCATGTTTTCCAAACATCTGTGAAAGACTACTATGAGGCCAAAAGCAGTGGCATAATGGCAGAATGTGATTAAGATCCTCTTAACCAGAGCTCAGTGTGTCTGAGTAACTGGCTTCAATTACATCACACATGGGTTAAATCAGGAGGGAGTCCTCGCCCCTGCCAATTGTGAGCGTGTAATTGGCTCAAAGTGGCTTGTTGACTCATTGATGGTGGTTTAGGGAATGATTGGGTTAGGGGACAACTTGAAAGTGATCCTTAGTGCTTTGGTTTTGAGAGTAAAGTACTGACTAGCCGTATCGGGATGTCCTCACTTTAGGCCACAGGATGTTAACTTGACACGTGTTGCACGTGCTAGGCAAAATTGGTTTGTGAAATGAAAGAAATCACTGCTGTGCTACACAGCTTTTTGCTGTGTGTGTTTGTGTGTGTGTGTGTGTGTGTGTGTATGAGACTTCGCTGCTGGTTTGTTTAGGTGATTGTGTGATTGTTTATATGTGAGACCATGCAACAGTGATGGGCTGCCTGGATGCAGACGACAGGTTTGTTTATCAAAATGTAGCAGCACTGTAATGATACAGACATTTCATACAACAGTCCACTCTTACTTTGTACAACGCAGGCCTGCCAGTGCACATTCAAACCATGATGGACCCATTTATGAGTCACTTTTAAGAGAGTCCAGTCTACAGTCCAGTTACAGCCTGTTCTCATATCGAAGTTGTCAAATACCGCCACTTTTGCGTATATTTTGGTGTAAGATCCCAATGCCAAAAGCCAACTTTCACAGCTGTATAATACACTGCTGGATGTCAACTGAGAATGCAAAACGGACACAATTATTGTCAGTGTTGTGAAACACCGCTGAATGGCCCGATGGCACCTGCCTTCGGCAACATAATATGCGGATTGGCAGCGTCTTTTGAAAATGCAGCTGGATGGAACCAGTCACATCCGCATTATACGCTGCTGGACACCGTCAGGATGAAACATTGCTGGTAATGAAGTAATATAGGGGGCAGGAAGGTCGCTATAGGAGAGGTGATGGATGGATCCAACAAACCCCAAAGTTTTATGGTCTGTTATTTGCTTCCCATCTGAATGTGATGTTTGTTTTTTTTCTAAACCTACCCAAGTGCCTCTTTTGCCTAAACATACAATAAAGTGTATTGTATGGTATCATCTGGTATGGTATCGTATGGTATCGTAATCATCCCTGCTTTCTTGCCATATCCTAAGCATTTGCTAATGTTGACGTCCTGGTGTTGGTTACCATGTGCTTCTGTTGCCTAAACATAACCACCTGCTTGTGTAGCATAATCCCACCATGTATAAATGTCGACGTCTTGGCTTTGGTTGCGGCCACCCAGAACCCTAACAGCAGATGCAGACGGATACCTAGAGCATGACATTTAAACGAGGGAGTCCACGGACAAAGTGACAATATGTGAGGATTTGGGATAATAAAGTGTTGGTAGTTCATACACACCACTCATAATGTAGAGGGTTACACAGTAACACCACTCTTCAACATCCAGCACCTTAAGCTTAATTAATCTCTGTGATAGAGGTCTCAAATTTGGACACACAGGACACCTGTTTCTCTAATAGAAATAGCATTGTGTCCAACTTCTCCAACTATATTGCAGAATTCATTAATTGATGTCTACTCTTAATTGTGTTCTACACATATAGCTGTGTTTGCTGGTGTGAAAGAGAAAACACTATAATTTTACCATTAAGATAAGCTTTCTTCATATGTGAACTTTATATATTACCTTGTTTTCGGCAGCCCTACTCCCTGTGTCCATGCTATGTGCATGAATTATAATAACAAATAAAAAGCCTAAAGATAATTAAAACAATGTCTGCATTTTTTAGGACTACATTCATTCAAATGTCATGGAAAACGAATTTTCAGATTTTCCATAACACAGAATTCGAATGGTCTCAGACTACAATGTACTTACTTAATACTTTTTATGCTACGATTTTGTGTCCTGTGCAGACCAGCCCTGAACAATGTTTACATAACGTCAGATACCACTGCTAGAAACTGGGGAACACAGTGTGTTTTTGAAGTCCTTGGACGACTGCACTGGCTGCAACTCTGAAACCATGTTTGGTTAATCTGAACTGATTTCAGCTCTGCTCTGTGATGTCATTTTGTTGAGTTTTTTTGAGATTACTCACATCTTACACAATGAGATGGATTGGCCAAACTGTTTTTGTTTGAGATAGATTTCAGCTGTGGGAGATAAATGGGAGTTTAATGATCTCATCACAGATATAACCTTATTAGGACTTTTTTTAATCACCATGGCAGTTTTCAAATTGCTGTTTGTACAAATTGCACTTTGCATGAAGTGATGCGAGTATTTCATAATGTTACTGTTAAGCTAGCTCCAAACTCCGCCCTTGTACCCTTTAGTCAATTGAAAGCCCATAGCCACTGTCATGGCAGATCTGAATAGGCCATCTAACTTGGAATGCCAGGTGTTGTTTTCGACAAACAAGGATGAAAAAGCAACTAACACACAATTTTAACCAAAAATGACTCGAAACCTCAAGCCAATACCTCATAGCAGCTGTAGTAGCTCAATATGTTATTATAACAACAAGTTTCACATTGGCAGATATCCTTTTAAGAAATATTGCTGTAACACTTTATGACAACTGATGCACGTGAAACAGAGGCTAGGTGAAAGTCTAATGGACTTTGGCAACCATTCATGCCAAGTTAAAAGTTGTAACCACTAAACCTGTGAAAGGTTTAAAGTCTGTCTACACAGGAGGTCATCTAGCCAGTATGTGTCTCACAGATAAATTTCAATACAAATCACGACAACTGTGTGTGCTGCAACCCAAAGCAGATCTTTATGCGTCTGTTCTTTTGTCTTCAACTGTATGCACATACATATCACTGCACTGGTTGAGTTTTAGCCTTTGAAATTACTTGTAGCAGTTATCACACTGATATGCAGATGAGACACAAATACACATTTTGTTGAGTTTAGACTTATACCTTATTTTGGATTCTTATTTTAACAATGTCTAAATCATAAACATTATTTTCTTGGGAGCACAGGTTAAGTCCAACTTTCTATTAAAGCTAATTAGATGCTTGTATACAACCTATATTACTAACCTTTTGAATATTGATTTTTGACTTTTGATTGGATTAACATTTACCAAACAGCACTGACATGCTAAATTGCCGGAGGATTTGTTTTAGAGCAGTACCACTACCTTGATTTTCGGCTCTACTTGAAATGAACGTTCACCTTGGCCTCCTGCTCCCCAGTGGGGAAGATGATACTTTTCTGAGAGACTGGTGAGGAGAAGTAGCTTCCTCATTCATTTGACTCTCTAACTTCATCTTAGCAATAACTCCCTGTGCCTGTATCGCTTTTTTATGGTTGTAAAGTGTAGACATTGTCCTTCACATCCCAGTATATTTTTGACCTCTTTGTCAAAAGGAGGAGCACTTTGATCCAGACTGTAATGTAAATAGAATACGTTTAATAAGTTTTATAAATTGCATGATTTTTTTGCAGTATTCATGGATCACAGAGGAAGAATCTTACTGATTTTGGTGATACCTTGATGTTTCCTGTTGTTCCACCATGGAGTCAAAGTTCTCAATTATTCTGTGAAATATCTCAACATATTTGTGATAAATTGGCACATAATTTTGTACAGATGTTAATGGTTCTCATTTGTTGTATCCTGATGATTAATGGAACATTTAGTACAGATTCTCATGCTCCCCTCAGGATGTACTGTAAAAACTCTTTGGATGTTTTATCTAGCACCATGATCAGGTCTGTGTGTGTGTGTGTGTGTGTGTGTGTGTGTGTGTGTGTGTGTGTGTGTGTGTGTGTGTGTGTGTGTGTGTGTGTGTGTGTGTGTGTGTGTGTGTGTAATCAATTCATTGGTTTCTGACCAAATACTTCGGATGTTACGTTGACAATCTTACCAGTTTTCACTGTAATTTGTTTGTTGATGATTAAACTAACATGCTTAATCTTAAAATTAGCATTTAGCTCAAAGCACTTCTGTGCCTACATGCAGCGCCACAGAGCTGTTACCATGGCTGTGGACTCTTAGCCTTGTTTAAAAAGTATAAATGATTCTGAGCCTTTATTTACGAAAATATAACACCCTGTCTCCATTTAATACAATAGATGCTGTCATCTTTTTAGCTTGATTCCTCAGAACGGTCTACAAAGCATGCAGAACCTCAGATCCTTTTAATTACCTTGTACGTCTCCCAGTTTCTGAAGAAATTTACGGAGCCATCCTGACGTCTCTGAATGACAGTCCAGCCACCAGGGTCGTGTCTGTGGTCACACCAAACCTGCATGAGTCGGTTGCTGTTGTCTGGCTTCAGGAGATACATACCACTGGTGGTGTAACTGCTCTCCAGAGCCTCTAGACAGTCTTTGAAAGGACCTGCAGGAGAGATGGAATGCTGAGTGACAAAGCTGAATACTGCATATTTATCTACAGAGGTTTTCATTACTGGCATTAATTTTTACCAGCATGCTAATGTCATTATTGTTATAATTATAACAACCTGTGTAAGAAACAGACACTGCAACATCAAATGGAATGGTAGAACATATGGACATGGTGCAGCTGGAAAATTGAAGTCACTGTTGACCATGTATTGTGGTTGCCAGTTATGACAAATGCTTTCCACTGTCTGTGAGGCTGGCAGCAGTTAATTTTACCGCAAGCAAAACCACCACATTTCTTGGTTACCACAGAAGATCACATGGAAACACAGAGATAACACATTAATAGGCCTTGGCCTATTAATGTGTTTACCACAAGAAACCCACAAAAAAAGAAAAGTAATATTCTCACACCTATTTTTGTTATTACACAGAGATATACAAATGTACACCTTTTGAATTCAGCTTTCTTTCGGTCACTGAGGACTGACAAGGCTTAATTGCTTTGTGAACTTGTCATTAAACACATTTTATTCAAACTCACTAGAAACAAAACAAAAATCACCCAAACCATCTTGGTTACTCTTGCCAGTAATCTAGTTAGTAAGTCCACCGTTCCAACAGTCACCAGCTCAGTTTTTTAAAAAATAAATCCTTAATTCACTAAGTTGGATGTAAAAAAAAAAAATGCTGTTACTCCCCACAGTCTTACTCTGCCTGCTGGCCGCGGGCTGTTTACAGTCCTGTAACTTCTCCCTCCACCACTAGGTGTCACTGTGTCTTTCAGCTCAGCTGCCTGTTCCACCAGTAGAGACCAGAGTCTGAGCTCTGGTGGTGTGTGCTGTGCACAACATACAATGAGTTAAATAGAAAGAGGAGCACCTGTATTTATGCTGGTATTGAAAAACATACCTTCAGGATTTCTAAACAACCTGGTATACAGTATTATCGTGGTACCGCTCAAGCCTTATTCAGATCTCATCATACAGTTATGAACAGTTGTTACTGGTTTCATTTGTCTACTTTGGAGTCCTAGAAAGTTAGTAAATTTTGTAACATTACCGTTACGTTTGTTAAATGTTGCTGTTTTTCCCACATTATATGAGTAGAGGAAAACTCTGCTAGCCGCTAAGCTATTTTATGCGATACAGAATGTCAAAGGCCTGTGATAATAATGTTAGCATGTTGTTTTTGTGGGGAAAATGCATCCACAAAAAACAAAAATGCTTTGTCTGCAAGCCTTGTTAATTATAATGGACCAAATTTGTGCACTTGTGTTTGATATAATAACAGTATGTTTTAGGTGTGTTTTGAATTAACAAAACTTGACAGCACTTCATGGAAACCCCATTGCCGACTATGCTCACACAGCGTAGGCCATGTGTGTACAGTGACTACAGTGTAGACTTTGTGTTGAGCTGACACACAGTTATAAAGCCATCTTTATGGGGATACTACTGTATAGTCATTTATATACTAGTTGCAGTCTGTTGGTAAATTTTTCTTAAATCCTCTGTGATCTTCTGTATGCATGTTGTCAGAGAAATTAGGAAACATTTCCCCAGCTTTGGTAAAGATTGGACAATGTGTGTCCTGTGTCTGCTGCAGTAATAAACCCCAGAGGATGACATGAAAGTGTCTGTGTGGTCATCTACTCACCAGACGGCTCGCCTGTGACGCTGTGTGTAGCACTTGGCATTGTGGGCAGCGGGGGAGGGAATGCTTTGGAATTCTGGTCACTCTGTATGTCATTAGTCATGGTTCTGGTGATGTGGCGTGTGTAGGTGGGTGGGTGGAAGGGCCTGTAGCCTCCAGGAGAAAGTGCAGGCATCTGTAGATGAGGCTGAGGGATCATAGGAGGGCGGGGGATCATGGGAGGCTGTGGGCGGGCTGGCTGGCTCCTGTCCTGCACCACACCGTACGAGTGTCCTCCCCGCTTACAGTGCTCCTCCAGCTGCACCAGGAGAACACTCTGGTTACTTGCAAATGCTGACAGATGCTGGTACTTATGTTCCAAGTCGCGGTAGCGTGACGTCAGCCTCCCTATCTCATGTGTTTGGTTGAGCACGTTGATCTCCAGCTGTGACACCTCTAGAGCATTGTCTCGTTTGCGGATAATCTCATGCAGCAGCTGCATGTAGAGCTGTGTCACTCTGGAGTTCATGTTGCGACTCTCTTTGCGCAGAAGCTTGACTTCATTGACCACCCCTCCATCTACAGCTACCAACTGCTGTAGTGACTCAATCTGCCGCTGCTGCTTCTTCAACTCACTGTGGAGCAGCTCCAGCTCCTGCTTATTGACCCGGTTCCCCAGCAGGGCCTCAGGCTCCTGGGAGTTCACACAGATAGACCCAGTGTTTTTCTGCTGAGGAACAACAAAGGTGTAAGAACATTTCTCTGTTTGGGAAGCACTGTGGTCAACCATGGAACGTTTCTGACGTTTTGGTAGATAGAAAAATTCTCTCTCCAGGATGTCATCGCTGTTGCCCATTTCCTGAGTGTCTCCCTGGAGAGAGGATGTGGTTCCAGAGAGCAACAGGAGCACCAGCAGAAGCACCACAGGGAGAATCATAGCCCAGTCCTGCTGCACCCAACCCAAGGTGATTTCTGGATCAGAGGGGGAATAGATTATAAGTAAATGTCAGTTCTTCCCATCATTAAATAAAAATTATACTGCCATATTCTAATTATTTTTCACGTACTCAGTTGTCATCCTAAATATTGCATTTTTTTGCAAATATTGCATTTTGCATCACTAATGGTCGCAATCTTCAGGTGCTTAAAGAAGTATTTCACTGATGTAGGTCGGTATTTAAGACATGAATTGTGTAACGTTAATTCATTCCAACCAGGTTCTAAGATATCTAGCAACCTGCTCCTCACGATGACGAAGCTAATGGCATCAGGCGATGACGTATGACTTTTATTGTAGTGCTGCTGCTGGCTGATCTGCTCGTAGGAGTTGTAAAGTGAATGTTATTGATAGCTTTAGCAAAGCAGCTAGTGCGTTACTCCAGCAGTGGAGCCCCCAAGTCCCCATGGCTCCACAGTGCTACAAGGAGTAGCAAAACTTAATGCAGGCTACACTTGTTAACACTAATTAGGCTGTAGATAATAGCTGTGTCACAGTTGTTGACATTGATTCTAAGCACTTCTATTATAACGTTATGATCCAGTTTATTTATTTAATTCCATAGATGATGTCAGTAAAGCAGAGGCCTCTGCCTCATTCTCAGTAGATGGACGTCAGACACCCAAGTCCAACTCATTTACCATTGTGAAAGGAGTGGAGATGATACAGAAAAAAAAACAGCAGAGTATCACAAGGCTGCTGCCATGTTTATCATGACAGACAGCCCTTCACTTCAGTGGTGTGAAGTTGGTTTAGGTATGATAGATAACTGCTGCTAATTCTGCTAAGAATAAAGTTTAAGCTGCCCTTATAACAATAAATATTATATTATATTATAATAAATGATTAACAAGGACTTTAGTTATGTTTTTTTGACTCAAAGGAAACTGTGAAGATTGACATGAGAAGTTATGTTGTAGAAAAACCTTGTAGTTCTCTCTGTGGAAGTTTGGTCAGTCAAAGAAAAAACTACATGATAAGTCACTGAGATGCCCAGTTTTATGGCAAAAAAAATAAACTTGATTTTTTTTCACAGCTTTACATGTCATATCTTTATATTCTGCACCAAATTATAGAGAGTAGTATTGATAACGGTATCGATAAGCAGTATTGCTATTGGTATCGATAAAATCCTAACAATACCTGTCCCTAGTCTGCAGTAGAAAGACACAAATACTTTTGGTGCTACATGACAAGAGAAAAAAAATAGCGGCGGCACTGGCTTTGGCTCAAAAGGTAGAAAACCTACAACTACCAGAATGCATCTGGTGGGTGATGTAATGCAACCTCATCTGTTCGACAAGATGGCGGCCAAATCTGGCTGGATCTCATGTTACAGTCACATGGTAAAATAAAATGTATGACATTTGTGGCAAGAAATATACAACTCAAAAACAGAATCTTGTGTTATATTTAATCAGCACTGCTCAGTTTTACCGTTTCTCAGTTATTGCAGCCTCCATTTTCACTGTGCAGGACGCAGTATGGAGCCCACTATCTGTTCACAAACTCTTGCCATTATGGCGAAAAGGGGCATTAAAATCCATTTCTGAAAATATTTTTAGCAAGAAATAGACAGTACGGTAACTTCAATCTTGATTTATATTCAGTCAGCACTAACCAGTTTTACATTTTGATCAGATTTTGGTCTGAGTTTTAGAGACAGAAAGAGGAGTGTGTGTGTCTCTGGATCTGTCTCTATACTCTGAGTCTATAGTGGAGGCATGGGTGGCAGACAATACAAAAATGCGGAAGTATAGCCTGTAGTTTGAGAGGCAACGTCCATGTCATGCAATCTGTTCAATTTACATTGTTCTGATATAATGCTGGTTGAAATAAAAATAGGACATGTATCCCTTTAAGAATCAGTGAAGGAGTCGGAGGGTGTGGTCGCAATGGCTTTGCATTGTTAAAGACTTGTATGTCTAAAAAAACACAACATGCTGTATCATGTCTTCAGATTATCCAAAAAGAAGGTTTTCAAGATGAATGATGTGCATGCTGGGGAGTATATTAGTAAGCCACCGAAAAACTTAAATTGACGAGTAATGTGAATGATCAGTTGGACGTTTCATTGTAGCTCCCTGCTTCACACCTGTGTAGGAGGTTTCCTACACAGGATGTGATGTGTGTGTTTCACTGGATGTGCTCTCACTGAACAAACTGTGTATTTCTGTGGACTGTCTACTCTTGACCATATACTAGAGAACCAGTCAGTCAAGTGATGACAGGACAGTGACTCTAAGATTAACTCATTAAACCTGACTCACACACTAATTGACAGTCACACTAAAATAATACTGTGCAGCAAATCTGTGTTCAAACTCATAGAAAAGCAACTTTTCAACATATTATATAATATTATTTTAGGCTGAAAAATGGTGCACAAGAAAATTCCCAACTATAAGTACAAAGAGTTTAAATATTTAATACAGAATATAGCATTCTGTCAGAGTGAATAACATGTGTTCAACATCTTTAAAGATACTTCAGGGTGAATAAAGGGAAAGCAAAGTGTGTGTTATGGGTGAATGTTGCACAGAGCACACTCCAGTATTCCTGCATCTGTCAGATAACAGCTCCACTCACCTCCACTTGTCTCTGTGTGCCTACACTCTCCGTCTTTCTGGTAACTTTAACTCCAGGTCCTCACTAGTCAGTCATTCCACATTTCATCAGTGTTTGTCCATTATTTTGTCAGAGGAACTTCTTCATATTATTTCCTTTTCCTGCGGTCAGAATCCATTGTCTGTAAAGACCATAAAGATGATGTCTCTGCAGAGCAAGATTTGTCTTATCAGTCCAGTCCACGTGTCCAACAAACAGCCAAAGCTTTCCTTCTCTGTCTTCATCTGCAGCAGATTTTCCACCTTTATCAAGTGATGATGAGTCAGAAACAGAGAGCTTGAGCTTGTTCCTCACTTACAGTCTGTTTGTCTTCTCTCAGAGATTCGACCTACCTCTGTCCTCCTGCCCTGACAAGTGAGACACTTATTTTTGCTTGAGGTAATTAAGCAGTGAGCCTTGGCGACGCCCCTTTCCCCTCCTCTTGTCAGCATGGAGATCATGGAGGAATTAGCAAAAGAAACAGTCCCCCCACATAAACCCTTGTTCCCTGCAGCCCCCCCTGCATCTCTCAGCCACACACTCCTCCTTTTTCCACTGCTATCCTGCAGCCAGCGTCTGTGACAGAGACTGGGAGAGCAGACCAGTGCACGTGTTGCGGTAAGGTCAGCCGTGTGGAGTGTGTGGACCCTGACCTGCACTTACTAAGAGAAGCTACGGGAAACACTGATGTTTACCTTACATTTTCACTCTTTGTTTTTCCTCTGGTTCAGCTTTTAAGCTACCATATATTTACTGTTGGAATTTGAGGTTGTTTTTCATGTGGGGAATACAGACTAATAGGAGAGTCTCTTGGGGTTCTCAAACTCCTCAAAAATGAGAAAAACACAGCTTCCAAGAGTTGTGCACAAAAAAAACACCTGTGTCCTTAGCTTAAGCTAGACCATATCAGAACCCAGCCGCCACTATAGGGCACTCTGTTCACTGTGTTAGCAAACTGCTCGCCTGCATGATGCCATGCACGACGTCTGCAATCTGCCTGCTACAGAGTAAACCCGGATCCATCTGTGGAGGGAAGACTTCTCCAAAGAGACAGACTCCATTGACGGTGAGCAGTTGTCCACTCAAGACCGTTACAATGAAGAACTGCCCACAGGTCAACACCCTGCTCCCTGGACCAGGATGACGAGCATGCAGATGGACTTCACTGAAACGTTTTCTGATGTTTGTGCAGAAATTCTTCGGATATACAAACAAGTCATTGCATCAGCTGTTGAGGTGGCTGCTCTCAGACTGTCCTACAGGAGAAGATGCTGGATGTGGAGGTCCTGAGCTGGTGTGCTTATATGTGGCCTGAGGTTGTGAGGATGGTTGGATTTTCTGTTAAATGCACTGAAAGGACATTGGTCTTAGAAGTGTCATGGTAATGTAATAAATATTCAGTTCAGGGGTAACAGCTCTGGTGGATATTCCTGCTGTCAGCATGTTCATGGCATTTTCCATCTGTAGCATTTTGTTTTGTGATCAAACGTCACATGTTCGAGTGACCATCCCAAGACACACCTGTGTAGTAATTATGCTGTTTAATCAGCTCTTGACATGCCACACCCATCAGGGGGATGGATTCTCTTGGAAAAGGAAAGGTGCTCACTAACATAGGTTTTAACAAATTTGCAACCAAAATCTTGAGAGAAAAATATCTTGAGTTATCAAAAAAAGTCTTAGATCTTAAAATTGAACCTGTGAAAAATGGGAACAAGAGTGGGGGTGGCCTCCCAAAGCCGATAGTGTCCTGCAAGGTCCTCCACACTGATGGTGGTAATTTGTCAGTGTGTTTGTGGTCGGTGGTCTGGATGTACAGGAGTCTGCCCCCATGTCTCTTTGATGATGACGTGTCTGAGTGTTGCTGTAAATCAGTTTATTGTTGTTTGTTCAGAAGGTTTAAGTCTACATGCACTTTCTCATAAAGACTACAGATACAAGATGTCACAGTAGGCAGATGTACATTATAGATTATTGCAAAAAAAATGAAGCAATATTTTCGAAATGTGAATAAAACACCATTTGCGAGATGGCTTCGTTTCAACTGAGTGATGTTCCGCAACTTCTCTGGCGATAGCATTCCAAGAAGCATGGTGATGGATGTTCAAAACATTAGCAACTTTATTTCTATTGTAGCCACCCAATAGCCGTCATTATTTTCAATCCAAGGCCACGTAGGCGTGTTATGGAGCCATGATGGAAAGGCAAGCCCCTTTTTACGTGGGAGCGGCAAATGAGGGATTTCTGGGAGGTTATAGTCCACAATTTCAAAGAAGGAATTGTGGATTCAAAACTTCCAGATGATCATTCACATACATGATCATGATCCGCCAAATTTTTTGAGACTTATGTGATGCAATAAAACCTCTTGTAGCTGCTGCTGGATCATGAGGGAGCCAGTTCCTACTGACAAGCACATAGTCATAGCATCATGTGACCTAGAAAAGCCAAAAAAGTGTTTCCATTGCAGTTTTGCATAATATGGCTTTTTCAAATCGCCCGAAATATCACCTCAAAAAAAACCTTTTTTGAGAAAAATTGGAATTTTTCTGTAAATTGTTATGTTTCTGTTAGGTGTATTTTATATTTGCAGTTTCAGTTTGTGCAGTTTGAGAGTTAATAGAAACCCACCTACTGTCAGTGACTTCATTCAGATCTGTAGCTGCAGCATCAAAACCTCCAGTCAAAGCAGGCCAGCTTCATGTTGTTGGTCCATCTCCTCACAGTCTTTACCATAGACTCATCAGGTCTTAGTTTCTGCCTGTAAGTCAGGAGAAGTTGGACTGGACAACAATGAGCAGCCGGCAGATGTTTTTTTTAACTTGTTAGTAATGTGGTCAGTCAGGTGGACCGACCAGAACAAACAAGGAAAACTCCTGAAGTGAATAGAATAGACTGGATTTAAGACCCATTCAGACTCTATGATCCCTGACTGTGACAGGAAGAGAGAGCTTGAATGGGTTATTTTCAGTCCGTTTATTCCATTCTTTGAGATGACTCGCGCACAGACTGTGTAGCTGAGATGTTTATCTGTGAAACCAGGCAGGGACTGTCAATTCAGGCTGTTTGCCAAAAGCAGAGGTGGAGTCTGGATGGAGTTTGTTATGTTGTCATAGTAATTACTGGTTACATAACACCTGACAAACACTTTGAATAAATGTTCAGTGACTTTATGTTTTTAATCACATATAATGTCTGACAGGCATTTATCTGTGGATTTCGGAGAGTGTCCTTTCTCTCAGAGGTTCAGCTGGGCGAGGAGGATGGTTATCCTCTGAGACATGTGGAGAAACTTTACTCGTAGGGAAGAGATGCTCTTGTTGATTTGTGCTGTTATTTCAGTTCCAAAAACTTGTTTTTAGATTTAATGTCACCCTTGTAGTTTAAAATGAACTCTGATCTAATCAGAAAGTGCCTCTTTGAAATACTGTGGAGTGGGGGGTGGTTGGAGTATTATTCAAAGATTTTTCATAATGATCCAAAAGTCAACATCACATTTAACAAAAGAAACTAAGAGGCTCTCTACAGTGCAATAACATCATCACCTATTCAAATCCCAAAAGGAAGTGTTCTGATCCTCACTGAGTGCCTTTATGCTGAATTGAAACATGCCTCAGACCACATGCAGATGCATCAGAGCATAATAGCAGAGCCATGACTTTTCTCCTCTTTGTTCTGGCTTTTCCTCCTTGTCTGTTTTAACTAAGAGACATTCTTGGCATTTTCTTGTAATGGCTTTAGAATGTAATGCAATCCTGTGTCTTTTCCTTCCTGTTCCTCATAAAGGAGGACATGCCCCAGCTTGGGACTGTCTCCACTCTCTGTCCTCTCTATTCATGCACACAGTGTGCTCGGATGGGCCTGTTAAAGACCCACAGCTGACACTGGCAGGCAGCAGGTCATCAGGAGAAGGCAGCGCCCTGTGAACCGTTTTTCCGCATTTGTTCAGACCAGGAACACATGAGAGATAAAGTAGTGAACTCTTTAAAGACACAAATGACTTACTTTACTGTTGAGGACAGCAACATTGATTTTGATGCATTGTTAAAAAAGAAAAAACACTCGAGGTCCTAACACCAAAATATGTCAGCTTACTAAAATCTGCTGTAAAAATATTATATATTAATATTTTTTCCATTTTAAACAAGTCAGTCTTTTAAAACTACTTCAGCCTAAAATACACATATCAAACATTTATTATATTTTTGGGATTTTAACCCTTTAAAGGCCAGTATGTTTACATAGCTCCAATGTTTTTTATGGAAAAAAAAATCCATAAAATACATTTCAGTATTTGATTATTATTCTTAAGCCCTGAGATGGGTCAGTGATTGGCAGCAACATGATTTTGATGCATTGTTATTTTTTTTTCGCAGTGTCAGATTTAAAAAAAACCCCTCAAACTTGAGGTGTTAATGCCAAAAAAGGTCACGTAGGTGGTGGTTCCCATTTTCAAAAGTGGGGAACAGAGGGTGTGCTCCAATGATAGGGGTATCACACTACTCAGCCTCCCAGGGGAAGTCTACTCCAGGGTACTGGAAAGGCTCCGTTTGATTGTCAAACCTCGGATTCAGGAAGAAAAATGCGGGTTCCGTTCGGGCTGTGGAACAGTGGATCAGCTCTTCACCCTAGCAGGGCTGCTGGAGGGGTCGTGGAAGGTTGCTCATCTGATCTACATGTGCTTTGTGGACTTGGAGAAGGCCTACAATTGCGTCTCTCGGGGGGTCCTGTGGGGGGTACTGTGGGAGTACGGGGTGCCGGGGTCGCTTCTGCGAGCCATCCAGTTCCTGTATAACTAAAGTGAGTGCTGTGTCCGCATACTCGGCGTGAAGTCAAACATGTTCCTAGTTGGCGTTGGCCTCCGCCAGGGTTTTCCCTTGTCTCCAATCCTGTTTGTGATTTTCATGAACGGGATCTCAAGGCGCAGCCGGAGGGAGGAAGGGGTCCGGTTTATGCCCTGTAGAGGTGCGTCTCCGCTTTTTACGAATGATGTGGTTCTGTTGGCCCAAACACAGTGTGACCTCTAGCATGCACTTGGGCGGTTTGCAGTCGAGTTCACACTCAAATCTGAGGCCATAGTTCTCTGCCGGAAAACGGTGGACTGCTCCCTCTGGGTTGGGAGTGAGTTGCTGCCCCAAACAAAGGAGCTCAAGTATCAGGGTCTTGTTCAGTGAGGGTAGAACAGAGTGTGAGATTAACAGACAGTTTGGTGCGGCATCCACAGTGATGCGGGAGCTGCATTGGACTGTCATGGTGAAGAAGGAGCTGAGCCAAAAGGCGAAACTCATGATTTACCAGTCCACCTTTGTTCCAGTCCTCATCTATGATCATGAGCTCTGGGTAGTGACAGAAAGAATGAGATTGTGGTTGCAAGCGGCCAAAATGAGTTTCCTCCGCAGGGTGCACCTTCGCTGCTCCTTCGCGTCGAAAGGGGCAAGTTGAGGTGTTTTGGGTATCTGGTCCGGATGCCTCCTGGGCGTCTCCCTACCAGTAGGAAGATCCAAAACATGCTGTAGGGATTATATATCTTGTTTGGCCTGGGAACGCCTTGGGGTCCCCCAGGGGAAACTAGAAAGTGTTGCTGGGGAGAGGGACTGCAGGAGTGGTCTGCTTAGCCTGTTGCCCCTGCGACCCGGCCTTGGATAAGCGGATGAAAATGGACGGATGGATTTTTTCCACTTTAAACAAGAGGATCTTTTGGAACTACTTCAACCTGAAATATACGTATTAAATATTAATATAAATATATATTATATAAAGGAATGCATTAGTTTATGTTAAGATGTGGGATCAAAAATGGCATTTTCAATGGTTTTCCATTGGACATTTCTTGTTGTTAGGATCAAATGTTTTGGCTTTTATGTAGCCATTTTAGGCTAATTTAAGGAACTGAGATGACTATTCTAAAATCTATTAAAAATAAATAACGTCAGGCAAATTTGAGCTATATTCATTCAACACAGCCAAAATGGCTTGAAAATGAAAACCTGAATGGCACAAAATGTCGCTAGGATCTCTTAAGGATTAACTTACTTAGTTTCATCCACAGGTCTGTGGGGAATCACACACTCCAAATTAAAATAATAGTAATAAAGAAAGGCGCATAAGGGAAAAAGAAAGAAAGAAAGAAAATAAAATCAGTAAACAAAAGTAGAACATGCACTCAGCAGAGCACAGATCTCCACCAGGTGGCTGCTCGGGATGATAACAGACCCTGTAGACAGTTCTTGTAATTTCAGTATTAGCGCTGCACCATGTTGCAGAAGTGTCTCAGAATCTTAAATAAATGCACACCTTGTCTATTTTTGATGGAGCAGATCAAGTTTCCTGCTTGCTGTGGGTGCATTATAGATACAGTATCATTATGCAAATAAATGTATTTTTAATGACTAAAACTCAGACCCAAATCTTTGATCTATGTAATTTACAAATAGAGTTTGAAAGGTATTAACTCTGTCTGTTAATATTAAAGTTATTAAAGTTAATATTTCTTTAAAAAAATCTAGAGAACTGATTGCCTTGAAAAATGTAAGTAACTATTACTATTCATTTTGTTTTTGTTTACTTTTTATCTAATTGTTAAGTTTACTTAAAATTTAGTTATATTTAGTTTTGTGAAGTTTGAGCCACTTCAGTAAAACAAGTTTACTGTGCTATATATATAAACATATCTGTACTGCTGGTTGCAAACTAGTCAGTTGTATTTGTATTTTCTTAAACATGTTAAGAAAACAGAGCTGGGAGATCTCCTAACTTCATCAATGCCAAATCCACTTTGTAATGATCAAGTTAAGTCAGACTAACTTGGTTTACTGAAGTTGCTAACACTTAAAAAGAACAAGGTATTTTCCCTTGTCATTTTTTAGTGTAACAACTTCACAGAATCAAGTCAATACAGCTACATATCAAACTTACACTTACACTTACTTAACACTTGGATACAAGTGCTTAACACTTGGATACAAAGTAAACATAAATTAAGATTTATAGTTATATTTACTTTCCTTTTTCAAGGTAATCAGTTTTAAAGATTATTTTAAGTAAAATCAACTTGTCAGATTTTACAGTGTACAACACAACAAATTAGGAAGTAATATCAGTAAACACAGATGAAATAGACAAAAAAAATAAATAATTTAACTATTGAGCTGACTGTTTCACTTGTGGTGAAAGCACAAATATCAAAGGAAAATGAATCCAAAATCAAGAAAATCTGCAAAATCGGGCAGGCAAACAGTCCACCTCCTAAATGCTTCCGTATGATGTGATGCCATACAACTGAGCCTGGGGGAATAACCGCCTTGATACTGAAAGCATTAGATTGGCCCGGTCTGACAGGCTGCTGTGTAACATCAGCAGCAGCCAGGGCCAAACTTACTGCACAGAAACTATAAAAACTCACTGAGCAATGGCCGCTTCGGCCTGGAATTGATTGGCCGTTAAGGAGTCCTTTTAAACTCCCCGTCGGTCATGCAATACTATATGTTGATGGTATATCATTTAGTTTAGTTTTCATCTGCTATGCAGACTATTTTTATTTATTTATTTATTTATTTATTTGTTTGTTTGTTTGTTTGTATCTTTTTATATAGAATTTTTAGCCTCTGGTGTTTCCCTACTTATGGTAGCATTTCCTCAGATCCTGGTTTTAATAAGTACACTTATTTTAGTGCTTTGAATATTTACAAAGTCTCGCTATTTTGTCTGTGTGCTTGTGTACTTGTAGGAAAAGTCTATTAAGTCTGACTGGTTGATTGATATGAGCATTACCAGAGTAACAGATGAACAAAAAAGGCACTGAAGAATATTAATAAGTATGCAAAAGAACATGAAACTTGATTGCTGAGCAGCAATCCAGTGACAGATTAATTAAATGGAATCCAGTGACAGATCTTCCAGATATCCACACAAAGACAGTCAATATCTTGTTGTTTGTGTGCTGAAGCAGCGTGATGCATGGTGAGGCAGCAGTATTGTAGCTGAGTGACAGGCAGAGAGACCGTCTGAATGACAGAATGAGTTGGTAGACACCTTGTGACTGGTTTTGCTCTGCGCCAGAGAAGCAGGAAGACAGGAAGCAAAGCTGTTGGTCTCTGCAGACCGAGCACAGCTGAAACACATTACACCCTGCACTCCTGTGTCTATTAGGATGACATCATCGGCAAATATTTGTTAAGTGTTTTCTGTTGTGTAATGCAGATGTGATATTTAGGCTGGAGCTGCTAGCACAGCTGATATCATGGACAGCCAGAACATCTCAATGGGATTTGGGTGTAATGTGGAGAAACATGCAGCCGGCAGTGGAGGGGTTCCAGTCCAGAGTGAGATGAGCAGGTGTACATCTTGGAATTAAAGCAGTGCATTGTCTTGTATAGGCTACTCTTTATCAGAGTGCCATTTGTCTTCTTGATGTCTTTAATAAGATTCTAGTCATTTTGTCCTGTTACCAACATGCTAGTTAGCCATAGTGAAGCTTCAGACTTATAGTTTATTTCTCTCATCATTACAGGCAAGTTTTGAAATCTGGCCAAACGCTGCCGGAGGTGCTCCTCAATATTTCCACAACTGGTTTCCATCTTCCCCTGCCCTCATCAGTTGAGCCTTTACTGTGTTACATGTTAGCAATAACACGGCCTGCACACATCTTGTAAACTCGCTGTGTGATCATTAGTGATGAAGGATTTTCCTGCGTTTTATTCCCTGCTCTCCACTTCTCTTCTTTACAGGTTTAAAGATGAAATCATAGCTTTCCACTTGTTAATGAGATGTCATTTTCTCACATTTGTCTCTCAGGACTTTTAGTTCATTTTAATTCGGCTAGTTAGACGCACAACAAACTGGGTAACATCTCTGATAATTTCTTCATTAAAGGGTATCTTAGAATGACATTGATTTTGCAATATGAAAGTAACCCTACTCTACAGTTGCGTGTAATACTTCTGTTTTGACTTGTCTTTTTGGGCGTTAGTTCATATGCTCCTGTGGCTTTTTGGCTGATAGCAGGTCATACTGTAAACAGACAGTCAGAAAAAGGGTCCTCAGACATCCACCTGACTTGCCTATATTGCCTGTGGTAAGCGCCATCACTGCCTAAACAGCTATTGTATTGACTGTGCAGAGACAGTGTTGCCAGGGTGCTGAAAACAAACTAACTGGACTCTATAAGACTATATACTATACAGTTCTACTATACATTTAATTATCACATTTTAGGTAGAACTATCTGCAGAGCCAGAACATGAGTTAACCAGGCTGACTGCAGCAGGTTCAGGCAACAAGATGGTGGCTGCGCTCACATGTGGAGCTGTCCTGAACTGTCACGCCATCTTGCGAAACATTCTGCATTGCATGTTGTGTTGGAAAATGAGTCCGATACCAACACCGACTTCTTGGTGGGGGGTTTATTCTGTGCGAAAACAGTATCATCAGCACAGCTACTTGCTCTCTGCATAATCATCCACACCTTTAGACTTTAGAATGGGAGCATCTGTAACTAAAGGCAATTTCCCCTCGGAGATCAATAAAGTATTTCTGATTCTGACCTCTCCTCACTGCATCCTCTTTTTAGTTACAGTTACAATTACGTTACAATTTCTCCAAAACCACTTGTGTCTGTTATTTTCCATTTTATAAATCAACTCGAATTTCTGAACAAACATGAATGGAAATTCACATAAAGTGCTGAAGAAAAAGTTAAAACCCATTTAAACGGAGGAAAATTTCTGAAATATAGTCACAAAGATGTTCCAACAGCAAGTGGACGTGTGATTGCATAATACCTGGCAGATCTAGGGTCAGTTTATTTGTTGACAAAAACAAAACTCAAATGTATTCAAAGTTAGTATTTAACAGTACATTTAGGGATTTTAAGAATTAATAATTGCACATTGTACTAAGGGCTAAATTATTGTTCTCCCAGCAACACTGTACACACATATGCTGTAGCTAATAAGCAAAGTAGTCATTTTGGTGATTTTGAAGAAAAAACAAAAAACAAAACGTGCCCACAGGTTTGGGAGGCATGTTTTAGAGAAAAAAACACCCAATTATTTTCTTTAAAAATGCTTAATTGATAAAAAAAAGGTCTGTGGGTTTGGAAGACATGTTGTCTTTTAACAGTTGTTGGTAAAATAAATATAAAATCCAGTCATTTAAAGTTGTATGCCTCTCCCCTAAGCCAAAATAGAAAACATGAGTCCCTCCTCTGTGCTTAAAAAAATTATTTGACATGCCTCCTCCTTTTGCACCACCATACCTCCCCTCTCATAAATAATAAACAGTCCATTGATTATATTTAAAATTCAGTTCTAATCCTGTTCCACATTCATTTTTTTTTAATAATAAATATTTTAAAAAACTACAATATAGTAATGAAGAAAAACAGATTAGAAGTATTGATGTCATTTCAGAGAGTGTATGGTCTTTAAAATTTGCCTTAAAGTCACGAAAACTCATGGAAATTTATTGTTAAAAATGTGTATTAACCATTATTTATCGAGTCTGGTCATAGAGCTTTGGGATGAGTGTTTTTTCCTAAGTTGCAACATCTCGATTCATATTTTCGGTTTTTGTCCTAAACAACAGTCCAAAAGCCAGACAATCTGTTTAACTGTTTAAGAATTATTTCACTGCTGGAATGATGACCTTTTAATAAAACTGCAGTAGAAACATGCAGAATATTTGAAACTGGTGCAACAGAGAAAAATTATGCTTTTGCTCAAGAGGTAGAAAACCTACAACTACCAGAATGCACCACGCTGCATCAGGCTAATAAACGCTCCTGCTGGTGGGTGATGTAATGTATTTTGGCACTGGTTTCTCACAGTTCATGTACCTACATATACTACCCCCATTGTTTTGATTTGTAGCTAGTTGAAAATTGGAAAAGTATCCCTTTAATTGTAGAAAACAGAAGCAAATCTGCACATTAAAGAAGATAATAGATCAGAGTTTGTGTTGATAGTAACCAGATTTGTTTTTCTGTTGATCAGTTAATTAACTAAATAACTTCATCTTTCAGTTCAATTATGCATCTTGTTGCATGTTCAGTGTTTACACTTTTACTCTTTGCATGTGATAACATGGAACAATGCTCATATGGTTAGATATCTCAAAAGGCATTAGACAGATTTTAGGTTCAAAGCAAGGTTTTCATTGGAATTCAGCACTGACAGGATGTCTGGATGAGGAACCAGGACAGCTAAAGGTCCTGAACTTGACGTGTTGAATTTTCTTAAATGGCAGTAACTCTGTGTAGCTGTGTTGTGGTCTCCACCCCGCTCATAGATGGAGGCATCAGCCCCGCAGCAGTAACTTCTGAACCCTGAACAGAAAACAGCTTCACATGTTCAACTGAAGATGACACAAAAGCCAAGACAAGCATTGCTGATCAGCTCCTCAGACAGATTGTCTGTGCTTCAGCTCTTTGCTGCAGTTCAGCGCTGAACTGGAAAGAGCCACAGCCTTTTTAGCAGGAGCACAGGACCTGTTGGCTTCTGTGAACAGGCAGCCAGACCACACACTGAGCAGCATGGCAAACATGATGTGCCACACAGTCACTCCAGCAGAGTGACTTGGAAATATGTGGGAGATGGCAGCTAGCTGCTGGTAGATGATTTTGCTCTGTGTGAGTGAAGCAGAGCTGAGGAGCTGAGCAGCAACAGTGGTGATAACCAGCTGTGTGTTTGTGTCCCAGGCGCTCAAGTATCGTCCTCTCAGGATGAGTGCAACAGGCCAAGCATTCCTGAGCTCTGCTGCATGACCTCTGACCCCTGCTGTCTGATCCCTTGTGGGTTGTATCTCTTTGTGCTACTGAAGATGTTTCTCATTGCACAACTCACCCCGCAGACTGGCACTTTTCATTAAGTGTAAAAATGGTTTTATTCTCCCTCCAGCAAAAAAAAAATCTTTATCATGGTGGTGGGATTAAATAACACACAAATAAACATATTCGTCTGTATTTATTTATTTTTTTATGCCTCCATGCAGGTGATAGCCGTGGCCAAAGGCATTATGTTTTCTGGTTGTTGGTCCGTTAAGGAATCAAACACTAATATACTTTGCTTTCTTATTCAACATTTTTTTACTAATGATATAATGTGTATAAACTTAGTACAGATAACAACTGAGTTCCACAATGATCCAGTTTTGATGGGTTTTGTGTCTTTTTAAACCATGCATAGTATGTCTAAGCTATCCATTTTTCTTCAATTAGGCTTTTTCTGTAAAAGTACTGATTTTCTTGTTGGTGGAAACACCACTCACTGTAGGAAAGTAATCTTCCAGTAAAACATACTAATGACATTAGTGAATACATGTGTTTCACACTGTTTCGCCATACTGGAACTGTCCTCAAAGATGCAGTTTTGACAAGCTCCTCACTCTATTGGAGTACTGCAATTTTATAAATGCACATTCCCGAACATGTCCATCTTTTCCCTCCAGTCTTTTCCAAAGCCCTTTAAAAATGCTATGTCAGCCACTAAATGTTTCCAGAAAAGAAAAAAAAAGTCTGGTTCCATGTCTGGATATCAGTGCATGAGCCTCTGGTACCTTTTCTGTTCTAGCTTTTCTTTGTGGTTCAAGAGACAAAGCATTGATGCCATCAGAGTCAATGAAAGTGATTCAGGCTGCTTTTGGAACATTTGTCAAAGATCTTTCCCTGACTGGAACAGTTGCCTTTTTTCCTTGCATCCAGTCAAAAAGAAAAATTTGAATATAAACCATCACTATTTAACTGAGATGAAATGTGCTAAACTAAGAGAGTAATTTTGAGTTTATCTTGAGTGTAGGAGTGTAATCTTTAGTGTAAGAGTGTAATCTTGCTATTGCATATGCAGTGGACTGTATGCAACTACTGAAGTACAAGTGACATTCTGTCTTGGACTTACAGGGAACACTGACATTTTAGGATATGAGCACTTAGTTGTTTAGATGAGAATGTTCATCTCTATGCATTGATTATGGTTATGAAATTAGATTATGCCAATTTAGCACAATGGAGTCAAGCCAAGTCAAAGTTTATTTGTAGAGCACATTTAGAAACATCAACAAGCGACCAAATTGCTGAACAGAAACACATTTATCTAGACAGATAAATAGAAAACAATAAATATAACAGAGAAGGAATTGCAGCGCAAAGGAGGTTGAAGTGGATCATGGTATCATGCTTAGATCAGTCACAAGCAAAGGCACACTGTTACAGCCGTTAGAACTGTATTCCATAGGAAAGGAATTTTGTCAAAGCAAAGCTTGTGTCTGTGCTGGGATTCTCTCAGTGATGCTGAGTGCTGTCTTGTGTTGTGTCTTCCAGGGATCTACCTGTTGGACATGATCTACATTGACTCAGCCTATCCTGCATCTGACAGTATCATAGAGACAGAGCAAAGGACCAATCAGATGAACAACCTCTTGAGGGTCATCTCTGACCTGCAGATGTCATGTAACTATGGTAAGAAACAAGTAACAATATCTCCATTATCTAGTAGAAATGCTTCACTACTTGCTTGCTACTGGTATTTGGCATCACGGGGGACTCAGGTCTGAAAGACTGAAAACTGATTTTTTTTCACCTCTTAACCGTGAAAACTAAACTGCTTCTAGTCAGCCCTGTTGATTAGATATTAAAAGGGCATCCCATAATATATCCAACATTCCCAAACTCACACTAAAACAATCTAGACTGATAAATAGCAGGACAGAAACATAGCAGTCTGACAGATTTAGTTAGATAGTTAGATAGTTTAAGAGCTATTATCATTGAGCCAGTGTCTGTTTGTAAATTCTTATTTAGTTTTGAGGACTGTCAGATTGAGTGTTTTATATAAAGTGACCTTTTTTTTCTTCAGATAACTTGGTGACTCTGCCGCATGTCCAGAAGTATCTGTTGTCAGTTCGCTACATAGAGGAACTCCAGAAGTTTGTAGAGGATGACAACTTCAAGTAAGTCTCATCTCAGTGATTAAAGACCCTGTCCACCTTGGTCACCACATATGCTTTTCCACCACACATGGGAACATGGAAGTGGGTGTATAATTGATGAGGGTCAATGCACAGGAGGCAGGATAGGAAACAACAGGCAGTCAGTTCTGTCTTTCTCTGCTGGGTTTTCATTCGCTCAGCAGGAGGTGATGACTTTCTCTGGCAGCATCTCAGATCCTCTGTTCAGAAAGAGGTGTGGCTCACTGCTGCAGCTCCAGACAGTTTGGATTTAGTGCTTGACATCCAGGGAAGGACTCCAGTTTGGGGCTCTGGTTATACTTGGTCTATATTTCTTTGTCTCACCTTCTTCAGATAGCAGTTAGGGGTGCGATGTAACGTAAATGAATGGATTATTAATGATTGATAACTGTGAGGTTCTTGCTGGTATAATAAATGTTATTATGAAATTACTTATTGGGTTTGTATTGGCAGACGTGAAGCAAGACAGTTTGACAGACTGACAGTTTACCTCTTGCAAGTTGACATTTGATTTTACAAGCCTCTCAGTTAAGTATAGTCTAATTTCACTGACACAGCCTCAATGTGTCTTTTATGACCTGTAGTTTATGGTTACTATTACTGTCTTAATGACTCTTCACCACTTGATCAAATGATACTTCTAATGTTGACATATGGCACCCAATAATGTAATAAAAATAATGTCTGAAAATGTAATAAAATTTGCACTTAACTTGATTTAACACGTAATTAAACTCCATAATGTAATGACTTGACCAATAATGTTCTAAAATACCCTGACTGAAATGACATTTTATGACATCATCTCTTTTGAAAAGATGAAGAATGTGAAAGGCATTGTTTCATAAAATTGAAATGTTATTATAATATAAGTGAGGATATTTTATAACATTATTGGTCAAGTTACTACATAACTGGGTTTGATTACATTTCTGATCAGTTTAAGTGCAAGAGTTATTACAATTTGTGAATGAATTAATATTTCTTTATTCAAGTATCATATTTCGAAAGATAGCCAGCCCACATGGGCTTAGAGGACACGACCTATGGAGGCAAGAGAAAGCCAATACATGTACTGTATACATATGTGTCAAAAACAGCGTAGCATGTGTGACTTAATCTTGAAATGTTGATTTTTAGATCTCAGGTTTTTTCCCTTCTTGATTTAATGTTTATATGTATATAGACATTGAAAGTGCCACATGCCACAGCATTTGAAGTCCAAGCTAACTGCAATACCTGCCCTGAGATGATCCATAACAATACACAAAATTTATTAATAAAACACATCCAAATCAGCACAAAAGACAAACAATTTACAACGATACAATAAAAGTACCATAAAACTTAAACACCACATCATGTATGACTGTCTGACTGATCTGTCTTGGCAGAGTAAGCCTTCTATGTAGTAATCTAACAAAATGTTCTGCTTCTATCAATATTTGAAGGCCTGTAACCCTTCAAAGACAACTTGTAAATTTATAGAAGTAAATATTGTGGTGACACCCACATTTGCCTAGATTTGTGGTTTTTACTTTTTTAGTTAATTTTGCTGTTTTATGCTCCAAAACAGAAAGGAATAACAAGAATTTTCCTGATAAATAGTCATATCAATTGTTCAGTCTTTTGTCCTCCTCCTGTGAGACTTATTCACCTTGCAGAAAGTCTGTCTAAATGTTTGCTGCCTGTGGGGAGCTGTAGGAAGAGCAGGGCCTGTCAGACAGCATCATTAACTTGCACACACTGAGATCAGTCAGAGGGGAAACTTTCCACACTTAGCCTTTGAATTGAAACTGAAATGTGAGAGTAGCAGAACATGTGTGTGGGCGAGTCCCCAGAGCCTCCTGTCAGCTCTGTCAGTCAACACAGTATTAAATCAAGAGTCACTCTGAGGTCAGCTGACAGCTTCCAACATGATGGAGGCACTATTGGGAGCAGTAAATGATGCTAAAATGTTGCTCCAGTTTTCATGGATGATGAAGTGGAAAAAATAGGCCTGCATCACAAGGATCAAACTCTTACATGATGCAACTAAAATTTACAAGCAGAATTAATTTTGGACGAACTTGTGTTCTTATCAGCATTCATTTTAAATGCAAAAGGATCTAAACAATAGAGAATGATACTATTGATTTGGAACAGGTCAGCTGAATACTATAGTTTTTTCCTTCATTCTTCATTCAACCTTTATTTAAATCTTGAGGGATCATTGAAGGCAAGCCCTCATTTTTCAATGATGTCGAGAGCACAGAAAACACAAAGAAAGAACAAAAAACAACAACAGGCCGAGTCATTGGTGATCATAGTTTTACACTGGCCCATAGTGACTAATGTGATGACTGTGAATGCATGTTGTATGATGTTCCAGGTAGATGCAGCAGAAAAACTAAAAGCAATTTTTCCAAATTCATTATTTGTCCAGGGAACACTGAGCAGTAAGTAAGCCTTTGAATGTGTAGAATAATTATTATGTGACCAGTTAAATTAAGTGCTGAGGTATGGTGGTGTGTTACTTTACAAATGAACAGGGAACTTTATAAATGAAAAGGAACCAATGAATATCCCTTCTCACAGATAAAGGTCCCTATCCCACCTCATCATATGAAATGCATTAATGTGGAGTAACTGTTACCAGTAATGAAGCTGAGTGCAGAGTGGTAAACTGAGTCCAGTGAAGTGAGAGTTTAGGCAGAAGCATGTCTACAGATAATATCACCATAATCCAGGACTGATAAAAAGATGGCCTCATTGATCTGTTTCATACAAAACAAAGGGAAATTTAATTTGTTTCTGTACAAGTATCCAACTTTTTTTTTTTATTTACTTGCAAGAATGTCAATATGAAACTTAAATGAAAGTTTTTGACTCAACCAGATGGTATTTGTATTCTGAAACCCTTTCAATACTGTGTCATTTCAACGTGGTGATAAGCAAACCCTCATCTGCAATATTTCTGGCTCTTGTGAAAATAATGTATTTGGTCTTTTGGCACTGAGAGCTAATTTAAGATTGAAAAGAGAATGTTGTTTTCTGTTAAAAGCCCACAGGAGAAAAGTGTGCGTCATTTGTTATCACAACAGGTCAGTGGTTGTAAATTTGTCCTAGCATTTTGTTGAGCCACTGTGTTCTACTCTTTTGTTTTTCATTCATTTTATTTTGTTACTTCTGCCAGGGAAGTTAAGATATCACCTGTTTTGAACAAAATGGACCTGCACTTGTACAGGGCTTTTCTAGTCATTTGACCTCTCCAAGTGCTTCCACACAATGAGTCACAATTGCCCATTCATACACACATTCATATATTTGTGGCTGAGGCTACCGTACAAGGTGCCACCTGCTGCTCAGTTTATTAACATTCAAACACTTACACACTGATGGAGCAACCATGGGAGGGCTTTGGGGCTCAGTATCTTGCCCAAAGAAACTTCTACATGATGACTGGAGCAGCAGGGGATCGAGCCACCTCCTTCCGATCCATGGATGACCCCCATCTTCAGTGACAAAAGTATTTCTTTAATGCCAAACCAAGATGTTTTTCCTTAACCTAACCAGTTTTTTTTTTGTCATTTTTTTATTAAAGTTTTTATTGGAATCAAATTAGTACAGCACAGCATACTGGCATTTTCTTTCTTTTTTTGTTTTTGTTTTGGACAAAAAATTCAAGAGAGATGAATAAGGATAAAAAAAATCTGTGTTGCAAAATCATTCATGTATGCAACCACAACAACAATAGTAGTTGCTGAGAAGCAACCAAACATAAGAAAAAAAGTGAAGGAAACAAAGTAACAACAAAAAAACAAACCAACAAAAAAACTAATGAATATAGAAAACAAAACAAAAACAAACAAACATCAACAAAAAATAAATAAAATTTAAAATTAAATAGATAAATAAACAATAAATTATAATGGTGGGGGCAACAATAACTATGGAAAAAAAAATCTTTGACTATGACAATTTGAAAGGGAGTCTGGCTGCATATATGTGTTACTTAAGAAAAGAAACAATAGAATTACAAATAAACTATGAACCGTTAAAAGTTGAGTAGCTCAAAATGAACTTAGGGGAAGTGATGTTTTAAGTATATCTTCTTCGATCATGTGAAAACCAATCCTAATGAGGATAAATGTTTAGTCCAAGATGCCCAACAGCTTTTAAACTTATCCTGTTCGAGTTTTATAACAAATGTGAGTTTCTCCATCACAAAAATATCGTGAATTTCGTTGATCCAGTCCTCGACCATAGGTGTATCTGTTGTCAACCATTTTCTCGTAAGTACCTTCTTATTTGCAATCAACATAATGTTAAACATATATATTTATTTATTTATATCCCTTAACAGTGTCTGGTCTCAAACCCATGCACAATGTCTCGAAACTAAACAGGATAGTCACCTTAAGTACCTTTTCCATAAAGTTTTTAATTTGTGTCCAGTGATTCAGAAGCAGTGGGACTTGCCAGAATACATGATAATGATTTGCCTTTCTCTCCCCACAGGACCCTCAAACAAAAAATATTTTTACTTAAGAAGGGCTGTTGCACAGGTGTTTTATAGAATCTTATTAAGTTTTTCCACCCAAATTCTCTCCAGGACAAAGCAGATGTACTTTGACATTGTTGTTTTAACAATTTTCCCATGTTTCTGAACGTATTGTGAAACTTCCTTTCCTTTCCTTTTCCCATTTTTACTTTATATGAATTGTGTCCTCTCAGATTAACTCATTTAGCCCATTATACAGCTCTTAGATGTTCCTGAGGCCTCTGGTCAGACTATTACCATTAAAAAGACCTTCAGATACCTGAGTTTGTCTTATCCAAGTCTTCCTTTTCTATTGTTGTCTCGGTATAATGTCTAATTTGTAAAAACCTATAGAAGTCTAAGTTCGTTAGGCCATAATGAGCTTTTAAATTCTGAAAATTTCTAAGCACTCCATCTTTATAGAGATCACTGTATTTGACCAGCCTGGTTTCAGCCCATTTCTTAAATCTTGTGTTGGTCCTGTTGGGTATAAAATCTGAATCAATCGCTTGATACCTGGCATTCTATCACATTTTCACATTTTTTTATCACACTTTACATTTTGCTATGTAGAATGGATTGTATATATCAACCAGAATTTTTGTCTGTGCTGCTCTGTAGAATTTTTTTTTTTTAATTTAGAAGAGAGAGACCTCCTTTCTCCTTAGATATCTGAAGAGTCTTCAATTTTATCCGAGGTTTCTTTCCCTGCCAAATGAATCTTGATGTTATTCTGTCCACATCTTGAAATTGTATGTTTGGGATTTTGGATTGGGATTTTTGTATATTCTCACTCTGTCTTATCCACTGACTAAACGGTTCTATAAAAAGCGCGAATAGGAGTGGGGACATGGAACATCCTTGTCAGCAACTGTTCTAGATCAAATGAACTTGATAATGATCCATTAATCCTTATCTTAGCTGTTGGTTTGTTATATAATGCTTCTACTGTCTTCATAAATTTTTCATGAAAATTGAACCTGAATAGCACTCTATATAAGAAAGACCAGTCTACAGAGTCAAACGCCTTTTCGGCATCTAATATTAATTTGACAGTTTCAATATTGTTCTGTTTTATGTGATTAATTACATGTAGGGTACATCTGATATTGTCCCTGGTTTGCCTCTGTCTAATAAACCTTGTCTGGTCTAAATTGATTATATCCAGGAGAATATTGTCAAGTCTCTTAGGTAGAATAGAGGCGAAAATCTTGTAGTCCTGGTTAAGTACCCTAATTGGCCTATAATTGGAGCATTCTAGTCTGTCTTTACCTTCCTTTGGTAAAACTGCAATAACCGCCTCTTGCCACAAAAGGGGAATTTCACCTTTTTCAAGTACCCAGTTATTTCCATTTGTTTTGAGGGGGACACAAATGTCTAAATTTCTACATCACGTCTCAGGAACAGAAGGGGAAACAGATACTGAATTGGTGACACATATTTGAGCTGCAGATACACAGAGACGTACAACTGGTGGTGTTTCTAGTTCTTGAATTATCTTAGATAAATACATTGAGGCTTCAGTAAAATGGTCTGTGTTTGGCTTTGTGAATTACTCAGATACACTGTTAGTGGTTCAAAGACAAAAGTTAAACTTTCTGCATCATTTTCTGTAAGGTTAATTCTGTAATGAAAGTGCTGGAGTTTGTATCACAGCAGTGTCTTCTGGACACTCGTGAATAATTATCAGCATTGTGCTGGTGTGTCTGATGGAAGTGTTTGTATTTCAGGCTGTCTCTGAAGATTGAACCTGGCAACAGTTCCCCTCGCATTGCTTCCTCTAAAGAAGACTTGGCAGGTAAGACACACATGTGGTAGAACTACATGCATTAGTGTCAACCCCCCCCCACACCCCCACCCCCAAACCCTTTAACGAGGGGGAATGGTAGAAACCTCAGGAAGAGCACAACACTACACTGTAACATTAATAAAAACACAGCAACAATTAACAAAACACATCATGTCACAAGATGCTATGATGTGCTGTAAAAAAAGAACACCCATTTAATCATTTGTGTGCATCTCCCTTTATGAGCATAAAGATGAGACGCTGTTTGATAAATAACATATTTGTAGTGCAGTATGCAGACCAGCAGAATGAGACATGATCAGCCAGAGTTTTCTGCAGGTTAATTCAGTAACAGTAGATTTCTGCATTGCCACTTGATTGATTATATTTTTATGTGGTTGGTGAAAGAACTGGCTGGCTTGACAACACAAACAACCAAACCGGTGTCCTCTGTCATTTCCTGCTTATTCTCCATCCTCTCTTTCCTCTCTGAAGTCATCATGGAGGTGAGGAGGCTGTGATAAACACACGCTGAACGCTGCATAGAGGTGTTTGTAAAGTGTGTGGACAGGCCAGCGCAGTGGGGGCTGAGTGATAAGTTCCATGAGGACATTTTGCAGAGGGCTAGTCCACTTCCTTTATTTTCCTTTCTTGTGTTGTGCTGCGGTTTGGAGGGGTTTGTCTGGAGTGGGCTGGGGTGATGTAATGCAGCAGGAACAAACCAGGGGCTGGATGTAGGTCTGGGTAATAAATAGGGATGAACCCAGAGCCACGTTAAAGATGGTGCTGTGCTCTGTGCAGCTGTCTGTGTGTGAGCTGTGATTTCAGCGACGCCGTTTATGTTGGGGTTTTTTTGTTTGTTTTGTTGGTGTGTCTGTGCGATATCACAGACAGGCAGGAGAACAGGGTAACAAGACAGCAGCATGGACAGAGATCTTTGAAAACTTTTCAGTGTTTTTTTTTCTTTATTTATCTCTTATTTATTCACTCTCTCTTTCAAACTCTGTGCAGACTAACTTGGAATAATGTTTTAGTGCTGTTTCGGAGGAGACAGAGGGTACTCAATGATGGCATGTCATTGCGTCTCACCAGTCGAGCTGAAATTACCAGGTTCACCCGGGTGCTGTGTTCCCATCAATGCCAATCGGAGCTGGAGGCAATAAAAACCTACTACTACCGACTACTGCAGTCATTTGACCTGGGTGTGAATGCCGATCGTACGCATTGTCATTGCATTTAAAAGCCAGATGTTAGCAGGTTTTGCACAGTCAAGTGGAGCTATGATTATAGCTCCATTAGGCCATTTAATTTGACTACTGTGCTTGTCCCAGTGTACAAGCAATGGGGGAGAATCCATTTATTGATGTCTGACTCCTCCACAGTAAGTGGAGATATGTCCCCTTTCAGCTAGTTGATATTGGACCTTCTTCTGGTTGACCTATTACGTCACAAACCAAACAAATTAGCAAGCGGCGAATGGGTTGCTTGTCTGTGTCTCCGCCTATGTATGGTTCTTGCTCTAGCACTCGCCATGTTGATGCCTTCATCTTGTTTTGTTTCATTTCCATCTTCTTCTTTTGTTTTTCCTGACTCTCCTCGAATTCATGCTGTTCGACTTCTGGGTCAAAGCACTATGGACTATGGAGCATGTACACAATGCCTAGACCATATCAAGTCAATTTGAGACGTATACATAAAAGAGTAAATCGACCCCCAACTACATTATTTAGGTGTGTTAGTCTGACTTTGAGAAATTTAACTTCAGCATGTTTACATGTGAGTCCAGATTTAGTCGGACTAACACAACAATTTGACTTTTCCTAACATCATGCAAATGTACTGACTGACAAAGAAGGTCAGAGAAGCAGTTATTCTGAAAAGCTGAAAAACAGGTTTTCAGTGAATGACCCTGCATCAGTGTGGAGAAGCCTGCAGGACATCTCCAATTACAGGAAACAATCCCTCCACTCTGTGGAGACTCATCAACTGGCCGAGGACCAAAATGTTTTTTACTGCAGGTTTGCCCACACTCACACCACTCAGCAGCTCTGACATCAAACACCCACTTTCACCCCTCGCCCCCCACTGACCTGCTGCCTGCACTAAGGATCTCTGAAGAGGATGTGTGGCAGCTCTTTCACAGACAGAGGACTAGGACGGCACCAGGCCCCAGCAATGTGTCTCTCTCCTGCCTTTGAGTCTGTGTTGACCAGCTGACCCCCATATTCACACAGATGTTCAAGAGAGCTGTGTGAATCTCCTCCTGCTGCAAACGCACCACACTCATGGCCAAAAAGAAACACTTTATCAGTGGATTAACTGACTAAAGGCCTGGCACCCTGACGTCTCAGGGTGCCAGGCCTTTGACAGACTGGTGTTGGCCCACCTGAAGGACATCACAGGACCCCTGATGGAACCTGTGCAGTTTATCTAACGGGCAGAGGATGATGCGGTCAATGTGGGACTGAACTTATCTGTAACACCTCAACCTTCAACACCATCATCCCAGACATCCTTCAATCTGAACTCAGCCAGCTCTCTGTACCAGCCCCCACCTGTCAGCCAGCTCCCTGTACCAGCCCCCACCTGTCAGTAGAGCACAGACTTCCTTAAAGAGTCGAGGCAGCAGGTGAGGCTGGGGAAAATCACTTCCTTCACCCAGTCCATCAGCACTGTTTACCCTCAGGGCTGTGTGCTTGCCCCACTGCTCTAACCCCGACACTAGTGACTGTGCCTCACGATGGTAAGTAGTAAATGGACTTGCGTTTGTGTAGCACCTTTCTATTCTTCCAACCACTCAAAGTACTTTTTTATGGCAGGGTGTCACCTGTCCATGAATGCACCATGGATGTCCTAGAATAGGCAGTGATCTAACCGCTGATCTGCCTATTAGTAGACGACCCGTTCTACCTCCTGAGGCATGGTTGCAGCACAAAACGGCTTTTAAACTCCTCAGTTTCTCAGATGACACAACGATCATCCACCTCATCCAGGACGGTGATGAGCAGACAGACAGGAGGTTGAACAGCTGGCCCTCTGGTGCTTGCACAACAAATTGGAACCTAAAACTCTAAAAACTGTGGCGATGACTTCAAACTTCAACACTGTCCACTTTTAACATACTCAGCCACACTGTGTCTGCTGTGGAATCCTTGAGGTTTCTGGGACCTCTCAGGACCTTCAGTGGATGTCCAACATCAACACCATCAGGACAAAGGCCCAACAGAGGATGTATTTCCCAGAGCAGCTCAGGTAGATTAACCTTTATCAAAAGCTGCTGATCCATTTCTACATTGCAGTAATCCAGTCTGTTCTCTACCCAGCCATCACTGTGTGGTTTGGATCAGCCACCAAACAGGACAGGAACAACGAACAAACAAAACTGCAGAAAAAAATCATCATCAATTACAGAATAGTTTGATTCCACAGGCCGTCACTCTGATGAACACTTTCATCAATTATAGACAGTCAAAAACCCTGTAACACCAAAACACCCACTGCTCCCATTACAGTATATTATAGATGTCATTTACCTTTACATATCATCTGTCACCATCAGTTTTAAATCGTGCATATATATATATATATATATATATATATATATATATATATATATATATATATATATATATATATATATATATATATATATATATATATATATATATATATGTTTACATACATCAGGACATCTGATTAGTTATTCACTAAATCCAAATAATAACACACATACTAATGCAATACATGAATATCACCCAGTGTCTCAACAATTAATCAGGGAGAGCCATCATACCTCTGCCTTCTCAAAGAGCGATAATTGCTGTCCAACTTAACCGTTTCTCATTATTATGAGAAACCATCTTGTTGATATGAGATCATTTTCACATATTAATTAGATCCAGTTGTGTCATTGAGATGTACATGTATTTATCTATTTATTTAACTGTGTACACTATTTTTATCACACATGGTAGTGCCAGACAGAGGAAACACACAGCTTGTTTTCGAAGTTTGACATGCTGTGGCATCGCATTACAATAATCTAACTAATAATCAGCTTTATTTTTCAGGTTAATGAACTCGTTATTTATAGCTAGTTGGCTAGTGAAAGCTCTACTTGAGCTTAAAGCCCCATAGAGCAAATTAACGCAGCCAATAGCAGTCTAACAGCAGCAACATGTCAGCCATTCCACTGTCCTCAGGGACTAACACATCAATCTTTTTCCATAGACTCATGTCTGTCAGGCTTGCCAGCCAGGGACATGGTGGGATTTGTTTGTAATAGTTACACAGTGACTACCCCCCTCTCTCTCTCTCTCTCTCTCTCTCTCTCTCTCTCTCTCTCTCTCTCTCTCTCTCTCTCTCTCTCTCTCCCTCTCTCTCTCTCTCTCTCTCTCTCTCTCTCTCTCTCTCTCTCTCTCTCTCTCTCTCTCTCTCTCTCTCTCTCTCTCTCTCTCTCTCCTTTCATAATGCTTCTGCTGCCCCGTCGAAAGCCTTTCCCAGAGGATTGTTGGTCTGGGAATTTCTTTAAATTTGGCACAAACATCCAGTTGGAGTCAAGGATGAACTGATTAGATTTTGTTGGTAATAGGTCAAAGGTCAAGGTCACTGTGAACTTGCATCTGCCTCATTCTTGTGAATGCAATATCTCAATAAAACTGAGAGGGATTTTTATAAAATTTGACACAAACATTCATTTGGAGTCAACGATGAGCTGACTAGATTTGGGTGGTCAAATGTCAAGGTCACTGTGACCTTGTGTCTGTCTTATTCTAGTGGCCGTAATACCTCAAGAAGTTCTTGAGGGAGTTTCATTAAATTTGGCACAAACATCCACTTGGAATCAAAAATTAACATATTTAAATGTGAAGATCAAAGGTCAAGGTCACACTGACTTCACAAAACATGTTTTTAGCTATGACTGAAGAATTCATATACTAATTATGATAATATTTTGCACAGATGTCTAATACGATATAATGATAAAGGGATGATATTTTAGATCCAAAATGTCAAAGGTCAACTTCACTGTGATCATCATCAACAAAAGGGGAGACATTTTGTTAGATACTGAATTGGTGACTCTAATATTGAAACTATGCTGATTGTAGAGATTTTCTGTGTTGTCCGGGGAAAGATATGTGTGTGAAGCATACATGTTTTCTCAGACATGGACGTAAACTCTAAGCGCATCTTGAGTGGTGCACAGAGGGATACAACTGCATGGTGGTTAATTCTAGTTTAAGATTAAGTTGTTGTATTAATCTTGGTTTTCCTTAGATGATGTGAGGTTCTAAGGACAGAGGGATGTCATATGCTGTAAAGCCCTCTGAGGCAAACTGTGTTTTGTGATAATGGGCTTTATAAATAAAATTGAATTGAATTGGATTAAATTAGAGTGACATTGGGCACTGGTCACTGGACTGACAGGAGGAGATTTTGCAGTAATGAAAAGAAAGATTTCAGTTTTAGTGCATGGTAATTACAAAAGCATCTTTCTGCGAGTGAAACTAGCCAAAAGCTCCTGTGCTTGGTCCACTTGGTCAGATAGCAGGTTGTCATCTGCAATGGTGACATCAAAGAGCCACCACAGATCTCCAGTTCCCAAGGCCTATCTAACTGGTCACACTTTCTAGTCAACTAATCTCAACCCTAGTCTTCATACAGATACAGGTGGTGGGTCCCTATGCACCAAATCTACTGGAAACAAAAAGAAACCAGAACCTGGCGACACTCAGGAAACCAGGGGAATGCTCCCAAGACATTGTCTTCACCTATGTTCTCCACCACACTGAGTGAAAACAACAAACTGGTTAGTCTTCTGTTAATATCAACCATTTCTGCCTACAAAGGAGATGCATGCGGCTGTGGCTCAGAGGTAGAGCAGGTCGTCCTCTAATCGGAAGGTCAGCGTTTCGATCCCTGGCTCCTCCAGTAAACGTGTTGAAGTATCCTTGGGCAAGATACTGAACCCCAAACTGCTCACGATGTTGCGTCATCAGAATGTGAGTGCGTATGAATGGTTACTGAGTAGCAGATGGCACAAAGTAAGGTAGCCTTGGCCACCAGTGTGTGAATGGGTGAATGTGACAATTGTAGTGTGAAAGCGCTGAGGGTGGTCGAAAAGCACAATACAAGTGCAGTCCATTTACCATTCCTTCAAACTAAAACTAATGCATCTAGATTCACCAATTACATGCACTAGTGCTTTTTTGAAATTCCAAACAAATGGGTTTGCTCACTAAACAAATTGGAGACAACGCTGCTCCCCTTAAACAACCATTCAAATTAACTACAGAAAAATAACTAAACAAATGACAATTCTTGTGTGATACAAAAATGTCAGTTATGTGGAGGAATGAAGGAATTTCTTCAAATGTGGCACAAATTTTCACTTGGGCTGAAAGTGATTAGATATTGAAGGTCAAAGGTCAAGGTTACTGTGACCTCATCTATCTCATTCTTGCGAACATGATATCTCAAGATCACCTTGAGGGAAGTTTAATGACTTTATATACAGTGAGGTAGTTTAATCTTTTTACAAAGCATTGTATTTTATAAGCTGATGAGGAGAAATATTTGCCTCTGAAATGTTTCAGAGAAAAATTGTGAAGTCGCAAAAAAAGGAAAAAACGTGAAAGTACCTCAGAATTGAACTGAAATATGTAAAAGTTGCTTCCAACCTTTTGGGTCGGCAAAATTGATTTTAAAAGGTACAGCAGACATATTGCCTTGTTCACAGTAAATGGAAAAAAAACACCCAACAGACTGAAACTAATAATAGTTTGATACATTCTGCAGATCAGAAATGTGCATTTTTAGTGATCTACCTTTTGTTTTTTCACTACCCAGTGTGTATCAAAGGTGCTGTTCTGAATGAACTTGTTCATAAAATTGTTATGTGTGAGAGTCTCATAAGTACACAGTAACTCATGGTTTTGTCCTCCTCATGTTAGTCAGCAGGATCATTTGGAGTTATATAACATGGCAGTAACAGGCTGCCCTGGCTGGCTCCACGGGCTTGTTGGCCCATTCAGAATAAACAAGTGTCATGCACTTCACACTCCGCCAAACACAAGAATTTGGTTAACTCACTCTCTCCATGTACAACAAATGAATGTAATATGGCATGGTGGAGTAGAACATGTGCAAGGACAAAAACAAGAGAAATCCCACGTGACATGATGCATTCACCCAGCTCATATATCACTGCGTGTAAACTGTTTTGCCAAAGTGTCAAATTACAAATTCAAATTAGAGATTTGAATCAAATATTTTAAAAAATACACATGAACTGTCATGTCAGCAAAAACACAACACAGATAAATTACAATATTTATATCATCAAAACCCTGATATCATACTGTAAATATCAAAATGTGTCATAATTGTCCAAGTATACTTAGATCTGAATGCAGGTTCAGACTGGCCATAGGGCAGTTCTGGCAATTCCACCTCGTAGGCTAAAAGGCCGCCACCAGCAATGAAGGAAAAAAAAAAAATCCTTCACTCATTTAAGTGGGATGGTCCATCATATGATGCTAGAAGTCAAGCAGGAGAGGTCAAGCAGTGAATAAATTAAATCAAGACAGAAAGAGCAGAGTAATTGAAAAAGTAAATGTAAATGAGATGGAAAAAAAATAGAAAGTGGAACAGAAAAATTCAGAGAGAAAAAAAAAAAAGTAATTGCAGATGATGCAAAGTGTTTCTAATGATGGCGGCAGTGATACTGCTGCAGCACCACATGCAGAGGAGGCAATGGACTGGTCCACTGTTAAAATGCCAGGGCCCAATTTTGTTCCCTGTGTGTATGTGTGTGGTTATGTATCATTATGATGATAGGTGCATACAATAATGATGGTTGTGGTTCCACATAGGAATTATTTAGACTAATATCTATATGTTACTAAGATATAACAAAAATCATTAAGCGTTTTCTTTGGGATAGAAGTAAGACCTAGAATTCATATGGACAAACTGTGCTAGCCACAGAAGGGAGGCAGTCTATCATTGCCAAACATAAAATATTACAGTATTTCTTTTGAGATGGCAAAGCTCACCAGACATGCGGGCAGAACAAATACTGTTTTGTACAGGATCCTGATTGAACAGGAATGCAATTCTCCTTTTAAACCCACTGAAGCTCTTGCACAAAGAATACAACATTAGAATAATAAAAGTATGATAACTCATATTCTAACACCTATAAAACAGTTTGGCAAGAAGTACATAGAAAATGTAAGATCTCTCGTAATATTCAAAAATATGCATCCATATGACATAACCCTAAAATAAAAACAGGTAAGCAGACAGTTTATTAGGCTCATAGGTTAAGAAAAGCTATCAGAATATTAGATGATTTATTTGTTTTCTTACAATAGAGTGAGGGGATCAATCAATCTGGAAGGATGAAGCCACGTTGAAAATGTCTGCAGATCAGAGACTGTATTTAAGTTTCCTTTCATCTGAACAGAAATCAGTGCTGCTACCAACGGTGTTCCACAAGGCATCAAAGTGGTATTAAATATGTCCTTGGATAACAAGTAATGGTTGTAATAATCTAAGGATGATACGGGGAAAAGACTTGTGTTGTAAATTGGATGAAAAAACATAGAAGGGGATTCTTTCCAGCACTGTGGAATATATCAGAGAGGCCAGAGGTTAATTTATTCAAATGATGGAAACTATTGCATGCAGCAAGATGTCAGGATGACTGAACTGGAAACATGACATGGTTAAGAATCAGTGAGACAGTTTCAGCAAATATATGTCTTGAGGGAACAATGTGACCATGTAAGACACTGATGATGTGGTATAGTACATTTGTGAGCAGCATGTTTCACTAGTGACTGACACATTACTGTGACGAAATGTCTGTCACTGCCTGTTAGTTTACCTGCCTGTTTTTTTTTTTTTTGTCTTATTCTGGTTCAGATTTTATTGTTAAATAAATATGAAGAGATTTTATTACATAAAAAAGCCATTCTGTTTGTCATGTTTGGTGTTCATGTTTTAATAATGTGTCCCTGAGTTTGTGACATGCACTCACAGACTGTGCAGCTGCTGCATGTCCCTCTCCTGATAGGATCTGTTGTTTCTCATTGTGATGTAGTTCTGTGAAGTTTTGGATTATCAAATCACATTTCTTGAACTACTCCACTCTGAAGTTATTGTATTTGTCACATTTTAAGAGGAAGTGCATCTTTGTTTCTAGCTGTGGGCTAAGCTTTATGACTGGACTGTGCTAACTCAGTGTGTGTTTGGTCAGGATCTGTCGCTGCTTTGTAGCTCTGACAGTAAAGAGACACTCCACCAATTTATATTCATGGTTCAGAGCCAGATAGCAATAAAGTTTGTTTTCAGTTTTGGTTTGATCAGTGCAATGTTCCAAGGAGTGATCTTTTGTTGATTTAATAATTTGGTTTCCTCTGATTAGTGGTCAGACAGCAGTGCTGCAGCAGATGAGTGTGCCTTTCTGTGTGTGCATGTGGATGGTTTTGGTGTGTCTGTTCGACATCACAGACAGGCCAGAGAACAGGTAAACAGTAGAAAGTAGCATGGACAGAGGTCTGTGAAAACATTATGGCGGCTACTTCTCTTATATCTCTATATATCTCTTACTTATTCAGTCTCTCTTAGAAACTTGATGCACACTAATTTGATTTTAACCTTTCCCATTACATTAAAAGGCCAGATGTTAGCTTGTGTTAGCAGGTATTTTGTGCATTGTAAGTTAGGCTTTTAGGTGCTCTAAATATCAGTGGGGGGGGGGCTCAGTTTGAGATGTAAACAAAACTCAGGTGTTCTATTTTAATATTAATAATCAGTGAGTAGTAGCCTAGTTCTGTACATGCATTGGTGTTAGTAAGCGAGCTAACCTACAGTTTGGGTTTGATTCTAGTTTTGGAACGGGGAAGAAATGTTAATCTCTTTACCACCTGTCTGGGTTTGTGAATATCAGAGTATTGAACGACATACCCCAGGCACAACTTTTAGCTTAAAATCCACAAAGCCAGCCTGAAAATGAAGAAAATCTGAAACGAGTACATTATAATCTATGGAGACTGTGTAGTTGTTGGACCTTTGTCTGAGATGCCCAATACTATGATTGGAAATCTGTGTTTTAGGGGTGGAACTTAGTACGTAGTACTTAGTACTCAGGTGTATCAATATTTTCTTAAACCTCTACTCTGCTGTGGCCATGTCTGCTGGCTAGCAGGAAATGTCGTCTCTTTGTCTGTTTATTTGTTGTCTGTTAATGAAAACCCATCAGTTCTGCCTGTGTAGTTCTTACTTGGTACATGTCCACAAACTGTTTGATAGTCCTGCCATTGTGAGGCGAAAAGCAAAAGATGCAAAAATGCAAAGTGATTTGGTTTTATTTACCAAGTATTTCTAGGGCCACAGAAAGTATATTTTGAACAACAAGCTCAGGGCCATTTTAGGTTAGTCAGAGGGCCACAATTGGCCCCTGGGCCAGATTTTGGACATGCCTGGTCAATAACATTAAAACTTTATAAATGGGTTTAGTGAATTTGTGTGTGGAAAAGGAGAATAACTTTTGTTTACTCTGAGTGATAGTTCATGCCCCCTGTTTTGCTGAGTGTGCTGGTCTCCAGAAAGCAAGTTGCATTGGCCAAAACCAGCATGTGTCTTTACGAGCTAAAAGTTCAGTAATTAAGGCAAATTAAGGCAGCTTCCATCCCAGAGGGATCTTATTGTCCTATTACATGGATTCCTCTAACTTTACTACACTATATTGTGTGTTTTACATCCTAGATCAGTGATCTTTTTCCTCTTGTTTGTAGGAAAAAATTTAATTTGCATAGGACATTGTCATTTGGACTATATCTATTTTTCACCAAAACACCCAAAAGGCACAATCAGATCCAGCTGTATGTCCTCTGCAGTATGAGTTTTTCGTAATGCAGCAGATCTGATTCAACATGAGGCTGTTTGTGCCACAAAATAACTTTATACAAGTATTCCATGATCTTGATGAACATAGACTGCCCTGCTCAGTCCAAACTGGGCACATGGAGCTGTTTGAATGGCTCCACTGGGGAGAGGGATCAGAGGGCGACTCAGAAGTTCCACTGTGCACATAATAATAGCACTGCATCAATTCACCAATCCTGCACAGTCTTACCACATGGCAGAACTGTGGTTGCACTAATGATAGGATTATGTTGGCAGACCTATTACTTGGGATGCTGTGATCTTTTTTTTTTGCCCCCCATCTGTGTTATATAATCTTACTGATCTGCCAGTACTGAGTCCAGATCTGACACTTCTATTTTCCAAGACAGTACAGCTGCACAGTGCACATTTCAGGTACATAAAAGTTATTTAAATCAAACAATTATGCCTGACAACTGAATGCGCCACCGTCTGTCTCTACTCTGAGCAGGGCAGAGAAACACCACGTAGCATAGAGGATAGCAAAATGCAAGAGGCTCTTACACTGTCAGAAAACAAAACGCTGGCAGAAGGGCTCAGATTACAACATGGCTGGACGGAATCTGCTGTAGCAGTATGATACCTGCCCAACTGCTGTGTAGTACATCAGGATGACTTCTTTAAGTCACTACTGTTCTGGACATGGATGCTGTGATGAGTAGGATCTATGCATGTATGGACAACCCGGTAAAGTTTGAGAGGTCAACAACATGCTAGATACTGAGATCTTCCCAAAGTCTGACCATAAATAGCATACACTTCCTATTGTGGAGGACTTTGTGCTTTACTCCTATGGACCTTTGATCGATGTGCTGAACCAAATTTACTTTATTTCCAAGAATGCAAAAAGAGGAGGTGCTTAAGGAACTACACAGTTCCAGACCCCCCCAGTCTTTTCAACGGTCCGGCACGTATGTGTGAAACACAAGAACATTGGCAGGGGTATGATATACCGGAGGGTGGCTTCACTTTATAACGTGGTTGGGCAGACCCTGCCGCAGATGGTATGCATCTGACAAGCAGAAAATGTAAATTTCCTGTGAAACTGGAAGTGTATTTTTAAAAGACGCATTGCATGTAACCGGCATTAACTGACATGCCGCCCTGGAATGTCAACAGCAGACACTGGAGGCTACCTGACAATATCATACTGATATGTAGACGGGAATGGCACTCACCATTCCTGGATCCTGGCCGCAACCCTGGCTGTGCTTGATCGTTGTGATATCTGTGCTGGCGCTGTGACCATACCTTTGGATGTGCCTGTGCTGTGGCTGCACTGATACTGTACCCCCAGCTCGCCCTGATCATGCTCTTGGTCCTGGTTGCGCTGATGCTGTGATCATGCCTTTGGACACCTCCGTATCAATATATGCATGAGACTCTTATCAACACCCACGATATCATCACAGAGTGCATTTGATCATTTTGCACCTATTGTTATTGTATTATGACGTGTCTGTTTAAAGTATTGCTGTGCCTCTTTACCCCTCTCTCCCCCTCACCCCTCTCTCTTTCTCTTTCCTTTTTGCCACAATTGTACTTCATTTGTTATTTACGACATCTATTGCACGTCTGTCCGTCCTGGAAGAGGGATCCCTCATCATCCTCTGCCGCTCTTCCTGAGGTCCCCCCCCCCCGTTACAGGGGTTCTTTTTTGGGAGTTTTTACCAGTGCTGTAGCAGTTAGAAGAGATGAACAGTTTTCTGTGTTTCAGGACTCGCTGAGGTATCTGCCAGTGTGAGGTATAACCGACGGCCCACCTGCCCCGACGCCTCTGTGGGGGTTCATATCCCCACCCCCCCTCCCTCCCACCACAGAAAAAGCCATAGTCTGGGAAACAAGTGAGTATGACAGGCCTTTCCCAAAGTTAGATTCCGGATGTGATTCATCCAGCAAATAACAGTCTGATTGTCAAAGTCTGAACCTGCAAACTCCACATTTCAAAGTGTTTAATGAGATGCACTCATTTTCTCCAGACTTGACTACTATAACTCCCTCCTCTTTCGCATCAACCAAAAATCACTCTCCCGCTTCCAAAATGCAGCAGACAACATTACACCAATCTAATCCTGGCTTTTCTCCCTGCTTGTTTCACAATTCATTTTAAGGTTTTTCTTATTACTTTTAAAGCTTGTTTGGGTCTGGCTCCAACAGAAATGTTGACACCTCAGCCTATGGGTGACCTTGCTGAGGAGATAAGGCTGGCAGAGTCATTGACTTTTTTTAAATCACTTCTTGAAACCGCATTTTAAGATACTTGTTTTTATGTGATGTTGTCTTTTTATTGATTTAATTTATGTTTTATTTATTTTATTTGCTTTTAATTTGTGGTTTTATTACCTTTATTGGTTTTGTTTTTTATTTTATTTGTATTCATTTATATTGACATTTTGCATCCTGCATCTTGCATTATTTGTCCTCTTGTTTTATTTTGACCTTAACTCTACCCTAGTTCTGTCTCTCTTGTGTTCAGTAGGACTGTTTGATGATTGATTATAACACCGTAACAGGAATCAGCAAAGAAAAGAAATACAGCAACAGTTTCCACCATTCAGTGAATGTTGCTACACAAGCAACACAAAGCAACATGCTGATTATAACAATTTTTGGACACATGCAGAGCAGCAATAAAATATAAGTTATTGGAATGGTGATGTCATACACCAAACATGGGATTAAAACCTTTCTGGACTAGATGTCCATATAACTTGGTTATATGATTTGACAGGTAATGGGAAAAATTCCCCTTCAGTATGAAATACATTGTACCATGTTTGCCTCCACAGTGTGTCTGTTTTTCTGGTTGTGTAATGGCTTGTTTGTGTCCACAGTATGATGTGTCAGTATGGCATGTCAGAGAGCAGGAGTGCCACGTTTCCCATAGAGAAAGCACGACACCTGCTGGATGACAGCTTCTTAGAGTCTCAGAGTCCCGTCAGAAATGATCCACACAGTACGTCTGTGTCCAACGGCCTGTCATTAGGTATGTATGTGCCGTAGGATGCAATCTTTTTTCTATGACCTTCAGTGACCTTCTGTGCATGAATGTGAACAGAAAAGTGATGTCATACTGAGGTTTACTTTTGCTTAGGGGAGACGCTTGTTTCAGCCATTGTCACTCATTTTATGTTTTAAACCTGTTTTTGGATGCTAAAACAGCAACAACCCCACAGTAAAATACCAGCTGAGGTATGAAGGTTTTTGTTTGGTGTTCATACATTCTACTTTAATGACTCTCTGGAGATCAATCACATCTACTGTGTGCAGAAAAGCCTCTAAATGTCTGCAGTAGCCCTCATGCACTTTTTTGAAACACCAAGCATCAACTTACAAAGCTAAAAACCAGTGCCAAAGCGTCAAAAACTGCAGTTCCAGCTGGCTCCAAAACAGAGTTAAAATGTCCAGCTTTACAGGAGAAATTAACATGTTTACAGCCTGGTGCAAAAAAAAAAAAAAAAAAAACAGTTTTGAAAACTGGACAGGGTGGACTTTTATATAACTCACCTGTTTACATTTTATCAATGTCCCAGATTACAGTTATGTAAGGGCAGGGTGGCTTGAGTGACAGGCTGTCTGTGAGGCATCACCACTGTCTATTAGTCAGATCCAGCCCTCGCTCCCCCACAGCTCCACCCTTTTGTCCAAAAACGGTCATTTCTGGCTCCAACGGAAAAAATTGCCGAACTTGAGGCTTTAAAACGGCAGTCCACTAACCAATGTGTAATGTCACGTTATCTACATCCCTTATTTATACAGTCAGAACACGCCTTAAGTCTCTGAGTCAATCTGTCAACATGGTATCAGATGAAAACATCAGAATCACACACACACACACACACACACACACACACACACACACAAAGCATTCAGTGCCTTTACATGGAGATGAATAACCTGTTTATGATGCTTATGAGTATTCAATGTATGTGTTAAAGCATGTTAACAGCATATTCTGTTTATGAGAAACCTGAATAAACTAGCTGAAGTCCTCTGATAGAGATTGGGATGTATATGTAGGATGTGTATAACCTGATTTCTCTGTGCTTATGTAAACACCATATCCTGGATATGATCATTAACCAGAATAAGTCTGATAAAAGGGTTATTTATGTCCATGTAACATTGAGTAAACAAAATGAAAGGCCGTGTTTAACAGAAAATTACAACAAAGCAAAACAAATCTAATGTTAAATAAATAAATAGATTTTATCAATTTCTCCCCTCTTTTGCTCTGGCTGGTAGAAGCCAACAGCATCACTTCCTGTATGCCTGCATCGGAGAGTTGCTCCAGGTGCTCGACACAAAACTCTGGTACACCAAGACATAATCATAATCATGTGTTTTCTTCTGAAGCTCAAGTAAAGATTCCCTTTATGCCTCCGAAAGGCAGGAGGCTTAATGTTTCCGGGTTGTATGTACATACTGTACTTCCGTACGCATATATGTAAGCACAACCCGAAAACATATGTACGTACATACATATGCCCAGTCTCGTGAAGGCAATATCTTAAAAATGCACAGAGGGATATTCTTCAAATTTAGCACAAACATCCACTTGGACTCAAGGATGAACTGATTAGATTGGTGGTCATAGGTCAAAGATCAAGGTCACTGTGACCTCATAAAAAACTTTTCTGTCCATTACGCATACAGTCTTATACTGAATTGGTGACCCTCATCTGTAAACTGTGCTGATTGTAGAGGTCTTCTGTGCTGCTGGGGGGAAGATGTGCGTGAAGCATCCATGTTTTCACTGACATGGGTGTAAACTGTAAGTGCTTGACGAAAGGCGAGGCATTCAACCACATGGCAGTGTTTTTAGTTAGGAGCCTGAGTGAAGTTTTCTCAACATAAGATTTCTTCCACACTGTTTCTGCTATATTTAAAATGCCTAAGTAGCTTTTGTTATTAACAGGAGACCAGAGAATAAACCTGTCTTATTTTATTTTTCCAAACAGGCAGCAGTGAAAGCTCTTTTGGGGAGGAGCTATCACCTGGACTGGAGAGGTGAGAGCCATTCATCACATATAACCACTCATCAAGTCCAGAAAGGTTTTAATCTCTAACTAACAAACCACAGAAAATGAAGTTATTTATTCATCATTTAATTCAGTTCAATTGTATTTATAAAGCCAAAAATCACAATTTGCCTCAGAGGGCTTTACAGCATATGCCATTCCTCTGTCCTACAAAAAATAACTTCAAAACAACTTCATTACCTCAAAGTGATTATAAAGGTACAGTCAGGTACTGTTGAAAAAGGAAGCTGACAGTAATCTATATTTTATTTGTTTTTTTACAGTCAGTGATCATATGGGAAGACTAAACCAACAATGTGTTAGTGTCTCAATAATTTTTGTCAGCCTCACTCTGTCTGTTGTTTTGAGCCCATTGGTTCCTACTGAAGATGGCAACCTTAAAAAAACAAAAATCACAAAAATACACTATGTGTTTCAATACTCATACTACCATACTGTAGAGTAAGGCAAAAAAGTTTAGTATGTCAAATGCAGTATGCCAAAAATACCAGGATGTTCTACTACATCCAGTCAGATTTTGGAGTATGCAAACCTGCATACTTTTTTGGCTATTGTTACCCACAATCCTTTGCACAGCAGCAGATAGGACAGCTGATCAGCAGCTGATTGACAGCTGACAGAAGCCGCAATGATGGATGACAGCACATTCAAGTGACTGATGACCACTCAAATGGTAATATTAGGAACATGAATCATTTAAGTGAACAAACAATCATAGAAATTGCCAGCAACAAAAAAATGAAAATAAGAATGACAGAGAAATGCCTATGGATGCTAATTTAATGCATATAACATGTTAGAATCCATGTTAGTATGTAATTATAACTTAAAAGTTAAACATTGCAAAATGTCAACAGCAGAGCTCTCCCAGATAAGCTCTCTGTCTCTGTTGAGTTTGGCAAATGAGTTTGATTTGTTTTATTAAATGAAGAGGTAGCATGTCCTGATTGTGTGCATACTGCAGCAACAGTACATTACTTCAGAAGGGCAACCACATTGCCTACTAAAAGTGAAAAGAGGAAGTATGTTATTTGGAACACTCCCACAGTTTCTTTTTTAGTCTTTTTAGGGCTCAGTGATTTCCTAAAAGCCAGTGCTCATTCTAGTTTTTATCAAATGTTACTTATACATGAGGAAATAGTTCACTTGTTGTTGTGAGTATTTGGGGCACCGTGGATGAAGCAAGTATACCACTGGACTTATCCTTACACTTTGAATTTGTCCAGGACAGGTACTCCTGTGTCACCAGTTGTATCTGTACCTGCAGCATTTTCATTCTGCATGTAGTATAAATGTATTTGAATGTTGCTAACATCCTGTCAAGTTAATCAGGCCGAGTACATTTGTCCCAGCAAGAACACAGCAAATACTTCAGTTATAGCAGCACATTAAAAAACAGGCTGTGATTGGACAACATGATCATGTTTATGTTCATGTTCATGTACTATGATTGGTTTGAATTGGCATTAGTTTACTAGAAGCTACAACAGTGATCGGAAATCAAGTGTTTGATGCTCAGAATTGATGCCAACATTTCCTCTCACTGCTCCATCTCAATGGTTCACGCTCTGGGTTCTTGTTGTGAATTTGGGATAAAGTAAACAGTTGTGATAATCCCATGAGCCAGAGACTGACTGTGACAACGTGTGACACACAGGGGACGCATGTACGCAACACTGGGCCCCAACTGGAGGGTCCCGCTTCGCAACTCCCCCCGGAGCCGCAGCTATGTTTACAGGTACAGTGAAGTGTCAGAGCAACAAGTCAGTATCACTTGAAATAAGACTGAACTCATCTGTATGGGCTTATCGAAGTTCAGCTCTATTGTTTTATCTCACCTCATCCCTACACTGCATGCTGGTGCAAGACAGCTTTCAGAAAGTACATTTGGCTGTAGGCTGTACGTTCCACTGACTAGCTGCAACTAAGTGCAATTGCTGAACGTTGAGATGGAATAGTCTCCTTATTCTCCACAGGGTCAGTTCACCCGCAAATGAACTGACAGTGTGTTCTGTTGATTATCAAGAGTATCAGATCCCGAAAAGAGATGCTGATTTTTTACCACTGTAAAACATTAATGTGAGCTGGAAAACTGTTAAAAATATTAGCTGTATTTAAAAAACAACAACACTCGAGGGATGAAGCAAAACTATCTTGACAGCTTGAAGTTAGAAAATGCATTTCTATTTTTGATCCTTTAATCACAATCACAGTCTGAAACAGGATTTTAAATATCATACCATAAAAAAAGAAAAGAGAAAATAATCCAAAAGTGGTCAGAACACCTTCAGAATACAAACTGCTTCACTGGTAGAGGAACAGTCATGACATTTTTGGAAATAAGCTTGCTTGCCATTTTTCCTAAAATTAGATGAGACTAGTGGTGGAATTTAACTAAGTACATTTACTTAAGTACTGTACTCAATTCAAATTTGAGGTAATGTGGTTAACTTGTTAACTCTGTTCTTTTTATGCCACTTTGTACTTCTATGCCACTACATTTCACTAGCGAATATTGTACTTTTTTACTTCACTACAACTGAAAGCTTTTCTCACAAGTTACTTTACAAATTAAGATTATGAAAAAAAGAATTTTTAAAATATTGTATTTGTCATAAATTAAAGTACCCAGCAGTTAGCACAAGTACAGCTGAAATGAATTAGTTAATTAATCAGTTAGCCATACGACAGAAAGTTAATGGCAAGTATTTTGATAAACATTGCTGATTCCTAATTATTATTTTTTGAACAATTTTTTGGGAGGATTTTTTAAAATTTAATTTAATTTAATTTAAAAGCGTAGATACATTTTTATCTTCATATTTGATTATAGCTTTGACCATAGGAGTGCTGACTAATGTCAACAAACGGTTTAGTTTAAACTTATTGGGGCAACACGTTTCCACGCAGTTCACTATGTGCATCTTTGTAATCACACTCTCATTGTCACAGTCCTGCTCTGAGTCCAGACACCTTCACTCCTGTCTGCTGTGTTTAGACTTCCTAGTAATATATATTTGAATGTGGTTAAATTCATAAATGTGTTTTCACAGTTTGTTTTCTAGATTTGAGGTTTTTCCTTGTTGTATTCATGTCATATTTTGTGTTTCCTGTTTTTTGTTATGCTCACATTTTGTGTCATGTCTGTCATGGTTATGTGCAAGAAGTGCTGCCAAATTGGATCATTTCTGCCAAATAAGGCCATTTGTTTATTTATTTGTTTTGCAAACATAACTCTGTTTTTCAGTATTCATGCTATTTTCTGGCTAGTCATGATGATTTGGGCAACACAGTAGCTTAATCCAGTCGCTAGAAAAAGTGTTGGCATTGAATGTTTCTGCAAACCACAAATATGTTACAATTGCAGATTGTTATTTATTAGATACGTTTAAATTTAATTAGTTAATAACTCTGTGGTTAACGTGTGGCACAATAGTCTCTTGAAAAACAGCAATCAGTACGTTTCCATGCACAGCTAAGTGGAGCTACAGTTATGGCTCAATTTCATTGGACCACTGTCCTTGTTCCAGTATAATGTGATATTTAAGCCAATGTCAGTGGAGAAATAAGCCTCTCTGCCTGATGTTCAATATATATCTATACACATATTATTGTGAGCATAGTTAATACATTTTCTATAGTCAAAGTAAGTAGTAGTTGCATTTGAAACCATGTTATTCACACAAATAAGAAAAATATACACCAACCAATTGGACCATAAATACACAATATATTATTTAAACATCAAATTAGTGCAAGGTGCATTTTTAATAACACAGATATTTTAAGGACTAGTTTCTATTCTAATCAGTTAATTCCTGCATACTGTTCTCACAGAGCATCATATTTCATCCAAAACTGAACTGCATACTCTAAATACTGAGTCGAAATCCATCGCAGTTGCTAATATGTTTTGTATTTGGGTTCCCCCTTTGCATCTTTTCTCCACTTTCTAACCCCTTTAGCTCCTCTGCTGCCAACTCCTGCTATGGATGCAGTGAGGCCAGCGGTGTGACTCTTGAAGGACCCCTGCGAAGGAAAACACTGCTAAAGGAGGGACGGAAGCCCAAGGTATGGTGACCTTTGTTTTCACTGAGGTTTGAGATATTTTTTAATAGAGCCTGAGGGGGGGGTTACAGTACACTGCGTTTGTGTTTTCTCATGTTTTATCTTCAAAATGCAAAATCTAACATCAACAGTAGTAGTTACTAGTAGTAGTTTTTTTTTCTTGCCACCCCAAAACAACATTTTCCTTGAGATGAAAACATTTCTTGAGAGATATGTAGGTCAGGCTTTATTTTTTAAACTCTGACAAGAGTGGATGAGATGTTTGCTGCATAAGTATTTCTGTTTCTGTCCTGTGTTGCAGCTGTCATCATGGACCAGATTTTGGATCACTTTGTCTGGATCAACACTAATATTTTATGGAGCCAAAGCACTGAGGGCCTCTGAGAGGAAACATGTGAGTTTGATGCTTTAAAGTAATGATGTCAAAGGATTTTTTTCTTTTTTTTAAATAATTTTTGTTAAGTAAGTTTTACTGAATATGATAACACTGTGGTGATTGAGCCTATGGCCCACTGATGAAAGTATTGCAATATTGATATATTTGCAGTATTAGGAACTGGGTGTCGTAAGTGACATTTATGGAAAAAAATCACTGTGTTAAATGACTGCTAATCAGGGTTCATACAAGGTGCTTGAGGTGCTTGAAGTATTTGAATATAACATGCAGACATTTTAGTACCGGGATACCTTGAAAATCTGCCATTTTTCATCTTGGTCCTTGAAAAAGTACTCGAATATAACTGAGAACAGAATTATATATTTTTTATGAAACATATTGGATAGATGTTTTAAACTGTGAAGCTAAGAATAGCTGGCTTGAAATTATTTTCTAACGCTATATGAACAGTGTGTTATTGGTGCACTGATGAGCTGGTAAACAGCAGTAAATAGCTGATGCCAGAATGTTTTGCAAGCCTGCAAAACACCTACAGTGTCAGCGGTTAGCATGAGTTTTGAGCTATATTTTGACAGTAAATAAGCAGCTTAATTTGCCTGAATGTTGATAGTGGAGCTGCTAAGGATTGTTTTGAGTTTGCTGGTTGCAGGGGGGTGCTACCTTGCTGTTCTTTGTGCTCCGTATATTCCTGATTTTTTGTCCCTTGCCAATGACATGCCTGAATATGTATGATAATTTTAGGCCCTGGTAGTATGTGTTTGCTTCAGGAATCCCTTGCAACAGATGGTTTTGGAGAAAACTATTTCATCTTTGAAAAAAAAGAGCTCTTGAAAAGCCCTTGTCTGTACGGACCTTGTTAAATCTACTGAAGATTTTCCTGTGGGTAAACCAGGACAGGTTTCCACCCTGGTAAATGATACAAGTCATGTCCAAAACACAGTGAGCATAAGTGAAGACATACATTTCATACCTTTGTTTTATTGTTTTCATTGACAGCTCTAATGTGTTTAGTGTTGACATATTTGTGGTGAATGTGATCCAGTGCAATCCTGTGTTTGCCACAGTATAAGTCCAGCCCCTGTAAGAAGGTGTGTGTGACTGGATGGATGGTGGTGCTGCCAGACGACCCAGCCAGACCCAACATCTTCCAGCTCAATGACCCAGACAAAGGTCAGCATCACACCCCCAGCAACAGCTCTTGCTCTTTTCTGTGTGTGTCATCTCTGTTCAAGTCATCACACAAAGCTAACTGTGTGTTTTTACAGGCAATGTTTACAAGTTCCAAACAGGATCCAGGTTTTCAGCCATCATCTGGCACAAAAACCTGGAGGAGGCTTGTAGGAGCAGTAGACCTCAGGTAAATTCAGCACACACACACTCCAGTCTGTTTGGACCACCAGTCAGTTATGGTCACATCATTCAACCCTTTTTGCTAAAGAGACAGAAATATAGCCGCCTAGTCTCTTAAAGAAAATGTTAGCATTATATGTTTCTGCAAACCATGAATATATTGTATTTGATTTCATATACGTATATGAGCTGACTATGTAATCAGAAGGTGGAGGGGAAGGTGGATAGCGTGTCACCTAGTGAGACGCCTGCCAAGCTATGTACCATCAAACAACAGATTATTATTAAGTGAGTCACTGCTGTGTTTTCAGCCACTTTTGAAGCACCAAACTGCTGTGCAGAAACTCCAAGAAGGTCTGATTTTCAGTTGCTACATTTTAGCCAGAAAAATCGCCAAGTGTATGTGTGTGTGTGTGTACTCGTGCTCACCATAGCCTAGACTTTATTAAAAATTCAGGCGATCCAGGTGCAATCACGATGCAAGGAAACCTGCGAGAAAGGGAGCCCAGACGCTCTGCAGAAGCCGAGTTAGGCCTGTTTCACACAGCGTGCGTCAGAAATGTGTGACTTCAGCCTCGCCGAACTGCAGCGTTTCATGCTTGTGGTGTTCACACATGCAGGGAAGGAACAGGGAAGTTGGACTAAAACAGCCGTTTTTGTATTTCCTCATCTCTGTGACAGAGAGAGACTTTTAAACTACAGTATATGTATATATATATATGTATATATATGTGTATATATATATATATATATATATATATATATATATATATATATATACAATATAGATACAATATAATCATCAAAACACCATCTTCACTTTCTATTCCTGCTGACAAACGCATGTCACACGTACAAAATCGGCGAGCTGCAGCACATCTAGAGAAACGTTGACTGATAGGGATGATGGGGAAATATGGCCTCTGAAAGATATGACAGAGCCTGACCATTCAGAGCTTTGTAAGGAAGGAGAAGGATTTTATATTAAACTCTGTAAACTGTATTTTAAGAAGCTAAACTTGTTGGAGTAATAAGGAATTACAATAATCCACCCTTGAATAACAAATGTGTGGACCAGTTCTTGTGCGTCTGTTTGAGACAGGATATGTCTAATTTTTGCATTATAAAGCAAGTGAAAGAAGATAGTTCTTCAAGTTTGTTTTATATGTGAGGAAAAGAGCAAATCTTGGTCAAATATTACTCCAAGGTTCCTTATAGTGCTGCTGGAGGCCAGGACAAGCCATCCAGTTAAACTATATCTTTAGAGTTTCTGAGCTGTTTGAGGCCAAGTACAGTAATTTCAGTTTTGTCTGAATTTGACATGAGAAGGTTGCAGCTCATCCATGTTTTAATGTTCTTGAGACATGCCAGAAGTTTAGTTAACTGATCAGTTTCATTGGGATTAATTGATAGATATAATTGCGTATCATCTGCATAACAATGGAAGTTAACGGAGTGATTTCTAATAATGTTTCCTAAGGGAAGGGAAAGTAGATTGACAATTGGACTGATGTTTATCACCTCACCAGACACATGACTCAAATGAATGCTAAGGTTGCTTCATATCTGCTGTGAATGGGTTTGCCGACATGTTCACCATCACAGCTTTACAAGGTGATAATCCACCAGTGTTGAATTCATAGCTTGTTGCACTGTCCCAAGTGGCCCAAATCAATCAAATCAATCAATTCATATTGCTGTAAGCCCCTAGATACAGCCTACAAGTGGCTTGGTGTACTTTTTCACTTTTTGACAGCACTAGTAGGTTTCTCAGTCTCTATTTTTTGTGCTAAATATCTGTTGTATTCTTTCAACAGCTACCAGCAAACCTCATGTCATTTGAATGAGAGCAGACCTCAGCCTGCGGGACATTTTGTGCCAAACCTATTTGTTTCAGAAGAATAATGGAGTACAGTGCTGAAATGGGAGAGTCAAGAAGCATCTCGTACTGTAGAAGAAGCTCTTATACTGGATGTTTGACTGCATATACAAAACACCCGCTTTCCTCTTCACCAGGACTAAGTGTAGTGTCAAATCCAGTCAATGGAAGACTTTGGTGATGTTGGCCTTTGTGAAACTGCTATTGCAATGTTTTTTGTTTTTTTCTGCATTTCAACATGATACTGGAAGAAGAGTAGGCAACAACATCAACACACATCCCCACATGTGAACTTGGATCTATCAAAAAAGGTCTGGAGCGGTGAGCATGAAAAGCAGACGAGCCTTCATCACTGAGGGAGAATACAGCTCGACTGAATTTGTCTTAAAAAGAAAAAATTGGTAGTTGTACAGAAACATTATGTGACCATGAAGTTGGCTTTAAGAGCCTTAGTTGTTGGTGAAATGAAGCAGCAGCAGTGGGTCTGTTCACGTATTTACCCATCGTTATCTCAGCTAGTAGTCCTCCTGATGTACATAACAAGGTTTACAAATACATAGCAAATCATATTTTCTACAACACACATCGGAATTTGTCGAACACCATGGAAATGGGACTGAACAAGCTGATAAGTACAATCAGTAGAGCAGAAGACAGCCAGCATCATGCCAAGGCAGCTGGGAGAGTGAATTTAAAGCAATTTACAGTGAAGTAACAAGCTTTCAGCAGTCGTCTGTGTAAATACTGTATTTATTTGTATAAGAGTTTATTTTTTAACAGTTGGCCATCAAAGGGAAATCAATCATTGTGTTTGATACACCAGCTGCTGCAGGAAGCTGCTCCTCAGACAGACTGTTGGTGGAAAGCCACCTTAAAACTTAATGTGACTGCTCAGCTCAACTAAAGAGAATTGGAATAAGGGACTCCATCAGCATTGGCGCTGTTAAATAACCTTTTTCAAAAAAGCTGAATTTTAAGTATAATTTTGCTTTATTACAACTTGGACTTGACTGTATTGCCCTCAGTTTATGTTAAAAAGAAAAAAGAAAAAAGAGAGTGAGCTAAAGAGAGAAGTTCAAGCCCTAGCTCAACACAAAAAAATTAGCGGGCCTCCAAAGCTGTTTGACCACCCGACAATCCCTGCTGCTGCTGTCACCTGCATGCTTCAGTGAAGACTTTGAGTACGTCAAACCAGGACAAGGCCTGAGGCAGACACAGAACACCCACATATCCCATGTGGCCTGGGAATGCCAAGAGATTTACTACTGCCACTGCGAGCCGGGCTGACCCAAGTCTGATCAGTCAGAGACATGAGCCATCAGATGATCAAACAAAACAAAACTTCAGACAAACTCATCAGGAAGAGAGAATGAGCGACCACTTCCTGCGTCTGCTTTAACCCATACACACTGGAGTTGTGTACATAGTTTTCCTGTGCAATGAGGGATTATGAGCAACATTTCAGGTGCGTTCAGTTTTAGATTCATTTCCAAAATAAAGGGCGCTGACCACAAAATGTGATAAAACTTCAAATTGATGAAATATATATTAATTTCTTTATATTATGCACTTTATTTATTTAACCATTACAGTGATGAAGTAAAGTAAATATCAGGCTACTTATTAAACCTTTTAGTACAGTAAAGGAGAAATAAAAAGGATTCTATCCCCAGAAAATAATTCCTAAAAAGCTGTCAATATCAACGAAAAATTATTTAATTTTAACGTTCTTTTATCACCTTGATTAATTACAATAATAGAGTCAAAAGTATTTAAACAATTGTGTCTCCATACTGTTTCTCTTCAAATAAAAAAAAAAACACTCAAAGTGACCCCACGTTAGCTTTTCTACCTGATGTTCTTCACAGAACTGGTATCTTACATCATGATATGTAATCAGATTTAGAGCAGGTTATCTGGATTTAGTGACTTGAAAAATTTGTATCTGGTTCAGGGTGATCCAATCCAGTGTTTCTTTGAAAAATCTGCACAAAAGGCAGATGCATTGTCTGATCCTGGACTGCAAAACGGGGTTTTCAAGACTGGATCTGTATGATGATTATTAGTTGCAATGGTGACAAAAAAAAACAACAAAATCATTCGCATCAAGATTACATTTTTTTTAAAAAAACTGAACCCTGATGTTTCCAAAGCTGTGAAAAAAAGATCCAAGTTGTGATAAACTGGAATTATCCTGTTGGAGGAGAAGTAAGAAAACCTGAAATGAAGTGAAACATTTACTAATAGATGCCATATCTGTGTTTCCCTGTTGTAAAGCATAGTAACTGTCAGTCATTTATTTATGATATTATTAGTAGCAACAGTGGCAAAATATATGAAACAATGATTTCATCACTTGAAAAGAATAATCATGTTGTTAAGAATCTTATTGGTTTATTGATGTTCTTTGTGTTGTTTCTCAAGACTCGTTCATGTATTATTCTTGACAAAAAAATGTTGTGGACTGTTTTTACTAGTCCATTTGCTTCTTTGGTATTATTGTCCTTCTGCAGATGAATGCAGCCATGAAGGACCTCTTAAATTTTAGCGGACCACGGTGGTGGTAATGCCTGTTGAAGCCCATTTATTACAAATCATAGAGTTTACTTCACATTGCAAATCATGCTGCTGTGTTTAGAAACTGGAATTCACTGTCTTTACTGTTCCAGGCATTCAGTGGATTCCATTCATTTCTGCAGGGGTGGAAAAAACAATTGGGTCACTCTTAAAACCTGCCTGAGTCTTGTAATTTCCTACAGTATGCCAGAAGATGTGTGGTATGGAAGTATTTGTATAATGGATGGGTTTGCTAATTCACTTTCAGAATAAATGGAAACCAAAGTCTGCCTGGATGATAACTTATAGATACACTGGTATGGTCCTTTAACAAAGACCAGAGCACATTTCTTCTTATTGTAACAGTTCTAACATTTTTTTCTCTAACCACTAGGCTGTAGGCATTCCTCTTACATGGCCTGTGTTTTTGTATGTCTCATTGTGCTGTATTATTATTGCAGATCAGCTGATAAGGTGTTCTGCATTGATTAACATTGTAGCATCACATTTTCACTGAGCGGAAAGAAACATGTTGCTTTCATGTTGCTCTGCTGCTGTACAGGATTTTCAGATTTATTTTTTAATTTCACATGCTTTTTGGAGGGTCAAACTTGAGTGATTAAGTAGAATGAAAGAAAGTGTTGAACTTGTTAGGTTATAAGGTAATAGCATTCATGTCTTGACTGGAGTCAGATGTAAAATTCAGTATTAATTTCTTTTGTGAATGTCCGATATTGAAATACACTATACGGAGAAAAGTATTGGACCACACCTCTTAATCATTGAATTCAGGTGTTTCATTCAGTCCCATTGCCACATGTGTATAAAATTTGGATGGATGAGCAAAAAATCCCACAGACACACAAAATCTTGTTGAAGGCCTCTCTAGAAGAGTGGAAGCTGTTATAGCTGCATAGGGGAACCAACTCCATATTGATGCCTATGGATTTAGAATGGGATGTCATAAAAGCTCCTGCAGGTGAAATGTGTAGGTGGCCCAATACTTTTGTCAATATAGTGTATCTGCAGTCAGAAGGTAATCACACAGTGATTTTTCTGTATTGATTTATATATATATATATATATTTTGAACTGGCTTTGTGTCTAACCATGGCATATTTAAAATGAAACTTGGGCAGTGTGGGTTCAACTCTAAGTTTATTTTAAAGTTTTATAATGGCATAACACATATCTTCATCCAAGGGCATAGCTTTTTTTCAGAAATGGGAAAGTTAAAAAAACAAAACAACAACTAATTAAAGTCATTATGAAATTGGCTTTCATGCTTTCCTCAGTGAATTCTATCATACAGTTTCCACCTGATACTTTCTGCTAATTTAAGTAAAATCAGAGATGAAAGCCTCCTTTTTTAGAAAAACGTGCATAGAGGGTATTAGGAATTTCTTTTACCTGAGAACTAACAGCTGAAAACTGTATGTGTGTATGTGTATATATATATATATACACATATATATATATATATATATATACACATACACACACACACACACACACACACATATATATATATATATATATATACACTCTCTCTCTCTCTCTCTCTCTCTCTCTCTCAAGCACACGCACACACACACACACACATATATACATACTTACAAACATACATACATACATACATACATAACAGTGATTTACTGTTTTTCCAAAATATAGTTAAATGCCATAAATGTCTCCTCTAACAAAACATTATACGGGAGCACCAAGGTCCCTATGAGGCGGATGGGAGAGGTGGTGGATTGGTCCAACAATCCCCAGACTTTAATTTCGAGGTCTGATGTTCACTTCCATCTAAATGTGACGGGGGGTTTTCTACACTTAACCATGTGCCCTTTTTGCCAACCCTAACCACATTCTTTTGTAGCGTAATCCCACCATATGCTTTTGTTGACATCGCAGTCATGATAGCAACATCCCAGAATGTTGACAGCAGACTGTAGCCCTCCTCTTTGGCCTGATGTAGTGTCTGAGTGTCGTGTTAACCAGGGTTTGTTGTTGTATGTGCAGAGGAACACATATCACGGGCTCATCAGATTGTAGTTTCTGCCTGTAGGTCGGGAGGAAATGGACTGGGCAGTGATCAGAGAGGTGGTCTAGGTTTGCTCTGTTAAAGGGCCCTATAACAATGAGCAGGGAGTATGACTGTCTGTGCTCCATGTTAGCTATCTGATCAGGAAGGTGTTCTGTCATTTCACTAACACAGGCCAGAGGTGGGATGTGAACTTCAGTTTATGCTTTGAGCCAATCATGATAATCAACAACTTATTATTAGAGTGGATGAGCATTTCTATCAACACCTCTCCTCTCTTGTCAACAAGAGGGGGAGAAAAATTGGGTTGTAAAAAAGTAAGGGGGGAAGTAGTAATTATGCCCTTCTATACATCACCCAGGTGATGTGTGCATGATTTATTGCCCTCTGTATACATTATCTCAAATTTTCTGTGATTTAAAGTAATTGAACAAATTAGGGGGTTTGAAGACTTCAGCAAGAAAAACACATGATCAGTTTGACTGAGGTCAGGTGACTGAGTTGCCATAACAGACTGTGTGGTGATGCTTAGTAAAGATACTCCCTCACACACTTTAAAAACTGATAGTGCTTTAACTCCACAGTCATTGCTTTTTTTTCCCATTATGCTAGTGTTAAACAAAGACTGTAACGAGCACTGTTAAGTGTCCAAAATCCTTTCTGACTGCACTATACGTCCAGGATGTGTTCGCCAAGCTACCGTACAAAGCCTGAAGTCCTGGGAGCTGCTAGTCTAGCCCTGTAAATAGGCCTTCAAGCAGCTCCAGATCTACAAGCTAGTTACCTAAAGAGTGTTCCAGGAATCATGTTGTTCTGTAGGCTGACGCAGAAGTTAGCATCACCCTGGTTCCCTCATCAAAAAGCCTACTTTTGGATTATTGCAGAAAATAAGATCTGTGGGAAACAAACATTTATGATACTCACACATTTTGTTCAGCAAGATAATCTTCACAAATGGACACCATTTTTAGGAATTCGGATGACTAAATGCCATTGCTGGAAGTGGGAAGCTAATGTTAAGCTATAAATGAACACAACGCTATCATGATATAACATCTCCCTCACAATAAGGCTGTGAAGCCGTGTTTGGTGTGGTTTCAGGTGATGACGTTCTGTAGTTTCATTTAGCTACTTGTTAGCAACTGTCTTTTTTAAAGACTGTTTAAGAGTAACCAAACCCTCAAACCACTTTTTTTTTTTAAGTTGCAAAGCAATGTACAGTATATTAGGTGTAGAGACAAAGTGGCCGCTGATTGGAGGCAAGCTGAGGGGGTCTGGATCCCGAAAGAGGAAGACATGAGCAACATCGAGCAGTTCCACATAATCTCGCTGCTCAGTGTGGAAAGTAAAATCTTCTTCAAGATTGTGGTTCAGGGTTTAACCAAGTACCTCTTGAAGAACGGGTTCATCAACACCTCAGTGCAGAAGGGAGGAGTTTCTGGAGTCCTGGGATGTCCATAACACACAGATTTGGTGACCCAGCTGATCCAGGAGGTAAAGGAAAACAGAGGGGACTCGGCAGTCCTCTGGTTAGACTTCACCAGCACCTACCGATCCATCTCCCACAAGCTTGTCGTGACCACACTGAACAGACATCATGTTCCAGAGACTATCCGGAAACTCATCCAAGTTTCGCTTCACCCTGGGAGGCAACCAGATCCCTATGGTGTCCGAAAAAACAGTCAAAAGCATAGGAAAGGTTTTTGACAGTTCCCTGAAGGACATCCCATCAGTCCAGCAGACAAGGAGCGAATTGTCATTAAAGGCTTGGATGTACCAGCAATGGTTGGGGCTTTCGAGGTCCTTGCCCTGTATGGGAGATCCACCAAACCGCAGCTTCCCCTGAGTGGCCTGACTGAAGAGTTCAAAGTCATCCGAGCCAGGGAGGTGATGATGTGTTGCGACTCCATGAACAGGAGAGTTGCTTCAGCTGGCATTCTTGTCAGGACCAGAAGGAAGGGGAAGGCACAGAAAGTGTTGGATAGAGCAAAGGCAAGGTAGCGTCACAGCATCCTAGTAGGCTCTGTGGCGGTGGGATGAGAAGGGCTGGGTAGCTGCCTTAAGCCTTGTTACGATAAAGCCTGTGTGAAAGAGAAGCGTTGACTGATCAAGGATGAGATAAGAGCTGGGGAAGAGGAGGACAGACGCTGCAGGATGGTAGGCATGCACAATCAAAGTGCCTGGACCAGGTGGAACCACGCAGAATCCCACAAGTTCACATGGTCAGAGTTCTGCAGAGCCGAACCATCTCGTATAAAATTTCTCATCTCTTCAGTCTACGACGTTCTCTCAAGCCCAGCCAACCTGCACATTTGGGACATGGCCGAGATCCCCCAGCATGTCAACTGTGCCAGAGGAGAGGCTCCTTGGAGCATATCCTCAGCTCATGTCCAAATGCACTGGATGAGGGGAGGTACCGCTGGCGCCATGAACAGGTTTTGGGTGTGTTGGCAGACACAATCTTCACAGCAATCCAGAGCAACAGGACTCATCACTTTATCACTTTCATCAGAGCTGGATAGAAAGTTCAACAACAACCCACTTCTTCGGGAGGGCTTATCGCCAATGCACGAGATTGGAAGGTCAAGGTTGACCTAAGAAGACAGCTTAAGTTTCTGGAACACATTGCAGCCACTTTGCTTTGCCCAGACATGGTTATAACATCAGAATCCACTAAGCAAGTGGTCCCGCTGGAACTCACTGTCCCCTGGGAAGATCGGATCAGGGAAGCCAACGGGTAAAAGGGCACAATATGCAGAGCTGGTGGTGGAATGCCAGACCAAGGGCTGGAGAACTCGCTGTGAACCAGTGGAGGTGGAGTGTTGAGGTTTTTCTGGTCAGTCCTTGCCACAAACGCTGAAACTCCTTGGATTCAAAGGACTGCAGTTAAGAAGAGCCACCAAAACAACCTGGAGGCAGCAGAGAAGGCCTCACTGTGGTTTTGGATCCGTAGAGGGGATCTGTGATACAGTGAGCCACTTGGACACAAGCCGGGGACTGATCACATCCGGCCGGGTCACCCGGGCGAGGGTGTCTGATGATCAAAGACCCGAAGCACCCAATGACCCCGGGTTCATCACCAAGGATGTGTCCAAGAAGCACTGTTCGGTGTATACTGGAACAATATGCTTATTTAGTAGTGTTGTTAAATGATTCAGGTCCAACTCTTGACATTTGACTGCAGAGTATTAAAATTCTACATATTGTGTATAAATATACATAGTGACTGCCCTCTAAAGGTTGAAACCTGCTATTGCAATTGAATTTTGCTATTGGCTGTTCCTGGTAGCAGAAGCCTGCCTTCATCACCAACAGAGCCCCCTGTCACCACCCCGTCACTGCCCTCTCACCAACCGACTATTTTGTGTGTGTGCCAGGGAGTAGGGAGGCAGCACAATTGAGTGACTGGCCGTGTCTTAGTCACCCCACCCCCCAGGACCTGCACATGTTTTAGCCTTTAATGGCATTCTAGGGAGGAGGTACTCAAGACAAAAGAGGGGGTTCAGTTTCCCTTTAAAACAGAAATTCAAGACGAGGGAACCGGAGGTGCTTAAATGCTAACTCAGACGTTTTAGATCTCTTTCTGGCTGGCCTCTGTAGGACTAGTCATCACTATGAAGACAGGACTTTAGGTACTGTGCAGAGGGCTAGCTGTCAAACCTCAATTCTTTTTTGTTTTTTTAGTTATTTGTTAAAATATTTTGGGAGCACTCAGTACAGATAAATGCTAAGTACCAAAAGCTGTAATGGAATGTCAGATTTGTTATTGTGTTTTCTGTGATCATAAATTTTGGAAAACCTGGTGCAGCTGCTTGTACTTTGTGAACATTTACCGTTTAACAGCTTTGAGTCAATGAAAAATGAAAAAGATTATTGTATTTCTTAGAATAAATTAGCAAAAGGCACTATTGTATTGGTATCAGCAGTTTCCCCAGCTTCTTGCCTTTGTGCTCCAGCTAAACAGTTGATGTGGATTATGATATTTTGTAGAGAGATGAAACTGATGTTGACCTTAACATATGACTCTATGGAAGACCCCAGGAGTTTGTAATATACCTGCTTCTTTTTTCCATTAACTTTTATTGTGAATTTACAAGGAGTGGGGCTGGATCATATTTTGTATGACACTGTATACCACAAACCACAAAATATATCATGGTGCATAATACATTCTGATACATATTTTGGGCAAATACACAAATCAAACATCCGTCCAAAAAACCTTGAAAAATCCAAACCTGAGACCTCCACAGGTATTAAACAGTATGGCACAATCTTAGAGAAGACACATTTACATCATCTGATATATTTATTATTTATTATTGTCATCTCTATCGTGGGGTAGCCCCATAAAAAGTGTATTGAGTAGATCTGATCATTCGTGTTCAGTGACAGAATATCCTCTTTATAACTTCTGATTTTGCATCAGACAAAATAACAGTGACCCTCAGCATTAATAGTATAGTTCGTATTTAGATTGTGACAGAAAAAGGCAGCAAGCACTTTTCATTTTTCTTCAAAGCTTTCGTTATTGATGTGGTACTGGTGAGCTTAATCCATATCACCTTGCTTGTTGATGTATGTGTGTGTGTGCATCTGTATAGCTGTCATGCACACACAAAGGGTTAACTGGCAGAAAATATGTCACGAGGAAAAGAAGCACTTTCTTCAAAATGTCAAAGTGTGACACCTTACATTATTATGATTTGGACTGAGTAGGGGTCGCCACAGTTTTCATCAGCTTATCTTTATAGAGTAAACGTGATGTTTTATACCCAATGCTGATGGATCTTTAAGTGACAAATCAATACAGCAAAGCTAAAGTTAAACCATTTGAAACCTGGATTGACATCAGTTGTCTTGTGTTGCATTTGGACGTCTTTCACAAGTGCTGAAACCTGTGCAAACTGGTTTGTTTTATTTTGAAAACATAGAAAAAAGACAATGAACAACCTGGCAAGAAATCATTAGAAATTTTGAAAAATTAGGAAACCGTTTCCTGATAAATGTATTCATAATTATTATTATTATGTATTTAGATAAACCATATGTTATATGGGGGGATCGTTTTTAGTGCTTTTTTAAAAACATTTCCCTGTTTGGTTTAGGTTTTTTTTGTTTGTTTTTTTTATTTTTTATTTTTTTTATTTCTTGCTAGTATTTTCTTCTTATGTTCTTGGAAGCAATGAGGACAACAATAGCTATCGCATAGGTGGGTTTAAAAATGTCATTTTTTCCTATTATTTGTTTCCCAAATAATTCCTACCATCTCACCATTGTTAGTTTAGATGCAGCTCATTTCTATCAGTTGCTTTATTTTCTCTTTTCCAAATGTTGTCTCAAGAACCAAAAGATCAAACATGTAGAATCTGTTACCTTATCACAAGCAGTGTTTTTTTCTATAAATGATTATCCAAATACATTTGATACAAATGTAGTGTATGCTAGCATCAACTTGTATATGATAAGATCATTTTACCTTTGTTTTAATGAAGTATTTCAACAAGTATTGCTTTACTTCCTTCTTTGAATTGTTTTTGTGTATCAGATCGAATCATGTTTCTGTTCTTATTCAGTTCCATTGAGGAAAAACCGATTGTGTTATAAGGGACATTGCATGCCTTTTTTTGTACAAAATTTCTGGTATTGTAACCGTGAAAAAGATGACCTTTGGGTTGTGATGATTCCGCAAACCTATTTCTGACCATGGCATTGCTATCTGTTGCTTTATTTTCAGCTTCAGTCATTGAAGTGGGAATAAAATGTATGTACAGAAGGTTGTTGACTTTATATACTTCTTTGTAATGCATCTAAATGTAGAGTGTGCTAGCATTAGTTTGGACTGTACTGTACTGTTCATTAGCATTGTGCAGCAGCTTGTCAAAGTGTCAAAGCCATACATTTTGCTTCTGCAGGAGTCAAAATCCTCGCCTACACTCCTGTATAAACAAGTACGTTCTTGATGCAGTCAGACGATGGACATATTGGCACAAGGAGCGTCCTCATTCTTCTTTCAATCTTCTACGTGCCGTTCACACTGTCTTACTCAACTACTCTGAGAGGAGTTCAAAAGTCAAACATATTTAATATGAAGTTTTCCAGGTGACCCTCTCTAGTCTAACTTGAGCTTCTCCAGGTTTAAGAACATCATGAGGTCTTTGACCCAGAGAGATGCTTTGGGGGCAAGTGATGACTCCTGCACTGCATGCTAATAAGGATGCAAAGGCAATACTGTCTTATGTTTTCCTCCTCATTGTTTGATGGTCTGGTAATACTCTAAAAATGTCCATCTCTGCACATGTTGTAAGTACAGTGTTAAAAGCCTCAGCAAGGTGCGAGGAGATGGCTGTGAATAACCTTGTAGACAGGACAAGAACAAAACATATGTATCATGTTTGCAGGTGACAAATGACATCTGTTACAGTTAACACTGGAATATATTTTGGTGAGTCTGGAGTTGGTGGGATAGATGCGATGAACAACTTTAAATGGTATCAGATTAAGCTTGAAACAGACGTACTGTAATTCACTTGAATTAATTTATCATCCTGATGTTTGTCATCTATAACTATACCAAGTTCATCTTTTTAGTCTTTTTTTTAATCAAAAGCAATTAGCCTAATTAGATTACCACAAAATAATTGCCACAACCTTGAGTCTTTGGGGTCCCTGAGGGTCTGGGACCCTGCCCAACAGTCATTTTTGCCAGCCTTATGCATCTAAAAACATGTTATATGTAATTTTGCTCCTTTAATACTACACCCGTCTATTTTTTCTGTGTAAGTAGGCAGGCACCGGGGAGGGAGCTGGAGGCTCCGCCACTCACTGATCACTCCCCTGTCCTCAGTCCCCCCCAGCTCCACCAATGGCACCCTCCCTAAATCGCTAGCTGGAGAACCACCATGCAAATCCATTCTTTGCAGCTTATATTTTGGATTGATTCGCAAGTTGCAGCAATTTCTTGAAGATGCGAGTCTTTATAAAGCTGTGAAAAGGGTCGGGAGAGGATAACACAGAGGAAAATACACGGACACCAATCGAATTCATCTGCCAACCGCTGGGTGAGAGGACTAACGCTACTCTGCTAGTTACCTAGCTAGTTTACCAGCTAACAATGCATACTCGATGTCTTCAAGCGGCTCTGTAGCATGTAATGCTGCTTGTTTTCTTCGACGGTGGGATAACATTACTACATTGACTTAGGTGTGTATGGTGAACGCTATATAGCCTGGTAGATAACATTCGGTCAGGCCAGGAATACTCCAGCCAGCGTCAACGCCTGACAGTTTAGCTCGTTTGTCGCAGTCAGTGTTACATTACTACTAGCATGCTAACGCTAGCCAACTAGCTTGTTAACTGTGTCGTAAAGCTAAGCTGTCTCCGTGTGAAGAACGGTCCCTTTCAAGAGAACAACAGTGACAGACGCAATGAGGTTATGATAAATAGGCATGCTATTTTGACATGGAGAGCGGTAATTGTTTGGGGTGGTCATTCAGACGGTTAACTAAGCTTTTTCTGTGAAATGACAGCACCACTGCGTCCCCTGCCCAGGACACGGAGGACATGCTAAATCCCGTGTACTTACACTGTGGTGGCACTTGTTCATGCTTTTCTTATCAGCAGAGATGTTTGAGTTAGCAGACCCCCAGTGATCAGGGTCAGGTTGTTGTGAATTCGGCATATTGCTACTTATTAGTCAGTATAATGTTTCTTCCTTTTAAAATTATGAAATAGTTCATGAGGCTTTATACTTATTTTTTTTATTCAAGTGACCGCAGTATATTAGTGGCATAAACTGGATTTATAAGTAGCACGAATTACAAGTACAAACAAAAATAACAAGATAATAATTTCAATAAAGATTTTCAGGCCAAACTTGCAAAATATACCTAAAAGCAAAATGCATAAGTACCAAGTGGCCACACTAACTTTTCATAAACATTTATGTTAATTTTCTTGTCTTCACAGATCTCAAATGCTAGATTTTGCAACACAGTGTTACTCATTATCACAGAGAGATGTGGGGTTTAAAAAAAGACATTTTTGTTCTTTGTTTTAAACCCAGGCAGTAGGCTGATACAATGGAAACCGCTTTTAGCAGTGAGAGGGATCAACACGTCCATGTACAGGCCTATGTGTTAAAAAGCCTGGGACAGAATCAAATTGAGGTGATTCCATCCTTCTTTTTCTGAGGGCTTTCCAAGAAGCTCATCTGTCCTGGTGCTTTTTGTTGCAGAAGAAGCAACAAAGATGCCTGAGGTTCGAGACCTTTCTGAAGCTTTGCCAGAGATGCCCATGGACCCAATTACTGGAGTTGGGGTGGTAGCCTCCAGGAACAGGGCACCCACTGGGTATGATGTGGTAAGTTTCTGAACACAACTCAGGACAGATAAAAAGCTTGTTTATAAAGCTGAGAAAACAGTCATCAGTTTTTATTACATAGCCAAAAATAATTGTTGAATCTCCAATCATGACCACCACAATAACTAAAAATATACATCTCAATGTACCTTCTATGACAGAGCTTAAAACCATTTGAATCACTGACTGTGTGATGAGACACAAGTTTAAACCCCCATACTAACATGTTTTGTTTTGTTTTGTTTTTTTTGCTTCTTACCTATGATCTCATAGGTAAGAAGCAAAAAAAATAAGCCAGATAAGTCAGAGTTTACAGTGGACCTGGGTACAATTATTTTTCTAGCCACAAATTAGTTATTTATGGTTTCCAAATTTTAGATTTGGAGCTTTTTAAATAATAATCAGTAAGTGTGTGCTCATAAATCATCTTTAGAACCTGTCAAAAACTTTTCTGCCGTAGGGTAGAGAATGCAGACAGAATTGTGAAATTTTGTAATGAAATTAAATCAGCTGTAAAACACAGAATTTGGTGGAATTTTCCAAAATGTGGATGCAAGATGGAAGGTTGATGTAAAAGGTCTGAGACAGGTTAAAAGAATAATGTGAAATCAAATATTGTATTTTCTTCCTCAGTTTGCTGACTTGTCTGCCTCCAGGTCTCTACAACAACAGATGGCCTAGATGCTGACCTGTGGAAAGATGGCCTTTTCAAATCCAAGGTGACCCGGTACCTCTGCTTCACCAGGGTCTTCTCTAAAGAAAATGTAAGTTCATTAACCTTAACAACTAGGGATGTCCTAATATCAACTAAAACATCAGATCGAGGGCCCATCAAGGCATTTTTTTGACAGATAAGGATCGGGAATATGTAGCCTATAGAGACTTTGTTTTATATCAGCTGTCACAGAGATGCTTTAATTAAATGCAAAGCAATGTGGAGTGCAGCCTTCATTCCTCTGCTCCCCTAAGCTGTCCATCTCCCCTCTCTGCTGAACTTATGGGCAGTAGCTGAGCCCTGCCTGTCTCTAAACGCCACAAACCATAAACAAAAACGCATTATCAAGACTGATTATTTAGGTTATTTTCTGCAGTCTGAGCACTTGTTTTGTTTCAGCTAAGCATGAGAGTCTCACGTTTAGCCTTTTGCGCTGTTTCTCTGGTCTGTCACTGAGTAGAGACAGACAACTATGCTAAGTTTACGACAACCTCACTCACCACGCCACTGCAGGTACACAAGCCTTGCAAAAAAACTCCCAACATGGTTTATTTATTAATGAAGTATAATCTGCTCCAAAAGATGTGCAGATGACAAAAATAAACACTCAGCAGACTACAGTTCATTCAAGTTACTGAGACAGGCTGCCAGAGCAACAAACATTGGACTCTTAAAGGGACAGAGACATTCTCTCGAAACAGCGATGAGGCCAACACAATTAAAGTTAGGGTTTGTCATTTTATACTTTATTTTGTAAAGTAAATGAATGAAAAATGAATAAATAATAATAATAATAATAATGATAATAATAGGCTAATACATTTTTTTAAAATGGAAAAGAACAACTTAAATGTTTTTTTTTTATAACTTCACAGAAGCCTACTTAAAGTATGCACTGTGCAGCTGTATTATCTAAGAAAATACAAGTATCAGATCGGGACTCTGAATGGGCAGATACTCAATGTCAAATGACTCAGATCAGGAACAAAAAAGCATCATGGGACATCCCTATCAAAATCATTATACAGAAAGTATGTGATTGAATCGCTGGTGAGGTCATTCCCTGCTTTATTCCCATTTCTCCTTCTGTTTTTCCCCATTCTCTTTCCTTCCCATCACTTATCTCCCTCTCTCCCCTGTCCTCTATACCTTTTTTCTATAGAGCCATCTGGGCAATGTTCTGGTGGACATGAAGCTGATCGATATAAAGGACACTCTGCCTGTGGGTTTCATCCCCATCCAGGAGACTGTTGACACTCGTAAGTAATCTGGTCTGATAAAAAGGCACTGCAAGCATCACTGAGTGGCAACAGTGTTGGTCTGAAAGTGATTACAATTAAATCTTTAAATGCCCCAAAAAGTCGGGCCCAATAATAAGGACTGCTGTATTAGTCTGCTGAGAACCTCTCTGACAGTAATGTGTAGTTAATGAGAAAACTGTTGACAGTGGAGTGACTTTAGTCTTTCTGTCTGTCGTTTGTGTGTCCCGCAGAGGAGCAGGCCTTCAGGAAGAGGCGGCTCTGCATCAAATTTATTCCACGGGACTCCACAGAGGCAGCCATCTGTGACATCCGCATCCTGGGACGCTCCAAACAGGCCCCGCCTCAGTACACATTTATAGGGTAAGCAGCTTGGGATCCAGTGATGGAATTAAATTACTCAAAACAAGTTTTGCTTTTGATTTTAGCGGTAAAAATTAAAGACAAACTGAATTTCCCTTCTGTTAATATAGTAAACAGAAATTCCCTTGTGGGGTTAAAGTGAAAGCTGTAAACGTGTCTTTAACACCAGAGGCTGCAGTAATTTCACAAAACATATTTACATGAATTATGCAGCATGACTGTATCAGTAACAGCTTTCAGTGTGTCTACATCACCTGCACTCGTCTATAATAGTTACACTGAGGGTTTAGAGAACAGCATAACTTCTTCGACAGCTTCCAACAGCCCACCATCACTCCAAGTCAGAGAACGAGTGAAATCAAAGCAGGGCAGTTGGACTGGGGCACCAGGCTGCCAAATCACTAAATCTGCCCCTGATAATAAGGAGAGCAGTTGGATGAGAGGTCTGTCACTGCCTTGCTCCCAGTTTGCTCTGATGGATCTAACAATCAACTGTGTGATCAGCCAGGTGTGATTGTTTTTATTAGGCCCACTTTTTGTCACTCTTTAAAAATAGTAAAATTAATTACTTGGGCTCAGATACTTTGGCTCGGACAGGAATGTGTGGCACGAGCTTTGCTCTAGTATCCAAATGTGCACAGTCTGTATTCAGGTATGTTTCCTAAAAACAAAACAATAACTATTTTTGCACTTTTTCAGTATTCACTGCTGTTGGATGTTGGGGGGGCCCTTACCCCCGGTCCTCCGTGGAGATTACGCGCGTGGTAGGGGGCTCTAAATTGGGGGCTCTAATCAGGAGAAATGCGGGAGAGATATAAAAAGAGAGATAGAAAAAGGGAGGTATCCCGGGAAAATTGGGAGGGTTGGCAAGTGTGCTTCTACCTCCTAAGGAGAAAGATACAGTGTTCAATTCAAATGGAATTTCTTTTGTTTAATGAACATAAGGAGGCCCCATCTACCAGATCCGGTCAGCTGACCTTAAAGGAAAGATCAGGTCATAGAAATCAACAAAAATCATGGTGTTCGTGAAATTCAGTAGTCCCAACTCACACCTATCACCCTGTCTGAGCATGACATCATGAGAGCTTTTAACTGTGTGGACACAGGGCTTGGATGAGACAGTATAAGGGAGATACACCAGATACACCAGGCCAGTACTGCGAGGCTCAGGAGGAGGCCAAGGGGATCCTATATGAAGACGTGCCTCACACTCCCAATCTATTATTCACTGTTAAAGTCTTTCTTTCTTTCTCTGTCTGTCTGTCTTTCTTTCTTTCTTTCTTTCCTTTTTCTTTTCTTTTGTTTTCTTTTTTAATGCACCAAGGAAGGACAGTATTTATTTCATTGAAAATAATTTTTGATGGTTTCATGTGACTAATAAATTGATGGACTAATAGTACTAATGAGATTGTGAGATGAAACTTGTACACAAATCTTGAGGCAATGGAGAAAAAAAATGAAGTTGACATGCTTCATGTTAAGATGCAACTTTTCTATATTATCTGAATACATTTTTCAGCTCTTTCGCTCATTAATATTATTAACTTTTTTTAACAGAGAGCTCAACAACATGGGAATCTGGTATCGCATGGGGAACGTACCTCGGGCCCAGGACTCCGCACTTGCACCAACCACCAACAACATTCAGAATGTGAACTCCTCCTCCAGCTCAGCTCCAGCAGTTGCAGCAGCTTCTATGCCCAAGTATGTCTGCTCTAACAATCTGTTTGTACGTGTGTGACCTCACAAACATTTAATGTATCCTCACTTTTCGAGCTAGCTTACATGCATCCTGCATTTACAGACATGGCTAAGAGACACTCTACTCCACTCGTATAAAAGGAAAGAGGATGTTCACTGTACTAAAAAACATTGCCTAAAGGGAAAGGAAACAGATCTATCTTTAGACCACAGTGAAGTAGAAAAAGGAGACACTTTCAGACAGAAAAAAAAAGAAAAGTAGTGCTGTTGAAAAAAAGAGGAATGTTGTCTGCTGTAGAGTTATGGTACATTAATTCTCGAAATATACATTGTGTTCTTGAAACTACCAAGGTTGCATGCCACAGTCACCAATCCCATTCGAACTGGCTCCATGGGCAGAACTTCATGTTAAAATTTCATGTGGTTTGATGACATGTACATGTAATACAGTGGGTTGCTGTATGTTTAGCATAAGAGGAAATGTTAGTGATTGATTAGGGAAGTCCCAATCATGCTTTTTGCTCCAAATCGCAATCTGATTTATTTGATATTGAATATCTGCTGAAACTGAGCCCTGATCAGATACTTGTATTTACCTGAATAATACCGCTGTTTAAAAAATGACCAATAAACCTGCTTTCTACTTTCTACATACCTCAGGTACTTTAAAGTTATTTAAATCAATCAAGTGTATACACTTGACTGTTTAATAACTCTACAGTGCAATAGAAACAAAATGTCTGCGTCCAAATAGGTTTTTTATTTTTATTTTATTTCAGTAAACCAAATAAAAATGTTTTTATATTTCTCTTATCTCAATAGTGCTGCATTTGTTTTCAACAAAATAACAGAGTAAACAAAGTAAAATGTGTCTTCAGAAATTGCTTTCACATCCACTCAGTGCAGCATTGTATAAAAGTACAGAACATTATCATTATAATAATATAATCACAATTCCACAAGTGTTATAGTAGTAGTATAGTAGTGTTACAGCAGAATTCTAACATTATCAGTCACAAAAAAACAAAAAAATGATCACTATTCTGCTTATTAAACCAAGATTGTACAACTTGTTCATTAAAAATGATCAATAAAAATGTCAGTTCCACTTAAAGTGGTGAAGCAGCTTCAGTTGAACATGAAAAAAATCAGTTAATACTTATTGAAGTAGCAGGATTACAATAAAACCTGAATATCTGCAGCAAATCCTGTTCTTCATTTACCACACCTGCATAACTGCGGACATAAACAAAAGATTTGGCAGGACACATGCTCAAAATAACTGATCCTGATTAAAATATGTGTTGATTGGGCCTGATACCGATCCTTCCAATCCGATTGGAACATACCTATAATGGATTCCTTATAGGCTCTCAGCTTGTGGTGAAAGTGAAGGCAGGAGAGAAATCAATACACTCGAAGAGCCATGTCCTGCAGTCCATTCCTCTGTACCAGCTCCATGTTTAACCCTCATGTTTTCCTCTAGTTTAATAACATTATTTAACCTTGGGGTTAATCTGACCTCAGCAATTTAAACCTCCAGAAAATGATTATAATCAAAATTGTTGCCCAGGTTTATATTTCAGGTACATACAGTTTCTTTGCTGACTACCTAAATAGCTCTTTAAATGAAATATATTTAAAGCCTTACATTGTTGGAAGGTAATGTATCTGCTGGGCAGTGTTGGGCAAGCTACTTTAAATTAGTAACTTAGTTACAGTTACTAGTTACTTCTTTCAAAAGTAACTCAGTTACTTTAAGTTACTCGTTACTTCCAAGGTAACTAGTTACTAGGGAAAGTAACTTTTTTTTTTTACTCTAAATTATCTTATTAATGCACACACTTTATTTTGGGGTTGATGTGGCATAGTGTTTGACAAAACAACTGTAAAATTTGATCATTGTACCCAGTATCACTATCACTACGATGCAGTGCATCAACAAAACACAACATACCGTATATTTTGAAACTTTTGATAGATGTTTCAGCAGATTCGAGTTGCTGGTCTTTGATGAGGATAGTGTTTTCGAACCTACACACAGATTGCAGGTCACCACAATATTCCTCTCGTCTTTCGCCGTAACAAAGGAAAAATAATGTCCATATTTCCACGTAAGAAATCCCATGCCTGGACTGCCGTCGACTGCCGCCATTGTTGTTTTCATTTATTGACGCGGACGTGACGTCGCCGTGTCACGTGACGTCCGCGTCACGTCCACCACGGAAACTATATTCCTGAGTTATGCACGTGAAGTAACGGGTAACGAGCCTGTTTAAATCACAGTAACGATAAACGCGTGACTGATTTTGACAAAGTAATTAGTTACTGTAATCGTTACCGTAAAAGTAACGTAGTTACTGTAATGCGTTACTTAGTAACGCGTTAGTCCCAAAACTGCTGTTGGGGGTTGAAAGATGACAGGACGATCAGCACTAAAAGTCTCTTTCTCAATATCAGTGGTTGTCACACTACTATGGGTATTCTCAGGTAGATTAGGGCCCTAAAGCAGAGGGATTACAAAATTGCACGTTATAGTGGCCTAAATATCATCCTGACAATCAAAAAAATATGTGTGTAAAATACTGATACTTCTTATATGTTTTATACAGCTTAAACAGCTCATGGTCAACTGACCCCAAAGAACACAAATGTGTGCAAATTGTATACAGGACATTGCAATCATATGATCATGTTATTTAATATTTACCTACTTGTCCGTATTTAATTAAATCAAATTGACCTCAAGTCTAATCGGGTTAAAAGTGTTTGTCAGCATAACTGAGTAAAAACTTTTACTTTGCTTTTTTTGGGGAGTAAAATCAGCAGCAGGGGACAGATGCATAGAATCATTGTTTTGTCTCCATTGAATTAACCAGATGCTGTTTTTAATTTTGCTTTGTCACCAAGGCATATTTCCATGACCCTCCCAGCCAGCTTTAGAGGGAAGAACACTACCAGACCAGACTATGAGCACCAGAACTCCAACCTGTATGCTATCTCAGGTCAGCACGCTGTCTTCTCCATTCTCTCCGCAAAATCAAAAATCTTAAAATGGGCCAATAAAACTCCTGCCACACATGGCAGTGTTAGTGTGTATAAAAATAAAGTTAAAAAACTACAATTTACTCCTTGGCTTCAACATAACGATGGGTGTAAGAACATCAAACTGGGAACAACGAACTGCAGAGGTACAACATATTAGCAGAGCTAGCAAGCGAAGCTAACAAGCACAAGCGGCACTCTGACAGTTTGGTATTTCCTGACCTTGAAATCTACAAGGCTTATTTGAAGCATGTTTGTATTATCTCCACTCATACAACTATTTCTACCTCTCTCTCCCCATTTATCTGATTACCTATTATCACCAATTGCTAATTCATGTGTGTTCCTCATGAAGTAAAAGGAGGGTGATATGTGTCTGCACGTATGCAAACGTTATCTCTTGACACGTGTTGGTGTGTATATGTGCGTGTGTGTGACTGGAGTCTCCCTCTTGGCTGTACAGCTGTGCTCCCCTACTGTGAGCCCCCTGTGCTGGCCTGGCCTGCTGGTGGCCCTGACGTCTGCATGCGTGCTAGCCGGGGGACTTGCTTGGTCACTTTCTTCATCCACATCCACCACTCTCATCATCGTCTTCATTGTTATTAGTAATCTTCACTACCTCGGCTTTCACTTGTTTTCTTCACCATCACTCTTTAAGCATCCCTCTTACAAACCTTGCCACCTTCTTAAAGAATTTTGCCTCAATGATTTTTAATAATCAAATTATTTAATTTACTCGTATTTAATCGTTTCAGCCCTAGTTAAAACTTTAAAACTTTATATGGAAAAAAACCTGAATTGTTGAATATTCATATTTAACGGCTGAATCGGATTCGACAGGCATAATTGTGAGTCAGGTACAGCCAAAAAATGGGGTATGGAAAGAAATTTATTAACCTCATTCATTTACAGCTTTGTACACATGTGTCTAAAGCAGACACTCTTAAATTAAGTATCTCCTGGCAGTACAAAGTAAAAATCAGGCCCGTCAGCAGCACTGCTGGACAGAATCCAAGGGGAACACTGTTTGTGATTAGATGTGTTCTGTGTTGTGTTACTTCTGTGCTGCTACTGTAATAGACACATTTACTGAGCCTTTTTTGAATTGTCTCTTTCAGCTATGGATGGAGTGCCTTTCATGATCTCTGAGAAGTTTGCCTGTGCCTCATCTGATGTAAGTTACCTACACTGAGTCTTTAACCCCTTGGTGGCAAGTTGACCTGGTCATAGGTTTGCCAAAAGATGCAGTGAATAACTTGAGGTGCAAGTAAATCATTGCCTGATGAAGTTACATAACAGTTAGGTGCACCAATGATACCAATGTAGACATTTTGTCTGAAGCCCTGCAGCAGTGTTAAAGCATGCTATAACCTGTAAGACTCTCCTGTTTGGCTGTCAGATACTCTGTAGTTGAAAGAAAATAACTGTACAGAAACACCAAAGTTCTTGAAGCAAGTTGAACTTGCTCACATAAGTGGACAGCTAACCAACAAACTAACCCTTGCTGCTATATATGTTCAGCTGCAGCAGGTGGATCTGATGGGCATCACCATCAAGTCACTGGCTGAGATTGAGAAAGAGGTGAGTAGACAAATGGTATGAATTTAAAGTACTGCTAACATTATAATATATATCATATGACATATTGGAGAATTTCAGTTTATAACAAACTAATGTAATTTTCATTACTTTATCAGTACAGTACAGTACAGTACAGTACAGTACAGTATTCACCAAAGTATGGGCTATTGCATTAACAAGGTCAGACTGCAGAATGTATATAAAGACAGATGACACGCCCCCACTTACCCCCTCTACGCTTACGTGAGGGTAAAATATCCCAGTTACAGTCGCTGCCATCTTGCGATGGTGATATCATTCGGAGCTGGAGTCTGCCAATAGCGAAATGTTACATTTTGGGGTAACTGTCATGTTGTCCATCTTTATTTACCCCTTTATATAGAGGTCAAACTGAAATTGGACACACCTGAAATGGTTATAGTACACTGCAATATATGTTATGAACAGGAATGACACTTAAACTGCAGGGTTGGGCTTTGCTATGAGTGGAAAACACTGGCTGTTAAAGTGAAAAACATTTACAGCAGCAGATGATGGAGAGACCTGGTGGTGGTATAAATTCACATTGCTTTTTCAGTAATTGTTTCTGTAATTACACACTGTGTCCAGCAGATGGAAGTGAGCTCCTTATGTTTGATGTATCGTGTTGTTGAAAAACCCCAAATGATTTGATGAATTCAGAGTAAACTTGGATGATTTTGGCCTGAGCACATTACAAAGTACTAATGTTTGAATGTCCTTCTGTCAGTATGATTACAGTTTCCGCACAGAGCACAGTGCAGCAGCTCGCCTCCCTCCCAGTCCAACAAGGACCTCCCTGAGCTCTGAGGCCTGAGGACCTCCTCCTGACCACCCTAACATGGCTCTCCCTACAGATACCAGCAGGAGAAACCTGCACACAACTACTGAGGACCTGCCCACATCAAAGAAGACAGAAAAAAAAAACACAAAAAGATGTTGCTTTCTAAAGGAAGCTGGAAACACTGAAAGATGAGCAGAGCACTGAGGGGCTCTGCTGGCTGAAACCACTATGTACAACATTTTAAAATGAGATGGATTACCCATTGTTGGAAAAACAGACCTTTTTTTTCTCAAGGAAATTTAAAGGAGTCTCACTGATACGATTTTAAAACATGTTTCTTTTCTCAAAACAATGGCAGAGTGTTATTGCCTGTGATACAGATAACCATGTCCCACCTGGGGAACTTGGATGAAAAGGATTCTTTGGTGTTTTGGAGGCCAGCTGTTAGGCCTTTGCTCTGAAAAGGAATAAGAAGCTGTGAGCAGCCACCATGTTCATGGCACAGCTGCTGCTCTGTCACTAGCCTGGATCATGGCACTAGGAGACATCCCACTTCATGTGTTGGAAATCCTAAAGGAACTGTCCTGCCATAGGATGTAGTTACTGCTTATTTGGAGAAGAATGGTTGCCATTGTTCCTACTGGTGTGGCTGTGAGTGCACTTTGGGAATGTCACTGTGCTTCATGTTTGCCACAGATACTTTGTTAACCACTCCTTCACTGTGTGTACAGGAGCCTGCAGCTGGGCTCACATATTTAACCACTCTTACTCTTTATGTACTGAGAGACACCAGGACACAGGTTACACTGCTGGACCCCTCCAGCCACTATCCTTTTTTCTTTGCTCCTTTTTAGCTCAAACATTCCTCCTGCAGGTGTTTCGTGTCCTTCACCTTGTTTAACCCAAATGAGTTTCAGTCACAATTTTTTAGCCGTCCGTTTGAGTTTTTGTCAGCACAGCTGTCTCCATGGGCAGTGTGACCCATCACTACAAAATTAGATGAGAGTTACGGATGAAACCGGGGGGCCGTACCACAAAGGTTAATGTCTTAGCGAGGTATGTTAAGTCCTACGAAGGTGGCTGTCTGGCCACATTGCCATGGCAACTGATGCTGCAAACGTAACCTGGTCAGGAGCAGGTTGTGTTCCAAGTCTCAGCTTGAAATCAGCTGAAAAGCCCCTTGCATCTTCTGAGTAGCATCACTCTTTAATCAGTGTCAGCATATGAGATACATACAGATTCTCAGCTGAGGGAAAATGTTATAAATACACTATTAAACATTTTGAGCCATAATTTTACTTACTGAACGTACTGAAACTTACTGAATGCATCGCGTCATGTTTTTTTTTTTTTTCTGTGAACAGGAACTTTAAGTTTTCAGTGATGCAGAAAATCATAGCAAGAATACTGTTTTATTTGATTCATGTGGTTGTTGTTGCTCTTAGTGAACTGCTGAATGTGTCTGTAGTGTTCTTGTCCACAGTGATTCTATAAGAAGCTTCTATAAAATTACAGGTAGCATTAAATATTAACACTTCACTCTTTTTTTTTAATAAGGATGACCGTTACCTGCATATAAAAATCTCTTCCTTTAGATCATACCATGTTGTTATCACTGTGGGTTATGTTTATATGCTTAGTTTTGATTTGCTGCAGTGTATTTTACATTGCTGGTATATTACAGCTGATTATTCTATTGATATTTACCACAGACAATATTCAATAAGTAAAATTAATTTCACTTTGAATTGTCCAAAAACTACAGCGATTTATGTCTCCTTTAATACTGGACAGAGTCAATCTGCTGCATCAGTTTTAAAGTTTTAGAGCTGCAGGATGAGCTGCTGTTAGTTAGAAATAAACAGAGTGACAAAATAAATATTACATTCACCTGTGCATTCATACATGTAGGCATTTTCTGCCAGCGCCCCTCTCTCGCTTTCATTTAAGCAACAGTGTAGCTTTTTATGGTAGGCCTCATACATTTAATATTCTTTGAAGGCAGAAGTAGGCGGCATGTGATTGATCATTTTTAAGTATCAAATGATGCACTGAACGCATCTGTAAACACGCTCTGGGCCTGAAGCATTAAGCGTGAGTTAACAGAGACGGGAGATAAGCATGGTCACCAACTATGCTCAAGGTTCCTGTTAGCTCAGAGCAAGGCTGCAGGGTTTGTCCAGCAGCTCAGTCAAAGAGAGTCTGGCTCTGATGAACTGGCTTTGTGGTGCAGCCCTCTGGGCTCTATGAATTCCTTCTGGCTGCTGTTACCCTAGCCTCTGCAACTCCACAATCTACACTTTACTCTCCATGTTTAGTGTCTACTACAGACAATAATACAGAAAACCACAGCTCCCACTGAAATCACCTGGAGCTTATGGGAAATTGTGTTAAAATCATCCTAACTATTCATTATAACATGTTACTTTTTTTAAGTACAGTGCTTAAGAAACAAATATGTTGCAGGAGAAATGTTACAAATTGTAGTTGGCTCATGGCGTATGAACAAATGCAAAGTGCTCTTTTTTTGTTCAAGTACATTGGTTACATGTGAAAAACTTTGTGCCTAAAGTGCATGTTTAGGTCTTCAGTTTAGCTTGTTTTCCTATGACCCTTTTAAACCAACTTTTACCTGTCGTTAAGCTCAAACCTGCTTTAAGATTTATTTTTTACCCATTTGACATGTGAACTCAACTCCAAACCACTAGAGTCGAGCTTTAATGAGACTCATGGGACTTTGACGCCAAGACGGGATCAGTGGTGGGTCTGAGGAGGAGTTGAAGTCTGTGAACCACACTGACTTTTCACTTGTCCACAGTTAGCACTGTCCAGCAACACTGCAACACTGGCTTCAAAGTGGCTCCAACACTGGCTTCTCATTAGAGGAACAGTCATGTGAAAACAACAATTTAACAATTTACCTTGAACCAATTTTATCAGGACATATATATATATATATATATATAAGGTCAGGACAAAATGACTTTTTCAGACTGCAGTCAAGATGTAGTGTGAAACATGGAATCATACGACCATGAACAAAGGTAGCCCAAAATCAGTATTGAGCTGTGACATGTCTTGAATGCAGCCTGGTGTAAATTCAGCAGATTAGTACTGTAAATCTCATTTTGTCTGCCCACGAGAGTTCAAGACATGCTAAGTGGAAAGGGAGGTCACACTAAATGCTTGAAATTTAAGCTTGTTGAAGTTAATTTGTTCTGAAATATTTGCGTCTTTAATACTGTATACATATTTCCCTTATGTTCTGGTTGTATTTGATTAAAGAGAGTACTGAGGAATAAAAATGTATGATCATTATAACCTTACTAAAACAACAAAGTATAAGGTGGCCTGTGACTTTTGCATAATAGTGTGTGTCAGTTGAAGTCATTGAAAGTTTTGGAGAAGTCATGGAATATTGGCCTGTGTAATGATACTTTTAAATAATCCAAACGAAAAAAATTGTTGTAACGAAACAATTTTGTAAATTAATTTTCTGTAGCTGTCAACATCATGAAGTGCTTAAATGCGTCCATGTGTGACGTTTCATTTACCATCACGTACATTTCTTCATTCTCTTCCTGCTCTCCGTCTCTCCCTTCATGTTTGCCAGCTGCCTGACATTATGTTTAGTTAAATTTTGAATCTGATATGTCAAAGTGTTATAAAGAATACTGGGCAAGTGGGACAAGGAAAAACATGTTATGATTGGGTCCTTGAAAAGTCATTTAAAAGTTTTTAAATTTTGCCTATGAATTTCTGGGAACCCTGCATATATACATACATACACACACACACATCAGGACATTTCTGTACTGACCTTTCTTGTTACTTACGAGCAAACATATACACTGACACAGATATACCTAAAAATTTCAAATTAAAAGACTGGGAGTTGTTCCTTTCCGTTCCTGGTGGGCCTTCATGTGACATCTCTTAGTATTCAGTACGACTTTGCTCCTGTAATGCAGTATTGTGTTGAGAAGCACCAATTTTTTTTGGTGACCAATGATCCTGTTTGATTTTGTTTACTTAATTTGTTTCAAATGTCTACAATATTACTGAGTCATAAATGCATGGATTAACTCTTTTTTTTTCTATTTTTGTTTGTCTAAGTTATTAGTCATTACAATATTGTGATCCTGTTGTTTTCTGAAATGTAACATAAAAATGTTAGTCACAGTGACGTGTGATGGACGGCACTGTGAATATGAGCTGACTATGTGTGTATCTGCCCGCTGTGTGAGAAGCTCCACATGTATCATTCTCAGCTATGCCGTTTACGCCCACCTGGTTTTATTGTAACAATAGCAAACTAATATGGTGTCTGCATTAACAACAAGTAACCATCGTGCTTTGATATGCCTGTTAGTTTGCATGCATTGGTGATATGAGGAGTAAGAGGTTTTAATAGGACAGTTATTTTTGTAGGTTATTGATCAAAAGTCACAGATTTTGTCTCATGAATATTTTAATCACTAAAGAGTCAAGAAATCAGCATCGGTTGAATTTGTATTATGAGGAAGTTTTATTAAACTCTGATGAACAGAAGTCATTGACTTGAAGTTGGCTTTAATTTAAAGATGGTGATGTCCCTCAGCTTCAACTCTGGTTAACCCTTAGGGCCAGCTCTAATACTGCAAACACTCGTATTGCTCTGTGCACAAAATACGCTATTTAAAATCAAGCTTTAAAAGTTTAATTTGATTTTCTACTTTCATTGAGTTTACTTTTTACCCAACATCAGTCCCAATCATAAATACCAAATATTCCTTAATTTTCTGAATTTTTACCCTTTAAATGCAGGCTTTTTGTCATGATGGCACTGTGTTTTAAATTAGACACACACACATTGCTGCTTTGTTGCTGCATCGCCGCCGCTGCTGCGATGCTGCCTGATGCTCTGAGATCTGTATTTCCATATTTATAAGCACAAATTCCACTCACTTATGAAGTCGTGCAAGCTCCTGCACAGCAGACAACATGGTCCTGTAAATGTTTCAAAATAAAATACCTTGTAAATATGCCTGAGGCCCGTTTAACACAGCGCGCATCAGGACCAGCCAAAGTGTTTCTTTTATTTTTAATAGGCTAACAAAAAACAACTCACATCAGAAATATTACTCTTCCAAGAAGCTGAGCAGAACAGTGACACTCTCCACAGACTGAATCTAACTGTCATTGTGTCAACGCTGAGGTAAAACAACAAAGGAAAGGCACATAACATATTTTAAATGCTTGTGTTGGACCCCAGATGACGAAAGTCCACCACATACTGTCGACCCCCCCAGAATTCATCAGAACAGAAAAAAATGATTGCATACAAAACAAATAAAATCAATTTGGCGGGGGGTCAATGTCCCATACGTATTTTTCTTCTTGTGAGTTTGTGGATGTGAGACTGAGGGGGCTGTGTTGTGTAGTGGGGAGCGGTGCAAAAACTCTGGCATCATCCAGTAATGTGGTCCGTTGGTGAGTGGCAGAGCAGAGAGCTGTGGTGTTGGGGATGAAATCCCCCGCGACCCACAAAGGTCCGCCGTAAACCAGTTCAGAGGATGAGGGACTGGAGGTCCTCTTCAGGAGCGGTTCTGAGGCCCAACATGACCCAAGTTAGTCTGTTGACCCAGCTGCTGTCCTTGAAGCTGGCTCAGAGACCAGCCTTCAAACAGTGATAGAAACGCTCACATACCCTAGTAGCTTGCAGGTTTTAGGTGGTGGAGTTTCACTCCCAGGCTCTCTGTGACTGTGTGCCAGAGATTTGACATGAGCTGTGGACTCCTGCCCAGATTGTGGCAAGAAAATCTCCCCTATACCATTACACCAACAGCAGCAGTCTGAATCTTTGTTACAAGGCAGGATGCATCCATGCTGTCATTTTGTTTATGCCACATTCTGACCCTACCGTCCCAATCTTGCAGCAGAAATCAAGTCTAATCAGAACAGGCAATGTTTTCCATTCTCCTGTGTGAATTGTAGCCTCAGTTTTCTTGTTCTTAGCTGACAGCATTGGCACCTGGTGTGGTCCTCTGTTGCTGTAGCCCGTCTGCTTCAAAGTTCCATGTGTTGTGTGTTCAGAGATGCTCTTCTGCAGACCTCGGCTGTAACGAGTGGTTATTTGAGTTGCCTTTCTGTCAGCTCCAACCAGTCTGGCCATTCTCTTCTGACCTCTGGCATTTACAAGGCATTTTCATATCCAGAGGACTACCGCTCACTGGATATTTTCTCTTTTTTGGACCATGTAAATGGTTTTTGTGAGAAAACCAAGGAAGATCAGCAGTTTCTGAAATGCTTGGACTATCCTGTCTGGCATCAAAACAACTTTATCGAGTTCAAAGTCACTAAAATCACCTTCTTCCCCACTCTGATGCTCGGTTTGAACTTTAGCAGATCGTTTTGACCATGTCTACATGCCTAAATACACAAGTTGCTGCCATGTGATTGGCTGATTAAATATTTGCGTTGACAAGCAGTTGAAGAGGGGTACCTTTACACATGCACACACACACACACACACACACACACACACACACACACACACACATACACATAAACTTAGATATATAGCACCACATGGGGTCTATCTGTGCATGTGTCAGCCTATGACCTTTTCTCTAGTGCCATCCCAAGTCCTCATTATCCTACTTGAAAGTGTCTGACATTAACAAAGTTGTCTTGTGGCGTCATGAAAATTGCAGCACTTAAATCCTTTGAAGGGGTCCTGAGTAAGCTTTGATGCTTTTCTGTGTTCCATTAAAGTTTTAAAGGCCAATTCACAGTGAGCTTCAGAGAATACAAGCAAACACAGGCCTCTCAGTGTGGCTGTCTTCTGTTGCTTTGAATTTCTGCCTCTCTCTCTCTCTCTCTCTGTGTGTGTGTGTGTGTGTGTGTGTTTTCCTGCATGGTTTCCTCACAAACATGGGCCAATTAGCTCTCCAGCAAACATGTGGCTTCTCCTGTTGCCTGCCATCCCAGGAGCTTTATAGAGTTAAGTTAAGCAACAGCAGCCAATAGACATCTGGCATCACAATCAACTCAATAAACTGACAAGAAGGCAGAGGGCAACCTGAGATGCTCATTCTCTGGCTGAAATGCAGCATTACTGCTATTAGCACTACTCTGTACTGAGTGAAGAGTTCCAATAAAAGCTGTTGACAGTGAGATCTGTTGGTTGTCCAAAGTAACAGGGACACTGACAAAAAAATTGTTTTTCCTTACAGTGCTGTAAGCATAACAAAGTCAAGTCAACTTTATTTGTATAGCATATTTCATACAATGTAGCCTCAATGTGCTTCACACACAACAAATATGCACAAAATAAAATAAATTAGGATGTAAAGGCATGTACACATACACTACAGAGAAGAGAAAAGAAAAAAGTAGTGGTAATATTAATAAAGGAATACAGTTTTAGTTTTAATTTAGTTCTTTAGGTTTAGTCACCACCCAACCACCAACATAATATACCCACCCATACCTACAGAGAGAGAGAGACAGAGAGAGATATGAAGGCGCTAACTAACCATAGACCTGAGAGAACAGGTAGGTCTTAAGTTTGCTTTTAAAAGACAATACAGTAGTTGTACATATTATGTCATACGGGAGTTTGTTCCAGAGAGTAGGACCATAATAACTAAATGCACCCTCACCAGATTTACTACTTATTATGGGTACAGTCAGGAGACCAGTGCCTGATGATCTGAGAGCTCTTGAGGGTTTGTCAGCAGTGAGCAGGTCACAGGTGTATTTAGCAGTGGCGGGCCGTGCATTTCACACCTAGGCCTTCAGTGATGTCCTACTTAGTCCGACTTGAATAAATACCCCTCATAATACCATCATTTATGACACCACGGCTGGAGAAATAATATACAGAAACACACTTACGCACTACTGGGTGTTGCATCACCTCAATCGTGTTCAACACGGGCTATTTTCCGGAGCATTTAAAAATCAATAAACCTGCATCAGCAATTAAAACTTATCACTATACGTGGTACTGTCACACTGACAAATAAAAGGGAAGTTAAAATTATTTGTCTAAAAAGTTTTAATAAGTCCACCAAGAATAGGCAAGCTTTAACAAGATTGTACACTAAATTGCAAAATTGCAGTTTAATATAAGAAAGACAGCAACAAGACAGCCACATTTGTTCTTGACAATAGGCCCACATGCGACAGCGACACAATGAAACAAGTCTCTTTGTGTACTTCCACTACAATCACACAACTGCGCCAGTGCGCCACATTATTTACATACATTGCAGAAGAGCAAGAATTTATTTTTTCATTTTTAGTATATTTGTCATTTTATTTCGTTATCATTGATTTGATATGAACGAAATAAAATTACAAAAACATATTAAATATGAAAAATTAAATAAATAAAATGCTTGCACTCACCAAAACGGCTGTCCCCCAAAACACTTATTTTAACACAAAATCCATTCTCCTTTCTTTCCTCAAGAACACTTGGTTGTACTGTTTATCTGTGCGTTTCATTTCCAACAACAAATCCTTTTCTATCGACATGGAGGCCAATGCTGAAAGCCGCGTCTGTCCAGTCGTGTTTCTGGCGTATGTTTTGATTCGCTTTAAGGCCGAAAATGACCGCTCAGCAGAAGCAGTGGACACAGGGATTGTCACAGCCAAACAAGCCAGTGCATAAAGCTGTCCCATACTCTCACTCAGTTCTTTGCTCCTAAGAAAATCAAAGAGATCAGCTGGACTTTTCCCTTCAAAATCAGTCAGGGCATACATTACAGTCAGTTCTGTTTTTAGTCGGGGCAGATCGAACAGTGCACAGCCTTTTCCAGCTTAACACAAAGTCATGTGTTAAGCTGGAAAAGGCTGTTTGTGGAAACTTTCTCCGGTATGTCTGAAAGTGCTGGGGGTCCAGAAGGGAGAGAAACAACAGTTTTTCGTGGTCTTGAAATCGATTCCGTATCTGGCAAAGAATGTTGTCCAGAATGTTGCTGGGGAGTTGTTGGTAGTGTGCGCGAAGGTCGCCTTGCGCTGCGCCCTGGCCTCTGCGAGCGTTTGGACCACCTGAGATGCTCAATGTTTCTTCATAGATCTGATTGAATCCACCCCTCGCTCGCTCAACTGTGTCACAAAACTCGTTCACCCTTGCCATGCAGAATTGTACATCCAATGTTTTCTTCTATAGTATTCCAAAGAGCACGTCAGCATGCTCAAAAAGGCCATTAAATGTGTTGAGCAAAAAACAAAACTCATAATCATCCAGACGCTTATTAAATTCATCTGTACAAAGCACAGTGTCATCGTCATACTCATCATGGTGTTCCAGTATGTGATCAAACAACTGCTTTAGTGCAACCCTCTTCTCATGGACTGCATTCACCAGTCTTGATGTATATTGCCACCGCGTTGGTGCGACATGAGGAAGACGCTGTTTGCACATTTCATCCAGTAGTTGAGTGCGCTTCGGGGATCTGGAGAAGAACGCAGCGAGGCCATTCAGGTTGGCAAAAAAGACCTTGCATTCTTTAAGCTTTGAGGCCCCTTGAGTCAGTACTAAATTAAGACAATGTGCATAGCAGTGAATGAATAAGGCCATAGGTGTCCTCTCCTTAACTTTCGCTTGTACCCCATTTAGTCCAGATGACATTACTGCTGCGCCATCGTAACACTGTGCCACAACTTTGTCCAGACAACATTGATATTCCTTGAGGAAAGAAAAAATAAGAGCAGCAATGTCATCAGCTCGCCTGCCACAAGTTACATCCTCATATTTGACAAAATGCTCCTTGACACCTGAGGCCATTACATAGCGCAGGACAAGTGCGAGCTGTGCGGCATTACCCGTGTCTTTTGTCTCATCCACCATTACAGCGACGAAAGGTGCTTTTTTGATTTCCGTTTTGATCTCTTCTCCCATCACTTCCGCAATAGCATAAATTATGTCATTTTGTATTTTGCCAGATGTCCCAGAAAACACTCTTTTAGTGGAAAGGTGGTAATGCAAGTCTGTGTCATGCTCAGCAAGAAAAGAAAGAAGTTCCATGTAGTTGCCTCTGTGGACTGAGTGCTTTCATCGTGTCCCCTAAATGAAAGTTCCTGTTTACCCAGGAACACGGCACAATCAATTAGTCTTTTTAGTATCTCCTTATTTTTCTTCACCATTTCATTGTGGAGCTCTCTTTCCCTGTGCACCTGTTCGTTGAGCTGTGTATCCACTCTGGTGTCCCCAAAAGTTTTTAAAAGCACCATAGCTTGCAAGTGTCTAGACGTGCTTTGGTGTCTTGTTGCTGCCTTGGTTAAACAATTTAAGTTTGCAAATCCAGTGTAGCTCCAAACACCAAATTGATCCTTTGCAAACAAAAGGCATTCCCAGCAGAACAATTTGCAGCACCCCTCAGAAGCTGTAAACTAGGGGTACTGCTCATAGTTACTTGACTGGAAGTGGCCGACAAACCTTTTCCATGCCTGGGACAGGTTAGCTAGCTCGGGGGTTGGCCGACCTCGTCTCACGAGAGCTAGCTTCTCTTGAAAGGTCTGTCTTGAAAATGGCCTTGTGAATATATCTGGGTTAAAAAAGCAAGTATATATATTAGATTTTTCTTCTAATGGCCCCTGGGTGTGGCTCTGGTGTGGCTTTGTTAATCTGCATAGCACTGCTGGCTCTCACAAGTGAGTATCCAATCACAGGACGCGTACATGTCACGTTCAACGTGAGGCCAGCTAGATGGCCTTACTGTCACCAACTCGTGATCCGATTGGCTATCGCAGCTATCTATCAATTATATGTGCCCGTTCACTCACAGTGCACAGACGCCCGCATTGATGATTCTGAAGGCCTCGGACAGATTTCATACAACCTGGCAACACAAGCTAGCTGAATTCTGATTGGATAAAAACTCTAACCTAAAAATACTACACTGGGATATAATATGACATGAATATGAAGAATAATTATATATATATATATATATTTAGTACAATACATTAAAAAGGAAATTAACTTTTATCATAAATATGATCATGATTTCTGGTTATGTTAGGCCAGCAGAGAAGGCCTTGCTGGCCCTGACGGCCCACCACTGGTATTTAAGGGGCTAAGCCATTCAGTGATTTGAAAACAATGAGTAATACTTTGGTGTCAATTCTGTACTTTATGCGATGCCAGTGAAGTGATCTGAGAATGGGTGGTAAATCACAAATTATCAAGATAAGGGCAAAAAGGTTTCTAAACAATAAAGCAAATATAACCCAGAAACCCAATCAATAATAATTCGAAGAAAGAAATAACAAATGGAAAAGGAATAAACTCAGGTAATTAATTAAATGTCTGCCACTCTAAATTAATTAAAATCAGTCTCTAGAGGGGACGGCTCTGTGTCAAAGGGAGGGTCAAGACGCCCTCTCCTGGCTCACGTTGGCAGCTTCTTTTTTGTCCAGGCTGTACTGCCACAGCTTTGGGCCGCAGTTAATGGGGACAGATAAAGGCGTCAGATACGAGCCGAATCAGAGCGCCAAATTAAAGCGATTGGAGTCCCAAGAGAGCCAAACCAAGGGGAGTAAATGCACAGAGGGGAAAGAACAGAGAGCAAGAGCCAAAACAGCAGCGAGGCCCACAGCGGCAAGTGACGGCCGCGCACTGCAAAATAAACAAATTAACCTAATTAGAATCTGGGCATAAAACATTACAAAAAAATAACAAAAGCTGCAAATAAACATTTCCTACCGGAGGGCAAGATCAAGGCGTCACACAGCGGCGGGAAGAGGAAGCCCGCAGCCCAGACTCCACCAGCGATGGCTGGGAGAGAACAATAATCAATACACCTCACCAGACCATCGGCAGCTTAATATAAAAAGGCAGACAACTAAGCGTCCTACCCACAGAAAGCGCACCGCGCACACACAGGCCCGAGGGAGACAGCCCGGCTCCCGGTAACATCACACTGCTGGATGGAGCGAAACTGGAGTACACAAGGCCCATAACACTGAATAAATCGAGTGGAACAGAGCATGCGTACCTTTGTTTTGAAACCCAATCTTCTAACCAGCAAGACGCTACCACACACGGCTGCCGGCTCCGTGAAGGAGGAAAGAGGAAGCGGAACACTGCCCCTCACGGTGGGGAGTGTAGCGCTGTCCTGCCACAAATGCATGAATTTATTTTTCCGCATCTAACTGAGGCAAGATGGATCTGATTTTAGAAATGTATTTTAGGTGGTAAAATGCTGTCCTAGTTACACTTGTAATGTGGTTTGTAAAATTTAGTTCTGAATCCAAGATAACACCTACATTTCTAACCTGCTCAATGGGTTTCAGAGACAGTGAGATCAGTTATGAATGGATCTCCTGTCTCTGATTTCTAGCCCCTACCACAAGGATCTCAGTCTTATCTTTGTTAAGCTGTAGAAAGATTTGGGTCATCCAGTGACTAATGTCACTGATACAGTCAACAAAGTCATTTATAGGGCTATGATTATCACGTGAAAGTGATATACAGTATATAACTGTGTATCATCAGCATATGAATGGTAAGACACATTACGTGCCTGTATAATGGGGCCAAGTGGCAGCATATACAGGTTGAATAGTAAAGGGCCTAAGAAAGCTTTGTGGTACCGCACAGCATATGTTAAAGTTGCCAAGAAATACAGAAAATATTCTACCTAAGGACATGACCAGATAAGCCCACTGAATTTTCTATTCTACTGAGTAAGATGTTGTTGTAAACAGTGTCAAATGCTGTGGTTAGGTCAAGTAATACAAGGATGGAAGATTTGTTTGCAACACTGTTGGTTTTTAGATCACTGACCACTTTTTGAGCTGTTTCAGTGCTGTGGTTACTTCTAAAACCAGATTGATAAGCATCATACAGACTGTGCAGTGATAACTATGCAACTGTTTGTGCAACTTTTTCAAGAATTTTACTCAGAAGAGGGATATTGGAGATTTGTATGTAGTTGCTCATCATAGATGGATCTAAGTTGCTTGATTGTAGAGAACAGTTTTCAACACGTCATGCGACAGACAGTGGAATACATTATTCAAACAATTTGTTTGAACTGAGTCAAGTGAGCAAGTGGAAGAGTTTAGCTGCAATATCACTTCTTCAAGATCAGTAAGGCTAATAGGTGGAAAGTTACACATTGTGTCCACAATGTTGTGTTGATGTAGAGGCAGAGACCGGCCAGATCAATTATTTTGTGAAATTGTTTTTTTTTTTTTTCTCATATCAAAGACCTTGTCCTGGAAGAAGGTGGCAAATTCATGATATTTGGTTGGTGAGAAAAGCTCAGCAGGAGTTGCTGGGTTTACCATTTTGTCAGTAGTCGAGAATAGAAACGTAGCATTGTTTTGGTTGTCATGTATTATCTGAGAGATGTAGGACTGTCTTGGAAGTTTCATGTCTTTATTAAAGTATTAAGTAAGTAAGTGCATTTCTAAAGATCTCGAGGTGAACCAGCAGCTTGGTCTTCCGCTTCTTATGTTCAGCCTTCCTGCAGGCTCGCCTCAGTACTTGAACTCTAACCCCCTTTCTCCATGGAGCCCTTTGTTTTGCAGATACCTGTTTTGTTTTTTTACGTGCAATGTCAATAATTCGAGCAATAACACAGTTAAAAGTATTCACCATCTAATCACATGATGCCGTGGTTGGGGGAGCCATGTCAGCATACTGCTGCATCAGCATGTCTGATTAACATGAAATGACATGATAAACAGTCAATTGCATTTTCAGGGATAAAACACTTATTGATGGTTCTGACTGCATTGTCATTCTGAGGGTGACAGGTCATATGAAAAAATATCCAGAAATGGTTTGAGATTGCAAAGTCTAAAATGGATGTAACTGTATTATTTAGACCCTTTGAGATAACCAGGTCAAGGGTGTGGCCTTTTTTGGGAATGCTCCTGTAACATGTTGTGAGAATTCCAGTGAGTCCAACAGATCGGTAAGTTGTTTTGTATCTACAATATTTGGGTTATCAGTGTGGATGCTGAAGTCACCTGAGATGACAAGGCAGTCAAATCCAATTGAAACTTTAGATAGTAGCTCACCTAAGTCCTCTAAGAAGTCATGTTTAAGTTTAGGGGGGTGATACAGTGTAAGTAGTAATGTAAGGCATACGAATTTACAGACAACAGCAACATATTCAAAGGAAGAGAAAGTGCCAAAACAAACACTTTTCAAATTTAAATTGTCAGCATAGCTACCAGCTTTAGGCTAGTAGTAGTACCAACAACAGCAGTAGCTTGATATGATGTATTAGGTTTTACATAGACAAGGTTCTCAGATTGAGCACCATAATGGCTGGCTGATTTAGGTGATTTAGGTTTTTTGCTTTAGTTATGCCTATTATTGATAATTACTGCAATAGTGCATAGAGGTGAGGGGTTGTCATTACATTGGAGACTGACCCTCATGCAGTGAATGCCTTGCAGAAGTGAAGAGTGAGTTAATGTTCATGGGTAGAAGTTGAGATACTGCATGATTTGGATGGCGGTGATCATTTTTAATGAGATCAGGTCTTTTGTAGTAGGTGGTGAAATTGTCCACATAGGGTTTTTTTCTGTTTAGGCAGTAGCCCTTGAACCAAATCTGCAATTGCCAGAGCCAGCTAAATTAAAAGGGGGAGGGTGGTGGGCCTGAGATAATGCACTGCTTGCCAGTGTTGCAAATATTGTCCGTTAAGCTTATAAAGTCACCTTCAAGTTTCTCAGTCAGTCGAGTCAGTTGGGTGATGTCCAGCGTCAGGTAGAAAACCATAGTTCGCAGGATATCAGTAACACTGCGCCTGAGGAGGAGGAGGTAGTGATAGGGGATGCAGTTGACACTGAGGTCAGTAGGCCAGCCAAAGAGAGAACCATGGAGGAAGAGGGCTAGAGTTAGATGGCCAAGGGCAAATTATAGTAAAGAGTGGCAGACGGTTAATAATGACTTGTTGGTAATCTTAAGTGGGCTTAGAGGAAAGGTGGTTGAGAGGTTAGAAAAGATTGAAGATGTGATTTACTCATATGGTGCAGAGAGATTCGGGGTGTGTGACAGAAACAAGGGAAAGAGAGTACAGATAGGCAAGTCTAGACAGCAAAGACAAATAGAGAAATTAGTTAAGGAAAGGAGACATTTAAGAAAACAGTGGAAAAAAGCTATAGATGAAGAGAGGGAGGGAATCAGTGTTTTGCAAGAGGAGTTAAGAGACAGGATAGCAGCACTTAGAAGGGCAGAGCATCTTAGGAAAAATAGGAGAAAGAAAGAATATGCAAGGACAGCTTTTTTTAGGGACCCCTTTAAATTTGCGAAAGGTTTGTTTAATCAGGAAAAAGGGAGGCAACTTAAGGCAACAAGGCTACAGGTTGAAGAATATTTGAGAAAGACTTATTCAGACTTAGAGGAGAATAGGAGTGGAGGTCTTCCACCTGATACGGCTCCATTAGAAGAGATAAGTGCACCTGACATCCTTAAGTTTTTGTGGAAACATCTAAAAATAGTTTGGGAGGAACAAATTATCCCAAGAGCATGGCGCAGGGCAGAAGGTGTCTTCATCCCTAAGGAGAAGGAGTCCTCAGATCTTAGCCAGTTCCAGATGATTTCTCTCCTGAATGTAGGAAAGAGTTTTTTAAGTGTGGTAGCGCAGAGATTAGCTGGGTACTAAGAAAGGAAAGGGGCCTTCTGACTTGACAGTGCAGAAGGCAGGGAAACCAGGTTTTTCAGGGTGCTTAGAGCATACTAGCATGATCTAGCACCAGATTCAGGCAGCTAAGAGAGAGAAAAGAGACCTGCATGTAGTATTTTCAGATCTGCCAACTGTGCCGCATAGCCTTATTCGGAGTGCTTTTGAGTATTTTAGGGTGCCAGGAATAGTTGTTAACTTAGTGAAAGCATATTTTCAGGACATTAGATTATGTATAGGTATGGCAGATTTCACAACAGACTGGTAGAGGCTGGAGATAGGTATTATGGCAGGATGTACAATTTTGCCACTGGCATTTACAGTGGCGATGGAAGTAATTTTTAGGCCATCCAAGTGGGTTGTAGGTGGAGAGAGAGATCAAAATGGGATGTGTCTGCCACCAATTAGGGCTTACATGGATGACATGACACTAGTAACAAGAACGGTGCCATGTACTTGGAGGCTCATAGAGAAGTTAAATAAGTAGAAGGCAATTAAATGATAGAAAATTTATCAGAGGAGCTTTCAGCCCGATCCGGCAGGGATAGTTTTTAGTCCGTTCAGACCTGCCACCCTGGCTCTGCTTCCTCTTTCTTTCTTTTCTATTACTACTCTCTGGCATTCATATTTAAGTCATAATTGCTGATCAGTGACCCTAGGATCCTTATTGAGTGCTTATCCTTTTCTGGAGCACATTTTTTTGTGTTTTAGTTGAACTCAGACTGCTGCATCTTTAAGTTATTGGAGCCGATGTGCACCACGGCTGCCGAGACCGACGTGTGATGCATAGCAGCTGTAGGGCGGAGGTGTTTATGTCCTAAGGAGCACACCTAGGTGGCAGCTGACACAGCACATGTTAATCTCAACATGTTGAACAATGGAAAACCCAACAACAAGCATGGAGCTGTTGTGACTGTCCTCAACTGCTGTTTCGATGGATGACCCAGGGCGCACACTGTCAGAGGGGCAGGGTGGAGGTCCTAAGGGACCCTTGACTCCAGAGTGGGAGCGAGCTGCAGTGGTGGCATTTTCCCCTGGGTGACGAGTAGGCAGTGAGGAAGCTGGTCGCAGTGTGGAGGGAATTCCTCCTCATCCAGGATATCGATGGTGGGCTCCAGGGCTTGGAACTTGTTCTCCAGGTAGAGGGCCTTAGGCATCGAGTGGCGAGGGGAGCGTTTCCTGCGCAGCTTTCTGCCCTTCACCATAATCCGTGGCCTGTGTAGAACAAGCTCTTGACCTGCGCTTTGCTCCGAGAGTCACCCATGCATCCTCTCTCCAAGCCACTGGGGCATCAGATTGGACTGACTCACCCATGGTGAGAACAGACCCAGACCATTGTAGAGTGGTGTCGGAGTCCGGTGCAACAAGTGCTGAGGATATGTAGCAGGAGATGTGTTTAGCCTTGGCAGTGGTGAATGTGGAGAGCTACATGAAGAACTCATCCTTCTTACTCAGATCCTCTTGCAGGCAACTGATTTCTTCAGTTATCTGTGAGTATGCATGCATACACCCATGGTGAAGGGAGCCAGCTAGCTTGGTGATGGGCTAAAGACGAGCCTAGCCAAACCAACAGTAGGTCCGGAGCAATAAGTCGGTTTCAGCAGTCGGTCACTCAAAATCACTTGTACTCAGTTACAAATGCCCGCAGGAGTGTTCAAGGCTTAAAATCCTCTGTTAAGTCCACGAAAAAGCCAAAGCCTGGTGACCGACTAGCATAGCCGCTGGGCTAAAAACAAACCAGGCAAGTTAGCAGTAGCCAGGGCAGTCCACAGCCAGCTGAGTAACCAACATGTACCTTAAGATCCAGATGTCAGATGACAGAGACCTTTTTTACCTTGTTAGAGCAGACTGGTAAAAAGATCAGGATCTAAAAGTGTGGTGAAAAAATGTGGCTGAAAAACTGGGTATAATGTTGATTTATGACAGAGCTGCTGGCAGAAAAAAAATGCTGACGCATTCTCCTCCACTGGACTGAGCTGGAGACAGATACCTCAGAATCTAGATGTGGTGTCTTCAATAGCTGTCCATGTTCTCCGGCGGTTCTCCACATCAGTTCCTTGGCCTGATAATGTCTGGGAGTAGAGGATCACTGTAAAGGATGTTGTCTCTCAGTTTATGTCCTGGGGACTGCTGGCAGTGGTGGAGCTCTGGTGAAGAAGCAGGATTTCGGGCTTCGACTGTTTCATTAACACCACAATTCAAAAGTGATAAGATCTTCTCCAAATGTCAACAACGCCTCTTCTTTTTGAGGAAACTCCGTAAACTCTAGGTTCATCAACCCATCTTACTCGCCTTTTACAGATGCTTCATCGAATCCATTATGACCTTCAAAATAACAACCTGGTTTGGTGCTTTGAGCAAAGTCCACCTCAACCCTCTCAACAAAATCATCAGGATGTGTAGCAAAATCATCGGCCTAGACCTTGAACCACTCACCAGCACCTATAGCAGAAAGACTAAACTTAAAGGTGTTCAAATAGCCTCAGACCCCACTCACACTTTGAATAGCCACTACTGCCCCCTACCATCTGACTGCAGGTAAACGGCACTCCCATTTAAGACCAAGCGGGCTTCGCAAAGCTTTGTGCCCTCTTCTATTAGACTCATCAATGCTTGAGTTGGACTGACCATCGTTTCTTTTTAACTACATCTTTTTAACTACATATGCTGCAAACTTTATGCTGTCCTGTTCTGTACGTGGCAAGCATAAGGCTAGCATAAGGGGGATCAATGAATATGTCTGAGTACACTTTTGACTCAACCAGTTGTCCGACAACGCCATCTTGGGAATTTCACCCAAAGAATTATTTCAAATCCCCTTCTCTAAGGCACACAGGTAAGCTTACTCAAGAGGCAAGAGACATGGTTCCACTTTTTAAAAGAATTGCATATGCTTTATTACAAAATATAGATTTAAAAAAAAAAAAAGAAACACAAATAAAACATACCAGCCACACAGGGCAAAGAATAGGGGAAAACTAATTATGGCTGAGGCTTACCGGTGCGCAGGGGCCAATGACAGGTGCAGAGTATCCGAACCAAAAATATAAACCACCCAGACACTTGTGACAGTCACACTTGCACACTTCTGTGAGGGTACCCAGGTCCAAGGGTAGTGCAGCACACCAGAAAAAGAGGGGGACCCTGCTACTGGATCACCAGCACCACCACCACTGGTCCTCAGCAACTAAAAGGGGAAAAAAAAGGAAATTAGTGGGATTACCCATAAAAAATACATCCTCATGGCTGGGACGTTGCCTTCTCCTCCAAAACTCCAGCACTTCCTGAATAACAGGGTCAGCCTGCTGAAGGGCATAACCTCAGATGGGTGTGCTGTGACAAAGCAGAAATGGCAGTTTGAGTTACCTTAATCTGTCTTGGTGTCAACGCCAAGACACATCCAAAGACTCTATGCGTGGCAGAGGAAAGGCGTCTTTTCTGGTTTTGCTGTTCAGTTGTCTATAGTCAACGCACATGTGGAGACTATCATTCTTTTTCATCACCAACACAACAGGGACTGCTGCTCTCTCAAATGACCTGTGAGGATAACAGCTGGTTGATGTGCTCCTTTACTACCTTGTATTCAGAGGGTGGAATGCGCCTATAGCGTTGTTTAACTGGAGCATCATCAATCAGGGGGATGTCATGAGAGACCAGGTTTGTACAGCCCAGGTCTCCATCGCGAGCTTAAAAGACCAGGGTGTACTGCCTAAGCAGGGACCTCACCTGATCCTGTTCTTCAGAGGACAATGATGACAGGTCTATGTCATCCACCTGCTGTTGCATTGTGGGAGAAAATGTGTGAGACACAGTTGACATGGTGGCCACCCCTGATGGCACCTCAGTGACACCTGATGGAAGGCTGACAACATTGACTGTGTCTAGTGTGCCGACCACAGTACAGGGATACAGTAGCACATTGGTTGAACCCACATTGACAACTGGTATGTAAGCAGTTCCTCTGCTCACACCAACCAGGGCTGGGGACACAAGCAAACCAGCAGGCAACCCTGCTCAAAGAGCACTGTGTACCCTGAAAACGAATCAGAGCATGTGGCTGCCACTATCTTCATGACGCCACCAGGAATGCGCCAAGCTCTCTCACCCCTGACCTTTAACCTCTCTGGACTGTCCGGTGGGGCTTTAGTTCTAGCACAATGGCACTTCTGCAGTGCCTGCACCACAGGCTCTGGGGACTCAAAAACACAGGGCTGAGAGAACAAGGCCACACAATGCTGTCCAAAAAGCTCTTGGCAGCATTTATGGATGATGTTCATGCCCAAAACACCAGGCACCTGGGATGGCACACCACCAGGGGGGTCCCTCACAACCAACACTCCACAATGTGACATCAACTTGCCACACAGGTATACCTCTAGCTCCAAATAGCCAATGAAAGGAATTTCTAAGCCATTAGCAGCTCGAAGCTGCAACAAGTGACATGATTGGAGGCGCTCCTGACCCCAAGCTCTCAGAAATGGTAGACACCATGGAACCAGTATCTACCAGACAGGGCACCTTTACTCCACCCATGTCCACATCCAAATGGGGACAAGAGGAAATCAGTTTAAAAGCATCTAAACTATGTGAAACAGCTTGTGAGCCAGTAGCAGCCCCACCCAAAATGGGGCCTTGTGGTTTGGTGGGCATTAGTTTTCCAACACAGACGCAGAACGAGGCTGTGCAGCAAAATTGCAGTAGGACTGCAATTGAGACTGTGAGGGAGGAGGAACATGCACTCTACACTCCCTTGCAAAGTGACCAGGCTGATGACAGCGCCTGCATACTTCCCCTTACTGGGCCGTTACGAGGTGGACGATTGTGCTGGTGAGAATTCGGCAGGAGAGCAATGCTTTGAGTAAGCTGATTGAGTTGCTCTAGCTGACGCTTAAGCATCTCTCTCAGCTCAGCCATCTCAGACACTGGGGGTGAAGAGACAGCATCCTGTGGACCCCCACGAACACCACACTGGACACCAAACACAGAGGGGACAGAGTGACTGCGACCCCTCACACCACCCGGCAAACCCTCATGCCCCCACCTGATTGCCTGCGCCTGGACATCAAGCAAGGTGGAATTGGGCTCTCTGCGCACCAACTGCTTCAACTCACGATGCAGGGAACTATCTAGCACATGCTCAACAAATTGGTCTCTCAACAGAGCTTCTGAATTTGGCATGTGACTAGGTGCACGCTGCGTCACCTTCTCCATGAGGCCCATTAAGGTGAGGGAGAACTCCTGAATATTTTCTCCTTCATGCTGCCTCCTGGAGAAGAAAGCCTCCTGCAGAGCAACATATGACTCGGAGCACCCATATAGCTCTTGTAAAATGGCAAATATTCTTTCAGGGTCTCCTCTCTCTGCACTCGAGCAATACTTAATCTCTTCTCTCACCTCTCCCTCTAGGTCAGGCATGTCAAACTGGTCCACAGAGGGGCCGGTGTGGCTGCAGGTTTTTGTGCCAACCAACCAAGAGCACACAGTTTGACCAATCAACTGTCTGAAGACGGAGATCAGTTGATTAAATGAGTCAAGTCTGGTGTGCTGCTACTTGGTTGGAAACAAAACCTGCAGCCACACCGGCCCCCCTGTGGACCAGTTTGACATGCCTGCTCTAGGTGAATGAATAAGAAAAACGCCTGATCAGACCAGGGTAGAAGTCGGGCCCTCATACATGCCAGTATCTCCTCGATCCAATCACCCAAACCTATGCCTGTCCTTCCCCTGAAGATGGGACACTTCCTATCTCAGGGAACAAAAACTAATCTCTCTGTTGCAGGGACACTAACAGTGGATGGGACAGTTGGTGGCACTGATGAAGTGGATGGTACAGCACAAGGGTCAACCTGTTCACGTCGCAACCGATCATTATCAGCCTTTGACTGTGCAACCAAATCTCTGAGTTTCGCTGTAGTCAGAAAAACTCTATATTTTGTAATAAAGCATATGCAATTCTTTTAAAAAGTGGAGCCATGTCTCTTGCCTCTTGAGTAAGCGTACCTGTGCGCCTTAGAGAAGGGGATTTTGGCTTAAATAATTCTTTGGGTGAAATTCCCAAGGTGGTGTTGTCAGACAGTTGGTTGTATCTGGTATCTGGAGTTACTCAGATATATTCATTGATCCCCCTGCCCTATGCTCGCCACATGTATAATGTCCTATGTGTTGGTTCCTTACGGAAAAATAAAGTTCTTATGACTTTTGACTGCAGTCAGAAACAGGCTGCCAGGAGCAGTCCCTCAGGTCTACAACGACCCAACCCCGGATAAGCGGAAGAAAATGGATGGATGGATGGAGTCCCCTTAAAGCAGCATGATTTTTCAAGAATATCCAGTGAAGAGGGCCTGCAGTGTGAGTCCAACAATGATTATTTAGCCCTGTCACCAGCCTTGTCTGAACAAAAGAACTCAAGAACTCTGGTTGCTTCAGTATTAATGGTTTTAAACTGGTTATATTGGACTATACTGATGTCCAGCACATGTGACTAGTATACATTTAATATGAGTTCATGTTGTTGTATGTCTGGGGTAAGGCCATGGTGCTTTGTACCACCACAACTACTTTGAGACCGATGCCAATGTTTCCGTTTCCTCTTCCACTGCTCTCATACATTCCAGATGACTTTCTGTACAACATCATCAAAATGTGTTTACAAGGACACCAGCTGCAGCTGATTTCCACAAAAACTTTTTTATAGTTCTTGTTGACAAAAGCTGCCTGTTAAAATCCTAAAAGTGATGAAACTCAATGTGTGGGGCACATGTCATAAAAGAGTCCTCGTGGCTCTGTGAGTGAGTGATGGTATCTGATGGCTCAAATGATCAAACATGCTCTTTTGCTCTTTTCTTCACATGTTTTATATAACAGCTGCTGGCTGTTGAGCAGAATGAGCTGCTGGGGAGTGTGTTCAATTAGGCTTCTTTTCAAAACTACCTTCACCATCAACCTGCTATAGACCCATAGTAAAGAGATGTTGCAAGCCAAGACAGCTGCAGATATAGATTTAAATGAATAATTATAATAACTTTAATTACATAGCTACTTTGAAAGCAGAGTTTGCAAAGTGCTTTGACAATCAACACAAAGCTGAAGCAACAAATCCCAGAGGCAAATAACAATAAAAGCCAAAATATAATGCCAAATTAAGGCCAAACAAGAATTAAGGTAGAATTGAACAAGAGATCAGACACAATAACATATTAGAGAGAAGACAGATTATAGTGAGAAATAATTATATAAAAAACAAAAGAATATAAGCAGTAAACACAGATTATTATTATTATTATTATTATTATTATTATTATTATTATTATTATTATTATTATTATTATTATTATTACTGTTAGGCCTCAACTTTGGAACGGCTTGAGGGGCCCCACCTGAGGATCGAAGGCTGTTAACTAATGAAGCTCATATGGGGTCAGCATTTCTCTTTATGTAGCTTTGGGCCAGACCCAGAAGAGCTTTAAAAATGATCAGTGAAATCTTAAAATAAATTCCAAAATGAACAGGGAGCCAGTGGAGTGATGTGATGCTTTTATTTGAAACCAGTGAGAAGCCTATAGGCTATATCCTGTAGGATTTCAGGATGTTTGTAGGATTTTAGGACATTAGGGTCATAGGACCTCTGTCAGGGGCGTTGGGAATTCTCCACTGGCACTTTTTTAAAAAACAAGATCTATTTTGATACTGTTGTATACACTATGGTTCATGTTTTTGCAGGTGAAGATATGTCATACTAATCAAAAGCTCCAGAGGAATTTTAAATCTTATTTTGTTTTGAGCTCAGCATGTCACACTGTTGCACATTTATCTTTACACCTTAATTTTAAGTGTTGGGGCACACTTATTGGACGCTATGCAATTTCATTCTAGCTCCCCTGTTCCTGCCATCCTCTCACCAGCTCTGACATACTTTTCTATTTTGGGGAGTTTCATGTTTTGACCACAGGGTGTCAGGATTGTCTTCTTTAAGTAGACTTCCATCTTCATTCAGAAATTCTATCTGAAGAAAAGGAAAATAATAAAATGTATTCTAGCTTTGATTGAAAGGAATTTAATAACTACCCACTCCTTTAATGGAAAAAAATGCCAATGTAGATATTATTTCAGCATGCACTAATTACTCAGTTGGAATGAACACAATTCATAGCAGGTTTCTATAATGCAGTGGCCTCATATAGCTATCAATAACATTATTTAATTTTATTTAGTTATTTAATTTATTTTATTTTGTTTAACTTTTAATGGGGCTGATCATCACCTGAAAAAAAAACCACACTCACTGATGACAAAAAGACATTCTATCTTACTCACACAAAAATGGCTAAATCGCACAGTGAAAAGGTGCCATTTCAGAATTTAAAAATCTAACTTTAAAGTTTTATTATCACTTTGAAGGATTAATATTACATATACACACATCTAATTGTTTTCTCAACTGAAACAATGTAGTTTAGCTGCAATTTCTCCCATAGATGCCAATTAAGCAGCAAAATAAAAAAAAAAAAAACTTAGATAAATGAATAAATCAATTTAAAAAGAAATCGCAATGTTGTATTGGAGATGTACTTGGAACCTATCGATATAGTCAACAAGCTCTGTGTTTGACAATATTGCCTGGTGGACAGGTCTGCACTCACCTCCTTAACTGAACCTGGACCATCTTTCAATATTTCATTTGTCATTACTTAACGCCCCCTGAAATACCATGATGATATCTATCTGCGAATAAACTGTGAATGCAGCACAGACAAAAGAGCTGACAGCTGATGATAATTCCTTTGTATTGCTTTCCAAACTGCTGAGAGCTGCAGAGGAGAACTGATCAATCTGCAGCGGTTAAATGACCACAGAAAAATGTCATGTTAGGGCCTATCCGTGGGCAATATTTCATATCAAAACGTGAATCTGTATTGTGAAATCAGTAGGCCTATGAATAGAGTTTCCTTTAGCAATGCAGGTCATAATGAAAAGGCTGCGCGTGCACGGATTTCATTGTGTGCCCAATAAAAGAAAAGATCGTTTGAGGCTCTCTGTAAAGCAAACCGTGGACAACATCAGTGTCCAAATGAATGCAGAAAACGTGCAGAAATACTTCCACAATATTATGGTGCGACCAGAAAAGACTTTGTGTGCTGAATATTCCAGCAACAAAATATTTTCACAAGCATATAAAGACTAAGACACGCACACACATACACACACACGGAAAAAGCCAGAGCCAGATAACCCTAAAATTCTGACTTGACAAAAAGAAAACCCCTCAAAACTCCAAACTGCAATACTTTTGGATGGAATTTTTATATTTTGAAATTCAGTATATCTGTCAATATAAATGTCAAACGCAAGAGTCTAAGCCTACTCTGCCAGGACGAGAGGACCCTCCCCGCGGGACATAATCATATATTTCTCATCTGATCATAATAATGAGCCACTGCTGGTCTAAACGCTGACAGCAATAAATTGCTATAAATAATTAGTCTTCTATTATTCAGTTGACACCTGAAAGTAGTCTAATCAAATCTGAAAAGGCCTACAGAGTCAAGACAAGCAGGGTGTTAGTGGAGACAGACGTGACAAGAGGACGCGGAGATTGTTTTAAGGAAAAAATCGGGTTCAAGCAGGAAGTTGTTTAGACTGTCAGTCAGCCCGGAGTCAGCCCATGATGTTTGAGTGTGTGTGTCTGTGTGCGGACATTTGATGTGATTACAGACGTATCAGAGTCAGTGTGTGGACTCAGGGAGCGGCTCCCGGTGGAGGCGGATCCATCAGACTCCGGCCATCCATCAGACACCAGCCTCTCTGGAAGACTCGGGATCAGGATCAGGCTCAGGACAAGGATGGCGCTTCAAGTCGAGGACTGCTGGACCCTCCTCAGCCCACACCTCTGGATTTACATCAGCTGATAGCCTTGTCCTCTGCCGATCTTTGCTGGAGGCTGAAAACTTGTCAGGGTTTGAACTTTACTGACTGCTGTACATTTGCAGGCTGGGAGGACTTCAAACACACAGACACACACACACACACACACACACACACACACACACACACACACACTGCTGGGTCCCACGGTTTTTGAAGGCAGAGTGCGTGGCGCGTGTCAGCCAGCAGTCATCACTGTGCTGCGTTCGTAAAGATGCTCAACGACATGAAAATAGAAGACGGTCTGCGGACTGATGCGGGCTTTCTGGACGTTTTGATCGGTGAGTTAAGCTTCTTTTCTCTCCTCTCCCCTTGAGCCGCCCCACACCACGCTCATCCAAAAAACTCACACCTGAAGTTGTGGAATTATTAAATCCCTGTTTTTCTTGGTCTTTCTTCTCTCTCTAGCATAGATAGCTACCTAGATAGATAGATAGATAGATAGATAGGCCTATATGTAAATATAATTCAAATAAAATCTTAACTCCTACTTAAAAATAGGCTACGATTGGAAGGGTGTCAACGAATGTTTAGGCCTATAGGCTGATTGATTATATTATTTATTTTCAACCCCCCTGACTTTCTAGGTCTTTATTCTCTCTCTCTTAAGATTATATATATATATATATATATATATATATATATATATATATATATATATATATATATATATATATATATATATATATGTGTGTGTGTGTAGTCAATATAATCTTAATATCCACTTAAAATAAAATACAACCAGAGGGGTGTAAACGAATGTTTTGGCCTGTAGGCCGATCAGGCCTATGTATTGATGCAGTCCATAACATTATGTTGTCCATAACATAAAGGCTGCATGTGTTAACTTTGCTCTTCACTATATTATAATGGGTAGAAGAAGAAAAGAAGGGAAACACAAACTTTGAAAACGCACACAAGTCGTGTTGCGTAAATGTCACATAATTTTTCTCTTATCTACTAATCCATATCCACAATCATGGCAAAAAAAATTAACATATATTAATAGGAAATACAACAAAAACTGGACAAATCAAATATGTGCATAGCTAGATACCACCATGGCATATCATTTGGGAGAACGCACCCTTAAACGTTCAGAATACACAGCAATAAATCATAGTAGTGACTCACTTCACTCTGTATAACTGCTATAGCTGCAGGGTCAATCAAGTAAAATGGGACAAATAAGGTTTTATATCTTGGGCTCTTTAAATATAAGCAGCCAATCCAGTCACCAAACATATTGCATTGTTATTATAAATGTGTTTTACATGGAACAATCATTTTGATTGGTCTATTTTGATTGACATAACCAGAATGAGCAGGGTGAAAACTAACAAAAAAATAAAAATAAAAAAATAAAATAAAATCACTGGTCCCAGAACTTGTCAGGAAAGCCATGTGGCATGTTGGTTTTCTCCTTGTGGTAATAGTACAGCAGCTGAAATAAAATGGTTATAGGATGCCCCATTTTATTAACTGTTTGACATATAATCAAACTATTTTCACAATACACTTAAGTTTTATGGGGAAAGGTTTGGAGTGACTACTTTATGTTTTCAGGTTAAATGAGACAAACAATTGAGCTGAAATGGGACATATCTCTGTATTGGAACCAGCATGATTTTCAGTGCCATAAATTACTTATGCTGTTGTGTCACCCAGCCACAGTTCAGACATCTTTTAGTAGCCTAGCCTTTTTTTGTCACTAAAAATATTAGGCCTAAATATGATGCAGTAAGTCCATGTCAGCTAAGAAAAATTTCAGAATTTGCCATCATTGTTTCACACACGCGCATGTCCATGGTAGACAATATGGCACCAAGAAGACAGACAGTGAGAGAGCAGGCAGAAAACAAACAAACAAACAAAAAAAACATGGCAGAAAAGGTGGAATATCTTTCATCTTTAATGAATAGTTAGGTTCCATTATGATTTCATGAATTATTAACTGAACTGATAAATTGATTTGATGGCTAATTCAAACAAACATGATTGTTCAATTTTACCTGAACACGAGTTTTAAAGTCCAAAGTTTTTAAATTATTTTATTTAACAACATAGAGATATAGCAGAAAACCATAACAAGTTATAACCTAGGCTACAGGTAACACTTAAGGTAGTCTGCAGAATTTTACGTGGTTTTCTTGGTAATACCAAAAACTGTCCCACAAACTGTCCCACATGACCTGACATGACCTGACTTCACCCTACACACAGTTGGCTGCACGTGCACATAATGATTTATCCCGTCCTCCCATTATTCTTGTCATTGCTGGTGTGTTGCCGGTGTTCAGTGTGGATGTGGAGGAATGACTAGCCCTGACAGTGCTGACCCTCCTCTCATGAACCGTCCCGGTGTGTGTGTGATTGTGTGTGTGTGTCCCTTCTCTCCATCTGTCAGGTGGGGACTCTCTGCAGCAGGCTGTGTGTAAGGGATGCACGCGGATCATCTCAGATCGCTTCCTGATGCGGGTCAACGAGGCGTCATGGCATGAGGAGTGTCTACAGTGCGCCGTGTGCCAGCAGCCGCTGACCGCCACCTGCTACCTCAGAGACACGAGGCTGTACTGCAAGGCCGACTACCAGCAGTAAGACCCTGTCCCTTTATTAGAGCACGTGCTGCGACTCCATGCGGCCTGTGGGCCCGAGTGTGTGTGTGATGCCGGTCGGGGAGGGAAATTGAGAGTAGCTGGTAGCCTATCTAAAATAAATAAATAAATTTAAAAAAAAGAAATATATATATATATTTATATACTGTATATATATATATATATATATATATAGACAAAAGCAAGCAAAGCAAAAAAAAAACCCTTTTGAAGCTTTTGCTTCTGTTCAAGCCGAAATGCATTTAAAATCATGAGGCAATGTCCCAAAACAGTTTTTGTTCTTTTCGGTTGTAGTCCCTTCACACTGCAGACATGTTTCCAACAATAGTCAAACAGCTGTCACTGAATTCAGTGACTGAAATGATAAAATCACAATGCATGATGGGTATTATTTATTTGTAATCCGTCTAGCTGTTATTTTTCATGTTAACATCTAAATTTTTAATGACAGACATTTAAGGAAAACTTTTATTTGAGAAATCCAAGAAAATAACCTCAATGGGCTACTGAAATCTAATGATTTAGCCTTTAGCCTTTATTATTTAACCAGGTTGGTCCCATTAAGATCTTTTTAGAAGGGAGACCTGGCCAAGAATAGCAGCAACGCAGAGTTTCAACAACAAACAAAGACCACATAAAAGCACACACAAATTTTAATTTGATGTCGGAATCAAAACGGCTATGAAGAATTCACACAAAAAGCTTCAGAAGAAAAGCAATCAGATGTGAACAAGACAACACGAGTCATGTCAAGTCAATTTTATTTATAAAGCCCACTATCACAAATCACAGTTTCCCTCAGAGGGCTTTGCAGCATATGACATTCCTCTGTCGTTAACAACCCCCCACCCCCCCAAAAGAAACGTCCACCCTTAATGGAGTGTTGCTCACAGCACTCTTCAGTGGAATTGTGGTGTATTTGATGTTCTTCTGTTTTAACAGTGCAGCAGTGTTGTTGGTGGGGCTGCTTGCGGCTGGGTGGTCTTGCCTGTTGTATTGAGGATTTCAGAGCGCAGTGTGTTGACAGCGGGCCGTCTGACTGTCCGATCCTCTCTGCTGGGTGTCTCTGTGAGCCTGTCTGCTTTTCTTTAGGAGCCTTTGTCCAACAGTTAAACGCTTGCTGCCATGTGGCACTGCTGCATACTGGAGCCTGTCACTACAATGGCTAACTTAAATCTCCAATAATAATGCACACAACAGACATCCCACCACAACTTTCACCAAAAAAATAGAATTTCACAGATTCTTTTTAACATAACCCGTGACAGATTCTTTAACCTTGTTTATTTTTAGTAAAATCTGAAAATGTTTCATTGTTACATAAGATGAAAATTATAACTTATTTCAATGATGAACCAGGTTTAATAATAAATCCTGAACCTTTATTTACATAAGAAAGGCAAAAACAAAAGTGAGACCAAATTAGAATAAAGGACAATAAAAGCATATATATATGTATATATAATGAATAGAATTGGGCACTAAAATGTAAATGGGATGAAATAAAGGTGTGGATGGCTCAGATTCAAATATGCAGGAAGCAGTATAATTTACTCAATTCACATTTCAATCAAAAATCAAGCTTGTAAGAAAACCAAGATTTCACCAATGACGTATTTATGATGTGAAATATAAATTTACATGAATATCTGCTTTGTAATATTCAGAAACCGAAAACTAAAACACTGAAAAAACAGTATGGTTTATTTGGGAGGTTAGGAATATTTTTTTCTGGGTTTAAAAATGTGGAGATGAATATAAATGACAGCAGTGGTATACATGGTATCTCACATTTAAAAGACAAGTTCCCTATGAAGGAGAGAGCCAACAAACTGCTTAAGCACTACATTTTGAATTCCAAGATGTGGACTTATCTGATACACCATGAATCCTATCTGCTGTTCATTTCATCCACCTCTATTTTACCGTATTCTCTCTATATTTTTTAATTAAAGTAAAATGTCCCCATATCCTTAAAATAAATGTATTTAACCCTCTTATACATATCCCCATTATCTCAATTAAATATGATCATTTATATGCCTTAATTCTTCTTCTGCAATCCTTCTGTGGTATTGACAGTGCATTACCAGCTCTGACAGCAAAGTGGCAAGCAAATGTCTTTTATACTATTTGGAGAAGCTGTGGACAGGACAAATGAAGTGCAATAAAAGCATGGGAGATAATGTTGGACAGGTTTAAACAATCCCTGTAATTGTATACCGATCTGACAAAAAAAATCAACATTTGTGAAGTTAGACAGAAAATAAGTAACAAAAATCTAAATACAAAAAAATTTAATAAAATAAAATAAATCCAGCAATGAATGACAGAAATATCATTAGTTAAAGTTAGGAATGTATAAAATCATTAGTGATATTAAAATTTAGACACATAATTCATAATTTACAATGAATGTCACATAAATATTATTGCTCAAGTGAGAGAAAACGATTCTACAGAGTACACAATTTTTATTAATGAGAATACAATAAACAAGAGCATCTGAAGGTGTAGGAGAGACCTGTACTTGTAACACTGTTGCTCTTCACTGCACTTTCCACAAGGAAAGCTCAGCCAGATTCTAACTGTCAAACTCTGTCAGAAAATTCACAGGAGGAGTTACACATCATTCAACACTTAAAATGTCCTATTATAATTATAGTGTGTTCTAAACCATTAATTAAATACTGCTTATAAGTGCAGAAAAAAGGAGGGCAAAATGAAATGTTACTTGTATATTTTTGCATGCACGGAGCAAAGCCCCTTTCAAATAATAATAATAATAATGATAATAATAATAATAATAATAATAATAATAATAATAATAATAATAATAATAATAATAATAATAATAATAATAATAATAATAATTGTTATTGTTATTATCAGCATCATCATTATTATTATTATAATAATTATTATTATTGTTGTTGTTGTTGTTGTTATTATTATTGGTCTTTGCCATGGCAGCTCAAATTCCCATCAGGTGGAATAAGTAGAAACATGACACTTGGCCTAATAACTGGAAATGATGTGCAAATGCTTCCCAAGAAATAATTGGTACTTGCACTGTGATTAACAGCCCAAAAAGCAAATTTGGAAAAGCCGTGCCCCTCACACTGTAAGTCCGATTGATTTGAAAGGTGGCACTCATACTCAGCATAATGTGTTCTACAAAAAAACAAAAAAACAAAAAACAGAAAGGACCATTAAAGTCAGCAATGATGGATTTTATTGCTAAATGAGCAAGTTTGGTTGTAAAACATGGCCATTTTAAAAGACTTTGCAAATATTGGGTCTTTGCAGGCCATTATGCATTAAGAATTTATCCCATCATAATGATTTTCCATTGACTGCTATAAGCTACATGATGACAGAATTCAAGATATCTTTAGTACATGTGGGGCAATAGGTGTGCCAAATAACTTTGAACCTGACCTGAAGGTACTGCAAAAAATGTGCCAAAGATGTGTACCCAAAAACCAAGGTGACAGAATTTCACCAAATTTAGTACACATGCTCTGGATGCAAGTATTAACCAGCACCTGACGTGCCATAATGATTGATTTGTGTGGGCGTGGCCTAGTTGCAATTATATGCTATATTATACTTTTGCTCAAATTGCTGTGACCTGGAATGAGCCAGAGATATGAAACCTGGCACCATAATTGGAAATGATGGAATGCTTCACACCAAATTTGATCCTAGTTGGCCCAATTGTGACTCTATCGTTGTAAAAGTAAAAATCTTCTACAGGCCATGCCCTCACACCAGGAGTCTGATGAGTTTGCTATATAAAAAACAGATACAGCTCAATGAGCACAAAAAACCCTTTTGGACAGTTTAGGCCACCATGATGGATTTTTTTTGCTGATTTGCACAATTTGAAAAAACACATATGATGATACTTTTGGGGTTTTGATTTTATCAACACTAAACTTGGGTTGCACCCTTGTGGGGCTGAGATACACAATCCTATAACTCAAGTTGTCTTTGAGCAATCCTGATTAAACCCAGTGGACATATACTGAAATATTAATGTACAGAGCCAGTTAGTGAGTTAATGAGTTTAGTTCAGTTTCGATAAAGGGGGGCTAAATGGCAAGACTTTGAGTGTGCTGTTATTGAAATGTTGTATGCGTTGTAATTGTGGGACAGAATGAGGGCAACTAAAAGGACTTTGATAAGCTCTGTGAAACCCACAACCTGCTGCTTTTGACTTTGATAATTGAACTGCTTCTCTGTGTTGGCTGAGAAGGGGTGTGAACCTGGGACCGTGGCCAAACCGAGGATTGTTTTTTGTTGCTGTTCCGCTATTTTATGCACTTACCATGAGTGAATGATTAAGAAACATAAACATAAAAGAAAAGAGGAATAAGGGCAGGATGAGGAAGAGGAAAAGGAAGATAAAGAGGAAGATAAATTACAAATCAATGAGTATACATTATCAGAATTTATGGACCAAAAATATCATTAATCCTTCAAATATGTTTGAAATCATGTGTTTCTAACCCACACAACACAATGTCTGAAGAGGGAAAAGCATGTTTAAACCACACTACCATGGACGTGAGTTTACAGATGGCTCCAAGGCAAGTTGTTATCAAGTTGAACTACCTCTCCAGTGTAGACTTTAGAAGTGATTTCATACTATGATACAGCTAACCACCAGGGTGCAGTATAATAGCTGTACATGTATTTAGGGGGAAGATTTCAAACTAGTGTCTAAAATTCATCAAGACAGAAATCTGAGAATTAGCTTACTTCATCTAGACAACAAAGAAAAATATCTGGAATATTTCTTTACCAAAATTGCTTGATCCATAAGTGAAAAAAGAATGCTTAAAGATGCTCTTTTTCCATTGCTATACATGATGGCAGAATTCAAAATTATGTCGAATATTTGGTTTTTGAAACACAATTAATTTCATCTATCCTGACAACAAAATCTTGTCATTTTTTCATAAACATTGGAGGTTTATTTAGCAAGAATTTTGCAGTAGCTGTTTACAGTGACACATTTTAATGCACCATGGGGTCATTTTTTGATCAAACAAAAATCTGTGTAATGCAATTGTGAGGGACAATGTGAAGATGCTGTGTGGTGAGTCTGGTGTGAATTAAGCTAAAAAGGGGATGGGGAGACAAATGGTTTTAAGTTTTACAGTTTTTGATAAAAACAGAGCAATGGACTTCACAAAAGTGTCACAATTGGGCCTTTAGACTCGGCTATTTATTTCTTATTTTTAATATTCATGTTGTGACCACAGACCACCAGTGTGATTTGCAAGTATCATTAACATATAAACTGGAGAGCTGTTAGTTTGTTTCTAGCTCGCAGTGAAAAACTTTGCTAACTGTTAATTTCTAACTGTTGAAAACCTTAAGTTCACAACAAAACATCAACACTTCCAGCCTGAGACCGGCTGGTTGCATCAAAAATAAAAGCATCTGTGGTTCCTCTTTGATTTATTTAATTATAGCAATAACTGCATTAGAATATTGTATTTAACTTCATTATAACAGTACTTAACTATAGTTAATTTAATAGATTTGTATCTATTTAGTCTACAGTAGTTTAGAAGAGATTTCAAAATTTTGAGATATAGATTGTGTATCGTCATATAATCTAAAAATACTGTAATATTTTTGTATACATTATAATTATATTATTTTATTATTTCATAATGCTCAGCCTCAGTACATACACAGTGTGTGTTCATTCACAGTGCGGTAGGTCCAAGGGGAGGTGAATGGCGAGGAGAAGCGTGAGGCTAGTGAAATGGGGAGCGGGGAGTTTGTCCAAAGTAGAGAGAGTAGCAAATAGCTGAGTCCAACGGCTAGGGGCTGGGCGGTGAGGCACTGGAGCTCGTGGACAGATAGGCACTGGAGAAGACAAAGAAGCATGCCTAAGTTCAAAAACATCCAGAGATCACAAAAACCCAAAAAACACTAGAGAACCACTGGTGAGGTGGTAAGACAATCTGGCCCCAGAGCAGAGTGAATCCAGAGTACTTATGCTGCAGGGGAGGTGATTTTGGGATGAGGTGCAGGTGAGGAAGTGTGCAAGGAGCTCCAGCTCCAGGAAACCACGCCCAGCCCGTGCAAAAAAAGAGGACACCCAGAGACACCAGCAAAAAACACACCAAAAAAAAAAAACAGTCCAAAAAGCACCACAGAAAACACAAAGCACCACAGTGCCCCCCCTTCAACGGAGACCACCCAGTGGACCACTGGACTTGAGGGGGGGCAGGTGGTAAAAGTCCCAAATGAGGGACCCATCCAGAATGAGCCCCCGAGAGACCCACAAGCGCTCCTCTGGACCGTAACCATCTCAATCCAACAGATACTGAAACCTCCGGCCCCAGGGACGGACATCCAGAATGCGGGACACCATAAACGCCGAAAAGCTGGGGGGGTGGAGGGCACTGGAGGACATGGCTTGAGCAGGAAGACATGAAACACAGGGTGAATATTCATAGATGCTGGCAACTTCAATTTGGCAGCGGCAGGATTAATCATTTTAACAATCTCAAAGGGACTGACAAAACGAGGCACTTATGTGACCCCGTCTGCAGAGGTAGGTAACGTGAGGAGAGTCAGACCCGCTGACCCGGGTGATAGCCGAGGGCAGGTGAACAATGGAGGTCCGCCAACCGTTTATTATTCTCTGCCGACCGCTGGAGGGCCGCACAGACCGTTCTCCACACTCCTTTAATCCGACGAAGGTAGTCGGCCACAGCCAGGACCGCCACAGCCTCCTCCTGGTCCAGGAACAAGGGAGGTTGATAGCTGAAGCAGGCCATAAAAGGCAACATCCCGGTGGCCAAGCGCGGGAGAGAGTTGTGGGCATACTCAATCCAGGGAAGAAAGGAGCTCCAGGAAACAGGGTGGTGAGCGGTGACACAATGCAGAGCGGCCTCCAGATCTCTGTTTGGCCGTTGGTCCCGGGGTAGTAACCAGAGGAGAGAGTGGCTGCTGCGCCCACCACCTTGCAAAAAGCCTTCCATACCCGGGAGAACTGAGGAAAACCGATCAGAAACAATGTCTAAAGGAATTCCATGGAGCTTGAAAACATGTTCCACAAGTAGATTAGCTGTTGCCAACGCAGACGGTAACTTTTGCAAGGGCACATAATGAACCGATTTAGAGAATCGATCAACTATAGTCAAAATCACAGTGTTACCGTCTGAGGGGGGCAGACCTGTGACGAAATCCACGGTGATGTCTGACCAGGGGCGACTTGGGATGGGAGAGCGCGCAGCAAGCCAGCTGGCAGACGATGAGAGGTTTTCCCCCGGGGACAGACGGAGCAGGCGGCCACAAACTCTCTTGTGTCTTGGTCCATGCTCGGCCACCAAAACCGTTGGCGTAGGAGGACAAGGGTACGTTTGGCCCCAGTATGACAGGAGAGTTTTGAGGAGTGTCCCCACTGAAGGACCTAGGAACGAACAGACTCAGCAACAAACAGACAGGGGGGTATTAGGTCCACCACCCAGATCGGGTTGGTGATCCTGAGCCTGCCTCACTACTGCCTCTATTTCCCAAGATGCGGCCCCCACAACGCAGGTGTCAGGAAGAATGGGTTCCGATTCTTCAGGGTCCAAGGTTGGGGAGTGGAGCCGAGACAGGGAAACGGGTTTAGCGTAACGAGAGCCCGGTTGATAGGAGAGGGAAAATCTGAATCTGCTGAGAAATTAAGACCGGCGAGCCTGGCGAGAGTTAAGCCTTTTGGCAGAGTGGAGATAAGCAAGGTTTTTATGGTCAGTCCAAACGATCAATGGAAGCTCTATACCTTCCAGCCAGTGTTTCCATTCCTGCAGAGCCTGAACCACCGCCAACAGCTCTTGATTGCCCACATCATAGTTTCTCTCTGCAGGAGATAAACGACAAGAGAAGATATCACAATGGTGGATTTTTTGCATACTTTGATCCCGTTGAGAGAGGACCACTCCAACGCCCTTGTCAGAGGTGTCCACTTCCACCACGAACTGGAGAGACGGGTTAGGGTGAATCAACACTGGAGCGGTGGTAAACAGGGATTTCAGGAGAGCGAAGGCGTGGTCTGCTTCTTTACTCCAAGCGAAAGAGTTTTTTACGGTGGTGAGACGAGCTAGGGGAACAGCCACCTTGCTATAGTCATGGATGAAACGGCGGTAGAAGTTTGCGAATGTGAGGAAGTGCTGCAACTCCTTCCATGAGGTGGGTGTGGGCCATTCCGTGACTGCCTGGATCTTGGCCGGATCCGGTTGAAGCTGGCTCTTAGCGATGACATAGCCCCAAAAACTCACAGAGAGAGGAATGGAACTCAATAGAAGAGTTCAGAGTAAAAAGTTCAAATAAATTACTAAATGCATTACAATAAAAAATGGAATATCACCATTAAAATAGCAAAAGTGCAGACAAGACATGCGAAGAAAAAAAAAATATTTAAAATCGATTTTAAAAATAAGTTTGCTGTCATCTCAGGGTGCAGTAGGCAGCGTAAAAAGGTCTTTTAGGTCTGTTGGACTGAAAGATGCAAAAACAGCTGTTAAAATCTGCTAAATCATTGTTTTTCACACAACTGGTGTTGATTCCTTCTCCTCCTCTCCATTTCAATTTCAGTTTTCATTTTCAATTTTATTTATAATATTATTATAAATCCCTCTGTCTTTGGAACTTCACAGCAACAAAAAATGAGCATCTGAGGAGGCATCTCTCTTCCAGGACGGACAGATGTGCAATATATGTTGTAAAGAACAATAAAATTACAGTAGCAAATGAATAAAAATATACATAGGAAAGAGAGAGAGAGGGAGAGATGCACAGCAACAACAATAATAACAATAACCGAATATATAACAATTGAAATAAAAATGTGAGTATTAATAAATGTATTTTATGACAGTATGCATATCATGCGCATATATTGTACATGTGTTTGACAATACTAATCATATGTCTATATTAATAGTGGAGAAATGACTAATAATAATGGCAGTAGTAGTAGGCATCATGTAGCATACAAAAACACAACCCGCGATCCAGGAGCAGCTGTGATCCAAGAAATCTCTCTAGGAGCACTCTTTGACCCTGTTTTTTTTTTTTTTTTGGCTTTGTCTGTGTTGCCCTTTGTAATATTTTGCTACTTGCTCTTCTGTTCGAGTCCTCCATTATTCATTTTGAAACATGGAGGTATGTGGGATATGTCATTTTAAAACTGAGCTTTATTTTAATAGAAACCAGAGGACCTGGTGTGTTCAGCATTAATCAAAGCAGAGACCCCATCAGGTGAGGATCCAGGAGTAAATCTTGGACCGAGACACAGCAGGCTGTCCAGGAGTCTAAAATACACTCCCCCCTCCTGGGAGCAGGGGGCAAAGACAAGAGGAGAGGGGGAGGATAACAAATTCAACCCAAAGAAACAACACAGGGACAAGAAGCAGCTCTTTAAAGCCATGTTCTTTTTGGACACCACAGCTGTTAAGCGGCCCAATGCAGCGCTAGAAAAACGAGCCCTCATGAAAACTTTCCAGATTGGGTTTCATTGCCCCGCCATCCTCTTCCCCTGCAGCCGTAGTTTGTCCTTCTCCCACAGTCTCCAACGTCTTCTAACTACAATAATTTATGCCAGTGGTCCTCAGAGCCCAGCTTGACTTCAAACAGAGGCAACATGAAACAGTCGGTGGATGTGGCGCATGGGGAACTGTGGAGGGAGTTTTACCTCCTGAGTGTCAGGATATAGCCACTGTTTGAGAAAAACCTTTGCTTTACAGGACTCACAAACACATAATCAAAGCTTCAATTGGTATCAGTCACAAAAATATCCCCACTCACATTTGTTTTATGGTGTATTCATGTAATGTGGTCTTTATTGGTCTTTCTTTCTGATATTTATTTTGTGCATCTGCCAACAAACAGACCATTATAGTTCCAAATCCATTAAACAGCACCACTTTGAGGGTGATTTTGGCATATGATCCCGATGCCAAAAGGCACCAATTCGCATACACATTATATGCCCCGGACAGCATCAGTTGAGAACGCAGCTGGATGAAACCTGTTGCGTCCACATGGTATGCTGCTGGATGGCATTAACGCTGCCAATAATAACGTAATACAAGGGGCGTGAGGACACCTTTAGGGCAGATGGGAGGGAAAGTTGAATGTGTCAAAATGTGATGTTTTTTTCTACACCTTACCATGTGCCTCCGTCCTCTAATCTTAACCATCCATACTAGCATGTGCGTTTGAAGTCCTGGTATCTGTCGCCCTGTGTCTGTGTTGCCTAAACATAAACATGCCCAGCGTAACCCCAACATATGCATTTGATCATCGTAGTGGCATCCCAGACATAGGAGGATACCTAAAATGTAGATGTGGAAGTCTACTGCAAGGCGACAACAGGAGGGGACCATGACAGTACCCCCCCAACGACTGCTACCAGGCAGTCGACCAGGCTTGTCAGGATGCCGGTGATAAAAGTCAGTCAACAGGATGGGGTCCAGAATGAGGGACCGGGAAATCCAACTCTGTTCCTCCGGACCATAACCCATCCAATCCACCAGAAACTGGAACCCACGGCCCAGACGGCGGACGTCCATGAACCTGCGGACAGTGAAAGCGGGATGCCCATCCACGAGCTGGGTGGGCGGTGGGGAGACGGAAGAAGGGCACAGATCACTGGTGACAACAGGCTTGAGCTGGGACACATGGAAAGTGGGATGGATCTTCAGGGCTGGTGGCAGTTTCAGACGGACAGTGGATTGATTGATGATCTTTTCAACTTCGTAGGGCTGATAAAGCGGGGTGCCAGTTTCTTGGATGGAACGTTGAGTGGAATTTCCTTGGCCAACAACCACACCATCTGGCCTGGAAGGTAAACAGGGGTTGGAGTCCTATGACGATCCGCCAACCTCTGATTCCTCTCAAAAGAGCGCAGAAGTGCAGCACGTGTCCCCCTCCACACCCTGCGCATCCTACGCAGGTTGAGCTGGACAGAGGGAACTGAAACTTCCTCTTCCTGGACAGGGAAGAGGGGAGGCTGATAACCCAGGGAGGATTCGAATGGGGATCTACCAGTGGCTGAGCAGGTGAGTGAATTGTGTGCATAGTCAATCCAAGGCTGTTAGGAACACCATGATTTGGGGTTCAAGCACAGACACACCGTATTGTGCCTCCAAACTCTGGTTTGTGCTCTCCGTCTGGCCGTTTGATTGAAGATGATAACCAGATGTCAAGCTGCTGGTTGCTCCCAAAGCTTGACAGAACACTTGGGGAACTGGGGACCCCAATCCGAAACTATATCTGCAGGTATGCCACGGATGCGGAAGACATGGTTAATTAGGAGATCGTCCGTCTCCGCCACCGAGGGCAGCTTATACAAGGCCGCAAAATGGACAGCCTTGGAAAAAGGATCCACTATCGTTGAAATGACAGAATTACCTCTCGAGGGAGGCAGACCGGTCACAAAGTTGACAGTGATGTGTGACCACGGGCGTCCAAGTACAGGGAGTGGTTGTAGAAGACCAGCAGGAGGGCGGTTGGAAGACTTCCCTCGAGAGCAGGTGGTGCATGCAGAGACAAATTCCCTGCTGTCCCGGGCCATGGTCGGCCACCAGAAATGCCGCTGGAGGAGAGTCAAAGTCCTTGAGATTCCAGGATGACAAGCAGAGTGGGAATTGTGCCCCCACTGGACCACCTGGGAACAGACTTGGTCTGGGACAAAGAGACAATTAGAAGGCCCCCCACCCGGATCAGGTTGTGTTAGTTGTGCGTTTCTCACCACTGCCTCGATGGGGAATTCTGCAGCACCCAATAAACAGGAGGTGGGAACGATGGTGTCTGGTGTGGCTTCCCTCTCACTGTCGGTCTGGAAACTCCGGGATAGAGCGTCAGGCTTGATGTTCTTGCTTCCTGGTTGGTAGGTAAGGGTGAAGTTGAACCGCCCAAAGAATAAGGCCCACCGAGCCTGGCGAGAGTTCAGTCTCTTAGTGGTTTGGATGTAGGCCAAGTTCTTCAATGTTCCCTCTTAAAAAAGGGTTTCTCTGCTCCCTCCAACCAGTGTCTCCACTCTTCCAGAGCCAGCTTGACTGCCAACAGCTCCCGATTCCCAACATAGCTCCTCTTTGCGGGGGAAAATTTTCGAGAAAAATATGCACAAGGGTGTAATTTTTCATCACCTGAGGATCTCTGAGACAGAGCAGCCCCAACACTGGTATCCAAGGCATCCACCTCGACGGTGAACTGGCGAGTAGGATCAGGCTGGATTAGGACAGGAGTAGAAGAGAAACGCTTCTTGAGTCCTGTAAATGCTGAATCCGCCTTGGTGGTCCACACAAAAGGAGCTGAGAGAGAGGTGAGACGGGTGAGAGGAGCCACAATCATGCTGTAATTTCTAACAAACCTCCTGTAGAAATTTGCAAACCCCAGAAAATGTTGAAACTGTTTCCGGGTAGCAGAGACCTCCCATTCCATGACTGCCTGTATCATGGCCAGATCCGTCTTCACCTGCCCGCTCTCCACAATGTAACCCAGGAATGAGATGGATGAAGTGTGAAATTCACACTTCTCAACCTTGACAAACAACTTATTTTCAAACAACCTCTGCAAAACCTGTCTGACCTGCACCACATGTTCCGAGAGGTTGCGAGAAAAGATCAAGATATCATCAAGATATACAAAGACTGACCAGTTTAAGAATTCCCGGAGGACGTCATTAACCAGCGCCTGGAACACTGCCGGAGCATTGGTGAGCCCAAAGGGCATGACCAAATACTCAAAATGTCCCAAAGGCGTGTTGAAGGCAATCTTCTACTCACCCCCCTCCTTCATCCGAAAAAGATGGTAGGCGTTTCTGAGGTCCAATTTGGGTGGAGCAGGAAGCAAGGAGCAGCGGTGACTCTGAGGCAGGAGGCAGAAGACACAAGGACATAAGCCACACAGGCAACAACTAGAAAAAACTCGGAACAACAGGTAATGTTGAGAGGCCATGAGAACATCTACCACTTGGCAGGAGTAATACTCTGGCGACGAGAAGATCTGAAGCCACTGCTTAAGTACTCCACCAGCCCATCAGGAGATTGCCTGCACCTGGCCCAGCCTACGGAGAAACACCACGCCCACACTCACACATACACACAGGTTAGAGCACAGAATAATCAGCAGACAGGGAGAAACACACACAGGAGGAAGAGGGGGAGGGGCTGCACCGCAGCTGACCGTGAGAACATAATACTCAATCAGTAATATTCATTTCATTTTGATTTGCCCTAAAATCAAAGTGATTTTCAAGTATCCTTTATTATAAGAAAGTGTAAATAAAAGTATATAAAAATAAAATTCTTATCGCAGTATCACATTTAAATTTGCATCAACAAGTTTAAACAGCTGCAGAATGTGCAGCTGTCATGTTACAAACCAGCAGAGTGGTAAAATAAATATACTAACTTGTGAATTCACCATTAGTAATTTTCTGCCATCATTTATCTTTTGCCTTAACGAAGACAACTATGTGACTTTTTACTGTAATACATTGTTATATAATATTTTTCTCTATTGCAAAAACACAGCTCCTGAAACTAGGACGCTGTTTTTTACAACTCCATGCACAAAAACCAAATTCAGATACACTAAATACAAAACGTCTTTTCATTTACAGCATGCTGTAAAAATGAACACAAATACAATGGGGAAACAAAATCGGTTTATTCTTAATATGCCTTATATGCCTCTTTCTCCTTCTCCAAAATTGGCCTCCATTGTTGTTCACACCAAAGCGCAAACCTGACTCATATATGATGTTCAAAGTTCTAAAATGTTCTGTGTGATCTGATTGGTTCCATGTGTCTTCATGTGTACTGGTGATTGCTAATTGAATGCTGGTGATTGCTAATTGATGTTTCAGTGGGAGTGTTTATCAATTGACACAGTCTTTCAGTTTTGAATGATGTGTCTAATGTAGTGTTAGGTGTTTTGAAAAAAAAGTGTGAGGCTGAGAATGGTCTTATAGTTGTACTAATCTGGGATTAGTTTTTGCTCCTTTTGTGTTGAGTTTTAATAATTGTGTAATATTTTCGATTTTAGTATATAGTATACAGTATAATTGTAAAAAACTATATTCAACGGAGGAAGTATGCAGCATGGATCCATCAAATTAAATGAGTTAAATGATGTGCTGAATGCATCATTGTAAAGGGTTAGGGAAAGGGGACCTGGCCCCACATTTTTCAATGTGGGGCTAGCACAGGCACAGGTCATCCTTCTATAGGATTGAGGGCACATCTTTGATTAGCATGTTTCTGATAAGTCAAGAAACACAGATGATTTTGTGGAAAAGGGGTATAAGAGCAAGCACTTACCCTAATTCTCTGTTCTCTGAAAAACTGCTTTGAAACAGACAGAAACTCTATGGTAGGCTGCCTGCCTGTGCAGAGAATGAGAGGAAACCACAAATAGGAAATAAGTACATTTCAAAATTAGAAAAAAACTTAGAATGAAATAATTCAATGATGGAAAAAGTGAAAAATTAATCAAATGCATTTACTAACTATTAATGTTTTATAAATAATGTCATACAGAATACTGTAGACATTGGACAATGCACAGAACACCTCCCATTGCTCCTGAACAACATGCATTTGATATCACTCCCTTTACATTGTCAGCATCCTGTTGTTTTATGTCACAGTGTCATTTAGGAAGTGTTGTATGTTTCTTCCCACTGACCTTGAAGAACAGCATGGCATTCCTCTCCCACACTGGGACCCACTTTAAAAGTTGAAAGAGCCACAAATCATCAAGGGGCTGCATAGTGCTTGTTTCTCTGAGAGGATGATGATGATGACATTTATACCACCCCATCAATTATGACTTAAAGTGAATAAGCCTGTGTAATGTTTTTGGTTAAAACCTTGCCGTGAGGTTTAGACAGAGATAGCTTTGGGACACTGTAAGGTTTATCTAGTAATATGATAATGTAATGACTCCAGAAAACTGTCTACCCTTTTTAAAGTTTAAAGCAGCATCTCCATGTTCTGCAGTTAAACTCATGTTTTCCTGTTTTCATCATTGTGTGGAGGTGAGGGTTGGGGTGGTTGGTAGGTGAGAGGATGTCTTACGTCTGCCATCAGACTTGTAATTAACTTGAGCAGTTGTTATGTTATTATGTTGAACAAATACCACGTGACAAATACTTCTGTGCAGGCAATGTTACATCATGAGAGGCATGCTGTAATTGTATGCTGGTTCCAGGCATTTTAATGGGCACCTTCTGTGACCCAAAAAATTTTCAGAAATTTTCAAAAACTTTTGAGCTTTTGAAACAAAAAGGAGCCAGCCCCCTGAGCAATTTAACATTAAAAAGATGTTTAGTAATACATCTATTTGATGTTTAGATTTAGCTTTTATAAGGTTGAAAGGTGACAGCTTAATAGATATCTAGTCTTAGCCTAATTGGGCTATATGTAGTTGATATATCCAGGTCTGTAACAGGGCTATCGTGCGCTGTTTTTTAAATGGCTTTTTCATGACACACTGACTCGGTTTATCAAAAGTTTTGGGACATTTTTTTGTTGCTGAAATAGTATCAGAATCGATAGTTATATAGCCCATGTAACACTCATATTACATTCTCGTTTTCCACTCTATTACATAGAGACACATTGAATGTACCAACAGCAGACAAGCAATGGCTTCTGCAGGAGTATGGAAACACCACACACAGAAATGCAGTACATATAATACTATAACCACTGTAATAATACAAATAGCAATATGTTAAATTCATTCAGAGGATTTTTTTTTTTTTAACATTGAACCTTTTTATGAATCATTTCTATACATGTGTATGAGCAAAGAAAATAAACAAAAAAAAAGAACACTTGTCAAGGTGGCTGTAGATCAGTCACCTTGTTGAACCCCAAATTGAATGTGCGTGAATGTTTAGAACACTGAGTAGCACGTGGCACCTTGTATAGTAGCCTTGGCCACCAATATGTGAACAGGTGATATACATGTGCAAGTCTATTTACTGTTTGTCAGCTGTTCTCTACTCAGCGCCCTCTTTGTCTCCCTGAAATTATGAATAGAAGGCTTAATGTTTTAGTAACAAGGCAGTGACTTTTTATCTGATATTAAATAAACAAAGTCTTTGCTTTCAGGTTATTTAAACCTGTTTAAACCTACCTGAGCTAGGTCTAAGAGGCTAAGCATCACATATCAAAATATTAATATTATTAATAATAATAATAATAATAAAAATAATAATAATAATAATAATGATGATAATAATAATAATTAATTTTAGTCAATATCAATATGGTTTGATTCTCTACAATTGAATCCACCAGTTAAGTTTACTGCAACCATGAGCATCAAGCAGTAATTCAGATTAGTTGTCCTTTCTTTGATTATTTCTATTCTTTCAGTCTGTAAAGCTTTACCACTCAAAGGAATGAAAATGATTATTTTTGAATATAGTTGTCTTAAACCCCTTACTAACTGTGTATGCAAACTTCATTTGTCAAATGGGCTGCAAATTTGTCTCTCATGCTTCTGCAGTGTTGTGTTGGATACGCTTGCTTTGCTACCTTGATTGCTACAAAATAAAAGTGTCTCAGAGCTTTTCTGGATATTCTTAAATCCAAGACAGCCCCAAAATACAACATGTGCTTCCAGTTTAGAGGGTGAATGTGGTCACTTATCATTGTGACCTCCATACTGCAGAGTTTAAAGGCCCTTTTGAAGGTTGAAGGTTGAAGGTTTATTTATTGCTCATTTTTTAAACAAAGTTTAAAAACAAAATTACAATTCTCCTTGATCCTGCTACATCTTTGGAGTTGAAGGATGAGTTGATTAAAATCAGTGGCTACTATGAAGATTCCATCCGGTTGCTTGGTGATATTGCTGCTGATGACATCGCTCAATTCCTGCAGTGCATTTTTTTAACTTGCATCAGAGTCTTGTGTTCAAATGGTCCCCACAAGGTCAGTCCATCCAGTGCAACAGCTTGATCTGGGATGTCAGGTGTTAACCATGTCTCTATGAAGATGTGCGCAGAGCAGTCCCAGATCTCCCATTGCTAAGTGAGCCAAAATCACATCTAATCCACTCCACTCTCCTGCGATCAGACAGACAAAAGAAGCCTTGGTATAGGAACAGCTCACACTCCGAGCCAGGCCAGTCTCACGGTAATACCGACTCATCTCCCTCTTTTCGTACGGCACTGATGCTGAGTGTCAATCTATTGTAGAAAAATCATGTTTCAGCAGAAGGGGCCATGGTATTGAAAAACCGATGTTGCCTTTTTTCTTTAAATCATGGCTCTGAGACAGCATTATGTAACGTGACACATTGTATTGTACCTAATATTTGGAGTATACACAACAGTGATATCAATAGAATATTTAGAATATTCATTTTTTAAATCACGTAAGTTATTTTAAGCTATGTGCTAATGCATCTATATGGACAACATAAGCAGCCATATTTTATACTTTTTTTCTCCCATTTTTCTGAGATTATTTTCTCGAGATCTCAAGATAACAAAACTGTTTTCCTGAGATCTTGAGATAACAATACCATAATAGTAGGCTTTTCATTAAAAGAATTTATTTGAAGCATCGTAGCAATGTCAGAAGAGCAGGAGAATATTGGCCACAGCATAACATGGGGGGGGGGGCACAGTGGCTATTTGCGTCCATTTTTGATAAATTGAACGATGACTGATACACATCATGAACTTCCGAGCCATCAAGTAGTTCGACAGACAGCTGTTGCAATGCAAACATTCATGTTGTAACATTCACTTATTCATTCATTTAAAAAATAGTTTAAAGTAGAAATCATAAAATCACAAAATAAATGGCTCATCTACATTAGTGTCCTGGACATCAATCAGTCAGCATGGCATGACATGTGACATGTGACAGAAATCTCCGGCCTATCACATTTAATTTGCTATCACAAGAAAGATCTCAGATGAATTGTGCCATTATTTCAGAAAAACACAGTTTCTTGATCTTGAAATCTTGAAAAACCATTAAGGTTTTCACAGTCCTCCATCCATGCTGCTTGTTTGAAAAACTGTTCTACGGCCTGTCCGTGACATTGAACATGACACACACAAAAAAACCCAAAACAAAAAAAAAAAGGAAAACCCAAATAGAGAAAAGCATACTTGTCTGCTGCAGAGCCGTGTACACTCTGCTCTGCTGGCAATGGGAAAAGAGTCCATAGTCTTTTTAAGCATGTTTTCTTGTGTTTAAATAATCTGGGTACATGTGTTAATTTTGGTGGAAAGGGGGTATTATTTTCTCATTCAAAGTAGTTTTAAGGTTTGTTTCCAGCCTGATCATTGCATTGCTTGTGTTTCTTGCCCTGTCAGAAAATCAGTTTAATACTGCTGACTCATAGAATAGTCAATGCCATAAGTAATGCATAATGCCAATGATGTTTGCTGTCAAAGAAAGTTTGCTGTCAAAGAATCCTTTTTCTTCCTTTCTTTTAAAATCTAAAAATGCATCAGCTCAGAGGAGAGCAGCTCTCTGCTGTGCCAGTCTGTGGTTGGCTGTCTCTCTCTCCCCTCCTTCTGCTTTCCCTTTTTCCCCTGTTTAATCGTCAGCGCTGCAGGCCTCTCCTGGGAATCTGGCTGGCATTTAGCAGGCTGAGACAACTCAAGACCCCAAGGGCTCATCCAAAACCTGCCCGCTCCAAGCTGTCCACATTATTAGCTCCCTGCTCTCAAAGGAGCCCTCAGCCATTCACACACAAAGCAAACACACCAAAACAATCTCACACTCCTTAACTCTGTCTTTATAAATCTTGCTCCTTGTTGTTTCTTTTCTGCTCCGTGCTTCTTGTCTCTTGCTTTCTTCTGTGTTCAGCCTCTGACTCTCCCTGGAGAAACTGGAACAAGAAGTGTATGTTGTCAGACAGCATCTCCACCACTGTGTAACAGTAATTACCTCACAGATATTCCCTGCCTAATTATACTGCTGTAGATCATTTGCGTGAATCTTTTCAATTTTTTCATAATGAGGACAAACAGATGTCTGTCATCTTGTTGGTCTCATTTCACTGCAGCATATATGATGTCTACCTTTGAGTTCTTTCTCTGTTTCTACCTGCCTGTCTCAATCTCTTTAGACAATACTATGAGTGTGTGACACCTGTGTGACTAACCCATTTATTTTTAACCTACTACTTGTTCAGTCAACAATGACTTGTGAGGCAAATCAACAATTGTGGCAAACATTTGCTTAAGCAGTTTAGACATGTTGTTAAGACTCTTATTTTGTAGAGATTGACATCATTGATAAAATGCTAAAAATTGCAAATATTTTCATACCTATATATAAGAGCAATAGGATTTTTAAAAAAGACAATCTGTATGTATTTTTTATAAACTTACTTTACAGTTAACACCTCTGAAAGGATAGCCTAAAAACAATATGAGTTATGCAGTCTTTGGAGTGCAATGTAAAACTAAACTCTCCTCTCAAAACAATGTAATCCTACATCTAAATCAACCTTGCCCTCTGACAACACACAAGCTTTCAGAAAAGAACACACAAACACACACACACACACACACACACACACACACACACACACACACACACACACACAGTTACACACTTGAGGAGGGTGTCCTGATCACCCTTTTTTTGCCCCTGATCCCAAGATCTGAGTCATTTAATATCCAATACTTCCAAGTCTCAATCAGAAACTTCCTTTTTCCTAAATAATATAGTTGCACAGTTTTAAGCAGTTCCGTGATATTCTTTTATTTAGTAGCCTATTGTTATTAATTATTTTTTCAAAATAAAGTCAGATCAAGAAATCACAAACTTCCTTTTTCCTAAATAATATGGTTGCACAGTTTTAAGCATTTCCGTGATGCCTTTTATTTATTAGCCTATTTTTATTATTTATTTTTTCAAAATAAAGTAAAGAATGACAAACCCTTACTTTAATCTTGTTGGCCTTGTCATTGTCTCAAGGGAATGTCTCTGTCCTTGTAGGAGTCCAGTGTTTGTTGATCCAGCAGCCTGTGTCTCAGTAACCTTAATGCGCCGTAGTCTGTTAAGTATTTTTTTTGTATTCTGCACATCTTTAAGGCAGACTGGGCCGATTAATAAACAAGTCATGTTGGTTTTTGTCTCAAGGGGCTTTAATTGTAGACCCAACTGCAGCTGCGTGGTCAGAGTGACTGTAGTAAGCTCTTCACCTCTCTCCTCTCCTCCTGTCTACTCCAACAGGGTGGAGAAACACCATGCACTATAGTTTAAGGGCAAAAACATTTACTGACTAGAGTTGGAAAAATACTTACATGTATTTACAGTTGTGAATTGTAACTAAGTACATTTATACAAGTACTGCATAGAAGTAAAATTCAAGGTATTTCAGTATTTCCAGATTATGTTACTTTATACTCAAATTTATCTACATCTCTGAGGACAATATTGTACTTTTTACTTCACTGACTTTATTTGTTTTAGTTACATAAACACTCAGATTAATATTACAAATTACAATCAATAAATGACGATAGATGACATTCCCCAGCAGTAAGTAGTCATTAAAATGAGCTCCACTTTTACGAGCTGCAATATTAAAGTGAAGGACATTAGTGCATAAATAATATTAAAACTGGTATGAATCTAAAATGGGCCATTCTACATAATAGGTACTTTTATTTTGGGTATTTTCAGTATATTTTGATGCTGATCCTTTAACTTGAGTAACATACAGGACTTTTACTTTAAACACTGTAACGGTAACACTGTAGTAATTCTACTGGCTAAAGCTCACTGACCCTGACATTTCCAGATAATCAGCATGCCAGATATCTGGGGAGCGCATGCGATGCATCAGCGAACCTCTTGACAAGCCAACTGGCTTGCTATTTTGAACAGTTTTTACATTGCCTCTGACATGGGACTTTTGTAGGGGTGCTCCAAAAACTGTCAGAAGATCAGGTCTAAAGTCTTGTAGTGTGAGCTACGGGTAAGGGGCACCAAAGTCAACTTTTTATAATCTTAAATAGTTGCTTTAAAAAAGTTTTTTTCTTCTTCTCTTACTCTGTTCTGTGGTTTGTCAAACAAGAGCATGTCGTCTGAAACAAACTGATGTCACCTAACAGCATTTCTGATAATGACCAGTCACCACTTCCTTCAGTTTTGTGCCACCAAAATCCATAGTTGCTAAGTTTAGCTGTAAGGAAACATTTCCAAACATATTTGGAAACAATGCCGTTTTTATTTTGCAATGCTGCATCACTTTTGACAATCTTGAATACAGAACTCACCAGTGACAGTCAACAACCCTGTGTGACACATTACACAGGGTTGTTGACAGTCACTGGTGATTGAACAGTAAAAGCACATTATTATTATAAATGTTGGGTCAGTGTCTTGGATGTTTTTTCCTAACCAAGATTCTGAGATAACAATAACATTGGCAGCAGTCTATAAGGCCCATACACAGAGAAAGTCTAATTTAGCCACCAGAATTCAGACATTTATATCTAACAAACCCAAACCTGACCTGGTTTTAAAATCATTTGGAGTATTATATGTCAGCAACCCCATAATCTGGTTTGTGCTGCACATTCCCAGATTTCAAGAACAGCAATGCTCAACACATTCTCATTCCAACTTGTCATATGGTGCCGCTCTGTCAACAACCTTCTGTGTCTACTTATGACATTTTAGGTATCCTTCTGCGTCAGCTGTTAATGCTTAGGGTGATGTCAACAAATGCACATGGTGGAATGATGTCATGGTGGGATGACGTGGCCCATTACCGTGATGTTTTACAGATGCACATGTGTTGGGATGAAGCAGCATGGTCCTTCTGTTTACAAAACAGCGCAGACATAATGGTTGGAATTAGGCAAAAAGTCACTGATGGTTTAGGCAAAAGAGACACATGGTAAGGTGAAGAAAAATCCCAGACAGGAAGTAAACTCCAGACTCCCGCACAAAAATCAGTTGTTGAATCTATCCACCTCCCCACCCGCCTGCCCAATAAGTGCACTCACGCTCTTTATATTACGTGGTTATGACAGCATTATTACTTGACGCTGTCCTTCAATGTTTCATGCACACATGACTGGTTCTAGCCTACCACATTCTCAAGTGACGCTGCTGGTACGCATTGCGTGTGGACACACCCGGTTCCACTGGGCCATCTGCCAGCCTATGATTACAGCACCACCAAGGCACGTTCTCATCTGATGCCATCCAGCTGCGTTGTAGTTGGAGGTGGAAGTTGACTTTTAGCATCACACTCATATGCTGAAAGCAATGACAGAGCAACACTATATGACTAGTTTGGAGTGAGAATGGGCTGTTGCATTGCAGAAACTCAGGGTGAAACCTAGGAGGCAGAAACTGTTAAAGAAATGATCTTGTAGTCGGTCCTCTCGGCCTTTGTGTCTCCATTGCAGTGTAGGTCCCCAGTAGCACACACTGGACTCCAGAGTTGATGGAGTCATTCTTCTTCTTCTTCCTCTTCTTCTTCTGCTGGGTTTAATGCTGTGTTCATGTGATGTCAGAAGGTCTGAGTTTCCGAGTTAGGAAGTCTTTTGTGTACATTTGCTTTAAGGTGGTAAAGTGGAAACAACATGGAAGCTATAGAGAAAATGGGTTGTGTTTTAATGCTAAGAGTGTTCAAACAAGAGCTTGATAGCTGTTTCAATACATGAATTAATAAAAAACTTGCTTGCCATACACCAAAAATCAACTTTTGCCCGCCATGTTTCTGCATTTATGATTTCAAAAAGGCAACTCGTATTACAAATTATTTCTGAGTTTGCAGAGTTGTTTTTCCAACATGAGAGGCAGTTCATGTGAATTTTCTCAGTGGGAAAGTTGTGATTACAATTATTTTGTCGTCATATTAAAAATAGTGCCTGTTTTGTTGACATCAAACCCAGCAGTTTTTTTGTGGTTGCACTGAAGTACCTACTCCAAGGCAGGGACTTTGCCCTTGAAAAATTTCTTGAAAATTGTCCTGCTTGGTTTCAGAACAATAAAAGTGAAGTAAGAGTGAAAATGATCTTTCAACAGGAGTGTGCTTGCTTCACTGGTTTATGAGGCTAGGAGCTTAAGGGCAGACTGCTGCAGGAAGACAGGAACATGTTACTGAGAGCAAAGTATAACTTTATTTTTATGCCATCTGTTTTGTGTTTAATTATAAAAATAACTGCTGTTCACTGAAACCAAACACTGTTATAATGAAACCTAGACACTATGACTTTTTTTTTACCTTTGTGTAGTGAATGTGTATGTGTGTATTCATGTCCAGTGTGCGTGCATGTGCATTTGCCAAGGTGGTGAAGTGTTTTTGGCTGGGATGGTAATATTGGTTAAATGTTGTTTTTTCTTTGCAGTGATGAACACAACATTAGAAAAATATACATTTTCTGATCCTAGTTCCATGGCTCCATCGCTTCAAGAACCCCTTTCATTCATTTTCCTTACTCTGTGCTGCACTGCAGGGTGACAGGTGAAAGATGGAAAGAGTGACTTGATGACATGCAACATAAAATAAGACATACTACATGAGTTCATAGTATTTGGCAGTGTACTGCTCCAAAAAAACTAACTGTACTGTTACTGCAAGCCAGTTTCCAAACATTTCATGATTATTTGACAAAAAATCCAATTTAAAACAACCGCATAAATGACATCTTCCTCATAGTATTATCCATTCATAGCTTCTGCTTTGAACATATTGCCTGTAAGCTCGCAACATGTTGTCAGTCTAGTAGAGCAAAGATTATCTTGCAAGTTTTTTGTGGTTTTTTTTGGTTATAAAAAACATCCACTGAAAATCAAAAAGGCAAGGTTGCAGTCCTACTTTTTTTTCTTTTTACCCTATATATTAATTCAAAAAGGTTGAGCATGCAGTAGTTAGCATGGAAGTCATTCTATAGTCATATTTTCCATCCATACATTTTGTAGTCTGTTTGTCCACGACTCCATGATTGTCCATGTTTATATGGCCGTTGCACAGCCCATATAAACATTTGGAGCCCATTCAGTCTGCATACAACAAGCCCCACTGCAGCCTTCTTTTAGAAATCGAAGTCCATCCACCTCCACAGCCTAGTCTTCTTTTAGCTTTTAACCATTGTGATTTTTGAGTTGTTTTTTTTTTTTTACATGTGATCAACTCAATCATGTTGATTAAATGTTATGAATCTCAGGCTCTGACATGGGTTGTGAGTTCAGGGCCACTCTGTTCCAGACTCGCTAAGATTCTTTTCAGGGCATCACATATGCTGTCACACCACCAAATTAATATGCATGTTGCTAAATGGTAAAACATTGATGTTAGTGGACTAAGTGACCTAAAAAAAAAAAAAAGTTCTGAGAAATCAGTTTCAAGACATAAAGAAAAATAAAGAAAAACAAACTTGACTTACACAATTCTAAATTGTGGTGGTATGAGATTGTTTCTGATTCATTTTCCTGCACGGTCCCGATTCTTCTTTGTCTCAGATGAAAATGGAGGTCATCCCTCCTTTGCTCTTTCTGTGAGACTCAGAGCCAGGTGTCAGTGGTGTGTTAGGACTGCAGAGGCTGGCTGGCTGGCTGGGTGGGATGGTATACAGACAACCTGCACTGCCAGCAGTGATGTATTCTTCCTCAAACAAATGTTGGGGCTGAGTATGGGAAGGGGGAATCCCTTGGGAAATAAAGTCTGCCTTCATCCACCCCCCCCAAGCCTTGTCTATTCATGAGGGTATAAGTGGTGTTAAGTCCCTGTGCCTCCAGGAGGTTTATCAGGTCCAAGCTGACTGAAATGCTGAATGGAAATTATGTTTCAAATTTGATACACAATAGGCCTCATGAAGCAGCCCTCTCATTAATTTCTCTCATATTTTCTCTTCATTTTCTGGTAAGAGAAAATATATGAGAAGTCAACTCCAGATACACTAAACGTTAACCATCCAAATACGCTCTGACCAGGTGTGCTCAATGATGAATCCCACTTGATAATAAGTCCCCTATGAGCACAGGTAAGGCCCTCTAAACACTGTATGAGTGCAGGTTTTGTGCCGTGTGCAAATACTCTGGCACATGAACAAGACTGGAGCGATGACACCAAAAAAGGTTGTAAGAAAAAGAACTTCTGCAGTAGTGAAACTGATGTAGACTTCTGTTCAATAAACTTTATCAAAGTAAATGTGGTTTGGAGAAATTAAGTATTAAAATTAAAAGTACACATGCAAAAAGGTTTAAATAAATAAAGAAATCAAAGTAATTGAAGTCTTTATACATTCACTATATATGAGAAGCTGGAACCATGAAATGATTTCTGAATGAAAATGACTTACATGATTATAAAAGAAAAGTTGTCAATAAATTTTCCGATCCATTGAGTAAATAAATAAGCTGCATTGGTATATATTCATATTGTTTGCGTACAACAATCTTAATTTGTAAAGTAGGTATCAAATAATAGTAGTGGAGTCAAAAGTACAATATTTCCTCCTGAAGTGTAGTGAGGTAGAAACGGTAAGTGGCATTAGCTTAAAACACTCAATTAATGTAACAATTCCTAAAAGTTATACTTAAGTACAGTACTTGAGTAAATGTACCAAGTTAGAGTCCACCACTGGACACACAGTAACTGCAATTACAGTAATTGGGATTAATGGAGCAAGTATAGTATTTCTTTCACCCCAAAATTAAATAATCCAATCACTATAATTACTCTTAAAACGTTATCTAAATTAAATAAAATGATATTCATGCAACAATTTGTTGTCTGTGAAAATGAGATTTTTTCTATGATCTTGGTGCTTTATATGAGTCATAAAATGTACTCTTACCGAAGATACTAGCAAACATAAGAAAACATTGGTGAATACCAAAAATCATTGAATACTAAGAACAAAGTGTGGATATGAGCAAAAATAAAAGAAAATTTGTTTGTAAATTATTTCTTGCATGAACCCATTGATTATGTCTGAGGGTGTTTATCTAAAGACTATGTTACAAACAGAGTTACCTCTTTTTAATCTAAGCAACATACAAACTAAGTGGAGAAAGTGAAGATGACTCAGAGGATGGCAGTCTCAGTCATTCAGTCCACCATTTTGGTCCAAACTGAAATATCTCAACTATTGGATGGATTTACTTATGTTAGGTTAAATCCAGTTTTGCCCTGTCATTAGAATTAGTTAGTCGTATTATTTTAACGGCCTGTCCTTTACACTGGCGACTCTCTATACATCTGAAGACAGCAGGTATCAGTTTCATCTGCAGTCTCTAACTGCAATTCTGTTAGCACAAGCAGAGCCCTTCGCTGGACTCTTTGGGTTATACTCCTTTAATCTCGAGCACGCATTTGCACATTGATAGAACCATAAGAATGGCAAGGGCAGAGACCACAACGCTGCCACAAGTATGTCCTCAACACTCATACCGCTGAACAAGGCCACAGACACAGCCACACCACATTTAAATCTGATGGGGTCCCTGCATTCAACATAAAACACACAACCTGGGCAGAGCAGATGCAGTTTTGCCTTTCTGTGTCCCTAATGGGATGGAGGACAAAAGTAATCCAATTATTTTACTCTCAAACTGAACAAACTCCTTAAGTTTTTGGGAACAAAGCAGGGATTTTGTCTGAGAGAGGCTCTACATGGGCAAAGACCAGTCTGTCACCAAAACCCTCATGGCAAGAAGACATGACTACCACGTACATAGAGCCAACTGCACATGACAGGGGATCTTATATCCTTTCCCTGCACCAGTGTTAGAATCCCAACCACTTTGGATGGTTCGCACAACCTGCACAGACAATACAGCCCCCATCAGCCTGTCCCTTTCAGGAGACAGGCCTGGAGAAGTTGATCCAGATTGGGCAATGGGCCTATTGTACCCCCCTTCTCAGACAGAGGCTCCTCAAACTGAGGGATAGTACAGTGCTGGGCTGCCAAGATAAAGTTTGTGCATGGCACAGCACAGAGTGGCAACCTGGGGCTCTCAGAATGACCTACAACTGCTCCTGATCACTCTCTCCAACAGGAGAGGGATAAGACAGAGGAGCGGATAGGTGTGGAGCAGCTTCCTTGTCCATGGTGTGTGTGCAAACACATCCATCCTTAGGAGGGACTGTTGTCCCTGTGGAACCAGGGACAATCATAGCTGGCAGTGAGTGTTGCTTTGGCTAGCAAACAGATCCACCTCTGCTTTCTTGGACCAAGCCCAGAATGGCCATTTGTCCGGTCGGGGACCGCCCTTTGACATGAGGTTTGCACCCGTTTTCCTATCCCAAAACATGAAGAGCCTTCAGAGACAACAGATGCTCTGAGGCTCGCAACCACAGGCTCTCTGGCAGCAGACAGAGCAGCCTGTTGATGTAGGCCACTGCAGTGCAGTTGTTGGTCCTCAGCAACTTGTGCTGTCCCTGTGATAGGGGCCATGAAGTGTTGGAGTACCTAAAACACTGCCTCTATCATGACAAGGTTGATGAATCACACCTCTGTTGGAAGGCACACGCTATCTACCAGTCTCCCCAGGCAGGTCCCTCCTTGCCCCATCAGGTACACATCCGTAAACACAGAGATGAAAGAGGTCACTTGTTCCTGTGATGTTCCCTGCCATAGGCAAAGGCTGGCAAACCACCTCTTCAGGCATCTCACTTTCACCACCTGTCTGTGTTCTGACAGAGTGGCCCATAGGCTGTGTGTGTCGAGCAATCCCCCCACCCCCCCAATGCTCCATCCGTTGGTGTGGTATGGGATGTTTCTCTTTCAGTTGACTACAAACCTCAGCTTGGTTAGATATAAGATCAACTGGACTGTGTGGAGCATAGCCTGTTCCTTGGACTTGGCCATGCTGATGAGGTTGTTGAGAAAATAACACCCCCATGCCACATACGTGCAGCGGTTGAACTGCCACATCCACAAATTTGCTGAAAGTGCGAGGTGCCAGGAAATAGTTGAACGGCATGCTATTGTGCTCGTAGGTTATCCCCTGGAAGGCAAAATGCAAAAATTTCCTGTGTTTAAGAGCCAACTTTACGTGAAAGTTTACATATTAAATCCATATAACAATACATGAAAGGAGACCACAGCAATATGACTTGTGTCCTACTAATTACCTGACAATTACAATGTCAGCCCTTTTAACCTACGGTGTAATGTTATATAAAATACTTTTTGCTTCCTACTGGTATTTAAATGTATACAATGGAACAAGGGAGTAACAAGGAAGTCTTAGAGGACAGGAGAAATGACTTAGGATGTAAATACTTTTTAGGTACTGGGTACCTTCAGGGTACTTTAGGGGGAAGGAGAAATTAATATTTTTTGTAGTATTTTTGTAGGTACTGGGTACTCACAGGGCATTTAAAAGGAAAGGGAAGCTGACCTATACTTTGAGTATTATTGTAGATACTGGGTACCTAAAACGTACAGCACCGGTGCAGAGTTACCTGACAACAATGATTTCCGATGGTATGGTACCTGCCCTTCATCCAGGCTATGTAATATAGGCTGGATGAAGGGGACATGGTAGAATAGTGTGTGTGTGTGTGTGTGTGTGTGTGTGTGTGTGTGTGTGTGTGTGTGTGTGTGTGTGTGTGTGTGTACGTGTATGCGTGTGTGTGTTTCTATCAAATTTGGTCATATCACATGAATTGTGAAAGGCCACCTCATACCCCCCATTGGCTGATGACCAATCTTTTCTCATAATCTTGTGCAAGTCTTTGAATCCACTTGGAAGTTTTGTGCCTTTTTGTCATAGGCCACTCCCACTGCCCCCTCCAGCCAGTTGGCATGAACACAAACACACAATCACTCACTCACACACGCACACACACATTTCACCTCCATGCCAAATATCAGCCTTCTAAGGCAAAGCCTGTGGCTGCCAAATGGTGGGGAGAATTTTGTGGACTGACTGACAGAGTGACAGGGTGACATCTAAAGCTACTGATCACAGCTAATAACATCAAGTTTATTTAGCATATTCTGATTATGACAAAATAGGGGAGGAAGAAGGAAGTGGTCATACTTTTTCATTCCCTTGTGTGGAAATTTTTTTTTTTCGCTCTCTCTCTCTCTCTCTCTCGTTATTTTTACACACACAAAGGCCCAAAATACACATGCATGCACAGACAAGACCTACACAGGCTTTCCTGATGGGAGAGATGTCAGAGTGAGGGGGCCTCCTCATAGGATGGTGCCTGTACAGCTACCAGTCCACACTCTGTACTTGGTTTGAACCGATGAGCCTCGGGTTCCCAAGCCAAGTTCTCATAGGTTCAACCTGTATTTATGTTTATATTCAACAAATTCACTGCATGGTCAAATGTATGTGGACAGCCCCTGGTGTGGTCCAAACCATGTAGCTCCATTTAAGTGAAACTTTAATGCTTTAGCAAATAATTATAATTTAGACAATAATGTTTTTCATGCTTTGTGTCAACAGTTTGTGTCTGTCCCTTTAATGTTTCAATATGATAATGCCCCTGTGCACAGACCAGCTCCATAAAGAAACACTTTTCCCAGTCTGCTGTGGAAGAACTTGACTGAACCCATCCAGTAACTCTGGGATAAACCTAAACACTGACCATGAGTCAGACATTATCAACATCAGTGGTGGATCTAACTAATGTCCTTGTCGCTGAATGGGAGCATCCAAATTCCAACATCTTCCAAAAAGAGTGAAGGAAGTTCTAGCAGCAGATTAAAGCCCATAAGGTAAAACACATGTTCAGCTGTCACATATATAGCAGGAATGTTGAGGATTTAACATATTTTTGACTGTCTACATACTTTTGGCAATGTGAATATTATTGTGTATATTTTCTACAGGATAAATGATTAGGGGCTGTGCAGCTCTGCTGCTGGTCTGCTGTTTTCCAGTATTCTCCCCCTTCTCCTTCTCCTTCTCCTTCTCCTTCTCCTCTTCTGAGGAAACTAACTCACCGTGCATAAAAATAAAGCAAACTTGGCACATGCTAAACTTCTTCATCAGGAATTGGGGCCAATAGTCCTGATGGTGGTGCAACAGTGACTGCAACAGTGAAGTTCAAAACTTGGAAAATTCATAACATAACTGTCTGGCCTACGGCTTTGCAACTTTCATTAAACTGCAGGCCTAGTTGTGAAGACACTTGTAACTTCCAACCTAGTGCAAATTATGAAGTCCATCACTCTATTTTTATTAAAAACTGTTGAAATAATTAAACCTACGACACAAGTGCATTACACAGATTTTTCAGTGATCAAATTGGACCAATCGTGCATCAAAATGCATCACTGTAAAGAGTGCTATAACCAGCTACTGCAAATCCTCTCTAAATAAAGCTCCAATTTTTATGAAAAAATGGCAATGTTTTATTGTCAGGGTAGATAAAATGTGTTTGATTTTAGAACTGTGTTTTTTTTAATTTTTGACATAATTTTGAATTCTGCCATCATGTAGCTCAATGGCAAAAAGAGCATCTCTAAGCATGATTTTCTCAGTTATGGGTCTATCAGTCTTGGTTAAAAAAAAAAAAATAGACATTCCAGATATTTTCTGTGTTGTCTAGATGAAGTATGCAAATTCTCAGAATTCTGTCTTGATGAATTTTTGACACTAGTTTGAAATCTTCCCATAAATAGATGTACAGCTATTATACTGCACCCTGGTGGTTAGCTGTATCATAGTGTAAAAATCACTTCTAAACTCTACACTGGAGAGGTAATTCAACTTGATAACAACTTGCCTTGGAGCCATCTGTAAGCTCACATCCATGGTAGTGTGGTTCAGACATGCTTTTCCCTAGAAACACATGATTTCAAAGATATTTCAAAGATTAATGATATTTTTGAGTCGGAAAATTCAGCAAATAGATCCTCATGTATTTCTTATTTGTTTCCCTCCTCTTCTTCCTTTTAATCTTCCTTTCATCTTCTTTTCTTTTTATTCTTCTACCACTGTTTCTGAGGTATGTTTGGTTCTGTATGAATGCTGGAGTCTCTGATAACTTGTGTTCAAGTGTTCAACCATAACGTCAATATGCATCCTATTGTTATATCTAATGCAACTCTTATGTTCTCTTATCTTTTGTTTTATTGTTTGTATTTTTAGCATAAATATTATCACATGTCATGAGCATATTACTAGATAGATGATTTTCAGTGTTAAAGATGATAAATACTTGTCTGCATGGACAGTTATCACAACCCAAGTGGTTGTGCAAGGTCTTGGTGCAAAGTAACCTCTGTCATTTCCCACTGCTCAGTCTCAATATTGCCATGTCAAAAGTTGAAAATTCAAGCTGCAGGTAAATACTTGTGCCTACTATGCCATAGTACTATTAGACAGTTTAAGGTTCAGTGATTTTTGGTCTGGAAAGTTGTGCCAATGGACCCGTTTCCTCTTCTTTTTCTTGCTCCTCAAAATGCCTGGCCCTGACCCTCTGCTATGCAGCAGCTATAATTTTCTTTTCTATTCAGCTGCCTCACCTTCACTTCAACAACTACTTTCCCATCTTCCTTTTTTTTCCCAACACCACCACCTCTGACAGAGTCACTCAGTGTACGTGAACCACCTATAGGTAAATCAGTGAGTGCATCTGATTGATTTCCTGCTAACAAATGTGTTTAAGTGAGTCCCTGGAGGATCCCAAGGCCTTACTTTGACTTCTTGAGCTTTGGCTGAGCAAACAGCACATCCCCACTCTCTAAATCCTGCTTTTATTTCTCCCTGCCTCCTTCACAATCATCTTTTGATTACGTCTACTAATTAAAACTCCAACAAGCTGCCACTCGAAAGTGCCACCCACCCACCCAGCCTCCTCCTTTTGGTCAGCCAGATCTCTGAGGAGGGAGAACAAACAAGAGAATAGTGAAGGAACACACACAGTCTGATTTTACTGCCTTATCCTTTCTCCACTCCTCTTGTCCTCTTTAATCCTGTACCTCAATGCTTGTTAAGCCGCTGGAGCAGTGTGGAAGCATAGGGTGCAGGGCCAGGGGGTCAAGGAGGCTCCTTCAAAGAGGTAGCCCCTGTCAGTGGTGGTCCAGGTCCTCATTGAGAGGACTTTTCATGAATCCTCTGTTGGAACAAATGTTCAGTCTCCTTGAAAGCTGCACCAAATGAGATTTTAAAATAAACAAGACTAAAAGTCCTTAGCCCTTAGAAGCTGTTTATTTAAATCTAAAGCCTCACTAGCTCACTGAAGCTGCAGGGTTCTGTAGAGCCCGCATGTGTCGGACACAACCGACAGCAGAATCCTGCTTGATGCGACCTTCTATTGCCATTATTATGCATCATGCCTCCACTATTAATATTCATATGGGACTCTTATCAACACACACAATATTTGCATGTGTCATCACATGCTATCATAGAGTGCATTTAGTAATTTTACACCTATCACTATTGTAATATGACATGTGTTTGTTACCATTATTGCTGTGCATCTCTCCCCCTCTCTCCCTCTCTCTTCCCCTCTCTCTTTCTCTTTCTTTTTTTGTCATTATTGTAATTTAATTGTTATTTACTACATCTATTGCACGTCTGTCTGTCCTGGACACTGGGACACATGCAGGAGCCGCACATATGCACAATTGATTTAAGAGAATTTGTTCTATCATAAACTTTTTCGTAATGCAAATTTTCAGTTCTGAAAAAAAAATCACTACTGTAATATGGGTCATGTAAGCCTTTCTCTACAGGGAGAAAATACTTGTCTGACTTAAGACTTTTTACTAAGAAAATGTTTGTTTGTATAGGCGGAAACTGAAAACTGTGCTCCACAGATATTGAGCATCACTGACAAATATCTTTTCTTGTAAAATGTGCAATGTATTGGTAGCAAAGGTGTTCTCAGGAGTTTGTTAACTGTTGGAAATATTCTTCGCCATGACATTAGTGTAATGATTATAACATTTAGAAAGAGTTTCAACTGTTTGCATTACTGTAGTGTGCAATCTGTGGTCATCATGTGTGAGGTCATCTGTGTCCTAAATGATTTTCTACATATAAGCCTACTGTTGGATCACATCTGATCTTCAGGGTTTCAGTGTCCATAAACTGATTGGGCCTCATTCACAGTGCGTGTGCACAAGTCTGTGCTTAAACTGTGGATACAAACTTTTAAGTAAAAATCTAGAATTCATCAATTTTTTCATACTCTGTGAACAATTTTAGAACTGCCTCACATCATGCATATGTGCAAATGATGAATGCCAGGCAGTCTTAGTAATTGTGAACACACACTGAAATGAAACACAACTAAATACATAGCAAAAAAACTAAATGCAGCATATTATGACATGTAACAGTCCAATGTTTTTTAAAAAAATGTGACCATCAGCTACTACTCCCATAATTTTTAATGTAATTATTATTATTATTATTATTATTATTATTATTATTATTATTATTATTATTATTATTATTATTATTATTATTATTATTATAGGGTAAATAAAAGATTATGATCAACCTCCAATCAGGTGTTAAGATGTCATTTAGTGCATACATTCAGAAGAGAGCGCATCCGAGACTGAAATATTTCAACATGTTTGAAGAAAAGGTCAAACAGCTGATCAGCTTTTTTTCTGACTGGTTGCATTCACAAACTCACTGAGGGTCTGACATAGGTGTTTAATATATGTGGAAAAACAACTTTACAGCTTTTCCATGATACACCTCTGGGTAAACACATTTCCTCATAAGGAGAAATGGGGGTGCGTCAGCTGATTGCAGATAGCAGACACCAGCCATCAATTTAGAATGATTCTAAACCTTAGGCTGACCTAAATGCTACAAAACTCTCTGGTGGCTCACCAGTGGACCCTGCCCTTCAGATGGCCTGAGTACACCACTGTCATCAGTCATATGGAATGTGTTATTTTGTCATCATAGTACATATTGACAGGTGCATATAGTTTGTCTTTTCTTTTTCATATTTATGTGTCTGTGAGGCTGTTTGTGTCTGGGACCCAAAAATGCAGAGACAGAGCTTGGACAAGCTTAACAGAGTTTATTGTAAAAATGAATGAATGAACAAAAGGGCAGGCGACGTTGGGCAGGCTGGCATGCAAGGTTCACTCCAACAAGTGAAACAACAGTGAGAAGTAGGCAGGCTGTAGCGTTTGCGTGTCACAGGCGAGAACTGCATGAGAGAACAAAAGGCATAAGGTAAATCATAAGAGTCAACTATTAAAGAACAAAAAATCACTGCACAAAAAAACACATGATAATCTACAAGAGAAAAAACAACAGGGAGCACAAAATAACATAACATATAGGTTATATATATATCATATAGGTAGAACATAAAGGTTACCAACTGCAATGGAGTGTTCTAAAAACGAGGAACAGGTGCGCCGCCTACCGCTGCACACACACACACACACACACACACTCACACACACAGGCACTGGGGGAGAAAAAAGGTGGAGAATACAGAAACACACACACACACAGCGCAAAGACTAAACAAAATCATAACAGTGTCTCTCATCCTTTTATTCCCTTAAACAGCTATTGGATAGAGCAGATAGATAATGTGTGAAATAAAAATTTGAATTTATATAATACATAACAGCTTGACATTATAGTATCATTTTCTATGATGATGAATTTAAGCTTTAAGAATGTGTCAGCTATGTGATGTTTTATAATTCTTGATTGCCATTTCAACCCTATAAACCATTAATGTCTGCAGTGAAATTTCGACATTTACACATTTAAATAACTAGGTGATAAGAGCAAATCAGATGAAATTTTTCAAATCGGTCAAAGTATGAGGCTACAGTGCACGTTTTTTTAACGTTTTTCTTTAATCTTATCTTGTCTTGTCTTATCTTATCTTTCATGTTTTTGATTTTCCATGAAAATATCCAAAACAGTAGGTTAGGAATTTCAGATCTTAAAAAGTTTTCATACACACATTGTTCAGACTCCTATAATATTCCTTTGAAAAAAAAGATAATTGATTTTTTTGCTGAAGTGTTGACATTGTGCACAGCAAAGAGGCATTTTATATTGTATTATGAGGTTATAAATGTAAATAAAATATGTTTAAAATCTCAAATTTCACCCCTATGTAATATCTCTCTGTCTCTTTCTCTCTCTCAAACACACACACACACACACACACACACACACACACACACACACACACACACACACGCACACATACACACGTTCTGAATGAAACTCAAAGTTAGACACTTGTTGACAAACATCTTTGGTCTTTGAAATGCAGATGAACCAAACAATCAGTCTTAACAGGAGGTACAGGTAGAGAGGTGCAGTAAAATCTTGTAGATATGACAATTTTTCATAAAAGATTCACTGTGATTGACGTTAACATCAGTTGACGGTGAGATGGCAGAGATTTTCTCTGAGCCTCCAGATTGTGAGAGTGATGACAGTAATTGATTCAGCTGCATTATGGGCATCATCATTATTTTCCCACATTTATGCAATGCTGTGGAACTGTGCCGTAGCTGCTTATCAGCAGCACTTTCGGGAATGCTCTCATTTCATTTGGAGACACACTGTGAGAGTGATACCCTTGTACGATAGAAACAGGTGGCTATAACATAACATAACATAGTGGTACCATAGGTAGTCGTGCTCAATGTCAAAGAACTTGTTAAGCCATAAAAATGGTCCCCACTCAATCTCCATCACTATTTGTAGCTGTATTCCATGCAATTTTTTCCTTCTCTTTCTTGGGGAGATCTCTCTTGTGCCAAAGACCAAAGATATTTGTCAACAAGTGCCTGGCTTTGGGTTTCATTCTGTACGTGTGTGTGTGTGTGTGTGTGTGTGTGTGTGTGTGTGTGTGTGTGTGTGTGTGTGTGTGTGTGTGTGTGTGTGTGTGTGTGTGTGTGTGTGTGCCTGCACATACAACAGGGCGGAGTGGGGCTCTGTGAAGTGAACTTGTCCTTTCTTTCTGTACTTCTTTGCCCTAGGTCAAATGTTGGTATGTCACACTCTGTGACAGTGACAAACTCAGAAATCTTTAAGAAGCCAGACAAAAAACTGTGTATGTGTGTGACTGATACACCTCAAAACGGAACAAAGGTCAAAAACCTGTAACTACTGGGGTGTCCGGTGGCTCAGTGGATAGAGCAGGCTCCCCATCTGCAGAAGTTGTGTCCTCGCCAAAGCGGCCGCAGGTTCAATTCTGGCCTCGGCCCTTTGCTGCATGTCACCCACTCTCTCTCCCCCTTTCATGTTAAGTCTTTCTTATACATTAAAGGCATAAAAGCCCCAAAAAATAATCTTTAAAAAAAACAACAACAAAAAAAAAAACCAACATCCTGTAACTACTGCAGTCATTTCACCTGGGTGTGAAGGCTGATTGTTAGCTTGTTGCATTAAAATGCCAGATAGCAGGTGTAAGCTGTTTTTGTTGAAGTGGGAATGAGAAGTATGGAAGCCCTGAGGGGCAGGTGAGAAAAAAAATATTTTTGGTGGGCAAGAGAAAAAATGTTGGATTTTTTTGAGAGAAATAATGTTTGTTTTTTAGCAAGAAATTGTTTTTATTTTGGCAAGAAAACATGTTTTTTTGCGAGAAAAAATGGTTGAATAATAAAATGATTCAAATTATTGAAAAAAACATGAGAAAACACAAACGCAGTACTGTACTGTAGCTGCTGCAAGTGACAGTGACCACTATCACCATAACCTTTTATGTAACATGAAAGTGCTCATATATCAGACTTTGAATAATAAGAGATGCTTGTTGTGTTTAGAGTGCAGAGAGTAATGAAAAGTCCCATGGTCGTGCACTTCAGCCTCTTGTGGTCAAATGAGTATTACAAAAAGAAACACTTAGAAAAATGAGCCTTATTTTCCTCCTGAAAATTAAAAAAAACAAAACAAAATAACATTTTTTTTTCGCATCCCCAAAAATCTTTTTGTGCAGCATCGCCTTCTCAATCACACCAGACTGTCCTGAGTTACTATGTACCTAAGCTGTTTGAATCAATATAAGAATCATGCACTGACCAACACATTGCCACTGACCAAACAGCCACTGTTGGCTTATCTAAGCCACCACAAACGGTGTTTGTCCAAGTGAAATGTATGAAAAACTGAGCATTTAGCATACACAGAAGAACATGAAAACTGGTTGGGAAATAGTGACAAACTCTAAAAAAAGCTTCCATTTGTAGTTAAGGAATTTTAAAATTAAAACCACAAATTGGAACTTGCAGCTTTTTTGTCCGTATCATAAATATCAGTAGTGACAAACACCTTTTTTTAAAGGGTAACACTTTTATAGATTCATAATTTCAAATGAATTAATTCATGGAACTTAACTTGCATACTTGATGTACTCTTCTTTCTCATTTACACAGTGTTAGTGAAAATACCAATTAGAAAAATAAATTGATTACTAAATAAGACCAATAATATATTTAATATTTCCCTGTAAGTTTCCATTTGAGAACTTTATCATTAAGTACTGATATAGGGTAAAAAGAGACAGAGTTCTCAGATTGTTAATTTAGTTTAGTTTGTTGGATTGAGTTTTAGAACAACAACAATATTCATACATTATTGATTTGTTTTTGGAAACTTTGTCCCCAGTATATCTTAAATTGCATGCTTGCCAGTAGTCAACTTTGACATTTTTGAATGTTCAACAGACCTGCTGTGCACTGACTTAAAGATAAGGTTATTCATTTGAATTAATTAATTGGACGTGTGCATATTGTCACTTTTCTCTAAAATTTCTACCAAATTACAAAAACCTCTCCAGAAACTTTACAGTTTATTTTTAGCAAAAATATGCAAACTATAAAATATATTGAAACCAGGTTTACAGTGTTTTAAGGCTATTGTTGTATATATATGTATATCAAATATTTGAATTGGTTAAATTATATATATTTCTGGGTTGGTTGGTTGGTCTAATGCTTGACATTAATTAGTATAGTGCATTTTGAGACCATGTTTTACATTAACACATTATTATTATTATTATTATTATTATTAATAATAATAATAATAAATCAAAATAATATTTATTTATTTATTGACAATGAGCTAAGCTGTAGACTGGTATGGGCCATAACATGCTTATCAGCAGCTAAACGGCCAAAGCATTTCATAAAATGTCGATCAACAACTTCACATTCAAATCATTTTTGTACTTCACAGCTACTGATATCTACAATGACGTGACTGTCTCCTGTGTTCTCTTTTACTTTTCTCTACTGTAATGAGGTTGTGTAAATGTCAGCTTGTGAGCAGACAGGCACAGAGACAGAGGCTGACAGAGGAGCTGAGAGAGAGGGATAGAGTTGGACAGCAGGTAGAGAGAGTTGCTGAATAGAGGAGGGTAGTCCTGCTCTGAGAGAACTACAGCTGTCCAAACACTGAGTCCTTCTGTATCTGCCTTAGATCTACCTCCTCCCTTCTCTCATCCCTGTATCTCTCTGCCCTGACCTTCCTTTACCCTAAGAGCAGAAGTAATCTACGTAGTGATCGCACACCACTAAACAATGATGAGCCACGATAATAGAAATACACTGTTTCTCCAAACTTAACTCAAATAAAGAGAAAAACATTTTAGCAATAAAAGTACCTTTCTTTTTTGAGAGCAGCCACTGCTCAAAAAAATATCCTGAAATGAGTCATAATCAGTCACCTCAGGATTCTGCTGGCTGTGTTTGTGATTGTTGCATCCTGAAATGCCTGATTTCACTGAAGCTTTCCTGAAAATGTGCAATACAAATTGTAATATTTTTAGATGTTTTTTCTATCATTTAAAGACTAATTTTATTTTTTTATTTTTTTATTATACACGTCAGAGCCTGTCAGGAAGGTTTACAAGGGTGAAACAAGCTGACCTGATTCTACAGGCAGTGATCAACAGGAAGAGTAGCCTAACTTGTAGGTAAGGCTAAAACCATTTTAAATGATCAAATGTACAGTTAAGTTTCGGTGATTGGACAAAACTGAAAGGTCAAGCAGGGATTGGCTGTATTTGAGTTAATTGTCGAGATTGCAGTATTGTAAAATCCTGGAGGGACTGCATAATACCTCTGATGGTCTCAAAGAAACTGCAACAGAACCTCTCCTACTCGAGTGAGCACAACAAGCTAAAAATATGCTACAGACACATTATAGATACTGAAATATTTGCCAATTTACATATCCAGAAGACATAGTAGCACATTATTATTCATTTCGAGTGGTGTTTGTCCACCTGAGCTCCATTTTGGTGCTAAATTCTCTACTATGCCAATTAGCTAGTCTCCATCTGTGTCAGTTTGCTGCTGGAGGTAGTGCCCAGTTACTCAGAGCTTTTTCACTGATAACAGCTGCTGCTGTAGGTTCTCTGTGGGTTCATCACTAAGACACAGCTTTCACTCAGCCTTTGTGATTTGATCTATCGTGCAGCTTTAAGTTAAGTCATGTCTGCCACTGTAAAAACATATATGGCGACGCAGAAAATAAGTGGTAATAGGAAAACAAACACACCACACAAGAATACAAGATACAAGAATGAACAACACTGACCATTACTCTCCAGGTGAATGCTTTCCGATAACAGCAGTCAGAATGAGTGTTTCATTTTCATGTGATCAGTTGGTGTGGCTCAATTCTGCTGTCCTCTGAAAAATTGACAGCATAAACCCCTTCACAAAATGCCTACATCTGTTTACATTTCAGTGATAGAGTCATCAAACGCTATAGGAAGTATGGTTCTTGACTGTCAGGTGATGTTATTCTAGCACAACAAAGTTCAAAGAGGAAGGAGGTGGATGAATGGGTCGACAAAATGATGACCTTTGCTTTGGGTGGCCACGTTTGTTTCCTGTTTCCTACCAACAGTCAGGGTTGTTTTCTTTATTCCATGACAACAATTCATCCCTCACCCTAAAAAAGTACTTTTTTACTGTAATCATGATGTCTAAAGCCCATTTCAGACCAAAAATTTGTGACATCACAAAGAAAAGTCTCAGTCGTGTGCACTGGCCCATCTCAGCTCGTCTCAAATCAGCTGATGCTGTCACTTGCAACTCAGATCATCAAGGTGCCAGTAGCTGGTTTTAGAACATAAGGCACATCACCTGTTGCAGCAGCCAATTGGCTTATAGCGAGAAGTCCGTCAGCAGTCAGCATGTTTGGTTGGTGTGGCAGACAACAGACCTCCGTCCCTGCCAAGTCCATCTCATAGAAGTCTCTGCAGCTGTTAACACCAATGCAGATCTAAACTCAGAAATCATCCTACCATAGGGTTCATGTGTGATTCATGAAATGTTCTTATCTCTTTGATAACTGTAGAAACAACTGGCTGCTAATAAATGAGGCCACTGAAAACTATTTGAAAACAATTCAATTCAGTTCAATTCAATTCAATTCAATTCAATTCAATTCAATTCAATTCAATTCAATTCAATTCAATTCAATTCAGTTCAGTTCAGTTCAGTTCAATTCAATTCAATTCAATTCAATTCAATTCAATTCAATTCAGTTGTTACATGAAATCTCAGAATATGATCTCAGTAAAATTTCAGCTCCCAACACTTTCACTGTTTTTAGTGACAGTCTTTTCATCAGGTTACATTGTTGTGCCCTTTTATCTTGCAATGGTTCAATGGCACCATCAGGAGCCAAAGCTTTCGTGACCTCATGTGCCATATAAAGACTAGGTGTCACCTACATACTGTGCAAGGTGTATAACAGGCAAATTTTCATAGAATTTGCAGAGTGCACAAAAATTCTCTTGCTCAACTATATATTCAGATACATTTTTTTTGTCTGGCTTCTTAGTTTCTTAGCTTCTTCTGAGTTTGTCACCGTCACAGAGTGTGACATACCAACATTTGACCTAGGGCGAAGAAGTACAGAAAGAAAGGACAAGTTCACTTCACAGAGCCCCACTCTGCCCTGTTGTATGTGCAGGCACACACACACACACACACACACACACACACACACACACACACACACACACACACACACACATGCACACATTGTTAATACTTTCAAAAAGACATTCTGTCGTCTTTTGTTCCTTGCCTGTCTTTTCTCTCTCCTTGGCTTCTCTACTCTTTTCATGTTCCCTCTTTGGAAAGTTTTCTCACTATAGAGATCTGTGCTGGCTGGGACTATGGCTTCTTCTTGAGCCCCAGTCTTGGCTCCAGTCTTTAAAATGGTTGCTTTTCAGCTTGAAGTCATCATACTAAAGCTATAGACATAGTCTGCAATTCAATTCAAGTCAAGTTTTTAGAAATCTCAACATCACAAATCACAGTTTGCCTGAGAGAGCTTAATAGCAAACAAAATCCCTCTGTTTTTGACCCCTTACAGCAGATGAGGAAAAACAACCCCCAATAAAACCGGGGAAACGGGAAAAAAAATGGTAGAGACCTGTTGCCCAGCAGACTAGGTCTATATGACTCTAACTAGGGGCTGGTCCATGGCAAGCCTGAGCCAGCCCTAACTATAAGCTTTATCAAAGAGGAAAGTCTTAAGTCTACTTACATGTGGAGACAATGTCTGCCTCCCGGGCTATCAGAGGGGCCTGATAGCTAAAGGCTTTGGCTCCCATTCTAGTTTTAGAGAATCTAAGATAATCCTTATTAGTCTCACAGTGGGGAAATTTGCAAGAAACCACAAGTAACGCTGCATTCTCAGAGCTCAGAGTTCTGGTAGGATAAAATGGAACAATGAGCTCTGTAAGATATAATGTAGCCTGACCATTCAGAGCTTTGTAAGTGAGGAGAAGGATTTTAAATTAAATTCGGGATTTTATGGGAAGCCAGTGCACAGAAGCTAAAACAGAAGAAACGTGCCACAGTGTTGTGGATAAGTTAGAGCGTCTTTCAAGCCTTGGTGAAGCAACCTAATAATCAAGAATTACAATAATCCAGCCTAGAAGTAACAAATGCATTTCTGAAACTGATGTGTATACCTCTCAGTAAACCTCCCAAGTGTTGTGTTTAATTTGAGACCAAGATTATTCATACAGACCTTGTAATCGCAGAGCAATACTCTATTCAGTTTGGACCTGTAATTTTTCAAGCAGAGACCTTAGAAAGAGAAGCGGTGAAGATGAGGTTTTATACCACAGAGCCAACTTTGATTCATTATCTTCTTTTTTAGAGGTGCAACAGAGTCAGATTTTGTTCACTGTGAGCCTGTAGCAGTATCAACAACATTAGCAATTTGGAAGGGGCTAAAGTTGGAAAAGTAAAGAGATCTTTGTAACACTCAGGACGTTAACATGCACAATGTAGTCCAGTTTTGCCCTTATGCCAAAAAAGACTATTCCTGATAAGCTGTCAAGATGTCTAATGAAGATGAATATTCCACCAGCACTCCTGTTTACATGCAGCCATGAACACTCTGATAAATGTGCTCTAACATGATTATCACATCAAAGTATGAAGAAGTAGAACAACTGGGGTATCTTTCTATCAAAAAAGTATATTTTCATAGTTTTCTACCCATGTTGGACTTCCTCCTTCCTCCTTCCTTCCTTCACTTATATGAAAAGGTCGGCATTGTGTTGCGATATTTGCTCATATCCAAAAACCTGTTGATGTCCAAGTCTTTCATGAAAATTAGAGAGCAGGTGTCGTTCATTTTCTGACCAGAAATGTGGGATTTTCTTTCACATGCCACTCTACCCCACAGCTTTGCAAACTGTTGGCGAGTTGGTTTGTATACAACATATCCATGACAATGCACAGTGCTGACATACATACAAACATACAAGAGGCTATGTGTCACAAACTGTGGTGAATACCCCAGTTCAGAAGAGTATTCCAAATTGGCTGCACACATTCTGAATAATTCCAATATATCCCTCGTGTCTTTTTTTCTAAAGACATTTTTTAGGGATTTTTTTGCCTTTAATTGATACAGCACAAGTGTGAAAGGGGGAGAGAGGGAAGAGGCAACATGCAGCGAAGGTCTGAGGCCGGAATCAAATCCATGGCTGCTGCAGTGAGAATACAGCCTCTATACACGCTGAGCCACCATGCGCCCCTTGTCCCTCACGTCTTAATAGGAAAATGCTAAATTTGGAAAACAGCCTGATTTGGGATATTTAGACACAATATGTTGTTTATACGACCTGCATCAAATTTAGAATATTGTCATATTTTGAATAATAGCGGAATATTGGTGAGCGTGTAACCATAGCAAGTGAGACGTGGTATTGAGTTTAATGCTGATTGAATCGGCTCCTTAAATTAAGCTACAGCATGGTCAGACAGTCATCTAGTGCAGGAACTTTTTGGCAGGTGTTGTGTAATTGAGTAATAACAATCAATGGTTATTATGTAAAGGTCTGATGAAAAGGGCTTCTGTGGAGAGGCAATTGAGTCTACAATATCAATGCCGTACGCCAGAACAAGCTCAAGGGTGTGGTAAAAACAGTGAATGGGTTTATGTACACTCTGACTGAGCCAATTGAGTCTAATAATGAGATACACGTTTTACTGAGGCTATTGACGCCCGTATGAATATTAAAATCACCTACAATTATAACTTTATCTGATTGAAGCACTAAACTTGATATAAACTTTGAGAATTCAGTTAAAAATTCTGAATACTGGTTATAGTACACTATCACAAATAGAATCAGCTGTAAGGTTGTCGAGGCTGGGTGTAAAAGACTAAGAACAAGAGTTTTAATGAAATTTCGAATTCGTTTAGGTTTAGGTTTCATTGATATGCTCAAAACTGGCTGAAACTCCCCCTTGTCCGCCAGTGGCTCAAGGAATGTGGGTAATGATATGATTGGGAGGAGTGGATTCATTTAGACTTACATATTCATCAGGACAGAGCTGGGTTTCAGTAAGACAAAGTAAATCAATATGATTGTCTGATTTTGAATCATTTACCAAAAAAAAACCCTGACTCCCATAAAGAGTTGACATATCTGAAACTGATTAGCCTGCTACTTACTTTGTGGTGGTTTAATATTTACGCCAACAAGTTCATATTTTGGCTTCTGTTTGTTTATTTGCCTGCAGGATTATTAAAAAACGACTAGGCCAATTTTCATGAAACTTTGTGCAAGGGTGTAGCATTGGCCAAGGAAGAATGCAATGTTCAGGTGCTGCATTAGTTTTCAACAGGATATCAGGAACTGCAATGTCCTTTGTTTCTTTAAAACTTGGCTTAATCCTTTATAGCACCACTCATGCAGGTGACTCTTTTAATGGATGCTGAACTGTCAGAGCAGAGGAGTCTTATGCGAGAATGGGAGGGAAAATGTGACATGTGTGACAGTGGGAATGTTAGATACTGTCTCGTTTCTGCTTGCCTTGCACCACAGGAGAGTTAACACTCTCACTGCTGTATGCCATTCAATGGCAGCTGCATAGGAGCGCTGCCCATGTAAGGATGACTTCACTGGAGCTGTACACTGTGTGATTTCATTTGACAAGTAAATAGATAAATGTTTGCTGTCTTATATTCTGTCCTCCTGAAAGAGATATGTCCCTACCATCCATATGCTTGAGTTACTGAATATCTCTTCCCATACTTTCTTCATTGTTACCGGTTCTCTCTCTTCAGGTTGTTTGGCACCAAGTGCAGTGGGTGTCTGGAAAAGATTGCACCCACAGAGTTTGTGATGCGAGCTCTGGAGAGTGTTTACCATCTCAGATGCTTCTGCTGCTGCGTGTGTGAGCGCCAGCTCTGCAAAGGAGACGAGTTTGTTCTCAAAGAAGGTCAGCTGCTGTGCAAGAGTGACCATGAAAAAGAGAGGGACCTGCTCAGCACACTCAGTCCAGACAACTCGGAGTCAGGTAAAAACGAGTAGTTTATCATAGGCATTTTCAAAACCAGTGACCTTGAAGATCAATCAATAACCTTGACCCTAATGTACTGAGTCAAAGATCAGTTCTTATTAGCATCATTAGAGCTAAATTGGACCTTGCCTGCAATACAGAAAGGAGAATTCACATGAATTTAGAGAGAAAACTGCAAAGTCCAATCTGCAGTAAAATAAAAGAAGTGTGTTTGTTTCTTTATGTCTTCTGACAGAAAAGAGTGATGATGAGGTTCTGAATTCAGGGAAAAGCCCTGCAGCAGGGAAAGGCAGCAATTACAGCAAAGACACTCGGCGGCTCAAACGGCCACGCACCATCCTCACCACCCAACAGAGGAGAGCCTTCAAGGCCTCCTTTGAAGTATCCTCAAAACCCTGCAGAAAGGTGAGCATAGAAGATTTCAGTAAAGTGAAATGTTTCACTAACATTTTTCACGTACCAAAGTGATGAATGGCATTTAAAGCTTTGCTTGGTGAACGATCACCCTCTTTTTCTGCTCTGTCTTCCCTTTAGTGAAATCAGGAAATCAGACTAATGCGGGTTTCACACTACATGCAAAAGCGCTGCAAATTTGTGCAACATGTCAGTTTGTTGTGCGTGCAGTCACCTGGCTGTTCATACCAGACATGCATTAGTGACTGTGCTCCTCTGCTCTTCTCTAATCACATGCAGAGCTCTCTCTCTCTCTCTCTCTCTCTCTCTCTCTCTCACTTTCTGTGTGTGTGTGTGTGTGTGTGTGTGTGTAAACAATCCTTTGTCAGTGTTGGGGAGTAACTAGTTACATGTAACTAGTTTCATAATGAAATGACAAAATAAACATAATTTTAATTAGTTGCAGTTACTTAGAAAAAATATGTCTTTAAATTACAGTTACATATCAAATTGTTGATATTGAAAAAGGGGTTACATATGAAAAAAAAACTCTTTTCAGTCAAAAGTTTAAATGATGAATAAAACATTCCTTCTGTTGCTTTCCATCTTTTTACTGTGTAGGAATGTCTTCTTTGGGCAGATTTTTTGTCTTTTCAGCTTTATTGCCTTGTTTAAAACATTTGTTAGAAAAGTCATCAAATGTGGTAAGTTACATTACTTTGTTGAAGTAATTAAAATAGTCAAATAACTTCTTACATTTTTAACAGGGTAACTAATCTGTAACATTTGAAAGTAACTTTCCCAAACACTGTCCTTTCTTTTGTTAATGATAGTTATCAGTCTGTTTTTGCTTGCTGCTTGCAGAGAAAATAGACCAGAGGCCAAAACTATGGCTGTAGACCTCGAGCCGGCCGTGTCTTGTGTGAACAGCCATGGTTAACATCAGTGCCACGAGAAAATGGGCACGCGCCACAAAAACTTAGGAGCATGTCCAGTGTGAACCCAGTGTGAGGCTGTACTGTTCAGCAAAAGTAACCTACTGGCATTTCAACATAAGGAATGCACAGCAGACTAAAATGCATAGCAGTGTACAGATACTCTAGAGTTTACTGTTTGATGTCATGATTGAACACAAGTTTAACAGGCAAAAGAAAGAACAATGTGGGTGGAACCAGTTTCAACACAAGTTACACTGATAAAGGAAGTGAAAGGTAAACTGTAAACTGTATTTTGTCACAAATATTTTAAAATGGCCAAGACATACATTATGTCTTGGCCATTGACATACAAAATGACATACACATACATTATTCTGTTACTTTATAAATTCTGGCAGCTGGAGAATAATTGCATTACAATGGCACACATGATGTCAGTGCGTAAAAATGGCTAATGAGTGTAACTGTACTGTGACTTGCAGGTGAGAGAGACCCTGGCTACAGAGACAGGACTCAGTGTACGTGTGGTCCAGGTCTGGTTCCAGAACCAGAGAGCAAAGGTCAGTAAAACAGCAATTACCAAAAAACAGCTCTAAACACTCCCCCTGTAATGTTGTGTTCACATCACTCTGAAATGCAGCATTTCCATGTGTATGAGTTCCTCAGACAGTGGCTGCCAAATGTGTAGATTTGGTTTGAGAAGTGTGGGAAGGCCACCAACTAGGCCAAAGAAGATACCATCACAATTGATGATCATCCAGATCCAGATCACGTGAAATTCGGGTCTTACTGTCTTTTTTGTTTTTTGCCAAAAGTGCTTAACTGTCTCAACCAGTTCTACTTCAGTTAAGCTCCAGTGGATCAAGAATTTAAAATCTACTATTTGCTCGGCTTGGTGGCATTTAGGAGAATAAGCCTATCAAAGTTTGAATATTCAATAGGCCTGTGATTGCAGTCCGTTATTAATCCATAAGCATTACGTTGCTTGTTTACTCAAGACAATTAGTCTGTAATATATGAGAATCAGTGTTCAAATATTCAATAAAGACAGTTTATGATATAATGGTCACTGTTTTAGTGACCATCTGCCCTTTTGATAAAACTATAAAATTGGTCAATCGGTCAGTGGAATTTGTTTTTAGTACAGCAAGGAACCTAACAGCCACTACGCAGTGGTGAGTCAGGGCCAGGCATTCTGAGGAGGAGGATGAAGAAGGAGGAAGATTTTAAAAAGAAGAGGAGGAGGACAGATAAAAAATGCAGGGGGTCCTGCGATGAGCATAACTAACTGACTATAACTTAAAACTTTTAAAATTTAAATCTATGGCCTCGACCTCTGCAAGTTAGGACCAAAGCTTCACCCAATTAGATTGCTTACCACCTGGATTGGCTGGGGCCTCCGACTTCTCAGAGGAAGAAAGAAGCAGCCTAGGGCCACTTATCTTTGGCTGGCTGGGATCAGTGTGACAGGGTCGATGTTATGTCGTGACAAGACGTTAATTCATTGAGCTCCACCCACTGTAGCATAGGGTCCAGAAGAGGACGAAGCCTGTGTGAGATAGAATGAAGGTTATTATATTGTAACCCTAGCTCTATTACCACAGGCAGAGTCTTCTATCTCGGGGTCGTGCTGTTCCTACGCTGCTCGATCAAGAGGGTGCAAAATGTCTGGCAGCAGGAATTTGCCTCCCTAGAGACTTGGGATGCATCCATGATCTTGTTGAGAAACCATTGATTGGTTTCACACTTTAAACTGCATGGTCTCGTGTAAAGACAGCTTTCAAACTAGCTTTAAAAAATCAGTTAACAAGAAAAATCTGACAATGTTTGTATTTTATCAAAACAACATATAGATGTCTGTAATGTCTTGTTACAAATTATGGTTGACCCATAAGTGACAAACCAATGTCGTTACAGTGCTTTTATTATCACTGACTGCCATAGTTTACATGAAGATAGAATTCAAACTATTTTCAAAATAAAATAAAGTCTGTTTTTGAGATACAATTCTGAAATTTACTACACTACTTATACCACGACATGAACATTTTGTTATTTTTTTTAGATCAATTTAGTGAGAATTTGCAGTAGTTGCTTACATCCATCCATCTATCCATTTTCATCCGCTTATCCAAGGCCGGGTCATGGTGGCAACAGGCTAAGCAGAGCACTCCAGGCGTCCCTCTTCCCAGCAACGCTTTCTAGTTCTCCTTGGGGGACCCCTAAGGTGTTCCCAGGCCAGATGTAATCCTCCCAGCGTGTTCTGGGTCTGCCCCAGGGCCTCCTACCAGTAGGACATGCCTAGAACACCTCCAGTGGGAGGCGCCCAAGAGGCGTCCTGATCAGATGCCTGAACCTCCTCAACTGGCCCCTTTCGACGCAAAGGAGCAGCGGTTCTCCTATGAACTCCTCCCAAATTTCCAAGCTCCTCACCCTATCTCTAAGGCTGCGCCCAGCCACCCTCCAGAGGAAGCTCATCTTGGCCGCTTGTCAAGTCAAGTCAAGTCAATTTTATTTATAGAGGCCATTATCACAAAACATGGTTTGCCTCAGAGGGCTCTACAGTGTACGACATCCCTCTGCCCTTAGACCCTCACATCACCCAGGGAAAAACTCCCAAAAAAGAACCCCTGTAATGGGGAAAAAAAAGGAAGAAACCTCAGGAAGAGCGGTAGAGGATGATGAGGGATCCCTCTTCCAGGACGGACAGACGAGCAATAGATGTCGTAAATAACAAATGAAATACAATCATGGCAAAAAAAAAGAAAGAGAAAGAGAGAGGGGAGGAGAGGCACAGCAATAATAGAAACAGATGCATGTCATATTACAATAATGGTAGTTGTGAAATTATTAATTGCACTCTATGATGATGGAGGGTGATGATAACAATCTCATGCATATGCTGATAGGGAGGTGTCCAAAGGCAAGATCACAACATCGGCGCAACCAGGACCAGACCACAATCAGGGCGAGCAGGGGGCACAGTATCAGTACAGCCACAGCACGAGCACAACCAAAGGCAGGATCACAGCATCAGCACAGCTATCACCATGGCCAGGCACAATCAATGTTACGTCCAGGATCCAGGAAAACTAGGAAACAAGGGAGCAGGAATGCTCCCGAGAGGCAACAGGATTAGCGTAGTGCAATTCAACAGACCCAGGCTCTGTAATCGCGAGCCCCAACACTGAACAGGCGTGTCAGCCAAGACAACCCTACAATGTCCAGAGCCTTCAGCATCTCAGGGCAAATCCCATCCAAATCAGGTGGCTTGACACAGAGGAGCTTTTTGACTACCTCAGCAACCTCTGCCGGGGATATGGATGAAGGTTCCCCCAAGTCAGACTCTACTTCCTCCAACTTGAAGGCAGACTTCAGCAGTTCCTCAAAGTGTTCCTTCCACTGCTCGACAATATCCCCAGTCAAACATCATTTGGCGACCTCTTCCTCTGCAGCCCTTCTGGCCAACCGGTACCTGTCCGCTGTTTCTGAAGAAAAAAACAAAGCCTGGAAGGCCTCCTTCTTCAGCCTGATGGCCTCCTTCACTGCTGGTGTCCACCAGCGGGTCCTTTGGTTGTTGCCATGTCAGGCACCGACGACCCTCTGACCACAGCTTCTAGCAGCCGTCTCCACAATGGAGCTTTTGAACAAGGACCACTCAGATTTCATGTCCCTAACCTCCCCCGGGATGCATGAAAAGTTCCTCTGGAGGTGTGAGTTGAAGATCTTGCAGACAGGGGCCTCTGCCAGATGTTCCCAGTTCACCCTCACTACGCACTTGGGTTTACCAGGTCTGTCCAGCAGCCTTCCCTGCCACCTGACAGCTCGCTCCTCTCTTCACCCCATTGTCCAAGACATATGGCCGCAAATCACATGATATGACTAAAAAATCGATCAGCAATCTTTCGCCGCGGGAGCTTGCTTACAGTGACACACTGACTTAAGTAATATAAGCAAATGGAAGTACTGAGGGAATATTTTGCAGAGTTGTAAAACAGTTTTGTCTCTTGCATTACTCATGCCAATGCTATACCAGAGTGTGAAACACATCTACATCTTCAGCTGTAATTATCATTTCTGTCCTAAGTATCTAGTATATTTGACCTATTGAAATGTTGCTTGTGTTTGTGATCAACACTGAGGGTTGCTGAATTTGGTTACCACAGAATATTACATAATAAAGATCTGGCAGTCTACAAGGAGTGTGGTGGTGTTTTACTAATGGCCACAAGGTGGGGTTATTGGTGCCATGCTTAAATATGCTATGCACATCCTCATGGTGCACTTGCTTACCAAATTTAATTTTATTAAAGTTGATAGAATTTCAAATCTTTTATTTAGCTTTTATTTACTGCAGTGCCGTGTGGGGCAAGTTGGCTATGTGTTGAACTTTCTCGCATTGGGTTGGACTGCAAGTAAGCGGCAATTTAGAGTTATGGCCTGTTTGGTGCATCAGGACATCTCTCACCCAGGTGATCCACTACTTAAGGTACAAGGTACATGGTAGATATATTTGCCATTTTTTTTAAACGTGGTGTAAGAATAAATGAAATTAAAGTTGATCCTGAATCCTGCTACATCTTTTGGCGTCGAGGGAGGAGTTAAGGACTCTCACAGCCTGGGGAAAGAAGATGTTGCTTCCTTGGTCTGGTGGTTTCTGCGGTGAATACTTCTGTATCTTTTTCCAGATGGCAGCAGGGTAAACAGACTGTGGCTGGGGTGGCTGCTGTCTTTCAAATCATTTATTTAGCTTTCAGTAGGGAACGATCTGATGAGTATGATTTAAACCAGCTTAGTGCCATTCCTTTAAGGCCAATTAAGTGTTCCAGTCTGTACAGTAAGATTTGATGGTCAGTGGTGTCAAATGTGGCACTGAGATCTTATAGGATTAAAACAGAGACCAGACCTTTATCAGAAGCAATCAATAAGTCATTAGTAATTTTTACAAGTGTCATTTCTGTACTATGATGCACTCTAAATCCTGACTGCAATTCCTTGAATAAACTTGGAGAAAATGACAAAGCTGATTAGTAACTACTTTCTCAAGGATTTTAGATATAAGGGGGAGATTAGATATCGGTCTATAGTTTGCTAAAATCTGTGGATCGAGAGTGGACTTCTTTAGATGGGGTTAATAACAGCTACTTTGAAGGACTGTTAATAGCCTGTTAATAGAGACAAGTTGATTATATCTAACAAAGAGTTGTCAATCAAGGGTAAAACTTCCTTAAGTAGCTGGGATGGGATGGGGTATAACAGGCAAGTTGATGGCTTGGATGCGGAAATCAATGTAGAGAGTTGTTTATGGTCAATGGGGGAAAAACAGTCTAAATAAACTTCAGGCCCTACTGCCATATCCAAATTACCTGTGTCTGAGGTCAGGTTGGTTGTTTTTATTTTTCTCAATTAACAATGAGCAATAGTTTGCTCTGGCATTGAGAAGGGAATATCTATACGTTTTAAGACTGTCCTGCCAGACTAAACGGGACTCTTCCAGGTTGGTTGAACGGCAGTTTCTTTTAAATTTTCGCGATATGTGTTTTAATTTGCGGGTCTGGGGGTTAAACCATGGAGCTAATTTTCTTTGTTTCATTATTTCCTTCTTAAGAGGTGCAATGGCGTCCAGAGCTCATCGCAGTGAGCCAGTAGCATTGTCAACAAGACAATCAATTTGAGAGTGACTTAAATTCGTAAAAGTGTTAGTCACATTGAGACATGGTAATGAGTTCACTGCAGAAGGAATCAGTTCCTTAAATTTAGCTAATGCACCATCAGACAGACATCTAGTATTGTAACTCTTACTGAGTGGCGTGTAATCGGGTCACAGATATTGAAAGTTATTAAATAATGGTCTGACAGAGCAGGATTCTCAGGGAAGACTATTAAATCTTCAATTTCGATGCTGTATGCAAGTACAAGATCTAGGGTGTTGTTGAAGCAGTGGGTGGGTTTATGTACACACTGACTGAAGCCAATTGAATCCACGTGAATGTTAAAATCACCTGATAACTTTGTCTGATTTAAGCACTAAACTTGATATAAACTCTGGGAATTCTGATAAAAATTCAGAGTATGGGCTGGGAGGGTGGTACACTATAACAAATAGAATGAGATGGAGTTTTCCAGGATGGGTGAGAAAGACTAAGAAAAAGGCTTTCAAATGAATTGTAATTTAGATTAACTTTGGGATGATTTACTAAGCTTGAATCAAAAATAGCAGTCACTCCCCCTCCTCGTTTAGTGGCTTGAGCAAGGTAAGTATTTATATGACCAGGAGGAGTGGATTCATTCAGGCTAACATAATCATCAGGACAAAGCCAGGTCTCTGTGAGACAGAATTAATCAATATGATTATCCGATATTAAAGCACTGACCAAAATTTTGAATTTTTTTTTCTCCGTGTGTGGAACCCAGTGAAAAAAAAATTCAGGGGTAAAATAAGGCTCAAGTGTTTCTTTAGGAATACTCATTTTGACCACTAGAGGCTGAAGCACACCACCAGGGGACTTTTCATTGCTCTCTGCACTCTAAACACAACAATTCTCTTATGATGCTCTTTGACAACAGATGTGTCAATTTTTATTAGATTTTCTTGTACAACCCCCCTTTTGTTTATTTTAGATTCAAACAATTTAAGTGGTTGGGGGACAGACTCCGTTTTTATTACACTCTGGGTGTGAGACTGCACTAGAGGAAGCTCAGAGAAGCGTGTAAGACTGCGACTCTGCCCCCTGGTCCCAGCTGTGGATCGTCATGGCTTTGAGCATCTATTAAACTCGGCCAGATTCCTAGAGAGGAGAGCGACTCTACCCAAAGTGGGATGAATGCCATCCCTTCTGATAAAACCAGGTTTTCCCCAGAAAGAATGCCAATTATCTACCAAGCCCACATCGTTTCCTGGACACCACCTCGACAGCCAGCGGTTATATAATGCCATGCGGCTGAACATGTCATCACTGGTCAGACTGGGGAGGGATGCAGAGAAAATTACGGTGTCCGACATAATTTTTGCAAACACACACACCGACTCTGTGTTAATTTTGGTGACCTCCGTCTGGTGTAACCAGGAGTCATTACCGCTAACGTGAATAGCAATTTTACCAAATCTACATTTAGCCTTAGTTAGCAGCTTTAAATTTGACTCAACTCCCAGGGCTGCATTTTACTATGGCCGCTGGTGTTACTAACTTTCGCAAAACAGAGCAGCCATTTACCAAAGTTGTGTTCTCAGCAGGTGTACTTATTTGAAACGTGAAGGGGTGGGTGAACCATTGGCTTCGGCTTGTTACTATGCTTCGCTCGGACCGTCACCCAGCCTCCCGGCTGCAGAGGGGTTGCCGGGGGACGTTTAGCAGAGGCTATGCTGTCGGTCTGCACTGGCTACAGGGGGGCTTGCTAACTACCGCAGCTACAGTTGGTTTTTCCATGGTGCGGAGCCTCGCCTCCAACACAGCAAATAAACTACACTTATTACTAGTAACATTATTGCTTAAGGAGGCAGACGAGTAACTAAACATCTGACACATTGAGCAGGAGAGAGCAGCAGAAGAGGGAGAAGGGGAGGGAGTAGCCATCACTAACCGGAGCTAAAGTAGCTAACGAGCTAACAGAGAGTGAAAAGCTATGCGATTCAACAGGAAAACCACAGAGGAGAAGACAGCCATGAGTGTTTGTGTAAAACTTGAGTGAGTATATCACAGGCAAGTAAGACGCAGTCAAAGTAAGGTGCAAGTTAAAAGATTAGGTGGGAATCGCTTGCAATAGCAGCACAGATACAAACGAAGCACCGGAAGTGAGGTAACACGCTTACCGCAGTATACGCAGTACGCAGACACCTCACTTCACCAAGGTCACTGATGCTCTGTTGATTGGAACCAGTGATGTTCTGGGCAGTTTAAATCACCCGCTGTAGAGCCTTCCTGTCCTGGGCCGTACACAAACCATGCCAGTTCGTCATGTTTATAGTCAGTATGCTTTCTATTGCTCTCCTGTAGATGTTGACCAGGATCTTGCTCTGAAATTTAGCCTTCCTAAGTTTCCGTAGGGGGCGTCAGGGTGGCGTCGTGGTTAGCACTGCTGCCTCACAGCAAGAGGGTCCCTGGTTCGATCCAGGGTGGGAACGGGGAGCCCTTCTGTGCAGAGTTTGCATGTTCTCCTTGTGACCTCTCCGGGGTCTCCGGCTTCCTCCCACATTCCAAAGACATGCAGTTCAGGTTGATTAGTGACTCTAAATTGCTCTTAGGTGTGACTGTGAGTGTGAAAGGTTGTCTATCTACATGTGTCGGCCCTGCAATGGTCTGGCGGCCTGTCCAGGGTGTACCCCGCCTTCCACCCAATGACAGCAGGGATTGACTCCCCCCAGCTGCAGTTGCAGAGTGTTGTACTGAAGCCCAGAGTGTTAAGTTTTCCAATCAGCTTCATGGGAGAGATTGTGTTGAATGCTGAGTTGAAGTCAACAAACACAATCCTGATGTAGCTGTTCTTGTTCTCCAGGTGAGTGAAAGACTGAGTGAAGAGCAGTAGATATGGCATCCTCTGTGGATGAATCATACTGGATTCGTCTTTGAAAACCTTTATGAACTCAGGTTCCTAATACAGAATTTGACCTAAAATATGTTTCGCAAAACCCAGTCTATGTCCTTGTTAGATCAGTGTATTTATTTTAAGGCTTTGTCCATCCAGTCTTCAAAGCAATGATTTATCAGAACTTTCACTACATTATAACTGTAGATATGTCCACTTACTTGTATGAGCAGGCTTATCGACTCGTCCCTGTTGGTCATTTTATGTCTCTTTATTTATTCACTTGTAATCTGTTATCTGTCCATTCCCTCTAACCCTTACTTTTAGATTGTCTTCTTTAAGTTCTTGTTCTTTAAAATTTAAAATGCAATGATGTATCTAAATTGTACTGATCTCTAGTGCATATTTTTACTTGTCAATGATGTTATTGAATAATATATGATAATATTATGTATTGTAAATGTATAATTTACAGTAGGCTGACATGTGAGCTCTTTTTCATCTGTTAAACTTGTGTCTCAGTAAATGCCTGTCAGCCACATAACAAGCTTTTACTGTGCCGATCTGTGTCCAGATGAAGAAGTTAGCCCGCAGACAACAGCAACAGCAAGAGCAACACAACAGCCAAAGACTAGGCAAAGGTAAGGAGTTATTATGTATGTGTGTGTGTGTGTGTGTGTGTGTGTGTGTGTGTGTGTGTGTGTGTGTGTGTGTGTGTGTTGTTACTGGTATGTTACAAAAGGAAAACCACAATCAGTCTTTCTGAAAAATGTAATCTGTCCATTATAATTGTAAGAACAGTGTCTGAGTTCTAGGTAAATTACAAATTCTTCTGAGCAAGAGCTTGAAATAATTAATTTATTACTTGAGCAATAAAGAAAGTAGAGTCACTCTGAAAAAGCTTCCAGTTACATAAGCTTTAGAATGAGTCTCATATATTGAAGCCGGAGAGAAATCTCTGCTGGTGAATATGAGCCTCTTCCAAGGTGGAGCTATACAGTGTGGGCCACAGCCATGATTCTCCCTGCAGCACAACTCCTGCTACTGTGGTCTCACAGCATATATGAGCAGACAGTTTAGACAAGTGTCTCAGTGCTTTGGCAAACACTGCCTCTATCTGTTCAGGGACTTCCAGCTTGTCAATATTGGCATAGTAGCAGGGTTTATTATAGTGGAAGCTGCTGTTGTTAACCGAATGAGCTATGCAAACCAGCAAATGGGGGTTGTTTGAAATTGATGTTAGGATGAGATGAAGCCTCCTGGATGACTGGCGAGACATCTTAAAGATCAAACATCCAGTCAGACAATGCATTTACAGTAGATGCTTTATAAGAAAAAAATTTGTTGTAGAGCACTCATTGTCTGTAGAAAAAACACGGATGCAGTGTCTGTGCTCACAACTATAGAGAATCCATTTTTTGAAATGATTTTTTCATAATTCATAAAGGCGTATATGCTAACACAACCATACAGGCAAGTAGGCCAACACATACCCACGGACAAATTTAAACTAGAAAGAAAAAAATAATTTACAGGCTAAAAAGGTCCAGGCAACACAACCATTTATACTTGCCATTTCAATTGTCTCATGTCAGAATAAAATCTTGATGCATTTTGATGTATATATGCACATGTATACCCATGGCTTGGGTGGATTGGATTATGATCTTATACCACCCGCTCCTTAGTGGAGCGGGTGGACAGCTTGAAATACCTTGGTGTCCACATTACTGAGAGATGATATCAGGTTGCCTTATGTGGGCTCTACAGACTGACTCAGTGGTAAAAAAAGGCAAGAAAGAGAAAATGTGTTCCTTGAGACACCAGGGGAAAATTTGGGTATCCCCTCAAATACTGAGGAACTTTGACTCTTACACATTCAAGAGCTTCCTGACAGGGAACATTAATGCCTAGTGTGGAAACAGGACGGATCAGGACCACAAGGCTCTGCAAGAGTGGCTCATTCAGCTGAACACACCACAGGTGCTGCTCTAACCCGCAGAAGGATGGTTCATGCCAGACACAGCAAAAATAAGGGAGATCAGGTTGAGGAAGAGCTCCTACCCTCAGGCCAGAGGAATCCTAAATGAAGACCCTGCCTAAGACACCCCCACTCCTCATAAATCTATGTTTATTATTGACTGTTTGAATATTTAAATTGATGGAACTGAAAGATTGCATTTCACTGAAATTATATTCATATAATTTCATGTGACATGATTGGTATAGGTATGCATGTACCAATACAGAGACAGGTTCAGTCAGAGCTGAAGCTAATCAGAGTCTGGAGCATGTTCCAGGACGCCACTAACGGCCTCACTTATGGCATCAATGAATCCAGGGAGTCTGTGGTGGATTTAATTTGTAAAGCAACACAAACACCTGTACCCAAAACTACAGTAAATCCCTCAATCAAAAACAATGAATTTCCACAACCATCAAAGGTGCCATTAACAGCTGCACAGCAGTTTGTCTGGAAACATTAAAGCAGTAATGTCATAAGAGGCAAAAGGAAACAAAGTTTTGATTCACAAGGAGCTGATGGGATCGCATTTCACTGGAGTTGTACCTTGTATTATTCCATGTGATTGATTGATTGATTGATTGATTGATTAGTACAGATACAAAAACAGGTTCAGGTACAGATACTGGTTTAAATGGCCTTCAGGTTCATGTAAAGGAACAGATGTTTGGAAAGCTGTAACTGTTAATCAGTTAATTTTTACACATTACTCCCTGAAAAGCTAAATATCTTACTTAACAGCAAAAGCATCAAAATGAATGAGATACATAATGTTTTACTACGTTCATTTGTTACCCTCGCTCTATCAAAGGTTCCTTTAAACAGCTGGGTCACCTTACCATACTTTTCTCAGCCAAAACCACAGCTAAATCTGACTGTCCCTCCTTCATCAACAGGCCCCATCCTATAACAGTCTGTGAGCAGTTTTAGAAGGGATCAAGCCCACAATGGGCCAGTTCCCCGATATAAGGGTCTGGGGTAAACCTAAAGCCAACCCCTAGCCAACATTTGTATGTGGGGCCCATGTGGGTAATTGGCATTGGGCCAGTATTACCTAAGTGGTAGGACTTCCTGGGTACCAAGTTGTAACCCTGCTTGCACTCTTTGCCACTGACTGTTACAGAGATGATATCAGGTTGCATGGAGGGCCTGCTCAGTTCATACTCAGGGCATCTACCTCCAAACCAGCAGCAGCACCTGGTTACCATGGAACATAACAGCCACAACACTGACCCCTTCCAGCAGGGCCTCACCCCACCACAGATGCCTGGTGACCACATGAACCCCTATGGTGAGTATCACACTCTGCAGTGACTGTACCTGTGGACGAGTGTGAGTGCAGGAGTATCTCTGTATTCTCCTTGTTTTCTCCAATAATAATGTGACATGGAGACTATTGTCCAAAGTACCTACCACCCACTACATGCTGGGACAGGTTACAGGCCTCGACCACCAGAGAGGTTAACCCTCAGGGCTTTCTGTAAGAAGCCCTTCCTGGCAAAAATGTATTCTTTTTAACCCAATCTTTTTCCTTAACTTAACCAAATAATAAAGGCTTACTGGACGACAACCCTGAAGGCAAACATCCGCCAATCCTTAAATCAAAGTATTAAAGTATCTAATGTTTGAAATGGTGTACTGCAGAGTTGTGAAATTTGTTTATCGAAGATACTGTTCAGTAATCTGGAAACTTGACTTATATCAGGGACCGCAGTCAGGAAATCCTTTGCTACATTCTTTTCCTCAACTCTATGGAAGTTCAACACTTAATCACTAGAATCACTGATGTTCTGAAACTTAATATGGGCAATATTGGGTGCTCTAATTAATTTGGCAAGGATAACATATGCAAAAGAATCAGATGGAGATAACAATCACTTAAACTAACCAACAAGTAATGCTGTAATTAAACTTTTCTGGTCTTCTTACCCTCACCATGTTGGTATCTGTCAGTGTTCCTATTTTATTGGCAGTGATGGGAATTTACCAGTAAGGAGTCATGGCGAATCAAAAATGGATGGCCACTCATTGCACATCCCTGCAATTAAACCTGAGCTGGCAGCTTTCTGTGCATGCTTTTTATCATTCCTGCTTCAGATCCCAGACTGTGGCTTGGAATCACTGGAGGGACTTTGTTTTGCCTTCAGGGCCAAAGTTGATGATCACTTCAGGGCTTACTCCCTTTGACTTCACTCAACAGTTGGGAAGCAAGAAATGGGAACTTTGTTGGGGTTTTGAGGAGCTGCAGTATCCACTCAAAGACAAACTGAAAGCTACACTTGACAACTTTACTGCTAATTTCCTCTGCTTCAATCACCAACACCTAAACACACTGAACACCTGTTTGCTCTGAGTGCATCAGCCTTCACTTCCTCTCTCCCTTGACCACATATTTGCTAAGCTGTTCCCTAAAGGAGATACACGGCCTTAACTATTTTCACATGGTAGTACTGCGAGCATCAGACGTCACTTGGAGCATATGGATATGCATATGAAGCCCACTGGATCAAGTGTTTTTGACCCACAGGTTGGTTAGATGGTGTAGCATTGAAAAAACCCTTTTCTTTCATATCGCAGCTTTTGCCACCCATGTTGCCAATAAAATCAATTAATGAGCTTTACTATTAGTATGAGTAGTATAGATATCTGCTTAAAGTGGACTTCTTAAAAACTGCTGCAAGGGACTCTTTCTAGATCAGCAGTGAAGCTAGATAATTAAGTATTTTCATATCCAAAACCACAGCAGTTGTTATTGACTTCCTCATGTCTTGTCTGCTCTTCCCAGGCACTGACTCCATCTTCCATGACAATGACAGTGACACATCTCTGACAAGTGACTGCCTCATGAACACTCCAGATGTAAGTGCCCTGCAGGCTTGGACAGGGAACCCCATTGACTGCCTGTACTCCATGCACAGCTCCTATTTTGCCTCCTCAGATGCCCTCCTCACTGTTGGTGACACCCAACCCACTACGCTTCATCCCAGGACATGAACTGTTAGCGCACAACAGTGCACACTCAAGAGACATACAATACAGAATTGTCCTGCAAGACATTAATCAGTGCGAAGGAAAACGTGACTGAAGGACAGAATCCACCAAATATACCTAACAGACCTCCCCCAGCCAAAGGATGGGGAAAACTTGAAGCTGAAACTTCACATGCCACCTGCTGTCTGCATGGGCGTTTGAAAAAATGCATTCCGCTTTTCAGCTGGGTTCATTTTGTTGCAAATATATCTGTCAATTTTGTTTTATTAGTAGTACGAACACTTGAACTAAAGTTCAAGTCAAAGATTTGATGGAAATGTAGTATCAGAATTAAAACCAAGGATGTCTCAAACATCAGATCGGGGGTCAATCGTGGCAGTTTTTAACTGATTGGGAATATTTATCTTATAGAGCATCAGATCCTTTGTTAGATGTTTTCACTTTCATGCACAGTGACGCAGAGCGCAATCTACGTCACCTGCTCTGCTCCACTAAGCTGTCTGTCCCTCCTGTCTGCCGATCTTAAGAGCAGCAGTTGAGCCCCACCAGCCACCAAACACAGCACATTATAAAAAAGAGACGCAGTTTGAGACTATTTATTTACATTATTTACCAAAGTTATGAGCACTAGCTCAGTGTGAATCTCATGTTTCAGCTACAGCACATGGTGTTTCTCCACTCCGCTTGGTAGAGATAGCAGAGGAGACTGGTGTACATCGTACTTCAGTCACACTGACCACTGCGAAGTGAAACAAAAGCCCCGGAGCAAACAGCCAACATGGCTTGTTTATTAACGAAGGGTAATCCATCCCAAGACATGTGAGCACAATGATGCGTCATTCAGGTTGTGAGATATAGGCTGCACCGTAGCAACAAACACTTGACCCTTAGAGGGACTGTGCAACTGTATTATTTAGGAAAACAAAAGTATTGGATCATAACTCAGAATCAGCAGATTCTCAACATTAAATGACTCGGATCAGGATAACAGGCAAAAAAATATGTTCAAGACATCCCTAATTAAAACCATTTAGAGTTGTCTTTAATGGGAGACTTGAGCAAATATAGTTTTGATTATGTAATTTTAGCTGTCATGCTTTCCTGGCGTAATGAAAGGACACACTGTTGCTGATTGTACATAAAATTCTAAATGTTAGGATGGACAATGATTTATTTATTTCTTACCAACATGCTGGTATACAGTAAATTAAAAAAAACTCCATTGTAAATCACACAAAAAAACCAAACGTCCTTATTCATTGACTAATTGATTCTGCTATTTATCACATTGTTTGTGCTGTTTAATGATGTTCAAGTGTAAATTAGTATTGCTTTGCTATTTATTTTTACATGGAGATCATCTAGACATTATCAAGAGTGCATTTTAAATTTGACAACTTACTTAAAGTGTTGGTACTTCAAATAAAAAATGCATTTTCTTGAATTTGTTTCTTGATATTTGGTTGACTTACAAAAGACACAGTCGCCGAATTGTAGCTCCCCTCTCTCCCCCTCTCTCCCCCTCTCTCTTTCTCTTTCCTTTTTGCCATGATTGTATTTCATTTGTTATTTACAACATCTATTGCACATCTGTCTGTCCCGGAAGAGGGACCCCTCATCATCCTCTAACGCTCTTCCTGAGGTTTCTTACCCCCCCCCCACGGTTACTAAGGGCAGAGGGATGTCGTACACTGTAAAGCCCTCTGAGGGAAACTATGTTTTGTGATAATGGACTCTATAAATAAAATTGACTTGACTTGACAACAAATTCAACAAAAATAGTGAAACATGCCCTGTGCAACCTCCCATAAAGATGTAATAACGGTATATTTTTTTCTGACCAACAATCCAAAAATCCAATTTTTATTTTTTTCAACTATTTTATTTTAATTCATTTCCACAAACAGCAATTACTCTTTAAAGAACAGACATAAAACACAACGATGTCCCATCTCACCCCAGCCTAAATCTAGTGCAAAACAGAAAAAAAAAAGGGGGGGGGCATACAGCTAAGTCCGGCTACAATTATATTACATAAGCTGCTCTAGTTCATCCCCCATACTGGGGATATAATCTACAACACGACCCCAGACTTTTTGAAAATTGTTGCCCTCTTACATGATAAATATTTTTTTCAGGGGCGCAACAAGATAACAGTTCTGTCCACCAGTGTTTTTTGAGGGAGGGGTCTTACATTTCCAGTGATATAATAAACACTTTTTTGCTGCAGTTCATTGTTTAGGAGTGCATACATTCTAGATATAAGCCCTGATGGCTGTTTTAAACATTTTCTCTATCGGTGTATCTACAATATAGATGAAGCTAAGGCTCTGCAAACACATAATGTCTGCAAACACATTGTGGTTACACAGATCTTTAATCACTTTAATTCCCTTAATCTTCCATTTCTCAATGATTCTGTCTCTGATGTTTTTAAATATAAGGGTGTTGTTCCACAGAGGGGTGCTCTTCAGCAAAATATCCTGGGCACCTATAAGTTTGATGGATTCTTTCCCGCGCTTGAATGTGTGACATATTACCTGGTTTGTGGTAACAGCTTGAAGGTTTTTAGAGTTTCAGTGAGAGGAATTACATATAATGGGGTGGGGTGCATTATGTATATTCTTTTCCAGCTGGATCCATCCAGGGGTATATACTTTCTTGCTGTTAAGCCAACACCAGCTATAACGAGATTGGCAAGCCAAATAATATAGTTTAAAATTTGGTAGGTCAACACCTCCTTTATTTAAGGGAGCTTGTAGGGTTTTTAAATTAATCCTAGCATATTTTTGAGACTATAGAAAGCTTGTAATGACTTTATTAAGTGAGATAAAAAAAAAAAAAAAAACTTGGTGGAAAGTTAAGTGGGATAGACTGGAAAAAATGAATAACTTAGGTAGATCAGACATCTTTACAATATTAACTCTGGCAATTAGAGAGACGGGTAAATCTTTCCAATCGTAAAAATCTGCTTTAATTTTTTCTAGGATGGGCAAGTAATTTTTTTCTATATTTTATTCAAGTCATTGGGAACTTGGATGCCCAAATATTTTTGAAACACGTTAATATTTGGTGTCCATTTAAAGTGAGATGCCAGTGGATTCATGTTGCAAGTGGCACTATAGTTCAAGGGCTTTACTTCACCCTTCTTGTAATTTAGCTTGTACCCTGATATTATGCTATATTTCTCTAATATTGTAAACATATGAGGCACAGATTTTTCAGGTTGGGTGATATGAATTAATAAGTCATCAGCAAATAAGGATTTTTTTTTTTTCATTTTTTTCCTATCTTTACACCACATATCTCTGTATTAGATTGAATTGCCACAGCTAAAGGCTCAGTAACCAAGGCAAATAAAAGAAGGGAGAGGGAACAACCCTGCCTTGTCCCTCTTCCCAGCTGGAAGACTCCGTTTATCAGAACCTGAACTTTGAGGGAGCGAAATATCTCTTCAAAGTTCGTATGTTTCAACATGTAAAAAAGATATTCCCATTCAATTCTATCGAATGCTTTTTGTGCATCCATAGAGATGACAAATGTTGGATCTTTTGCCAGTTTAGAGGATTCAAATATATGAATTAACTTTTTGATGTTATCTGCACCCTGTCTCTGTCATATAAATCCTGTTTGATCTTTGTGAGCAAGGTGTTTCATCACACTCTCAAGCCTTAGTGCCACCAGTTTTGAAAAAAATGTTAAAGTCCACATTTAGCATTGACAAAGGTTGATACGAATCACATAGTTGTTTGTCCATAGATATCTCAGGAAATACATTCATGGTTGCCATTTCCAGGCTTGATGGTAATCTTGCGTTCTTAAGACTGTCTTTGAGCGTGTCCATTAATGGGTTTATTAATTTGTTCTGGAAGTGTTTATAAAATCAACTGGTAGGGGCTTTTTCCAAATGCAAGCTTTGAATTGCATTTCTAATTTCTTCTTTTGATATTTCATGTTCAAGATTATTTTTCATTTCTTATGAAAGCTTAGTCATTGGTAAATCTTGCAAGTTTCAGATTTTTTGGCCGTGCCGTTTTGGTTTATAGAGTTGTTTAACTTGTGATAAAACCTTTCAAAGCATTGATTTAATTCCCGAGGCTTATAAACAATGTCACTTTCCTCAGTTTGAATTGACTCTATTATTTTTAAACTTTCCTCTTTTCTTATCTGCCAGCCAACAGTTTACCAGTTTTATCCCCTTAGTGATATTTAGTTCTTCTCATATCTGCTTCTGCTTGTCTAGTAGATAGGTTACAATATTCAAGCCTCTTTTTTGTTGACAGATGGGCGGTTTCAGTTTTGTTGGCTCTTACATGTTCTATTTCCAATTCGTGGATTTCTTTTTCTAATGCATTTAAATGCCTAATTTCTCGTTGTTTATGAGAGCCATAAAATGTAATCTGTCCTCTCAAAAAAGCTTTCAAGGCTTCCCATATCATACTTGCAGAGGCAGAGTTGGCATTGAAGTCCAAAATATCATCAATTTGTTTTTCTATAAAGATAACAAATTCAGGGTCGTTAAGTAAATAGGGTTAGAATCTCGAACGATTGGGTTTAAGGGTATCAAAGTTTTGTCTCACTAGCAGTTTCAATAGACAGTGATCTGAAATGGTGGCAGCCTGGTATTTACATAACATTACAGTGTGAAGCTTTGTTTCAGAGATTAAAAACAAATCTATTCTCCAATAACTATTGTGTGCTGCTGAAAAGAAAGAAAATTTCTTTTCTAGTGGATTAAGTGTTCTCCAGATGTCCACCAATCCCACATCATGCATGTCCTCCCTGACAACTTTAGCTGCAGTTCTCGACCTTGAGTTATATGACAAGAAAAACACTTCCGCTACCCAGTTTCTTTTTAGTTTTAAATGCTCTGCATATGTCACATGAGATTCCTGTAAGAAAGCAATACTGCAGTCTTGGGTCTTTAAGTAATTTATTATTTTTTCTTTTTATAGGGTTAGAAGTGCGTTTTACAATAAATGACATAAATGTCAAAGTATTAGACATCATAGAGCCAACTAATTTATGTTAGAGCAGCTGGTATAAACATGAAGAAGAACATAAAACAAAAGCAACAGAAAAAAGAAAGAAGGTGGGGATGGTTACCAACACTATACATAACTTATAACTATTATAATTTGTGAGATCAACTCCATTAAACTGATAGAGACCATGTCTTTTTGCACTATGCCCCATACCTCCCATCCCACCTCCCAATACCCACCAAAGGAGAGTAAGACTGATCTCAATTAGCACTTCCATTACTGTCTGAAAAGAAAAAAAAAGAAAAGAAAAACAGACATAAACTTTTTGTTAACTACCCCTTAACATTGCCAGGTTCCACACCACTACTAGTAATCTATAAAACTCTACCTCAGATGTGTAATTATGGTAAGATACAACATTCTTAAACATATTGCTGCACACACATCCAACCACACACAGACAGACCAGGAGGCCCCCCACCCTTCCATACACACTGGGGGCCAGCAGCAGCCGCCTCAGTGTTTTCCTGATTGGCACTGATTCGTTGCTGCATTTCCTCTACCCGTTCACCAAGCCTAGTCAGGGACCCTCTGATCGAGTCCAGATTACTTGAATGACACTGGTTTTCTTGTCAAATTGCTGAAGCAACTCTGTTTTACTATCTTGAACAGCCTTCTATAGAGTCTGTAGGGTAATTTCACCTGTATCCATGATAGTGGGTTACTGCAGTTCTAGTGATGTCTGAAATTGCGAGCACCTGCTTGCCTTTGCAATTGTTTGTAGACAGGGCCGACAGGGCGGAAAAAAAGAGCTTTAAAAGAATAACTCTCTATTTTTGATATTAAAAAAGAAAGATAGAGAGGATGACAATTAAGTCTTCATTCAGTAATTTTCTCTGGGTAGAGCACAAAATTTTTTTTAAAGCGTACTGTGGTGTGTCCTGTGCACGTTACTCACTCCTGCACGGCTATTTTATCATCATTTATTGCAGCATGAAAGCAGCCAGTTTCTTTATTTAAAAAAAAGAAAGACTTTGAAAACTGGGGTCACTTTCGAGCCAATCCGCCAAAAGTGTGAGACCCATATCAGATATCTACAGTCAGATACAGTATTTACCCACAAACCCCTTACTTCCTCCTTTGTGTGAGCTCTGAGCATGAGTGGAATAACTCAATTTGTTCCACCCCGTCAAGTTGTTGGGCTAAAGACAAACAGCTGCCTCTTTGCCAAACAATTGATCATAAAAAAAGTCATGCGTACACAACAGTACACACAGACCGCTCATGGTTTGAGGTCAGCCAGGTGGAAGATTCAGAGTGAGACAGATGTTAGTGGCTCTCTGTGTGATGAAACCTGCCCAACAACGTTTGTTACCGACAAACACATCCCTGGTGATTCAGACACCAAGGTGACAGAACTGTTTCCATTTCAAAATAAAGTAGTTATTATAGCAGAAGGCAGCTCTGCAGTAGTATCACAACAACAATGCTGCATGTGTGATGAACGCTAACACGTGAGCTGCAGCAGTTTAGCGAGGTAGCCATCACACACCGCTCACACATGTAGTGTGTTCCATGCAAAAGGCAGGCATAGATTAGCCATCAGGAAGTTTGGGAAGTTTCTAGGTGGGCCACTCTTGTGAGGGCCAGTGACCCCAGTGTTATACAGCTGCCCACAGCATTTACAGAATCACCCCTAATTTCCACCAGATCTGTGTGCGGTCTGGCTCCACTCTGTCATGGCAGACGGAGCAGAGATAGATTACAGTCTAGTCTATGTGTTAATTTTCACTGGCTCTGTTGCGTTGCAGATTGACTCCGTCTCAGCTCCGGCAGTCCGGAGGCTTGCAGATCAGATATGCAAGCCTACTGTTTTTGACAGACGCCAGGTCACTTCGCATAAATTCAGCCGAATTTAACACAGAGCAGACAGGAAATCAGACAGCGATACAACATTAAAACATCTGGTTAATTGTCAGAATAAAACACTGTTTATGTCTGATCGTATTTTACTTAACTACATCAACAAAACGTCAAAATGAGCGGATCCAGGCCTGTACTAACAGGTCAAAGGTTTTTGGAGGTCACTACCAGCAACATGTACGAGGAGAAGCTAATATGGGAGGTGGAAAACCACAAAATTATTTATGACACCACACCTTTTATAAGGACAACCATAGAAAGGGAGTTTGGGAGTTATGGCAGTGAATCGACATCACTATAATTAATCCATGGAGTGAATGGAGTTATTACTTCTTCTTCTGTACAGATACAATGCACGTGATTCTGTTATTACTGCAGGAACTCCTCAGTCTCGCCGTGCCTGACTCAAAACGCAACCAGTAGGGATTGACGTACAACGAAGCACAGAGCAAAACCGCAGCGGAGCCGTCATGCAACACACATGCAAATGGTGGAAATCCGAGGTTAGTCTGCATCAACACAGCTGGTGCTATCCATAATTACAGGTAGCAGCCAGTTGCCATCAAAACTGAAAATAAAAGTATTTGTTATGGCAGTAGCAATAAGTATGCAGTTCTCTGGGTGCTTGGTGGCTCTAGAGTGGGTGCCCCATGTGCAGAGGTTGTGTCGGTTCGATTCTGGCCTTGGTCCTTTGCTGCATGTCGCCCCCTCTCACTCTTCCCCTTTCACAATAGAATTGTCCTATCAATTAAAGGCAATTAAACCCCCCCAAAAAAATCGTTAAGTATCTAGTTCTCATTCTCATGGATTCATGAATAGAACTGACTTGAAAACTAGCAGCTGTGCAGATAAGAAGAGACAAAAAAAAAGGTTTTGCAGGCTGACAACCAAAAATGTGCAAAGGTAACCGATTTTTTCAGCAGTGTACAGCAGCAGCTGATGATGAGCACACAGCAAGAATTCTGAGACAAAAACATCAGAGAGGCCTGAGCAGCCAGCAGCAGGTTCTGTGCTGTGCTTACATGCTCTGTGGTGTGAATTGGCTAAAACTAATAAAAAGATTGCCTCATATGGCCACAAAAAAAGGAAACACAATGACAAAGTTGAACAAAAGATATTTATTTAATCAAATTAACCCAAATCAGACCAAATTTAATGTTAGCTAAACATGTATAGTGTGGTGTGTGAAAGTCAGTGGTGTCAGCAGTGTGTGTGAATTGAGTGAAAATGCATGCAGGTGTTGTAAACCAAACCAAAGAGGGGCAGGAGACACAGCAGCAGAGTGGAGGTTCAGCCAAAGAGCAAGCTGTTAGCTGCACACATATTTATATACCCTAAAACACTCTCAGGTGTTCCCAGTTGCTCTAAGAAGCTCCTGCCTGAAAGCAGAGCACACACAGGCCCTGTTCATACCAGGTATTAACATACGCTCTGGGTGATCCCATCACAAGTGGACAGCATTAAAAACACGTGTAAATGACCCATCGAGACACACTGTGATCTGATCACTCAAACCACTTGCCAAGGTGGTCTGGATTTAGAGCTGAGATAGAGAACTCTCAATCCAGACCACCTTGGCAAGGGGTCCTGACGGGTCCCAGCTGGTCCTGAAAAACCCAATGCGGTGAAAATATGTGCGAATTGACTACGTCGTATAGGGCTTGGGCTGTGGGAAAAAAAAAAATCTTTTACAAAAATAAATAAAAAATATTAATAGTGAGCACTTTCCCCTTAAAGTTTTTCCCTATTACAAATGTCCTGAAACATAGACCCTGTTTGTTAGAACTCCACACACAAAAACAAAATTAGACACATAAAATACAAAACATCTTGCATCTCTTGTTAAAGTAAACTCTACATTCAAAACTATATAGACTCTTGCATCAAAACTTTACACACAAACAGCAAATTAGATACTTCCACAGCCAACTGCACACAGCTGTGCTAAATCTGAAACACTTTGAACATTTCTACTTTTCTAATGATATGTGCTAAGTATAAAAACGTTATTGCTATATGTCATTTTCATTTCAATTCAATTCAAATTTATTTACAAAGCCCATTATCACAAAACACAGTTTGCCTCAGAGGGCTTAACAGCCTACGACATCCCTCTGACCTTAGACCCTCACATTGTCTAAGGAAAAACTCCTCCCAAAAAAACTGTAACGGGGGAAAAAATGGTAGAAACCTCAGGAAGAGTGACTGAGGAGGGATCCCTCTTCCAGGACGGACAGATGCGCAATAGATGTCCTAAATAACAATTAAATTACATTTATAGCATGCTGTAAAAATAAACACAATTGCAATGGGGAAACAAAATTGGTTTATTCCCAATATTCAACTGAAGAAGACATGGACAGCTAAAACAAAATAAAGTACAGTAGCACAGAATTACAGTTACTGTCCATCCTTTCTCCAATGTGGATCTGGCCACAGAACCTCGTCAACATCACAAGACCTCTCTGACCAACCATCGTCTTGAGTGGCGGAACCAGCCCTGGCATACCTCCACATCAGTGTCACCACAGGCCTCTTCCATTGCCTGAGTGAGAGTTGCACATTGGAAAGGTTGATGGTCATAGACCTTCCAGCGCCACGCCGAAAAGAACTCCTCAATAGGATTCAGGAAAGGAGAGTCAGGTGCATGTTGAACCAATCTAGTGTAACAGGGTCAGTTATACACTAGCAATGTGTGTATTTTAAATGTATTATTGTCATAATTACACAAAAACAGTGTGTATGTGTAAGTTTGTTTTATTTATGTTTGGTTTTAGTTAATACCTGACCGTTTAATCTTCCGGGTCTGTAAGTGGAACCTTTGTTCCAGGTTGTACCCCTACGGGCACATTATGGTGTAACGCCGCCTTTATAAGTAGCGTTTTCGCGCCAATTCGCTTCCCTTTTGTCACCGATCTCCATGGGAGAGGTAAGCGAATCCGCAGTCCGAGGAAATGTCTTCCTTAACATGTGCTAATTACATTTTCAAGTTCACTGGCTAGCTTGAACACATTGCGAGACACTTACTTTGCACTGAAACATATGTTTGTGTTGTTTGATTCGTGTAGGGGCGTGTTTTGTGGTAATTGACCGGAGGATTTGTGTGTTTTACGCTGTTTCGTCAGGTATGTTATGTTCTTTTTTTTAAATTATTTAATCTATAATTTGTGTTGTTCCCTTTTGTCACCGATCTCCGTGGGAGAGGGGCGTGTTTTGTGGTAATTGACCGGAGGATTTGTGTGTTTTACGCTGTTTCGTCAGGAGCCATTAAAGAATAAATGGAGACCGCCTCCAAAAAGATCGACGTATGAGTCTTTTCTTCAACACAACGCAGAGTCAGACACGCCGGTCACACTTGGTGCAGTAACCACCGGTTACACTAGTTCCAGAGGAGCCCAGTGGAAACTCACATTGTCCCATATGATAACAAATATGGAGTCCCCTGGCACATTCTCCTGGTCATTTGGAACAAGTATGCCATGCAGGGTGTCAAGGAATCAGAGAATATGGCATGGTGGTGGACACCATCCTGGCACCATTGCAGCACGTGATATTTCCACCACACTGCCCAGGAACACGGACAATGGCACACCGCCCAATGATGTTTCTTTCCCAGCATCTGCTTTTGGTTAGATTGAAGCTAACCTCATTGATAGATATGAAAATGTGCTCGTCTGCAGCAGCAAGCTCCTTGAATCTCTGAGACAGTCAGGAAAAGAAAGAATAGCAGCACGGAAATACAGTAAACTGGAATACAGTACCAATAGTGCACAGCACAACAGGCTAAGGTATATACTGGAAAATGTAACTTACTTGTACATAATCGTGGCATTGCTTCACTATTTTAGTGTTCCTTTCAAATGGCACTCTGTACAGCTTTTTCATGTGCAGTTGATTCTGCTTCAGTAGAAGGCCTAGTGTGGACTAATTTACCCTGTGTCTGCTGTTGAATGTTGTGTTGTCAGTAAGCTGTTGTTGTTTGATATGTTGTTCCTGTTCTTGTGTGAATGGGGGATTTCTTCCTCCTTTGGGGGGTTGCCTCACAATCCTGCAGAAACAGAATGAAAATATTTTGGGTCTATTATGAGATCTCCTTGTGAAATACTGTAAAATTGTATATAGATGGTAAGATTCCTTACCTGTTCTCATTTTGAATTGCCAAATGACACCTGCAACAGTGTAGCGGCACCAAATTGGGTTGAACCCTCTAACCAGCCTTTCGGAGGGTCAACCCATGGTTGATGACATTTTCGAGCAAAGAAGCGTTGGACTCAACTGTAAAAATTCTCCTATTTCTTCAGACTTGTCCTCTTACCACTCCTCATCCTCTTCCTCCTCCTGCTCCTCTTCATCCTTGTCCTCTTCCACCTCCTGCTCCTGCTCCTCTTCCTCCTTCCCCTCTTGCTCCTCTTCCTTGTTGTCGTCTTACTCAAACTGAACACATCTTCCTCCATTGTTATGCACACCAAAGAGCAAACCTGACTCCTATTTATGCTGTTCAAGTTCTAAAATGTTCTGTGTGATCTGACTGGTTCCATGTGTCCTCACATGTGCATTCTGAGTGCTGGTGATTGCTAATTGAGTACGATGTTTCAGTGGGAGTGGCAGTGTTTAGCAATTACCACACACGGTCTTTCAGTTTTGAATGATGTGTCTAATATAGTGTGTTGGTATTTCAATTTCAGTGGTATTTTGTAAATCACTGTGTGTAGTGTTTTGCAAGAAATGTGAGGCTGACAATGTACTTATAGTTGTGCTAATCTGGGCTGTGGTTTTCCTCCTTGTGTGTTGGGTCTCATTAATTATGGAATATTTTTAATTTTAGTATATAAGCAATTGTAAAAAACTGTAATTTATTAAATTCTTTTTTTTAAAAAAGTGAATCCAAAATATAGCCTATTATCAAAATATGTTATAGATACTATATATTCATTGACTGACTGATATCACATCCCATTTCAGCAGCTCCCTCTCGTTCTGCAAGCAGGGAGAGGTGGGTTTCCATTACAAATTTGTACAAAACTCAAACAATATTTTCTAAATGTTGATAAAACAAAACTTGCAAGAAGACTGCATTTCCAGTGAGTGCTGTTCTGTGACTTCTCCTCTGGCAATATTACTCCAAGAAGCATGGCGATGGATGTTCAAAACATTAGCAGGATTATTTCTATGAGAGCCACCGCGCTAGGGTTGGGGTTAGGGTTTACTTTCCAATCCAAGGCCACGTAGGGGAGTTATGGAGCCATAATTTTGAAGAGTTCTGCAATGCAATAACACCTCTTGTAGCGCCTGCTGCATCATGCCCAAGGGAGCCAGTTCCTGCGGACAAGCACATAGCCATAGCATCATGTGACCTAGAAAAGCCAGAAAAGTATTGCCATTGCAGTTTTGCCAAATATGGCTTTTTCAAATTGCCTAAAATATACCACCTTATGCCAGCGTAAAAACTTTCTAGCACATGTAGATGCAGCAGCCAGTAGCTCCTCAAATCCTTGCTACTTTTTTGCTATATTTTTCTATTTTTTCTGACACCATGACCCCTTGTGCTGAAGCACAACTTTTCTACAATAGAGAAGCACTTATCAGCATCTGGAAAAGTTGTGTGGGTTTTGGACTGAACGCAGCAGACCGCAAGAGGATCCCCACCGGTGGCATGTGCTGAGTGGCAAGTCAGACCAGTGGGGAAAAACGAAACCAAAAGCACTGGAAAAAGAGAGGGAGGTGAGCCGGCACCGGGGGCGAGGCTGACCTGACTTGGACCGGCTGGCTAATGTCTGGTTGCAGGAGAGTGAAGTGGATGAGATGCGATTAAGGCTCACTCAGCAATGGGAGATCAGGGACTGTGCTTGTGCTCACGTAACCATTGAGCCTTTATCCTGTGTATTTTAATAGTTTCAACAATACTCTTAACTTTGAAAATTAACAATTTCATTTGGTAGTTTGTATTCAAAAAAATGGATGAAATCCAGACCGACTGTGTATTTTTTAAAAAGTTTTCTTACACCCCTTATAATCACAAGGTCTTGTGAGCATACATCAGTGTACGATACATCATTCTATTCTAATAGACAATGTGTCAGTTGTTAAATCACATTTAAAGTTCATCAAAGTTGGATGTGAAACTCAGGAATAGATCAAGTGAATGTTGAAGAATTGTTTAAACAAATACACTGAGGCTGTGTGCTGCAGTGAAGAACAGGTGAGATTTGATTGTCAAACAGGAGTGATGGCAGCTTTGCCTGTCCCCATGTCTGTAGATTTGATCTGACTTACACGAATGCTAATCCTCACACATGCCACATTCGTAGCGCTTGCATGTAAATATGTGATAAATAGTGAATGTCTGCCGCTAGTGGCCCCCAGGGGCTGAAAGCTCCACTCATGTTTGCTTCACTGAGCTGTGAGACAGCTCCTGACAATGCACCATCTGTCTTTCCCCTTTTATCGCCATGGTAATCTGACTAATCATTAGTATAAGTGAACAGAGCAGTCACTCTGGCCAAGCTGCCACTCACGCATCATTCAGCTCTACACTGAGGACATGTGGAATCTCTGAGGCAGCTCTGCTATTGACTGACCCTGGGTCAGTGGCTAACACCTTGTTCCCTCTGTAACCTGTTGCCCCCAATCACTACCATACTTCTCCTTACCTCTAAGAAAAACACTACCTGAGAGTGTGTTTGAGACAGATGACTGGTTGTCAGAGGGCAGATATTTGTGCACATTCACCATGTTTGATGTTTTTGACCCTGTCTTCTTTAAAACCTTGGGGTGCCACTGTTGACATTTCTTGTTTCTCCTTTTACATTTTTGTTTTGTACTGCACACAAAATGGTAGATTTCAAAAATGAACCCAGCTCAATTCTCTCAATGTGTTTTCATGCTTTATACACAGATTATTTTTAATAGGTCCTTTACATGAAAATGAAAATATTGTTGCAATTGCTTTATTGCATTGTGTATGTGTTCATTCTATTTTCTCCTCACATGTTTAAAAATCCAGGACTGATTCATCTTTATCACAACTTTTTTTTTGTGTTTTTCCTCATGAATTTTAGAACCCCAACTATAAGTTTAAATGCAAAGACAATGTGCATATTACTTCATTTACATGAATTTGACAAGCTAACAGCTTGTTGACATGTTTATTTTCACTACCATGTGAATGCTAATTTTAGCTGGCTTACAACATTAGCACTCAGCATGTGATTGTTGAGTGTTTATGTGTTAGTGTGACAGCTTAGCTTCTGACTGTTCTCAAAGCTGACCAGGAACTAAGTTCTTCTTGATATTTTATTCCAGATCACTCAAATTTTCTTCTCGTCTTCTAGATCATCCATCCATCCATCCATCCAATTTTATCCACTTATTTGGGGCCGAGTCGTGTTGGCTGCAGGCTGAGCAAATTACTCCAGACATCCCTGTTCCCAGCAACACTTTCCAGCTCCTTCTGGGGGACCCTGTTGTGTTCCCAGGTCAGACAAGATATATAATCCCTCAAGGATGTTTTTGGTCTGCCCCTGGGACTCCTAACAGTTGGTTGGACGCAACGGTGACCTGTAATGGGAGGCGCCCAGAAGGCATCCTAAACTAGAGTTCTGCAACCCTCAGGATGGGTTGCAGACCTCTAGTTTAGGATGCCTTCTGGGCCCTATGGAACCCAAGGCCTAACCCTGGGTAGGACCAGGTCAGGCTTTATTTTAATGTATGATTTATTTATGACGTTTTCAACATAAGGAGCATACATTGAATACAAAAACCTTCACATGAATATGGATAATTAATTAAGGAAAGATCTGTAGATATAGGGGTGCTCAGTTAGTTACAAGTTAAACAAAATAGGATGGCAGAGAAAGGTCAATGAGTAGGACACCAAAAAGGCCAACTAAGGGTGAGGGGTGAATGTTGGCAGATATAATGGACAAAAGAGAGTCGAAAACAGATTTCCAAAATGAAGACAGGGCCGGACAGGTCCAAAACATATGGGTTAGATTAACTGGGCCTTGATGACATTTATCACTGTTTAGATTGGTCCCGGAATAGATGACTACTTTACACTGCAAAACCCTGTGACACACACAAATGGATGATGTGTGGATCCTTTTCAAAACTGACTGCCAAACCTCAGTGTCTATCTCTATATTAAGATCACTGGACCAAGTACTACGTAGACTGTCAGAGTCCGAGGTTAGACGTGGGAAAAATGTTATACAACTTGGAAATGCTACCTTTGAGATGGGGATTAGTATTAAATATACGGTTAACCAAGGGAGAAGGAGGGATTGCAGAGAAACCAGGGAAATGTTTACGAGTAAAATGTCGGATTTGTAAGTATCTAAAGTTGTGGGTCTTTGGCAAATTAAAGACATGAATTAACTGATCAAAAGATGCAAAGGTTCCATCAATGTAAAGGTGCCTCACAGAGACAATCCCATGCTCTTCCCAAGTTGCAAAAGCTCCATCAGTAATAGAAGGAGGAAACAGAGGATTAGAATGTATAGGGGATAGGAGGGATGTTGCCTGGAAACCAAAGTGACATTTGAGTTGAGACCAGATCTTGAGACAGTTTTGGATTCTAATATTACTGGAGTGTTTTGATGATTGTAGTGTCATTGGGAGACACAAGAGGGACATGAGGGAGGAAGAACTGCATGAAGCCTCTTCGATCTGCAGCCACGGTGGGGGCTGATTTATAGTGCCTCGCCAGTACAATATAGTTTGAATATTTGCAGCCCAATAATAAAATAAAAAGTTAGGTAAGGCTGGGGCGCCCAGTAGCTCAGGTGGTAGGGCAGGCGCCCCAAGTACAGAGGCTGTGTCCTCACTGCAGCGGCCGTGGGTTTGATTCCGGCCTTGGCCCTTTGCTGCTTGTTATCCCCACTCTCTCTCCCCTTTACACCCTATATCTGTCCTGTCTCAAATAAAGGCAAAACCCAAAAAAAAAAAAGTTAGGTAAGGCTAACTTGCCCAATTCTTTGTTTGTTTGTAAAATAGTTTCGCAAATTCTGAGGACTTTTCAATTCCATAAAAACTGAGAGATAGAGCTATCAAGGGATGTGAACAATTTTTGGGGGATGAGGATAGGAATACATTGAAAGACGTACAGGATTTAGGGAAGAACATTCATTTTTGTACAGTTTATCCGACCAGCGAGAGAAAGAGGTATGAGAGACCAGCGATGAAAGTCCTGAGTTAGTCGGCTAATCAAAGAAGAAAAAGTTTATTTAAACAGATCTGAATAGTTCCTGGTTACACAGATGCCCAGATACTTAAACCTACCGCAAGATGTCTTTAAAGGCAGTTTTGAGAGGGGGCAGGCTGTGGCTGCAGCATTAACGGGCATGAGCACAGTTTTATCAAAATTTAATTTATATCCAGAAATTTGCCCAAATTCATTCAACAGAGCTAGCATTGGAGGGATAGATCTGTCTGAGTCAGAGGTGAACAGCAAAAAGTCATCAGCATACAGGGCCAATTTATGTTCAAAGCCATCCCTAAAAATGCCCAGCATCTGACTGGACCTGAGGGCCACTGCTAATGGTTCAATGGTCATGGCAAAAAGCAATGGAGAGAGTGGACAACCTTGCCGTGTTCCACGTTTGAGAGGAAAATAGTTGGAATAATCATTGTTTGTATGGATGCAAGCTAGTGGGTAAGAGTACAAGAGCTTAATCCATGAAATAATTTTTTTCCCAAATCCAAATTGCTTTAATGTGAAAAACAAGTAGAGCCACTCCACACCAAAATGCTGTCAAATGCCTTCTCGGCATCAACTGAAATAACCAATTCAGGGGAGTCTGAAGACGTTTGTGAAATAATAGTTGGCAGGACACACTCTAAACACCTTGCGAGCATCTTAGCTAATAGCTTGACGTCAGCACAAATCAAAGAAATAGGACGATAGTTACTGCAAAAAAGGGGATCTTTGTCCTTTTTTAATATAAGAGAGATTATAGCCTGACGTAACGTAGGGGGGAGTATGCCAAGTTGCAAAGATTCGTTAAACATGTTAAGCAACAATGGTGATGGTTTATCAGCAAACGTTTTCCAAAATTCAACAGGGAAGTCATCAGGGCCCGGGCATTTCCCATTCTGCATCAACAAGCTTGCTTAATTTCACCAACTGTGAAGGGTTCATCCAACCTAGAGGATGTTTCAAGATTAATAGAGGGGATATTTAACCCTCTGATGCATGAATTATGAAAGCCTTGGTCAAGTGTTTTTATACTTCTCAGGACATGAAAAAAAATGTTCAACTTTTTTTTCCCAAAAATATGATTTTTTCATGAAGTTACAAACATGTCCAATCCAGTGGACTACATGCGCCTGAGCACTCAATATAAAACATTGTGAACTTACTGTAAAAATGAATTAACTTGTGTTCTATTGTAAATATACAAACACTTGTTTCTTTAAATGCTTTGAAAAACATTTCAACAATTTTCTGGAAATTTCAACACTGTATACGCACGATGTTTAGGCCTGAATAAGAAAACCAATGACACTCATAGCCATGAATCTTACACTCGAATGTGTCACGATTCCTGCTCCTCTCCCCCTCCTCAGTACTTTTCCATTCACTCTTCCTCTGCTCACTCTACCTGCGGGCCACGCCCACTCTGCCTGCTCTACTCACCTCCAGCTGCATCTCATCAGTAATCAACCCTGTATATAAGCCTGCCACACACACACTCTCATTGCCAGATTGTTCTACGCATTATGCAAGACTCTCCAGCATTCTCCTGCCAGATCTCCGAAAGCCGACCCTGCCTGTCCCCGACCTGCTCTCTTCGCCTGATCCCCGGTAAACCTACCTGCCTCCTGTCCTCGACCACGAGCTCTGTTTTGGCGTCTCTGATCTGCTTCGCTGGTAAAGACCTCTCCGCCTGGCCCCGACGATCCTCCTGGTCCATCCCCATCGGTACCGCTGCATCATCGGACTGCTTACTCGGCTTCGGAACCTCCGCCTGTCCCCGACCACGCTTCCGCCTTCTCCTCGACGGTAACTCCACACGTGCTGTCGAGCTGTTGGGCTACGGGGTTTCCTCCACATCCACGCCGAGTGACGTCAGCTTCGCTCGTTCGATCTCCCTCCAGAGACTGTGTTGTGGGTTCCGACCCGAAGAACGAACTGTATGCTGACTTACCTCATCCTGCTTCGTGTCTGAATTGTGTTGGTCTGAATAAAAGTTATTACCAACTAATCCTGGTTACGGTTGTACTGCATCTGGGTCCTCACCACACCCGTTACAGAATGTGTCAAACCATCTCCAACAGGAGAAACATTATTGTGAGTCTCCACAGTTCTATAAGGATGCAGGACAGTATTACCAAGCCCTTATATTAGCATGTTGGAAGAGAACACGAACTGACATTTTAGTCTCTGCATCTCTGAACACTTCTGTGTTCATCACACCTAGGCTGTATGAAAGTTTGCAAAGCATCCAGGCCACAGTGGCACACAGCATTGCATGCAGATGTATTTGGTCTTCCGTGTGCATGCAGCATCATGGCATCTGTTTGCATTTTTCACCTCTGTGAGTTGGGGCCAGTGATATCCTGTGCCAAACCTGACCTCACGGGCTACTTTGGTGACTGCTCTCCGTTTCACGGGTTGTGGGGTCCCACTGGGTCTTCCTCTTTTGCTTTGCTGGAGGGTGCCACTATTTATCAGTGCACGAGCCACAGAAGCTTTGAAGAGGAGGAGTCTCATCTTTTCCAAACCAGACATCAGGTAGAGGCGCCAGGCATTTACAATGGTCACATCCAAAAAATGAAAAAACACTCGGATGTACCACCTCTTGTTTCGACGTCTGTGGGGGTACATTGCCAGACATTGGTCAACGAGATCAACCCCACCCATGTGTTGATTGTAAAGGGCCACAGAGAAGGGTTTTTGGACCATCATCATCGTTTTTTCCTTCTTGACCCATCTATTGGCAACATCTTCAGGGGACTGGCCAGCACAGGACGAGACCATGTGGATGACTGAACTGTCGAGCCAACGTGTGACAGTGATGTTTGCATTATTGCTGACAACAGAGCAAGCTCCTCTGCCCATTTCTTTCAGTTGTTTTTCACTCTTGAGTTTCTGATTTGCTCCCTTCAGCCTGTTTGCTCTGCATGTACCTGTGCCATAGATGCCTTGGTCTTTCAAGGCCTCGATGACTGGAATGCTGCAGAAGAAGTTATCAAAAAACACCTTGTGATTTTTGTGTTTTATGTCATCACAAAGACGCATCACCACATCTCCAGCCATTCCCAATCCACTGATGCGACCACTACTTGCAGAGCCTTGGTACACTTTGAATCTGTTCATATAGCCTGAGGTTCCTGTCCTCACCCACACTTTCACTCCCCAGGGTTTGGGCTTTTTTGGTATGTACTGTTTGATGGACAGTAGGCCTTTGAAAGGAATGATCTGTTCATCAACTGACTGAAATTCCTCAGGGTCTGCTGCTGCCTTGAATGTCTCCTGAAGTGCGCTTAGCAATGGTCTTATTTTGAAGAGCCTATCTGTGTTCTCTGGCTGGTAAGTCAAGTTATCCACAAAGTGCAGGTATCTCAGGATTTGCTCATATCTGTTTACAGACATGGCATTTGCAATTATTCCAAGATGAAGGCCATCCTCACTAGACCAGTACATTCGTGCCCTAGGATACCGAATGTACCCCATGATCAGGTTGATCCCTAAAAAAATCTGCATTTCTTCTCCTGTCACTGCTAGATTTTCTTTCCCTTTCTGGAGAGCATACAAGTTGGTGTTGTGCACTATATCATCAATGAGATCTGCTGGAAACAGATGTCTGAAGAAATCTATGGGATCTCTTCCCTCCACATTCAATTTCCACTCTCCTAGAAAAGGTGGCAAGTCTCCATCAAAGTCATTGTCTTGGACCTTCCAGATATTTTTGCGGGCTTGAGTATGGTCAGGTGCCATGTGCCCATCTACCAAAACTCCCTGATCATGCTGACCTTCCTCTGCATCCTGCCCCTCATCATCCTCACTTTCTGCATCCTGACTGTCTGTATCTCCATCATCCTCAGCACCTATGTCTCTGTTCTTCTCTGGCAGCCACTCATCATCACTGTTGTCACTACACTCATCATCACTGTCCTCATCATCACTGGAGCTGGACGGAATTTCCTGGACTATTCTGTAGGCTGCCTTATTCTTGCATTTGAAGTCTACGAAATATGATAAAATAATTATTATAGTAACAAACTATCGCGAATCTGCACAAAAAAATTATATTTTAAATGAATAGCTTATAAATATAACAATTATACACTGACTTATAACCAAAACAGTCACAAGAAACAGTGAAGCAATTATATGACTTGTGTTAAAAAATATACTGGGTGGTGCATGATGTCCACTTCATTGGACACATGGTTAATCGTAATTTTCTACATATTGGACATAAAAATTTCATATTCCAAACAGATAATATCCTTCCTTAGATGTTACTGTATATCATCATATTTTTTTTACCAGTGGGGCTCTTCCAGCATAGAAGGATTGACAGGATATGCCAGCAGTGGTCGGCAGGGGTGGCTGTTTGTCGGCCATCTTGGATTCAGAGGAAATTTACTTGCAGTTACACCGACTGACCACTGAATTGACCTCAATGGAGTATGGCAGCAGAGAGCACTCTAGAGGCTAATATGCATTTCCACCATAGAAACTAATGCCTTAAAGGGAAAATGACGTTTTAGTAGCTGTCCACTGCAGTGACCGCTATGCACCAGAGGGTTACGGACCTAAAAAAATGTTTATATTGTGTCTCATCAGATGGGCTGTCAGAAGCATACAACAAGCTATAAAAATCCCTAAATTGGTCATTGATAGTTTGAGGATCAATAGTTATTTCATTGGTGGTATTAATTTGTGTTATATGTTGTGATGAAGAGGACTGTCGAATTTGGTGGGCGAGTAACTTGCCTGGTTTATCTCCGAACTCATAACATTCATGTTGTTTTTTTAAAGTGATTTTGTTGCCTCATTGGAAGCTAGGATGTCAAATTCAGACTTTTTTGTGAGTAATTCTTCAAAAAGATCTGCAGAGAGAAATACTCTTTTCAGTGTTAATCTTCCTCTGGTAAGCTGAATAATATTATATATTATTTCTCCCCGCAAGTAGACTTTGCATGTCTCCCATATTGATGATGCAGAGACAGTTGGATTTACATTAGTGGAAATGAATAGGTCAGTGTGATTGCTCGTAGTTTTAATAAAATCAGGGTCGGTGAGTAATAGCGAATTAAAACGCCAGGGGGATCATGACAGGGACCTACCAGGGAGGGAGGGACCAACTATGACAGTGGCATGATCTGATGTTACTATAGGGCTGTAGGAACATGAGCGGACAGGAGAGTAATTTATTGTCCATTAAAAAGAAATCAATTCGAGAGAAAGTACCATGAACAGGAGAGAAGAAAGAAAACCGTTTTGCAATAGGATTGAAAAAGCGCCAATCATCTGAGACAGCATACTGCTCCATGAACAACTGAACTGCTTTAGAGGATTTAGATGGAGCAGAGGGTTGTTGGATGAACGGTCTAATGAAGGGTTGAGACAACAATTAAAGTCACCTCCAATAATGAGCTGAGAAGAATTTAAGTTAGGAAAAGAAAAAAAACGTTTTTGAAAAACTCTTCATTGTCCCGATTTGGACCATACACATTTGCCAGAATCAGATTATTTCCACAAATCTGCCCTGTAATGACAATAAAGCACCCACTGGGGTCAGATACAACCTGGGATACAGAAAGTGGGACTGATTTGTGAACAAGAATTGCGGCTCCACGGGCCTTACTTGAAAATGAGAGTGGTAAAACTGGCCTACCGACCCTCTGCAAAGTTTAAGATTATCTGATGGCTTGAGGTGGGTTTTCTGCAGAAAAGTGATGTTAGTGTTTAACTGATTTAAATTTGTTACGTTTTGCAGGGAAATTCAGCCCTTTGACATTCCAACTAGTAAATTTTAAAGCACCGCTTGGTGCTGTTGAGGTGTTAGAGCTTAACATAAAATAATACTATGGAACCTGGGTAGGTGTTGTTCCTATAACATCTTGACCCACAAAATTAGCACCCCCTCCCTGTGGTTTTGCAGCACAGAATAACAAGACATGGGTTGACCAAGTTGAATGATGAGCTTGATCCAACTTGTTGGGCACAGCGAGAAACTCTGTGCCGAAGACATCCACAAGAAGTTGAGAGAAGAGATGCAGCTTCACTAGCTTGCCATGTTTTTATGGCCTAAGTTTAGCCAGCTAAGACCCAGCTGGTGATGAACCACTTGTTCCCAGTGACAAGCCCAGTGCAGGAGAGCTACAATGCAGGTGGAATGTGAGTGGGAGAACATGTCCACCACCAACACTATGGACAAAGTGCAGAAATACCTCAGGGTCAGTGATGCGTGGAAAAAAAAAATGACAGAGATGTTCTAGGATGATGGAAACTTCAAAAGGCCTCCTTGCCCTTGTTTGCCAGACTCGCTCTGTCTTCAGCATTCCTGCAAGCATCAGCAGCAACAGAAACTTCAGTTCTGCTGGGAGAGCAGTGGATAAAAGGAGGTTCGCATAGAAGCCATGTATGGTGGAGTCTTTTCGTCCACAACGTATTGAAAGTCTTGAATGGAATGGAATTAAATCACTGTATATAATTCAAGTAATACATCTATAAAAATACACCCGTGGAGTGAATGGAGTTATTACTTTTTCATCTGTACTGATATACTGCGCATGATTATGTAATTTGGCGAGAACTCCTCTGTCTCACCACTCAGCTGATCCGGCAGCGCTGTGCCGTGCTGGACTCAAAACACAATTGTTGAGGATTGACGGATGACGGGGCAGGGAGCATAACCGCAGTGGAGCCGTAATGAAACTCACAGGCAAGCGGTGGAAATCCGGTGTTGAACTCCTTTGTTTCAGTCAGAAACTTTCTCTCTCTCTCTCTCTCCCAACCCAGAGGGGGCAATCCACTGTTGTCCATCAAAGAACCATGGCATCTGACTTGAAGGTGCTGACTCTTATCCCAACTGCTTCACACTCTGTTCCAGTGCACGCCGGAGGTCACGGTTAACTAGTCAATTATTATGTTTATAATACATTGTAAGTACTGTCTCTGGATTAGCTTGAAAATATTTCCCTAGCTAAAAAGTTTTTATCTCATGCAGATGCATCTGAACACATTCACACAGCACAGAGTGAATCATCTGTTACCATCCACTCGTGGAGTGTCACCCCTGTCAAAATTGGGTGGAGCACAAAGTGGAGAGAGTAGGGCGTCACTACAGGTTGGATGTAGAAAGGGAAGAGTTTGGTGATGTCTCAATCCACAGTGCTCACCAATTATCAATTACCCTACAACCCCCCTTGAGGATATTACTAGTTCTTGGAACCAGGGCACACCTTCATGAGTTTAGACAGTTTCCACCGTTGGGTGGAGAAAAAGACAAGGAAGCGTCCTATGGCTGCTGTCGTGGATTTTGAAGACTTCAGAAATTTCATTGCTGCCTCCAACTCTGGGAAATTCAGTGTGGTGGAGTTCTAGAGCAGGAACATCCTGCCATAGAGGGCTGGTTACTCACTGACTCAACTACAGAAGGCACAAAATCTGGCTCAAATGGCTGTTATTCACCTGAGGAGTTGATCAAGAGACATGTTCTTCAAACTCTTGCATGATGAATAGGAGTTCACACAATTGGTCTTCGTCATGGAGAAGTAAGACAGATTAAGAGTAAGCATAAAATTTATTTGTCACATACAGTTATTAATAGTGTACAACTTGAGGTGAAATGTAAATTATGGATGACTCTAGGTGACTCTGGAGTATCCTAAACAGCTTTGACCTGGAGACAAGGGGATAGAGAAGGAGAAGAAGGCACACTAAATATCCAAGCACGGCCCAACGATACCTCCCTCAACTGCTGTCACTTTTGGGAGAATCTGGCTGAAGAGGAATGAACATTTGGGTGGAGTGAACAAACCACACACACACACACACACACACACACACACACACACACACACTCACAAACACAAGTGTGCACACAAGTGCACTCTCCCTCTCTCTCTCTCTCTTTCTCACACACACACACACAAATTACCTGCTTTTTCTGTTGTTGTTTCAACTGTGTGATTTTTTAAATTACTGTTTTTAAAGTATCGTTGGTCTGTAATGAATTACCTTTTGAAGTATTTGTAAATTCTCATGCAAGTCAACATACTAGCATTTAATTATAATAATTCTGTAAAGTGGTTAGATGTCTGGAAAAATGATGACATTGAGGATTTCCATTTCTTTCTTTCTCAAAGTGTGATAGTTAATGAGTAAAACACTGTGATGAAAGGAGCACGGTAACAGAAGATTCTTAATCCTTAGATCCTTAGGTACTACTGAGCAATTTCAACCTTCACAACTTGCAAACATCAATAAAACTATTAAAACTTTAAAAAACAATCAAAATATAGTAAGAAACACAACAGTAAAGTTGGATAAATGCATTTAGTTTGTAGATACTACACTTAACCTTTGCAATAGTGTTTTAATTGTTCGTGGTCATCCAAAGGTAGAGTGCAATATCTGCATTTTTGGGTCATGGTTATTATCTATAAAATTCCTTCCTCTGCCCTTAGACCCTCACATCACCCAAGGAAAAACTCCTGAAAAAGAACCCCTGTAACGGGGGGGAAAAAAAAGGAAGAAACCTCAGGAATATCGGCAGAGGATGATGAGGGATCCCTCTTCCAGGACAGCCAGACGTGCAAAATAGATGTCGTAAATAACAACTGAAATACAATTGTGGCAAAAAAGAAAGAGAAAGAGAGAGGGGGAGGGGGAGAGAGGGGGAGAGAGGCACAGCAATAGCGGAAACAGACGCATGTCATATTACAATAACGATAGGTGTGAAATTATCAAATGCACTCTATGATGATATTGTGGGTGTTGATAAGAGTCTCATGCATATATTGTTATGGAGGTGTCCAAAGGCATGATCACAGCATCAGCGCAACCAGGACCAAGACCACAGTCAGGGCAAGCGTGGGGTACAGTATCAGTGCAGCCACAGCACGAGCACAACCAAAGGCGGGGTCACAGTGCCAGCACAGCTATCACCACGATCAGGCACAGCCAGGATTGCGGCCAGGATACGGGAAAGCTAGGAAACAAGGGAGCAGGAATGCTCCGGAGAGGTAATGGGATAAGCATAGTGCAGTTCAACAGAACCATAATAATAATTAATTAATTAATAATAATGATGCATGCATACATACATATCTATATATATATACACACACACACACACACACACACACACACACACACATCTATAAGAAACATACAAATGAAATCTCCTCATTCAACCCATTAGGAATGAGGGTGTCAACGTAATGTATCCAATAGACATCTCTTTGAAGAATTTTATCCCTATTTCCACCTCTCCGTTGTGCTTTCACCATTTCAATGCCCATGTACTGCAGCCAAGAAACCCATTATGTAAGTTTTTCAAAGGCATACGACTAAAGGCTTTCTACACCAAAGACACTGTCAGAAACTCTGTCTCTTATCACAGCACCTGTCCGTCTGTCTCCACTGGCAAAAAAGTTTTCAAACCTAAAAGTACATTTACACCACAAATAAATAATCCATCAGTGGAAACCTTTTGTTGGCTAGTGGAAAGAGATGATATGGACTTGTGTGCTCAGTCTAAAGAAAAAATGTTGCATTACTTCTCTTAGAATCTGAACGGAAAGCCCTGGTGGAGCTGATGAATAATGAGGATATTATCATATGTCAAGCAGATAAAGGTGGGGCCATTGTGGTCCAAGATAAAATGTCATACATAAAGGAAATTCAATGACAATTAAGTGACAGTGATATATACATCCCTCTGCATTCAGACCCCACTTTAAAGTTTGAAGAAGAAATCAAGACTGTCTTGTAACAGGCCTTAAGAGAGGGACAAATTGATGATAATGAATACAGATACTCAGTCCAAGACAACACAACAAGACCTGTTTTTATATACGGATATATGTAACAGTGAAAGCACGATGGAGAGGTGGAAATGGGGATAAAATTCTTCTTCAAAGAGAGGCCTATTGGATACATCACCCTGATACCCTCATTCCTAATGGGGTGAATGAGGAGATTTGATTTGTATGTTTCTTATAGATGTGTGTGTATGTGTTTGTACATGTATATGTGTATACGTATATGTGTCTATATATGTGTGTGTGTGTGTGTGTGTGTGTGTGTGTGCGCACTTATAGACATCATTATTATTTTCATTGTATTGATTATTATTTCTGGATTATTATTATTATTGTTACTTTGCTTTATTATATTATTTCACCTTAACTTTTAATTACTATTATTATTTTGATGATTATCATCATTATTTATTTATTTATTTTATTTATTATTTTTATTTATTTATTTATTTGTTTGTTTTTAAGTTTTATTATTAGTAGTAGTAGTATGATCATTATCACTGTTATTTCCCATGTTCCTTTGTTGCATAAATTATATATATATATATATATAGAGAGAGAGAGAGAGTTTTTAACAGGTATAATAAAAAAAAATAATAAAAATAAAACAACACAGTATATATGCAGCTTCACTCCGCTCACTCTTTGCCAGATTGTCTTCGCTCTCATGCCTGACTCTCCAGCACTTGTTCCTGGACTGCTTACCTGGTATCGACCCGATTCGCCTCTGACCTTTGCTTCAAGTCTCAGCCCCGGTAAATCCACCAGCCTTCTGTCCCCGACTACGAGTTTTGCCTGCCTGCTTTCTGTTCCTTGTCTGCCTGTGGCTGGTTGGGACTCAGCCTGTTCCTGCTCAGCCCAAAGATCCACTGTGTCAGCTTCACCTCGCTAGCTCCTCTCCTCTGGTGCCGTCAGCCTCGCCAACTCCATCTCAAGGTCCGGATCTACTCCCAGCCCGCATCTGAACCACTTTCCAGGAAAACTTCAATATGCAGTGAGTTTGTGCTGGTTCCCCTCCACCACACTTGTTGAGCCTTTTGAGAACTTTTGGACAATTACCTGCTCACGAGTCCCACACATTCCCTGCCTGCCGTGTTGGTCTTGTGGTAACTTGTGGTAACGCCTGTCTTCCACACAGGAGACCCGGGTTCGAATACTGCCATACCCACCTGCTCTACACTGATGCATCTTGTGGCATTAACCTGCTGAATAAAGATTGTTAATTCAACAAACCTGGTTCATTTGTGCTGCAATTGGGTTCACTCTACACCCGTACAGTACAATCTGGCCAGCTATGGACCCAGCACACAATCCCACACCACTTACTCGCCTCGAGATGATTGAGGGCATCCTGAAGCAACATGAGACCATGATGACTGCGTCTGCTGCTGAAGCCAGACAGGCTGCTGAGGCTCAGGGACGAGCACTAGCGGCGTCAGCCAGACAGATGCAACAGCTCTCTCCATCAACTGGATTTGCCCCCTCTTCTGAAGCATCAGCGCCTGATCCTGCACCTGTACCAGCCCCTTCTCTGCCCAGAGATGCTCCTGAGCCCTGTGTGACGACGGTGATCGAGAGACTTGTGGCCCCTTCCTCACCAACTGCCCTCTTCTGTTTGCCCTGCAGCCCCGCACCTTAGCCACTGAACCAGCAAAGGTAGCATTTGTCATCAACCACCTGACGGGCAGAGCTCAACTATGGGGAACAGCTAAGTGGGAGAGGTGGTCTCCAGCCTGTGCTTCCTTTGACCTGTTTGCTGCCGAGCTTCGCAAGGTTTTTGGCTTCGAGAATTGTGCATCTGAGTTTGCAAGGGGACTGATGGGACTGAAACAAGGTGAGCAAACAGTGGCAGATTACTCAATTGATTTCCGCACCAGAGCCAGCCAAAGTAGTTGGAACAGCCCAGCCCTCTGTGATGCCTTCCTCCATGGTTTGGCTGACTACATTAAAGATGAATTGGTTTCACATGACACCCCCATCACCTTGGACGGGTTGATTGATTTAGCCATCCGCATCGACTTTCAAATCCAGGCTTGTCGACGAGAGAAGCGTCAAGGGGGAGCCCAACATTCTCTTCCACCTCACTCCCGTGGGGTTGCTGCTGTAGTCAACTCCGCCTCATTGGGTCAGCAGATTGGGGATCCTGAGCCCATGCAGTTGGCTCGCACCTTCCTCTCCCTGGAAGAGAAGTAGTGCCGCCGCAAGTCCAATCTCTGCCTCTATTGTGGGGCAGTGGGACACTACATCTCCAGCTGTCCAGCAAAAGCCAGAGCTCACCAGTAGTTGGGGAGACGCTGGTGAGTTCAACTGCCCCGTCACCTCCCCAAGGCCAGGGACCTCCAAGGCCAGCTCCTCCTTCCAGATGGCCCTCACACCTTGGCTATCTTCATTGACTCTGGGGCCGATGCCTGTATCATTGATGAGGAAGTGGTCCTTCAGCTGGGGCTCGAGCAGGTTCCTCTGCCTCATCCAGTTTCTGCTAGAGCCCGTCACGCACAAACCGCTCTATCTCTGAGCCACGGCCGCCCCTGTTGGTTATCCAGTTGTGAGAGGATGGCTTCCTCGGCTGCCTTCCACGCAATCTGTGGCATAGAAAGAGTCATTGGTGCCATTGATGGATGCCACTTCAAGATACAGAAACCACACATCAGAGGAGGGGACTACTTATATAGAAAGACCTGTTACTCCATAGTTCTTCAGAGGATTGTGGATGAGAGAGGAAGATTCCACACAATCTTTGTTGGAGCACCATGCAATTTCTGTTCCATTGTTTTATTAATGTACCCAAAACAAATTCCTAGTAGGTACTGCCTATATGGCAATAAATTGCTTCTGATTCTGACTGTAATTCAGGTAAAGTTCATAACACGAGGATCCAGAGACAATCAACCTTCAAAGAAAACTAGAATGAAAAAATGGGAAGGTGTGAGCTTCTTGGGGATAGTGCCTACATTGGCCAAGCCTACCTTTTTATCACTACTCCAAAGCGCGACATAGGTTAGTCTGCTGGGGAGTTTCTATACTCTCTACAGAGTTCCTTTTCCTTCTCTCGCTGTATTCATCTGCAAACGCTCATGTCCTTTTATTGCATAACACTAAACCGGCTTCTTCTCCGGAGCACTGGTGCTTTGAGCACCTTGATTGTGGAGATGGCTGTGCTGATGCTGTTATCCTGCCTCTGGCTGTGCGCGTGTTGTGGCTGCACTGATGCTGTACCTCTAGCTCAGCTTGGATCGTGGGCATGGTTGTGCTGTTGCTATGGTCCTGTCTGTGGCTGCGCCTGAGTTGTAGGCCTTGGTTGCACTGATGTCGTGATCCCGCTCGACACCCAGTTTGTACTGCCATTATTATTAGTCATGCCTCCACTATTAATATACACATGTGACTGTTATCAACACTTAGAATATTTGCATGTAACATCACATGCCATCCTAAATTGCATTTATTAATTTAATGTTTATTATTATTGTTATGTATTTTGTTATTCTATCCATTATTGCTGTGCATCTTTCCCTATTGCACGTCTGTCCGTCATGGAAGAGGGATCCCTCCTCAGTTGCTACCTTCCTGAGGTCCTTCACCCCCCCCCCCATTTTTTGGGGAGTTTTTTCTTGGTCGATGTGAGGGTCTAAGGACAGAGGGATGTTGTATACTGTAAAGCCCTCTGAGGCAAATTGTGATGTGTGATAATGGGCTTTATAAATAAAACTGAACTGACTTGACTTGACTTGACTTGACAATGGTTCTTTCCATTCAGGACCAACTGTGCAACTCCAGAATAAGGCCTGGGTGGGTCGTGGTCCAACAGGCATTTGGAAGAGTGTACCTGTGGCAGCTCCCCCTGCCACACTGATCAACCCCGCTTGTCCAAACAGGTGCAGGACCCAGAGAGATACAAGGTCCATTGCCGTTCTCATGGCAAAAGATATGAGGCCCCCTCCTCCACATTGATCTGTAAATAGCAGAGATAGAAAAGAGATAAATGCACCTAGGTATGACAGAGATAGGGGCCTCATCTATATCACAGAAGCAACACTAGCAAGACCTATAGGCCTACATCTTGAAGTTTAGAAAAAGTCATTAAAAAGATCTGTACACATTTTCAGAGAAAAGCACTCTATTTATTGAATGTATTATTATTATTATTATCATTATTATTATTATGCAGTGCAAGAAATGAATCAAAAGCCAAAATTTGATTAGATGCTTTCTGGAAGTCTGGTCCAGATATGTGGAGCATAAAAACTGAAAGCTGCTTTTCCATGTTTATTTTATTTTTATTTTGACCTCTGGGGACAGAAAGCAGACCTGTCCCAGACGACCTGAGAGGCCTGAATGGTTCATAATGTAGACTAGCAGATCGAATTATATTTTGGCCCTATACCATTAAGTGCTTATACAGGTAAATATAATGCAAATATATAAAAGACCAGATGAGAAGATGGTTAATAGGCCTATTTGTAAACCAAGAACACTATAACGTTTGAATGATAACACTGAATTACCATCATTACTGATATTCAAAATCGCCCATTCTTAACTGATCCAACAACATATATATAGCCTTCATGAGCATACTCATTAACTGATTCCAGTCTAGCTACATCAGCAGGTAATCAGCAAAATTCAGTAAATGTTGTTTATTTTCTAATGTTACCACATTTTACTTTTTTTCAGTGCTCTCCAGATTAATTTTTGTACGGAGAAGATCGTGTTCAGAGATATATTTTTATAACAATTAAATACAGAACATGTTTCACTGATAGTAGATGCATTATTTCAATTAATTAGATGCATATACTTAAAGTTGCCTGTTAGTTGATTTTTTTTTCTACTTACATACTGCATCTCTGTGGAATTCATGGATGCTGCCATTGTTGTGTCACGTCAGACTGCTGAAATCCGGGGTACATGGATTTGCCCCAAGTTCACAAGTAGGAACTCCCACTTAGAGAGGCATTGTATTGTACTTTTTCTAGTAGGAGGTCAGATTATCTTGACTTCCGAGTTGTCTGGAACGCAGCATTAGCCCACATTCCTTTGAACTGTACGGGGACTTAAACCAGCGATCCTCCAATTACAAAACCAAGTCCCTGACTAAGCTCCTGCTGCCCCAGAAATCAATAATGACAAAATCCAACATGTAATGTCATTTCAGCCTGTGAGTGATGTCACTGATGATACAGCAATTAATTGTTTGAAGCCAAGTCTCCAATTTCATCATACTCATATCTATTATAGTCTTTCTTTTTTGCACAAACTAAAGGAACTGATGGGATTACATTTCACTGGAATTGTATCTTTTAAGATTTCATTTGAAGCATAAATTGATTTATTGATCGATTAATGACTTGAAGAATGACACATAAGAAACATTTTGTGGTCTGCTGTCTCTATCAACACATCTCTGTTCCAAATCCATGACAAATCAATTTTTGAAAATAAATGTTTTATGCTGTTCATGGTTACAGTTTGGTTAGATGCAAGCACAAACACAGCTAGGTTAGGTCATAGTCTGTTCCTCTCCCTACCTGCCGTGTCTCTAGTAGTTTTCCACTCACCCTGCCTCCACCTCACCCCACCTGCCAACCACTCCCACCTCATCAGATCACCTCTCTTACCTTGGCTCCCAGCTGCAGCTCATCACCAATCAAGCTGCTTCATAAGCCTTTCCTGCCTCTCACTCACTCACTGACAGATTGTTTTGTTTTTTTTTTGCTCTTCCGTGCAACACTCTCCAGTACTTACCTTTGGACTGATCTCCTGTTGCTGACCCCACCTACTCTGACCTGCCTACCTTATTGTAATCCTGCAAATCACCTCAGCTTTCTGTCCCCGGCCACCAGTTATGCCTCAGCACTCCCGGTTTCTGTCTGCCTCTCCTCCTGGGCTGTTTGGTGTCCACTGATGATGGCTCCACAGTTTGGGTTTCTTTGTGGTTTCCTGTGGATCACAGACTCTGACAGTTTCACCACACTAGTTATCTTGTGTTTACTTACCTGCTGGCTCTGACTCTTTGCCTGGCCCTGACCTACCTTCTGCCTGCTCTTCCCCGATTCTGCCTTGGCTTTTATGCACCTGGTTTTGGACCCACTGGCTCTTCAACCATGTCTCCCGCCTGCTCCCCTCATGGTACCTCTGCACCCCAAGTATTTGTACCTTAACTAAGTACTCTATTCACCCATGCTGTCCAGGTTGAAGTCATGAACCAGCTCAAAGACTCAGAAGGCTTCTAGTGTAGTTTTGGTTAAAATGACTTCATTAAGGTAAGAGGACCTTGGTCACCATGGTGACAATAATAAACACTAAAGACTGTGAAACCATCATGGTCACGGTTAAAAGAAACATCAACTGCCTGAAGCAATAAAAAAAATAAAAAATGTACAATAGTCTCTGGTGTTTGTTCCACCCTGAGCTCCTCCCTACATGGACTGTTTGGCTCAATAATTTCAACTAACTTCCTCCTTTGCTCCTCCATAATTACTATGACCATTACAAAACAATGTAAACACGTGGTTTTGGTGCATTCACTGAAAAAACGGGTGTTGTTTTTCTTGAGAGGACAGTCTGCTTTCCTCAGTCTGTCCCTCCAACCCTGGATTATAGCATTATATGGCTGAGACCTCTCATACAATTTAAATTCATACAACAGGAAGAAAAACACTTTTTTTCCATTTGAAATTCCTTTATTTTGTAAAACACTTCCAAAGTAAACAATTCTGTGTTATATGATCCTAATATTTGAGTGTAGAGCTTAGCAGCCAGTAGGCCCCATCCTACAATCTGTCATTGCATGAGGCCCCTGTGGCCCTCTTGTGGCCTGTAATATGAGTTGGTTCTCCTGACTAATGACACTGATTTGTTTATTGTTTTATGAAAGGGTCCTTCGCTGCTGAGATCATTTGAAGCTATGGAAACATTTTGGTCCTGAACTTATGCTGAAACCTAAGCTCCCGCTGCCAGACAGTATTCATTAATTACAGCAGGCTGCTGATGACATCAGCAGCACACAGGGAAAAGAGCTCTGTCATACAGTAAACAATAAAGATGGCTGACACCTGTCTGTAGTTACATTAGCACCTTGTTTAAGTGCCAAGAGCAAACATGAGAGACTTGTTCTTCTGTGACCTGCTGCCTCAGGTGAGTCTGAAAGACATTTGTCACCAACTGCTTGTGACTGCTGGATTTTACCTTGTTCACTGAAATTATATGTTTCATGTATTCCTTAGCAACCTGGGGCCATATTCATACAGCTTCCCAGTACAAGGAGATGCTCCTTGAAGCAACTTGCAAGAAAATTGTATGAATAATGATGTTTTCTAAGAATTTCCCCTTAAAGTTAAGACTGTCTTGGTAAAGATAAAAGTAATTCACAAAGCATCTTAGATCATAAGACAGTGAGAAACTGTTAGAAGTAGGGAGTAGAACTTTTAAGAGGCTTAAGAGTTTCTTAACTGCCTCTTAAAATGGCAGAAAAACAAAGAGGCAGGAGAAATAGTTTCCTAACACTGGATGACAGTGATGTAATGAAATACTACAGATTAGATGGTGTAGGGATAATGTTTGTAATTAATCTCTTTAGATTCATTCACATCTGCCATTCAATACAATAACAATATAATGCTAGGAACAAAGTGATGACAACGTATTTGCAACTGGAAAAACTTTAAGGTGCAGCAGTGTGATCTCACCAAAAACACTTCCACAGTCTCATTTTATTTCCACTTGTCCAAACCTCTCAGTCTCACAAAAAGATGTGTCTGTGACAACCAATCACATCTGTTGAAAGAATGTGTCATAAAAGTTTCTGTCTCTCCTTGTTCAGAGTTGAGGATTTTCCTAAATCACTAAACTAGGAATGCTTGCTAGACAGTAGAAGCTCTCTGAGATATTTCTCAGAATGTCTGTGAATACTGCCCCTGTTATTAAAGCACCAACTAATGGCGAGGTATGATGCCCCATAATGATGCAGGGGTATATTTGAAAAAGATATAGGTCAACGTATTATCATAGAACTGTCCATATGATATCCTACTAAAATGCATGCACAACAGTTCGTATAACATCAAACAATTAGTGCCCCACAAATGACGTTATGTCCTTAACACACCATTATGTAATTCAAGTACAGTTACTATGGCTAGGTTCAGGGAAAAAAGCATGGCGAGGAGCACCGTAAAATTACTCAAAGTTCACACATTTCCAAACACACGCAACCATGGGAAAGTTGAGGGTGATGTTTTGTGAGCGATCCACCACACCAACCTGCCTCGGGGCTGCTTCCTTTTTTACTCCCAACAACACATTGGTCATGTGATCGCAGCCTTTTAAAATACATGCACAAATTTGGGTGCTTTTATTTGTTGCAAGAAAATGTAGCAGTTTGTGAGAATATCCTGTATAGGTATGTGTAGTAGACTTGATATTATACACTGAAAAACCTAAAGCAGGACATTTTGTTGAGGACTTTGATTTTGTTAAAAACAAAAATTGTTTCTCATACAACGCAACTACGGTGCCTCTCCCAGGTATAGATAGATGGTCTTTTACATTTTGTATGACAACCAACAAATGAAATGACAATTTCATATTATATCATTTAGTATCTCACTAAAATATGATGACACTCTTATTTTTGATTAAAGTGAAAAACAACCTTTTTTAAACAAATACAAAGGGTAAAAATATGCTTACCTGGTAAAGTGCAAATGTTTTTCTGTTAACTGTTCCTGCATCATAACAGATTTTTTTTAACCAAATCAAAAGAAACTTCTGTCAAAACAATACTTCAGTATGCTTCAGCGCTGCTCTTTGAGAAGTTTTTCTTCCGAAAAATCAACTGGTCAACACATTGAGGAGTCAGACCACCACGTTTAGAATGGGCAATGTCACCTGCACTGCTGAACACATGCTACGATGGTGCACTACTGCCAGGAATGCAGAGATGTGATTTGAAAAGATTTGCTTGCTTTTCACCACTCTGTCACGTAAATATTTTTTGCGTAGATATAAAATACTTACCAACAGCAGAGATAAAATGGTCAGGTGATGGTGCTGAACCATGTCACTTTGAACTGACCAGGTAGGAGAACTGAGTCTGGTTTGTTTAAAGACAACTGCATGTGAATACCCATCCCTGGATTTTACTCAAACATTCAAATGGGAATGACTGGCCCATGTGTAACAAAGTTTAAAAATGTGTTTAAATAAGTCTGGTTTAAAAAATATTATTTGAGAAATTTATGTTTTATTTTATTTGTAAAATATTTGTGATTTTTTCTAAATGAGTTATTTTTATTTACTGTAATTTTTATAAAAATATTCCTTTTGAGGACTGCCCTTTTTGCACTTTGTGGCTTCTGTACCTCAGGGCTTTCCGTAGCTCCTCCTGTCTGTCTCTCACAGTGCTGTTTTGCTATGCAGAGGGTAAGGTGTGTAGAAAGACGATGCTGCAGCTATTTTGTTATTTACTGTGGGCAAATAAGTTATATTGTCTCAGTATTGTGTGTTTAGTTACTTCTCATGATGTTGTAACTTTGACTAGTAGTTTTATTACGTTTCTGAGAGTTTAAAGTTGTTTCTAAGCTGTTTTAGTGAAGTATATTTGCAGCAATTTGAAACAAAGCAGTTCACTCAGTGTGACCTGACTGTTGAAGCGCTGCAGCCATTTCCAAGTGTAAATTACTTTATTTTGTATATTCAGGAGCAGAGCTGCTGAGGCCAGTTGTTAGAAGTCATTTTGACACGTATTGTCTTCTGCCGTACGTTTTTATTTAAGAAATGTAATTATTTCTGAAGTTTCAGTTCCATTTTCACGGCTATATGTCTTTAAATTTCGGCCACAAGGTGTCACTGTTGGAACCTTTTATTTGTATTTTTTTCATGTTTTTATGATTATTTTACTGTTTTAATTCACATAGAATTGTTTTTCAGTCATTTTTTTGACAGATCTTGACTATTTATGTGCACAATTTATTAAATAAATAATGTTGTGTTGATTTAATGTAATTGTATGTATTTTAATGTGAATTTAGCTCCAGACAGTGCTATTTGCTATGCTGAGGGAGCAGAGCTGGTGAGACCAGTTGTCAGAAGGCAATTTAACACATGTATTATCTTCTGCAGGACAAATAAACATTGGAAAAGAGAGTCACCTCCATCTATGCCCCATTCACACCCATCACACATGGACAATGCAAATTTTGGCTGTTATTTCTTCTCTAAGCTGTGTTTAATTTTGCTCTCGAGTCCCTGCTCGGTATGTGGAAGATTGATGCTGAAGAGAAAGGCAAGCACACAGCATTACCTGTGTAACATTCGCAGGCCTTATGTTTTCTTACAAAATGTAAGCATGTAGCTTGGCTGTGAGGAAGTGGTGGAGGGGGAAACCTGAAATGAAGAAAAAACAAATACACACATCCATGCACTACAAGAGGTCCATACATTTTTTCAAACAAACTATAGGCACAGACCAACTGATATATTATCTACACATTATGGAATCCAATAATGAAGTCAATGACCAATTTATCAAATCAAACTGCTTGTGTAGTCTGAAATTATCTTTTTAAAAGAGAAATAAAAGTGAGTGTTTGAAGAGGGGAAACAGAGACGCTTCCGGAAGAGAGGGCCAGTTTATTGAAGCGTTGTGATTTGGGCAAGTTGGGTGTGAGAAGACGTGGAGATTTAGAGGAGAGCCTTCACCAGCATGGCCACCATTTTTCTGAGCACATCCAACATCTGATTCTGCAACACATTATTCCATCCATGGAAAGACATCACCGGAGCAAAAAAGCTCTGGATTCCCCCGCCTCACTACAATTATAATCACTGTAATGGATTACTTTAAGGGTCAAATAGTTTTAGAAGATCCTCAATGAAGGAATAAACTCACCTCAAGATGCTTCAAAAAGAGACTCAAGGTGCTTGCGCTGATTTAAAAAAAAGAATCAGTTGAATTTCAAAATGCTTTTCTTTGGTTTAAACACTCCTCATGCAACTTACCTCCACACTGGCTCTGTACCCTTCACAGACACTTCACAGGTGTAGGCAGTCAGTGATTATCTGCTTCTCCTCAGTTTTGACTGCACCTCACCTTCACTGTCACACCCATTCCTCTGCTGTCACATCGCTAGCTCTGCTCTGACCAAATCCTCCTCTTCACAAAAAAGGAGCAGCCTGCTGTTTTTGGCTGTCTGCTACAGGCCCTTCCAATATTCTCTGCTAATCCGCTAAACATTTTGACAGCAGACCATACGGCTAGCCACATGTAGGAGACAGTGTTCAATGTATTGATCTTTGGATCAATACATTGGGTGAGGATATACTAAGATTTGAAAAATTGGAAAGAAGACTCCAAGGCACTCTCTTAAAATGTTAAAATGCCTTTATTTCTACAGCATGGTCTTGATGAACCTTTAAAAAATTTGATTTTTTAAGTGTTTTTTAATGTTTATCATGACCATGCTGTAAAAATAAAGGCATTTTCACATTTTAAGAGAGTACCTTGGAGTCTTCTTTCTTTTTTTATCTGTGAGGCTCGCTCACAAGTTCCTGTGGTAGTTACAGAATCATTACAATCATTACAGGAGAAGGAGTAATAGTTCCATTCACTCCCATAACTCCCAATATGGTGCTCACGCCATTTCCTTTCTATAGTTGTGTTTATGAAAAGGATAGTTTTGTGGTTTTCCAACTCCATAAGTACCTTCTCCTCATCCATGCTGTCGGTAGTGATTTCTGAAAACCTCTGACCTGTTGACGCCAGGCCTGGACCCGCTCATTGTGACATTTTGTTGATGTAGTTAAGTGAAATACGATCAAACGTAAACACGGAGTGTTTTATTCTGAATTCTGAAAATTAACCGGATATTTTAATTTTGTGCCGCTATCTGGCTTCCTGTCTACTCTGTGCTTAATTCGGTTAAATTGATGCGAAGTGCTTCGGCATCTGGCAAAAATAGGAGCTTTCCGTATCTGATCCACAAGCGTCCACACTGCCGGAGCTGGGGCGGAGTCGATCCGCAACGCAACACATACGGCCCTATTTAGACGATCTATAGCGCATGGTCTAAAGCCCATGACTATCTAAATGACGTATTGTAATATTTGCTGGTAGTTAAAGATTTAAGATAGCATAAAGCTGCCACCACCTTTGTAAATCCGGTCTGGTCCGGCGTCAGAGGCAAGAGAACATACACCCCAAAGGCTAGGAATGCAATACACAAATAACCTTTATTAAGAGTACAAATTCATAAAAGCTGCGAGACAACCCCACACAGGAATCCCCATAGAGTCAACCACTAAATAATTTGACAGCCCTCCCCATCCCTTAACACACAACACTGCAGGTGAATTAAGATAACTTTGCTCACACCTTACAAAGATCCCTGCACACAGCACAGCAAAACAGCACTCTACACACTTCTAAAACACTATCAGAATGCACAGCATCCAATATGGACTGCTCCAAACTGTAGGCAGGTCAAACCCACTCCAAACAATAGGGGGAGGCAGAGGGCCAACAAAGTCACAGATACTGCCCCTAAAATGGGGCCCCGGCAGGGTGTCACGTCACTAAAATCTATCATTAACACAATAATAAATACACTTATAACAAACTCTGAAATATCACGTAACATTAGAAATTAACGATTAAACTTATCTCGCCGGCCTGGCGACGACACCCCCCCATGGGGTGTAAGTCTTGGATCCTCCCGTAGAGTCAGGAAGCGCACATGGGAAGAAACAGTCAATACAGCCAAGACGCCAAAGCAGTGACGGTGGATAACTTGCTTGCAGCGGCTGAACGGCTTGAAGCGTTTGTTGGGCAGGAGGGTTGCTGATCCGCCCAACGCTGCACAGGCACCTTCTACTCCCCGGTCACTCGCTACCTAAAGGAGGCATCCAGCCTCCCCTCCTAACACAGGAACGGTTCCCCTACTCAACTGTCTTCGCTACCGGCAACACTAAAAGTTGCGAACAGCACCCTCCCGCCACGGTGCCGCAGCCACGGACAAGAGTTCAGTCTTTCTCACGCGCCGTTCTCCCGTACTCTGCCCACCTTAGAGTCAGTGTGCTCCCTCCCCCATCCGAGCACAGGTGACAGTCATCAGTCATCAGGTATGTGGGAATCCCTCCCCACACTTCTCCATAGGCAGAGGGTGACCCTCCCCCTATTTCCTCACTACACTCCTCCCTCCCCTAACGAGGGGGACTCGCCCTCGAGTCAACATGTCACATCATAATCACCCAACCAAACAGGTGCCCTCCGCTCACGCACAGGACGTCCTCCCCGTGCAGAGCCACACCGAGGGCCCCTCTCTCCAGGCGGAGGGTGACCGTCCCCCTATTTCCTCACTACAGTATTTTGCGAATTACAGATGTGAGAGGTGTTCTGCTGAAGAAACCGACCTGCTTGTGCTTGAGGTGAAGCAGAGAATGAGCAGAGAATTTGCGGCAGCAGATATCCACGTTCCATAATTTTTTGGAATCGAAACGGTTTTACGATGCAGAAAAGTGTACAGTGATGTGAGGAGTAGGGGTAAACAAAGCTCACCGCTCAGCGTAAAAATCAATTAAAAACGGGAGGAGCCAGCTGATCTCTTAGTAATTAATTCTAGTAATCTAATTGTATTTCTTGTTTCTTCATCTATGTGGCCTGCCTGTAATTAAATAAAAATAGTTTGTTAACAGGTCATGGGCTTGGGTGTTAACTGTTGCCATCCGTCCCTTAAAATACGGAATCATTCCGTGTTTTGAAACTGAAAGACATGTCCCTTATTGAACTGATAAGGGACGAACTTTGTTCCATTTTTTTAAAATATCAACAAAAATCAATATCAGAGCAATTTTTATTAAAATGAAACTGTGCAGCTCTTTCTCTGCCGGTCTGAAATGCGCTTCGTGTTGACCAATGAGACAGTGTTGTGTCAATGTTGCCGCAACAAGAATGCCGTTCTTATTGACCAATAGATAGCGTTGTCAGCTACAATACACCTGAGACACGAGTTTCAAGAACATGGCCAACTCAAGTTGGGTTGCATTAAAATTCTTGAATGTAAATCTGTTACATGTATTTCTATTGCTCAAATATACAAAACGGATCAAATTCAGGTTTGTGTATTTGTCTTAGTGCAGGGACCTATGGTATATAATATACTGACTTGACTATATACCATATATCGGTATGAAAGGGACTTCTTACAACCAGGTATGTCATGATTGGCTGCTAAGCAGCCTCCCTCCTCCCCTTCTGTGTGTTCTCCCTGTCTGCTGATCCTTCTATGTCCTAACCTGTGTGTGTGAGTGTGGGCATGTTTTTTCCCTGCAGGCTGGGCCAGGTGCAGGCAATCTCCTGATGAGCTGGTGGTGTACTAAATCTTAGGTCTCAGAACTATTCGTCGCCAGAGTATACTCCTACTAAGTGGTACATGTTCCTCACGGCCCCTACTTATTTTTGTCAGTTGTATCTCAGGATTTTGCCTGTGTGGCTTATGTCTTATGTTTTTCCCTGCCTCAGAGTCGCCTCTACTCTACAGTTTGTGCTCCAGCTGCTTGTGTGTTGTCTACCTGCATTCCTGCCTGCCTGCCCGCTTGCTTGCCTGCCGTGTCTTCATATGCTCACCTGAGCACCCAAGGCCTCAAGAAGGAATCCTTTCACTGTAAATAATAAACACCCTTCAATTGTTGAACTCTCGTCTTGTGTATTGTGTCCACACTTGGGTCCTCAGTATGTCCAAATCGTCACAAGGTAGGCTATATTTTTTAGATAGAGTAAGTGTAATAGGCTAATAATATATTTGTTGTGCATACCACCCCGACCCCCAGCCATTTCTCCTGTTGGCAACCCTAGACATGGACGCTTATTGGCTGAGACTTATGATTTAACTGACATCATGAACATCAGTTATTCTTCCAGGGGTGACAATATACACAATATACTCACAGCTATGATGGCTAAACCGTATGTTCTTGTCTTGTTTAGTATCAATACACGGCTTATTAGCTAACATCAATACACTGCTTATTAGCTAACATTAGCTTATTCTAACATTACATCAAAAGAATCTCCTGAGATTAAGAGATTCTGTCAAGGCCAAGTACTAATGCATTCTCTGTGAACATTTGTCTAAAATAAACTTTCACTATTAATTACAAATTACTTACCTGAGGACAGAGATTTTCAATGTCCATGCTTCCCATGACCACCACCACATGATACTACAAGCTTCGGTCTTTCCTGCGCACATGCACACACTAACCAATGACAATGGGACTGAGATAATTCCATTGGCCAAAGTCAGAAAACCATTCTTATTGGTGGGTTTCAGTCAGGTTTTGTGGCGAGAGGAGAAATGATCCGAGGAGAGAGGAGGAAAAATCCGTAAGTAGGGACTTGGTATTTGAAGTGAGGGGAAATTATCTGTGTAGCAAGTCGCAGCGTATTTGAGTGCGAGCGTGCAGTATGGAGAGAAAGCAGAGTACAGTATTGAGAAAAGTCATAAGTGCATTTAAAAATGTGAGTAAAGTATTGAAGGTACGCAGGAAGGACGCTGTGTGCATGGCTTAAACTATCATGCTCTCGAATTAAAATAATGTCCTCTCAAGTAAAAAATTGTGCGCTTGATTTAAAAAAAACGATTTTTGACGGGAAAATAACTCCAGGCTGTGGTTTACTTAGCAGGCAGAGACAGCAGATCAGTGACAGTTCTTTTATTGACTTGTTCCACCCTGTCTGAGTTGATGTAGGTTGTGCGGAACCTGGGGCCCATCAGTTAAGTCATGTCCATGCATTCATCCTTTGTCGCTGTATTTGTCATCAAGGTATCCTAGTATGTTTCTTTTTGTTTCAGTGAGCTCTGTGTCCTCCACTGTGAAGGAGACTAGTTCTGAACAAATAGAGCACCAGTTTAATGAGATGCTAACATAAGTCTCCTAGGTCGGGTCATAAGTAAAGTCTTCACCCTGAGAAATGCTGGGTTATTTTAACTACCCAAACACTGGGTTGAGCCTGTTGGGTCATTTTTATGGGTTATTTTAAGGGAGTTGGGTAGTTTTTGTATAACCTAGCAGCTGGGTATACAATTGGGTGGTGCTTGACACACCATGGACCGCCCTTCTTGAAATTTCTGTTGCCAGCCTGGCTTTCCAACTATCCTTTATCCCCTGAAGTCTTTTCGTTTGGGCTCCTCGACCAAAAAAAGGTTTGCTTTGTTTACTGACTGTAAAGCCAAGATGTCAGGTTTTCTTCTCCGACCCCAGGACACCAGCTATGGACTTCATCTGTCCCAAGAATCTCTCAATCTTTTTTTGTCAGAAACCCCATTTGGTTGGGGATGTGTGTGTGTGTGTGTGTGTGTGTGTGTGTGTGCATGTGTATGTGTAAATTAACTCTACCCTTCCTACAAAGATTCGTTGTAGTTTCAGCAGGTAACTACATAAAATAATGTAATTTAATTAGTTGCATCACTATGCAAATAGTTATTTAGTTGAACTATCATCAAGCTACTGCAAAATTTTGTTGAAATACTAGTTTTATTAAATATAATTCGCTACTGCCCAACACTGCAATGAGATCTGTTGCGTAAGCCAGGAATACAGATGTTGCACCCATTCTAAACAGGAGGAAGTACTTTACTGCTTAATGAAATTATGATTGGCTTGGGTTGTCTGTTCTTTATTCTTTTACCCCAAGTCATTTTTGTTAGGATCCTACAATAAAATGAAATAGCTAGAGATTTCCTTGGATGGAGTCACCTTTAGGAAACCCAGTCCATGACTTTAAATCTAGCCAAAAATGTAGCTAAACAACTGATATACAGGATTAAATATTAGATAGCATTCTGCTTACATTTCTTGGTCAAACAGATGGAGAGCATTCAACTTTGTCAACTTCCAGTAAAGAAAGCTTGAATATACTTTCTGCAGGAACTGAAGCAGCCTGGCTTCCTCAGCTCCTGCCAGAAGTGCCTGCAGTCACCCTGAGCCCTAGGATCTTACAAAGCTGCCCCATATCCCAGCAGATGCTCTAACTGCCTGTGAACTGCATCCAGATGCTTAACCTCTCAGCTTTCCTATCAGGATCCACACTGGAATGACCAAAAGTGGCAAAAGAGGTGACTATAATGGAATTTAAAAAAAAAACTGTAGGATCAAATATGCTTCAGACAGAAAAATTTAAGTTGTATTAAAGTTAATCAGGAGACTAGCTCAGTGGCCAAACAATAGCTACAATATTACCAAAGCTGAAAAAAACAGTTACATTATAAAGGGACATTGCAGGCCAAACTGCACAAACTCTTGTTTAAGACAAGTTTGTTCAATTTGGAGTGTTAGCCATGCTATCCATTAACAATATAACTGCTGCACACAATTAAGTCAAATGCAAGTAAAATTTGGCCTTGAAACTTAATTTTGCTGGTTAACAAAGTTTACTTTCACTTACAAATTGCCCTCTCATCTATCCGTGTGATTTGATCAGCTGTGATAAGATCGACAGATCAGTTATCCAACCTGTGAGTGACAAACTGCTGCTGAGGATAAAAAAGGGGAGTCCAGTGTTCTCTTCCCATCTGATTGTGATGTTTATTCTACACCTTATCACATGCCTCCTTCCCCTGATCCTAACTATCCATGCCAGCATGTGTGTTTGTTTACATTCCAGTGTTGGCTGCCATGTGCTGTTATCCTTAACATAACCATGTGCCGCATCATCCTACCATGTGCATTTGTTGACATCACAGTAGCAGCATCCTGGAATGTAAATAGCAGATGCAGAAGGAGATCTAAAACATTATATTTAGACAAGGAAGTCGGGAAGCTGCAACATGTGACGAGTTGGGATGAAAATGTGTTGAAGGGACATACAGGCTTTTTAAAGATGGATAAATAAATACTTAAACAGAACCCCTTGACAGCTACTGCCGCACATATGTTGTAATTATATAGAAAACACTGTATAGTCAGATCTTTTTGATTTTGAGTGGCTCCATGCGTTCTCTTATATTCTCTGTCCAAACTTATGTAAGTGGTAACGTAGAAACAATTACAGACATTTATAACAATCTATAACCAAGTCTAGTACAACACTATTATACAGCCTAAAATGACATAATTAAATCAACAGTGTTGATTGTTTGAGTGTCTTTGTTGCTAGCTGCAAACTAAGGCTGCAGGAACTCAGCCAACATTAGACAGAGCAACTCAACATAGTGTTTATGAATAGACAGTGTGTTCATCCCCAGGCCTCATTTATTGAATTGTGTGGGTTCAAAATAAATGTGCAAATGAGAAAATGTTTTATGTCTGGATGTGTAGCTTTAATGAATAATATCAGACCAGACCAGAGCAGAGGAGAGGGTCAGATTCTAAGTTACTGACACTCATGGTCAGCTGCTGAGTGCACCACAACCATTGAAATGCCAGGATGTAGCACATGGCAGAGTTCAGGAAAATCTGGTTTACCTCAGTAGTCTGAATATACTAAGATAATCAATCATAACATCAAAAACCATTGTAGAATTGTAGAACAACATCTATAGTTTTAAATATCACCTCCTATGTGATATTTACCTGACAGCACAATCACGATGATATCATGATTGTGCTGTCAGGTGTACAGAGTGCACTGGAGACACTGCAATGGCTGCCACACACACTCTGCCTTCTCCAGTCACTGCGCATATATCTTCACTACCTACATATATGGATCATGTGAATTTGCAAAGTCTGTAAATGAAGTGCCACTTCTCACACAATCATGATGCATCCTTATTATGACTTACTGTAATTATAATGCAGGCCAAGTTCACGATAACAAAACTTAAATAAATGGATAAATAAATTGTGTTCTCAGTGATGATTGTGTTCATCTATCAAACTTCCATACACATGGTTTTATCAATCGCAATTTTTTTTGCACATGGCGTTATTGGCTTTTGTGCACTGGTACACTTTTAGTATGGATACTACACACTGTTTATAGGATCTTTAACCTAAAATCAGTGGGATAAAATCTTATTTGAAAGTAGATTTCTGATGTTTGATTAAAAAGCCCATTCTTGGTCATCTGATTCTCACCCTGGGCACCTCCAGACAAGGAGAGAGTCCAGCCCTCTTCAGTTTGCTTCCGGAACCAGTGCTTTACGAAGGGCAGAGTATAACAATATTTGGTAGTACTGCTCCACCTCCTGCACCAGCTTCCTCCCCTGCCAGAGGGGTGACAATCCATGACACTGGAGTCTATGATGGTATGGTCATCATGTGTCACCCAGCCTCTGACTGCTGAAACTGAATTTTTTTTTCTGATTCAAAATTGTCATGTTTTTTGCCATTTTTTTTATGTGACCTACAAAGCAGAAAAGGCAAGTGAAAAAAAAGTAAAACGTGTGTATTGCCAGTGTAGGATGTGAATAAGATAAAGGAGGCAAGCAAAGGAAAAGATTTTTACAAAACCAAGTTATTTGGAGATATTAGGTTAAGATTGATTGGATACATAGTCTATTTAAGTGTGTGTGTGTGTGTGTGTGTGTGTGTGTGTGTGTGTGTGTGTGTGTGTGTGTGTGTGTGTTTAAAATGAAGGCAAAATGCTTGTATTTGAAAGTAGAAGGCACTGTGTCAATTAATAATAATAATAATATAATCTCTCAGTGACTGATAATAAAACTACGACTGGACTGTTTTGGCTGTGCATGTTGTTTAATGCAGCAGCTCCATCTACTGGACTAATATCTTCTCTGATATTGTCTTACTGTTGTTGCCGAAAACACTGGCACCCCTGCACTTAAATCCTTAGTTTACTGATAATCATTAAATTTTGTGTTTTATAAAACGTTATATTTCCAGAAGCTTTATAAATGCATCATCTGGTCTCAAGTCTGGGTCAGGTCATAATATCTCATCAATAGAAGAGATATTATGGTGGATGCTTGTGGTCCCCAACCCTGGAAAGACCACAAGTATCCACCACTGATGGAAATGCTGATGCTGTCAGCTCATCAGAGGACCACCGGGTCTTCATCTATTCTGATTTGAATTTCCCATAAACGGATGGCAATGAAAACTGTCACACACCATGTTCACTACATCAGCCTCCCGCTCAGCTGTGAGAAGCTTTCCTCCAACAGATGGCAGCCTCGCAGTGACTGACCTTTGGCCATCCATCACTGTAGTAGAGATTATGTGTACATGCTGTACAACATGACATGTACAGGAGTAACAACAAGGAAAATGATCTGTTTTGCCTTCTTCAGAAAGTAACAGCTCAGGGTTGCACTGGCTGTCCATTTTGGCCAGCAACTTTCAGTTTATAACAATCTAAACTGTTTTGCAAAGCTAACTTCTAAATGGACAAGCAGATGAGAAAAATTTTCACCAAGCATCCCAAAACATAATGCCAAAACAGATACATTTCCTAAAAACATCTTCCACTGTTTCCACACCTTTCAGTATTCAAAACTCTTTTTGTAAACCTCACGCAAAAGTGGCCATATAAGGCCATGTTTAGACCAGATCAGCCCTACTAAAAACAGAAAAGTCTTTCCTTTGCATTTAAAAAAAATCCACATTCCTGTCATAACATTATGAAAATGATCCTCATGTACATGGATCAGCAAAAACAGAACAAAATGCTGTATGCCAGGCCAGTAGTTGGCAGTGTAACTTTGTGATAACACACCATAGAAGAACACCACACACAGGCCTGAAGCGCAGCTGTGAAGTCACTCACAGGATCCGCACATTGCCAGTTTACACCGGGTTTACACGGCGACAGAAGGAGTGGAGCTTTCAAAAGATTACACTCTGGAACGAAAGGTCAAACCGCAGCAAAAGTTTAATGTTTCATGCGATAACTGTTGCCATGTAAACAGCCTCTAAATCTTTTACTGCACTGTGTGATCATTCGGGTAACACATTGTCTAAGGGATCGTTTACACTCCAACGGTTCTTGCATAAAACGTTTAACTTTAATTGGCCTTTTGTTTACTCAGCAGCGTTTTGAAGGCCTCAAATTTCTCTGGGATCTACTTGATGATTAGGTCAGGTCAAGTGAGTTAGGTCATTAAGTGTCTCTAAGCAATCAAGAAAAACTGTAACAGAGAAGGAGCTGTGGTTCTGGAGGTAGAGCGGGTCAGCCATTCATCGGAAGATCAGCAGTCGATCCCCAGCTCCTCTGGTCCACACATCAAAGTTTCCTCTTGCAAGATACTGACCGCCTGGTTGGTCCCAATAGCTGTGAATGTCTCAAATGTTGTAGTGGAGTAGCAGGTTCCACCTTGTATGGTAGCCTCAGCCACCAGTATGTAAATGTGTGTGTGAATGTGATCAGCACTCAATTTGTAAATTAGAAGGTCCTGGAACAAAGAGAGGGGGATGATCTCAGCAAGGAAGGAAAATGTAATGGAACGTATCAAAATCCACAGTCTGTACATACTGGACTGCATGGGTGCTAACTGTTATACTAAAAAAACTTTAATAAAAAAAATAAAAAAAAAACGTATTTTCAAACAGAGCATTTATATAGATTCATCTATCTGAGTGTTCACTCAAAATCAGCAGGATGAGACGCATAGAAACAGCTGTTAACAGCTGTTAACAGTTTGTAGCTTTGTCTTGTAACTTCTTTGTCTTGTACCTTCAGCCAGGTTTCAACATTGGGGAAAAAAATACTAATTAAGGCCTTATTTTCTATTTAGAAAGACAAAGATAAAGTATGCTAAATGACGTCTGTCTGTCTGAACATCCATCCTGTTTCAGTTCTACGGACAGCGCCCCACCAACGCTCCACCTTACACAGCCACAGGCGTGCATTGATTTCAGCAAAAACACCAAACTTGCTTGTGAGGCTTACAGGAATCATACCCCAAAAATATGTAGACTCAAAAAAAAAACAAAAAAAAACATTAAACCACATAACAGCATGCATTGTATTAATTTTATCATCATCACCCTCCAAATCAATAATTAGCACAGACAGCACAAAATAACAATAAAAACTTCTGCCCGCCTTCATGCATATTTGTCCAAAACAGTCCATAAAACATCCACAGAGCCCTCAGCCTCCTTTCCCTTGCTTGTTTCTTTACTCCTTGTGTCACAGGCAGTTCTATGTCCTTTTACAATCCATGACCCCACCATGGTCTCTACACTGTTGAATGCCGAAACCGTTGAACTTTGGCCTCACTTAAGGTCCAACTGGCTGGCACATATTAAGCCCTGAATTTGATATGTAGTGTAAAAGTGCTTTGACTGGTCAGAAAATCAGAAAGAAAACTCTGATTACCTAAAACACTAAGAGCCATCAGCAGCAACAGGAAAGAGAGAACAACCAACCAGGCGATTAATATTCACCTTTCTATTCTGCTGTCAAAGTTTTGTTGTACAGCAACACAGAAACAGGTGAGTCAGTCAGTAGAGGTGCTCATTGGCTGGAGCTTCAGACCACGTCAGCAGCCTGTCTTGGACACAGAATCAGGACCATGAAGACATGTGGCCAGCGCTCTGATCCGCTTCACCACTGCAGCTGGAAGAACACTCAGCATTTGCACCAACTTTGATTTCAGTTTACGACTAAACACTCAACGGTTACAGAACTTACCCAAGGCCGAGCAATAAGTAAGTCAGGAAACGCTACGGGTATGATACAATTTTCTTTTTATCAATTGATTGTACTGCGAGATATCTTTCATTTGTTTTCCTTTTGATGCATCTTGTTTCTAATTCAGGCTGGAACTGAGTGCATTTGTTACACCAAATTCTGTGAACCGTCAGATCCAGGACCCGGCACCCAAAGCCTAAACACTCAACAACTCACAGAACTCCCTTTTAAGGGAGTCACAGTACTGGGTCACAGAATCTGACAAGTCACAGAATCCGGTGTTACATGTTTCTTTTCTTGGATCATTAGAAGGTAATCATTTTATTCTGGAAAAAGACCTGCAATGAGCAGATTACATTTTGCAGTCAGTTGTAATGTTCCAAAGCAACCAGTGCAATTCTTTACTTTGTAATCTGATGTCCATAAAGTTCAGTGTAGTTGTTGTTGCTCTTCATTGGGTCCTGAGAGAAGGCTTATGTTGCCTTTTTCAGAATGGAGTACAGACGTGATGTGGCTTTGGAGGAGCTGTGTCCTGTGTGTGGAGATAAAGTCTCTGGTTACCACTACGGTCTGCTCACCTGTGAAAGCTGCAAGGTATGTTTGGTTTTTCCATTATATTGCCCTTGTTACACCTGGACTGTATATTGAGTGGAGAAGTTCTGCTTTTGTTTTTTATGTTTTATGTGTTTTTATGTATATATAACAAATAGCTAGAAAACAGAACCATTCTCTTCAAATGGACCTTTCTTCTTCTTCAAAATTAACAGGGTTTTTTTAAAAGAACGGTTCAAAACAACAAGAGGTACGTCTGTGCAGAGAAGCAGGTGTGCAGAATTGACGTTACTCAGAGAAAAAGGTGTCCGTTCTGCAGATTTCAAAAGTGTCTTCATGTTGGAATGCGACTGGAAGGTAAGAAGGACAGTTTTTTACACACCTGTGGTTCCTCTGGAGTTAGTGTGCTGCTTAGACACATTAATTAAGAAAAAAAGGTTAATTGTGCATTACTTTCCTTTAATGCCACATTTGCAAAATATCCAAATGTAACCTACTTCCTGCCGCCCATAATAATAATAATAATAATGATAATAATAATATACAATGACAACATGGTTACAATTGTGTTCCGTTAGAAAAGTACTGCCACATATGAAAGGAATTATTTCTCTGTTCTTCTTGTTGCAATGTTTAAAATGTCTTTAAATTTGTGGTTATTAAATATGTAATTAGAAATAAGATTTTTTTTAACCAAAAAATATATCATCTAATTAAGGTGTGCTGATTTTGATCACTTCATGCTGTTTTGCTTTTCTTTTTATTCTTTTCAATGTTCTGTTACAGTAAAATAATAATAATAATAATAATAATAATAATAATAACTTCATATTCAAAAACTCAACAATGTAATTTCCCAAAGTCTTTTAATGTACTATTTTATTTCTATATTATTATATTTCTTAATATAATATATCATGTAACAGCAGTACTAATTTTGATTAATTTAGAATCAATACAGTTACACCAGTTTCTCCTGTCAGTTACATCATTACTGTACCATGTAAATATCTAATAGATACCCAGTGGTTTGGAAAATACTTGCAATGTCATTAATTTCTAAGTCCCTCTTAAACAAAATGTTGTTAACCTCTAATTTCTTTCTTCTCCTGCATTTACATATTTTCCAGGTACCCAGTATTGTATTAATAGCCCATTTGTTTTAGCGCATTACACTCTCATACATGGTCATTTAGCCCAGTGGGTCCTAAAGATGAAGAATACAGTGAATGTTCGTCATAATGTTGCCTCATGCTCTGAGTGAGCCATATATTGGCTTCTCTGCCTGTTAGGAAAGTGTGTGCACGTCATACTAAAAATCAACCTGAAAAACTGCTCAAACAATCAACTGCTCCCCTCAGCTGTTCGTGCAGATCGGACGCGAGGTGGCAGAAACAAGTTTGGCCCCATGTACAAGCGTGATCGAGCGCTCAAGCAGCAGAGAAAGGCTTTGATTCAAGCTAGTGGATTCAGAATGGACAGCAGCCCACCTCTGGTCTCCTCAGCCCAGCACAGAGACCAGGCTCCATTCCTGTGCTCACTCCTGCCTGATTACCAGTGTACCTCCTTCTCAGATTGGACCATCAAGTCAGAGTACACCAACATCTGTGCAAGTTCACCAGCCTCTGCTGTAGGAATCACCTCAGGCAAGCTGTGCTTAAGACCTTTCTCTCCACAAGCTCCCAGGATGCCTCAGCTAGTGAAGGAGTTCTTGCGCTGTGATCCAGATGAGCTTCAGCTGCGGACTCAGACCACTACTCGTCTCCTGCAGGAGCATGCGAGGTGGGAAAAACACGGGGAGCCCAGCACATTCAGGCTCCTGTGTCTCATGGCTGACCAAACCCTGTTCTCCATTGTGGAGTGGGCTCGCACATCCATCTTCTTCAAACAACTCAAGGTGAGATCCTGTCTGTTGATTTGGCTGTTATACACAAAGCAAACTACAAGAAACACAAAACTCAGCCCACATCCATCTGATTTAGTTTTACACTCAGATATGTGTTCATCATATGTGTCCATGTCCATGCATTTCTCGCTGTTGTCCCTCATTAGTCTTGTTTAACCCTCAGGGCCCGCTTTAATATTACACTCACTTGTATCACTCAAAATGCACTTTTCAAAATCAAGCTTTAAAAATGCTATACATTCATAATATTTTCTACTTGCTACTACTTACCTTTTAAATATACTACATTCTAGTATATTTGCAAGTATATACACATTTTTTTTATGATCACAGTCTAGGATATGTCAATGATTAGCAGCAACACTGATTTTTATACATTATTATTTTTCTGTGCAGCATCAAATACTCACACTTATACTGCTCTGCACACAAAAAGCGCTTTTCAAAATCATACTATGAAAATTATTATACATTGATTAAAGAATTAATAATGCCACACCAAACCCATCCTGCAAAACTCTTACATGAAATGTAACTAAACCCAAACAATCAACACTCTGTTTGTTTATGTTTGTTTGTTTTCGTTGTCTTTTGTTTGTTTTTCTTATTTCTTGCTTGTTTTTGTTTTCTTTTGTTTAAATTATCTTTAAGTTCATTGTTGTTGCTTTCTTAATTTTATTTAATATAAAATCCAATATCATCGCTTTGTTGACTTTTTCTTTGGTTAGACTATGTGTATGAACCAAATGGTGAACAAAGGGTTAAAAGAAAAGAAAAGAAAAGAAAAGAAAAACACTGACAACCAGAATGTGACATTTCAATATGGACATTCTTATATAGTCCATTTTAAACAACCATGAAATACTCAGGGGTGTTAGACACTAAGTCAAAATTCCATGTAACACATGGCTGATACATACAGCATGTTACTTCTCAAACTTTTTATTCAATGCTTTCACTATTTTTTTTAAAGTAAATAAACAAATACAAATAAAAACAACAGGTTCTAAGCTTAATTTTGATGTTGATGTATTGGTGGGGCTTTTGAATAAAATAAAGCTATCACACCTGTGGATTGATTTGAATCAGGAAAGTTCTCAGAGCAACTCTGAGCAGGGAAAGGACAGAATCTTTGATCTGGAGAGGTGTGGTTCACCCTGTTTCTCGGTATGGCGCAGTCTTTTACCCAGTGTCGTTCACAAGTGGGAAGATTACTGAAGAGATCTTACAGAACTTCTTTGAAACAACTGACTGGCAGATGTTTGAGGAAGCAGCTGACGGTGACATCAATGAGTACACGGACTCTGCTGTAGCGGTTTAAATAGGGGATGTATTAATTAATTAGCAATTAATTAAAATTATTAATTAATCAATAAATCAATGCCAAAATATGTAACTATAACTCATAATATAAAAAATTGTGACTCAGAAACATGAATTGGTATAAAGATGAAGGGACTCAAGGGACTAATGGGACTCAACTTCGGCTATCAGGAACAATAAGTTTACATTAAAAATTAGAGTTTAAAAACCTCGGAGCACCACCCATTAAAATAGAAAGGTTGATAACCCATTTTGCTTTATAAATTGATTCAGTCTCATAATCTGAAGGTTGCTACAGAGTTCTTTTTCCAGGTGTACAGGGACCTGACATTATACACACACACACATCACAAGATTAAGTGGCTTTATAAATGAAAGGTTTATTAAACTATTCACTACACAGCAAAACTACTCATAAAAGACTACAAATGAATGAGTTTAAGAATAAGTATGAATAAATGATGAAACAGTGAATACAGCAAAGACACCAAGTGAATAAAATGACTAAATGAACTACAAACTCATAAATGAAGCAACAATTAAATGAGGGGATGAAAACCAGTGAGGAACTGAATTACATGTGACATCTGCTTGATCATCTTGCACTGTTTCAGAGCGCCTGATCGAGTCCAGATGTCACATCTAATTCGGTTCCTCTGCATCCGCATCACAGAGAATTTGTCCTGGTCACTGCACACAGACACTGTGGTCATGAAAGCTCGTCAGCGGCTATATTTCCTGAGGAGACTGAGGAAGTTTGGCATGACCACTGGCGTCCTCATCAACTTCTACAGGTGCACCACCGAGAGCCTGCTGATGGGCTGCATCACAGTGTGGTACAGGAACTGCTCCAGTCGCAACCAGGAAACACTGCAGAGTATGGTGCAGACGGCACAGCACATCACTGGAAACAGTCTCCCCTCCTTCCAGGACATTTACCGCAGCCGGTGTCTGGGGAAGGCACGCAGCATTGTCAAGGACCACAGCCATCCAGCACACAGACTATTCTGCTTGCTACCATCTGGCAGACATTACAGGAGCCTGATTGCACACACCAAAAGACTGAAAGACAGCTTTTACCATCAGGCTGTCAGGCTCCTTAACTCAATATAACTGGTTGAGGCACTGCATTAACCCCATATTTGCCACTCACAAATCCATGCACACACACTTTAGATCTTAATGTTTACATTCTTAACCTTGCACATGTATATAGATATATCTATTTTTCTTAATCTATTTCTTCTATTTTCTTCTTTTTTTATTGTTTTGAATAGTGAGTTGACTGGTTCTTCTCAGCCATAAACATTTCATTGCATTGTTGACTGTGTGTTAACTTGCATATGACAAATAAATAAATGAATCTGAATCTGAATCTGAATGTGATTGGTTGTCCTTTTTTGAGTCTGCAGGTTGTGGACGCCCAGTGGAAATTAAATGAACTACATCACAATATAAGACAGTAATTTTGTGTGATCTCTCTGCGGATGGTGGGTTGAAACAGTTGCTCATTGCCCGGTTATGTGTGTTTGAAGATCGCACCAATTTGCTCAGGGTTCAAAAGTCGTTTGAAAGCAGCACAAGAAAAATGATGTTGCTTCAGCTTTCAAGGGGTTAAGGACTAAGATGCTTTGGGAATAGCTTTAATCTTTACTAGGAGGACCTATTACTGCAAGCTCAAAATCTTAACAAATGTCATGATTCTAAGAACCTTTGTGAATACGGGCCCTGGCTTTTTTCCTCATTCTTCCTGCACTTGCTGCCTTCTCCTCTTTGTGTGTGTTTCTCTCAGTGATAGCAGGGAGTGGTCAGCTCCTAGCACCTGACTGACTCTTTAGAGGTGACTACAGAATTTAGCAATGACTTTTCAGTGTGAAGTTAATGAAATGACTTGTCAGTAAAATCAAGGGGTGATGTTGCAAACAAAATGGGCATTTTTATTTTATATCCATCCACAGTGATATTGTTGTAATCGGCCACAATTCCCATCATTCCTTGTGCTGGACTAGTTTTTTCTACTAAACGACTACAGTAGTTTAAGTTTGCCTTTCTAAAATGCAAACATTACATTTTGTTCATGCTTGTAGTGCGTCTTTTCAGAATATTATTGCATGTGTTGGTAACTGTTATTCATGATGGAGTAACCAAGGTCTTGTTTAAATATCAAGATAAAATGAATGAAGTTCCTACACTGCTCCACACTAGCAGTGTGGAATGGCAGTGTCAGTCCAGACTGACTCATCTCTTTAACAAATTTGATGCAGATATTCATGTTCCTTAGAATTAATTGCCTGCATCATTCTCTGGTCAAACTTTTAAACTGTTGTGTGTACTGGTGAACCTTTGGTGATCAAATATGTGCAATATGTGGTTAAAGTAATGGCGTTATATCTGCTTGACAGTTATGCATTGTTACTGTCAGTGTGCTAACGTGCATAACTATTGTTATTAAATTAAATGTTTAATTTTGTTATAGTTATTACACTGGAGCTGGCTCAGATTTGATAAAGGTCCTCCTTTAAAATACAGACAAGCATTGTGCAGGATCAAACCAGTATTTGAATAGTTTTAACTATTTCTTTCTGCTCATAGTTGAATGATCAGATGAAGTTGCTGCACAGCTGCTGGAGTGAACTGCTGCTCCTGGACATCATCTCCAGACAGGTCCTGTGTGGCAAAGAGGGCAGCCTGCTCTTGGTCACTGGGCAGGAGGTAATTTCTGTTTTACAAACCAAATGGAGTAAACAAATAGCTGCAAGGCATGGGGACCAGGTGGGCTATATAGTATTTAGTCTGTCTGTGGCCCCATATTATAATTATATTGTACCTAAATTTATCCAGAACCATAAACAATAGCATCCATGTTATTTGGAAAAATGGTGATCTAATTCTCCCATTTGTTTGGAAGGATGTCTCCTCTTATTCTTCAGGGTTGGAGTCAAATATTGCTCCTAAATTTCTGGCAGAGTGTGCTGCATAGGGAGCTAAGGAACCCAGCTGGTGTATTAGCACTTCTGTCAGTGTGGACTGATTAGTAAAACCTCTGTTTTGGCCCTGTTAAGCTGCAGGTTTTGATGCATACACTTTCTCATTTCATGTAGGTAGTGATGGAGGGGATCAATGTTACTGTGGTCATTAGGAATTAGGGGTACATACAGTTGGGTGCATAGATTGTTTATAGAGATGGAGGACATGACAGTTCCCAAAAAGGAAGACCGCTCCTGATGTCAGTACATTTGTTGTTTGGTTTAGATGGGGCTATCTGACATAGACTCTCATGCTGGTCTGACCTTGACCAGCCTGGTCCAGAGAGGGCAGGAGCTGGTTGAGAAGCTTCACATCCTAAAGGTGGACCGCCAAGAGTTTGCCTGCATCAAGTTCCTCATCCTGTTTAACCCAGGTTAGTTACAGCTGATGCTATTTATTAATAATGCTTCAATTAGTTCCAAAAAAGTCCTGGGGTTCCATACAGATTGGGCAGTCTTTGTGAATTTCAGATGTGCGTTTTAAGCCAAGGTTCGTAATTAATGTCTTATAATGCAAAAATCAATCAAGCAATATGTTGCAAGTTCCTTTAATCTGTGCAGTCAAAACTTATATATATATATGTCAAAGAGAGGGAGTGTCTATGTGTACGCCTCTTTGTGTCATGCCACACACCTAAACCACACCCATACCTGCCAGTAGCATCTCAAAGGATGCTGACTGGTCTGAATTACTGGCAGTTCGGACATATGAGCATTACTTATCTAACCAGATGGACTTTCACGTGATCTTGTGATCTTGTTTAATTGTATGATGTTGAGAGATTCCAGCTGCTGTGCAAGCACAGAAAAAAGGAAAAGTTTACACATATATAAAATACCTTTTTCATCTAATTTTAACATTAAAGTCTTGAATTGTCGACCAAATTGCTAACTTTAGCTTGAGGCGCTACCATTGATTAAACAACTTTATTCCCGCTATTGAGATAAGTGAGCCTTCAGGGCTTTTTTGCCGAACAGTGGGGTGAGGTGTTCAAAAAACGACAATGTACACACATGGAGGAGATGATGGTGGATGAATGGCTCAAACACAGGATTTCCGCTCAGGAGTTGTAGGAAAAATAAGAAGTTAACATTGACGGATTATTTCCTGTTTATTATAAAAAATAATTAAGGCTAACTTCTGCTATGTGAGTAATTCTTGTAACACATGTGAAGTGCCACCAGTTGCCATGCAACCAGTTTCTACAGGTTTTCATTCATAACTTAATGTATCCTTATAGAACTGTTCGTATGAGACCTTACACAAATGCCAACACATTCGCATCCCAAGTTGTCATATGTTGCAGTGGACTTCTAGTATTAGTAGCAGTAGTATTTTGATGACCCAGGATGAGGAAGGACTCTACAGTGTTAAACACAAATGGTTGTTATAACTTGTGTATGCTACAGCTTCAGTTACTAAGACTAATGACACCAAGGCCTGAGATTGATCAAGTGACTGAGACAATATGCTGTTTGTGTCAGTGATAAGCTTTTTGGTCAAAAAGTGACTGTCTAAATAATTCAGTAGTTGTTTTTGTGGTTCCAGGGATATTGTTATTAAGCGAGCTGTCAATGATGCCAGTTAAGTATTAACCATGAGTGGTACTTCTAATTCTTCAGTTGTTCACTCCGTGATATGAAAATGTTTGTCAAGCTTTGCTTTATGTAAATTCACTGGTTGTTGCTTCTCTTTGCTCCACTGACCAGATGTGACACTGCTTGAAGACCATCAGTTCGTAGAGAGTGTGCAGGCACAGATTGAAGGAGCCCTGCTGGAGTACACTCTGTGCACCTCCTCACACCTTCTTGGACGCTTTGCTCATCTGCTGCTTTGTCTGTCTGAATTGCGCTCTCTCAGCACCCTTGCCGAAGATTACCTGTACTGCAAGCACCTGAGTGGTGAGGTGCCCTGTAACAACTTGCTAATTGAGATGCTCCATGCCAAGCGGAACTTGGCATGAAGACTAAGGGGCTCTGTCATTGTCCTCATATGTTAGCAGATGGAGGCATTAAGCTGTCATGAATATTTAATACAATGAGAACATGCCTTATATTTACTGTGCTTTAAAACTGAGTTTTGGCAATAAATTATACAATAACATTTTATTGTGAATGGGAAATTTTTGATTTGTATCCATTGAAACTACATGGACTACAGAGAGGAGCAGTTTGTAAAATTTAGTGGCATCTGGTGGTGAGGATTGCAATTTGCAACCATCTGAAACTTCTTCCATATGCCAAGAGTGAAATCCCAGTTAGTTCCTTAATTGTTCATTGTTTGAGTTTTTACTAGGAGGAAAATTATCCACGGAGATCTTTGTCTCTCTAGAACAAACAGACCAGGGGTCTCATTTATAAAACAGTGAGGTGGATCTATATTAAGAAGGTATGTAAGAGAAAAAGCTAAAAATGGCATGTGCCAAAAATATTCAGATTTATAAAACCAAACACACGCTTGTCAGCACACAAATTCCCAAATCAAAAATGATAAATATTAACTGGAATTGTCCTCATGTGGATCAGCCTCACATCCCTTCCTGTACCCACACACATTACACCGTAAATAGTAAATGCAAAGGCCCTCGTGAATTTTGACGAGCCTGCTGATCGGTGACTCTATATAGTGTCCCAGCAGTATTTATATTTCAATTCAATTTTCAATTTTATTATTTATAAAGCCCAGCATCACAAATTCCAATTTGCCTCAGAGGGCTTTACAGCATATCATATCCCTCTGTCCTTTGACCCTCACAGCTTATAGGGAGGCCGAGTCAATAACATGCACTAATGAATGTTTGTAAGTAAAGATAGAAGGAGAGAGGAGCTCAGTGTATCATAGGAAATCCCTCAGCCTATATCAGCCTAACTAGGGGGTGGTCCAAGGCTAGCCTGAGCCAGCCCTAACTATAAGCTTTATCAAAGAGAAAAGTCTTAGATATACTCTAAAATGTGGAGATGATGTCTGCCTCCCCAACCGAAACTGGTAGATGGCTCCACAGAAAAGGAGCCTGACAGCTGAAGGCCCTGGATCCTGTTCTACTTTTGGAGAATCTAGGAACCACAAGTAACCATTCTCATGCATTCTCAGAGCACAGTGCTCTGGTCGGGTAATAGGGTACTACAAGCTCTGTAAGATATGATGAAACCTGACCATTCAGAGCTTTGTAAGTGCTGCAAAGGATTTTAAATCCAGTTCTGGATTTTACAGGGAGTCAGTGGAAAGAAGCTAAAATAGGAGAGATGTGAATGCTTTTCTTGGTTCCCATCAGTACAAGTGCTGCAGCATTCTGGATCAGTTGCAGGGTCTTTAGAGAAATGTTGGAGCAACCGGATAATAAGGAATTACAATCGTCTATCGAAGTAAGAAATGCGTGGACTAGTTTTTCTGCATCTCTTCGAGACAGGTTGTGTCTAATTTTTTGCAATATCACGCATGTAATAGAAAACCGTCCTTGAAATTGATTTATATGGTAGTTAAAGGACATATCCTGATCAAAGATAACTCACAAGTTCCTTACGGTGGCGCTGGAAGCCAGGACAATGCCATCTAGAGTAACAATATGTTTAGATAGAGAGTTTCTGATGTGTTTGGGGCCAAGTACAATAACTTGTTTTGTCTGAGTTTAACATCAGAAAGTTGAAAGTCTTCCTGGTTTTTATGTTCTTAAGTCATGCCGGAAGTCTGATACAGAAGGTGAATAGAATTCGTCCAAGCACAGAACCTTGTGGAACTCTGTGACTAACTTTATCATGCAGGGAGGATTCATCATTAACATTTAAAACTGAGATTGATCTGAAGCTTAGTGCAGTTGCTTAAGGCCAATTAAATATTTTAGTCTTTGTAAAAGAATATGATAGTATCAAAAGCAGCACAATGTACAGAGATTAGTCTTTTGTCAGAAGCAATCAGTCATTTGTGATTGTTACCAGTGCTGTCTCTGTGATATGATGCACTCTAAATCCTAAATGAAAATCCTCGTGTAGAAAGTCACAAAATTAACAATCCTTTCTCAGGGATAGGGTTACTTAAAGCACTTGCTTATTATTGGGCTAATATCATTTAATTATAATGGATCAAGCTGTAATTCATCTTGAACTATAACTATTGCCTTAAAAGTCGACCTTTAACATGGTGTAACATCCCTTTAGCCACTTGGAGGAAAACAGAAACAAGCTGTAAACACATCATTGACTCATCCAGCAGAGCAACATTACCATTCCTTTAAAGTTGTGTTTCTGGCCAAGTCAAGTCCATTTCATTTATTAAAAAATCACAAACACCCCCTGTTCTTAACCGCCTTCATTTCAAATAAGGAAATTCGCTGTGGATCTTTTGTAGGCTTTCCCTACATAATTACATAATTTGCTTCCCTCGTGCATAGCACACACTTACATGATTCATTGTTAATATAAAGATACAATAATGACTGTACCATTAAACATTTCTGATTATTTTTTACCCTTCATTGTAATATGATATTAAGACTGACTGAAATATTAAAACTCAGCACACTGCTGTTTTTTGTTTTGTTTTTGTTTTGTTTTTTGAGGGCACCATTACATTGCATTACATATCAAATGTATAATTTTCCCTAAAATTCAGCCTGTGTGTTGTATTATTGGAAATTTTGAGGTGTAGATTTCATTTCAAATGAAGGTATGTGGGTTTAAACTATGCCTTTCCTCAAAACATGATTTCTGCAGGGATGAAGAGATCATCTCATTTAATCATCAACAGGTGCAGCATGAGCACAAACTAGTCAGTATAACACATGGTACATCTCTTGGGAATATATAGACTACAAACTGTGTTACATAATGCCAGAAATTTAGTGCAAGCTAACGTGAATACGAAGAAAGTATATGATGAGAAAACACACTTCCTGCAGGTTCACATCACAGTGCAGGCAATCAGTGCCTGATTGTTATCAGGCACTGAGATCCCACCGATTACACCTTTAACCACCTGTTTTGCCCACTCTGTTTTAATAAAGGGCTTAATCACCATAATGCACTCATGTTGTTGTGAAGGCACACTATCTGATCTTTTCCACCTCACTGGAGCCCATTTCCTGCCCAACCTTGAGATCCAGCTGGCGTCAAGTTGCCATCTGTCCTGTTCAAGGACAAAACATGGTGGCATGATTAAGTTTACAGTGTTACAACCGGGAGCAGGCCTTCTGTTGGGTTCACTTTATTTTTGATGTTAGATCATTATTGTGTAATGTGTACGTGTCTTAGTAAGACTGACCCTGCACCATCTAATCTGTAGCGTCTCAGTAACTCACTGTCATCCAGTGTTTGGAGAATATTTCTCTGACCTCTTTGTTTTTACACCATTTTCTCTTGTGCTTAAAGTTATAGTTAGGGATTTTTGCAGTGAGGCTTAATTAGACACTTATGTATAGTCAGTGTATTACATACAGTAGCTGGCGGTCAGCATGCTCCGTGTTTACAGCAGCAGAGGGGCAACGCCCCCCACTGGGGTTGATATCAAAATGTATTTTAGCCACTTTGAAAAAAGGCCTACCTAAAAGATCAATCAGTCTAAGTGCACACTACATGTAAAGTATTTTCAGCACTTTACTTGGCTGTCACGCATCCTTTTCCTTTGACACTACATTTCTCTTCCGCCTCTGATTGGGTCAGAAAGTACTGTTAGCCACTATCACACAATTCCATATAGGAAGGTGTATGTATACACACAGTCTATGTTTCTACCATTCCAAAGATCTCATTCCCTGCAAAGACACTGAGTTTGCAGAGACGTGCGATGCTCGTATTAGCCTACTGTCAATGAAATGAATAAAGCAGAAAAGAATTTGTCTTCAGTCAAATCTCCAGGTAGTGATAGTGTTACATCCATTTTTCTATTAACATTTCTGGGACTTGTCCATCATCTCTCTCATGCTAGAAAAAGCAACTGAGAAATTGACATTTCTTTCCACGATTAAACAAGGTAGAATCGTGGATTTAGGGTAGAATAACTTCCCTATAATACCATGGATGTATTGTATAATACACCCATGCTGAAACTCTGTGCTTTTCCTGTGCTCGAGCAGCGTCATGCCTGCCTGAGCCAATCAGAGGCAGAGTCTGGCGGAAAACAATGCATCGCTTCCCGGAAACACAAACTTCACTCCTGCATTCTCCAAGATGGCGGCACTGGCGATGGTAAGACAGGCACCGGTTGGGGGTTTCAGTTTCGAAAACTGCAAGAGGTAAGTCATTTTTTCATTGATAAAAAACATTGGAAAAAAATATATCCGTGAGTTTAATAAGCTGTTAGCTGTGGTGTTAGTCTGTGTGTAGAATAGAGGCGTTTTCTCAGTGATGTTAGCTCATGCTAACTTGGCTTCCATACAATGACTCAGGCTTTTCCCTACATTAGTGTTAACGTTACCGGCCAGCTATCTTGTGACATTACGTTTTGACAAAATGCCACGCGTTTAACAACTATACACCGTTAAATTGTGCCTTACACAAAATCATTTAGAAAATGTTTGAAAACGTAAGCTAAGTAACAATAACTGTAACGGCACCGTTAGCATCACAAACTGGAGAGCAAACAGCCATCAGTCAGCTACTGTGTGTCCGTCTATGTTACACAGTGTTCGGGAGTATCTACTTCAGTGGAACTGAGCTACATCACATTCATTCTGTTGCTTTACATCTCTCCGAAATACACCTCGGTCTTTGGCAGTATTTTTTTTAGCTAAATGCCCAGTTTAAAGTATTTGTCAGAAAAAACAAATGTAATACCTTACATTACCTTGATTAAAAAAGTAAAATAGTTAGAATACAAAAGTAACCTTTCCAGCAGTGGTTATACATCAGCATGTACTGTTAGTACATAGTGGTTTTGTGGGGACGTAGTGCTTTGCACCATAGATGCTGTTAGTGAACCCACATTGTTGAATGATTAAGGTCTTCAAAATCAAACTATAGTTAAAAAACAACAAAACCCCTCATTGAAAAATAGTTAATTTAAAAAAAAAGCAATAGGACTTCATCTAGACATGTCAGAAACTAACAGTGAAATTTTGCTATACTGACACATCCGTTATTGAAATCCAGTTAGTACGTGTCTCTGGTTAGAGCCAGCCAAACGCTGTTAAATTATGCCAGTGACTGTTAGATTTGCTTTACTCACCAGCCAAAAGAACAAAACTAAACAAACAATGGTAATCTATTGAGTGACTGGTAGGTTTCATTTCCAACACTGAGTGAGACCCAGGCTTGAGGAAACAGATGCTTTCTGTGCAGTAACAAACAATAATAGACATTTCAGTGGTTAAAGGCTAAATAGAGCATGAAAGTTATAAAAAAAAAAGGGGGTGGTTTATAGAGTGCTGAATAGTTTGAATGTACTGTTGTATTTAATTTATGAAAACTATATTAAAAAAAGGTCTACTGATTTCACTGTAGTGAATATGAAATGTTTCTAAAATGCAAAGATGCAAAATTTATAATACGCATAGTGGTGGCTGGTGGTGGTGAGGAGGTGAGGTACTCTGCGACTCTGCAGAGTCAAGCTGAAGGGCCTGACGGAGGAGGGGGAGGAGGAGGGGAAAACGTTGGAAATTCATCCCGGGGAGCCTCGGTAGTTGCACCACCGCCACGAGCAGCCCTCCCCGGGCAAGTACACAAAGGTCGTCGCGGCTCTTCGGAGCTTCCTCTGGGAGATAGGAGGGGGGTACCTCCCCGCTGCCATCATCCCGGCCAGGAGCAGCCCTCGCCGGGCAAATACACAGAGGTCGGCGCGGCTCTCCGCTCTCCTTTCGACTTTATTCTCGAAATTTCGACTTTAATCTCGAAATTATATTACGACTTAATCCTCGACATTTCGGCTTTTTTTCTCGAAATTTCGACTTTAATCTCGTCATCTCGACTTTAATCTCGAAATTTCAATTGTATTCTCGTCATTTCAACTTTTAATTCGATTTGCCCAAAATTATTTTCTTCATCATAAATGGCCCTAATCGGCTTCCAAAGTCTACGCATCACGTTCAGGTTACTTTATTTTTGTATCCCTAGGTTGATTTGGCTTGCAGTATAAAGTGCAAGGCATCCATTTAACACAGTTGTCAGACACCACAGACAACATAAAACATGACAAACATAGCAATGAAAAAGAGCAACATTTATCCATATTTAAACAAGTTTAATGTTTTCTAGGGCTGGGGCGACGCGTCGAAGTAATCAATTACGTGAATACGTCGATTCGCGTAAGGTGCGTCGACGCTTCGCACCGTTTCACACAGCGCGCGTAATGAGAGCGTGAGCAGCGCCGAGCGTGTTGTTTTTTTGTTGCGGCGCTCGTGTTCACACTGCTCGCCTGAGCAGCGCTTGTCAGGTGCGCCTGAGAGGCATTTCAGTTGCAGCACATGTAGAGAAATGGTGGTTAGCCTTTTTTTTTACGCGTGACGCTCGCGTTTGTTGACTCTATAGCACTTTATACTGCAGTTTAAAGTCTCTCTCTGTCACAGAGATGAGGAAATACAAAGGTGTTTGTTTTACTTCAACTTCCTTGCTTCCCTTTCAAGACAATAGCTATCTGACTGTCTCTGTGGACAGAATGCTATCAGTTGCTGATACAATGCACTTTATTTTGAAACATTTACAGGACAGTGTTGTCAGCAACTTCATAAATGAGTGAAATATGTGCTTATAAATATGAAAATACAGTACTCACATCAGCAGGCAGATATGCCTTAAGGCCCAGGTAAGGCTGGTCTATTTTGATGCAGAAAGAATGTACTTGTTATAATTATTTATGTTAGAGAAAAGTTATAGTGTTATTCAAATTGCATTAATTTTACTGTAAGATGTTTTGCTGGACTGCTATATTTGAGGTTTGTTACTGTAACAAAGAATAACTATTTTGTTAAGTGACTTGAATTTTACATTGTTTTATTTATTTTGCTGTTGGATTGCTAAATTTAGATTGCACTACATTCCTTTTACTTGAGTGGAACAAGCTCTAATTTTTTTTGGAGACTTTATATCAGACTGCAAAACACAGATTACCAGTTAAGACTGGTCTATTTTTTGTTGGGGAATAATGCCCTGCAGTGTATGACAAGTTTTAAAATGTTATTTTCAGTAAATCCGTTGCTATATTTATTGAGCAATTAAAAAAATAATATTTAGAGCAGTTTAAATAATAATCGATAGATTAACCAATTAATTGAAAAAATAATCGATAGATTAACCAATAAAAAAATAATTGTTAGGTGCAGCCCTACTGTTTTCCAAAGTAAGAGGTTAAAGACTGCTCCAGAATAAGTGTAATGTTGTTTCCTGTCAAACCCACAATGAGAACAGTTAATATTTTCCTTTGTCAGTGCTAAAAGATTTTGAAAATTCAAATGTGAGGGAGTTGAATACGGTCTTTTGAAATGAGTTTCGATTGTCACAGTCTGTCTGCACAAGATTTTGTTTTGTGCAAGATTGAAGCCTGGGGAGAGAGCTTAATATTTATTAGTCTTCATAGTCTTTGTTGTAACGGTGACACTGTTATTCAAGTGCTTTTTGCAATTTATTAACTGTCAAATTTATTTTCAGAAATGCCATTTTAGAAGGTGAAGCTAACAAAGTGGGATGCAGCTTGCCTACTGCGCTGAAAACAGGGACTACCATCTGTGGTGTTGTCTTCAAGGTGAGTGACAGGAACCAGAATCCTTAAAAGAAGTTGGCCCTTTAAAAGAAGGCTTGTTAAATTATGGACATTAAGTGGAGTCAGTGGTAGCGTCTATCTAGTGAAGTCTAAATTTGGGGCCTCTCTGTTATGACATGCCTACTTTCAAACAATCAAACCTTTGCTTTAATTTCCAAAATAATGTGACTGAGGTCTAATTCGTTCATCCATTAATCTAATTCAGTCATGCATCTCTTCCTCGACCTCTTCCTGATCTAACATTGACATAGGTGTTTGTGGAGCCACTGGCTGGCACCAGGGGTTGGCGATAAATCGTGTACACTGATGTATCACAGTTTGTTCCTGTGGATGTATAAACTGACTACATTGCAAACATTGATGGGTAGCCTTTTTTTTTATGCATGACGGTCGTGTTTTTTTGACTCTATAGCACTTTATACTACAGTTTAAAGTCTCTCTCTGTCACAGAGATGAGGAAATACAAAGGTGTTTTTTTTTACCTCAACTTCCTTGCTTCCCTTTCAAAACAATAGCTATCTGACTGTGTCTCTGTGGACAGAATGCTATCAGTTGCTGATACAATGCACTTTATTTTGAAACATTTATATATCCAGGTGTATATCTTGTATCTCAATTTATCATAAAATATTGCAATATTACTATTAGTATTATTATAATGATCTTATTATAGCCATATAACCTAGCCCTGTCTCTCATATTAACGTACAGGATAAAAATCATTCAACTAGAAAAGGGTGCCATCACAAAGACAGCCGACAGAATAGCCTAAGAGAAACTACTCAGAAGGTTTCAGCAGATGGGCTGAACGCCAGAACTAGTATTGTTTGACTTTTTTGAGAAGCTCAAAATAAGGGCAGCATCACTGAGTTTGTCTAAATGATGATTTGTTTCCCTGTGAAGGATGGCGTTGTCCTCGGAGCTGACACCAGAGCCACTGAGGGCATGGTAGTGGCAGACAAGAACTGCTCCAAGATCCACTACATCTCCCCCAACATTTAGTAAGTAACAGGAGCTCCGGTTCTCAGGACAAAACCTGAACCTGCTCATACGCACAGTGGCTTTGAGAAAAGAGTTGATTTTCAGGTTGTTGTTTTTTTGTGGTTGTTTTTTCTTTTTTTTTACAAACTTCATGTGATGAAGCTAAGGTGTTGTATAACTGACAGACTGCTCTGTACGTGTGTTGTTGTCAAGCTGCTGTGGAGCAGGGACAGCTGCAGACACAGAGATGACCACTCAGATCATCTCATCCAACCTGGAGTTGCACTCTCTCTCCACAGGCAGGCTGCCACGTGTGGCCACTGCCAACCGCATGCTTAAACAAATGCTCTTCAGGTACATTTCTCATCATGTAGTAGATTATCTGAAAAATCTGTTGATAAACTGTTGATTCATACAATAACCAGATAGCCAGCTTTGGGTAATCCAGTAAAATAAATACAAAACATGTTGAAAAAATGAGTATAAGTATAAGTATGTGTGATATGCACAGACATTTAAGTGTATTGTTGTGTGTGTGCAGGTATCAGGGCTACATCGGGGCTGCCCTGGTCCTGGGTGGAGTGGACTGTAATGGTCCTCACCTTTACAGCATCTACCCTCACGGCTCCACTGACAAGCTGCCCTACGTCACCATGGGTCAGTCTCACACACTAACATACTACTGTTTCTACATGTCTCGTAAATCAGTCACAGCCTAACGCCTTGATGGATGCAAAGTACACACTGTAACCCCCTGTAGTTATTTTAAGAGACCTTAACTACTTTAGTTTTTCATACAATTCTGTAAATAACCCCAAATGTGAGATTTGTGGTCAGAGGGATGTACCTCAAAGGAAGTCCAACAGAGCCAGGCTTTCAATGCATGAGCTTGCTCCACAAACCCTAAAGCTAAAGGTTCGGTGGTCTTAAACTTTAAACTTAATGCAGCAGATTTAATTTAATTTAATCATCAATCATGCAAGTAAACGTCCTACTGCTTAATATTACAGTAAACTATTAATGGTTGCTTTCTGTGATTTTGTAAAAGGCTTCTTTTTGAGACAGTGTGGGCGAGTGGACCAGAGAGCACTATAAGCATGTTTAGTAGCTCACCGAGAGTAACAACAATCTCGTGAATAGAATAAACGTCTTCCTGTTCAGATTGTCTGCATCACTGATGTACAGTAGGTCCGCTTGGAGAAAAGGGGGGAAAAAAGTCATCATGTGATACATACAGTAAGCCAGTGATAATCAAATGGTGGTCCAGGGGCCAAAGCTTTTCATACAGCCTGCAGATTATTAATTAACCATTAAAAAATGGACCTCCCTCGGCTGCCCATTAGCTCACCGGTAGAATTGGTGCCACATGTGTACAGGCTGTGTCGTTGCCCCACAGCATCAACAGGTTGGAGGGCCTTTGCTTCATGTCACCCTCTCTCTCCCCCTTTCACACTCAAGTTCTCCTATCAAATTAAGGCAAAAAAATCTAAACAAACAGCCCTCTCACTGACAGCTGTGGTAGGCTGTTGTTTGCATAGTTCTGTCTTAATAGATTTAAAGTAAGAACAATAATAACCAGAACATTTATTATTTTTGCAGCAAAAAGCTAAGGCTTCTTCATTCCTGTCATCAGATCATGTCCTTACATTACCTTACCTGACTTATGTGCCGTGTAGACTTGGTATTTGCTGTAATTATGCAGGTATTTCTCCATAAAAGCTGTAGGAGAAAGCTGTTTTCATAATCCTGTATAGTGGTTTATATTGATCTAAAATAAAGACTATAATAGCTAGGGCATCCATTCTTTTTGTTGTAGAAAGCGAAAGTGTCTGTCGTCTGTTTTATCGCATTATATGAGTTGACCCCTAAAGTAAGTGCTACTGTAATTGGAAGGCTAATGTAACATCATGACCTATAATGTTTTCTCTCAGCTGCAAGTCTACATGGCTCAGAGATGTTGGGGACGCCATTTTCAAAGGAGTAGAGTAGTGAAACGCTGAAAGTCAGAACAACAACTCGTCTCGACTAGGCGAGGTCTGCAGCATAAGTTACCATGGCGATCTAGCCAGGTTAAAAGAAAGCCCCCTTTGTGATAGTGAAAACTCTGGTTTTAGGCTCTGTGTGCCTCCCCAACCCACTAATCTGGCTCTGTGGTACATCCCTCAGTTGTGTGGAGGAGGACAGGGTCTAAATTGTCATTACGGTAAAAATTGTATTTTTTGCCCTGGGTGTCACTTCTGAGGCTACATACAGCCCAGCATATCTTAATTTTGGAGCTGTATGCAGCCTGAGAGGAGGACAGCAGACCATCTGCCAACTCCTCGACTGGATTTAAGGGTTTTACATTTTAAAAAGCAATCTCTTTTATTTCATATTCTTCAGAATTTAACAGGAAATTGCAAGGCAGGGTTAGTGTATTAATGATTTACGCAGAGTCTGGACATATTGGCACCCGTTCATCCACTCAACCAAACCTGCACCACAGTTGTGTAACCTCCAGTGTCTGATAATTGCAGAGTTGAGGGCCTTACACTCTAATCTCATTCAGAATGTGACTTAATACAGTTCTGCACCTCAGTGATCCACTCCAACTGCTGTTCTCTTTTCTAAAGGCTCTGGCTCCCTGGCTGCCATGGCAGTGTTTGAGGACCGATACAAGCCCGACATGATGGTGAGTTCACCTCTCACATGTGAAGCATAGCACCCTAACACAGAGTCCTGTGAGGGAGGTGATAAGTTCATCTGAGCATTGTTGTTTGTGTGACAGGAGGAGGAGGCCAAGCGGCTGGTACGAGATGCCATTGCTGCAGGTATCTTTAATGACCTGGGCTCTGGCAGCAACATCGATCTGTGTGTTATCACCAAGGGCAAGGTGAACTACATCCGGCCCCATGATGAGGCCAACAAGAAGGGGGTCAGGTGAGAACTACACCAGTGATGCTTCAGAAACATGTAATCTGTAGTTAGATTTCATCCTATTATATACACACACATTTTTTCAATTAGCAACTAGGCTGTTACTTTGGTTTCAGTACAAATAAAGTTTTTAGTTCCAGAAACAGAGTTCACTTTTAAGGAGTACTTAATGCATTGTATCTCAGTGACTCACTCTTTGTTACATTGTATCCATGAAGAGAACTCTTTTTCCTACCTGCCTCTGGTCAACCAAGAATTCAAAAATAAGAGAATTCATGATGATTTGAAGTCTAAGGGGTCTGTGTTTGACAATAGCACTATATTAATATAAACTACATCAAAACAACAGTTTACAAACTCTCTCACTGTTGGTGCATTGTAATCCAGGTCTCATTTATCCAGTGGGAGGCTCAGTACTTCAGTGGCAGCTCTTTCTGATGGGGGAATAAAACAGGGTGCTCTCGTGCACTGCACATGTATTGCACCAAAATTCATGCATATCCCAAATAATTATGAGCCAGTAATTATTGAATTATTTTTGTGCGTTGTTCAGTAATTACTGGCCCTTGATTACTTGGGATATGTATGAATTTTGATGCATTACTTTTAGTAGGAAACATGAATTCCCCGCCAGAAAGAGCTGTCTGTGAAGTGCTGAGCATCCGACTGGATACATGAAAACTGTAAATGGATGTTTTCATACAGTTTATCTGTTAACAAATGGCCTTTAGGGGTGAGGGAAAAATTCGGTACAGCATAGTATTCGGATATTTTGTGGTAATATTGTATCGATACACAGATTGTCCTTAAATTGCGGTTGTAAAAAAGTATATATATCACAATATTTTTTTTTTTAATCACAATCAGCATATTTCCAAAAATATAAAATCACAGTTCTATAGTATTGTGTTTATATAGTACTGCAGGGCCCCTGGTTAATCCCACACCTGTGGCATCATATTTGTCAAGAATTTTCTCAAATTTTGAATTCTTTGTTAACAGGTGTGAGAAAAACACAGTTTTCTTCCCCATTTTAGTGTAACATGGACTGAGTAATAAATACACAAATTGTCATTTGGGATGAAGGATGAAGTATTCCTTTAAATATGGGTCAATTACTATAACATCATATCATCTCACAGCATTACAGAGCATGTTGGTACATTGCATGAAATAGTAAAGGTTCAGTGTGCAGGATATGTTGGCAGAAATGCATTTTGCGTCAGCCACTATAGTTAGCAGATCATCCACCTACGGCTGAGCAGCGTTGGACAAACATGTATTTTTAACTTCAAGGTGCTTTATTCAGTATTACCAGCGATTTAAAACACTTTTGGCCTCGTTCATAAAACAGTGCGTAGGATTCAGACTGAAAGTGTAGGTATGGACAAAAGTTGAAAATGGCATGTGCCCAAAAAACATTCTGATTAATAAAACTGTGGCTATGGATGCCAGTCCGCAGTTTCCTTTTACAAATCCCACTAGGGATGTAACGGTTTCTGGTTGTAACAAAAACCGTGGTGAAATTCCCCAACGGTTAGAAAATTTAATATCGTTACATCTCTAATCCCAACTCAACTTGGAATCATTTACAGGTAGATCAGCCTAATACCCAGCCCTCTACACGCCCACATTCAATCGGAAATGGGCAATGCAAAGCTCCTCATAAACGTTAAGGAGCCGGCAGTGGACCTTCATAGGTGAATCATGACAATGACCACAGAGTCCCCGCAGTTTAAAGAATTCAGACTGATAATTTGAGTATTTCTTATGAGGAGACAGTGCTGATGAAATAATGAGCAGAACTCAATTTAAGATTTTAGTTGGCTTTAATGTTTACGACTATAATGTGCTTATGGAGAAGTTGTGGCTCACAAGAAGATAGATAAAATAAAAACTGCTGGACTGAATGTTCATGACAAGTAAAGTAACAAGTGACATCACTCTGAATATAGTGATTTATTTCCACAATATGGTTTTAGTTCATTGCCTCACCATCTGCGTCACCAGTTTCCCCTCTCTCCAAAATGTATCTATGCATGGCTCAGAGTTCCCTACAGGTGCGCACATTCCTCTGTCAAATTTGTTTTTATAGATCACTTTTGCGCATGGAGTGGCATACACCTCTTGCAGGCATTGTTTTATGCGTAAGCAATTGTTATGAGACCCCTGGGCTGTTTGTTTTGGATAGTAAAACCAATTTCATTAATAAAGCCAATTGTCACAAATCATAATTTGCCTCAGAGGGCTTTACAGCATATGACATGCCTCTGTCCTTACACCCTCACATCAACTAAGGAACCCCCCTACCGAAAAAAAGCCCCTAGAACAGGGAAAAAGTGGTAGAAACCTCAAGAAGAACGACTGAGGAGGACAGACATGCAATAGATGTTGTAAATGTAGATGACATAGAAATAGAGGGAGGAAAGGAGAGGAGAAGAGACGCACAGCAACAACAGTGGTAACAATAATATATCATATAACAATAGTAAGATATTAAAAAATTAATAGACGTAATTTATGATAGCATGTAATATTATATGTAGATATTGTAGTTTATGTGGTGATAACAGTATGTGTATAGTGGAGGCATGACTAAAAAAAAGGAAGAGGAAGATACCTCTAATAAACAGATAATCAGCTCATGATAAAAACCTCTTGAACAATAAACACTGAAGGAATTTTAAGTGGGAGTTTGCACTCAGCACCTTGGAGAAGTTTGAGCTGTCTGCAGGCATAATCCCTACACACTGCTCCTGTCAATCATTCACTTTCCATGACTTGATGAACTGTGGATGACTTGTTGTCTTTTTTGCTTGTTCTGCTTGAAGAGTAAATGAGCTTGAAGCCGTGCAGCTGTGAGTACAGATGTGTTGTGGTAGAGTGCAAATTAAGCAGCCGCCGCCTCTCAAGCTGATCTCAGTTTGCTACTAACCAGCTTTTTAAAGCCTGTCCACTGGACCTGCTCAGTTTGACTTTACACAACTAATGTGCATGGCTGTGGCTGGTAGTCTAAAGAGGCATGCTGTGCTCTTCAAGCCCCTCACATATGTCCCTGCAGACATGTTTAATAGAACTGTTAATTCCTGGGTTTGACTGAAACATGTCCTTTTGATGTAGAGCTGGTGACTACAAGTACAAGAGAGGAACCACCGGTGTGCTGACAAAGGTGGTGACCCCGCTGAACCTGGAGGTCGTGGAGGAGAGTGTACAGACAATGGATACCTCCTAAAATTAGTACAATGTATGTCTTAGTGTAACGCACTACCCCCTCAGAATTCCTTACACAGATGTCCTGTTTTTCCATGGTTTACAATAAAAGTGTTTGAGTTGATTCCTGTTTTCTTCATGACTGTTTTTGAGTTGTTGAGATACAAAGTCCATTTTAAAGGGAGCCCTCAGATAATAGCTGTCTGTAAATGAGATTGAGTGAGAAACGATTCCTGTTTTGAATGCTTCACCTGCAGGCTCACCAAGAAATTAGCTTATGAAGCCATTTAACCCCTTTTTTTCAACAAATATATGAACAACCAACAGTTTAAGATTTTTCGGATTTTTTCCCTGTTGTTGTGTAGGCTGGCTGAGTAGATGAAGACAGCTTGGAGAGAAAGAGACAGAGCAGGTCCCAAACAAGGAGCCAAACAGGGATGCTTGCTTTGATATCAGTATCTTAACTCATTGAAACCTGAGCAAATTCTCTTGATTTCTTTTAAAAACATGGAAAGAAGGTAATGAGCAGCTAAAGAAGAAATGACGCAATTTACAAGAAATCAGTAAAAAGTACAAGAAAATTGTGTCTGAAAGTGTCCCAGATCTGACTAGGGAAAGAAATATTTGTCCCCACGTTACACTGGAAAATGGTGACGGTGAGAAGAAGAAATATAGTATGCCTCTCCTACAGGGAGAGCGCGTCCTTTGTTTTTGTGCACATTTTATGTGGCAGTAAAAAGACTGAGGGGAGGAACAGGCGGAGCTTTGCATGCAGTGTTTCTTTAAGTTAAAAGTAATAGCACAGAAGCTGCTTTGTCATCTGCATGTCACTAATAAACATATGCTTACGTACAGGAGCTTTTTGTTAGAAATCTTCCTTGCTCCTCGCTCTCAGATGTCCTTCAAGATGGAGCGCTAAGGTCGATTTCTGGGTCACATGCAGAGGGAATCAAGGAGACAAGGAGGCACGTCATCAAAAAATGGGAAATCCCTGACTGTTTTTCTCTGGTGATTATGGGGCCTCATGAGAGCAGTTGTGAAAACACGGAGATCATATGGCTGTGTGACTGTGTGACGCTTTATGATTGAATAATAAGGGTACAAGACTCATCTCTCGCTATGAGAGCCTCCGCTGCATCTACAACTTTTTCATCTTTCATATTAAAACCACTTTTCCCTACAAGTATACACAAAGCTTCATTTAATATCATGTTGCACATCTAAGTACAGTCGCTAAAAACATCATGGCACAATACCAGGAGTGAAAAGTCATGAATCAGCAAGTACAGTGGATGAAAGATGAAGATGCTGCTCTACTGTAAGTTGTCTAAACTGTCTCCGTCCTGTGTATGTAATACATTTATTACTCTTTACAAGCTGTCATTTACAAATGAATACAAATAATGGTCAATTATTCTGTACGGTAAGGCACTGTTCTTTAGGTTTTCCTCCTTAAACATATTCTTGTTTGGCACTCTACAAATATGACTCACAATATCTCGTCTTTTACAGTTTCAGTTATAATCATCTGTATTTACACATAGAAACACTTTGTACAACTTTGTGAGTGTGTTTACATTTGTAATGAACAGATCTAATACAGAACACTACAGCACTCAATACTGTGCCACTTCCTTCCTGTCAAAAAGAAAGAACCAAGATTTAACTTTAAATCTTTATTACAAGGCAGTCCTTTAGTCAAACAATGAATTATGAAGTTTTTTTTCTTTCCTTCTTAAATCCACTATATTGAAAATGATATGCACTTTTAGACAATACAAAAATCATTAGAAATATTAAAATATCGTGAGTTCAAAATGAGCTTAAAGGATGAAGTCAGAGGTTGTGAGTCTTAAATTCAGGAGCAAGGATGGCAAGTTGACATTGAGGCAGCTGAACTTTGGAACAGAGGCTGCTGCTGATTTGATCCAAAAAATCACGGCTAGGTCTCAAAGTATTACTGTATATCAGGGTGTTTAGAAATCCTGCAGATGTTTTTCAATACCATCATAAATACAGGCTCTCCTCTTTCTATTAAACTCACTGTATGTAGTGCACAGCACGCACCATTAAAGCTCAGTCTCCAGCCTGGTGGAACAGACAGCTGAGCTGAAAGACACAGCAACACCTAGTGGTGGAGGGAGAAGTTACAGGACTGTAAACAGCTGGCAGCCAGCAGGCAGAGAGAGACTGTGGGGAATAGCAGCATGTTTTTTACATATAATTTATTTAGACCAAACCAGAGCTGGTGATTTGTGGAACAGTGGACTTACTAACTAGATACTAGCAAGAGTAACCAAGATGATTTGGGTGAGTTTTATTTTATTTCTGTCAAGTTTGAAAGAATTGTGTTTTATGATGAGTTAATGAGCCAGTTGTCTTCCGCGACCGAGAGAAAGTTGAATTTGAAATGTGTTAAGTTGTATTTCTCTGTTAAGTAAAGAAGACAGGTGTGAGAATATTACTTTTATTAACATTTTGTGGGTTTCTATTGTGTATTTATTAGTATAAAAAGCTATCACTGTTGGGAGGAATGGGGGGGAGTTGTTAGCATAGCACAGTTGCAACGCCATATACCATATACCTTGGTGAAATTTCAGGAAGGTTTTAAATATTACATACCACCCAAGCATATTCACAACCTCACTGTCCTGTTCTACAGCAGTGTGAACATGACTTTATCGTTATCGTCAAGACTGAGATACAAGAGGGGCACCAGATCCTGCATTTCCAAGAACGCAAGTCAGTAGAATCTTATAAGATATAAGACACCAGTCGGTACTGGAAAAGACCCAAAGTTAAAGACTAGCTAGTGAACAGAGTGGAGCACATAGTTTTTCTCAGGAGTTGGTGAGGACCAAAGCAAAGCTGAAAGTAGATTTTCCTTTTTGAACTTAGATTGGGGCGGCTGTGGCTCAGAGGGAGAGTGGGTCGTCTTCTAATCGGAAGGTCAGCGGTTCGATCCCAGGCATCATGTCAAAGTATCCTTGGGCCACTGAACCCCAAATTGCTCCAGATGTGTAGGGGGACATGCGTGCACATGCATATGAATGGTTACTACCTAGTAGGTGGCACCTTGTACAGTAGCCTCTGCCACTACTGTGTGAATGTGTGTGTGAATGGGTGAATGTGACATATCTTGTGGAAGCGCGTTGAAAAGACTAGAAAAGCATTATACAAGTACAGTCCATTTATTATTTACCATTATTCAGGTGGATACAAACACCACTCTGAATGAATGATAGGGTTTCTCTGTGTCTGCTGGCTGAGTCAATAGATCAAATATTACTAACAAATATGTCAATATTGTTTTTTCAGATTACTGTGCTGCCCCCAATTGGCAAAAAATAATGCAGACAATTACAGTATTGTGCCTCAAAGTTGTCAATCTTGACTCAAGGTCATTTTACGAAGTTTTACCTGAGTTTTCAACCACATCTAATGGTCCTCATTGGCAAACAGGTTTTGCTCAGTTGTGGAAGCTGTTTTTCAGAGAAGTCACTTACGGCTGAGCAAGCTCCATCTGTTGATGAAGACCATGGCATGTGGTTGAAGAGTCTGGTATATATATATTTATATTGATATTTGAGCAGTGAGGCAGATTTCCATCACAACAGACTCATAGCAAGCTAACATATAGGCAGAGCTGCATTCTGGGAGAAATATGTCTTAGTAATTACAAATTTACCAATTGTCCATTTAGACCCCTAAATGATGTACTGAAATTGATAAAATATAGGCAAAAAAGGATTACAATGATGGATTAAATAATGAATATCCAATCTCTACTGCACTAGCTTCAGCCGACACACAGGGCATGAACTTGGAATGCAACCCCCTGTGGAGTGATAGAAAACAGCTTGGAGAGATCGGGGATAGCAGTGAGACGCAGCTCTCTGTCCATAGCTACAGTAAAGAGCAGAAATGCAGTCAGCTCTCACATTGATAAGTGTGCTGACATTAACTCCACTCTCCATGAGTGCTCCACCAGTAACGCAGCTCTTTACAGTCTCTGTGACAGGACAGGAGTGGAGTCTCTCTATGGTTTCCTCCTGTCGACATGAGGCTAAGGCAAACACTTTAGTGCGAGACCAGGCAGATGTTATGCCAAGTGGTCTGAAGTCCTCAGACTGAGCAGAGAAGGCTTGAAGCAGATATGGTGCTCAGGTGCTGGATGTCCACATGTGCATCTGTTTGGCAAACTGCAGCACAAAGACGATGTCTGGTCGCTGGTCTGGGTCTGGGTTGATGCACATGCTGACCAGGTCCCGCAGCTGTGTATAACCAAATCCAAATGCAGAAGGTGCTGAGTAATGGCCAGAAAAGTGTTTTTGCACAACATTATGATGCCACACTGAAGATGACCTTTGACCTTTTAGATATAAAATGCCATCACTTAATAATTGTATCTTATTAGACATGTGTCTAGAATTTTGTATAATTAGTGAATGTTTGTGTGTAATTTTTTTGTGAGGTCACAATGACTTTTGACCACCAAATCTAATCAGTTCATCGCTGAGTCTAGGAGGAAGTCTGTGCCAAATTTGAGGAAATTCCTTCCAGGAATTCCTGAGATATCACCTTTATGAAAGCGTAACTCCTCCAGCCACAGCTATCGCCAGTACGGAGGCATAATAAAACACTATTTTTGCTCAGATATCCTGCATTACTAATTAAATCCATGCAGGTTCCTGTGTCAAAAAAAGCTCCAAAAACATTACTAGCATTACTAATACAATGTTTCTGCTCAAGAAGTTTACATTAAGAAGGTATTTCCTCAGCTGAGAATCTGAATCACTAAGAGAATATCGGCAGGAAAAGCAAGCAGATCTACTCAGTCCTCAAACACAATTCCACTGAGGAAAACCTTCTTTTCTCTGAACCTCCTGGAGGAGGCTCTGCATGCAGCATAAGTTACCATTGCAGTCTAGCCAGGTTAAAAGAGATCCACCTTCATGGTGTTGAAACTGACTATAACCTCAACATACCTCGCTAAGCCACAAATGTCACTTCATAGTACACCCCACAGGTCTGAACATGTCCTCACTCTGAACATCTAGCTAACAAGACACAAGAGATAAATAGGACCGTTTTAGGCTGTTGGATGGTGGACTTTTTATGTCTCTGCAGTGGCAACATCAATGTTTTCAGGTTGTCAGCTCGTCCGTCAAGGTCACTGTGACCTCACACTGTCCCATTCTTCTAAGGGTTATATCTCAGAAACGCTTGGAGGTAATTTCTTTAAATTTTGCCAGAAGCTTTCATTTTCACTCAAGGATGAACTGATTAGAATGTGGTGGTCAATGGTCATGTTCACTGCAACCTCACAAAACATGATTTTAGCAAATACTCTAGAATTCATACTCTACTTATGCCAAAATTTACACAAATGTCAAATAGGATATAATGATGAAGTTATGGCATTTTGTATCAAAAGGCAAAATCAACTTTACTGTGACATCACAATGTTCTGCAAAAACAGACATGCAATTGCTCTGTGAAATATGAGAAAATATGTCATACACAGATAAACAACAGCAACAACAACATTGGCAATTAACAAAACAAAAAAAAAAACGTTATGACTTGTACAGTACGGAGGGGAGCTGGCCTCAAAAACGACCTACCTTTGAAGCAATAGTGATTCATTATAGAAAAGAGAAATGAACTGGATTCATGTTTGTAAATTCTGTTAGAATTAGTTTTTGACTAATTTATGTTACCATGCACTGAGTGGTTGAGTCAATGCCTTTATTTAAAGAACATTTGGTCTCTCAGAGAATTCTATAAATCATTGATGGAGGCCGAACAGTCAGTTTCGGGTTGCTCTACCTTCTCAGAGTAATGGTCAGGAGGGAGGGGAGGGTAATCACACTGTTCAATCTTCTGGCAGAGGGACAGCAGGTTCATCTTGTCCCCATAAAACGGACTCTGCAGTGCTGCCATCTGTGGAAAGCAAGACAAAGAGAGGAATACTTGTTTGGACTGCATTTCTGCACTTCCAGGGTTTCCCACACGTTCATTTAATTGTGGTGGCTCGCCACAATCAAACATTTCCTGCCACAAATAAAATTTCAGTTTTTAGAGCTGGACAGTTCATTAGGAGCACTGTTGAAATATATATATCGTTATATTATGCACTGCACCCCACTGTCAAAGTGCACTCTGGGTGTGGCTGGGCACAGAGCAGGCCTGTGACCTCTGTGGGACCATCACCTCCCTCCAACACACTGTAGCAGGGTGCAAGGCTGCACTGACACAGGGTTGGTTCAGGTGGCGGCATGATCAAATGCTGAGGAAACTGGCGGAGCTGGTGGAAGGAAGGAGGCTGGAGGCGTGCCACGAGAGTCCAACAAGGAACCAACAAAGGATCCACTTCCTCAGGGAGGGGGGATTTACAGAGTCCTTCAACAGAAGACCAGCATCCAAGCTCCTCTCACTAGAGGTGGAGTGGAGGATGGAAGTGGACCTGGGTAGGCAGCTACATTTCCAGCAGAGATCTCCAGCACCAAACTGTGACCACACATGGTGCTGTGGGCCACAGTCCAAAGAATGGTACTTCTAGTCGAGCTCAAAGTGCCATTGGAGGAGGGATCCAAGGCAGCGCATGAGAGGAAGAAGACAAAATGTGCTGACTTGGTCGAAGAGTGCAGGAAAGGTGGATGGAACACAAGAATCTATCCTGTGGAAGTTGGCACCCTAGGATTTGTGGGGGGGCTCAACAACACGCCTACTCAAAGACCTGGGGCTACAGGGAAGAGCTCTGAGCAAGGCAACCAGGAAGGTGGCCGAAGAGGCAGAAAAAGCAAGCTTTTGGCTCTGGTTTAGGAGGCAGGACAAGGCATGGGGATCTGAAAAGTCCTGAAGTAGGTTGGCTGCAGGGACTGTCAGGGAGACATTCCTGTTCACTTCCCCACCACCAGGAGATGTTCCGGGTCAAGGGGCAAAACATTGGTGAATGTCGGCCCCCGGCTGATGACCCTGCAGCCAACCAAACAGGCACCGTTGGAGGTGCAGCAGGCTTACAGTCAAGCAGGCTTAAAATCTACCCGTATAAAGGGCATAGACGCAGCAGAATAGCACGTACAGTCAAAGTGAAACTTAACCGTTCATTGAGCTAGGTCAAAAAGTTTGCTTTCATTCACTCTGCAGCAGCTCTCTCATCCATTGATCTGATCTGATCAGCTCTGACTGAATTGATCCCACAAAAACATGTTAATTTAGAGAGGGGACACAATGATAAAAAAAAAAGGGACACACACACACGATTTAAAAAAAACAAAAAAAGGGAAGTGGACCCTTGAGCCTTCTTTCGACGGCAGCCTCAGGACAATGAGGACACTTGCTACACAGTGAAAGCAGCACACTAACAAAGCAGCACATCTTGGCAGCGCTCACAGCCCAACACACAATCACTGCAGAGTGTGCATGTAAAACATGAAAAATTGAGTTTTCGTGCATGTTGTGGAGGTAAAATGTGAGATGTCATATGGCCTATGCAGACAGCTGGATTCCTTCAAACAGAAGCTCAGGGTGAGGAAGTTATCATTAGGGACGTCCCGATCACGTTTTGTGCCCCTGATCCCGATCTGAGTATCTACTTATACTGAGTCCTGATCAGATACTTATTATTATACAGTCTCATACTGCATTTTTGTTTATGGTGTGAGGTGTTTTGTGGTGGGTGGAGTTCAGCCGCTACTCTTACACACACAGGAGCTGCAGGAGGTAGACAGAGACAGCTGAGTGTAGGGGAAATGACTTAAGGTTGCACTCCCTGTTGTTGTGCATGAAAATAAATCAACTGTGTGACAGCTGATGTTGAAAAAAGGATCAGTTACTTCATAAGCTAAGTATTCCCCATTACGATTAGTCAAAAAATGCCTTGATTGGCCCTGAGTCCGATGTATGAGATCAGATTGGGACATCCCTACATCATGTATCTGAATCATATACTGGCAATAAAGGTCAGAGTATATGTGAGCTTACCTCATACAGAAGACATCCCAGGGACCAGATATCAGACTTAAAATTGTATCCGTTCTCATGGATCCTCTCTGGTGACATGTAGTAAGGTGTCCCCACTGGGACAGAGTGAATAAGAAACAAATAAAATAAGTTTCTTCAAAAAGTATCTTGAATAATATAAGCACTTAATAGTAAAATATACAGTTTGGCTGTAATCTATTGTTCTTGCATGAATATGGCATTCATGTACTTGATTGTGTGTGCATGTATGTGGGGTGTATGTAGTGTATGCACTTTACCTAAGGAATGCGCAGCTGTAGTTTTAGAACTGAAGAAGCGGCCTAATCCCAGATCACCCAGCTTTACCTCTCCTGTTGCTGTTATGAACACGTTGGCAGGCTTGATATCTGATTCTCACACACACACACACACACACACACACACACACACACACACATTTAAACCCCTGCATTGTAACCATACTGTACTTATGTACTCAAGCTGAAATGTTTGGGCAGAGCTTTTCAGAACACTGCAAGCTGTGCAAAGAAAGATGAAGACAGCCGTGGTCACAGTATCTACACTACATTATGTCCTCTACAATCAAACATACTGTCTAGTGTTGAATATGGTCTGTAGAATAAAAGTAAAAGTAAAAAAAGAGGATGAGAGGGAAAATAAAAACATGAAAGTAAAACAGAGGTGAGAGTACCATTTGAGCATAGACATGTCTGACAGGATTTGTCAGTAGAAACACACATGGAGATGAAGAAGTGTGCATGGTGTAGGAGGGAGAGGAGAGTGAGTAATGTGTGAGTAGCTGTTTACCCCGGTGCATTACTCTACGTGAATGCATGTGCTCCAGGGCGCTGCAGAGCTGCACAAAATACTTCCATATCGTCCTCTCTGGTATGAGGCGCCTCTTCTTCTTGAAGTACTAAACAGACAAAGGGCAGGGTTGTAAATCCGTACAAAATGACATTGCATATCTGAAAGACGCTAGTATATTTAAGGGAACCACATCAAGACAAAGGATAACTTTTGTTTTAAATTAAGTGGAATAGTGCAGTACTTGTTCCAAATATGCCTATTTGTTAGGCGGAAGAGTCAACAAAATCAAAATGAATGTGCTGCCAAAATTTTTATTCATATTCCAAAGCATTCCTGTTTCCCTTTTTCCATTCCTTTTTTCTTGTCCGTAGCTAAACGGATATCAGGATTCATTTGGAACAAGAAAATCCCTCAAATACATAAAGGCATGTTTACTTTGTCTAAATAGTTAAAGGACACTGCCACCTAGTGGTGATGACGGTATACCATTTAAATGGGATTGTACCTCCCTCAGCACCCCAGCCAATTAGTTGTGTGCAGTTTGGCGGCTGGAAGATGCAGACAAAACACAGTTCTCAATCATTAACTGTTTAATGTAAACCTTTAAACTTTGTTTATCATTTTATTGAGCTTGCCTCGTAGGGCTTGATTTGGTTTTAAGAATTTGAAGGGCCTTTTTTTGATGACTGTGTGTTTGAAAAACACTGATTTATTTTGATTACTGCACGAGCCATCGGACCTCAAGCCAACCTGACAAAACCAAACAAGTCACCACAACATGAGTAAAGCAAGCCAAATAACTTGAAAGATAACGCGTTGGAAATGTCTGTAAAAGGCATCTTAACAGTTTTTAAAAGACCTACAGAAGAAGCCACGGCAGGTGCCGTCAAAATGTTGGACTGTCTCTCCCTAATTTGCAATTTTATTATTGGGCTGCGAACATTAGGACTATGTTCTATTGGAAAGAGTCTTTATCCAATGGCACTACTACCAAGTTGTTACAATTGGAGAAGTTATCCTGTGACCTGATATCATAAACCCTGCTCTGCTAAAAAATCTCCCTATCTGAAACTATATCAAGGTACTCTCCAAATCCAAATGTGAAGCGCTCATTTAAGCTCTGGGCACAGTTAAAACAATTTTTCTCACATAATAAAAACATAACTTGACTATGATAAGGAGTGAGTGGGAGGCAGATTTGGGGATACAGTTTCCTGTGGAAGTCTGGAATAAAGCTTTAGATAAAAAAACATTCCTCTTCATTTTGCTTACAAAATACAATTATCCAGTTCAAGATTTTACATCGGCTTTACTGGTCCAAAGTACAGTTAGCTAAGCTCACACCTAATGGCGATCCAGGTGCGACTGATGTAGGCAAGCATGAGAAAATCAAAATCAAAGGACAGACATACTTAAAAACATACAGAGACGCCTTCCATTTTCATTAAATTCAATCCAAATATTTATACATCATTGTTCAACTTATCAAACTCTATCTCTCAGTAATTTTATTGCTGGATGTAACGTCCATTGAATTTTTTTTAAATTAAGTATCTGTCTACTTGTTTAAGATGAAGTAAACCCGTGAGTTTCAGGGGGACTACGTTGTCATTCCTGACCTTTATCATCTGGGACAGATCTCCTGCATCTGCCAGCTCCAGAACAATGTTGAGCTCATTGTCTTCAATGAAGGAGTCAATGTATTTGATTACATTGGGATGATTCAGCTGCTGCAGTGGATAAACAGAAGAACAAATGGTTATGTACAGACAGTAATCTGTCATTTATTCATTTTAACACAGCAGACATCAGCTGTCAATTAAGAAATGATAGTGTGGGAAATGCAGTGCTCCTAGCCTTGTCCTCCAAATGATGCTGGAATACCTTTCAATCAATTATTTTTCTTGCTGATCCACTGAACACAATGGTTATGGTTTATCCACTTTACCTTTAGTAGATCTATCTCTTTGATGCAGTCCTGACGAGCCTTGGCATCCATCATCTCAAAGATCTGGTAAATACATGGGTAAATATTCATTTATTCTCTAACAAAAGATGTGCCTTGGTCACAATTCTGTAAGAGCCAAACATTTTTGTAAAAATTTCCAATTAGGCTTGGGCAGTATGTAATATTTCCTACCTTCATACCTGCCTAAAAATTCACTGGGGTATGAGGTAGATGACAACAGAAGTGTGCAGCATTAACAGAAAGCTCCCTACTCTCAGCTTTTCAAACTAATAAATACATAAGACAAACCCACAAAATGTTAAGTAAAGTAATATTCACACAGCTATTTTCTTTATTAAACAGAGAAAAACAACTGTACACCTTTTAAATTCAACTTTCTTTCAGTCAAAGATGTCTGACAAGGCTTAAGTGCCTCAATAACTCATTAAAAAATATATATATTCAATCTCAACAGAAACAAAATAAAACTCACTCAATACGTCTTGGTTACTTTTGCTAGTAGTAGTAGTAGTTAGTAAGTCCACTGTTCGAACAATCACCCAGCTCCAGTTTGGTCCAAATAAATACTTAATTCACCAAGTTAGATGTAAAAAAACATGCAGTTGTTCTCCGCGGTTTCTCTTTGCCTTTTGGCTACCGGCAGTTTACAGTCCTGTAACTTCTCCCTCCACCACTAGGTGTCACAGACAGCAGACTGTTCAGTCAGTAGAGACAGCAAACTGTGCAGTAGTGGTGCGTGCTGTGCACTACATACAATAAGTTTAATAGAAAGAGGAGCACCTGTATTTATAATGGGATTGATGAACATACCTTTGGGATTTCTAAAGACCCTGGTATACAGTAATATTTTGATACCGTCCAAGCCTACTTCCAATTATCAATTCCAGCCTAAAAACACTTGCATTGGTCAGGCTCTAATCTAAATGTCATCAATTGGACTTAAGTAGAGCCCGACGGACACCAGCCTCAATAGGCTAATATCAACATCCTTATTTGATAAAATCGCTCCATGAAGTGGTCTGCATCATTCTAAAAGGTCAGCTTTTTTCAAACCAACATGGCTTGGTTCAAAACGAAACTCCTCATCTCTCCTCTAACATAATTTTGACATCAGATGATTTGCAACAACTACACTTCATAGTGATGTTTGTTCAGAGAAGTCATCTGACATTGCCAGTATATACATTTTGCCACCAGAGGCAATTCTGATGATACATAAAATATTTACAACATTAAATTGGCCAATTGATGAAACCACATAATCTTGACAATGCACCTGTATGAATTTAGAATAAGGTCCTGAAGCTGTGCCTGACACACTGCTGAGTACATTACCTGGACTTTCTTGAGTGCAACCAGCTGTCCCTCCAGCAGGTATGTGGCTTTATAGACCTCACTGAACTGGCCCCGACCAATCTTCTTCTCAATACGAAAGTTTGACAGAGTGCAGCAGTACCTACAGCCTGGTATGTTTTTCTGTACAAGAAAACACCATATTAAAAGGTTTACAATGTAGTGCACCTCTCCAGCTCACTGATGAACAAGCTGTATCTTGTGGTTGTGGCTGTGCGGGTGTTATGTGGCAAACATCCGTACTGTTATTATTCAGCTGGCTGTCTGGCAACCTCATGGCAAATGATTTTACCAAAATGTCAAAATAATCCTTTAAATCGTTTATAATATAATTGTCATGTGTTAAAGGTATGAATATTTGTTTTATATGTTACATCTTTTTATGCCCTGAGGGCCTGTGTTCACGAAGCGTTTTTTCTGAGTGCAGGCGTCTTTTTTCAATGGTTCTGAGGGAGGATGGAACATATACGGTCACCTACAATAAAAAAAGCTGCGCCATGCATCTTTTCTGCAGCTGCCTCCAGCGTTTCTAGTTGAAAATCTCTTCTCAAAAGCACTGGTCACTTTACTGCAGCTCCTTTAGCTACTATTCGATTTGTCAGTTATTAAATACAACATCAGTGACAGAAAAGACCAGCTGTTGCTTGTGAGTGTTGTGTTTTGATCAGTGTACGTGTTGTAAGCCTGTTTTAGCTGTGTAGTTAACCCTTTGTTGATGCAATGTTACATTAGATACCTAATTAATGATATTGTTGTCATAGAAACAAAAGCCATGCTTAGCATGTCTTTTAAAAAAAACGCTGGGAGTGTCTTGTCCTTTGACAAGATGATGAATCCCAAATTGCTCCTGATGGCTGTTCCATCGGTATGTGAGTGCCTTTGAATTTTTTAAAAACTGAGTGGAGGATGGCATCTTATGTGTGTGTGAATGGGTGAATGTGACACCAGTCAGTCATTTTCTGTAACCGCTTGTCCTCGTAAGGGTCGCGGGCGGCTGGAGCCAATCCCAGCTGTCAATGGGCGGAAGGCGGGGTACACCCTGGACAGTTCGCCAGACCATCGCAGGGCCAACACATATAGTCAAACAACCATACACACTCACAGTCACACCTAAGGGCAATTTAGAGTCACCAATTAACCTGAGCTGCATGTCTTTGGACTGTGGGAGGAAGCCAGAGACCCCGGAGAGAACCCACGCAAACACGGGGAGAACATGCAAACTCCGCACAGAAGGGCCCCCGCCCGGACCGAACCCCGTTCCAACCGGGATTCGAACCTGGGACCCTCTCGCTGTGCTAACCAGTGCTAACCACAAAGCCACCGTGCCGCCCTTGTATGTGACGCGTAGTGTGAAAATGCTTTGAATAGTCAAAATAGCAGACAACAGGAATAACTACAAAGAAGATGGCAAAATCAATACATATTACACATACATATAGAAAGGTTAACAGGTCTGGTGCAGTCTTTACTGTTCTGTGTTACAGTGGTGCAGGTAAGAGAAGGCTGGTCAATCTTTGTCCTTACAGAGTTTGCAGTATGTCACTAACAACACTGACCAGCAACATCCAGTGTCTTCCTGCCAATCTGCGCCCATTATGGGTTTTTCAGTCTTTCTTTTAGCCTAGCAGTAGCCAGGCTAAAGAAGCAGCAGTGACATCACCAGTGCCTTTCTGAAAAGCTCAGAGATTTTCAACTAGAAGCGCTTGGATCAACCATACAAAAAAGCCAGTATGCACTGATAAAAGACACTGAACTATTTCTCTACTCTTTCCTCATTGGAAACAATTGGGAAAAGATGCTGGCGCTGAGAAAAAACACTATGTGGATACAGGCCCTAACAAACTAAAGGCACAGTCTATTTTGTAATAATGGGCTGTATAAATTGACTTGACTTGACGGCCCGTCACAAATAAATGAATGTGTGGGAAACCCTGAGTTGGTTTGACATACATGTTATGAAACTTAGAAAATATGAGACGCCACATTTTAGACCAAGTAGCATTTTGCTTTTCTCTATCACAAATTCATCAAGCCTCTCTAATAATGAACTGGTTAAATGCCCTACCTGATCCTCCTTATCCGGGATTTTGTAGAGGTTATTGTGGTTGTCGAAGGTGGGCTGGTTGTTGTTCTGTGCCTCCATGTTAGCATCACACCCACCCACTAATGTAACAAGGAAAATACATGTTAAAATCTTCAAAAGGAAAACACAAAAATACGGCATCAGGTGACAATTCAAAATATGAAAATAGAATGAAAAATAATATAGTAAGGCAAGTCTCAGCCATTTTGTATTGCTTTAATATTTATTCTCCTGTAGATCGACATTTCTCATTTCATGCTCCTGCACATGAAGGAGTTACTCCTTTCTAATTCTTTGTATCTTTTCTTTGAGCAAGTTAACTTTTTAAATATGCATATGCCACCTATATGCCGCTCCACCATTGTGTGGCTTATTATCCATACAAATTGTAACTTCACCATCCCCAGTAAAGTGCAGTTCACAGCTGCTTCCCTGAAAAGTGGGAAGCACTTACAACGACACAATGCTCAGAGGACGCACAGCTTGTTAACAGAGCCAGATGCAGCCACAGCCTCTCATATGTTAGCAAGAAACAACAAAGCCAATCCTATTAGCAATATTGAACTAAGGAGGCAGGGTTGTAACAGAGGAGGGGATCTGGTAACATTTTAAGTATTGAATACTTTGATTAGACACTGAAAAACAACAATGGACAACTCAGTAGCCACCGGATATTGGTGGGGACTTGTCCCTACCGTCCCTATTCTATGCTCTTGCCGTGAACGCAACTTAGACAGAGTGCTTCATGAGATTTTTTTTTGTTCTTCTCAGCACCAGTGTTGAGTTCAAGTTGCAGAACGGATAACTGATCAGTTTGTGGTTGGATCATTTACAGCTAATCAAATCCATGGATTAGATGAGCAGCTGCTGCAGAGATGAGTAAAAGCAGACTTTCTGTTGCTGCAGTTACACATTAAGACCTATAGAAGACCAGTAGCACAGGGACATTTCAACATGTAGACTGCAGGGGCAGGGATCGGACCACAAACCTTGTGAGTAATGGACCACCACTCTACTTCCAGAGCCGCCCCAAACTCTATAAAGCCTCATTCTCACTGCACAACAAACCTGCTAACATCTGGCTTTTTAATACAATGGGAATGCATACGATTGGCATTCACACCCGGGTCAAATGACTCTGCAGCAGACACAGGTTTTTACCGCTCTAATCAGCATTGATGTGAACACAATACTTAGACAGATGGACAGACAGACAGATTGACAGATAGATAGATAGATAGATAGATAGATAGATAGATAGATAGAACTTTAATTTCCCCGTAGGGAAATTCATCCTGGACTCTGTCCCTCAGTTACAAAACCAATAAATACATACATAAAAGTCATACAAAATACATAACATTACATCCTGCAGCAGCAGTATATCCATCTAACAATACACTACATCTACATAAAATGCAGACATCTGGCAACAGTGGCATACTGGCATATTGCAGAACCTCATGGCAGATCTAACATCACCTATTGTTCAGGAATTTAATGGACATGGGCACAAATGAATGTTTGTACCGATGCAGTCTGGTCTGAGGGACCCTAAAGCTTCTTCCTGAGGGCAGGAGCTTAAACTCGGAGTGGAAAATGTGGGTTGGATCGGAAACTATTTTTTGTGCCTGTCTAACAACAGACTGCCCATCGATTGTTGGGAGAGATGGGTGCCTATTAACACCCATGATTTTCATAGCAGTCTGCACTAGAAAAGTTATCTGTGTTTTTAACTGAACAGACAAATGACCGTACAAGGCTGTTATTCCATATCTGATGATGCTTTCGAGTACAGCAGAGTAAAACAACATCATTAGCTTCTGCTGAACTCCAAATACTCTTAAGTCTGTGTAAAAAATACAGTCGCTGATTCAGTCTTGAGCGCAGGCTCTCAACGTGGGTCCTCCTACTAAGCGTATTGTCAATATGAACCTCCAGGTACTTGTAGGAGCTGCCCTGTGTGATGGGTTTACTATGGATGACCACAGGCTGATGATCCCCCACACTCCTGAGATCAAACACCATCTCCTCAGTTTTTTTAACAGTAAGCACAAGGTAGTTTTTTTCACACCACTACACGAACCTCTCAATTTCAGAGTCATAAACAGAGGGGCTGCTATCTCTTCTCATTAGGCTAAGGATAGCTGTATCGTCTGAGAATTTAATGATATAGTTCTCTGGATGGATTCTCTTGCAGTCATTAGTGTACAGAATAAAGAGGAGAGCTGACACAACCCTGAGGAGCACCAGTACTGAGCAGTCTTTGCTCAGAGAGGGCCTTATTTATTCTGACTTGCTGTGTTCTGAGAGCCATCTCAAGATAAAAGGATTCACACAAATCTGTTTGAGTTTTTGCATCAGAAGGTGAGGTTGCAATGTATTAAAAGCTGAGCTAAAATCAATAAAAAGCATATGTGCATAAGCCTTGGGGTCTTCCGGGTGTTTGGTGACCAGGTGTGTGATACTATAGCATCATCAGTGCCACGCCCCTGCTTATATGCAAACTGAAAAGGATCTAAATAAAAATCAACCTCCGTTTTAAGCCTGAGGACCATGATCCCTTTAAAACATTTCATTATTACAGGTGTTAAGGCAACAGGTCTGAAATCATTATTTGATTTGGGGCAGGGTTTTTTAGGGACAGGTGTGATTATTGATTTTTTTCCAGAGGGTGGGTATTGTACACAGGTCCACAGATCTTTAGAAAATAGGGCAGAAAGCTTGCACCAGCTCCTCAGCACATATCTTGATGAGAAATGCAGAGATGCCGTCTGGCCCTGTGGGATTTGTGCAGATTCTCTTGAAGAGTGATTGGACCTTGCAGAGTTCAATCACCAAGTGTGTGACCTGATCTGAAATAGTAAGAGTCTCTAGAACCTCTTCAAGTTCAGAGGAAAAGTCATTAGTTTCAATTCGCATATAGAAATCATTAAACTCATTGGACATATTGGTGATTGCTTTCATGTTGTCCCACAGCTTTCTAGGGTTCATAGTAAGAAAGTTCTGTTCAATAGTCTCCTTGTGCTTTGTCCTGGCATCCCGAAGCATGATGTTAAGTTCTTTTTGCACAGCTTTAAGTTGTATTTTGTCCTGGTTTTTAAAAGCAATTTTTTTGCGATTGATGCAGTCCTTCACTTCCTTAGTTATGTATGGTTTGTTGTTAGGGTAACTGGTGATTGTCTTTTCAGGTATTATATTGTCCACACAGAACTTAATATAATCTGTAATAGATCCAGTGGCAATATCCAAAACCATCTCCTGAAAGACACTCCATTCAGTGGACAAGGTAAGGTGTACAGTGTTATGATCCAAGTTTGACAGCGGGGGTGTTTACATATGCGTTGGTCACGTTACCGTAACATTTATCTAATATTTTATTGTCTCTTGTCCCGCATTTGATGTATTGATGAAAACCAGGCAGTGACAAGTTGAGTTTCTACACCAGTTGTCGTTGATAAAAACACAAATGCCGCTGCCCTTACCCGACGCTTCAGTTCTGTCCGAGCGGATTAAAGAAAAACCATCCACCTCACACAAAGAGTCCGGAATATTACAGTGAAGCCAAGTCTCCTTGAACACCAACACTGAAGAGTCACCGTACTCATTGAAGGCCCTGGCGTTGATCCGCAGCTCGTCCATTTTATTCCTTAACGATCTGACATTGCTGAGGGTCATTGATGGTAGTGGTGGCCTGTTACCCAGCCGTCGGAGACGCTGGCGGATTCCTCCTCTCTTTCCCCTTCTCCTGAGGCGTCTCCTTGGGTTTGCAGGTCGCCGTATGTCCTCAGGTAAGCCCAGGGGTGGCGAGACTCCCATGGTTTGGAGAGACAGCAAAGTGTCTCTCATATATGGGAACGCCGGGTTGTTTCCCTCCCGTGCAGGTAGCTTTTGGTATTGTGAAAACAGCGCCAGGATAAAAAAGTGCCAATAAAAGTTTTTCGGTGGTTAGCATTATGCCGTACAGTCCAGAGTCAACTTAAAAACAAGAAAAAAACTAGCACAGCCTATAAAAGCAACTTACAACACATAGAACACACGTAAAACAAGCACAGGACAGAGTCTGTGTCACCGCAGCGCTGCGCAACAGGAAGTCCACTTGGGTGAACGTGGTAATTTCAGCTGCTTAACCGGCAAGATGCGCTGACACTCCACCAACAATTTCACTCCATCTCCTTCTAAGCAGTGCAGATACATCTGCACTAAGTCTGAGAGAGAGACTGAATAAGTAAGAGATAAATAGAGAAGAAACCACTGACAAGTTTTCAAAGACCTCTGATCCTACTGCTTTCTACTGTTTACCTGTTCTCCTGCCTGTCCATGACATCACACGGACACACCAACAAGACATCACACTCACACACACACACACACACACACACACACACACACACGCCAGCTGACATGATGGGAAAGGGGTATATGTCAAACTCTGTCAGAGATAACAGAGGACAGAGGAAGGGCACCCATAAGTGACACCAAAACACTTGTGTTAACCACAGACCTAATTTAAGGCTTCTAACCACAAACCCATGGACTTTAAGAAAATGCTAACTCATTTCCCAGCTTTAGGTCTCATTCCTGCACCATTCTACAGATGCAAAATTATAACTGAGAAAAATAATAACCCAAGATGGCACCTATTCAGTTCACTGGAACTGCTTGCCTAACGTATGCATGTCAAACAACACTTCTAGCCTCCAGGTTTGGTCCCAGGGTATGCTGCTCACTGAATATGGCCAGCAGTGTTCCTCCTGCTGGCCCCGCCTGCCTGTTCCCGACCCATAAACTTCACATTGTCATAACATCATACATTTTAAAATTGTTTCTCTCAAATCAAGGAAGGTTGTACAAATATAAAACCTCCACAGATCAACAATTTATAATAGAAGACTGACTTTGGTGATCAAAATGCTATTTGAGCTGCTGGGATTTTTTTTTTTCCTGCAACACCATGACTAGGAAAAATTCTGGCTTGTGTGTTCATAATTCATATTTCAACATTTTTAGAAAAAAGGAATGTGTGCCAGACTGAAGGCGTCATCTTTAACCTGCAGGCTACACTTGGCTGCTTAAACCATCCAGCAGTTTTCTTCTCTTCAAGTCAGCATGGTTTCCATGGGAATGCAGCCAGTTTCACGAGGGCCCCAGGCAGCCATTCAGTGATGCTTCCAATTTCAATCTCCATCCAATGGTTGCTAAATAGAACCGCATTCAGTTCTCAAAATGAGAACAACAAACAACAAAACAACAACAAAAGTTGTTTATAACCTCAAGATGACAAAGAATAATGGGGAAGGGGCAGTTAAAGATATTCAGTGAGGACGTGTGAAGACATGGGTTCCTGCTGGGTGGATACAAATAAGTCCTCCCAGTCAAACAGGACGCTGGCTCGGTGTCACAGCTGACACGTGACTAATTTTAGCCAGTTATTTGACCTTGGATGCCCAGCCATCCTCATAACTAGCAGCAACCCCTCCTTTAATACCGCCCTCACCACACATGCTGTGCTCCTGCAGGAAGTACATGTAAGTTTTGAGTCTGTCTGTGTAACACTGGTGCAGAGGCCAGTACTAGTTAGACTTGGTCTCTAAATGTTGTTTATCATTGAATATTATCACACTTTATGCCAGAAGCCATATTCAATACTTTATTAACCCTTTGAAACCTGGAGCAACATCACTTCTTTTCTTGTGCTGCCTTTCACAAGTATTTAAATCTCTGAACTGTAAACAAATTGGTGTGATGTCTTGCAAAACATGGGGGAAAAGGCAATGAGCAACTTGGTAAGAAATGCTCCACAAATTGCAAAAAATAAAAAATAAAACTAGTAGATTTATAGTAGATGTATGCTGTGTTATGCTAGGGTTTTTAATGCCAGGGAAAATTTTCTAGAGAAAAATAAAGACAAAAGCTAGGGAAAAATCATATTCTAATTATCATATTTGCATATTTTAAATTATGTAACATATTTTTTTCATATTTTAACCACGTCTTTCAAGTGTTGTATGCCTTGTTTCTTTATTATTATTTATTTATTTATTTTGGGTTATTTTGTTTGTTTTTGTTTGTTTTACTAATTTTCAGATATATTTCTTGTGATTGTTTTTTTTTTCTTAAATTTTGGGGCATTTATTCTTGTTTTGTCTTGAAAGAAATCTAGCCAACTTACTCAGGTTATCTTACATTGAGGGGTCAAAAACACTGACAAAGTTGCATTACTTTTAATAAGATGATACTGTGATTACAAATTTGTTTTATAGAAAACCATTTTTAAATGCCATTCAGAGAAAATAAGTGCCCCGCAGAAGTTAGTAATGCCTTGCAATGATTTCCTGTTATGAAGAAATAGCCCACAGAGAGGAAATAAATATCTCAATAGCTGGATTATGTTTCGATTAACACTATCATAACTCCATTTAGCTGGACTAACGGGTAGCTGGGGCTTTTGTTGACCTGACAGTGGCCACATGGAAATGAAAAATGTGACCAAGTGAAATGAGATTAAAGTTCGGTCTCAGTGTTATGGTATTTTGTCCTAAGTGTCTTTTAGTTTGCAGTGCTGGGCTGACATGGCACGGGCTACATACAACTCTTTGTTTAAAAGTGGTGGGGGGACAACAACAAACCAACACGTTCAAAGCAGATATGAGAAATGAATGCAGCCCCGTTTCCGTCGAAGGGCAGCGGGGTAAATATCATTTCCATATGGTCTCCCACAGCTCACAGCTAACGTGTTGCTAGCTAGATATATGCTAGGTGGGTTATAGTAGCCTCCCAAACTTACTAAACAGACTGCACCCTGTCAGAGAGGCGTCTCGTGACACACAAACACACAAAGTTATATCAACAAAGTTAACTCCTGCATAACCTCTCTGCGAGCGAACCATTTACTAACACGTCACCGACGGTTGTTTATAATGAGAGCGTCATGTCTTACCTTAAAAGAATCACTACTGTCCTGCTTTCTTGAAACCGTTTCTACACGTTACGGTAGTCCGTGTTGCGCTGTTGCAATCTCCCCACTCCGACAGACAGACCCCCTTCCCCGGGTCTCTTCCTAGCTGTGTCTCGGTGGCTCGTGCGGACGGTACCACGCAATCTCGCGGACAACTTAGTGATTGAGAAGAAACACTTCAAAGTGTGAGAACTCGGCACAGTAAAGAGTGGCGAGGCTTTGACAAGTGTTTGTTGAAAAGTAGGTCAAACGTCACAGCTCCCTCTCTCTCAACTCAGCCCCCTGCATGTGGGATGGGGCCATTGTTTGATGATATTTGATCTGAGTATATTTACACACGTGACAGACAGTAAAGAAAAGAATCGGGGAGGTAGGCCTCCAAGTATATGAGTGTGATCTAATGGGAGATTTGTATCAACCATGAAGAAAGAACTATTTATTGAAATGAGAGCCGTAAATTGTAGTCCGAGCTCATACGTTTTATGGTTTTTAAGCTGGGTTTTCATTGAATCATTTATATATGGATATATTTTGTATGGGCTATGGTGGCCTTGAGAGTCAAAACACTTCAACATTTCTCAAAACACTACAGCATTTCCCTAAATAAAAAGTTTCAGAAAACAAATTACATTTTCCACAACACCGCAGTATTTCCCAAAACACCACAACTTTTCAGACATCAAAATATAAGACTCAAACCAGAAAAGGAAGGTACTATTTGACAATGATTTCTTGTCGCTGATTGGCTGCACTGTCTGTCAGTCTGTGACAAATGGAACCGTCTACTGCTGTGTAGTTTAATCTATATCATGAGGTAGTATTTGATTTATAAATTGTAATTCTTCAAAGTAAGCGGTAGCTGAAGTTATCCGATAAATGTAGTGGAACAAAAGTGCAATACCTGCCTCCAAAGTCTTGTGGAGTAAAAGCATAAAGTAATATAAAATGGAAGTAATATAAAACTCAAGTCAAGTACAGTTACCTCAAAATTGTACTTAAGTGCAGTGCTCGAGTAATTGTACTTAGTGGCTTTTCACCTCTGTGTATGGGTCAACTGTATGGTGATGCCATAGTTATAGTTATCGTGACAAATCATCATCGGCAGGCCTGTCCCATGTTTGTTTGTTAAAACCTAACAACCAATGTTCAGTTCAATTAAGTTTTATTTATAAAGGCAAATATCACAAATCACAGTTTTCCCTTGAGGCATACAACACCCCTTTGTCCCTGGACCATCACAGCCCATAAGAATAAAATTGTCATATTAGTCAGCCAGAAAACCTCATGTAAACTGTACATATGTTTCAGTATTGTGCACACATATTATTGTAGACTATGGGTAAAGTAAATAAAATTGAAGTCAAACGAGAAATTAAAATACTTGCCCTCTAAAGGTTGAAACCTGCTATTGCAATTGAATTTTGATATTGGCTGATCCTGGAAACAGGAGCCTGCTTTCATCACCAACAGAGCCCCCTGTCACTGCCCCATCACCGGCCTCTCACTAACCGAATACTTTGCGTGGGTGCAGGGAGGTGCTGTGGATCAAGAGGTGGCACAGTTGGGTGACTGGGCGTGCCATAGCCCCCCTCCAAGCCCTTCCCATTTCTGAGACTTTTATCACATTCCAGGGAGGAGGCACTCAAGCCAGAAATGGGAGGTTTAGTTACTCTTTTATCTGGTGGAAAGTCACTAAAAGGAAATTAATGTTTGAAACAAAAGGATATGGTGGTTCTGGTGCTATAGATCTTGTTGGCAGATTAAAAATGGCCTAAACATATCTGCTGCCATTAACAGAAATACCCTCTTGGATAATCTTTCAGTGTGTGAAAAGCACAGGTCGAGCCAGGCATGGCCTTCATTCTAAATTATTGCATGGAGGTTTTACTGCAGAACACATTTACAAGCAGACAATAGCAAAATAATGTAGCCTACAATAGGCTATACAAATGATTTAAAAAACGAGAGGTTAATTTATTAGAAGTTTTGAACTTATATAGGCACAGACGTTATTTATGATCTAAAAAATAAGAATCTCTGAGAGAGGATGTAAGTTTGCCAATATCAGAGAGAAGACTTCCTGTTAGAGCTGTTGTGTCTTGGAGCTGCTGTGTAAGGACAAAAAAAATGTCAAGTGAGTCAATGTAATGAGAATGAGACAAAGCAACGTCTTCTCACGGAGTCAGGGAGTCTGGGAGAAGTTGAGCAAGCCTTGTCTGTAATTGTTTTAGGCTAGATAAATTGTCATTTAAACACACTGAGCTATTATGAAAAATGATTGCCCATTTGTTATGTGTTTACACTGATGGAAAGCAAAACGCACTGTTTCACCAATTGTATTCAACAGTACAATGTACAAATCACTTTAGATATAAAACAAGAAAACAACAATGATAACAGCAATTGCAATTAGAGTTATGACGTTCAAAAGCGGAGATTTTATATCAATACATAAGTAATGACATATTATTGACTCTGTGCAGTCCATGGAGGTTTGTAGCCTACTCGGCACTGGTTTGCGCCTTATTTGTCTCAATATGTAATTGCGATCTCACTGTGGAATTTCAACAAAGATCTTTAAAAGCGGTAAAGTAAATAACGGCATACAGAAGAACCACGCGACCCAGCCGTCGTCTACAGCATGTATTGTGGAAGCTGCAGTTTCTAACAGCTCACTGCCTGTATTACAGACTTACACGTCTTCTACAATCTAACTACAAGTCCCAGAGTTCAGCGCGAGGCGGAGCGTGATGTACGCGTGAACACAGACCATGGCGCTGTGTATCTCTGTGTGACAGCTTAGCGTCGGAAAGAAAGCTCCCGACAGACGCGTCTGCGCACTGAAATACGCTGCCGACACCGACAGCGGGCTGACATCAAGGATGGGGTCCCGAATCAAGTAAGACCATTTGTCCGGCGCCGTAGCAGAACTTGTTGGCAGCCTGCTGCTGTGTTAGCTCTGTTCCTGTGAGTCATCGGGGAACATAGAGCTCAGTGAAGGCCCTGACTTGTTGCGACACAGGCTAAAAACAGTGGCGGTGGGCTCCTCCACGCACTGAGCCCCAAACAGCGCCTTTCAACTGTTACTCGGGGTTTTTATTCAACAAGATCATACATGTCAGTGAAAAGCTCTGTATATACAGATGTGTAGCAGTGGTTTGATGTGATGTTTGTGCATGTGACGTTACAGACATGTCAACACGGTAACTAGGTCACATTTTCTTCTTATACCGGATGCTAGATTGAGGGACTACAGGAATTCTAGCCTGATGTCACTGCTCGGACATTATGCTAATATTGTAGGGCTGTGACCAGTCTGCCGTTAGCTTTGTGTAAACTGGGACATTCAGTCCACTGTCTCTGAAGGTGTTATGCTGGATAAGCTACTGAGTTTTAGCTGTGGGGAGATGATTGTCACATCTGTACCGTTACATTATCACTGAGAGCTCTGAGGCTTCTTGGTCCAGCAGCAAAGGCACAGTAACACGAGACGAGTTGAAGACATTTGGACACACTGCAGCCTGCAGACGTGTTGTCAGTCCAGCGTGTGTGCAGGCTGATGTGACAGGGTCCCAGCCTTGTGTGGGACATGTTGATCATTAACAAGTGTCAGCATCTTATTCTATTTTATTGCATTAACCCTTTGAGACTTGATTTCTTTTAAAAACACGTGAAGAAGCAATTAAATGAGAAATTAATAAAAAGTATAAGAAAACTACCTGAAATTTAGTAATAAAACAGACACAAGAAAGAAAGAAAGACTTTTGAAAAAGTGCTTAAAAATTATAATAATTTTGTAACATAATTTAAATATGTAATTATAAATGTACTTTTTCCTAGACATTTCCCCCTAGCTTTTTTTAAACCTATTTTTCTAAATCTACTAATTTCTTGCATTTGTTCAACATTTCATACCAAATTTCCCATTGACTTTTCCCCATGTTTTTGAAAGAAATCAGGCCACCTTGCACAGGGCCCAAAGGGTTAAATACTTGTGTATTGAGTATCTGAAAGCAGCATAAGAAAAGTGATGTCTCTCCAGGTTTCAAAGGGTTAATCTGAGATGGCTTCAAATGAAATGTCTCGTTGTATGCAGCTGGCCTATGGTGACGATTTCTTCAGTCAGCTGCAGCCCTGAAGAGGATGACACAATGGCTGCCATTGAGACAGAGGTCATGTCTTCTGTATTGTGTCTAGGAATTTAGGGATTGTAACAGCCCCAGAGGCAATACTCTGTCATAATACACACAGGGAAGCTTGAAGGCTAATTCTGGTATTGTTAGACTAAACATGTTTAAATTTCAGAGTTTTGGGACTAAATATTTCTCAATCACTATGTAATGGAACCCCCTATTATTTTATTAAAAACAGCCTGGCCCATAGCAGTGTTCCTCTGAGAGCAGCAGCCTCCTCTGTTCCTCCACCTTGTATCTGACAGCAGTCAGTCTGTGCAGACAGTTTAGCAGAGGTGTGGTGCTGATGTACCTACCGCTGTCAGCGGTAGGTACATCAGCAATGGGAAATTTGGTATCACATACAGCATTTTGTAGCTTATGTTTGAGACAGATTGGGTTGATGGTTGTTGACAAAGACCTCAGTCACTTTTGGTTCTGATTTTAGTTCACTGACTGTGTGCAAAGTCTCATCAGGAAGTGTTACTGATAGACTTAAGTGGCCTTGCTTCACTTAAACACCCCTCCAAGTTATCTGAATGACATATTTGTTTCCTTAAAGTTGAATTATTATAATTATTATATTATTATAATTATTATAAGTTGAGTTTTCCTAAAGTTGAATTATTGTGTTAGTCCAACTAAAGCTGTGCTGGTGCTGTGATCCTGCCTTTGGTCGCACTTGTGCTCTGGCTGCACTGATACTGTACCCCCAGCTCTCCCTGACTGTGGCCTTGGTTTTGCCACTGCTGTGGTCCTGCCTTAAGCTACGCCTGTGTTGTGGGTCGTGGTTGCTCCGATGCCATAATCGTGCTCGACGCAACCCTCTACTGCCTTTTAACATGAGCAACACCCACAATATTATCATGGACTGCATTTAGTAATTTCACACCTATCGTTAATGTAATATGACATGCATCCGTGGTTTTCGGGAGTTTTTCCTGAGGTGATGTGAGGGTTTAAGGGCAGAGGGATGTCGTACGCTGTAAAGCCATCTGAGGCAAACCGTGTTTTGTGAAAATGGGCTTTATAAATGAAATTGACTTGACTTGACTTAAAATGGGGCATGTAAACATGTTAGTTTGACTGAATTCGTATTAAGGTAAATTTCTCAAAGATGCACATAACACACCTAGAAAATGTGGTTGGGGGTCGATTTACTCTTTCATGTATGCAGCTCAAGTGGGCCTGAACTGGCCTTGGCGTTCTTTGCATGCTCCATAGTTCCTGCGCTGGGCTTTTACCCTCAAATCCAATGGCACAAATTTGTAAAAGAAAGCCTAGAAAAACAAAGAAGGGAAGAAAACAAAACAAGATGACAAAATCAACATGGAGAGTGCTAGAAGAACCACGCATGTTGAAAAAAAGGAAAGGGTAGAGCATGTACAAAATGTACAGTGCAGAAAAGTTATCCATATTTTCACCGTTTGACATGTCAAGTCAAGTAACCGGGTGGGGTGGGGGGGTGTCTCAGGAAGAGCAGCAGAGGATGATGATGACGGACGGACATGCAATAGATGTCGTAAATAACAAATGAAATACAATCTTGGCAAAAAGGAAAGAGAAAGAGAGAGGGGGAGTGGAAACAGACGCATGTCATATTACAATAACGATAGGTTTGAAATTAAATGCACTCTATGATGATATTGTGGGTGTTGATAAGAGTCTCATGCGTATATTGATAGGGAGGTGTCCAAAGGCATGATCATGGCATCGGCGCAACCAGGACCAAGACCACAATCAGGACAAGCAGGGGGTACAGTATCAGTGCAGCTACAGAATGAGCACAACCAAAGGCAGGGTCACAGTGCCCGCACAGCTATCACCACAAACAGGCACAGCCAAGGTTGCGGCCAGGATCCGGGAAAACTAGGAAACAAGGGAGCAGGAATGCTCCTGAGAGGCAACGGGATTAGCGTAGTGCTGTTCAACAGACCCACGCTCCGTAATCGCAAGCCCCAGGTAGTGACAGTCCCACATGGCTATCACAGATGCAAAGCTAAGCTAGACTACTGAGGCTAAGCTAAGTTAACAAATGGCTATCACAGATACAAGGCTAAGCAAAGCAGTAAGTGTAATGCAGTAAACAGACGTGCTGGATTTTCAGATGGCGGGAGTAAGAGAAAGAAAAGGAGCTCAGCGTATCAAAGAAATTCCCCTGGCAGATTAAACCTATGTCAGCCTAACTATGGGCTGGTCCAGGCAGCCTGAGCCAGCCCTAATTATAAACTTCATCAAAGAGGAAGGTCTTAAGTCTACCCTTAAAAGTGGAAACGGTGTCTGCCTCCCTGACCGAAACTGGAAGATGGTTCCATAGGAGAGGAGCGTGGTAGCTGAAGGCTCTGGTTCCTATGGAATGGATGGAGCCTGACCTAAATGGTCCTATCTGAGCTTTGTAAGTAAGGAGGAGGATTTTAAATTAAATCCTGGATTTCACAGGGAGCCAGTGCAACGAAGCTAAAACAGGAGAAATTTTTCTTTTTTTTCTTTTCTTGGTTCCTGTTAGAACACGTGCAGCAGCGTTCTGCACCAGCTGGAGAGACCCTAAGAAATTTGTTGGGGCAACCAAATAATAGGGAGTTACACTAATCCAGCCTAGAAGTGACAAATGCATGTACTATTTTTTCAGCATTTTTTTGGGGACAGGATATGTCTAATTTTTGAGACGTTGCGCAAGTGAAAGAAAGCTGTCCTTGAAGTTTGTTTTATATGGGAGGAAAAGATAAATCTTGATCAAATAAAACTTTGAGGTTCCTTACAGTTGTGCTAGAGGCCAAGGTGATGCCATCTAGAGAAATTACATTGTTAGCAAGGGAGTTTCTGAGGTGTTTAGGGCCAAGAACAATAACTTCAGTTTTGTCTGAATTCAGCATCAAGAAATTACAGCTCATCCAGGCTTTTACATCCTTAAGACATGTTTGAAGTCTAGATAGCTGATCAGTTTCATCTGGTTTCATAGATAGATATATTTGTGTATCGTCAGCATAACAATAGAAAATTTATAGTGTTTTCTAATAATGTTGCCCAGAGGAAGCATATATAAAGTAAAAAGGATTGGTCCAAGCACAGAACCTTGTGGCACTCCGAAGCAGACCTTAGTATGCGCAGAGGATTGATCATTGATGTGAACAAATTGGGAATGATCTGATAAGTATGACTTAAACCAGGCTAGTGACGTTCCTTTAAGGCCAATTAAGTTTTCCAGTCTGTGCAGTAAGATTTGATGGTCAATGGTGTCAAAAGCAGCACTGAGATCTAATAGGATTAAAACAGTCGTTATTAATTTTTGCTAGTGCTGTCTCTGTACTATGATGAACTCTGAAGCCTGACTGAAAGTCCTTGAATAAACTAATGTCTTGGAGAAAGTCACAGAGTTGATAAGCAACCACTCTCTCAAGGATTTTAGAAATAAAGGGGAGATTAGATATCGGTCTATAGTTAGCTAAAATCTCAGGATCGAGAATGGGCTTCTTTAGAAGGGGTTTAATGACAGCTACTTTAAAGGACTGTGGTACATAGCCCGTTAATAAAGACACACTGATTATATCTAATAAAGAATTGTCTAATAAGAGTAAAGCTTCCTTAAGTAGCCTAGGTGGGATGGGGTCTAGAAGGCATGCTGATGGCTTAGATGCAGAAATCAAAGTAGAGAGTCGGCGAAGGTCAATGGGGGAAAAACTGTCCAAATAAATTTCAGGCCTTGCTGCCATATCCAAACTACCTGTGTCCAGGGTCAGGTCAGGTAAGGGCAAGAGTTGATGGATTCTATCTCGAATAGTTATAATTTTGTCATTAAAGAAACTCATAAAGTCATCACTGCTTAGGGCTGAAGGAATACAAGGCTCTATGGAGCTGTGACTCTGAGTCAGCCTGGCTACAGTGTTGAATAGAAACCTGGGATTGTTTTTAACTTGATATAAGCTCAGAGAATTCAGATAGAAATTCAGAATATGGGCTGACGGTGGGGTACACTATAACAAATAGAATTTGCTGGAGAGTTTTTCAGGATGGGTGAGAAAGACGAAGGAAAAGGCTTTCAAATGAACTATAGTTTAGCTTAGCTTTAGGGTGAATTGCTAAGCTTGAATCAAAAATAGCAGCGACTCCCCCTCCTCGGCCAGTGTCGCGCGCAACATGACTATTTATATGACCAGGAGGAGTAGATTCATTCAGGCTAACATACTCATCAGGACAAAGCCAGGTCTCTGTGAGGCAGAATAAATCAATATGGTTATCCAATATTAAATCAGTGACTAAAAGAGCTTTGGTTGATAGGGATCTAACGTTCAATAGTTCACATTTAATTCTCCTGTTATGATGCTGTTTGACAAGAGATGTATTCATTTTTATGAGATTTTCTTGTACAACTACTCTTTTGTTCATTTTAGATGTAAACAAATGAAGTGGTTGGGGGACAGATACCGTTTTTATAACATTTACCAGATGGGTGTGTGACTGTGCTAGAAGCTCAGAGAAGCATGTAAGACTCTGCACTCTGGTCCCAAATCTGGGATGTCATGGCTTTGGGCCTCTAATAAACTTGGCCAGGTTCCTAGATAGGAGAGCAGCTACTTCCAAAGTGGAATGGATACCATCCCTCCAGATAAGACCAGGTTTACCCCAAAAGGAGTGTCAGTTATTAACGAAGCCTACATCATTTGCTGGACACCACCTCGACAACCAGCAGTTGAGTGATAACATGCAGCTAAACATGTCATCACTGGTCACATTGGGGAGGGGTCCGAAGAAGATTATGGTGTCCGACATCGTCTTTGCGTACTCACACACCGACTGTGTTTTAGTTTTAGTGACCTCTGATTGGCGTAACCGGGTGTCATTGCCGCCGACATGAATAGCAATCTTACTGTATTTATGCTTAGCCTTAGTCAGCAGCTTTAAATTTGACTCGCCCACTCTGGCCCCAGGGATGCGTTTGACTATGGCCGCTGGTGTCACTAACTTCATGTTTCGCAAAACAGAGCTACCATTGACCAGGGTTGTGTCTTCAGCAGGTGTGTCGCTGAGCGGGGAGTACTTATTTGAAACGTGAAGCGGGGGTGGGAGGTGTACCGTGGGCTTTGGCTTACTATGCTTCGCTCAGACAGTCACCCAGCCTCCCTGCTGCACGAGGGTGCCGGGGGACGGCTAGCAGAGGTTATGCTATGTCGGTCCACACCAGCTACAGGGGGCTTGCTCATTATCGCAGCTAAAAAGGGCTTTTCCATGGTGCGGAGCCGCGCTTCCAGATCGCTAAGCCTCGCCTCCAGCACAGCAAATAAACTACACTTGTTACAAGTACCACTATCACTGAAGGAGGCAGAGGAGTAACTAAACATCTGACACACTGAGCAGGAGAGAGCAGCAGAAGAGGGAGAAGAGCAGGGAGAAGCCATCGCTAACCAGAGCTAATAATTAAGTAGCTAACGAGCTAACAGTGAGTGAGCGGCTGTGTGATTAAACAGAATACAAAAACCGCTGAGAGGAGAAGACAGCTGTGAGTGTTTGTGTAAAACTTATGTGAGTTTTCAGTCACAGACAAGTAAAAAGCAGCCGAAGTAAGGAGCAAGTTAGGTGATTAGCTGGGAATCGCTTGTAGCAGTAGCACAGAAACGCTACTTTACTAGAGGTACAGACAAAAATGCACCAGAAGTGAGGTATCACGCTTACCCGCATTACGTCAGCACGTCAGGGAAGAAGAATATCCATACCACTTTGCAAGGGTTCAACAGCACAGGTCACACACACTCTTTCTCTCTGCAACCTGTTTGCCGCTTGCTAACTTGTTGGGTATAGTATGTGGCGTAAAAGGTCAACCAGAGGAATGTCCAATAGCACCTAGCTGAAAGGAGGCATACTTTACATACTTACTTCCATCAAAAAATGGATTCTCCCCCAGTGCACACACACACACGCACACAATGTTTGGCTCAGTTATCCACCCGATGAGTCACAAACTGCTGTGTTCACGCATCTGCAAAAACCTCAGAATTTAGACAGGAGACACAAACTGATATAAAGGGACATACAGGCAAATGAAAGTTTGTTTGTATGGAAGATCAAAGTCACTTGCTTAGTACAGCTTCTGTTGCTTGTTAGTGTAAGTCTTAAATAAAGTCCAAAAATTAACTATTAACTTTATTAACTATTCTTTGAAATGGATGGCTACAGTATATTATGTATGTGCTTATTTTCATCATTTTGTCCATAAAATGCACAGAGCACAGTAATAAGTTTCCTCCTCTGTTCCAGGGAGAGCCCAGAGTCCACATTTGAGGTGTACCTAGAGGTAGCCCATCCAGGCACACACAGCTCTGGTAAGTATCTAAAGACCAAAGGAACAGCTTATCCTGTACTGCCAATCTTTCCTTTCTACTGATCCTGAGCAGTAATTACAGCCAGCCATCAAGGCTCCATGTATGAGACCATGTTGCATTTCAACTTTCAAACTTGGGGTAGCAGAAAAGGAAATGTGACAACAATGCCAGTTTACATTAGACATGAGTGACTAAAGTGTATTTTCTGAAGTTTCTACGTCCAGTTTGTCTCACCTGCTTCAGCACATTTTCTGAAGCTCTGTTATCACTAACAAAACAGAAAGAGCAAACAGCACATCATTTTATACTGAGCAGCACAACACTGAAATTCTCCTGCTTTGAGTGAAATTCTCCTGCTTTGAGTGTTTGAAACCCGTGTTTCAAAACACAATCAACAACAAACTCGTCACTACCACCAAAAAGATGTGTCCCTTTTGTCACTGTTAGGGATCGTTCAGATTTTTAAAGTGGGGTTGTATGGGGCAATTATCCATAGTCAGTGTACAACACACAGTAGATGTCAGTCAGCATACCCCCAGTTTGGAGCTGGCTGGAGTCTGACACAGTAGCTAAGCAACATACAGTAGTGGAGGGTCAGCGTCTAAACATATATTAGCCACCTAAAAAAGTTCCACATAAAAAAATCAATATCAGTTGTATATTGAGAGTATTTTCACTGCTCTACCTTTCCATCAGACAGCCTGTTCCGACTCCACTGACAAAAACAGTCATTTAAGCTCACTAAACACATGTGCTGCTGGTCTACTGCTGCCACAGTCTGTTAGTTACTTTGTGTTATTGTGTGACTTTGAGGAACTGTGATTTGTAAGATTGGGCTTTGTAAATATAATTGTATTGAATTATTTCCTCCTTTGTTGTGTTATAGCCTATTGACAAAGTTAATACTGCACAAAGTGCGGTCGTGAAAGACATGGATAAAACATTTTCTGTCTGTGTTAATAAGAATACATCGTTCCTCATAATTATATTGTATCTGTATTCCACATACTTTGGCTGTTAGTTGTTAAACTTGATCCACACATTTGGTCCTGTTCACTTCTCCAAAGTAATGTCATGTCCATTCATTTCTAACAGGGCCAGAGGTGCGAAGGCAGTTCCCTGAAGACTACACAGACCAGGTTTGAAAGACATAATATATTTTACTTGTTTTTGTTTTTTTGTTGTTCATTGGTTTCTTTTTCACCAGTAGTTTTTTTTCTTATCCATATGTCAAACACAGGTTTAAGTTTTTCAAAAGCATGCGCCACTGTTTTGCACTGTATTTATTAATGTCATAGATGGGAAAGTTGGACAACCTGTGATGCCATTTTTCTTTGGTAATGTCCATGTGTGCTTTGCTCTTAATCTCCCTCAGTCACAGATCAATTCCTCCACATTACATTATTAAATTTTTTCACTTTAATACCATGGACCATTACAAGTACATATTGATAACATATGCAACGACCTGTCATCTGGGTCCCACAGGAAACTCTTCAGACTGTGCCCAAGTTCTGCTTTCCCTTCAGCATGGACAGGTATACATGCACAGACACGCGCACACACACATGCACACATATATGCACGCACTCACAGACAGACAGACAGACACACACACACACACACACACATGCACACATATATGCACGCACACACAGACACATAAACACACACACACACAATAGTTTTGACATACAGTGCATTCTTGAGTATATATTACAACCCCCGAAAACAGTGGGAAGCAATGATTTGTGAATCTTTTTTGACCTACAGCGCGTGTAAAAAATTGAGAGAGCACTAAAGATTTTTCTTAGGTCAGCATCTCTACATGTATGGCAGCCATTCCATTCCAACACAAACACACCTCCTTTATATGTCTTACTGAGGTTCTAAATTAGGTGACCCACCTGAACCGTATTTTTACAAGGTAAAGTATAAAAGCAACTGCTGTGGTCATCACTATCCTCTTGTAAAAGGACCAGCTGGATTGCAAAAGCAGTGCCAGCAGTACCTCAGGATAATATGAATAAAAAATAACCATTGACCATACCAGTACCATACAATACCAGTCAAATGAAAAGGAATGTCGTGAAAAGTTAGGGAAAAAAGCCATTAATTCAGGAGAACAACGAAGAGTCAGGCTGAAGTTAAAAAAAGACCACAAGGACTGGACCGTATAGAGGACTGGATTAATCTTTTCTGATAAGCCAAACCTTCAGTTTTGACCGCTATGTGGAAGTCATAGGGTTAGACAGAGACCTGGAGAGGCTTAAGACCATAGTGTCTTGCACCGAAATTTGCCGGAGGACTGGTGATGATCTGAGGATGCTTTAGAATGGGCAAAATTTGTCTTTGTGAGCAACGCATGAATCTATTCACCAACAAGGTTTTTCTTAATTTTGTGCCAGTCACCCCGCAGTAATGTGAAAGACCGATGGAGAGCATGCCGTAACGCATGAAAGCTTTCACCAAATATTGATTAATGAACTCTTCCAAACTTAAAACATTATTTTTGTGTTGTTTTGTAAATGAATATGAACTTGTTTTCTTTGTTTTATTCAGGGTCTGAAAACACTGCCTCATAAATGGTAAATGGACTGTACTTGTGTGTTTTTCTAGTCTTTTTCACCACTCAAAACACTTTCACACTACATGTCACATTCACCCATTCACACACACATTCACACTGATAGCTGAGGCTACCGTTTATTGTGCCACCTGCTACTCAATAACCATTCAAACACACGCGCACCCCGACATATCTTGCCCAAGGATACTGCGACATGCTGCCTGGAGGACCCGGGATCAAATTGCTGACCTTCCAATTATAGGACGACCCACTCTACCTCTGAGCCACAGGCACCCCTCATTTGAGTTATTTTGACCAGTTGTTATTTTCTGCAAATAAATGCACTAAATGACAAGATTTTTATTTAGAATTTGGGAAAATGTTGTCAGTAGTTTATAGAATAAAACAAAAATGTTCTCCATAGCTGTATTTTTTGCTGTACAATGCGTAATACAGTCCCAGTGGGAGACAGGTCTGGACTGCAGCAGGTCAGTCTAATAGCTGCACTCTTTCACTACAAAGCCATGTTGTTGGAACACATCTTGAATGACGTTTGAGCTGGTAACAATCTGGATGGTCATTTCCCTCTTTAGCCCAGAGGACATGACGTACATGATTTCCAACAACAATTTGAAATGTGGACTTGTCAGACCACAGTACACTTTTCCACTTAGTGTCAGTCCATCTCAGATGAACTCAGGTCCAGAGAAGTTCGCCCATGTTTGTGGATGTTGTTAATAACTGGCTTTCAATTTGCATTATAGAGTCTGAACTTGCATTTGTAGATGCAGTGATGAACTGTGTTTACTAACAATGGTGTTCCAAAGTGTTCCTGAGCCCATGTAGTAATAACCTTTATACAATGGGGCGGCTGTGGCTCAGAGGTATAGTGGGTCGTCCTCTAATTGGAAGGTCAGCAGTTCGATCTCCGGCTCCTCCGGGCAACCTGTCGAAGTATCCTTGGGCAAGATACTGAACACAAATTGCTACCGATGCTGCATCATCGGAGTGCGCATGCGTATTAACGGTTACTACCTAGTAGGTAGCCTCGGACCCAAATCTGTGTGTGAATGGGTGAATGTAACATGGCCTGTGAAAGCGCTTTGAGTGGTAAAAAAGACTAGAAAAAGTGCTGTACAATTACAATCCATTTACAATCACATCAGTTTTTAATGCAGTGCATCCTGAAGGGTCAAAGGTCACAGTTATTCAATTTTGGTTTTCAGCCTTGCTCCTTATGTGCAGAGATTTTTTTCTGATTTTTGGAAGCTTTTGATGATATTTTGGATAGTAGATGGTAAAATGGTTACATTTTTTGCAGTCATGCTTTTGCTGGACTGTTTGCTTACGCAGTTTTTTACAAAGTGACCATTCTTGCTTATGAGCATCCGAACCTTTCGAGGGCTCCCCTTAAAGTTGTGATACTTAAATATATTACCAATTAACCTGTTTACTTGTGGAAGGTTTCAAACTTGTGTTTTTCAAATAACAATTTTGCTGGTCTTTTGTTGCCCACTTTTTTTTGGGAATTGGAGTTGTACTTATAGCCAAGGGAATTTTCGAATTTAACACATAATTTATTCTTTCTCACTGTGTCTACTTGCTGCTTCTAAAATATAGCTTATCTGTAAAGATCTATAATAAAAATCAACAGATGAATTTACTTCCATTAGTCCTTACTAATGTTCTAATAGTAGCAACAAGAAGAAGAGATGTGTTCACTGGAAGGTTACATTTTACCACATGCAGAGCCTTTCCTAAGTCCGGCCTTTTTCACTCTGTGCTCCAATAACAGTTAAGCCTGCAGCATGTTGAACTATGCTCTGTCAATACATGTCAGACAATACGCTACATGATGAATTATATATCCATAAATCTGACTAACTAATAAAGTTCAATACTTGACGAGGAATGAGGTGCAGCAAATAATACATAGCATTGCTAGCATTGTAATGTCATTGGTGTTGTGATGATGATTTAAAGAAGTCCCAACGTTTTTTCTGAGGTCTCCTCAAACTTCATTGATGTGAAAAACATGCAGTTTTTCCCCATGGTCTTTCTCTACTGTAGCTGTCCGGCTGATTTACAGTCCTGTAATTGATTCCCCCGCACCACTCTGAGTCCTGATGTCTGTCGGCTCAGCTGCCTGTTCCACCAGTAGAGACTGAAGAGTTTTGGTGCATGCATGCAGTGCACTACATACAATGAGTTTAATAGAAAGAGTAGCACCTGCATTTATTATGGTACTGAAAAACATACCTTTGGTATTCCTAAATACTAAATACTGGTATACCGCCCAAGCCTAATATTTTAATTTTATATTTATATAGGTGTTGGTGAGTTTGTTGCGATGTGTGATGTTGTTGTGGTGTGTGACGTGTGACATTGTGCAATACTGAATTACAATTTATTGATAACACTTTTTTTGTCATGAAAATAATGTGTGGACATTAAGAAAAAGAAAAAAAGGTTTTTAAAGAATCAGTATCTCCCCCTCACTTCTCTCTCTCTCTCTCTCTCTCTCTTTCTCTCTCACTCTCACTCTGCTATCTGAACCTCGCTCCCCCTTGCAGTCTGACAGTGAACCAGGTTGGTCAGAACTTCACCTTTGTGTTGACTGATATTGAGAGCAAACAGAGATTTGGCTTCTGTCGCCTCTCCTCAGGAGCCCACACCTGCTACTGCATCCTCAGGTGGGTATGTGCATTTACACAAGTCACAGTGTGAGGTGGAAATGCTGATAAAAGCTACTAAACCCTTATGCATTAGAGTGGAATAGAGTTATAAGATTTTTTATAATACCAATACTAGATTTTCAGGGCTGATACCGATATTTTAGAGTAAAAAATTCTGATATTGATTTATTGGTCTATATTATTTATGTGATATCATGCAATTATCCTTCATATATGGTTATCCAATACTTGTGACAAAGATATGTAATAGAGGCAGGATATTTTGCAGTTTAAGAATAAACTTTATCATTAAAAACTGGATCAGTGCACTGAAACGCTAAACTTCATTTTAAATTAGCCTAAGCATCTTTTTCTGCATTTTGTTCTGTTAAAAATAATCTGTATCTGTGATTGGCCAATATCAGCTGATAAAATCAGCTGACAGATATATCTGTTGGGTTTCGAATAATAGAGTTAGAATTTTAATAGCCTGACCTTTAGCGCAATCTGCAGTCATTAAAACAGATTAAAATCAATAAAAAAAAACATTTTAAAAATTATTTACAGCACCAACATTCTGTAGTGTCGGGATAGTGTTAGCTGAATATAGCAAAAATGTAGCTATTTACATCGTAAGGATGTTTGATAAAAAGGAAACCAGAAACTCACATGATCTTGGAGAAGGTGGCCCAATGAAACCCATCACCACTCATTTTGCTTCACTGTGTTAAGAGTGAAAATGGACTGGGTGCTACAATTTTATAAATGTCAAATGAAACCATCCTTAAGGTGTGCTGTTTGCCCCAAACTCTGTTACTCTCAGTCTAAAGCTCAGCTTTGTCTGATACTGCACTGCAGAAATTGTATGATGCCACAAGCAGCAACATGCCCGAGCAACCGGATGGAATTTTCATAGTAGCTGGTGATTTTAATCAACTCATCCTTCCACTCCAAAGATGTAGCAGGATCAAGGACAAATTGTAATTTAGTTTTTTAAAATTTGTTTAAAAAATGACTAATAAATCTACCTTCTTCTCAGCTACCTGCCCTGGTTTGAAGTCTTCTACAAGCTGCTTAATATCCTGGCAGACTACACCATCAAAGGCCAGGTGAAACATGACAGGGGACTAATCTTGTTATGGGGACACTACATTATATTAGAGTCTCGACCTCCGTTACAGATTTGTTGAAATTGTCTTTACTAAAAGTGTGGCTAGATGTGAACTTTCATCAGTATTTTGCTCTTTGAGAATTTAAAGATAACTTTCTTGTTAGCCTCAGTTTCCACCCAGATTTGTCTTGTTGGCTTCAGATAATGGAGTAGAAAAACTGGCATCTGAAAAAGACATGAGTTTACATGAAAACAGTACTTTGTTTATCCAGTCAGCTCATTTGACTTTGGAGTTATGTTTTGTGCATGTGACTAGTAGCTTAGTGTAGTTTTGAAATGGCCATTGCATGGATTTTGAACCCTCTGAATGTTTCAGGAAAGTCAATGGCAAGAGTTCCTGGTGTCCCTACATACACTCCCCATTCCTGAGCCGGGTGTCCCTGTTCATCTTGGTGTTGTAAGTCTGACTTCACCACATCACATCCGGCTGAGCTCACATTTAACTGGAAACAAAACAAAAGAAATTTCAGTTAAACTACCAGCACCACAGGATTACTTCACTAACTGTTCCGATGCATCACCATACATATCTACTTTATAGGAAAAATAAGTTGACTGCATATTTTTTACAGCCTCTTGCATTGCTTTGTACAACATTGAAATGGATTCAGACTAGCTCTTAGCCTCTTATGTTGTGTTTTCTCCAGCATTCCTTCTTCACTGTGCCTGACACAAGGGAACTCCCCAGCATACCTGAGAAGGTGAGTGTTGAAAGCAGTGCTGTTTCGGGTCACGTTAATCAGACGTGTTTCCGAGGGACATAATTAGTGAGATGTGTGTGCACGCAGGAGGTAGTAAACAAATGAGAGTACCCATCAACTTATGAGGGCATCAGCACAAGGAGTGATTTTTGTGATTGAGTAAATTGTAAAGAATGGGTCAGGGCTCCGATTTGAAGTGTTTTGCAATATGCTGAGTGTTGTGACATATTGACATTTGGAACATCTTTTTTATCTAATAATATAAAGTTTTCAGTCTGTTAGACACATATCTCTGTTTAAAAGCAGAGCGAAGATTCTAATGATAATTAATGAAGAACAACGGCACAGGTTTGCATATGGATGGTAGGGACATGTCCCTGCCAATATTTTGAGAGGACAGAATTGTCCCTACCAATACTTCAGCAAACTCTTCGTATAATCCTCATTATAACAGTTCTGTGCACAAAAATGCAGGACAGATTGTGTCTTGTAGTGATTTAGTAAAGGGCAAGGGATTTTATTTTTCAATATGGGACAGTCCTGTGTTACGTCAGATAAGAGGCGTTTTCAGTTAGTTTCAGTATTCCACCTCTGATGAGGGGCAGCGCATTGCCACGTAAACTTTGCCTCCTTCAAAGAGATTATTTCTGCAACTGACAGAATCAAGTAGACATATTTTTTTTTCATCATGCATTTTTGGATCACCCTGATCACTAATCACACAGCCGATTGATTGATGGGAGATGACACTTAGCACAGTGCAGTTGGAGAGATAGTGAACAGCAGAGCTTTTCCTCACCGCCGCAAAGTGTTTGAATGAATAAACAGTGAAATGTTCAGAAGTAGAAAATGACTCGTTTAGACTTCCTCAGACTACTTTGTTTTTAGCTTTGTTTTAGTCAGTCTTTGGATGACATTCTTTATGAATACAAGGACGCAGTATTTGCTGTTTGCTTTCATTATTATTACGACGGGCAGATCTAGTGATAAGGGGGCCTGGGGCCCCAAGCACATTGCCTTGCTTTGTTTCACCTATTCTGTAACTTGGAATGTTGGCAGGCTGTTGGCAGCTGTAAAGGAAGTACTTAAGTAAAACTATCAATAGCATAAAGCGAAAGGTAAAGTCAAAGTCCTTTAGTCAGGAGAGGTTTTAGCACAATGTGTTTTAGCAGTATGCCTTTATATTGACTTCAAGTCTGTTCAAGGTGGAGCTTTTAATTCTTGTATGATGCTGGATAGTTTATTAAAAAATAATGCCTCACATTTAAATTGTTAAATTTTCAGAGTAAAAATATGAACATCTCTGTCAGCACATTTCAAGAGATTATTCCCCAAACAAAAGACAAGAGGAGGATGGAAAAGGAAACTATGTCTACATGTGTGTTGACTTAACAGGAAATCCTCTAAATGAGAAAAATTGACCTGGGGGAGACAAAAAAATTTGAAAGCAACACAGAATGCCTATGCCTATGCCTATGCCTATGCCTTTTCAGTCAATATTCAACACATGATTCTTGAGTTAATGATTTTGTGATTTTGTGTGAAATGTCAATACTGTGTACAATATTTGGTGTTGTCATGACTGAATAAACTAAACTAATTACTAATAATTAAATGCCCGAGAGCCTCACTGCATGATATTCTACAACAGCCCATTTTTACATTTTGAATAGTCACCTATCACCTGAATTGTGTGTTTGTCTTTACATTAAAAAAATTTCATCATAAATTGGTGGAAATGGTGTTTATTTGAGGACCCCCTGATCCCCCTGGAGCACAATGTGTCAGTAGAAAAGAGGAAATGGTTACAACAGGCAGCACTGAGAGGCTCAGGAAGAGCTGCTACCCACAGGACACAATGAACTAAAATGATAACCTTTCATGAGACAGCCCTGTTGTCATGTATTTATTATTATTGCACTGTTTTAAATGCACCAATTAAAGGAACTCACAGATTACATTTCACTGATAATGTTTATATGATTTCATGTGCCAAATCGGCTGAATACTACGTTTTATAACTTGAACCAAAGTTGATAGCATTCATACTGATTCATGGTTTACTGGACTTTACCATCACATCTAACTCCTGTTTATCTCTTCTTGTGTTTGACCCTTGCAGAGAAACCTAACAGAGTACTTTGTAGCAGTAGATGTCAATAACATGCTTCATCTGTACGCTAGTATGCTTTATGAACGTCGAATCCTCATCTGCTGTAGCAAACTAAGCACTGTAAGTAGAGTCCACTCTCTGTTCCTTTTCTCTTCTACACCTCTGCTATTTTAGTCTTTTTGAAATTTTTAGGTTAAATGAGTATGTCTTCTAAAATCAGTTGTTTACAAGACTGCATAATTTTCTTTGTTACCTCTAAAAAATGTTTGTGAAATATGTTCATTAAGATGTCATTTGGATACTTTTGAAACAAATGTTTGTATTTGGAGCTGTCTCAGTGTTTGAGGTGTTGTTTTTTTCTGACCTTGAGTGTACAATATGGAAGTAAAACCTGAATTTGAAATTCAATGTAAGTTAATAATAGAAATTAATTTGGGTATGAGTAAACGAATGTCAGACAGTACATTTATCAATATCTGAGACGAACTATCCAAAATAAAATCAGGGATTTTCATAAGAATGTGAAAATTGTTATGACGTTACTTGATGCAGCCCACTTTTCAGTGGATGTAGTCATAGTTAACTCAAAAGTCCTACTTGATAGAAAGATATGATGAGGTCTATTCAAAAATATTTTACAGAATCATTTTATTTCTCAGCACTTTTTAAAAGTAATTTCCTCATTTGTCTTTGTTTTTTCCTTCCTCTCCCTTTTTTAAACTTTCAGGTATTACTATTTTGTACTTTTTTACTAAGTGGGGGCCATTTCTTCTTAAGTTGCTCATTGCTTTCCTCTTATGTTATTAAATAAATAAAGGCAGATTGCAAAGATTTCAAAGGGTTAAAATGTGCACAGAACAAAGCATAAAATTGACAGGTGATATTTGAACACGTTAAAGGGATCCCGGAAACAACACAGCATCATCCAAAGTTCATCCACACAGCTCTGTCCAAAATCTGAAGAAAAATGGCTTCAAAGTGCCACTAGAGATCAGCTATGGCTTCACACTGGTAATGGCCTGATGTGGCTTGCCGATTGTTTTCACATATTCCATTTCTGGTGGAGACAGGAACTTAAAGCGACAGAGTCATTGCCAGAGCACTTCCTTGTTGCTGAAGTACATAAAGATAATATGTGCACCTCAGAGCAAGTAGAACTGCCATTGCTGTTGAAGCAACACCGATGTGCTGTCAGGATTTTTAAGGAAAGAGTGGGAACAGCGATAAGAAAAATGGAATGGATGCAATAATCTAATATTTATATGAAGGGATGGACTTCCAGAGCAGAACCTAGCTGTAAGCCTGCTGATACTCAGTCCTCAGGTTACAGGTGCAGTCACTGGGAGAAGAGCACATTGTTGGCTTATCTTGAGCATCCCTGAAACCAAAACTACAATGTTGAATAGTCTTTATGATATGTTTAGTAAAATCTATTTTTTTCTCTCCATGGAACATGCTGGGCTCCACAGTTTGCTGTCATTTTTTTTTTATAAAAATACTAAAGACTCACACATAGAATCTGAAATAACAACATGCAATCTGAAATATTTAGTTTTCTGTCTATATTATAATATTTCTGACCTACATTTTAAGTGTCAGCTGTCAGTGCACATGTAGAGCAGGTATTTGATATTTGTCTCTGTCCACAGTTAACGGCTTGTGTCCATGGGTCTACAGACATGTTATATCCGATGCACTGGCAACATGTTTACATTCCTGTCCTGCCTCAACACCTGTTAGACTACTGCTGGTAAGTCCACTGCTCTCAGCCGCACTCCAGCCTCTCACTGTTATTTGTAGTTCATGTTTTGCCTGCATGATATGATGATGGTGGTTTTCAAATTGAGATTACAAAGGGATAATGTTCTAACATAAACATTAATACTGACTAAGTAGTTGCCCTGTATTCACCTCAACTTCAGGTGGAGCCAGGCTGTTATCTCTCTTTTTCTTGTTTTGTTCTGACTTTATTTTATCATGCTCCTGTTGTCTGATCTGTCCCTTATCATTTGCTGATAATAGTCACTCAACACTTCCTCTGTGCTTACCTTCTGTTTTGATAAATTAAAAATTATTATTAATAAATTATTATATCTCAAATTATTTTGAGAATTATTAAGCTAATGTTAATGAAATTCGTACACAGATCCTTCACATTAAAAGTGTTTTAGTAGATAAAAGGGTGAGGACCTGCAGCTCTTCAAATCTTGTCCTCATGGGAAGAACCCTTAGGGGGTATTTAAAAAATCTCAAATTAAGTGATCAAAACTGATTTGGTGTTGCCTGCTGAAGGTAGTTGATTACAAGATGTTTTCTGTGGTTTCATATACTAGCCACAGGAGCTCACTATGTAGCGAGAAACTTATATAAACTTGAAAGTCAAGTGTGTAGGATTTGGTGGCATCTACTGGCAGAAATGTTACATAATATACATTACTTTTATCATTAGTGTTAGGACTGTCAAATGATTGATTTTTTAAAATCGCGAGTAATCAGTATTTCAGTGGTTGATCACGATTAATTGCATTTTTTAATCATGTTTTCAGTTCAATGTTTTTTGCATTTTGAAACAGTTATGATGTCATATTGACAAGGTAAAGCAATTCCTACCAGACTGTCTTGATTAGAAATCAAATGACAGCAATAAGTGTATGGCACTACCATACAGTGGGCATATCTGCAAAGGGGCGACTCATGGGTACCCACAGAACCCCTGTGAAGTGGCCATGCTATTTATCCATCGCCAAAATTTAGCTTAAATTTGGAGTAGGGCTGCGCAATTAATCAAGAATTAATCGAAACTGATATTCAGACCCTCTACCCGACGTGTGTTTTAGTTTCATGTTCAGTCAGACTTTGGATGGAATTATTTAGAAACACCAGAACGTGTTGCTCCGTGTCTCATCCAGCCACTCACGCTGGGCTCTCATTATTATTACCAGGGGCAGATGTAGTGATTTGGGGCCCTTTCTCTAATTGTTGGCAGCTACAGAAGAAGTGGGCCTGCTCAAAATGTTTTTTTCCCAAGTAAAACCATTCATAGCACACAGCAGAAGTTCAAATTTAGAGTCCTGCAGTCAAGAGAGGTTGGCCTATTATCAGCAAAATGTATATTAAAAAAAAACAAAATAATTGTTCATTAATTGTAATCCAGATAAAATGTTCACTTAATCATGATATTGATTTTAGGTCAAATAGCCCAGCCCTACTGTATTAGCATTATTTAGACCCCTCTCTGAAAAGCTAGTACCATTGAATTCCTACGGTCTTCTAGTTTCAGGTGACACCAGTATCATAGCTTTAAAACTCAGCCCGATACAGCCTTGTAAAGACAGGAAGTCATACAGCAATTTCAAGAAGAAAAAAAAATATATATATATAATTCTCTTGGTGAACCTGTGGAATCTCTGTTAATGTGAAACACTGGCTGAAGTGTTGAGTTTCAACAGCTTAACTAGTTTTTTAGTTGAACCTCGGTTGAAAACACGACAATCAAACAGTAAGGAAATAAAAGAGAACGTGAGAGCAGCAGAGTGACATTTTACTGATGGATTTGTCTTCAGTCTGAAAGTAAGTTTTTGTGGGTGGCCATCTGACTGTATGGTATATGGTAGTAAAACATTACTGTTGTTGGAGAGACACTCCATGCTCTGCTACAGAGAAATGTTATGAGATTTGTTAAGTCATGATGACTTGTTGTCCAACATCAACTCAATAAGAGATACAAAGAGACAAATTCACACACACCCTCCATACTTCCTTGTGGTTTTAGGTAAACATGTTGAAGGTAATGGATATGCAGCTTTAAGTTGAAAGACTTTGGAAGTGATGATGCATGTATGCAAATTCCATATCAAAGCTAATATATCAGGACTAAATGTTGAAACTGGCTCTGTTTTTCAGTGCCCCAATGCCCTACCTCATCGGAGTACATTCCAGCCTGATGGAGGTAGGTGTCTGTGAGGAACTACCAGTCTTTTCCAGAAAGAAAGAGTCTGATCTCAACTCTGAGCTGATGAACTCTGAGATGAAAAACTCTTGAGTTTTTGGTTCCAGAAAAGCCAATCAACCATCACCCTGCTCACTCTGAAATATTTCCCATTCTCCAATTTCATGGGAATTATGTTCCATCAGTGCGACCAATCACATGATTGATAGAGAGCATTATTTATTGATTCTAATTTTGATTTGATCTAATTTTTATAATTTCATCTGTAATTACACATTATGTTCAATAATCAGTTATCTTCTCATCCAAACTGACAGCTGTGTGCTGTATGATAAAAACAGAAGGACATCCAGAGATTTGTTTCTGAGCTGACACCGACTTGATACTTGGAATATTTGAATGTAGGAACAAAAACAGCACATAACAGCTGTAAGTTCAGATAGTCTTGAGCAGTGTTGGGCTTGTTACTCAAAAAAATCTAATAAGTTACCCATTACTCATTAATCTTTTCAAAAGTAGTTTTATTACTTTACTCCCTGCCAACAGTAATTCATTACACTACTCGTTAAATTACTTTTCTGTTTATACTGAAGAGTTTTTCTCTCGATTGCTGCAAATAGAAAAAAAACTCTCACCCTCACAGGGTGAGCGCTATGTTCAGAATTCTTAAAGGCAACTCAATAAACAGCAAATGAGTGAATGTCCACACAGAATTTAGAATTATAAGTTCGAACCTTTAGTGAATCTTTTCAAACAACAAGCAGTAAGCAGTTACAGATCTCTGGATCAGAAATGCCTCTCCCTAGCCGACAACATCAGCGAGTCAGCCTGCATTCTGACAACCTGTCTTTCCCTGATCCAGTCTTTTATACTATTACAATGAGGAAATGAGAATGAAGGTAGAATCATCTTCTGGTTGGCTCCCCTCGTTATCTGGCCCCCCTTTCGGCATGGCATCATTTTTGGGATTGGCCAACTTCAAGGACAATCCCTTATTAGGACTTGTTTTTCCCATCTAGGTGTCCTGTTGAACAAAATTATAGGCACCACACATCCATTCCCCTTTTGACCCCATGCATCCAACACATCTCCTCCTCCCATCTCCATATCTCAAGCTCTCTTCACGTCATGCTTTCACTCACACCACTGGCACCCCAGGTTTAGATTGACATACAAAACGTTAAACTGTCATCCAGAACTCATGCGTTCACTCACACTGCTGACCCCAAAGGTTAGTTTATCATACAGAGCGTTAAACTGTTAACTAGAATATTGAGTTATTGTGAGACTATATCTTATCTTTTTATGTAAGGAATAAACATGACGATATAAGGAATAAAAAAGAAATAAGGAATGAACATGAACATGAACATTGCATCATATACTTACATACTTCAACAATACCTTACAAAATGTGTAATTGTGCCCTTTTTCCTCAAAATTCAGAGTTGTCATATGCTCCTCTTTTTGAATGTCAGGGTAATTTAATTGGCTGTAAGCGCAGTGAAGGCTACATAGCCTGCAGATGTTTTTGTTTTTACTTAGTGTCTTTTGCCTGTGACCAGTATTTTTCTAAGGATCTGTAGAGAAGGAGACATATTCAGCCACAACCTTCATTATTTTTTGTCTCTAGTAGCCTGCAACTGTCCACTATTCAAATCCAGTTTGGGTCGTGTAGCCATTGTAGGGCCACAGCCATCCCGCATGGCTGAGGAGGGCTCACCTGTGGTAAAGTGTATTTCCTGGAGCTCTGCATCGTTGTGCTGTAGTAGTAACATGAGGTGTTACAGAGCAGATGTCTGAGGACATGTTTTTCACAGTTGAAAGTCTCAGTACGCTGTCTGTCATCTTGTCATCTTTGTTCCCAACACGATTCAAGTAATGGGATCTTTCAGCCGCTGAATCTAAGTGTTTCATTTTTCCAAACTAGCTTGCTGCTTTGTAACGTACATGCGTAGCACGACAAATGATGAAAATGGTTCTGGTTCTGAATAACAGACCAATATCCAACTAGGATTTCCATTCTGACGTCCAGTAAGCATCCACTTGTGAATGTGCTTTGATCTGTACTGAGTCAATGAGGAAATCAAACAGTATGGGTCCTTTCCAACACAATAACCCAACTCCAAGCATCCTCCACTCAGACCCTCTCCTCGTGTCTTAGTCCCTCCCACAGAGGATGCGGGTGGAAGAGTCCAGGAGGAGAGAGGAGGGGAAGCTGTGAATTGGGAACTCCTCAGTCCCACAGTGTCAGTCCGAAGCGATGTCAGAAACAGATGACGTGCTACACAGCTGATCAGCTGTCAGACTGACAAGGAGAGAAGAATCCTTTAAAATATAATTAATATAGGGAACAGAGTTGTAGTTATTGAAACCATTTATTCCCTTACAGTTATAACCCCCCCACCCCAGTGAACTTATTAAAAGTGACAGAAAGTGACAGAGCAGGATTCAGAGTAATTTATTAATAACTATATAAACAACAACAATATTGTGCCACCACCACCTCCTCTCTCTCTCCACCTCCTCCTCTCCTCTCTCTCCTCTGTGTCACACAGCAGCAGCTTCATCATCAGCTATCTCAGCAGGAACATCTTTTCAAGTCCTACATATTTAGATTAATTTCTACAGTCATAATGAAGGTCTAACAGCGTGTTTTAATATCAAGGAAGTGTCTTTGTGTCCACACTGAATAGGTGATATTAAATATACACATATAGAAACCTCTGTAGGATATCAGTCGTGCACATGAGATCATACTGGAGATGTAATCACATGAAAGAGGTGAGAACTTGTTGTCTTCGTGAAGATGTGCTGTGTAGACACACACAGCTTCAGTGTGTGCTGTTCGGGTTCAGGTCATTGATTAATGCATGTTAACGGGTCGGTCGGTGGATTAGTTGTAATAAAGGGCAGCCTGATCCGCGCATCATTTATTGTAACATCAATTTAAAACAACAAAAATAAAAAAGGCCTAAGTGAAATAAGCTGCTGATTTGTGTGATGCCAAAACACTTAAAAATAAAATATATGTGTGGTAGTGTCATCACTAACACACACTCTTACACAGAGAGGCTGTGTGGTGTATAACTGTAAGGGAATAAATGGTTTAAATAACTATAACTCCCTATATCCCTATATGAATTAAATTTGAAAGGATTCTTCTCTCCTTGTCAGTCTAACAGCTGATCAGCTGATCATCACGTCATCCGTTACCAACGTCGCTTCGGACAGACGCTGTGGGACAGAGGATTTCCCAATTCACAGCTTCCCCTCCTCTCTCCTCACGTCTCCTCCTCGACTCCTCCGCCCGCATCCTCTGTGGGAGGGACTAAGACGCAAGGAGAGGAGCCGAGTGGAGGATGCTTTGAGTTTGGTTATTGTGTTGGAAAGCACCCCATGTGTGTCTCTGTCACAGGGAGGAGACAGACACAATCTCAGGGTTTGTCACCATGGTGACTCACTCACTCTCTTTCTGAAACTGAAAACTCAGAGTTTTTATTGAACCTGCTTCATGGAAAACATCCCGGGTTATGACATTTTAAACAAAGAATGGCAGTCAACTTTTTTTTTTACCCTTCCTCACACCCAGCACTGACAAGTGTTAAATTGTTTTATATCCGCCTATCTGACAGGCACAGTGACTTTAGTTGACTGTGTTTCTGTTACATGTAGAAAGTTCGAGGGATGGCTCTGGATGATGTGGTGGTCCTGAATGTGGACACAAACACTCTGGAAACCCCCCATGATGACCTCCAAAGCCTGCCCAATGATGTGGTGAGGAACTACTGTACACTTCTCAGTGTTTTAGATTTTTAAACATGCATGTAAAAATTCACAGATAAAATAGTGTTGTGATGAGTGTGACCTCATGTCCAACAGGTCTCATCTTTGAAGACCCGTTTGAGGAAGGTTTCAACAACGACCGGAGACGGCGTGGCTCGAGCCTTCCTCAGGAGTCAGGCGGCTTTGTTCGGCAGTTACAGAAACGCTCTGCAGTTTGAGCCGGTCAGTGCATACTGCAGACCAAAGACATGAAGGATGCAGGGGACAAACAGATTGATAAGAGTCCAGCACTTTGATTTAGGCAGGGCCATATTGCTGATAAATACTATATTATTTTTTTTTTTTTTTATACTTTCTTGCTATATCTGATGTATAATCTTGATAAACACATTTTTTTTAAATAACATACTTTTAATTTGGCCAAGGACAGACATTTTAGAGACACATGGCTCTTACAGGATGGGATGGGACAGGATGGGACAGGAAGTCATATATATATAATATAATAAATTAGATAAGCCTTGAACAACCACAGCAGATTCATCATCAGATATGAGAATAAAACACTGACAGGGAAAATATAATTCCACAGACCCATTTTGTTTATAAATCAAGCTATGATACTTACATATATTTACAATGGTAAAGTTTGCAGAGACTCTCCACACTGCACGCTGTCTAATGTGCAAAAGAAATACATTATTGCAAAGTTTCAGTAACTAGAGCTTCATCAGCCATGCAGTTTTGTGTCGAAGGAGGCCCTCTTCAGTAGGAATCCTCTCTTAAGTTTGCAACTAACTACATTTTCCATGTGCAATGGGAAGGCATAAATACCAAACATCAATTACTAAGTCACGATCGACAGTAGGTATTATACAAAGAGATAAAGAAGAAAAAAGTAAAAACACACTGAATAATAACAATCATAAACGCACAGCAATGTGTTTACATTAAAAAGGAAGGTTCTTATAAATAAATGCTTCAAGTCCTAGAGGTTCGGCTGCATTCTCAAAAAGATTTACAAATCTTGCAGGTTCATTCAGAGATGAACCTGAAGGGGCATGTTTAGATGAGAAAAAACAGCACCAATACATAAACAAAACCTTCATAAAAAATACAACATGACCTCCAAAATGCCAATGTGCAAAAACTGTGTCAAAGTATTCATAACACTTATTGAATTAGCATCCGTACTATCAAGACTGCATTCTTTAAACCTTGGTGGCCCTTTAATCGTGATGTCCTCCTGATTGCAATACACCTTTGTCCTCTGGGGTCATTCTGACCCCGCCCTGTTTTGACTGTTATTTAAAGCATAATGTATAAATTGTCGATCAATTCTGTGTTACACCTTTAGTCTTCAGTCCAACCCATTACCACACATTTTTCCCTTTGTTTTGGAATTTAGGGCCAATAGACCTTGATTACATAAGTATAAAAAATATATTTTGATAGCAAAAGATTTCATTTGGGGTCAGATTGACCTCAAGGACAACACAAGGGTTAAAAAAAAAATCGCTCGGGCCCCAGAAGGTTACTGTCAATGCAGGTTTCATTTGTGAATGAACCTTACATCTTCATTCATTCATTCATTCATTCATTTATTCATTAGCCATAACCACTTATCCTCTGAAGGGTCACAGGGCTAGAGACTCTCTGGGGGTGCAGTAAATCTTTAGTTTAAAAAAATAATAATAATAAAGAAAACGACTCATAGAATATATTCCAGGAATATTAAATACAAAACAGAACACAGGAAAATATTAAGACGTAATTCATCATTCAGTCAACATTTGAAGAATATTTATCTAGTTACCCTCCTACTGTTAAAATAATTTGTCATGGTCGCCACCCCTGGGTGGTGGGGTGATCTGTTCAGTGCCACAGAGATGTAATGAGGAACTGTCATGGTGAGCATCATTGTTGTTTCTGTGTATTGTGCTTTTGTGCTCACTGATCCTTCGTTTCAGTTTTCTGGCGGTTTAAGCTCATAGAGACAGTGTATCAGACAGATCAGGTGTGTATCGCTGCTGGTGGGAAATATCATATCTGTGTGGGAAAAAATTATGTGTTTTCATGGTGTTATCACACTGTAGGCACTGTTGCCCTAAGGAAGAGGCTGCAGGCATGTCTGTGGTTCTTGACTAGATTTAGTCATGTAGTCAAAATTGGCATGGACCAACCTGTGTCCACATCACCCTTTTCTTCAGCAGAGAAGTGGTAGCAAGGTGACAGGGAGCGCCTCATAAAAAAGCACTCCCAGTGTTTTTTTAAATGATGTGCTGCTCATGTGGCAGGTTTCTATGACAACAATATCTTGACAATAACATTAGATAACACCGACTTAATATTGGGCTTAAAAAGTGAACATTGATAAAGCACAACAGTCACCAACAACATCCAGTGTAGATTCTTCAATAAGTGCTGTATTGACCGAGAAAGTAGACTTCTTTCATGGAAAGCCATGCCACCAACACCTACATGTACCAGGATGCATTGCATGTGAGCTTCTGACACTGAAAATATGGTTTACAATAGCTTTAGATAACAAAATTACTCACTCAATGATTATCTGCCCTCTGAACCTTTTTGTCTTTTTTCTGTCACATCAAATGTCTGCACTGGAGAAAGAACTCCAGGTTTGCTGCTGCTGAACTCCACTCTCTTGGTCAATATGGCACTCCTTGAGTATTTCATTACTTTATTGGACCACATTAACCATCAACACCAATTAGAAATCCACATAAAAGGTGGTGAACTTTCTCTTTAAATGTTGAACGTGTTGGACTCTTACAGCACTGTGATAGCTGCTGTGTTTTCCGGCATTTTTAGGGAGAGCCAATAACATTTAATGAGGAAACCTTTGTGAACCACCGCTCCAGTGCCATGAGACAGTTCCTCCAGAATGCCATCCAGCTGCAGCTCTTCAAACAGGTACACACACACACACACACACACACACACACACACACACACACACACACACACACACACACACCATTATTTCACCCCTCCTTTTACACTCAACACATGTTGTGGCTGTACCTGCAGTTTATTGATGGCCGATTGGACCTGCTGAACTCAGGACAAGGTTTCAGTGACGTCTTTGAGGAGGAGATTAACATGGGCGAATATGCAGGTGAGTCAGTGTGTTACTGTGTCAAACAGGTCTATTGACATGGAAGCACACAGCGCACCTAGACTTTGTCCATTTAAACAGTGAGGAGAAATAAGTGTGTTGTCTTTGGCATGAAAACTAATTAAAAGGCAATTTAGGTCTATATCCTGTTTTGTCTCATAGCTTCTGTTGCTGTAGCAAATACAAGTCCAACTTCTCAGTCCTGATTGGTATGACATGAGATTCCAGAGCAGATTTCCTTCCTTCTCAGCTTGTACCCAGCAAACGTCTTAACTGATGTTGACCTTTCCCTGTTGTTACCCCCCACAGGCAGTGACAGGACCTACCACCAGTGGCTGTTCACTGTGAAGGTGAGCTACTTAGCTAGAATGCTGTCACCCACACAGACAGCACATTAACTGAAAGAATGCACTGCATGCATGTATGCTATTTCTGTCCTGTGTGCTTGCCCTGCTAACAGGAGGGAAGAGTTGTGTCAGTGTATACTGCATGTCTGTCCATCTGTCTGTTCAACACTTTGGTCCAGGCAAAGATATCTTTTCAGCTAACCACCACCAGGCCAAATGCTTCCTAAACTAATCCATGATGATGTATCTCCATTCAACTACTAATAGCTAGGGTTTTTCAAAACGTGACATTCATCTTTAGGATACAGTGGTCCCTCGTTTATCGTGGGACTAAAAATAACCCGCAATAGGCGAAATCTGCGAAGTAGTCAGCTTTATTTTTTACAATAATACAATTTACAATTTTTTTTTTTATTATAGATGTTTTAAGGCTGTAAAACCCCTCACTACACACTTTATACACTTTTCTAGGACAGGCATTATCATCATAACATAACACATCAACACAAACACAAAGTTCAAAGCTTCTTAGAAAAATAAGTCCAGTATTATAGAATGAAACCAAAGATCAAAACCTGTTTTCAGGCCCAAACATTTGTTTGAGAAATAAAACTATAAATGTTTTCCTATAAATAATTATGATGGCTTTTAGAACTAGCAAATTTAATTTTAACAATCAACCTACAAGGTTGGACACATAAGAAATTATTAATAGTGACTCACAGTATTTCACAGTTCCTCCGACCGTGCCTAGCGATCGAAGATTTATATAAATTTGGCAAGCTGAACGCATTCTGTACTGTACAGGAGACATGGCACGGAGGAGATTGATTGACAATGGTCTACAGTCCCTTAGCCAATCAGGACGCAGAACACAATGCGCTGTAAAAAAAAAAAAAAGCATGCAAAATTGCACTGAAAAAAAATCTGCAAAACTGCGAGGCCGCGAAAGGTGAACAGCGTTATAGCGAGGGACCACTGTATTTCTCTCTAGGATGAGAACCCCTTGACCTTTCTCATAGTGCCACCATCAGGCTGTACTCAAGAAGTGTACAAAAACATTTGTTAACACAGTTGTGATAACCTGGACATTTCAGTCACTCAGTTGATTGCTGAAAATCGAAACTCATGGGGAATTGTTTTGGTGACTGTGCAGGCGAATTAGAAAAGTTACAAACTCTGGATTTACTAAGACCATTTCTTAACTTTTGACCATATTCACGCTAAACAGGAAGTAAGCCTTTTTACTTTAGTAACTACAAGGTCTTGATCAGGATGTTCCTCACCCAGTAGCAGTTTTTTCCTGGCTCAGAGTGGGCCTTTAGGAGGTGACTACAACTCAAAGCTTGAAAACAGCAGTCCACAAACTAGTGCGTGATGTCACTGTGGCTAAGCCCATTTTTTATATTGTCTATGGCAGGGGTCATCAACTACATTTGTCCAATGGCCAGAATTGAACAAAGAGTGCAGGGTTCATTGATATTTTTAGCAGCCATGAGAACATCAAGATGGCTGCCATTGTTTTCATCTCATGAGTCTCTCTGTGTGTGTGTGTGTGTGTGTGTGTGTGTGTGTGTGTGTGTGTGTGTGTGTGTGTGTGTGTGCGTGCGTGTATGTGTAGGTGTGTAGGTGTGTATATGAGGGTGTGTAAGTGTGTATGTGAGGGTGTGTGTGCGTGTAGGTGTGTTGTTTTCATCTCATGAGTCTCTGTGTGTGTGTGTGTGTGTGTGTGTGTGCGTGCGTGTGTGCGTGTGTGTGCGTGTATGTGTAGGTGTGTAGGAGTGTATATGAGGGTGTGTAAGTGTGTAGGTGTGCGTCATTTTAGTTTACACAGCAGCATCAAGACTTTAGATCTTTAGTTTGTCCATTTGCTGTGTGAAAACAAACCTTCATAATACACCTCTCAAGATAACAGAATGTGGTACAGGTATTTGTCTGTCACTAACTAATGGTGTCAGGGTGGTAAACGTATGTATCCATCACTAACCGATGCTGTAAGGGTGGTACAGGTATGTGTCCATCACTAACACATGCTTTGTCAATGTTTTCCAACAGAAAGGGGGTGATGCTATTTTAAACACAGTGAAGACCAAGGCAAACCCAGCCATGAAGACTGTATACAAGTTTGTAAGCATGTCTCTGTCTTATATTATAATCTAGCCTCTTCTACGTAACCCCTCCCTACCAGAGACCCATTTTTGTCTTTTTTAGGGGGTACAGTTGGTTCTTTAGGGGATGTGAGCAGGTCACCAGTATATGCCTTTGTAGGTATTTGTTACACAGATTTGGGTCTCAATTTTAACATGTTTTACCACTTGAGAATCAATATTGATGGTCAGAAATGCCTCTAAAATGCCACATTAAAGCACCAAGATCATGAGGAACACCATAGAAAAATCCTTGCTGGGATATGGGATCAAAAACTTTTGGCGTTTGGAGACTTCTGTAAGAATTGCATTTTATGGAGATCCTCTGAATGCCCGAGGTCTCTAATTTGACGCTGTAAAGTTTCATGAGGATGTGATTATCCTAGAGGTCACTATAACTCATTTTATACTATGAAGTCAGTTTCAAAAATTTCTCTCACTACATTGAAATGGCCACTCTGGGTGGTTAACATCATCAAGCATGAATACGATTGCGCTCATTGAATTCACAAAAGGCTCAGCTTTCCTGTCATACTCAATATATGCAAATCCAAGACTTTTCAGGGACCCCAGTATGCACAAATACTCAAATACAATGGGCTAAAAATGCTAAAAACAGCTTTATTTTCTGCATGGGACTAGCATACAGTGGGTGCGTCTGTAAAGGCTAGACTCAGTGGTACACAGAACCTATTTTTATTCAGATATCTTGAGGTTAGAGATTACAAAAACCCCTTCATGACAAGCCAGCAAGACATAGTTGGTACCAATGGGTTCCTCAGTATTATCACTGTAGCTTTAGAACTCAGCTCACTACAGCCTCTGAAAGACAAGGTTCGTTGGTGTCCCCTTAGATTGGCAAAGGTTAGAAAACTACCCATTACTTAGAAATGAGAATGGCAATGATCTGGCGTTGTGTCTGTTTGTTTGACAGGCCAAGGACCATGCAAAAATGCGGATCAAGGAAGTCAAGAGCCGGCTCAAGCAGAAGGTATGTGCTTCTATTGCTGACAAACCATTGGATCACTGGATGTTGTTCGAATGACACTGTTCCAAATTTTGAATCTTCGAAAGCACAGGTGGTGACAGTTCTTGGTCTCTCCTTTACAAAATGTTCCTTATACACTCCCCTGACTTACCTTAACCACCTAAACTGAACCCTACAACCCCAGCCACAACGTGCAGCCTCCCTCCCCCTCCCCCCGCAGTGCCATCACTCCTTTGGCCCATGTCAACCTCCACCTCCCTGTGTCCTCTCAATGCAGGAGCAGGCAGAGAACGGCTTTTCCACAGCAGGGTCAGCAGTCATCGATGACGACTGTACAGCGGGGTTCACCTCTTCCACCAGTGTAGTCAGGAGGGAAGGGACCTTGGATGACCACCGGCCAATCACTGTGCATTTTGGACAGGTGGGCAGAAATGGGGGGGGGCACAGTGTGATCAGGAATATTGGTTGGTGTCAACTGTAGTTTTCAGGTGTTAGGAGTACTTATATATATATTCTCCATGAGCTGTGTGTTACAGTTAGTGTCTACACCTACTGACCACTGTGATAAGTGGGCTGGATCACTGGACCAAACTACAATAACAACAACTTTCTGTTGGACTGCAGCATGCAAGGCCAACCATATAAATGCCAGTGTCTGTGAGTGAGTGAGTGAGTGAGTGAGTGATGAAGTTGCCGCATTGGTCAGTGTGACTGATGGTGTGATGTTGCTGTTTCCCCATAGGCTGTTGTTCTTTCAAAGTAAATAGGTACAGACATGGTGGATACGTTGACAGAATCTGACAGTCCTGTATTACTCTGAAGTTATTCCTCATTCTCTGTAACCAGTGTAAAACAGTAGCATGGTGGAAATAACAAACTAGGCAGCTAATAAGCCATCTGCAGTTGTTCTATCCGTTTTGAATGGAGGAGAGAGAGGAACACCTCATCGGTTTGTTTGAGGAACAGCCATGTCTGTAAGACATAAGCCTTACATTTAGGGAGTTTTTACATTTGTTAGTGCAGACCCTTGGTGTGCACAAGATGCGAAAGTTATACATTGTTTCATTTTTCAGCTAGTACGGCATGCTTTCACACACCTTTGTTTTTACTCTGGTCCAAAGGCCGCACCACTGGAGTCGTTTTGCCATGACTCCCAGCCGGAAAAAGAAGCGTGGAGCGTCATGTTTCCATGACTCCTGAGTCCTGACCAGAAAAAGAAGTGCTGAGAAGTAAAGAGAAATAAATGTGCACAGTGAAGCCACAACAACTATGTGTGTTGTTCCTGGTGCTTGTAGTTGTATTTGTTATAATTTGTATGCACCACTCTCGACAAACGATATAGTTTGAAAGTGAAGTGTGGCTGCGACTTGACAACATTGTGTTGATGCAGTGGACACGACAAATGCACATTTCAGCACAATTCAGGGGAAGACTCAGATTAATCCTCCTGAACCGTGACCTCCTTATCCCCTGCCCCAATTATCTGTGGAGCAACTACACCAGATAGCTGGGGCTGATCAAGGTTGGGCGCTTTCTCACTACAAACAGACCGCATCAGAGTGCGACTGCTGTGTTCACACTGGTCCAGACGCACCGCACTCAGGCCCAAAGTTCGATTGGGCCAACCTAAACAATACTTGTGTGAAAACACCCTTATTTAAGCAATATTACACAAGAGGGTGTGTTCAAATGTCATTTGAGCACGACAGTAATGCGGTCAGGACAGAGGGGCTTGCGTTACAGGATTTTTTTGGGGGAGTTTTTCCTTTGTTGATGTGAGGGTCTAAGGACATAGGGATGTTGTCTGCTGTAAAGCCCTCTGAGGCAAACTGTGATTTGTGATTATGGGGTTTACATATAAAATTGACTTGATTTGACTTGTCCTTAGTAACGACCTAGCAACGGACAAATTTTCTAGTCCCTCTTCAGTCCACTGGCCAACTTATGCTGATCAAGAGATCGTTGGGTTTCCCAAACTAAATAAATACAGCAGATATAAACACAGAAATGCTTAGCTTGCTCAGTTTTGTTACAACTGAGATATCTGCGGACAAATAAACATTTTCCATGTACAGATTTAGCGATTAAACCCGCAAACTTTACCTGTATTTTTAAGCTAATAGCGTCCGTGTCACAGCACAGCTGAAGGAGGATGCCAGAGAATGACAAACATTTCCAATAACTCAAGAGCAAGGTTAAGTCCAAAAGTCAAAAATTAAAGTCAATTAATTAATTTCTAAAATTCATAAAATACTCTGCTTCTCTTGATGCTGTGTAGCCTTTCACATTTCACTGCAGTCCCAATCGCTTTTTCAATTTTCTGGTCATGCACACAAAGGTCACTTTTTTGTCAGTGTTTATGCATTTCTGCAGAACATGGTGTTTTATGCTGATTAATGTCGTCTTTTTGTTAGTTTATAGTTTACACCATTGGTGAAGTGGCTGTTACTTTTAATTTGTTCAGCTGTATTTACTAACACACAGTTTTTCAATATAGTGGCAATGATATTATAAGTGGTGCTGCCCCTTACTTGCATTACTACGGTAATATTTAGTCTCCTGGAACTATGATTCAAAAATGGCAGAATAATCTTCTCAGTGCTGAGGCAGGTATGCTCTAATGCATATTTGGTCACGTTCTAAAAGTCTTGTGGACCAATCAGATTGCTTCGTCAGAACTACTTGTTGTATAATTAAAGTTACTGACACGTAATAAAAAGAAGAAGAAAATCAGACACTGACTGAAACTGAAGTGAATATGACATGTTACAGTGTTGGACCAGGTGTCACCACAATTCCATTTGTTAATCAGCAGTGATAGGACGATTCACAAACTATCGATATCAGCGGAGCTTCGCTCTGATAGCGGCTGAAGGCAGCGCAGCCTCCACTGGTTACACGGGGACGTTCACCCCCGGGTCCGAGCAGAGCTGCAGAGGAAGGATGAGAAAGCAGCTCTCCTCCTCTATGTGACTGTACTGTTTTCCATTTAAACATGTTTGTAGGCTACATGACCGCAACAATGCATTTCGCACATCTCTGGTTCCCACCCTGGTGGTCCTGACCCTACTGTGGGTCGACAAAGCTTCTTAGGGGGTCATGAGGCCTTCTTGATTTTAAGGGTAAAAAGTTTTTTTAAAAATATGTAAAATAAGGTTGGCCTGTCTCAGCATTTTATTAATTTCTGCAAATTTAACTAAACACGATTGTAAGTTGTAGATTTATGTTCAACATATACTTTTATTTTTTTAATCTCATGGGGAACAGTGAAGACCTAAACACAAGTTGTATTCACAGAGCCTTCACTGACTGCTAAACAGCCTCATCCTGTCATAGAAAAGATGGCCAGGCGAAAGGAATTTCCCCAGCCTTTAAAAAATGTATGATTTTAGGTATTCAGAATCTTATAAAAAGTTCTAATGAATATCAGAAAAACTCATCTCTGATGCAATATTCACAGCAAATAATCTGCTCAAAATTCATCATAATTGCTAATCTAACACAAACTTCTTACATTAGGCATTTGGGTTAATTGTACAGTTAATCAGCTGTTCTCTAATGTTATTGTTATGAATTTAATGTAATATGAAATTTCCCCAAAATATGTCATCAGTTTACTCAATGATAGTAAAGAAGTCCCTGGAGGAAAAAGGTTGGGAACCACTGTACACGGTCCAGCCAAATACTCGGTTTTAATTTAGTCTTGTTAAAATGTTCCATGCACATGTCCCTTTCACCTCACAAAGTGTAGTTGTTGTCTGTCTCTGTCATTGTCTCTATTGTGCCAAACTCTCACTTAAAGGGATAGTTCACATTTTTTTAACTGGGGTTGTATGAAGTAGTTATTCATAGTCATTGAATTACATACAGTAGATGTCAATCAGCATGCACATAATGCACATGTTTAGGTGTAAAATATTTATTTACCCTTTTTGTGAATATTTTGAGTGAACGACATTTTTTCACAGTCTGTTTTGTTTCTATTCATCAATGGTGCCAACATTTCTTGAGGGCACTGTATACGGTCCAATGGGTCTCTCTGATGAGTTATGTTCCCTTTTTTCATTTTTATTTTCATACTTCCACAGGCGCGGCCACCAATGCTGTTGAAGAGACCAAGCAGCAATGTGAGTCTGGAAAGCAGCGTTGACCAGTAAGCCTACCTGCATTATATCCATCATATCCTGCTGTCCATGATGCAGTCAAGAAATTACAAACACATGAACTTTGACATAGGAGGCTTAAAACTACAGATAGTATTGCCTGAGTTTGTAGAGGAGAGCAAGAGATGTTACACTCAAATCCCTCCAATATCCATCTTCGAATAGAGCTTGATAATCAGTGTCATTTAGTGAGTAATTTGCATTTGTGTGTGTCACACCACACTTCCTGTTCTTACTTAATTATTCAAGTAAGTACACCCCCCCCTTCACACTGCTGATCTGTCCTATCTAATAAAGGCAAAAATGCCAAAAAATAATCTTTAAAAAAAAAGTAGGGGTCAACCGATATTTTTTTTTTTTCAGGGCAGATACAGATACTGACTATAAGTACTTATTGAGGCTGATAAGTGATATTTGGAACTGATATGCATTTGCAATAAAAATGAAAATATTTCTGTCAAAATTTAGAATTTGGTATATAACAAACTCCAACACAAAACGTTGTTTAAATGCCTTAAGCAAATGTTTAAGCAAAATGGAAACTTCTAAAAAAAGATGAATTTCAGTGAAAATTAAATTTAAATAAAATAAAAATGGCTCCCTGAGGTTTTACAAAGTAAAAGTTCCTCTCATGCTGACACTTTTGCATGTATTGAAGCCTGCATTCCCTGGTGTTGGTTGAGTGTAATAAGCACAATTATTCATGAATGAATTATGTTGGCGATCATTAAAATAAACAGACAGTCGTTTGTGGCGGCCCCTCATTGCATCTTGACAATAAAGGGACTAAAATGAGCACATTCAAAAGGGTGTTCAATGCTGATCAGAGCTGGAATCGAGAAATACCTGTGATTACTTCAGAATCATTTGACCTGGCTGTGAATGCTGGGTTGTTACTGTTCCAATTTCATTGAATAGGCAGATGTTAGAGGGTTTTTTATGCAGTGGAAAGGGGGCTTAAAGAGTAACTAAAACCCCACTTGAAGCTTGAGTGCCTTCTCACTGAAATTTGAAAAAAAAAAAAATGAGCAGGGCTGGTAGGGGGCTAATACACGCCCAGTCACACAATTGTGCCGGCTCTCATTTCACAGCACCCTCCTGCCACCCTTACATTCACAAAATAGTCAGCTCCTGCTACCAGGGTCAGCCAATTGCAAAATTCAATTGCAATAGCAGGTTTCAACCTTTAGAGGGCAGTGACTGTGCATATTAATACACAATATGTAGAATTTTAATACTTTGCACTCAAATGTGAAGAGTTAGATCTGAATCAGTTGACAATAAAACTAAGTGCCTATATATTGTTTTCAACTGGAAAAAAAGTGGTTTGGGGATTTAGTTACTCTTTAAGTCTTGAAAAGTAAGGAAGCCTATCTCAGAATGAAATTCTTCAGTACCGTTAAAGACAATGGAGACAGCTCTGTAGTTCCATTGTGGGACAGACTCCGTTTACTTTCCAAATACAGTCAAGCAAAGATTCAACATTTTTGGCCATTGTGGTGTCATTTCTTTTCCAACTAGCTGCTCATTTTCCTGTAGGCTCCTTCAAATGTAGTGTGATGAATAAAAAGTAAGATATGAATCCTTATACAGTCTATGTAGATCATAATAAAAACTGATTTCTTTAGATTACTAATCCTCAACCATCCTTTTCCTAATTTTCCTCTTTTTTTATACTGTGATCTGTGAACTTTCTGTTGTCTTCTTTCTCCTCACCATAGCTCTATCCGTCCTACTCGTCACTACACAGTCTTTCTCTCTGAGGATTCATCCGGAGACGAGCTCCAGTATGACGATGACTCCATCTCTGGGTTTCCTGACAGCTTTCTCTTCTCAGTCCCTTTTGAGTGGTCACCTCTGTACGCATCTCTCTGATTGCTTTGCACTGCTGTCTAATTTCTGAGGCTTTCTCTTATCTCACTTATTTCGCTTATCTCTTTTCTTGCTTATGAAATGTGTGTACGTGTGTAAAGCTTCACATGGAGGACATTATAGTTGTTGTAGAGGAAATCTTGGGAATAAGTTTTGATTCGAGGGCTGAGAGGAGAATTATGATTTCCATAAAGCAGTGGTGAAATGGTCATGACTTGAGTTGATTATGCATGTGTGTTTGTGATAGAGGTGACAGATAATGCGACTGGAAGTCAAGCTATTCCTTCTTGTAAACACCTCAATCGGACTGTAACTGGACTAAGGGTTCTTTGTGTGGCCGGCCTCTCTTGGTGGTTAGAGATAGGGACTGTTTGTTACTTAAGAGGGGGGAAGAGGTGCTGCAAAACGGGTCCAGCACCGTTATTTTTTTTTTTTGTATAAGCACTGTACTTCTACTGTTAATTTTGGCTTAGGCGAGGGACATACAACTATAAATGGTAGTATTTTATAAGAATTTTTAATTTAATAAAGTCACACTCCAGCCAGCCCCCTTCTCTAAAAAATAACGTACAGTCCCACAACACCGGCACAGAGGCTAAGCAACACTCTGTTGTGGACGGGAACAACATATTTTATCCACTTAAAAAAATCAATATCAGCTTAAGTGTTGACTATATTTGAATTTTGTCTCCTCTTTAGCTTCCACAACAGCTGATGGAGGCAGCGGTAGAACAGCAGCTCTGCCGTTCAGTGGAGTAAAATGACTTTTTCTCAGTGGAGTCTGCTGTAAGAGCTGTCTTACAGCGAGGTGAAGCGGTGAAATAAACATAGCATGCACTGATACGGATTTTTTAGGTGGCTTCAAACTAATCAATGAAGAGTCACCGTTGCAAACTGCAGCTTTACTGTCAGGTTTGAAAGCGGTTGTGTCACTTTACAGTTTGTAAAGTTGAAAAGCTCCAACAGTCACTTAGTGCAGGTATCTGTTGCCAGTGTCTAAAGCTGTCTGTTAAATTTTGTTGTGCATTTAAAATGATAAGTGTCCTAACTATGACAGATATTAAAATTCACCTGCTCTGTGCTGCAGGAAAGGGCTCACACAGAGTGAGCTGCAGGGCAGCTCACATGCGCCTTATGGTACTGCTCACAAAACACTGAAATAGCTCTACTCAATCATCAAACCCATTAATAAACATTGGTGCCTGTCCCAGGCGCAGCAGCAATCTCATTATAGTTTAAGAGAGGAGCTAAAGAGATTTTAACAATTTTAAATAGCCAGATTTTCAGTGAAGTTGAGGTGACTGAACAAAATTTCAAGGCCGTGCAGAATTCATGGGACTGCATCAGTTGTTGGAATCACAACTTTAAAAATCTTGAAGGGAATGATTAGGCCTTTGCAAGCGATGTAATAAAACACAGAGCTGGACTGCTTAATGGCAATCTTTTCGGATGAAGTTTCCTGGTTTGTCAAGTACTCACTTTATTCTCAGCAGAACTGTCAATGGTTTAGCAATTGATTTACTCTAACAAATTGCTTCATCATTATATTCGTCATTATCAGAACATATAATGACTTTTATCATGACAGAAGATAGCATCCAAATTACCCAGCCATTCCCAACAAAATGTTGTCTACTGCATCTTTTGAGTTAATAATCACATCACTGACTTGAAGAACACTGTCAGCAATCAGTATGGATGAGGTTTGCACCAGTTCAACCATAGTCTTTCAGTACATCTGCATGGATTACTTGGACCTTTTTCGCTATGGATAACATTCAACACAAAGATGCTGGTAAATAGTAATTTAATTTTCACTTTAACAGAGAATGTGTCTGTGTTCATTCTCAAAGCTGACAAAGGGCGGGCAAATTTCCAAGAATAGAGGTGTCTCAACAGTGTAAAACAAAAACTTTTTTCCACAATTTTCCCAAACCAACCCAAACCAACAATGCAATACTTTGCAACCTCTGTACCTTGTGTCCATTCATTCCTGGTGAAGCTGTAATCAGCTCACAGATTTAAACTCTCAGTTAAATGTAAAAATCAAACATTTCCTAAAACAGCTGGACACTGTATTTTTTAGCAAATGTTACTCAATTAAAAGTAGATACTCGTTGTTTTAGACTATTTCCATCCATGGATGAATACACATTTAGAGTGGTAGTTATCTGGCTCTAAATTAACTACAGTTCCCTTGTTCATCGTAAGAAGATTATGGATTTCAAGGGCTTTGTTGATAATATGAGTGAGAAAGATGATAAGTTAGAGGGAGTGCAGAGGAAGCGTGTCATGTTCATCATAGACTGAAGAAATGCAGTGTTGTCTCTATTTAGGGTCAGAGGTCAGTGGTCCCCAAGGGGTTGGTACAGCTTACCCATAAAAAGAAGAAAAGTTACTAACATTAAATCATCACTGTCCCTGCAGGCCACAGCCATACCGCTCCCTGAAGGAGGTGGATCTGATCGAGGGGGACGATCCTGGTTTTGGGGCAGAAAGTCACACTGCCCCTCCCAGCCCAGTTAATGAGAGGTTTTCCAATGTCAATCTGCTGGGGGACATCTTTGGCTGCCAGGACGAACCTGACAGCCAACCAATCACATTGGCTAAAAGCCTTGAGGACCTGAGGACTCCCAAAGGCTCTGAGGATCTACAAACCAAGTTCACCTACCAGGTTAGAGGTCCAAATGCTTTGTTATTTAATGGCTCATTTATGCTCAACGTTAAATACAGAGACAAATGGATTTTCTGTCTGTTGTCTGCGTTCATTTCGTCCGTATTTGTGGACGTTTGGGACAAAATGGAGCAGTACAACTGGAGATCATGGCTGCAGTGTAGCCAAGTTAAAACGAGACAACCGTACGAGATGAAGACAAAATCCGTCTCGTACGTAAGTGATATATAGTAAAATTATAAAATAATTATTCTCCGTACACGTAGGGATTTATGTAATGGATGCACAGACCTCTGCCGTCTGCAGCACTGCCTCTGCTTAAAGGTACAAAATTACAACCTCTTCCTCTATCGCCTTGTTCATTGTTGTCAAAAACCTTTCTACCATCTGTTGGCTGTATCTTCATAAAGGACTCATGGACATATGAGGGAAGTGACATTTAAAACATTTGAAAGGGATGTATCTATTTTCCTACGTAAAGGGAATATAAAGCCTTAATACTGTCTTAACAGTGTAATTTACAAGGAGACAACATTTGGTCCAGATTGTAGATTCAGTCCAGGGGTCCACAATAACTAAACCACTTCCTTTCGGACCAGAGCAAAACACCTTGTAAACTATGGCCAAATGGCCATGAAATGTGTTGTAGATATTTGTGGTCTTCAGAGGATGATTGCAGAGGATTGTTGATAACCAACTGAACCTTCATCACTGTCACTGAAACGTTTTCCCTTCACCAAGTATTTGGTCATTGTATTGTATTTCACGAGCTGCTTAGACAGTCCAATCATTGCCAGTCATTTCCCTTTGCATGCAGTCAGATTTTAGCTTTTGTAATATTTGCCAAATTCTGTAGGTGATACAACCACCTTAACATTCACTTTTCACATTTCCCAGTGTAATTGTCTTCTCATTAGAGCTCCTCATCACGCTATGCACTGTCTGACATTTACATGTTAACATGTCACCACATTGCAGAGTTGCCTTTTGCTTACTAACTAGAATGTGGCCCTAATCAGCCAATGATAGTGAACATAGTTAGACGTAGAGGAGTTATGTGTTAAACAAAAACAAAAATAATAATAAATAACCCAGGAAAAACAGAAGTGCATATAAACAATACAGTAGAAACACAAAGACCAGTTTAAAAGACAAGAGAACAATAGTATATAAAAGCTACACTCATAGTGAAAAAGCAAGCAGTGTGGGGGCCACCCTAACATGTCGAGGCAACTCGTTCCAGAAATTTGGAGTTACAACTTAAAATGTACAGTCTCCCCTGAGCTTTAATGATGATCGTGGGACAACAAGGAGCAACTGGTAAGCGGACCATAAGAACCTTAGATGGATATAGGATTGGAAAAGGTCATCGAGATAAGTTGGAGCTAGCCTTTTTAATGCTTTGTATGTAAAATCTTACATTCAACCCTAAAACCCATGAGGAGCCAGCAAAGGGAGATCAGTGTGGGGGAAATGTGCTCTGGCCTTCATGTTCCTGTTCAGACATGAGCTGCAGCACACTTGAAAGCATGAGACAGAGGCCTGGCTAACGCCAAAATAACGAGCACTGCAGTAGTCCAGACAGGTTGAGATTAAAGCATTCAAAATCACTAAAAGATGAAAACGACTTGACCTTAGTTAACAGCCTGAGATGTAAAAAACTGGATTAAAAACAGAGATTATCTGATGTCTAATTTGAAGTCACTGTCCGTATGAAACCAAGATATTTTGCAGTAGATTCAAATAAGGAGCCAAGGAATACAGGTCTGTACGGCAAGAATCTCAGTGACCACTGGGTCCAAATGACAGGACTTCAGCATTACTCGTTAAAATTTTAAAAATTAGTGCCATGCAAGCTTAATGTCCTTGAGGCAACCCAGCATTAGTTTAAGAGAGTTTTTATTGTTCTGTTTCAAAGGCAGGTAGATTTGTGTGTCATTTGCATACGTGTGGAATAAATTATGATGCATTAGCTATGCTGAGTCTTTATCTGGTAGATATGGTAGATATGGTACTGAAATCAAATGACCAGTGGGACCCCGAAACATAGGAAAAGGTAGGAAAAACATAAATTAGGAAATGTTAATAGAAATATAAATGTATTCAGATGATGTTTTGGTTCTTCTGGGAGAGCCAGAGAAGTCCTTCTTAGGCTTGATGACACTGTTGGCCGTTTATGGAAACCTATCAGGATACAAGCTCAATGTATTAAAGACACAGGTTATGACTTAAAACTTCACTGCACCAAAGAGCATGCAAGGCAGTTATAACCTTGATTGGGAAGCTGAATCATTAAAATATCTAGGAATAACGCTAACAAAAGACCTTTCAAAATTGTCACAAGCAAATTATGGACCATTATCGTTGAAGATAAAATCAGACCTACACCAATGGAATCTCATTCCCTTTCTAAATCTAAGCTCAAGGATTAACGCAATTAAAATGAACATTCTCCCAAAGCTATTATATGTTTTTCAGACTTTACCAGTGGAAGTAAGTGATAACCAGTTCAGAGAGTGGGATAAATGGATTTCTAGATTTATCTGGCAAGGAAAGAAACCCAGAATTCGATTTAATATTTTACAGATGAGGAAAGAAAGGGGAGGAGTGGCACTTCCTTGTTTAAAAAAATATTTCTATGCCTCGCAGCTAACCCCTCTACTGTATTGGTGCAACAGTGAATATAAAGCCAAATGGAAGGAACTAGAATCTGAAATCAGTTTAGATTTCCCTCTACAGGCTGTAATTGCAGATAGAGGTTTGATAGCTCAATTAGAAGGGAGAAATAACCCCTGGATCAGTTTTACATTGAGGATATGGCAGAAAGTAGTTAAATCATGTGAAATTCATAACATGCTCAGGCTCTTTAGATGGTGTGCTTACGATACAGAATTTATTCCCAATAGAGGAGACAAAAGATTTGAATCCTGGATACAGAAAGGGCTTACAACTTATGATTTTTCAAAAGCAGAATCTGAGTTCTTCAGAATTTTGAAGTCGGCCCTTGTTTCGATTCCCTCTAAATCAATTTCTAAGCTCTACAATGCTCTGTTTCTGGCTGGAAATGAAAACACCCTGTATATTAAAGAAAAATGGGAAAAAGAAGCAGGAATAAGGATGTCGGAGGAGGCTTGGGGAGAAATTTGTCGCTTTCAGTGGTCCTCGACTAATTCTACAGAATGGAGGGAGCACTGCTGGAAAAACATAGTAAGATTTTTTAAGACCCCACACCAGGAAAAATATACCACTAAAAGTTTAAGGTGTTAGAGACAATGTGGGTCAGTGGAGGCAAACCATTCCCACATATTTTGGGGATGTCCTAAACTGAGTTCATATTGGAAGAGTGTCCATAACACATTGTGCACGGTATTCAAAATTCAGTTACCCATGAATATAGAGACGCTTTATTTGGGCCATGTTGTGTGTTTGAAACAGAGGAAGGATACAAAGCTGCTGCAGGCCCTTTTGGCTGCTAGTAAAAAATCAATCACCAGAAAATGGCTAAAAACAATACCACCTACAGTGGAAGATTGGCAGGGTGTAATTTTAGAAATATTTAAGATGGAAAAATTAACTTACTCCTTGAGAGCTCAAAAAGACAAATTCTACCAAACTTGGCACAAATGGATTGAATTTATAACCCCAATGAGAGCAGACTTTGTATAACTCCATTAATGTTTCAAACTCCTTTCTTCCCGCTGTTGTGAAAAATGTAAAAATGTAAGCTCCATTCAGTTCAGTTGTACATAGTTAGTATTTCCTGGAATGAGAGTTGGGCATATGTAAGAAAATGGAACACCTAATGGCGGACAGAGTAAGGTAGAAATTCGTTGGATTTATGGCTACTTGATGTTTTGTGGGAGAACACAGATGAGCATGCTCAAAGTTATAAAGATGAATGGTTTATGAGATTTCCTTGAATTCTCATCTATGGGAGTAAAGGACTGAGAAGTTTGTATGGTCATGAGTTTCAGCACAGGAGGACTAAAAAGCAAAGATAAAAGATAAAAAGATAATTGCAAAAAAAAAAAAAGAAATATAAATGTATTATTAGGTTATTAGTTTATGATGGATATGAGCATGAAAGATTGATTTCTTTTGTTTGCAGCGGATGGACCTGAGTGTGGGTGAACACTCACGAACACTTCCAGGACTCAAGCTCTCCAACCCTTACAACAAGCTGTGGAGTGTCGGGCAGGACTTGATGGCCGTGCCCGTCTGTGTGACTCCTCCTGTCCAACATCCCCCACAGATGGAAGCCCGCTCTCCGAGCCGTGACAGCTCCTGCCCGGGCCCCGACCCTTTGGACCCTTCCACCCCAGGTAACATCACCATTCCACGTCCCCATGGAAGGAAGACGCCTGAGCTCGGCATTGTGCTAGCTCCCCCCACAGCCCAGTTGCGCTCGAAAGCAGCAGGAGCTGGAGAAGGAGGGACTTCTTTAGGGGGACAAGAGTTTCGGCAGGCTCTAAGCATGAGCGCAGATGGAGACCTGCTGAAGCCTGCCAAGGCTGCAGAGGACAGTATAGATCTGATAAGCCTTCTCGACCCCCTGAAAAGCTCAGTGGCCAGCAGCTCCACTTCATACAGTGACGGGGCAGATATTAGTCTGTTGTCATCTTCCTGCAAACCATCACTTCCACCCAGGTCCTACCCACAGGGCCTGCCCCCTTTCCCACTACATCCTCACATATCACTCAACCCTTTTGCCCAGTCTCTTCAGCACACCTCCCCCCAAATGAATTACTCGCCGACTGTAAGTGGAAATCCTTTCAGTGTAGTGTACGGGCCCCCGCCAGGCCCCTACCTACATACTGCAGCTCGCCCACAGTCCATTTCTACGCTGCCAGGGCTCTACAGACAGCACTCACCCGGCAGTTCATCTCTGCCCGCCAGCTACGGACTGCTCCAGTCAGCCTTCCCCCCCTCAGTGGCCTCCCTCCCTCACTCCTCTGCCAGCAATCACGCTCTCTCCAGCTTGGCAGACTCACCATCTGTCGCCAGTTCAGCCATGAACTTACTGGCAAAGCCACTGTGTGCTGAGGGGGACAGCAAGAAGACTCAGGATCCTTTTGGGGATCTGCTGACTATGGCCAAGCCAGCTACTCCCCAAAAAAAGAAGGTGGAGGACCTTCGCAGGAAGTGGGAAACATTTGACTAAAACCTGTGAATATGTACTGAGGTGCCCTCTCTGTCATCACCCAAAGCCCCCTCACTACTGTATCAGGGCCTTCTACTGCATTCAGTACCACACACACTAACACTCACTACTCTGCTTCTGCAGCTCACAGTGGTAGAAGAACGAAAGCTTAAACTTCAAATGAGCTAGTAAACATTAGCTAATTAGGTTAATATGGATATTTCCAATACAAGGACTTTGCTATTTCCTGAGCCTAGTGGTTAATACATTTCACTCACCATCACCAGAGACACAAAGCAGCTCAGACTGAAATCTCAAAGATCATAAATTGGAATTAATATATATTTCTTGCCAAACATGTGTATGTAAGTGATACATTCCTGTACAGAAGTTTATTGATTTTATTGACATTTGCTCTAAACCAGTGGTTCCCAGCTGTGGTCCAAATTTCTCCTTAGTCATTGGTTCAGGGCCCACACCTTTAATAAATTACCGCATAATTCATTTTATTGCACAAAATGTAAACAACATGTGGGATTACAACACAATGAAATAAAACATATAGCAAGAATAAAGTGCAATCACTTGAAACTTAATAAATAAGTAGCACTGCAACCAAAAACTTGCATGTCACTACTTCAAGACCAGTGACATAAAAACACTGCAAAGGCACAGCAGACCAGATAGTACCAAGACCTGGCCAATGAAATTGTTTTTGTACTGAAAAAACAGATAGTTGTGATAAATGAGGCCCTTAATAGGCTGTAGGTCTGTAGTTGAAGAAAGTAGTTTTTACAAATCTGACATGTTCACAAGTCACTTGTGGTACATTCTCAATGGACCCGTGGCCCAGTTTTGGACAATATCCCACCAATTAGAAACCACTGTGCTAGACTACAATGTAATGATTTTTTTCTACTCTTGTATGTTGCTCATATGGAGTAGAGGTTAGCAAATGCATCAGAGCTGATGTTTCATTTACTGGGACAGAAGGTCCTGATCCAGTATGTAGGTATGGTCATGTTGTGACACCCTACATGGACACACAGACACACAAAGACACACAGACACACACACACACACACACACACACACACACACACACCTCCCCTCTCTCATCAGCTCTGCTGCTGACCAATGACATATAAGTGTGTGTATGTGGTGAAGATAAGAAGAGTTTGGACTGTCTCATCAGCCCACATTTAATCTCACCTGTACACATCAAGGGATCACCTGAATCAAGATATTTTGTCTTAATTTGATTTTCCTGCCATTTCCCCAGGAATCCCCACTCAAAGCCAGCCTTGCTTCAACATGTTCAGATGCCAACAGTCCGTCGCTGCTCATGAACAAACTGCTTCCAGAATTCTTTGCACAGCAGCCTCTCGTGTCATCCGTGTTTGATGACACCACGTTAACGTAGAGCTCAGTATAGTTCAGTTTAGATATATGACTCTAAAAATAGCACACAGTGTTTCCTGTTTCCTGGATATATGTCACACTCACTACAGCATATGTCTTAATGATGTCAGCTCCTGAGATCAGCTGGTAGCTCGTCTGTTATAGTTACTGAAGCTCCTGATGGCATTCTGCTTGTGTAGCTGCAGTGTAGAGCAGCAGTCATGCAGTCAGTTCACCTCTTTATGTTTCTGATAGTATCATGCACACTGTGTTGGTTTAGTTCAGTTTGTTTCTGGCCTTGGTGATGACTGTCACGGCTGGTTTCTCTCACCGACCTGTGAAAATGTGTTGCATCCTACTGTTTTTTAAAAATAAACTTTTTAAGAAAACCAGCCTACAATAGCTTGTACTTTCCCCAAATGATTTGAAGCTTTTCTGTCTCATTAAATATATGGGGACTTTGAAACACTTTATTGTATATTGTGTTGTTTTGCCTATTCTGCTGCTGATATATGCTCTGATCATTTCCTTCTGTTGGTTTTTGCCTTAGTCAAGTATTACTTTGTGTTTGATGACAATGCGTGAGCTACTGAGTTATACAGGCTGCTTCCACATTGTGATGTCAAGTGTTCATAGAGAACAAAATAATGTTTCTCACTGTTTTGCCACCAGTCTGGATTTCAGCTGCTCTGTCTTCTCCAACAACAGAAATTGTGAAATAGTGTCACGCCTTGTCAGCCTTTCCTGCTGATCATGTGTGGTAAATGCCAAAAAGTTCTAATCATTTCATATTCCATGACATTTAATATGCAAATATATGGTCCCTGCCGAAAGATTCCTGATCATTTTTACTTGTAAACCTCATTTTTTTGCAAAACCATCAGCTATTTCCACTTCCTCAGCACTTCATATCCTTAATAGTTTTGGTGACTTTGCCCTTTTCTTTAGCACCTCCATAACACCAAAATGTCCACTTGTACATAAGAAATATTAAAATCATTATCAAATATCCAAATCCACAACACCGTGCTCTTTTTCTGTCTGGGTTTCTATGACAAATGCAAGAACTAACTTGGTTGGGAGACACTGTCAGGCGAAACTAACCCTGAAATGGTTACTGAGGATAGTGGTGGTTTTGAGAGATCGCAGTCACTGAGTCAGTTGTCAGTTGATGTCAGCATGCCAATCGGCTGCCAAAGGAAAATGTCAAAGTGTGTTTCTGTTGATGGATTCGGACCCTCGCTCAGTTCCTCTGTGGAAGTTGTGAAAGGAGCCCAGGGGCTGCATTTACAAAGCTTCCAAGTAAAATGATTAGAAAATTTCTTAAATTATGAAATCCCCCTTAAAGGTGAAATGTGTAAGATTTAGAAGGACCTGGTGACTTCTAGTGGTGAGTTGCAGACTGCAACCAGCTAAAATTCCCCTGGCTAAAATTGCTCAAGTGTTCATGTTCAGGAGGTTGTACTGTGTTTCAAGTGTTGTTGCAGTCTTAACTTGTTTGTATGTTTTTTTTATGCTGCTGCTGAGTCACCAAACTGACGTTCATTATTTTTAACAACGATAAAAACATCTTACCCTTTTATCGGGAGCTGAATTATCCTCAGAGGTCTCTTCCTCTCCACAACAAATGGACCAGGGGCTGTATTCACAAATTTTCCCTGCACAAAGAGTCTCACCAAGTGACAAATTTCTAAGAAAATTCTTAGAATGATGAAGCTTTCAAAGAATTTCTCCTTAAAGTTAAGACTAGGTCCTGGTAAAGATAAAAGTTATTCACAAAGCATCTCAGCCATTTAGAGAGCTCCTAAGCTGAAAAACTGTTAGAAGAATGGAGGAGGACTTTTAAAAGGCTTAAGAGTTTCTTAAGCAGAGGAGAAAATGGCAGAAGACAAAGAGGCAGGAGAAATATTCTCAAAACACTGGGTGACAAAGAGTTAATGAAACACTGCAGAATAGATGCAGCAAAAGTGTTTGTAGTCAGTATCATTAGAGATGCACTCACATCTTCACCCAAAGATTTGGTGATGTAATGCCAGAAATAAAGTGATGACAACGTTACAATATTTGGCAACTAGAAAAAAATATACAATATACAGTGCAGCAGTGTGATCACACAAAAAGCCCTTTTACAGTTGTTTATTGTGATGAAGTTAATTTCATTCCACTGGGTTTCCACACCTCGCAGGCTCACAAAAAAGTGTGTCTGTGACAACCAATCACACCTGTTAAAAGAATGTCATACCCAGCACAGGGCCGACCACAGCACCGGGCCTGACCACAGGTCCTCTCCTCTCCAAGTCTCTGATTTTTCAGTGCTCAGAGTTGCACTGAGAATTTTACTAAATCACCTTCAAACTCTGATGCCTTGCTAGAAGTTTTTAGGCTAAGCTAGGAGCTCACTTAAAGTATTCACAGAATGTTTGTGAATACAGCCCCAGGTGATCGAAACAGCTTCTTACTACAATGGCCAATGCTAATATGGGAAATGCCAAATCTAGAGCCAGTGTTTTGTTTGCCACTGTAGAAACACAGCGGTGCAAAATGGCAGTCTCCAAAAACGAGGACCTCCTCCCTATGTAGATATAAATAGCTCATTCTAGGTAAGGAAAACACAACCATTCTAGACTCCATTTAACAGGTCACAACAGGCCCCCAGGAAGTGCGCCACCCTCTGAAGCAAAATTTACGTAGTGGCCAAAAGTATAACTACAGTGTCACATGATGCACACTGGCCGAGAAGGACTTTTCCCCATTTGCTTAACATTGGGAAAGAAACATCTTTAAATCACTGGATAATTTTTTTTGAGACATGTTGACTTTTCAGAATGCATTTTTTAATAGCCATTATTAAAAAACGTCCTAAAGATGTAAAATGCACCATTTTCCGAGTCAAGATTTGGAATTCAGACATAAAATGAGCGGGCATAGGACCCGCGGGACTCTACTGCGTGAACTCTCAGAATCCCTGACACAACACAGGCTTTGTGCCAGCCATAATAATGGATATTTTTAAATCATAATTCAGAATTTTTACCATTTTACAACACAACCATATGCTGTTGCCTGTAAAGCCTGTAATATGGACGTCCCACCGTGTCTGTACCAGAGACCGTATATGCAGTCTACGGTCAGTATTCAAACTTCCGGTTGTCAGTGAGCAGCGTGGAGCACTAGTGACAGTTACTAAACGGTACTGAACGTAGTATTTAATTAAAGTTGAGCTGTGTAATAATGCACAGGGCAATATTACAAGGCACCACCTTTTATTATATTTTTGTGGGCACAACACTTTTTGATTCTGTTAATTTCATTTCTCCAGTTGAGATTACAATATGATTCCCTGATAAGTTGTATGTATATGTATATGTGTGTGTGTGTGCGTGTGTAGAGAGAGAGAGAGAGAGAGAGAGATACATATACCATTATCAGATTATCACATAAATATTAAAAAACCGACAGCACCGCTGTCTTTGTACCGCCGATTAGCTGCTGTTGCTAATAAGCTAAGCTACTACGAGAGGAATGCTCGTGAACAAGCGCTGTTCGCTTGTGCACTTGATTCGGGTAACTTGTGTGAGCAAGCCAGTGAGTCAGAGTCAATGTTTGGGTACACTCGGCCGCATTCGGCTGCCGTTAATCACTTATACGCATGCTCTATGGGCCGGTAGATCTGGGTATTTTATACTTTTCTAAACCCGGAAAAAGAGTTTTCTCTGCTTCATGCGCCACTGAGCAGCTCTCATAGGAATGAACGAGGCCCCGCCCCCACGGCTGTATCCAGATTTGTAATAGATCCATGGGTCACAAGGCCTTCAACTCTTATGGTATGATTCAGCTCTTTTGAATGTTTTACAGTTTTTGAGTTTTGGCGATTAAGTTTTATGCTCTTTTCAGATGATTTCTGCGTTTATAATGGAGTCAAATGGAGACGGAATGTTGGAGGTCAGAGCATGTGACATCACTAACGAGCTCCCGCACTCCAGATGTCTCTGTCTCTGCTTTCACAAAAATTTTCAAACAAAGTCTTCTGCTGCCCATAGTATAAGGTCTTCATACACAATTTGTGCATCACAATGTAGGAAAACTTGTGGCGGTCGGAGAAAAGTAGTTTTGAAAGCTGAAAACCCAACACAGCTGGCTCGGTGCACCTCCAAAGGAAGGGAGACACAAAAATTTCCCCATAAACTCCAATACAAACTGAGATGAGAAATTTCTGGAAATTTGCTGCCGCAAGCTTTTTCTCACACAAGGATTTGGGATATGTAGCAGATATTTTTTCAGGCAAATTTGGTAATTATGCATTCGTTACAACCTCCTTTCGCTTCTCGTTGTAATATTTTGACTGTTTGGTGAAAGGTATGGCTGTAAAATGGAGTTTGACAAGGACATTTCCATCAAATTCAGCTGCCTCCTTTGAGCTGACCTGAGAGGGGGTGGGGGGTGGGAGGAGTGCACCTGGGCCATTAATTACCATAGTAACAGGCACTTACACACACACAGACTGCCATCCTGGTGTGCAGGACTTTTCCAATACGATGATGCCAGTTAGGGTTGCCTGGTCCACTTGTCCACTTATCATTAATGGTTAACTGACCCTTTATATCGCTAGCATTGGCCCTTGTAGCCTCTCAGGTGGAGTGGCCTCTTATTTGGCCCTTGTGGCCAATTAAAGTTGCCAGTTAGTAATTAATGGTCCAGAGGGCCCACAGGTGGGCCATTGATTGGCCCTTGTGGCCCCTCAGGTGGAGGGGAGCCTTTATTGGTCAGCCAATGAAAGTTCCCAGTTAGAAATGAATAGTCTACTTGGGGGCCCTCAGGAGGAGGGGCCGCAAGTGGGCCATTGATTGGCCCATGTGGCCTCTTAGGTGTCTTAATCTTTGTCTTTGTCAATAGAAGTACAGCTACCTTCTCTACTTCCAGGACTACAACTACTACTAGTACGGTTAACACTTGTGCTACTAATACTACTAGTGCAATTTCTCCTGTACTTTCTGGTCAACTGCTACCTCAACCTACTTTAAGCTACAGAAACCATTGTCATGTCCAGGCTGGACTGACATGCATTAGATGTTGTAAATCACAATAAATTACAGTAATGACATAAAGGAAAGAGAGAGAGGGGATAGATGCACAGCAATACTGGTAACAATAACATATCATATAACAATAGTGATAGACATAAAATTAATAAATGCAGTATATGATTGCATGTGATGTTACATGCAGATATTGTAGGCTTGGATAAGAGTCCCATGTGTATATTAATGGTGGAGGCATGACTCATAATAATGGCAGTAGAAGCAGGATCACGGCATCGGAGCAATCAAGGCCCACGAGACAGGCACAGGCTCAGACAGGACGACAGCAACAACACAACCAAGACCATGATCCAGGCGAGCCAGAGGTACAGTGTCAGTGTAGCCACAGCACGAGCACGGCCAAAGGCAGGGTGACGGCATCAGCACAGCCATCACCACCATCCAGGTGCAGCCAAGATTGCAGCCAAGATTGCTGCCAAGATCCAGAAAGCTACGAAACAAGGTAGTACAAATGGTGTAAAAAGGAGCCAGCCCTAACTGTAAGCTTTATCAAAGAGGAAAGTCTTAAGTCTACCCTTTAAAGTGGAGAAGATGTCTGCCTCCCTGACCGAAACTGGAAGATGGTTACATAAAAGAGGAGCGTGGTAACTGAAAGCTCTAGCTCCCATCCTACTTTTGGAGGCTTTAGTAACCACAAGTTACCCTGCATTTTCAGAGGGCAGTGCTCTTGAGGGTTGATAGGGAACTATGAGCTGCAACTGATATAACGGAGCCTGACCATTCGGAGCTTTGAAGATAAGGAGAAGGATTTTAAATTCGATTCTGGATTTTTCTGGGAGCCAGTACAAAGAAGCTAAAACAGGAGAAATATGATCCCTTTTCTTGGTTCCCATTAGTACACGTGCAGCAGCGTTCTGGACCAGTTGGAGAGACTACAGAGGCTTGTTGGGGCAACCAGATAATGGGAGTTGTAATAATCTAGCGTAGAATTAAGATTAGAATGCATTTATTTTGTCTGTTGGAGACAGGATTTGCCTAATTTTTGCAATGTTACGCAAGTGAAAGAAAGCAGTCCTTGAAGTTTGTTTTATATGGGATGAAAAGATAATTCTTGACGAAATATAACTCAGAGCTTCCCGACAGTTGTGCTAGAGGCCAAGGCTATGCCATCTATAGAAATTATATCTTCAGAACGAGAGTTTCTGAAGTGTTTAGGGCCAAGTACAATAACTTCAGTATTGTCTGAATTTAACATCAGGGAATTGCAGCTCATCCAGGCTTTTATATCCTTAAGACATGTTTGTAATCTAGATAACTGATCGGTTTCATCTGGCTTCATAGATATATACAGTTGCGTATCATCCACATAACAATGGAAATTTACAGAGTGATTTCTAATAATGTTGCCTAGGGGAAGCTTTCATAAGGTGAAAAGGATTAGTCCAAGCACAGAACCTTGTGGTACTCCAAAGCAGACCTTAGTATGCATGGTGCCACGGCTCTTCTCATGACTCCAGGTTTTCCTTGTGTTCCTTTCCCTGTCTCCCTCGTGTTTCTTCTTCTCCTGTGTATCTGTGTGCTTTGGACGTGGCTCTCCCTCCAATCCTGTCTTCAATCATCCCATTAGCAAGCAGTATAACAACCCATGGACTTCTCTCACTCATTGACAGATTGGTTTGCCAGACTCCGTGGTAGTGATGTCTCGGCTGCTCTGCAATTTGTTAACAGAGTATTCTTCCTTGTGCTTTTGAGCCTGTTTTTCGGACAATTTTATCTTGTGCCGCAGATCTCCAGCTTTTGCCTCCACGCCATCTCCACATCTCCATCTGGACCTCCTCACCCTGCTTTCACTGCCCCAGCCAGTCCCAAATCCTTGTCCTCCCATCAGACCTGGCTGCCCCTGCCTCCTCTCAATTGGCACATTCCCCCAGCACTCTTCCCCAAATAAATCTACCATCTTCATTACTCGTGTTCGAGCCTGCTTTAAACCAGCTTAGTGCTGTTCCTTTAAGGACAATTAAGTGTTCATGTCTGTGGAGTAAAATTTGATGGTCAATGGTGTCAAATGCGGCACTGAGATTAATTAATACAGAGAGCAGACCTTTATCAGATGGATGGATTTTATCTGTAGTAGTTATAATTTTATCATTAAAGAAACTCATAAAGTCATCACTGCTGAGGGCCAAAGGAATACAAGGCTCTATAGAGCTGTGACACTGAGTCAGCCTGGCTACGGTGTTGAAAAGAAACCTGGAATTGTTTTTATTTTCCATATTCCAATGCTTTTAAAATCTTATGAATCAGAAGTTGACCCGATCTTAAATACTGTCATATTGGCTGAAAATCCATATTTTCAACTACTAATTTTAGTTTCAGCTGCTCAATTTCTACAGGTTTTTAAAATATCAAAAAAAAAAAAAACCCCAAATATAACAAAAACAAACAAGGAAATGGCCTGTAAATTAGTGTTAAAAAATAATTGTTTTATGAAACCTTTTTCCTGTTTTATTTATTTATTTACTGATCATTCTCTCTTTAAAAACTAATTTTCAGGATGTTTTCTTGTCACTTTTACAAAAGTCTACTTGCATGACATTTTTTGCCAAATCACTTATTGCCTGTTCCCCAATGTTTAGGACAGAAAATCAAACCATCAATCAATCAATTGCCAATCAATTTGCTCAGGTTTCAAAGGTTTAAGGTAATCTTGTAACTTTTTACTAATTTCTTGCTAATTTCTATATGTTTTGCTAAGTTGCTGATTGTTTTTTCCCATGTTTGTAAAAGAAAACAAGTATTTGTATCCATATAAACGTATTACATGTGTTGCTATAATTGCCACTGAATGCTGCTACAGTCAGAGGTAAGATGTACCATTTGAAGTGTTAACATCAATATTGGGACTCAAACAATGCTTGTAAAAAATATCTGGTGTCTGGTCACATGTAAAACACCTACACTACCGTTCAAAAGTTTGGGGGCACTTAGAAATTTCCTTATTTTTGAAAGAAAAGCACTGTTTTTTTCAATGAAGATAACTTTAAGCTAATCAGAAATACACTCTATACATTGCTAATGTGGTAAATGACTATTCTAGCTGCAAATGTCTGGTTTTTGGTGCAATATCTACATGGGTGTATCGAGGCCCATTTCCAGCAACTATCACTCCAGTGTTCTAATGGTACAATGTGTTTGCTCATTGCGTCAGAAGGCTAATGGATGATTAGAAAACCCTTCTGCAATCATCTTAGCACAGCTGAAAACAGTTTAGCTGGTTAGAGAAGCTATAAAACTGACCTTCCTTTGAGCAGGTTGAGTATCTGGAGCATCACATTTGTGGGGTCGATTAAACGCTCAAAATGGCCAGAAAAAGAGAACTTTCATGTGAAACTCGACAGTCTATTCTTGTTCTTAGAAATGAAGGCTATTCCATGCGAGAAATTGCCAAGAAACTGAAGATTTCCTACAACGGTGTGTACTACTCCCTTCAGAGAACATCACAAACAGGCTCTAACCAGAGTAGAAAGAGAAGTGGGAGGCCCCGCTGCACAACTGAGCAAGAAGATAAGTACATTAGAGTCTCTAGTTTGAGAAATAGACGCCTCACAGGTCCTCAACTGGCAGCTTCATTAAATAGTACCCGCAAAACGCCAGTGTCAACATCTACAGTGAAGAGGCGACTCCGGGATGCTGGCCTTTAGGGCAGAATGGCAAAGAAAAAGCCATATCTGAGACTGGCCAATAAAAGAAAAAGATTAATATGGGCAAAAGAACACAGACATTGGACAAAGGAAGATTGGAAAAAAATGTTATGGACGGACGAATCGAAGTTTGAGGTGTTTGGATCACACAGAAGAACATTTGTGAGACGCAGAACAACTGAAAAGATGCTGGAAGAGTGCCTGCCGCCATCTGTCAAGCATGGTGGGGGTAACGTGATGGTCTGGGGTTACTTTGGTGCTGGTAAGGTGGGAGATTTGTTCAGGGTAAAAGGGATTTTGAATAAGGAAGGCTATCACTCCATTTTGCAACGCCATGCCATACCCTATGGACAGTGCTTGATTGGAGCCAATTTCATCCTACAACAGGACAATGACCCAAAGCACACCTCCAAATTGTGCAAGAACTATTTAGAGAAGAAACAGGCAGCTGCTATTCTATCTGTAATGGAGAGGCCAGCGCAGTCACCTGATCTAAACCCCACTGAGCTGTTGTGGGAGCAGCTTGACTGTATGGTACGCAAGAAGTGCCCATCCAGCCAATCCAACTTGTGGGAGGGGCTTCTAGAAGCGTGGGGTGAAATTTCTCCAGATTACCTCAACAAATTAACAGCTAGAATGCCAAAGGTCTGCAATGCTGTAATTGCTGCAAATGGAGGATTATTTGACGAAAGCAAAGTTTGAAGGAAAAAATTATTATTTCAAATACAAATCATTATTTCTAACCTTGTCAATGTCTTGACTATATTTTCTATTCATTTTACAACTCATGGTGGTAAATAAAAGTGACTTTTCATGGAAAACACAAAATTGTCCGGGTGACCCCAAACTTTTGAACGGGAGTGTACACCAAGTTTCCTACATGAAAACTGTATCCAAATAATTCACAAGCTTTTTGAGTGATGATATCAAAACCAACATGTTTTACAGTTGTCCCCAGTCTCTTTGTATATGCATGTGCCACCAGTGCTCTGCTGAGTTTAGATTTCACAGTGGCACAGCTGATGGCTATTACAGCGCCACCATTAAGGTAAAGCTCACAGAAGTTCTTTGATCATTTAGGATGAAACTGTTCAATTCACAACTCAACAATTCTGCAAATTGGTGCATTTTTATTCACACAGAAATAAATCCAATCCAATCTAAAGCTTGTCAATTCACAGAAACTGAACTCCAGTCAGAATCTAGTTTCAGTAATGTTACATTAAAAAAACAAACTGCAGACTGAACTCTCACTAGATGAAGTGTTTTAAAATGTAGCACTATAATAGTCTAATATAATAATAATAATAAGTTACACTGAGGGTGAGTGGATTTACTGCTACTGTAAAAGGTCACATGATCAATTCAGTAAAATGCTCAGTTCCCCGGCACTAGTTCCATCAGCGCAACAGCTGAGCCACGCCATGCTGTAGCCCAGGAGGGGGAACAGGGTGTCCACTAATCTGAAGATTGGTGGTCTGATCCCTGGGCAAGATACTGAATCCCAAACTGTCTCCAGACTGAGTATGTGTGTACCATACGCTCTCAGATCAAGTTTATACAATATTTTAATAATTTATATAGTATCATGGAGGAAGTGTTGACTTTGCATCAACAACAAAGTAAATCGAGCAGACTGAAATACAGGGACACTTTCTAATAAATGATGATCAAATAGACTCATAACACAGGGCAAATTAGAAAATAAGACTTGTTTCCTATATAATCATCATCACAAACACACACACACACACACACACACACACACACACACACACAATATAATCAATCCTAGCTGTTGACTGTGACACTTGAATTATTCTGAAATGCTCTAAGAAAAGCAGCTCCCTGGTTCCTGCTTATATACACACACACACACGCACATGCACACACATATATATATGATAAAGTGTAAATAACAGACCTTTAGAAGCTGGTTAATCAAAATTCAGTAACGAGACGGGGTGGGATTTAAGAAGTTTGTACTTTCAGTCCTTTTCAAATATGTAAACCAAGTCATCTTGTGTGTGGCCATTTCTTTTGTTTTATGTTTTTAATTGTTTGTAAATATTACTACTCTCTATTTTCTTTTTTTACATGTTCAAGTCAAATTAAATCAAAGACCCTCTCTGTTGTCTTTTTAGCCATATCCCGAGGAAATGTCTCTGTCCCTTTAAAAGAGTCCTCTTGCTGCTTGAGTGCTGTGAGTTACCAGAGTGACCTGTGCTCCACTGAGTGTTTATTTTAGTCGTCTGTACATCTTTTGCGCGGATAACACAACATTAATATATGAGTTGTATTGGCCAATTGTTGAGGCTTTTGTTTCACTTTAGTGACTAAAATTTAATATTACCTGATTATATCATCCCTCAAAATGAATACTTGAACAGTTTTGAAAAAGGGACCCAACTAAAATGTAATATTATCTGCAAAAAGATTTTTACAATATCTGTCAGGACATTTAATTATTATTATTTGTCAAGTGATGACATTATTTGGTTTTATTACATTTTCAGTCAGGTTAAGTGCAAATTTTCAGGCTTTATTACATTATCTGGTGCTACAGGGCCTGCTTTTCTTTGAAGCTGAGGTAAATATGGGCTCTGGCCACTACTGAAAATTTACACTGAGTGAGTAACTCAGAGTTTTGTTTTGCAAGTTTGGTCAGATTGTTGCATGTTAAAATTCTCTTTCATTATTAATAAAATAATACACTAAATGGAGTTTGTTGTTTTCAGCATGTGTGAGCAGCTGATGCTTCAATGTGTCATGGTTGAATCGTCAGCCTGCTGCAGAGCACATACACTGAGCATTCGCTGAATGTTAAACAGGAGAAAGAAAATTCTGCTCTACTTTTTTTTCTTCAAATTTTGACTTCTTTTCTTGTTAATTTCGGGACAGTTATTCCCCTTTAAAAATGACAAAACTGTTGGAAACAATGTGAGAAAGTAGAATCAGTTGTTGGCTGAACAGCTCACATCTTGTTGACAGACAGACTCTGTGAAGCGTAAGGCTCACCTCACACTGGCACTGATCACTAAGCAGGGTTTGAAATGCACATACATGGAAATGTGACAACAGCAAAGATTATGTTTCCTTGTGTTCCTGCCCTAACATGTTTATAACATGATCTTTCCAGACATAATGTCATGATACAGAGATGCAGTCAGGAGAATATAGTCCTTCTGAGACACATCTAAGAAATAGAGCAGATCCTGGGTGATGTCCGGATTAAAACTCTCCTGGACAAGCTTCATCTTCTGCTGCTTGAAGGTCTCTGTCACATCCAGACAGCTCTGAAAACACACACAAGGGATCAACAGTAACAACACTTTGTTACAGTGGGAGCATCTGTACTTTACTTGAGTTTTATATTTTTGTGAACTTTCACTTTTACTCTACTACATTTCCCCCCAGGCAGTTTAGTTTACTACAAAATAGGGAAGGAAGGAAGAAAGGAACAGATGGACAGGCGACTGAAGTTAAGAAAAGACCTAATTTTTCTTTAAGTGTAAACTGGGATCCTGTTTAGACCGGCGTTTGTTGTGAAGGAATAAACTTAAAATTTTTTTTTTAATTTTTTTTTATGAACATCATTTACTTGTACTTTTACTTTCAATACTTGGGTACTTTTAATATCATAAAATTACTTTTGATACTTCAGCACAGTAATTATCAAATACTCGAAGACTTTTAGTCAAGTCATACTCTAATATGTGACTTTAACTTCTACCAAAGTCATTTTCCGGTGAGAAGTCTGTGCTTTTACTCAAGTATGGCTTTCGGGTACTTCATCCACTGCCGGTTACGGCCTTTAACCCCCACGTCAATGCTTCCTCTGGTCACCAAAAGGGTTTTATTTCTCTGTTCTTTTCTTAATAATGGTAAGGATTAGAAGTTCTGAAAGAGGGTAAATAGTCATGTTTGTACATGCCAGTACAAAAATTAATAAAAACAAATCTTCTTAGTGTGTGGTGGCAACCCCAAACGGGCACCCACAAAATATCACTGTGCATGCATAGTGTGTACCCAACATGCATCAGCTCTCTCTCCAGGGTTTTCTGAAAAACTTAGTGTATGTTTCACAACCACTGATGCTGAGTCAGCCACTGCCAGATCCCCTAAAAGATGAAAAGCTAACAAATACCACAAAGAAATGAAAGATGCTACCTGCACTGACCGTTCTGACGCATCTGCTCTTCACTGATTCTGGAATGCAACAGACACATGTAGAGCTCAATCTCTCTAAGCTTTCCTCTCATGCTTGTATCCTGATGCGCACTGTTGTCACAGGTCAGCCCTGCACTGCAGTCTCCTGCAGCCAGACTGATCCCACACATCACTGTGCCAGCCATGCAGAATGCAGAGTGGAGGTTTCAGGGTAGAGGTGTTCAGAGGGGAGGTGTGGAGGGTGGGGAAAAGACTATGTGTGCTTCTAGCCCTTTTCAGTTGTTTTGTGTTCTGTGTGGAAATCATGTTAAACTTTAAAAACAACACATGAAAGGTGATGAATGGCTGTGTGGTGTACCTGTATTCGGAGGAACCAGGGCCAGGCATATGCAGGAAGTGTTTTTAGTAAATGGTTGTAGAGTTTTGCTCCATTTAATCTGTGGTCCTGTTTTAAGACAACAGCAGCCATCCCTGCCCGCCCCTCATATCCTGCAAAAAAAACCTCTCTCACACACACACACACACACACACACACACACACACACACACACACACGTTGGAGAGTCACACACTGAATGTCAGCGATAAAAAACTCAGTATTTCCCAGCTTAATAACAGATAAATAAATAAATATAAATAAATAATAATAAATAAAAGATGGACCCTGCTCAAGGCTTAATATCATCACTTTTAATGACTTCAGCTTTGGTTGAATAAATTTAAACGCAGCCTTGTCCACTGATTGTGCTCTTGTTGTGCTGACATGATGTTTTGTTCATCGTGCGAATACACAGGTTGTGATTCTTTCAATCATGCAGCATCAGAAATCACAGTAGTGACTTAGTGACTCAGTGACACAATGACTTCACAGACCTGGTACGGTGACTCCGTAGACATTGGCCTCCTGGATAAAATCAAGAAGACCTATCACCTCTGATACCTCTGTGGTGGACACATTCTCTCCTTTCCACCTGCAGGACATGACAGTAGATGAAGGAATCATTAATTTTTCGGGCCACTTAGGGAAACATTGAGAACACAACATTGTCAAATCATCACTTGTCAGGGTGGTTCAGTTAGTGAACTTGTTAGCAGATAGTTGCTTATTTACACATGCAGAACTTCTTGAGCTCCTTCAGCAGCCAAAATAAGGAGCGCCGCCGCAGGTGCTTCATTCCAGCAGCAGCAACACTCTAACAGGACAACAGGGCACACTGTAACTCTGCTGACTCTGTCTCCAGCACCAATATGACAGCTCTTTTTTAAACTATTTCCAACTCAGGTAATATACATTTTCTATTTTTCCATAAGCATCACAAATATTCACATAATATATGTACATATCCATACTACTATATGCTTATACTGTGTAACATGGCTGTGCAATTTCATACTGTGCAGTATATTTTAATACTTACTGTGCAATAATGTTTTTTGGCTATATTTCTATATCTTTATAGTAAATATACTACACATCATGTGTGTATTTTAGTGTGCAACTATGTTGGGACCTCACCCACATGTCCTGAACAATAGAGAAGGCCTCTCAACTATTGTAGGTACAATAGAAGCGCGCCTAAGTTCCATTGGTCCAGTAATTCACACCTAGGTGCGACTTTCTGTTTAAAGATCAAACTCCTGTCTCCCATTGGTGGGAATCTACCAGATCCCAGGTAGAAACCCCCGGAATTCCTGTAATGTCACTGAGGCTTTAAGTGCTGCTGTGCACCGCCGCCTTGTTGCTTGTTACTCGTGTGACGACATTCTAGGCGGAAGCTCCGGCTTTCTAAGAAGAAGTTACTGTAAAGGAGCTCTATTCAAACATTTGAATTTATCCAACCTAGGTCGCATTCTTTTTTTACTCACTGGACGAGAGGGAGATTGTTCGTGTGTTTTTAGGCACCTTTTTTTCCATTTTTTTTGGGATTCTCAGAAGAACGCTTGTGCAAAACAGCTGTTCCTCAACATCTGCAGAGGTGGAGAAAACCCTTTCTCCAGGAGAACACGGAACCACCAAACCCCGTTTCTTCATACCAGTCAACTGCACTGCCTCCTCCTCTGCCCTGACAAGGACAGCTTGATTCACCCTGCTGTAAGACACTGCAGCGATCCCTCACACGCTCATTCCATCCGGAGAACTCGAGTGGACGGGACGCACACTCCTACTCAGAGTGATTCCCAAGTAAGAGAGCTTTTGTCTGGACAGAGACAGTATAGATAAGAGTTCTTGTTTTTACCAACTTGCTGTGAATGCTAAGGACCGCCATGTCCTTTTGATGTGTTATTGACCCCTGTTTGTTACTGCGCTCCCTCGGAGCCTGTTCACTGTTGTACAAGTGTGTTGTTAGATGTAGATGCCTCTGCCACTGCATGCAAGTTACAATACGTTGCGTTCCTATGTGGAGCAAAGACCAGTGGATGGTAAGCCAACCTCGATTCGTTTTACCAGCCCCTGAGTGATAAGAAGACAATTACTGTATCTCCTTGTGGCCACAACTGCATGCAGCTTTTGAGAGTTTTTCTTTTTCTTTTTGATTTGTTTTATTCTCCCTCTTTCTCTATCTCCATCTGTGCACTAACCTTCATGCACACGCACACACACATACAGACACACACCCTGCTAAGATCACACACCTACTGTGAGCGGCTCCTTAAGAGAGCTCACATTACCACTTTTACGGACATAGATTTAGAGCACACAGTGTGTTTCACTCCGCTGCACGCCATCCTGTGCATAGGTAAAGGAGCATGTGAAACGAGCGTTGGTAGATCCACATCTGGTGTGATGTGTTCAACCCTGCCATCTTAAGTTACTTCGGTAACATGGCCCTCCAACGAGATCGCATCTGCCGTCTTGCCCCTCTGTCTCTTCCCTCTCTCAATCAACACACACATCATACACACACACACACACACACACACACATACATACACACATGCAGACACCCTACACCCACGTGTATCCACCTGGCTTTGCTTACGTCCACACCTAGATTAGTTTTGCTTGTAAATTAGACTATCCATAGCGTAGAGCACGTTTATTGAAGTGATTGTTCTTTGTTTCTTTGTTTGTGATTGCTCTCTGAGTGTTACATTTTATAAACGATTGTTGTCTTTACATGAGCAGCCCCCTGTGATTGTTGTGTACCGTGTATTGTAGCAACAGCTGGTTGAGATGGTCAGAGCTCAGGTTCACGCCTTCTTACTCCCTCTAGAGTCAAGTATTTTTCCACATTTCTTGAGACTGAACATAGGAGTGATTCTATAATTAGCCGTACTTTCCATATCCATATCCATATTACACTGAATTTAAAAGTTACTCAACATTATTATGTAAGTCGTCACTCTCTAGAAATGTCCCTCATCATTTATATTACAGATAAGCTAACATTTAAAGTAATTATGGCAGAAAAATGTAACACAGTTGACAACAAAATAACACAGCTGACAGGAGTAACACAGTTGACAGGACAAGGAAAAGAAGAGAAAAACCTTTCTTTATTTTGATTGATTGATTTTCAGTTGACTAGTTTTTTTTTAACATTGCAACATTTTTTAACATTTTCCCCATCCCCTACCATCAATCCCTTCTGTTCATTCTTCCTTCAATATGTCTTTCCTCCTCTCATTTTTCCTTTTTGTCATTTCTCCCGTTCTTCCTTTCAGCTTCACTCCTCTCCTTTCATTCTTCCTTTATTCTTTTCATTCTCCCCTTTGTCATTTCTTCCTTTCTTTCTTCTCTCCATCCTTCTGTCATTCCTTTTACCCCTCTCTTTCTTTCTCCCTACTTTCCTTCATCAACAGTCATTGAACAATTAGTGAAACAATTGAAAACCCTTTCATCTTTTTTTCAGATATATCTGTCCATGCTTCCTTCCATCCCTCCTCCTTTCCTTTCATTCCTTCCTTTGTTATTTCTCCACTTCCAAGTTATTGTACAATTATTATTGTAACAATATATAAGAAAAAAATATCATGGAACATTAATACTGAATTTTTTACATTTACAACTTGTCCAATACTTGTATAGTTCATGTTTCCTTAGTTGTCAGTGTCCAATACTTCTTTATTTCATGTTTCCTTTGTTGGCAGTTTCCAAAACTTGTTTATTTCATGTTTCCTTTTGTTGTCAGTTTCCAATACTTGTTATTTCATGTTTCCTTCGTTGTCAGTGTCCAGTACTTGTACACTTACTTGTATGTTTCTTTTGATTTCAGTTCACATTTCTTTAAAAACATGCTGTTGTTCAAACTCATCACCCGCAGTATATTTCATTTTCCAGGCTCTTTAGCTCTTTCCTGTTTATTTTGCTTTCAGACAGTTCACAGCTCTGAGATCTTCTCTGTCAATCTCCACATGATGTGTGCCCACAGGAGTTGGGGGTGGGGTCATTCTTAGTATATCTTCATACAAGTACCACAGGACATTGTCCCGCGTTGGCCAGTAAATGCAGTTGATTCCAATTCAATGCATACATTTTACTTGAACATGAGTTTCATTCACCTCTTGTATGATTCCAGGATAAATGTCATCATCATATTTCAGAGCACACCACTGGCTGATGATAGCCGAGTTTTGCCATGGAATTTCTGACTTGTTCTGACCTTTATCCTCCTGTGTGGGTGCTGTTTCTTGAACTTGAAAGGTAAAGGTTTTGGGTTTGTAACACTGGCACTCCAGGGTCTGTCTTATTGAGCAAATGCAGCTCACATCACGGTAACTAATATGTCCCCGGGCGACTGTGACAAGCTGATAAATGTGCATGGTTGATGGCACCACTGGGAGACCTGCTGGCATGTACTTTAAGGCCTCATCTACATCATCCTCACTTACATAGAACAGCTTTACTGAGGTCTGTGCATCCACCAGTTTCTTGAAGAAGAGCTCAGTGTTTGGTATGTCTACCCTGTGGCTGACAAGTCTGTCTGCGGCCCTTTTGAGGAGGCCTCCTACTCCATCTGGAGCACCCTTGCCATGGGAGGCCTCAAAGTTCCAGGTGCCCTATTGGAAGCCATACTCCTGCAGCTTGGTACAAAACAAATAGAAATTGCCCTTCTGTGTGTACTGTGAACACGGCCCATCACTAAAAAAAAAATGCACCACAGTCACATTAGGATAGGCAGCCTTGACCAGATTGAGAATTGGGCCAAGATGGGTCCATATTGCTGCAGGGCTTTTCTCTTTTGAAGAGCTGATTGTGCCAAAGCAGACATGTACCAGTGTGAAGTGTTGCCTGCTGCTGGTTTGACGCAAAGTGAAGAGTTTGAATTTGAGAGTGGTACTTACAGGCATACTTTTCAGAAAAATCAACATGAATTAAGCATTCATGGTCTTTCATGGTCCTCTTTAGTTCGTGGTGGTAAGCAAATTGTTGTTTTATGTTAAAGAGGTGCCTTCTGAAGTTTTTAAGTTGGCCTTGGAAGTGCTCCAGCAGGTCATGCAAAGTTGTCTCTGTCCTTTTTTTCACTGTCATTTTAACAGGCACTTTCTCCTTTTCACCGTGTTTTTTTTCTCTCTGAGTACAGTCTCAGTTGTCCACTGTGTGATAAAAACGCTTGCATTTCCCCCGCATTTAGAACTGGAAAGTCTCTATCTTTGCCATTGGGACATTCATTGTACATGCAGTCCTTCAAGTTTGAGTGACAGGATATTGACTCCGCCATTTCTTCCAAGTCGGTGTTCTTAACAAGTCGGAGAGAATGCTGCGATCCGAGCAACTGTGAGTCTAATGTTGACGACTACCTCCAAGAAGTGGAGCGCTGCCTCCTCGACCTGCCTAAAGCTTTGTCACGTGAGAAACTGAAACTGGTGTGGAAGACCAGAACCAGGAGTGTCCATGTTTTCATGGAGTCACTCCTGCCTGGCACCCGCAACAGATACTCAGCGTTCTACCAAGCTCTGAGGGAGGAGTATTCTTTGTACAATGACCCTGCCTCTGCCACCCTTGGTGCTTTCGCTATCACTCAGAAAAAGCATGAGCCCCCAAAAGAGTATTACCGTCACTTAAGAGTTACATATTTCCAAGGCCGCAATGCTCCAGGGCTGGAGGAGGAAAATGGCTTCAAATCCCTATTCCTACACAACCTCCATGAGAGTGTCTGGTATGATGTTGCCCTGCCCTGTAGGACCAGGAATTTTCCCATGCAGGAGATCCGGACGTACACACAGATGGTGTGGGAGATCCACATGCGTCCTACCAGGAAGTCTGAGGATGACGCTCAAGTCTTGGGGTTCGAAGCAGCTGAAGAAACAGACTTAGTGCTTGAAGGCAATGAAGTGCCTTGTACTAAGACTGGTAAGCAAGCAGGACCCCAAGGACGTCAACCAACACGCCAACAGCGAGGGCAATTGAGTCAAGGGAGTTGGGAGTCAGGTAAAGCCCAAACAACGAAACTCCTTCCACCACAAAGAGAAAGGTGATCGGAACCCCAAGCAAGAAGGAAAGCCCAATGAGAAAGCCCCAAGTCACCCTAAAGGGGACGGCTTCAGAGTGGAAATGAAGAACCTTATCCAAAATTGTCTGACAGAGGCAGTTTGGCAACTAATCAAGTCAAATCAATTTTATTTATAGAGCCCATTATCGCAAAACATGGTTTGCCTCAGAGGGCTTTACAGTGTATGACATCCCTCTGCCCTTAGACCCTCACATCACCCAAGGAAAACTCCCGAAAAAAGAACCCCTGTAACGGGGGAGAAAAAAAAGGAAGAAACCTCAGGAAGAGCAGTAGAGGATGATGAGGGATCCCTCTTCCAGGACGGACAGACGTGCAATAAACGTCGTAAATAACAAATGAAATACAATCATGGCAAAGAGAAAAAAAAAGAGAAAGAGAGAGGGGGGAGATAAGCCTGATGAGTTCCAACTTTTTTGCAGAGGTTGCTAGGGCAATGCTCTCCCGCAGCAAGCCCTTTCAAACTGAAGCCTGCAATGTTAGCATCACCAGCAACACACAGGACAGATCGCCTATCACGAGGCATGCCTGGGTTGTCATAACCTTCCAGGAAATGACACTGGTGCACCCCATTTACATATGCGTTCTAGACACAGAACCATTGCTTATCAGACAGGACCTACTGGACAGGCTGACTCCGCACATTGACTGCCATTGTGGATACATTTGGGCTCAGGTGACACCCCAAAGCCGCTCAGTCCAAAGTCACTGAGCCAGCTATTGACAGCAGCGTCACTGTCACTGAGTCCAGAGGGCTTCCGCCGATGCTTCTGCCTCTTTCAGAGCCCAGCAAGAGCTCAGATCCTTTTATGTTACCTGCATGCCCACAGCAGCCAAAGACTGGTAGGTAAACATATTCAAAGAACATGGTTCCTTTCTTTGCTCGCTGAAAAATGTGAGCTTGCCATTGTACAGCCCCCACATTGTTGAGGGTGTACATCTTAATGGTACCTGGATCCCTGAAGTGGAGGAAAGCCCAATGATTGCCCTTGATGTCTGCAACTATTCCTGATCCCTCTGGTCTGAGAAGTCTGTGATTGATGAAGACCTGTTCAAAGGCCTGTGCCAAGACATCCCCTCCTTAGCCTATGTTTGGCAGAGCCATCGCCTCCTTTCCGCAGGGTCACCGCAGACCCTTCTTAAGGCAACTGGGGTATGTGCACTCTCTGTGCATATCGGAAGGAAACAGGTCATGCACTACGTGAGCATAGTCCCTCAACTTCAACCTCCTTTCATCTTAGGGGCAGACCTGCTTGTACGACTTGGTGCACAGCTAGACACTGTCAACCAGATTTTGTGGTCCTTGGCAAGTGGCAACAGTCAGAATCTGACAGATTAACCAGAGCATATGGCGTCAGGCCAGACCATCCCCCAAGCATGCCAAGTTGCCAGTGAAATGGAAGTCATGATTCCCGCAAGAACAGCAGGGTTCCCAGTTCGTCTCTCGCTCCTTAAGGGACAGATGATGTCTGGTTTACAGGCTTGAGTTGAACAATTGTTCAACGTACCTGGTGGTTCAGAATTTGACACACGCATTGATTCAAGTCACTGCATGGCAACCACTGGAGATGCTGATAGACAGCTCCTTTTATGACTTTGAGTTGATAGTGCCTGCCATTTGCGAGCTGCTTTCTTCTCTATCAAAAGCAGAGAAACTGGAGGATTTCTTTTCCACCTACCCCACCAAAATGATCAGCCATGAGGCTCCTGACCACACAGCCATTTGTGGCTCAGCCCTGAGTGACAGAGGTGACATGGTCGTGTATGCCCTCGTGACTCAGCCAAGAGACACTGACCTCAACACGGATGGATTTCAGCCCTCACTAGAGGAACCATACCCTGGTTTTGTGTCTGAGATTAACCAACAGCTTGCATGAGCTGATGCCTTTACGACACAAGATCAGAGATATGCACTTTGGAAGCTGTTCCATGAGTTCCAAGCCATTTTCTCAAAGGACTGGCACGATGTGGGGTCACTGACCTCAACACCATGCGCATCCCCACTGATCCGGAGGCACCACCAACCTTTGTGCGTCAGTATAGAATTCCTTTGGCTGCCTATAAGTTGATTCAAGAAATCTTGGACAAATTGCCGGAGAAGCAAATTATCAGAGAGTGCAACTCAACTTACAATTCTCCGATCTGGCTAGTTCTGAAACCGACTGGTAAATGGCGTCGTACCATCCCTCGAATAAACAGGTTCCACTTTCCCGTTGGGCCATGATACATCTGGATCAGGAACTTGCCAAGGTTAAAGGGGCCCGTTTGTTCTCAACTGTGGACGTGGCAAATGGTTTCTGTACAATGAGGGTTGATTCCGCAGATCAGTACAAGCTGGCCTTTTCCTGTGCTACTCAAACTCACCAGCAGAGTTCAACATCTTCTTCCACAAGGCAATGAGCAATGCCACACTCGGAGAACTTCCGCAGCTATGTCGGTGGCCAGAAGGTAACCATCGAAACCTGTCACCAACTTGTGGCCTTCTTGAACAGCCAGCGTCTAACAGAGGGACGTGCCTCTAACAGTCGCATTGCCTCTTGGATGATGGCACTGCAAGGGTCATGACATTGAAGTCAAGTATGCCCAGAACCACAAGATGGCCTTGGGTCAAGGCTTGGCAGAGTGCCAGCACTGCAACTGTGAGAACCAGCCTAGCTCTCAACCCCTTTGCATCACGACACCATTGTTTCCATCCAGTCATTGTTATTATGATTAGAATGTCTGTCACAGTCTGCCAGAGGTTTATGTTGACAGCTGTTCATTCCACCATGAGAGTCACCTCCAGACTGGGGCGGGCCTAGTACGGACCAGTCAGAACCCTGAACTGCCGAACCATTTCCAACTAGGAACAAAGTCAAGCCAGTATGCTGAGATTGGGGCAGTACTCATTGCACTCCGGCAAGCTGCTATACTTTCTTTTGTGCAGCTGGTGATCTGCTCTGATTCTAACAATGCCCGTCGCAGCTTCATATCACACTTCCCCATGTGGAAGGAGAATGGCATGACGAATGCTTGAAACAAGGATGTCAAACACTCTGAGCTCTTCTTGGCATGCAATCATCTAGTGACAGACCAGGGAATGACCGTGTACTGGAATAAGGTCAAGGGTTATTCCCAAGTTTCAGGTCCTGATAAAGATGGCAATGATGAAGCTGACTGTATAGCCAAACTAGGGGCAGAGCAAGGCACTCCCTGGGTGACCACCAGCACCTGCCAACAGGCAAGAGAGAGGGAATAAAGCTCTGGAACTAAAACACCAACACTGCACCTGGGTCACAAACCTGGTGATGCAGACCTGGTAACCACGCAACAGCAAGACCTTGCTCTTCAAGCCATCAGACAGCTTGTGGCTAAAACTCCATCAGCAGAGGCCTTTCAGCCACCTCCAGATGGATCCAAAGAGCTGCAAGCTCTCAATTATAACTTGCCGCAACCGAAAATGGAGAAAGGTTTGTTGGTTTATAGCCACAATGGCCAGGGACCAAATCGTTGGGTTGTCCCCACGGACCATTGGGAGGTGATGTTAGCTCATGCTCACGACTCCCCAGTTGGAGGCCATCAAGGGTACAGAGCCACACTCAAAACCCTCCAGCAGTTCACATATTGGCCAACGATGTCACGTGACACAAAACTGTATGTCCAAGGATGTTTGATTTGCTGTCAGTTCCAACCATCCCAACCACTAAATCAAGCCCCACTTCAGGAAAGGGGGATTACATTCCCGTGGTCCCAATTTCAGGTTGACTGGACTGGACCTGTCCCCAAGTCTTCCTGAGGTAAAAAATACATCCTTACGTTGACTTGCGCATTCATCAAGTGGGTCAAATGCCTCCCAGCATCCAATCCATCCTTATGAACTATTCGTCCAGCCACTGGGGCCTTCCCCTCTCTGTTGATTCAGATTGAGGTCGCCACTTCACCTCCAGCGTGATCATTGCCATGTATGAGATCTTGGGTGTGGAAGTCAAGTTCCACATCTCATAACACCCCATGTCATCTGGCCAAGTTGAATGTGCTAATCGTATCATTATCCACATGCTCGAGAAGTATGTTAGCAACAATGGTAAAGACTGGGACCTGACGCGTCCTTTGGTACTGATGGCCATCAGGTCAAATGATGACTGGCAGAGAAATGACCTTGCTTCTGCACCTCCTGTACCATCCTGAGGATGTCAGTGTTGCTACTACCTATACAGCACACCAATATGTGACAAACTTGCAAGAACACCGCCGAGCCACATTCACATGGGCCCAGGAGAACCTGGAGGCCAGCGCAAAAGGGACAAAAGCCTACTATGACAGGGTTGCGTCACTGCGAGTACCATGTAGGCCAAGAAATTCCTCCCTAGCTGGTCAGGCCCTTTCAAAATCGTGGGGAAACCTTCACCAGTAGCTTACCAGATCAAAGTTTTAAAACCAAGACAGTCACCAATGTACAAATGGGTTCATGCGAACCAAATAAAGCTGAACAAACCATTTTCAAATATCCTGAGTAAAATCGCTCCAGGCTCAAGGCAAAGAATAGATAAGAGGGTGACAGTAAGCTCCTCCAATCCTAAAAATCTGATTCAAATTCCCTGTCAGCAGAGTATCTCAGGCCCTGCTCCAACAAACTTGAAACTAGCTGTTCTTAATATCAGATCCTTGGGTAATTAAGGTGGGGGTGGCGTAAAGGAAAATCCACAGGGAAGGCAGGTGGAGCAGTGTCAGGGTTAGGGTTAGGGGTTAGACTTTGGCTGACTGGGAGAAGGCCCGGTATGTTTTTGGTTCCTCAGACAGTGTAAGAGATTGTCTGTCAGTCGCATCAGTCCACATCCATTCAGGTGGGGACCCATTCGATTGAAGAGCTCCACCTGTTCCCAAAACAGGTTGAAGTTATCAATAAAGTTTCTTCCTTGAGACTCACAGGCATTAGAAAGCCAAGTATTCAAAGCAAGGAGGTGACTGAACTTATTGATCCTTCTGTCAATCGTTGGGAGAGGCCCACTGATGAATGACTGAACTTTCAGCTTGTCAAGTCTGTTAAAAAGTTTTAAGAAATCCTTTTTTAAAACATTCTCCTCTCCTGGTGTCAACGGCTCCCACATGCACGATGAACTGTTGGATTCCAGGGTTGTTTGACAGCTCCTGGCAGCACTCAGCACTTGGATAGCTGCATGTGATGATCCTCTCATTGTTTACAGCACTGATAGCATCGTCTCCCACAAGCAGGTTATGTCTCGCCCTCACCTCTGGCACAGATCCTTTGTCCATGAGTGCCTTGTGCCTCTTCTGTAAGCCACTGCGAATTTCACGTTTCCCCTTGTGAATCTGATCATTTTTAATTCCCTGCTTCCCATTTGTAAAATTGCTCTCTGGCTCGTTCACAGTTAGTTCAGACGGTGGTTGATGTTTGTTTCTTAGCTGTATGCCTGGCGATGCTGTAATTCTTTTTGTGATACCAGCATTTGTTTTTCTGATTCTGTTTTGTTTTGGCTTAGCACCAAGTGTATGCCAGGCAGCAGTGGTATCAGTCTGTTCTAGCAAGTTTTGGGAAAGACACTGTGTCATCCAGGTTTGAAATACTTGAGGGAGAACTAGCTGTCTTACCATTCGATGTTATTGGGAGTGTCTCATGAATTCCTCTTGGTGCTTCAAGTGTAAAAATCCTCGTCTGTAGCACAGCGATTCCCTGTAGATATTTCCAGCAGTTCTGGCATGATGTGCCTGTTCTTGATTTTATAGGATTCAACACATTCTTGTCACACAGGGTCTGTTCAGACTGCAGCTCCCGCTGGTCCGAACCATCCCTTGCCATGGCTCTGTGTCAATACATGAAGTTTCTTCTGAAGAAAAAGTGGATAATCCCGATACAAAAATGTCAAAGATTATCGTCCAAATGATTTAATCGTTGTAGGGAACCTTTTTGAATGTGTTGGAGTTTGTGACAAAAAGGCAAAAAAAGGAAAAAACTAGGAAAATTAAAAGCTAAGCAGTTAGCAAGCAAAACTGAAGTTATTATTCTTGGCCCCAAACACCTCAGAAACTCCCTTTCTAACAATTTAATTACTCTACATGGCATTACCTTGGCCTCTAGCACATCAGCAAGGAACCTCAGAGTTTTATTTTATCAAGATTTATCTTTTTCCTCCCATATAAAACAAACTTCAAGGACTGCTTTCTTTCACTTGCGCAACATTGCAAAAATTAAACATATCCTATCCCAGACAGATGCTGAAAAATTAGTACATGCATTCTTCACCTTTAGGCTGGATTACTGTAATTCCCTATTATTCGGTTGCCCCAACAAATCACTTAGGTTGCTCAAACTGGTGCAGAAAGCTGCTGCACTTGTTCTAACGGGAACCAAGAAAAGGGACCATATTTCTCTAGTTTTAGCTTTGTTGCACTGCCTCCCTGTAAAATCCAGGACTGAATTTAATATCCTCCTCCTTACTTACAAAGCTCTAAATGGTTAGGCTCCATCCTTTCTGTCGCAGCTCATAGTTCTTTACCAACCCTCAAGATCACTGTGCTCTGAAAAAGCAGAATTACTTGTGGTTCCCAAAGTTTCCAAATGTAGGATAGGAACCAGAGCCTTCAGCTACCATGCTCCTCTCTTATGGAACCATCTTCCAGTTTCGGTTAAGGACTTAAGACCTTCCTCTTTGATAAAGTTTATAATTATGGCTGGCTAAGGTTGCCCAGACCTGCCCATAGTTAGGCTGACATAGGTTTAACTTGCCAGGGGACTTTTTTATCGGAGTCAGAGAGCAGTGGGGCTAACACTACTCTCTGACCTTTATATTTAAGCCATAATAGCTGATTAGTGACCCTAGTTTCGTTAGTGTGTATATTCCTGAAGCACAAGTTTCTTGTGCTCAGTTGAAATCCCCGTCCGTGTGACGGGGAGGAGGGAGAGGTGGCATAGCTTTCAGCCCGATCTGGCGGGGGTGGTTTTGAGTCTGTTCAGACCTACTACTCTGACTCTACTTCCTCTCTCTTTCTTTCTTTTCTATTACTGCTCTCTGGCATTCATATTTAAGTCGTAATTGCTTATCAATGACTCTAGGATCCTCACTGAGTGCTTATCCTTTTTACTGTTCACCAACTTGGTTATGTTGAACTGCACTATGCCAATCCTGTTGCCTCTCCAGAGCATTCCTGCTCCCTTGTTTCCTAGCTTTCTCGGATCCTGGCCGCAACCCTGGCTGTGCCTGATCGTTGTGATATCTGTGCTGGCGCCTCGACCATGCCCTTGGTTGTGCTCGTGCTGTGGCTGCACTGAAACTGTACCGTTCGCCCTGATCGTGCTCTTGGTCCTGGTTGCGCCGATGCTGTGATCATGCCTTTGGAGACCTCTGTATCAATATATGCATGAGACTCTTATCAACTCCCACAATATTATCATAGAGTGCATTTGATCATTTCGCACCTATTGTTATTGTATTATGAAATGGGTCTGTTTCCATTTTTGCTGTGCCTCTTTCCCCCTCTCCCCCTACCCCCTCTCTCTTTCTTTCTTTTTGGCCACAATTGTATTTCATTTGTTATTTACGACATCCATTGCACGTCTGTCCGTCCTAGAAGAGGGATCCCTCATCATCCTCTGCCGCTCTTCCTGAGGTTTCTTCCTTTTTTTTTTTCGTTACAGGGGTTCTTTTTCGGGAGTTTTTCCTTGGGTGATGTGAGGGTCTAAGGGCAGAGGGATATCATACACTGTAAAGCCCTCTGAGGCAAACCATGTTTTGTGATAATGGGCTCTATAAATAAAATTGACTTGCTTTGACTTGACCTCAAGACACCACCAGGACTCGCCTATCACATGGATAACCCCTTGCTTTACCTTGTCCCCAGTCTTAACCTGTGCACGAAAGACATTCACTGGGTTTGTCCAAATAATCCTTTCCTCAGATATGTGACCTTTGCAGTCTCAGAACGGAAGCCCTCGAACTGAAATGCCAAGCTAGCCTGTCCATCAAAGATGAAAGGATGGAGACAAGAGTAATGAGAGCTGGCAACCGATGGCTTACTAGCACACCTGCTACTGAAGTCCTAATGTCTTATGACTGCCATGATACAACCACCAAACTGACCTTACCGAATCAGACCGTGTTTTTAACTATCCCTTATGGAGCCATGGTGCATGTCAACGACATTATCCTCCATCATCTCAACCACGACTGACATGACATAAAAATTGAGATCATGGACGCATTTGTCGGTCACAATCTCACAATTGATGACACACTGCTGCACTAACTGCTAATTGAGGGAACCAAACTGGTAAGATTCAGCCTAAAACCAACTGGTCTCTCCACTACGTTTCCTAACTATCCAGGCAAACCAGCTTACCAGGACCCCCCCATCAGCTTAGCCGCCCTTGGGCTCCTGCTTAGTGGTTGTATCATCACAGCAATAATCGCACATGTCATGTACAAGCACATTCAAAGGTTACAAGCCAGACTGGATTCTGCCCTCCTGGTGTCACCACATTTTGCACACCAGTCTGCAGCCATACCCTTGGCTAGCCCCAACCCTCCAATGGGAGGGAGGATGGCCCACTAACTCTTTCCTAACCATTGTCTTATTCACATTCCTTTCCCTCCTTCTATTCTTTGTTTTCTTTCTTCTTTTTTTATTAGAATGTCTTAGAATTGGTGGTGGAAATGAGAAAGAATGTATTTGTTTATATCTCTGTGATTGTGAACCCAACATAGGAACTGACTAGAAATATTTAGCAGTCCTGCCCAGACCAGCCTCTGTGTCAGTGCCCAGACATTAGCCTCTGAACATGATCTTCGTGGACTGTTTGGACTTGCACGAATTTTCACTCCTAAGGGACGTGGATTATTCAACCTGTGCTCTCATGGGAACACGTGGACTGTTTGCCCCATGGTTGCTCCAAAGACTTAGCGCCCCACCCTTAGGACTAAAGGGGGGATGCTTGGACCTCACCCACATGTCCTGAACAATAGAGAAGGCCTCTCAACCAGCAGAGCTGTAAGAACAATAGAAGCGTGCCTAAGCTCCAGCGGCCCGGTAATTCACACCTACGTGCGACTTTCTGTTTAAATTCAAAAAACCGTCTCCCATTGGTGGAAATCTGCCCGATCCCAGGTAGAAACCCCTGGAATTCCCATGATGTCACTGAGGCTTTAAGTGCCGCTGTGCGCCGCTGCACAAGGCTGCATCTCTTTTTACTCACTGGATGAGAGGGAGACTATTCGTGTGTTCCTTTTGATGTGTTATTGATAACTGTTTGTTACTGCGCTCCCTAGGAGCCTATTTACTGTTATACAAGCGTGTTGTTAGTTGTTAGCCTCTGCCACTGGGTGCTGGTTACAATACGTTGAGTTCCTATCTGAAACAAAGACCAGTGGACGGTAAGTGAACATCGATTCGTTTTACCGGCCCCTGAGTGATGGGAAGACAACTCTTAGATAGGAAGACAACTAGTAGTATCTCCTTGTGGCCACAACTGCATGCAGCATTTGAGAGTTTTTCTTTTTTACTTTTATTTGTTTTATTCTTCCTCTTTCCCTTTCTCCATCTGTGTACTAACCTTCACGGGCATGCACACGCACATACAGACACACATACAGATGCACACCCTGCTAAGATCACACACCTACTGTGAGCGGCTCCTTAAGAGAGCTCACATTACCACTGTTACAGACATAGATTTAGAGCACACTGTTTGTCTGCTGTGTGCCATCCTGTGTGTAGTTAAAGGAGCATGTGGAACCAGTGTTGGTAGAACCTCTGTCCCGCTCAAATCTCCCGCTTTCACATCCTTTGTCCCACATCTGGCGTAAGTTACTTCAGCTACGTGGCCCTCCTACAAGATCACGTCCGCCATCTTGCCCCTCTGTCCCTTCCCTCTCTCACCCAACACACACACACACACACACATCATACACACACACATACGTACACACACGCAGACACCCGACAACCATGTGTGTCCACCTGGCTTTGCTTACATCCACATCTAGATTAGTATTGCTTGTATATTAGACTATCCATAGCATTGAGCACACTTATTGAAGTGATTGTTCATTGTGACTGAGGAGGAACCACACACTGAGGTTTTAGTCCAGTATGGCAATCAGCAATAAAAGAAGAAAAGTACCCACAAATTAGCAAGAAATTAGTACAAGAAAATTACCTTTAAATGTGTATATAAATAAACAATTAGTTAAAAAAAGAAAAATAGAAAAATAAACGAAACAGCAACAAAAAGGGAAAACAAGACTCGAAAAATATATATATGTATATATAATTAAATAAGCTTAAAAATTATAATAACTCTGATCAACACACACACACATACACATATATATAATTATAAATATAGTTTTTCCCTTGCTTTTTTTTAAAAATTTCTTCAACATTTTCCCCAGCTTTAAAAAAAAAAAATTCTAAATCTACCAATTTCTTGCAATATGTGGAACATTAGTTACCAAATTGTTCGTTGCCTCTTTTCCCATATTTAAAAAAAAACACACCAATTAGCCGAGTGGGCTTAAATACTTGTGAAAGCCTTGTTATTATGTCTTATAACACTGTGTCCAGTACTGTTCTGTTTTACATCTGTTTAACAAATGTTTGTTTTGGGCCCCCTCAAAAACGGCATGATGCATCTAAAGGGATTTATCCTAATGTCATACATTTCAACATAATTAATGCTTCATCACTCCTCGGGTGACCTAAAAATGGATCTGATCTACCACCACTGAGGACTTCTCACTGTGTTGATTTCAGCTCAGAGAGCGAGGAGTGAGAACGTATACATGAGACCATCCTTCACAGCAGTGTTTTACTGCACTGACACAGCCCTCAACTATAGGTGATTTGACACTGTGATGATTTTGTTTCAAAGCCAGTTCAGCTGCAGTTTGACACTGCTGTAGAATCTAGACTGTACAGTATATAAAGAAGGGGGGCATGTGTCCACTTACAAAAATGAAGCCAAAATGTCCCAGATACAGGCGCTGTTATCTTGCATAGTGATGTTATTTGGAGCCAGATTCTGAGCAGTAGTGTTTGGGAAGTGGATCTGCGGTGTTGACTTTCTGCTCATACACCTGTCAGACCCAACTGCAAGTAGCCCCACTGATGGCTTGCACACCAATTAACACACATCTGTCAGTCAGGATGTTACACTCTTTTATAGCATCAAACAACTAAAACCAAACATATCAGAAAAATGATCGTATGTGCATACATCAGTTTGAAACCATGGTCCAGAAAAATTATTTGACATACTTTTAGTTTAGCCCATCTGCCATTTTTAATATTCTACTTCTATTCATATTTTTAATGCTCAAATTTAGCCTGATTTTTAATATATATTATGTACCTATCCATTAAATAAAGGCTTATGCATCCCAATACCACAATCAACACGTGGTTGTTATACCTTCTGTCTACTAGAGAGAATTCCAACATTACCAATAAACATTTGGTGCTTGCTGTCTTGCTAGTGATAATTTAACAATGCTCACGCACATGCATGTATCTCTGAGTCGCTGTTGGTCACTTTAATTATTCTTTCTCTCAACACTGGCCGCAAAAGATTCCCTCTAAGTCAATTCCAACGAAACCGATGGGGATGACGTTCACAGTCCCCTTTTTCATTCAAAAATATATTCCAAATTCCAAAATGTGATACGGATTACATCAATATGCGATATAGATCAAATCAATATGTGATACGGATCACATTATATTCAATGTGACATCAAAATAACATTTGAATTTTGTATCTTCATTGTCAACTAACTTGCCAACTGAAATACAAATACCTTAGCAAAGTTGCATTGATACAGTTTAAATGAAACACAGTAAAGGTACCTGAAGGTGTCTCCAATGCGATCCCGGAAGTAAAGAAAGTCCCTGTGATCGTGGAGCAGGAGGTCCCCAGTGTTGAAATAAACATCTCCGCCTTTAAACACATCCTTCAGCAGCTTCTTCTCAGACTGGACCTGATTGCCAGCGTAGCCCAAGAACTGGTTCATAGCTGTCAGAGGAGCTACCAGGATCCCTGGCTCTCCTACATACAAGCAACAGGCATGTTTAGTGCACACATGAGCTCTTTTGTGGTACTTGTACCTATTCATGTTAAAGGACATGGTACCTATCTGTGCTTGTATGCATCTTCCAGAGTGTGTCCGGACTGGCTCGTAGGTCTGTGGATCATATCTCAGCAGCTCAAAGGGCATAGAAAGCTGCAAATGTAAAAATGATGAGAGCTGAGATTGATAAGGTAGTTACCACCTGACTTATAGGTTCTAGGCTTCACTAGCTCATTGTTAACACAGCAGTCTGTGAGTTCTGTATATACATTTCATCTCACTACATCAATATTCATTATAATGTACCATGCACTGCTACCAGTATACATTTTAGCATTGTGATTCTGAAATTTGGAAATACTTGTTCCTGCTTTTTTAACATTGCTTATAACTCTGTGAATGCTGATTCAGCATGTTACTCATTACTCTTCTTCCTGTGGTGTTGCCAGCAATGGCCTCCAGTACTTTTTATTGTTCGTCTCTGACCTCTTCTGCTCCACCTTCTCATTATTAGCTCCTCTATCCATCTTATTAGTAATCACATTCCAATTATTCTGCTCTTTCTGTCTTAATTTCCTTTATTTGTGGTTTGACCTCTTCTACTTGACCTCTGACATCACATGATGGACCCATGCATTTGAAGAGGCTGGGAAGGGACAATGGCCGGTACAACTAAACCTGCCTTACAGTATCAGTAGGCTATTTGGGACTGTGTAACCCCTGATACACATCAAGAGGGCCACAGTCGGCTGGTCTATCCCCCCGTCATAATTTTTCCCTAAACATTGCTGATGGTGGCTTTGCTCCTCTCACATTTGCCAGAGTTGCCCCCCACCACCACTTTGCTTTAATAAGAATCTTTCTGCAAAGTAAAAAGTAAGTGTGTGTGTGTGTGTGTGTGTGTGTGTGTGTGTATATATATATATATATATATATATATATATATATACATAAAGTGTTTCTCCATTATTTGTTTTAAAATAGCAGTGATAAATATGTTACATTAACTTTTTAGCAAATATAACAATTTTTTTGTTGTCACTATATCCTGACAGTAGTAAAAGAGGCAAATAATCTAATTATGCTCCTCAGCCTCCTCATAGTTTTGCAAAAAAACACAAAGACAACCAATCAGAGACATGGAGTCTTTCACACAGCTGTCAAATGTTTCAATCACTGCTCCTGAACTGCAGTCAGACTGTTGTGTGTGTACTGCATTTCTTTCCTCAAATGTTTATAGGAACTCTTTGGCTGTTAAAGGAAAAGGGCACTACACTTGAAAATGTTTCTGAAAACACTGAGAAAAGAAAAAGGCAATCCCAGGTGGATTTTCTAAAGCCTGACAACAGAGCCAAGCAGAAGTGCAGAGGTCAATAGTTATTTTTGATTTCAATTATTTTTGAAGTACTGCTGGCACTGTTGTTGCATTCCAGCTGATCCTTCTGCAAGAGGATAATGATGAACACAGCAGTGGTTTTAATACTTTTCCTTCTTAAGTAATAATTGGTTTAGGTGGTTTACCTAATTAGTACCTCATTAAGTCATAAATGAGGTGTGCTGGAATGGAATGGAACGGCTGTCATACACGTTGAGATGTTGATTTCAGAATTTGCTGTGGTCTCTGTTAATACTGTCAGGTACCTTTATCATCTGCACCATTCAAGCAATAAACACAGTAATGCATCAATAATAGGAATCCAGTTATACAGTTTATATTACTTTGAGATTAGATTTGTTAACAAAAAGTATGACAATACAAAAGACTCAAATCCTAACCTCCAGTGTGAAAGTCCTGAGCATCTACTGTTCATCCATCGCACCTGTCAACATTCAGTGCTACCTAACCTCCCAGCTTTAATCTGACACTTTTATTACATAAATTCACTTGTTAAATCTCAACCGCCCTGGTTGAGACTTTTTTCACAGGCACTTAGAGCAAAATTCAAAGGTGGAAGGTCAAAGAACTCAACTCAACTCAACTCAACTTTATTTATAAAGCACTTTAAAAACAACCACAGCCGAAACAAAGTGCTGTACATACATAGACAAAACAACGCAGATATAAAACAATAAAAAAAAATTTAAAAAATGGATGAAATAAAACAGGTATAAACACTAAGATAATTGTTTTCTTGTTTTTTAAAAAACTATTTAAAAACAATAACTAAAACAAACCATAAAACACTAAAACAGGAGCAGAGTCTCATGCGGGGTTGAAAGCCAAGGAAGAAAAATGGGTTTTAAGACGAGTTTTAAAAATGGACAGTGAGGAGGCTTGTCTAATGTGGAGGGGAAGGTCGCTCCACAATTTAGGAGCAGCAACAGAAAAAGCTCTATCCCCTCTGAGCTTCCGTTTTGACCTCGGTACCTCCAGGAGCAGCAGATCAGCTGACCTGAGGCACCGAACAGAAGCGTGGGGGTGAAGGAGCTCAGAGAGATAAGATGGGGCCAGAACATTGAAAAATTTAAAAACGAATAAAAGAATCTTAAAACGGACTCTAAAGTGCACAGGCAGCCAGTGGAGGGAGGCCAGGATGGGAGTAATGTGCTCCCTCTTATGTACTCCAGTTAAGAGGTGAGCGGCTGCGTTTTGCACCAACTGGAGACGTGCGAGGGAGGACTGACTGACTCCAAAATAAAGTGCATTACAGTAATCCAGCCAAGAAGTGATAAAGGCATGGATTGCTGTTTCAAAGTGCTGTTGTGCGAGGAAAGGCTTCACCTTTGCCAGCCGCCTAATCTGAAAAAAATGGAACTATGTTTTAAGTTGTGTTTATTTTCATGCATGGGAAGGCAGATTTCACAGGAGGAGGAGAAGGAGAAGGAGAAGGAGAAGAAGAAGAAGAAGAAGAAGAAGAAGAAGAAGAAAAGAAGAGAAGAAGAAGAAGACTGTAAAAAGTAACGAAATACAGTGAGTCAGGTCCTGAGGAAACATTACTAAGTGTTGGTGAGGTTACTGACCTTATTGAAATAACTCGCCCTCCCAATTGGTCCGACCTCATCAGTGTAGTTGAGAAAGCCAATGCCAGCCTCAGTTAGGCCGTAACCCTCTCTGATCTTGATCCTCCCAAAGCGCTTGACGAACACTTTCCAAACATCTGACCTGAGACCACTTCCTGCTGCCAGCCGAACTCTGTGAGCCCTCTCCTCTGGAACCTGGAGGCAGGACAAGACTCAGATTAAGGAACAGTCCCACCTTTTGGGAAAAATGCTTATGTGCAGGCTTGTCCAGAGTTAGATGAGAATATTTATCACATATGAGTCCTGTACTGTGAAGGGTCTGGGACATGTTTAGCTTCACTTTGCACAGACTAGTCTGTTTTCAGATAGACCCTGTAGTGTAGGGGACCGAGCTAGAGGAGTGAATGTCCCTCACTGACTTACTTCATCCTGTCCACATAATTAAAATACTAAGGTTACTCTTTGACCTCCAAATTGTTGAATTTCTCTGTCCATTCTTTTATTCTCACGGTAAGGATTAGAAGTTCTGAATCTGGAAAATTGTCCGTAAATAATCGTGTTTAAGTAAAAAAAAAAAAACAGCTTAAAAATGAATGTCTTTGGGGTCCCACCGAAACACACGTGCCTAACGCACTTTTGCCAACTTCCAACTGGTCTCACTTCAAGTTTTCTGAAAACTTGGCAGCCTTTGTTGCCAATGCTCATACTTCCGGCGTGTGACACGCACTTTCATCTCTCAAGCTGCCCAAAAGGTTCTCATGTCAAAACACTGTGACAGCAACACATTAGTTTAACGGCATGGCCTAGCATGGGCATTCAACTCAGAATAATTATCCACTTTGAGCAGTTAATTGTCACAGTTTTAAAATTTTGTGTCTTCAGTGAAGAAACAGATGTAAGATAAGACAAATCAGAGAGGGTTCACAGATGGAAATAACTGTGTCTTTTCACTGACAAGTCTGTAAACTCTGCAATCTGGTTCTACAATACACACAAACTTAGAGGATTTTTTTTCCACAAAAATATTTCCTTTTTAGACACAGAAAGAAATAACCTAATGTAAGCTATTTCATTTCACAAATTTGACAAGGAAAGACAAATGACTAAGAATTTGTCACAGCATTTCACAACTTGCAAAACTTTTTAAGAGTCTGGTTCCTTTTCCCTGTTGAAGGAGTGTGTTGCAGTCGCTGTGCTGCTTAGGTTGCACTTAAAACACATCACATTAACTGCACAGCAATATCTGACCCAGCGTTCTTCATCAAGAAGTCTTGTTGCATAACTTTACAGTGTGGCTCAAAACAAACCAGCACTAAATATGTTCAATTAATTTCACTACACGTGAAAAATCAGTGTGTGAAGGCACCTTCTCAAAGTCACAGTGGAGAGACAGTGACGGCAGCAGATGATGGAGAAGTGAACAGTGAACAGTGCAAGAACTGTCTCAGAATTGTGTGTGAGTGAAAGAAAACCCATTCAATATTCCAATAACCTAATGATAACATAAAGTGGTGGAAGAAGTAACAGGATCATTTATTTAAAGGGGCCCTATTATGCTTTTTGGGGGTTTTCCTTTTCTTTTCTGTTTTGTGTAGCATTTTTCTGCTTGTAAAAGGTCTCCTAAGTAATGAAGCCCAAAGCCTAACCCAAAGGGAGCTCTCTCTCCCTTGATTCAATTCAGTTCAATTTTATTTATAAAGCCCATTATCACAAAACACAGTTTGCCTCAGAGGGCTTTACAGCATACAACATCCCTTTGACCATAGACTCTCACATCATCAAAGGAAAAACTTCCCCAAAGAAACCCTGTAATGGGGGGTAAAAAAAGGTAGAAACCTCAGGAAGAGCGACTGGGGAGGGATCCCTCTTCCAGGATTGACAGACGTGCAATAGATGTCATAAATAACAATTAAATTACAGTAATGACAAAAAGGAAAAAGAGAGAGAAAGAGAGAGGGGAAGAGAGAGGGAGAGAGAAGCACAGCAATAATGGTTACAATAGCATATCATATAACAATAATGATAGACGTAAAATTACTAAATGCACTCTTTGATAGCATGTGATGTTACATGCAAATATCATAAGTGTTGATAAGAGTCCCATGCGTAAATTAATAGTGGAGGCATGACTCATCATAATGGCAGTAGAAGGTTGCGTCAAGCAGGATCATGGCATCAGACAGGACCACAGCAACAGCACAACCAACACCAAGATCAAGGCAAGCCGGAGGTACAGCATCAGTGCAACCACAGCACGAGCACGACCAAAATCAGGATCACATCATCAGCAGAGCCATCACTGCGATCCAGGCGCAGCCAAGATTGCAGCAAAGATTGCAGCCAAGATCCCTAAAAAGACACTGCTCCTGAGCTGCCTGTTGCCTGAGTTTTACTGTTGACTTACATAACTTAGTGACATCACAATGTAACAAATAGGAAAGAATGTGCTTTGAATGCATGGATGTATCATATAGAAGTCTGGATACAGCCATGGGGGTGGGGCCTCGTTCATTCCTATGAGAGCTGCTCATTGGTGCATAAAGCAGAAAAAACACAGAAAAAGCGGGTAATTTCTGCTGGCGGAGAAACCGACCTCCGGATTAGTGACTTGCTAGCTTGAAAGACAGTCTAAAAAATGTAATCTTGCAGCTCTGTTAGACTTAACAAATGTTATTGAACTGGATGGTTAAAATTTAGACAGGGATATAAGCCATTTTGCAGGGGTTCTGACCCTCACAAAAAATGATTAAATGATTTACAGGCGTCTCTTTCCCTGTGTATGTCAACGGGGAAAAGTCTTTCTGGGCCAGTGTGCATCACGTGACCAACCCGAACATGGTAATTCAACTTTTGGCCACTATGTAAAATTTGTATCAACGCCTGGCGCACTTCCTGGGGGCTTGTTTGAGTGTGTATAGAGCCAGCTGGCCAATCAAAGCAGATTGGGCTTCTCGGGAGGCGGTACATAAGCTCAGACAGACTGTTTCAGTCAGAGGTGCTGCAGCAGAGGGAAGTGTGAGACACATGATGTTTTTTTTTTAACATTAAAGCATGTAAACCTTACGGCTGAGATATGTAGGGAGAGGACGCACTCAAGAGGGCTCTTAGTCCACTTCTCAAAACTTTGACATATCTGCCATTACTTGACCTTGCACAGACTTTTTCTCGAAAAGATGAGCAATTCTAAGAACTCCAGACCAGCTAACAGCGTACAAACTCCGGCCACACATGCTGCCACTAGCGCTGCAGGTAAGCTAGCATCACTTGCAGCTAACAACCTACCGCCTTCGACAAAAACCTCGACGGCACCTAAAGAAACCGAGACCGCTGCAGTCATTGCCATGGATCAACTGTCTGCAGAATTTGGAAAACAAAGGACCTCACTAAGGGACGATATCTCCTTCTTGATCCAAGAAGCCGTCAAACCACTGCAGGCATCATTGGACTCACTACAGACAACAGTGAACTCCTTCCGGAGTTGCCTTACCTCCGTTGAGTTTGTAGCCGGTGATAACTTTGAACAGCTGAGTCCACCACTTTTGTCACTTGACAGGCTTGTCGACCTCAAGAACCAGTCACGGAGCGCTAATCTCTGCATAGTAAACATTCCCAAAGGTAGTGAGGTTGGCAAAGACCCAGTGAAATTCATGTCGGAGGTGTTGATGCAAGCAACAAGAGCCCATGTTTTTCCTGCACCGCTCGAGCTGGAGAGAGCCCACCGGACCCCAACATTTAGGACTGGTTGTGGGATATCCCCCTGCACGTTCCTGGTTTGTTTCTCCAGATACCAGCAGAAAGAAACTTTACTGTGCTGGGCCAGAAATCACAAGCTGAAGTATATCAGGATGAAGTATATCGGGTCTATCAGGATGTAGGCACAGCTCTCGCTAAAAAGCTAGCAACATTTAATGGTGTTAAACAATGCCCTGTACCAGAAGAACATGAAGTTCTACCTGTTATACCGGGCCCAGCTGCGAATGATGTTTGGGGACGACGTGCTCACTTTCGACTCGCCTGATGAAGCTCAAGTTTTACCATGACAGGTTTGGAAAGGAGTAGGATTGTATGTTTGTTTAAGGTTTTTTTTTCTCTCATTCTTTGCATTGGACTGTACAGTTGGAGTCAGGTAACCTCTTGAACTGTGCATATTTACTGTGTTATCCTGCCCTGTCAGCAACCCACGGACTCAAGGTATAGACACTGGTTGATGTCACTGCTGGGCAAATCCACATTACACATGCACGTCTGCAGCTTTTCTGTTATACAGATAACTCTTTTATTTTTTTATTTTATTTTATTTTAATTTCTGTCACATAGGCTGTGTTTCACACACTTAGAATGATCATTGTATTACAGATGTTGTTCTGTCTAATAGTGATATATAAATATACTTTTTCGTTCTCACTTCGAATGAATAAAGTTTTTGATTAAGGCTTTTACAAATCACTGGGGGCCTCCTTGGGCAGAGGTATTAAGAGGCTGTATTACCAGAAGTTTTCTGAAATAGCATGTTGTTGCAGGTTCTGCTTGTCACAAAAAATGACGAGGCGAGACTTCTGATTGAAAGCGAACGTCCTTTAGTGAATTAAAAAAGGGAAAACATACATAGTGCGCTAACTAAACGAGAGGTACAGCACGGCAGCCAACAACAACAACAACTGACGTCATCACCTCGCGCAGGTCCTTTCTTTTTTCTACACACTGAACATATTAACTGCTGTTATGAATATTAATGTTAACTTATATTTCAACTTCTTAATTCTTACAAACAATATGTTCCTTCAAATAAATTCTCAACATCCTCCCCCCCGATAAACTACAGTTTATCTGAAGCTCCAAAGGATACAACAGCTGGATGGGTCTCCGCAGAACAGTCCCTGAACTAGTGCGAACTGCACATGATCTCACAAGGCCATCACGACCTGGAAACAGTTCCTCGATTCTTCCCAGTCTCCAGCTCTGCCTTTGGTGTTATCCTCTCCGATGAGCTTGAACATCCCCCACCTTCAGCAGAGAAGGCTGTGGGGTGTCGCAGCGATGTGCTGACTTCAAATCCAGCAAATATTCTCTCCGCCATCTGTTCCAGAAGTTGGTCATAAGTCTCTGTCTGTATCGCCACCTACGTGTCATCTCCTCCTTGTTTGCTGTTGGATGGTTAGTGTCAGCCGGAAATGGCTTAGGGGGCAGGCATGTCAGCCTCTGACCCACCAAGAAGTGAGCAGGTGTCAGTGGCTGTGGCTCATCCACATCATTGTGCACATAAGTGAGCGGCCTCGAGTTTATTATGGCTTCAGCTTCAGTTAGAATGGTGCACATTTCTTCAAAGTTGAGTTTAGCTCTGCCAAGCACTTTTCTGAGAATAATTTTGACAGACCTTACCAGCCTTTCCCAGAATCCGCCCCACCAGGCTGCTCTTTCAGCGATGAACCGCCAGGAGATGCCCTTCTCTGAGAAGAACTCTCGTAGCTGTGGATCTTTGATGCCTTTCCAGAGCTCCTTCAAATCTTGATCAGCTTTCTTGAAGGTCTTGCTTATCTGAGTAAATCACCTTTGCATAATCCTCTTCTTGAGATGAATCTTTTCAGAGCTAGCAGGAAGTTCTCCGTGGACAGATCTGAGACCAGCTCTAAATGCACTGCCTGGTTACAGCAATAAGTGAATAGCGCTTATGTATGATTTTGTCATGGAGCTCTGTGTTTTCACGTAGAGCTGCCCTGCAAAATCAACACCTGTGATCTCAAATGGGGGCGTAATTTCTGTTATTCTGTCCCTTGGCAGTGGTGCAGTAGTCTGTTGTCCAGCCCTTGCTTTGAATTTTTTACAAAGTACACATCTTGACACAACCTTCTTGACTACCTGTCGTGCCCTCAAAATCCAATATTTCTCTCTAGTTTGCACTAAAGTGTTCCGTGACACCTGTGCATTATCTTCTCATGCTGATACTGCACCAACATTTCTGTATATCTGTGGTCGCTGGGCAAAATCCATGGGTGCTTTTCTCTGTAAGAAAGGTCAGAATGCTGGAGCCTTCCTCCCACACTGAGCAGCTCATCTTCATCCAGAAATGGTTTTAGCTCTCGGATTCTGGAGTCAGTGTGTTGGGGCATTTTCCTGCCTTCAGCAGATCAATTTCTGAGCTGAAACACTGGATCTGAGTCACCTTTATCCAATGTTTTCCTGCTTCATTCAGCTCTTCTGCTGTCAGTTCTCACTCAATTTTTGTGCTTGAGCGGGTGTTGGTGACAACCTCTTCATCCAGGCTGTCACTCGGAGCACTGTCTTTAGTTTACTGTACTTCTCCAAACATAATACAGGTTTTAAGTAGTCTGTGTCTTGATTAACCAGCTGTACAGCAATCTGGTATTTGGATCTGAGTTCAGATTTTACCTCATCTTCCTGAACATCATCCTGAGTGCTCTCCGCCTGCTCAGGTGACATCAGAACACAAGGACCAATCCACCACAATGTGCTCTGCTTCAGATCCTGCAACTGTTAGGCCTCTGGTGGGAAGGTCAGCTGGGTTCATTTTCCTTTGCAGTGAGACCATGACTGTGGGTCGGTTTGAGCCTGGATGTCTGTCACCTGTTTGCTACAAACTGTTTCCACTTGTGAGCAGGACTGCGAATCCAGTGTAGCACTATCATAGAGTCGGTCCATAGTCTGAGTTGTGTCTGTCTAGCTGCAGCGCTTTCATGAGGGTGCTCCCAGCCTGGCTGCCATACAGCTCCCATCAGCTCCAGGCGTGGCAGTGTCATCCTTTTGAGTGGGCCCACTCTGGACTTGGACGCAACCAGACTTATGGTCACTTCTCCATCCTTTGTTTCTCCCTGCAGATAAGCAACTGCACAGTAAGCCCTTTTCACTTGAGTCACAGAATACATGAAGTTTTACATCATGGCCATTCTGCTGCAGTGTGTCTCGTATCACCGTGGGATTGACAGCTGGTGCAGTTGAGGGAGCTCTGAACACCACTGTTGCTATTTTTCTGTCAAATCAGGCGGCAGTTCCTCGTCCCACCTGAGCCCTCTCTCCCACATCTCTTGGAATAAGCACTTTATTCTGATGGTGAAGGGAGTCAGGAATCCCTAGAGGGTCAAAAATGCTAGCAGAGGACTGCAGAACGCTTGCTTTGTGTTCTGCCTTTCCTTCAGAATATCAAGCAGCCCCTGAGGTCGAACACAAAATCATCGGGTGACTGGTCTCCACACCAAGCCCAGAACCTTCAGCACTGACCCGCATGTTTCTGGCTGTACAGTGCAATCCATTGAGCTTTCTTGCCATTTTTCTTTGAGCTCAGGAGAGTTCACACACCCATTTACATAGCTCCATGCCTGCGGCAGACATAATGTTCTTGGCTGTTGTTGTCACTGCATGGGCCTCTGTCACTTCACTTGCACTTGAAATAAAGTCATCCACATAAAGTGAGGAGCTGATGTTTTCCACCACTTGTGGGTGTTCTAACTCATATTGTCTCAAGTGCTTCCTTATGGTGGCTGCGAGTAGGAAGGGCTTGACCAAGCTCCAAACACAACTCTTGTCATCCTGAGCATGCGAGCTTCTCGTCCTTCTCTTCTGCTGGTGGGGCCTGTGAACCACAGAAATCTTACAGCATCCTGTCTCTTTCTGAGAGTGAGATCTGCAGAAAGGCTTTCTTGATGTCTGCCATGTATGCAATTTCATGCAGTCTAAACTTGATCAAAACACTCATCAGATCTGGATTCAGATTAGGACCTGTTAAGAGACAGTCATTTAGTGAGGGACTTCCATCTTCGTGGGATGAAGCATCAAACACAACCCGTAGTTTTGTTGTCACCTTATCCTCCTTAGTACAGCGTGATGAGGTAAGTAGTATGTCTCATTGCTTGGTTGTAAGGTGTGCTCCCTTGGCACATCCTCAGCCATTCCTTGGTTTAAGTAGTCCTCCACAACTTCATTGTATCTGCTGTAGAGTGTGGCATCCTTTCTAGTCTCCCTTTCAAATTCTCCAGCCTCCTTTTTGCAATGCGGTAATTGTCTTGGAGTGGAGGGTGGTTTTGTCGCCATGGCAGCTCCACTTGGTAACGCCCATCTTTGAAGATGGTGGTTTCTCAACCGCTGCAATGCTTCCACATCCTCTGGGCTCTCAGGCTTCTCACTTGTGATGCCCAGAGATTCAAGCTCCCAGAATGCATGCAGCTGTTTGTCAATCTGTGCATCCTCACTGAGCTGAATTTGCATACATGTTGTCTCTGTCATGCTGGACACTGCCACTGGGCCCTGTACTGCCCATCCCGAAGGTGCTCTCAGTGCCACCAGGCTCTCTGTCAGTCTTTCACCCGGCCTGATACTATCTGCCAGTAATGATCTGAGCCAATTAGCACAGAAAGCTCAGGTTTGTCATCTCCAGCGAAGTCTGCAAGTAGTTGGAGACCCTCCTTTCATCTCTTTCTGTATATGTTCACCAGGGACCTTCATCAATGCTGTACACACTTTAGGGGTCACAACTGCCTCTATTTCAATGCTCTGTCGCTTGTCCCAGATATTCTCCAAGCTGAGCTTCACTATGTTGCGCTTCACCGTTGTTGGAGCAGAGGAGCCAAATGTGAAGGGTAATTGTCCCTTGTCTAATGACAGGTAGCTGGAGCGCCTCACCACATTCTCATGCACAAACTCCCTGGCTGCCTCCATCTAGCAAGCAGCGGACCATCTTCCTGCTTGTGGGCCCTACAACCCAGGCCTTGGCGGTTTGTAGCAGCACAGTGTTGTCACCATCAAGCTCACCCTTTTCTGCTTGGGGAATTACTGAGGAGATAACAGTGTCCATGTTGGCAGAAACAGCAGGGGGGGGTGCCTCACTTTTCTCACAAATGGCTGCATGATGCCTGCCTCCACATGTGGCACATGACATGCCCTTTAACCTGCAGAACCTTGCGATGTGTTTGGGCCCCAGACACACATAGCACCTGCCAAGCTCTCTTCAGCTTTTCACGTGCTGACACCTGCGGTCTGGACAGTTCTCAGATTTGTGTTCAGCACTATCACAGAACAGGCAGTTTTGTGTCTTCTGGTTGGCAGTGTGTGCAGCTGCGGATGTCATGCTTGGTTTCTTTAGTTTCTGTGTCACTGGCTGAATATGAGTTGCTGCATGTTTTGTTAGCAGACTGGTTCCTCTCTGGTTATATGATCTCATCATTTGCAAAGCTCTTCTCGGCTCTGAACCTCTTCTGCAGGAACTTGAGCACATCAGGCACCCTCCACTCATCCTCATCTCCCTCTGATTGGCTGTAATCAAGAGCCATGTCCTCTGGCATCATCTGGAGCAGTATTGGGCATAACATACCTCCATAGGTGTCTGATACCACTCCCAGTGACTCTAGGCTTCTGATTTGAATTTCACAGTCATCATATAACTGCCTCAATGCACTGACATCAGATGATTTCTTCACAGGAGTGAGATTCAGCAGCTTTGACATGTGGGCATTTACAATGAGATCTTTCCTTCCAAATCTGCCTTGCAGTATATCAACTGCAGCATCATAGTTACTGTCTGTCAGTGTGAGCCCTGCTACTGCCTTTGCAGCCGTTCCAGTGAGGTAAGTTTTCAGGTAGGTAAACTTCTCTCTTTTGCAAAGGGCATCATTGCTATGAATAGCAGTCTCATATTGGCTCCAAAATTCCTGCCATAAACTTACATCTCGCTGAATTTGTCGATCATCAGCTTCGCAGTCTCATCGATCGGGTTGTTGTGCTGAGAGTCATGAGTTTGGCGCTTAGCATCACTTAGCCGAAAGCAGGCCGGGATTGTCGTTATCACAGTCTCGCAGTGCTCTGATCACTTCTGGTGAGCTCAAGCGCTTCCTAACGATGATGCGGTCTCTGTATTCCTCTGTTAGTTCAATCTCCGCCCACGCCCTCCAGCGGTGTGCTCCTCCACTACGTGGTCAAGCTCGCGCAAGCTGTCCTCCTTAGCCGACAACACAGCCAGCATCTCTCGCACACGGCCAATGTCCGGGTCTTCCTTTTTACCAAGCTTCATACATAGTGCACTAACTAAACGAGAGGTACAGCACGGCAGCCAACAACAACAACAACTGACGTCATCACCTCGCGCAGGTCCTTTCTTTTTTCTACACACTGAACATATTAACTGCTGTTATGAATATTAATGTTAACTTATATTTCAACTTCTTAATTCTTACAAACAATATGTTCCTTCAAATAAATTCTCAACACATGTAGCCTGCAGCTTGCCTCAGAGAGAGGGACAAGTATTGCCTTAGTTCTAGTTTTGTTCGTGTTCGGGATATGGGCTAGGGTTACGGGTAGAGACACCACTAGATTTTTGCAGACTTTATTTTATTTTGGTTTTTTAGAGATACCACTTATGAAGGTGGGCACTTATTTTCAACCTTTCTCAAACTTTGTTATTGTTATCACCATTGTACTGTTTGGTTGAACATGGAAACTAATACTAACACAAGAAAGGCTATACGATTTATTAGTTGGAACGTAAAGGGATTAAATGGGCCTGTAAAAAGAGCTAAAATATTCAATCATCTTACATATTTAAAATGCGACATTGCATTTTTACAGGAAACTCACTTACTGAGTGTTTTCCATTCAAATTAAAATTCAAAAATATGTGGAACAGCTATATTGATACATAAAAAGATTCAGTTCAATGCAACTGCTGTTATCTCAGATCTACAAGTGAGATATGTGATGGTACCTGGGTTCCTCTTCAAAGAACCTGTTGTTTTGGTTAACATCTACGTTCCAAAGTAGGATGATGATGAATTTATGAGAAAAACTATTTCATTAATAGTGGATTTGAATTCTCAACAACTAATTTTCGGTGGTGATCTTATTTGTGTTATTAATCAAGTATTGGGGGTGTCAGCCCTTGTTGTTTTCTATTCCCTCAAAGTAAATCCTTTTCCTTCTTTTCCCCTGTATCATTCATATAATAAATAATAAATAATATAATAAATAATAATAATAAGAAGAATAAATTACTTTTTTATTGACAGAACCCCTGTGCACTTTGTCACAAAAACTGAATACTCAACTATAATTGAATTATGATATATATAAATATATAATTGACAAAAATTTACTGGCTGATGGTGCGATATCCCAAAAAACGATGACTTCTTAGAACTAATCAAAACTGATAACATTTCCCCCTTCCTTCTCTGGGAAACCCTAAAAGTTGTTATCAGAGGTAAGATTATTTGGTATGCTGCTGAAATTAACAAAATGAAAGGAATTAAACAGGAAGAGCTCATTAAATCAATAAATGTGGTGGATGCTCAAAACTCTATCTCCCGCTCCCCAGAACTCTTCAAAAGAAACCTGGACCTTCAAACACAATATAATTTGTTATCAACTGAAAAGACTGAACAACTTTTGTTAAAATCAAAGAGATATGTTTATGAACATGGCGATAAAGCTGGCCGTTTATTAGCACAGCAGATGAAGAGCCACTCAGTCTCTCAACAAATCCCACAAATAGGGAAAGTAAATGGTGAATTAACAATTGACCCAGAAGAAATTAATGACACATTTACCTTATTTTACTCAAAACTATATATGTCAGAAATGACAAATGACAGTACTGACATGGAAAATTTCTTTAATAATGTCCAGGCACCTTCCATAAGCACAATGCACAGGACTGAGACTGAACTTCCCAGCTCCAAAGCTTCGGTGATCACAAACAGTAGGCCATCACAGCATTTTCAACTGTCAGGGGTGTCCAATTAGTCCACTGCTATTTGCTTTGGCCATGGAACACCTGCTTTTGATGGCCTAAATATAATTCCAAATGCTTGTTACAAAGATATAAATTGAAAGAACATTTTACTATTTTCAAATACTCTTATTATAAGAAATTATGTGGAACAAGCAGCATATGAAAAAACATGGCCTTTACATTTAACACAACCCGGACTCTCACCCAGTTCTTGTCAATGAAGTAAGCAGTTAAGCTCATGAGAGCCTCAGCTGCTCCACACCAACAGTCAGTAGTAAAGGAAATGCTGTATCCTGCATTTTCCACTGAAAGAAGTTGCTTAACTCTTGTTGCAACTTGTGCGTACATTTCGTCCATCAGTTCAGCACGGAAATACTTCTCACTTTTCTGAGGATACCTATGCTCTGACTTGGCCAGTAATCTTTTAAAGCCTGTACCCTCCACAACCGCATAGGGCAGCATATCAGTTGCAATCACCTCCATGATCAATTTGTCCATTTCCTTTGCTCTTGGGTCATCGGGGGTCCACTTTGTGGTCCTATCAAAGGCTTGCATGAGTGTGGGCTGAGTCTATGACTGTGACACTTTCTTTGATTGTGTCATCTTACCCTGTGCTTCCTCATAAAGGGTTGTATTTTTTGCTTTTTGTCTGATGGATCCCTGGCTTACAGAAGCTGCACAAATATTACACACTCCTTCACCAGTGAGTTAAGGTTATTATTGAGGTGGTAGCGGACTCACATGCATCAGATGGTCAAAATATCCTGAACACCTCTCAGTACACTGCTCTCCACACCAACATCAACACCCACTACCATCTCAGTAAACATTAAGAAGTCTTGTGTCAACATTTACAAAGTAATACATTTATTGAAGTAGAATTCATCGCAGGGCTGTTATTGGTGTGCATTACATTGCGCAGTGTCTAATGAAGTGGTCAGTGAGTGTATTTAATAAATTATTATCTGTAGGTAATAGGTAGGTGGATAAACAGCGTCATAAAAGTCTCTGGTAAAACATGATTTGAAATGCGCCTCTCTGATGTCCTCTAAACGTGTGTTCACATTTTCTTTCCTCCATAGAAGTTATAACTTCGACCAGAAATGCTTTTTCCTCCTCAAAGCCATAAGTTAAAAAACACAGTCTGTGGGCTGCATTTATTTTCAGCAGCATTACGTTCATTGTGCCGTTACTGACTCGGTTAAAGTGTTTAGCAAGGTAATATTTAAGGTAGGTTATCCTAACTGTAGCTTCCTAACATATCAGTCAAGCGTGATAGACACAACAAGGCATGTCATGGGAAATGGGAAACTTATTGAGTTATTGTTTATTTCAAAAACTAGTTATAAACTTACCATTGAGGCAAACCACTTGGTTTAGTAAATGTGCTACTGGCTCTTCAGTCTTCGCTATTTCACTCTGCTGTGGGGTCACTGGAGTGTGACATGAAAGGAGTCGGAGCGTCCACTACTGGATACGTAACACAAGGACATAATTTCTAAGAAAAACACCATATTCCCTGCATTTTTTAGTGAAAAAATTAAAAAAATAACATCGGCTTTTGGCAGATTGACAATTATTCTCTAATGGCTATAATTGGCCGATTAAATTGGCCGGCTGATGAATCGGTCGGGCCCTAGTTAGAATTGCTACAGAGGCCTAAATTACATTCCTTATACACACTAGTGCCAATTTGAAACCACATCATGCATCTCAACATCCCTCAGAGCCCTGGTCACTTCCAGTCTTCCCCTCTCTATTCCACACTTTACTAAAAATCCAGTCGTCATAAATACCCTAAAGATATGGTTTCAGTGTAGACAGAACTTTGGGTTTAAAAATCTTTCCACATAAGTCCTATGTGCAATAATCATCTTTTCCCCCCAGCTATATTAGACTCTGAATTCTCTCTTTGGCAAAGACATGGCATTTTAAAGTTTAAAGATATGTATATAGACTGTGTGTAGCTTTGAGGACTTATCATCCAAATTTGGCCTCCCACGGTCCAGTTTATTTCTGTATTTCCAATTCCGCCACTTCCTTCAGCACCATGACCCTAGCTTTCCACACATACCCTTAGCCCCATGTTTAAATGAAGTGTTAGAACCTCCCTTTAACTCAAGATTAATTTCAAGAATAAACGGCTTATAACCTCAGTAAAAATTAGAGCAGACTGTGTGGATGAACTGGGGGAGGACTTAGAGGAGGACATTTGCAACAGCACTTTACAAAGAGTGAATGACAGCTCCTCCTGTGCAAAACTGAACATGATACAGTTCAAAGTCTTACATCGCACCCATCTTTCCAAGGCAAGGCTGGCTAAAATATATCCTTATACAGATGCGAGGCGTGATAGGTGTCATAATACCCCTGCCAACTTAACCCATATGTTTTGGTCGTGGCCTGCCTTGGCAACCTATTAGTCTGTGATATTTGAAACATTATCAAAAGAACTTAATATTGACTTCCGACCCAATGCAACAGCAGCCGTATTTGGTCTTACGGATAGGAAACATTCTATAACATGGAAAAGACATAAAAATATTATTGCTTTTAAAACATGCAGGCAAATTATTAAATTGGAAATAAAAAAACCCACCTAGAGTTTCTTTGTGGTTGGGCGACCTGATGCAATTCATACAGTTAGAAAGGATAAAATACACGCAAAGAGGGTGTAGAGATAAATTCTTCTCCATTTGGGACCTGGTATTGACATACGTAGGTTTACGTAGTTTTGCCTTATACCACCTAGCAGTCATCCATAAAGAAGCATCTCCCCATGCAAATCACAGCATACTGTTCAACTAGTCATACTGTTTTTGTTCTTTTTTTTTCCCTTTAAATTTATTTATTTTATTTTATACAAAAATACCTATTCTGTATTTGCTTTCTCACCCTAATATTTGTGCTCTTGTTTGTTAGCAGTTTGGATGTTCTGTTTTCTTTCACGGCTCTCTTTTTGCTAATTATGCCTCGGGGTGAAAGCCTTTTACTGTACAGATATATCATATTTGATATGTACACCTTCAGTGATGACATGTTTTGCCGCATGTCAGCACTCAACCACTGGTTGTCGTGGTGGTGTCCAGCAAATGATGTGGGCTTCGTTAATAATTGGCACTCCTTTTGGGGGAAACCTGGTCTTATCCCGAGGGACGGCATCCATCCCACTTTGGATGGAGCCGCTCTACTCTCTAGGAATCTGGCTGAGTTTATTAGAGGCCCAAAGCCATGACAAACCAGAGTTGGGACCAGGGTTCAGAGTCGCAGTCTTACACGCTTCTCTGAGCTTCCTCTAGCACAGTCACACACCCATAATGTAAATGTTATAAAAACAGTGTCTGTCCCCCGGCCACTTCATTTGTTTAAAGCTAAAATAAACAAAAGGGGAGTTGTACAAGAAAATCTCATAAAAATTAACTCATCTCCTGTCCAACAGCATCATAACAGGAGAATTAAATGCGGACTCTTGAACGTTAGATCCTTATCAACCAAGGCTCATTTAGTCACTGATTTAATATTGGATAACCATATTGATTTATTATGCCTCACTGAGACCTGGCTTTGTCCTGAAGAGTACGTTAGCCTGAATGAATCTACTCCTCCTGGTCATATAAATAGTCACGTTGTGCGGGACACTGGCAGAGGAGGGGGAGTCGCTGCTATTTTTGATTCAAGCTTAGCAATTCACACTAAGGCTAAGCTAAACTATAGTTCATTTGAAAGCCTTTTTCTTTTACTTTCTCACCCATCCTGGAAAACTCTTCAGCCAATTCTATTTGTCATAGTGTACCGCGCCCCCGGCCCATACTCTGAATTTCTTTTACATATGATTTATTTATGAGATTTTCAAGAAATTTTCATACAAAACTAAGGCCATACATGTCCATAAGAGATAAAATTGGTGGAAAACTAAACAAATAATACAGCAAAGCAAGGTTGTTTGTAGAGACAGTGACAGAAAAAATGCATGGGGACAAGCAGTATAGTCGTAAAAAGGTAATCATAAATAATAACTACAAGAACAACAACAGCAACAGGAAATAAGAAAACAAAAACAAACATAACGACAAATAAACAAACAAACAAAAGGAAAAAAAAAGGGCAGATATTGATGAGTGCATGCGTAATCACAAATAAAAAATGAACTACTCCATGTACATGTACCACTAGGACTGGAAAAGCAGAGTAAGCAGGCCAGAGGATTCAAGATGGTGGTACAGTGTCGGGGGGCACACCACCGATGAGGACAATATTCAACTGAATGGACCTGACATGTTCTAGGAAGGGGAGCCAAATTTTAGAAAATTTAACGTTGGAACCTCGAAGATAGTGTTTTATTTTCTCCAATTTCATGAAAAAAAGGGCATCTTTTATCCATACTCTGAATTTCTATCTGAGTTCTCTGAGCTTATGTCAAGTTTAGTGCTCAAATCAGACAAAATTATTATCGTAGGGGATTTTAACATTCACATGGATGTTAATAGTGATAGCCTTAGTTCTGCTTTCTCCACAGTCAGTGTGTACATAAACCCACCCACCGCTACAATCACACCCTCGATCTAGTCCTTGCATACGGCATCGATATTGAAGATTTATTAGTCTTTCCTGAGATTCCTGCTCTGTCAGACCATTATTTAATAACTTTCAACTTTTATTACTCGACTACAAGCCTCTCAGTAAGAGCTACTATTCTAGATGTCTATCTGATTCAGCAGTGGCTAAATTTAAGAAACTAATTCCTTCTGCTTTGACATCATTACCATGTCTTACAGCGACTGAGAACACTACTACTAACATAAGTCATTCTCAAATTGACTGTCTCATCGATAATGCTACTGGCTCACTGCGATCAGCTCTCGACACTGTTGCACCCTTCAAGTAGAAAATAATGAAACAAAGAAAATTAGCTCCATGGTTTAACCGCCAGATTCGCAAATTGAAACAAACATCGCGAAAAATTTGAAAGACATTGGCATTCAACCAAACTGGAAGAGTCCCGTTTAGTCTGGCTGGACAGTCTTAAAGTGTATAAGAAGGCCCTCGACCATGCCAGGGCAAACTATTACTCATCATTAATTGAGGAAAACAAAAACAATCCCAGGTTTCTTTTCAACACTGTAGCCAGGTTGACTCAGAGTCACAGCTCCATAGAGCCTTGTATTCCTTCGGCCCTAAGCAGTGACGACTTTATGAATTTCTTTAATAATAAAATTATAACTATTCGAGATAAAATCCATCATCTCTTGCCCTCAACTGACCGTGAGTGTGTGCAGTGTCGTTGTTTCTTAAGTAGCAATGATGTGTAGACGATGAAGGAACCGCCACTGACACCGACTTGGTTGCATAAGAATTAATTTATGACAACAAAGTTCAGCATCCACCAGGCACCCTAGTCTGCCTGGGAGAAGATTCGGGACCAATGTGAATCTCTGTCTTACAACTCATGCATGTCTCTTAAATAGGCACAAGCATCTACACATTCATCAGTAAACATTCCTCACCTATTGTGTTCAATCACAAAAATAACCCCCAAGGGGCCACAGTCCATGTCATGTAAGCCTAGTATCAATATTCTACTCATCTGACTCCAAGACGTAATCATCCCTAGACCTCTGACCTCAAGATAAGACCCATACAAACAAAGCATAATACACCTCAGCAGCAAGGCCTGAAATTTATTTGGACAGTTTTTCCCCCATTGACCTTCGCCGACCCTCTGCTTTGATTTCTGCATCTAAGCCATCAGCATGCCTTCTAGACCCCATCCCACCTAGGCTACTTAAGGAAGCTTTACTCTTATTAGACAATTCTTTATTAGATATAATCAATGCGTCTTTATTAACGGGCTATGTACCACAGTCCTTTAAAGTAGCTGTCATTAAACCCCTTCTAAAGAAGCCCATTCTCGATCCTGAGATTTTAGCTAACTATAGACCGATATCTAATCTCCCCTTTATTTCTAAAATCCTTGAGAGTGGTTGCTTATCAACTCTGTGACTTTCTCCAAGAAAATAGTTTATTCGAGGACTTTCAGTCAGGCTTCAGAGTTCATCATAGTACAGAGACAGCACTAGCAAAAATTAATAACGACTGTTTTAATCCTATTAGATCTCAGTGCCGCATTTGACACCATTGACCATCAAATCTTACTGCACAGACTTGAAAACTTAGTTGGCCTTAAAGGAACGTCACTAGCCTGGTTTAAGTCATACTTATCAGATCATTCCCAATTTGTTCACATCAATGATCAACACTCCGCACATACAAAGGTCTGCTTTGGAGTGCCACAAGGTTCGGTGCTTGGACCAATCCTTTTTACTTTATATATGCTTCCTCTAGGCAACATAATTAGAAAACACTCTATAAATTTCCATTGTTATGCTGATGATACGCAATTATATCTATCTATGAAACCAGATGAAACTGATCAGCTATCTAGACTTCAAACATGTCTTAAGGATGTAAAAGCCTGGATGAGCCGTAATTTCCTGATGTTGAATTCAGACAAAACTGAAGTTATTGTTCTTGGCCCCAAACACCTCAGAAGCTCCTTTTCCAAAAATGTAATTTCTCTAGATGGCATCACCTTGGCCTCTAGCACTACTGTACAGAACCTCGGAGTTTTATTTGATCAAGATTTATCCTTTGCCTCCCATATAAAATAAAACAAACTTCTAGGACATCTTTCTTTCACTTGCGTAACATCGCAAAAATTAGACATATCCTCTCCCGAACAGATGCTAAAAAATTAGTACATGCATTTGTCACCTCTAGGCTGGATTACTGTAACTCCCTATTATTTGGTTGCACCAACAAATCTCTTAGGTCTCTCCAAATGGTGCAGAATGCTGCTGTTCGTGTTTTAACTGGAAGCAAGAAAAGGGATCATATTTCTCCTGTTTTAGCTTCGTTGCACTGGCTCCCTGTGAAATCCAGGATTGAATTTAAAATCCTCCTCTTTACTTACAAAGCACTAAATGGTCAGGCTCCATCCTATCTGTCACAGCTCATAGTTCCTTACCAACCCTCAAGATCACTGCGATCTGAAAATGCAGGGTTACATGTGGTTCCCAAAGTTTCCAAAAGTAGGATAGGAACCAGAGCCTTCAGCTACCATGCTCCTCTCCTATGGAACCATCTTCCATTATCGGTCAGGGAGGCAGACACCGTTTCAACTTTTAAGGGTAGACTTAAGACCTTCCTCTTTGATAAAGCTTATAATTAGGGCTGGCTCAGGCTGCCTGGACCAGCCCATAGTTAGGCTGACATAGGTTTAACCTATCGGGGGACTTCCTCTGATACGCTGAGCTCCTTTTCCTTCTCTCAATGCCGCCATCGGAAAATCATGCATGTCTGTCAACTGCATTGCCATTTGCAAGCTTAGCTTAGCGTCAGTAGTTTAGCTTAGCCTTACATCTGTGATAGCCATGTGGTACTGTCACTACCTGGGGCTCGTGATTACGGTCTGTTGAACTGCACTACGCTAATCCTGTTGCCTCTCGGGAGCATTCCTGCTCCCTTGTTTCCTAGTTTTCCTGGATCCTGGCCATAACCTTGACTGTGCCTGACTGTGGTGATAACTGTGCTGATGCTGCAACCCTGCCTTTGGTTGTGCTCGTGCTGTGGCTGTACTGATACTGTGCCCCCCGCTCGCCCTGATTGTGGTCTGGTCGTGGTTGCGCCGATGTTGTGATCTTGCCTTTGGACACCTCCCTATCAGCATATGCATGAGACTGTTATCATCTCCCTCAACATCATCATAGAGTGCAATTAATAATTTCACAACTACCGTTATTGTAATATGACATGCATCTGTTTCTATTATTGCTGTGCCTCTCTCCCCCTCTCTCTTTCTCTTTCTTTTTTTTGCCATGATTGTATTTCATTTGTTATTTACGACATCTATTGCTCGTCTGTCCGTCCTGGAAGAGGGATCCCTCATCATCCTCTACCGCTCTTCCTGAGGTTTCTTCCTTTTTTTATCCCCGTTCAGGGGTTCTTTTTCGGGAGTTTTTCCTTGGGTGATGTGAGGGTCTAACGGCAGAGGGATGTCGTACACTGTAAAGCCTTCTGAGGCAAAACATGTTTTGTGATAATGGGCTCTATAAATAAAATTGACTTGACTTGACCTTGTAGGATTTGCAATACAGTACATGTGTATGTATGGACCCAAGTATCTCAAGTATCTCTATGTATGAAAAAAAAGGGGGAGAAATGTTAGTTTAAGTACACACCTACTGTATTGCATTTGCATGGCAACATTTCCAAAGAAAATAAAATAAATGAAAAAAAAACATGTAAATCTATTCCAGTAGACCCCCAAAATACAAATATGATCCTGAAAATGAGGCCCCATTAATTAAAAGTAGTAACACTACTGTGTCAAAATGTTCAGTTAAGTAAAAGTCCTGCATTCAAGATATCATTCAAGTAAAAGTTAAAGAATATTAGCATCAAAATATACTCAAAGTTACAAAAGTGCTCATTATGTAGAATGGCCCATTTCAGAATAATTTATTTTATATTATTTAATTACAATAGATGCATGTTATATTTTGGCAGAGGGAGTCTAAACAAAAGATTTAGCTAAAACAAACAGACTTGCATAGCACTTTTCTAGTGGTTCAACTATGCTTACACACCACGAGTCACATTCAGCCATTCACATACACAATAACACACTGGTGGCTGAAGCTACCAAACATGGTGCCACCTGCTACTCAGTTTTTAACCATTCATACAAACTCTCACACCGATGGAAAAGCCAGTGGGAGTAATTTGGGGTTCAGTATCTTGCCCAAGGATACTTCGACATGTTGACCTGAGGAACCGGGGATCAAACCACCAATCCTACACTCAAACACTGATCCACAGCTGCCATGAACAATGGATCTACAAAGTAAGTGATGACTCGAGTGCGCTGTGGAAGAGTTAAAAGTACACATCCAGAAGGCAGTGATGCAGGGTGGATATCTGCTGCAGGAAAGAAGGGAGCGAGTGAATACATGGGGCTCCTTTAATAACCTGGAAAGCACAGGTGAGCTTACTAAAGCCAACTACCCTGCCATGTCAGCCAACTGCCTGATGGGGTTCAAGGAGGTTAAAAAAAGGAGAAGTCACAGCGTCATAATGCGTCATATCATTGGGTGACAACACAAGTACAGTCTAGTCTGAACCTGCACCCACCAGGTACAGGGCCCCCTGACAGGCATTCTCTTACTGTTGGCACTGGTCACTGGCAGTAACCAGTGTGCTTGTTGCTATGGATCATTACTGCGTGGTGGGTTTCCCATGCATGCATGGTATACTTAACATACTAGTTCAGCTGGTGTGATGGAATGTAATGGCCGCTTCACTCATAGTTAGAATTATAAACCAGCACAGAAATGACAATAATCAACAAAAACAACTCTGTTCTAAGCAGACACATTAAACACAACAGAAATCATAGAGTGACATTTGTATTTCGGAAAATTGGCAAAATTAAAGGCTATTTTAAGAACTGCTCTCTTCACCACCATGCATCTTGGGGATTCCTGGGCTCAGACCTCACTGGGCTACAAAGAACATATTGCAAATGTACATAAACCTCATTCTGATCCGCTGCAGTTTGCTGTTTGAATTGTTTTAATCTAGCGGTTAAGATTGGTATAACAAAATGGAGACAAAATATAAATCGGGCAGTTTAATGAGCCTCAGACAGCGGAAACTGCGTTCAGCACTCACAATCACACTTCTCCTACTCTCTCATTCCTTGCCTTTTAATAACTTACATTTTGACTGGCAACCTGCTTTCTTAATTTGCTCTTCAGAACAAGCTTGCACCACAAAGTGGCTTGACTGTATGTTTTATTGGACATATGGCTTGCTTGGCTCAACAAATGATTCATCATATATAGCTTATGGATATATCCACTATTTTACAGCTGTATATTTTAAAATAACTTAGTCACAAGGTCCTCCTGAGAGAGCTCTGCCCCCACTGTACTGTGAGTCTAGCTCCGCCCCTGGCCACAGTAATGGCATCACCAGTGCCTTTCTAAAAAATTCAGTTTTTCAGCTAGAAGCCCTTGGAGCGGCTGCTCAATAAGAGCAGAGCGCCGGGTGCAGTGCTTTTTCTCTAAGCTCTGTCCTCATTGGGAACAACTGAAGAAAGATGTCAGGGCTGAAAAAAAGAAACACTATGCGGACACTGGCCCTGGTGTTGAGAAGATGGGCATCACACCATTTTACAGACTTTGCTGCCTCCAGCCAGAAATGTCAGTGTCTTTACCCAAAAGTCCCTAAATGGCAGTATCATCAGCCTGCTTAAAAACAACAATATCCCAGCACAATAAAAGTGCTGCGATGACTGCTTGTATGTTTGTATATAATGTAAAATACACTAAAGTGGGGCTTTAAACTTCTGGGCAAAAGTTATAATTTAGGATGGAGAGAATGTGATGAGTCTTACCATGGGATGGTTGAACAGGTAGCGACAGAGCTCTCCTATGTACTGCACCACCGTTACATTGTGTTTCACACAGTCCTTCCAAAACTGACTGGCAGAAAACTTCTTTTTTAACACACACGTTGCACCTGGAGAAGACAGAGAGAAGATGGCAAGACAAACACTGAACACAATATAGTGATAGAAATTCTGATTTTGAGTACTACATGTCTACCATTGTCGATACAAATTCATTACAGCTGGAGCCATAGAGAGACATTTCCTCTGCTTTGTTTCAGCTCTTTGTCCTGGGATGTGAGAATTCCTTAAAGGCCATTTCATTGCTGTACTGTTGCCAAGGCAACAGCTTTGGTCCCTGTTTACTTCCTACAATAACAAACATTCCAACAGCATATACAAAAGGGACTCGTTTCAAAAGTTTATGTTGTCAAGTCTAAAGGGTCTGTGGGCTGACAGAAAGGATACCTATTGTAGTGTTGGTTTCCTGTCGTTTCTTGCCCTGGACCTTTGAATGTACTGAATGTAAATGGAAAATCTTCCAGAAATTATGTGCATTTGTCATGAAGTACAGCTGTTCATCTGTTCTCTTCTACTTCCTGCTTTGCTACTGTGCAAACACATTTTTATCATGCTCAACTTCATCTCTTTCATTAGTTTGAACATTTATCAAGAATTAATAATTTGTGACCACATTTCATCCACTTTTTACGACTTTTATATTCCCTTTGACTACTCAGCAGCCTTGACATCTTTTTTTCCTTTTTTTCCTGACACATAGCCCCTCCACCACTGGAAAACAAGTTTTACTTTTACTTTACTTTTTAACAAATGAACTTTTTATCCAACTGAAAGCAGACATGAGATAGCAACCAGTGTTGTCGGTGAGCTGGAGGACCCCTCGGCTAATAGGGTGGTGAAGTAATGAGTCCTAAAATGCGGAAGTCCGTTAGCCTTTTTGCACTTCTGGTTCCCTCGTCTAAAGTCTCTGGGTTTTTTTGAATAGGTAAAATGCCTTAAATAAGGTCTGTGGTTAACACAGGCTAAATATATTATCGACATTTTGTTCTGCAACATAAAATACTTGCATACAAACTCAACTTTGAACTTTTAAGGTTTTACTCGTCTTAAAAAAGGCGGTTGCTAACAAGTGGCTAAAAGGGACTACAGTGTTTGTCGGAGATGTTAGACGTCATCACACCAGACAGAAACTCATTCAACCCACTTGCCCACCTTTACAGCTTTTATATAACAGTCGCACTCGAACTTGTAGATTTATCTGTTTATAATATTTTGGAATTGTGTTTTAACATGTTTTTACAGTGACGTTGATTGATTCAGGGTGGTGACGTTTAAGTGGTGCAACCACGATGTAGTTCATTTATAGCCTAACAATGGCTTTTTGCTTCTGCTAATTTGATTTGATTTGAGCTTCAAAAGACACTAAAGTAGGGTTCAGGAGAAATTCCTTAGCCATCCTAAAGATGTTGCTGCCTTTTTGAAAAAAGTGTCACCGCACAAATCCCCCCTGATTCCTGTTGACTGAGGGATTCCCTTTACATCATGCTTTAAATTTGGCCTGGGCAATTTACTGAACTTCTCTGACAACAGATGGCTTTTTGTTTTTAAGAGTTGGTGAGCATAAAGTTCAATATTTTGGCCTCAGGACTGGCACATCTATCTCCTCTTTCATTTCTGTTTTTTTTTCTCTCCCTCCTGTGCATTGATACGAGACTTGCCTTATATTATTGTTGATGCCATGCAAATACTTGATTGAATACTTGAATGCCACATAATTTGTATGTTTACGCTTGTTGTAAAGAGATAGATCTGGGCCCCCTAAGCCCAATTTTACACATACTTTTATTTTAAGTACTATCTCAAGGTTACTTTTACGCTCACTGTTGAGTTTATTTTATAATTCTGATGAATAGAGCTGCGGGCTGGCAGCTGAGGTGTATAATAAATTTAACTTTACAAAGGTGTTAAAAAAGCTGGTCTAGCATCTTCCACTACTAAAGTAGGGAAGCTAGCTCACATCTGTAATAGGTGTAACAGACCAAAGTCTGACCCCAACGTCTACTTGTTATTTCTGCCAGGTGTTTGTTGTACATAGTTCTCTCTAAAAATCTGCAGCTGGAATGTAGGAGGTATACACAGTTTTACTATTTACATTATTTGTCTTGGTTTAGTTTCAGGGAGCTCCAGTTGCTATCCATACTGTCATCCACATGCAGCCATGATGCCTGCCCTAATACAAAATGGCTTCTGACAGAAACCCACCTGTCTGCTAATGAGCACTTTAAGTTAAAGCATGACTGGGTAGGACAGGTGTTTAGCTCATCTTTTACTAGCAAAAGCAGAGGAGTCGCTATTTTGGTAAATAAGCATCTACCTCTATCAGATGTTCAGACTATTTCTGATAAATCTGGTAGATATGTAATGTTAAAAGGCCATCTCCAGGGCCAAATGGTATCATTTATGAATATATACTTTCCACCTATATAATCTAATGATTTTTTATCTCATGTTTTCTCCCAGTTTGGCGATAGGATTGATGACAGACAATACAGTGACAGCAGGTAACTTCAACTGCTACTTTTCTTCCATGATGGATAAATCTCCACCAGTGCAAAACCCACTGTCAAAAAAGGGCGAAAGCTGTTTCAGATACCATCTGTGAACTCGGTCTAGTTGATACGTGGCGGGTTTAAATTTACAGTTTACTCAGGGGTACATAAAACAAGCTGCCGAATCGACCTTGCTCTCACCCCAATAGCTGTAGTATTGGCGACATTCTTATATCAGATCATGCGCCTATTTACTTAGACTTAAGTAACTTGAATCTTGGGTCTCAGAGCAGACCTTTGAGATACAGCACTTTCCTGAATCACGACCCTTATTTTGAAAAATTCATAAAAGAACTGAACTATTTTTTTTTAAATAAACATGACTCCAGATGTCTCCCCTGGTCTGCCGTGGGATATCATGAAAGCTTACACTCGAGATCTGATCATATCCTATACAGCTGGGCTTAAACAGAAAAGTGGAATAGAGCAAAGGAAACTTGAACTAGAACTTTATGAACTCCAGGCTAAAAACAATTTATCTCCATCAGAAGAACTTGAAATACAAATACAAATGAATAAGACCGCCTTAGAGAGTTAACTAACAAAGATGGCCAAAAAACCTGTTTTTCATGAGGCAAAGGATGCACGAATTTGGTAATAAACCTAATCGCTATTTTGCTAATCTTCTTCAAAATAGAACTTAGAACTTAGGCTTTACAATTTGATTGACTCTCTAAGCAAGAAATGACACATTTTTTTTCAAAGGTGGAGTTACCAAAAATTACAGATGAGCAGAGGGAAGAATTATGTAAACCATTAACTCAGAGCGAAATCAAGAATTGTATCCAATTATTCCCTAACAATAAAGCCCCAGGCCCTGATGGATTTAGTGCAGAATGTTATAAAAAGCTTACCACCACCCTGGTTAGCCCTCTATTTGAAATCCTTACAGTCCTCATTTGAAGCTAGAGCTCTCCCTCCATCTTTAATGGAGGCTAATATCTCCTTGGTATTAAAAAAGGGTAAACTGCCTGAGAAGTGCACTTCCTACAGGCCTATATCTGTTTTAAATCTAGATCTTTAAGTTGTTAGCAAAGGTCCTGGCTTCACATTCAGAAAATGTTTTCCCCTCTGTTATTGCTCACGATCATGATGATGAGATTGGGGCTTACACGTAGATCTGGCCTGGAAAAAGGATGTGGGGCCATAGCTTGATGTGATATCAGAATGCTGTCTTCCATGAACTTTCTGGACTCCCTAAAAATACTTATTCATTTTTAAAAGGTTTTTTTTTATTTTTATTTATCTATTTTTGTTTTGTTTTTTTCTGTCTGCTTGTTTGTTCCTGTCTTCGCTTGCCAGGTTTAGTTTTAGTAATTTGTTTACTGTTCGTATTATTGTTATGTATTTTGTTTTCCTTGTCTTCCCTGCTTTGCATAAAAGTTCAATAAAAATATAAAAAAAAAGAGTGCACCATCAAGAGTGTTTTGACGGGGAACATCACAGCCTGGTATGCAAACAACACTGAACAAGACCACAAGGCCCTGCAAAGTGGGTTCATTCATTCATTGGGTGTTGCTGTACCCTGCAGAAAGGATGTTTATACCAGACGCTACAAAAATAAGGTCAGGAGAATCATTAAAGATCCCAGCCGTCCAGATAACTGCCTTTTCACTCTGTTGGAAGAAGGTAGAGGTTACACCCAGCAGCACTGAGAAGCTCAAGCAGAGCTCCTACCTTTAAGCCACAAAAATCCTAAATGAATGTCTTGCTTAATCCTAAACATTTATTTATTAGTACTATTACTACAATTGAAATAACTTTTTTTGACACTGTTGTGTCATCAACCTGAGATGCTCACTTGATTCAGTGCAGGTGGTGGGAGGTAGGAGGATGATCACCAAGCTGTCTTCCATGCTGGTGAATAAGTCCCACCCCATGCATGACACTCTGACTGCACTGGAAAGCTCCTTCAGTGACACACTGCCCCACCCTAAAGGCGGGGGGACCCTTGTCAGACAGCAAGGTGAGAAAGGTTTGCACCTCCTTGAGTGACTACAGCGTGATCATTCTGGTTGCCATTTTGGGAAAGAAAAAAAATGATACAAAACTGTGGCCGCTACAATAGCTTTGCTGTTTGCGCTATTCAGGGTATTCCTTGCATGCCACGCATTGATGATGCAGTGACGATTCTCTCTGACCAATTTCACATCACCTTTTAGTACCACATAGTACTCTGTCTGCTTTTTTTGGAACCCCAGGAGACCAGGTACCAAAAAAGGTGGTACCAGGTACAAGGTACCAGGCACTTTTTCCTAATGGAAAACCAAAAAAGGCGAGTAGAGTAGAGCTGGAAACGCACATGTGTGTAGGAAAGGTACAGTAGGTCCTTGACTGTAGGTCCAGACTGTACAACCAGCACTGCTTTCAGGAGACACACACTGTTGTACTGTAGTGCAATTTTCAATGGTGCAATTTCCTCCATGTGCAATTGGTGTATATATATTTTGTACATATATGTGTTTAACTGTTGAGTTTGGATACTTGTTTGGTACTATTTTTGCACCTTGTTTGTTTATTTATACAGCACCTTGTTTCTTAGTATTTTTTACTATTTAGATTGTTTTTTGCTGCGTATCCTGTTCACTGTTGAGTGCTGTAACGATGCAAAGTTCCCCTCTGTGAGGCTATTAAAGGATTATCTTATCTTATCTAAAGTAATGACTAAAACATTTGACTGAAATCATACTTTATTATTTCATGTAACAAATAAATTGACTGATAACTAATCAATTAATAAGCCGAGGGCTGGTGGAAACATGCTAACTCTGCACCTGATAAACCAGACAGTATACTAAATGAGGACTCGATAGACACGCACAATGACAAAGACTGAAAATCTAATCAGTGAGCTGACAGAACTGTTGCCAGTCATCCTCCCAACACATCCAAGTAATATGAGGATTATTATCCATACTTGGTCTTCTGACATGCTGCAAAGAAAAACTGCCTCCACAATTCTGAAAGTATACCTTTGTCTGCTACTAGAAAAGCTGAGTGACTGTCAATCACAGAATGTAGGCCAATGTATTTCAGGCCCCACTCCAACTTTGGGGAGAAGACTCAAATATTTTGGCAGAATTCTTAGCCTAAATGCATGGCTTTTATTGTCATCAATAAACTTGATCCCATGGGTGCATGGCAGTAAGTTTATTGACAACTTCAACATCTTGGAACTGTACAGAACACTTAAAACCTGATGGATACATCCTGGTTGCAGACTGCTCAATGCAAAACCCACACCATGCTTTTGGGCAGCCCTACCATACAAGAATGCAGAAATAAGTAAGAAAGCCAGAACACACAGATACAGACAGCCTGTGTGTGTCCCCCTTTTCCTGTCCCTCTACACAACTCAAATTTTGCTTCTTTTGAATATGTGGCTGAATTCCCCTCTGGAGCTACAGTCTGTTCATAAATATCTGCAAGACATACTGTGCAACCTTTTGGATAACTTTACTTTATTGCTGTCCATCTGTATTGACTTTTACTGTGTAGTTACTGTTGCAGATTTGAACTTCCATGTTGACAGTCCCAAGGACAGAGGGACAAAAGAACTGTGTTGTTTTCTTGATAAATATGGCCTGACTCAGCATTTGATAGAGCCCACACACAATAAGGGGCACACTCTAGACTTACTTATCTCCAAGGGTCTGAACATTTCTAAGGTCTGGTGACTGATGTTGCTCTCTCAGATCATTACTGTTTTCTCTGAAAGCAATATCTCAGTGCAAACAGTGTTCAAGCAGAGGTGATAAAAAAAGGTAAATCACTGAAAACACCAGTGAAATATTTATTCAGGTTTTCTCCGCCACATCCAGCTTTTCTGAGGTCTCAGTCAATGAGCTTGTAGATTGTTTCAATTCTAAAATTCAAAATGTTATTGATGCCATTACACCCACTGAGGTTAAGGCTGTCTGTGGATAGATAAAATCTCAATGGAGAAATGCCATGCTGAACAGCATCTGAAACGGTTGTCCAAGTTGTCCAGTCCATTATTTTCAGTAGACCTGACTACTGTAACGGTGTCTTTACAGGTCTCCCTATGATCGCATCAGACAGACATGGCTGATTCAAAATTCTGCTGCTCCAGTCCTCACTAAGAAAGTACAGACAAAGTACATCACATCACTCAAGTTAGCGAGTTTGTGAATCCCAGGATGGCAAAGGAATGGCTTACTCTACCTCTGATTGGCTTACCGTGACATTTTGACCTAACCCAAACCAATCCCACTCCTCTTGCCTTAACCTAACCAATCTAACCAATGAAGGCAACGAGTCCTTGCCCCTCAGAGGGAGAGTAAGGCCAGTCATTCCTTTGCTATTCTTCTATTCTATAGGATTTGCAAATTTGCCTCCAGTTTTGAGGTCTTTCAAACACTACTGTTGTATACAAAGCAACAAAAGGTTTAGGGACCAAATACATTCCTGATCCTCAGCTATAGACCTGTTCCAGGAAACCTAAAATGTCGGGATGGTTCACACTATAGCTGAGATTTTTTTCCACACAAAAATGATATGGCTGCGTTCGTTACAACCTCCTCTCTCTCCCCGATGTCATGTTTTGACTATTTGGTGAAAGGTATGGCTGTAAAATGGACCAGTTTGATAGGGACATTTCCATTAAATCCAACTGCCTCCTTTGAGCTGAACTAAAAGGAGAGGGGGGGAGCAGGGGTGCAGTTTGGCCATTAATTACCATAACAACAGACACTTACACACACACACAAAGTGCCATTCTGGTGTGTGTGTGTGACCTTTCCAATGCAAAGATGCCAAGTAGTGATGCCTGGTCCACTTGTCCACTAGTCATTAATGATTAGCTGACATTTTATATTGCCATCATTAGCCCTTGTGGCCCCTCGGCTGGAGTAGGCCCTTAACATTCACATACACACACACACACACACACACACACACACACACACACACACACAGAGCCATTCTGGTGTTTACGTGACCTTTCCAATGTAAAGTGATGGCTGGTCCACTTGTCCACTAGTAATTTATGGTTAACTGACCATTTATATAGCCATCATTGGCCCTTGTGGCCCCTCAGGTGGAGTGGGCCCTTATTTGGCCCTTGTGGCCAATTCAAGACAACAGTTAGTAATCGATGGTCCACCTGTGGGCCCACCAGAGGAGGGGCCACAAGTGGGGCACTGATTGGCCCCTGTGGCCCCTCAGGTGGAGGGGGCCCTTAATAGGCCCTGTGTGTAAGTGTTGCCACCCCCCTCCTCCCCTAACACACATTAGTAGCTCCTTACCAAGCTTAACACGCGGGAAGAACATGGCTCAGCGGCAGACACCCTCCAAATTTCTGCCAAAATTTTCTAGTTCATTCTAATCTTTCTCTTATTTACTATTTTGTGAATTATGCCTGCAAGGACATGTGGGTGGGTGGGTGACCCTGGAGTGAAGGGTCAGCAATGCGTTGCTCGTTGTGTGTTTTACGAGTTGGAAAGAAATACTATTTCAAAAAAAAAGTCAGACTTCTATTTTGCAAGTAATATTTGTATTGTGTGTGATATGCTTTGAAGTCTCTATATATCTGCTAGATATCCCAAATCACTTTGTAAAGAAATATTTGCCGCAGCCAATTTCCAGAAATTTCTCATCTCAATTTGTATTGGAATAAAAGGAGAATTCATTGGCTCTCCCTTCCTTTTGAGGTCCCATGAGCCAGCTGTGTTGGGTAGTCGGCTTTTAAACCCAATTCAAACCTACCACCACAAGTTTTCCTACATTGTGTGAACAAACTGTATGCATTCACTGCTAGCTATGGGAGTAACTATAATTTGTTCGGAAATTTTTTTGATTATTTTTCAGCTCCTCCAAGACATCAAACGACATCAGAAAAAAATCAAAAGCTGACCACCAAAGAGTTCTCCTGAACCGAACAGAGCACCTCCCGCACCCCACAGATGTCAACAAAAGTCTCAGTCCTGTTACGAGCTGCCAGCGTCCCCTTTAGCACCTGAACTATGTCCTGTGACCCCTAACCTCTCATGCGGCTCTTTCTTGTTTCTGCCTCTGTCCGTGTCGGAAGCAGATTTATCTCCGGGCAGTAGAGCCTCACTCAGCGGGCAGAGCTCTCCTCTGTAGCGGGACTACAGCGCCGAGCTGGCTCTACATTCCCATAGCTAGTATGCTAGAAGGCTACGTGTTAGCATTACTAACGTCACGTATTATGAATGAAATTATGAGATTTTAATGTCCCTCTAAGTTTAACATATCTGGCGTTTAATTTTCAAATGAGTAAAAACCCACATTAAGTTAAATCAACGCTCCGATCTCCACTCTGTGCCGCCATTATGACAATTAATTTTTCATTTTTTGAAGATCGCGGGTGCACAAGGAATCTTGGGAAATGGAAGGCCGCGAAGGATAGTAGCAATGTGTCCTCCAAAAAGAGGGAAATGCAATGTCCACCAGGCCCTGTCCTCCCTCATGTACCTGCAGGTACAGTACTGCTGACCTCATCCAGTGCTGCCCTGACCAGAAGAAGTTCACGACCACCCTCTGAACCTTTTCAACCAGGCCCCTTGGTGGAGGCAGGACTATCAGCCTGTGCCAAAGGGTGGAGGCAACCAAGTTATTAGTGATCAGGACCCTGCCCCTTTAGGAAAGCTGCGGCAGCAGCCATTTCCATTTAGACAGTCTGGCACACACCTTCTCCTTAACCCAGTTCTTTCTCTGAAACTCCTCTGTTACCAGGAAAACCCCCTAAAACCTTCATACCCTGTCGCCCCCAGCTGAGGTCTCTCGGTAGCTTTGGAATTGGCCTGTCTGCCTACTGCCCAGCCAACAAACCCAAACAAAGAGAGACGCTGAAACAAACCTGGTAACATGAGACCTGACAACCGAGCTCTTAACCTGCACAAAAAAGGTTCAATAGCTAAGGAGTACAAGAGACCAGAGATGGGACATCCCTGTCTAATGCCTCTCTGAACCTGTACTGGACAGCTCAGCCCACCGCCCACCTTCAGCAAACAAAAAGCGTCCTTATACAGCAAACCCAACAGTGGCATGAACCCATCTCCAAAACCAAAAGCTCTTAAAGTGGAAAAAAGAAAACCATGATCGACCCTGCCAAACGCTTTTTCCTGATCCAGTGAAATGACCCCCACATCAATATTGTACAATTTGCAAACATCAAATAACTCCCTCATGAGGAAAAGATTGTCCATGATGGATCTGTCCGGTATGCAATATGACTGGTCCCTGTGAATCAATAAATCCATGAAGTGTTTCAGCCTGTTGGAGAGCACCTTAGAAAAAAGTCTGTAATCTGTGCACATCAAAGCCACTGGTCTCCAGTTCTTAAGAAGAGCCAAGTCCCCTTTTTTGTGCAGCAACGAGAGGACTGCCTGCCGACAGGAAGCAGGTAACAGCCCCGCCTGATAGCACTCCTGCAGCACCTCCAGCAGGTCAGGCCCCAGATACCCCCCAGAAGTGCTTATAAAGTCTAAAGGCAGTCCATCCAGTCCAGGAGCTCTTCCAGGAGCCATCTGACCCACAGCAGCAGTGAGCTCCTCCAGAGAGATGTCAGCATCCAGCACCGCTCTGCCACCGGAGCCCAGCTGAGGGAGCCCCTGCTGCAGCTCATCCACACCGTCACTGCTGCAGTCCTCCATCCTGAAGAGGGTGCTGTACAACTCTACAGCATGCTGTCTCATCTGGACCGGGTAAGTCATCACCATACCGTCAGAAAGACTGAGACACACCATCTGTTTGGCCTGAGAGACGGACCACTCCAGGTTGAAGAAGTAGGAGGTGGGTGTGTCCATGTCTCTGATACTGATAATCCGTGACCTGACCAAAGCCCCTTTAGCTCTTTTGTGTAAAAAAGCACGAAGCTCCTGTTTCTTCTGCTGAAGCTTCTGACTGTCTGCACTGCTGTGAGAGAATAAGGTGTTTTCCAATGACCTGATTTCATTTTCTAGATTGTCAATGACTTTCTTGACCCTCCCTGTAGAATGTACTGCTGACAGAAAACTCGTATATGAGCCTTCCCTACATCCCACCACTCACTGAAAGAGGTAAAGTCCTTCTTCTTTCCTCTCCAAATTCCCCAGAAGGTCTTAAATTTCAGAAGAAAGTCATTGTCCTGAAGCAGCTTGATGTTGAAGTGCCAGTATGAGCTGCTCTTAGTGGTTGGTGAGATATGGACGTCTAAAGGTACTAAGTGATGGTCAGTAAAACCTACAGGGTAAATGCTGCTGTTCAAGAGTCTATTACTGAAACTCTGCGACATGTAAACCCTATCCAGTCTGGCTGCACTCACCTTACCATCTGACACCTTGACCCATGTGTACTGCCTCTGCTGGGGATGTTTGACCCTCCACACATCCACTATACCTGACTTCGAGATGACGTGTGACAGGGAGGTGGATGACTGCAGATGAGGTTCCTCTCCTGTCCTGTCCAATTTGAAATTAACGGTGCAGTTCCAGTCCCCTCCCACCACTCACCCTGATCACACTGCTTTAAAAAACTGTGTAGTTTCTGAAAAACTTCCAGCCTGTCTGAACCCTGATTGGGAGCATAAATGTTTAAAAAACAGAAAGAAACATCCTGTATTTTTGCCCTGACTGCTAAAGCCCTGCCCACCTGAATCTCTGCAGTAGAGATGATATGTGCATGAAGCCCTGAAGAAAATACAGTTGCTATGCCTGCAGAGAGATTAGTCCCATGAGACAAAAAAACTGTCCCTTCCACCACAAACCCCAGTCTATCTCATTGTTCCTGTCACTGTGTGTTTCCTGCAGAAAAATGACATCTATTCTTTTCTGTGAGATCCTTTCCGTAATAGCGGCCCTCTTCTGTCCATCCCTCCCACCACTGATGTTTAAAGAGCCGACCCTCACCTTGTGCATACAAAGCTGAGAGAGAGAGGTGTCATCAGGCAGAAAAAAACAGTAAGAGAAAGATCACCCAGTGCAACAACATCATGACTTTTAGTCTTTCTTCCTTTGCTGGCCTTCAGTAACTTTCTCAAACTTGTTACATGTTTTTTTAGACAGAACCGTTTTTTCTCATCTAGCAGGTCCATGCCAACCACCTTCTGCAAAGTCATCACACTTTTAATGAACTACTCGGTATCAGGAAAATAATCAGACACTTTCACTGATTTACAAAATGTTTCATCAAGGAAATCATTAATCTCCTCCAGCGTGTGCAGCTCTCCACTGTATGACTGAGAGTCTGCTACAGAAACACAGTCAGAGTCAGTGTCATACTCCATCTCCTCCTCACTTGCTGCACTTCCCACAGCAGCAGCAGTAGCCTGACTCCGCTCATACTCTGCTACCAGGCCTAAAACACCACTAACTCCAGCCTGCTCACTCACCTCCTCCTCCAATGCTCCGAGCTCCTCCAGTGTGACAGCCTGGCTGTCATCAGTCACCCCTCTGTCAGAACCAGCTCGCTGTTCTTCAGCCTGGCTGTCCATCTGCCCACTGTGTCTCTCTCCTGCCTCGGCCTCAGTGTCGCTGCTGTCTCCACTCGGAGCTGCAGAAACCGCCGACTCGTCAGTGGCCGCCAGCACAACACGCTCGAAGTACCCCTCCGCCAACCTATGCAGACAAGCGATCTGCTTGTGTCCCACGTCGCCACACTCAAAACACTTCATGCTGCCAATGCTGGCATACAACATATAATGTCCCTCTCCATGCTTCACTCTGAACGAACACTACTGAACACACTACTGCAAAGATTGGTTGGTCAAATGTGTTGAAAAAAGTGACCATTACTGAGATACAATAGTTTTAAAATGCCCCTCCATCTGGGTTTGGCTCCAACTTGATAAGAGAAATTGACATTGCTGCAAATGGGAGCTGGGGCCGATCTCTTTGTGCTCTGAGGTAGAAAAGGCATACAAATACTAAGCCTATTGCTTAAATGGACATATGAGGTGAAAGAAAACAAAAATGTCTACGTAATGATGTACAAATTGTGGATGAAGACCTTAAACTGTGGGCAGAAGAAAAAGACTGTGTGAGATTTTTTTGTGAAAGAGCAGAGACAGAGATATCAAGAGTGCAGGAGCTTATTAGTGATGTCACATGCTCTGACTCCCAACATTCGGTCTTAATTTGACTCCATTATAAATGCAGAAATCGTCTGAAAAAAGTATAAAACTTAAATGGACACGCCACAGACATAACTTTAAGTTATGCTGTCAAAATGAGTGGATAATGAGCACCACAAGACGGTGCTGAAGAGATTGATGTGTCAAATGTGTAGATAAAGTGAAAAAGGACTGAGAAAATCCAGTTTCAAAAAGTCCCTCCATCTGGGTTTTGCTCAAACTTGATGAGAGAAATTAACATTGCAGCAAATGGGAGCTGGAGGGGATCTCTTGTTGCTCTGAGGCAGAAAAAGGCATACAAATATTACGCCTATGCCTTAAAGGAGCATATAAGGTGTAAGAAGACAATACCTACGTTGTGACGTACAAGTTATGTATGAAGACCTTAAACTGTGGGCAGCAGATGACTTTATTTGAGATTTTTTTGTGAAAATGCAGACACAGAGATATCCAGAGTTCAGGAGCTCGCTAGTGATGTCACGTGCTCTGACCCCCAACATTCCGTCTACATTTGACTCCATTATAAACGCAGAAATCGTCTGAAAAGAGCATAAAACTTAAATTGCCAAAACTCAAAAACAGTAAAAGATACAAAAGAGCTGAATCATAGCTGAATAGTTCAAGGGATTGGGACCCGTTCAAAGTTTAAATGGAGTCTCTAGCTGAAAGTATGCAGAAGCAGTAGGCTTTCAAAGTGGAGTGGGTTAAAAAGAATTTGAAAAATTTCCCCATTCATTTAAATGGGAGAAAAAAAGATTTTAAAGAGTTAAAATGAGAAAAGTCATAGCATACCTGTCCTGAACGAGCTGAACGTTGTGATAGTTGAATGGTTTAAATAGCACAAAGTATGCAGAACTATTTGGCGACCAAAAAACGTAAGGAAGAAGAAAAAGAAAAACTACAAAATGCATTTCCTGCGGAACATGCGCATGGATGCTAATAGCTGAAATCAGTTTGAGAGCATGTTTGAAAATGCATAAATCTATTGAAGAAAATGCATAAAATTATTGCTGAAGATGCAGAGATGTATTACAAATTGATGGAAATATCTGAAAAACTGGCAGAAATGAAAGCTGAACTGCTTTAAAGTGAAGAAGCTACAAGTAGAACTGCAAGAGTATCATAGGAAGAAGTTGATGTCAACTGAAAAGATTAAAATAATCTGTTTAATATTTTAGGCATAAAATGTAGAAAATAAAATGAGAGGCATGGATGTCCTTGAAGAACACAACATTTTGACATTTAGATGGTTTCTGTAGCCCAAAGTATGCAGAAGTAGCAGTTTATCAAAAAAGTACAGGAAGTAAAGGAAAATAGCAGTACTACAAGGGGTAGTAATAGTATAAGAAGCAGTAATAGCAGTAGTGGAAGAAGATGTATTTACAGTAGCAATAATAGTGTGGTAATAGTAAAAGAAGTATAAGAGAAGCATAAGAATAGTATAAGAAGCAGTACAAAATGAACAATGTAAGCAGTAATGGTAGTAGTAACAGTAGTTGTAGTAATACTTGTTATAGAACTACTTCAGAGACACAGAGACAAAGACAAAGCCACATGGAAAGAATGAAAGATAAACAAAAACACACACAGAGAAAGAGAAAGGCAGAGACATGCAGAAAGACAGACACACAAGTTTTCCTACGTTCTGATATACATATTGCGTATGAAGACCTTAAACTGTGGGCAGCAGAAGACTTTGTTTGAGACATTTTTGTGAAAGAGCAGAGACAGAGACATCTAGAGTGCGGGAGCTCGTTAGTGATGTCACGTGCTCTGACCTCCAACAATCCGTCTCCATTTGACTCCATTATAAACGCAGAAATCGTCTGAAACGAGGATAAAACTTAAATCGCCAAAACTCAAAAACCGTAAAAGATACAAAAGAGCTGAATCATACCAGAGGAGTTGAAGGCCTTGTGACTTGTTAAACAGATAAATGGAGTCTCTAGCTGAAAGTATGTGGAAGCAGTAGACTTTGAAAGTGGAGTGGGTTAAAGAGAATCTGAAAAATGTCCCCATTAATTTAAATGGGAAAAAAAGTTTAAAAAGCTTAATATTTTAAAAAGTATAAAGAGTAGAAATGAGAAAAGTCATGTTAATAATGTCCTGAACGAGCTGAACGTTCTGATAGTTGAATGGTTTAAATAGCACAAAGTATACAGAAGGAGTAGCCGTCCAAATGCATAAGCACCTACACTAATAAAGATTTGAAGAATAGTGTGGCTGCATAAGCATCCACACTAATAAGAATAAAGATCTGGATAACAATAGTGTGGATGTACAAGCATCCTCTGACTGTGTACTTTATTTCTAGGTGGAGAAAGGACATTAAGTCCTTCAACCAGGAAGTTGTGCCAGGGGGGTTGGGGCTTTTCCACTGTGACAATATACAGTGCTTGGCTATAAGTGAAGCGAATGCAACGAGGTCAGCCTGGTATTTGGCAAACCTGCCTTCAAGAGGAGACACACTAAAAACAGCAATTAGGGGACACAGGGTTAAGGGAATCTCAATTCCTTTAGAGAGGGTGTCATAAAAAGACGTCCAAAAGGGGGCAAGCTTCAAGCAAGACAAAAATGTGTGTTTGTGATCCGCTGGATAGAGAGTGCACCTGATACAAGAATCATAGGTACCAGAAAACAATTTCTTAAGCTTGGTCTTGGTATAAAGGATCCTGTAAACCACTGTAAACTAAATATGTAAAAAAGTTACATAATTGGAGGTATCTGAATAGATCCTGAATTGATAAACCAAATTTAGTTATAAGGTTATAGGTTAAGGTTAAGGTTATAAGGTTTTCAAAACTTCCTAACAATTCATCAGTCAACCTAAAAACTGGATCAAGAGTATTCCCAGATTTTTAGTGAGGAAAGTACAACAAGGTTGCTAGTATATTGGAAAGGATGCACTGAGAGAGGAGCAAACAGTAATGCAGGAAGAGAGGATGAAATACACAAGTTGGCCTCAATCACACACCAATGGATGTCAGGGAAATGACACCATTTTTTCACCAAATTTCTGGAGGTTGGCAGCCCATAATACAGCAAGATGTTGAGTAAGGCAAAGCCCCCATCCTGTTTGGGCCTCTAAACGGTTGCTTTTTGAATCCTGGCAGACTTACCAGCCCAAATAAAAGATAGCATAGTGGCGTTAAGTCATTTCAAAAAAGACTTGGGGATTAAAATGTGGTTTTTTTGCACTTTGTGTCAGTGCTTGTGTTGTTTTATGTAAAGTAATTTCAATTCCCTTGATGCTCAAATGTGCAACATAAATAAACCTACCAAGATGTATGCATCCACCAATTCCTAACAGGGACGCAGACATGTGGTAAAGAGGAAGAGTGATGTAAATTATGTCATCAGATGTGGCTCCACACATGTGAAAGAAGGCCATACTCATAATCGCTTTCAGATGACCTACACGGGCTGCCTTGGAGAGACCTGAAAGAGAATGACACCAGTTACTGAAATGGTCTACATTCTGTATATTTCAAAATATAGTTAAAACTGTTCTTGGTTTACTTTCCTGTCCCTCATGTTCTTTTTTTTAGCAATTTGTACTTCATAATTTGTAGCGCATAATCAATGTAAGATTGAATTGTATTTGGTATTTAAGACAAGAGCAAGCCATGCGAGCAGCTCCACGAGGCTGTACTTGTTAGCTGAATGCGAAACGTCAGTATCCTGACATGCTGACAGCGACAGTGCTGATGCACTGATATACAACAGGGTAAATCCACATTAAAGCTATGGACAAATTCAAATGTTGACCTGATGATGCCCATAGAAGAAAAGTCAGAAGATTTATTTATGCTATTAGTTATTATATTTTATCCTGAGGAGAGCATGAATGTATAGGCCAAATTTCATATCAATACATCCCACTGTTGTTGAGAAATTTCAGTCTGGACAAAAAGGTTGGACTGACTGACCCACAGATTACTGGTCCAATCTAAGTATCCAATCTATATTTACCAGTCAGCCACTACAATCAACAGTCTCCATTTTAAGTAAATTTGCTGTATTTGTTAATATTTCATTCTCAGCCATATTGTTTGTAATTGATTCAATTCTGTAGCCTTTGTAATGACAAATCAGGTTTGCTAACTAAATTCTATATATCTATCCATCCATTAAGTCATCCATATCTTTATCTAAGGATGCCCGACATTGGATTTTTGCCGACTTCCGATATGCCAATATATAAAAACTCAACTGGCTGATAACTGATACTGATAGATCTACTTAAAAATAAGACATGAAATACAATTCTATTCAATGTATGCAATGTACAAATACAATTTTAAAAAAAACAAACTTAATGTTAACATTTTGTACATGTTCACTTTGTCAATTAAAAAATATATGCTGAGAAAGATCATCTGATGTGATTGGGCTCTCCAAACAGCTACTAAATGGAACTTGTGTTGACATTAGTTCCTGTCTTTTTATAATTTCCCCAGTGTCTCTCATGGAGTAGGTTTGATGTCATTTTGGCAGAGTGTAAGGTGGCTGACCATCTATAGGTTATGCAATCACTGTGGAATACAATGTTCATGCAGTACCTGTGGTGCCTGAAGTGAAAATGAAGAGAAAGTTTGACATGATGTCAACTTTAGGAAGGTCACTTAGGGTTTCTCCAGACATGTGTTCAACCTTGTCCAGTAAACTGCTAAAATCCTCAGAAGGAGATGTATGATCCACCACCCACACAGCCATACTGTCCTTCTTCAGATCCGGTATCACCTCCTTCACCAAACCCACCAAATCTGGAGAAACAAACACAGCAGGACATCTCACTGCTGCTACATCAGACAGAACCAAAGCCAGTTAACAGACATGCACAAAGAGCTGTTTGTTCCATTCAAACATCATTTTAGAGGCTGTAGTTTATGGCATTGTAGAAGACTGAATTATATGACAAGGTGATCATGTGTATTATGTGTGTGAGGTTGTGGTTAAGACAACACCTTCCATGATAATATACAGAGCATAACACTGAAAGAATTTAGGTGTAAAGACAATATAATCCATCACGTCAACAGGAAACATCACTCACTGCCTGGTGTGGAAACTGCACCAAACAGATCTCAAGACCATGCAGGGAGTAATTCATTTTTCTATACATACTATAGGCTTTTGTTGTTTTGTTGTTTTTTTACTTTCCTTATCCTGTTTTTCTTTTTCCTGGTGCAAATTCTCAGGCAATTTTCTTGTAATTTGTTTATAATTTCTTGCTATTTTTCAGGTCATTTCTTCTCAAGTTCTCAAACAAAAACAAACAAGGAAATGCCTTTGCAAAAATGCCTTTGAAAGAATATTTAAAATGTTTTCCCTTGCTTATGATTTTCTAAATCTACAAATTTCTTGCTATGACATTTCTTCTCAAGATGCTTGTTGCCTTCTTTCAAGTTTTTTGAAATAAATCAAGCCCATTTACTTGGGTTTCAAAGAATTCATACATTAGTAATAGTAACATAATTCTATATTGCAGCAGTGTGACGGGGGCATCCAGCAGAACAAGTTCCTTTACTTTTAATACACTGAGAGCATTTCACTAGGCGGGTTTCCCTTACAAATTTTCGCAAAACTTAAGATTTTGAAATATCGATAAAACACAATTGTGAGATGACTATGTTTTCACTGAGTGATGTTCTGCGACTTCTCCTCTGATGATAACATTTGTAGCAGCATGGTGATGGATGTTCAAAACATTAGCAGCTTTGTTTCTACTGCAGCCACCACACTAGCCGTCATTATTTCCAATCCAAGGCCACGTAGGTGTGTGATGGAGCCATAATAGAAAGGCGAGCCCCTTGTATGTGGGAGCAGCCATGTATGAGGGAATTCTGGGAGGTGATAGTCGACGATTTTACAGAGGAATTGTGGATTCAAAACTTTCGGTGATCCGCTCAACTTCTGAAGAGTTATGTGATGCAATAACATCTCTTGCAGCTGCTGCTGCATCATGAGGGAGCCAGTTTCTACTGACAAGCACTAGTCATAGCATCATGTGACCTAGAAAAGCCAAAAAGGTGTCTCCATCCCAGTTTTGCCAAATATGGCTTTTTCAAATTGCCTCAAATACCACCTTATCTGAGTGTGAAAACTTTTCTTTGATAAAATTTAAGTGTTTTTTCAAAATTGATGTGTTTCCATTAGAAGTATTTTATATTCACAATTTCAATGTGTGCAATTTGAGGGTTAACAGAAACCCACACAGTGGTTTACTTGTGTTAAAACATTGATTATTTGGGAATCTTGGCTTATTTTGTTCAAGGTAAGGGTTCCTTTAGAAAATGTTTATTTTGCAAAGTAAGCTATCAAAAGAAAGAACTTTTTATTACCCCAAGAACACATTTTAAAATGTGATAATCAACTGGATTCACTTCATTTTTTCGTTAAAACTGAATCACACACAGACGTTAATAATCCCATCACTCCCTGCTACCGTCTCTCCCTCATGGTCAAATGTGATGCTCTGTACACCATCACTGTATCCTGTCAGGCTGCTCACCATGCCAGAATCCATCTCCACCATTCTGACCAGACCGTCAGAGCTAGCAAGTTTTTTTTTTCGAAATTGATGTGTTTCCATTAGGTGTATTTCAAATTCATATTTCATATCCGTAATTTCAATTTGCATAAGTAAATATATGAATAAATAGACATGAATTAATAGACCTGGACCAATAGAAGTATATTAGCAACACTAATAGCAACAATCAATACTTGTGACTAATATGACTTACTGAGATCTAATATCAACTTTAGTGTTACAAATTCAGATTAAAATCATTAAAAACTACAGATATTTTTCACAGGCCAGCTGCCAGTCAAGCTTAGAGAATACAAAATAAAAATCATTTCTCTCCTTTTTTGGCCCCAAATTATTTGTAGATTTAGTAGCCAACTAGACATAAATAAATAAATAAAATTACTAGTTTGATTACTTTTGGTTAATTACTTCCCGACACTGCATTTAAGTATGTGAAATAATATTAAAAAATACAAAGTAAATAAATAAACTACATCTGTATCAAATAACTTGGAGAATTGTTGGTCTATATAAGAAAACATGCCATCTACTGGTAGAAAGGATAAACATCAGCTTGACTATTCATTGGGTTTACTCAAGCAACAGGGCATTACGGTGGAATCCAACTTAAATATCAGTCCTAACAGCAACAACGCTGCACACACAATAATTACTTACGTTAAACTACAATTCTATAGACTATATTACTTTTTCGCACCAAAAACTGCAGTTATTTATTGAAAACTTGACTCTTGCTGTGTGCACATACATGATATTAAACTGCATGTAATCAACAATCAGTTTTGCTAATATACTTCTTTTGGTCCACGTCTATTTATTCATATATTTACTTATTTTTCTTCAAACACTACGGTGTGTGCGCTTGCAAGAATAACTGTTCTAGGCTTTCATTTTGATACAGTATATCTACTCCTACTTCCGGTGACGTCACCAATCTGTCTCATATCCACTTTACTCTTCCATGCAAAACATGTAAATTAAAAAACAGAATTTGCAAAAACCAAACTTGGGACAGTTATTTGAATTTGGTATTGTCATTTTTTGTTTTTTGATTTCGACAACAAAAATGGAAAAATAAGTCAGTTTTCCCGTTTTTTCATTTTTTTTTTTAAATTAAAAAAGAAAAATGCACTGTATTTCAGTTTTTCGGTTTGTGGTTTAAAACCAAAAAACAAACTGCCTGCACATACATGAACCCTTTACCTCAAGTCACCATTTAAATGTAGCACTTTTTGCACAGTGCTTTTTTAAGTATGTTTTTTTCTATTGTTGTATGTCCATTTCATTCTGCACAATTACATACTGCTCCACATTTCCTATCCCAGGTTCCACATATACACATACTTTCTTAACTACTTGTATTTTCATTGGCTAAAGTTGCTCTTTGTAGTGATAGTTGTTTTTCTCTTTTTTATACCCTTGCCTTGGTACAGTCCATGGAGTGGTAACTATGTCAGGGTTCACTGCTGTGAGTGTGATTATGATTAATGCATTTTTGAATCCCTGAGGTAAAATGTCCAAATTTAGACTTCATTTTAATGTTTCTGATGTGACTAAAAGAAGCCCAGTGACAGAGGTTACTGCCTTGGAATAAGTCAAAATTCCTTTTCCCCCATCCTGCTGACATGGTGTTGATGCACCAAAGAGCCAATTATACAAAAGTAAAAAAAAAAAAAAAAAAGAAAGTAAAGTCACTTGTTAAAAATTAGATTTCAACTGATGTTGTTCTTTTTATTGTATCTGTATTTTTATCAAAAGTGTATTAGTGTATTAAAATGCATTGTATGTGTACTTTCCATATGAAGGAACCTCTCCAGAACAGTTTGCTGCTGGAGTTTTTGAAACCCTAACTTGGGCCCAGAAAAGTCTGGCTCTGGCTCTGCTTGGACTATCAAGTGTAGTTTAGTCTTCTGTATTTATTATAATAATACCAAGTTCTCTAATTTGTATCTTATTATGTGTGTGTAAATCAGTCCAATTTCCATTTTTGTTGGAAGTAGCTATAGAAAACTCTATGGCTCTAATATCCTGCCAAACTTAACAAATAACACCTGACATCCCAGATCAAGCTGTTGCACTGTTGTTGATGGGCAGACCTAGTTGGGAGCCATAAAGACTCAAGACTTTGATACAAGCTCAAAAAATGCCCTGCAGGAACTGAGCGCAGCCATCAGCAGCAACAACACCTAGCAGCCAGCTGGAATCTTAATAGTAGCCGCTGATTTTAATCAACTCAACCTTCAGCTCCAAAGATAGAGCACGATCAAGAATTCATGTAATTTCATTTTTCACACTTGTTTCAGAAATGACCAACCTACAAAAACAAAAAAGAATATCATGTGACTTGTGGCACAATATTTCTACTGTGAATGATGGTGGGATTTTATCACAAACGTCCAAGGTAATTCTACCTCAACAGAGGATGCATGTAAGGCTGTAACATACTTTTTAATCTGGAAATACAGCAGCTCTCCTGTTTACTTTTACTTGTTCAAAGACAAATCTTGCACTTACCATGCAACACATCTATATTTCTATATATATGAGCAGGATGTTCTGAATAAGTTGCTGAATTTGTCACAAGTAGCTAAGGGGATCTGAAAGTTGCTAAATGTAGTGATAAAGTCACAAAGCTGGCAACACTGGGCACAATGCTGTAATCCTCAGTGGCTGACCCCTGTCTTTAAACTGACTCACAACGCCACCTGCTGCTGTGGAGGTAGAATTACCTTGGACGTTTGTGACAAAATCCCAGCATCATTTATAGGAGAAAAATTGTGCCAAAAGTCAAGTGATATTTTTTTGTCTTTGTAGAATCCATTTTTTTTAGCTTACTTGCAAGACAAGTTGTGTTTGCTTCTGAAGCGCAATGTAGTAGAAATATGTTGTGTGCTTGTTTAAAAGGGACATTTGTATTTGTAAAACAAAATCAATTTGTCTGTTAATTATGTTTTTCATTTGCATACTATATTGTGTTTGCTAGTAAATCGTAGAGCATTTGTAAAACGTGTTGTTTTTATTGTTTGTTTGTTAAGTTTTGGCAGGATAGAAATAAGCAGAAATAATGTTGGCTGATTCGAGTGTAAAACAACAACAAAAAACTGTGTAAAACAGGAAGGGAACGTGTGCAGTACCTGCCCCAACAACCAGCGTCCTGGCTCCGCAGCTGTGTAGGCAGTGCAGCACAGATCTGGCTTTTATGTTGACGTTGAGAAAGGCAACCTGACAGCCCACTTTACACAATCCCAACCACACACACACAAAGTCTGGTTCGTTGAACATCAGCAGGGCAACAATGTCTCCTTGTTTCAAAGAGCCGTCCGTCCGGAACGCGTTCGCAAACTGGTTACTTCTCCTGTCCACGTCCTGGTATGTCAGAGTCTGCTTCTCGAAGATGATGAAGGGTTTGTTCGGGTTCCTTCTCGCCTGGTCGAGAAAACAGTCGAGGTATGTGATGATTCCTTTCTGCATACGAGCCTGCAACGTCTTCCCGTACCTCCGAAGTTTCAAATAATAAATCAAATCCACCCAGAAGAAGGGGTAGTTCATCCTCTGGTAAACAACAAGGGCCACAAGTCCTGCCAAAACACTACTCACCACCACAGGTATCATCTTAACGAACAACACCACTCCTCACTGTAAGACTGCTCAAAAACTTCCAGTAGCAGGCTGCCTTCAAAACCTGCACCTCAACGAACACTTCTATCCAACTTCCAGCAGCACAGTCACTGTCACTGAACTGTGAGGGACGAACCGATTGGTTCAGCGGTAAAGATGCCCCGCCCCAAAGAGGTTAAAAATAAGACATGTCACAGCGTCATATTGCGTCATATTATTAGGTGCATCCAGTGCTGGGGGGTAAAAAGTTAGGCTACATGTGTAACTAGTTGTAGTAATCAAATTACCAAATACATGTAATTGTAATCAGTTACAGTTACTGAGAAAAAATATATCATTGCAGTTACTAATCAAAATGTTGGTGATCACAAAGGGGTTAGAAATGTAAAAAAAAAAAATTTTTTAAATATTTTCAGTCAAAGGTTTGCATGTTGAATAAAACATTCCTTCTGCTGCTTTACATTTTTTGCAGTGCAGGAATGTTTCTTTTGGCAGATTTTTGGACAATGCGGGTCAGCAAAGCGACAGATAAATTTGACGCGGCATTTATGTACTACTTCTTTTTAGGTCTTGCCAGCTTTATTGTCCTGTTTAAAACATTTGTTAGAAAAGTAATCAAAAAGTAATCAAATGTAGTGAGTTAAATTATTTTGAATAAGTAAATGAAATAGTTATGAAACTTAGCCTATTACATTCATAACAGGGTAACTCGTAATATGTACCCTATTACATTTCAATAGTAACCTTCCTAATATTGGGCACATCACATGCACAGTAAAAATGTAGTCTGTATTTCCCGAGATGTTCAATAGCTGGTGCACTAACATAGAACATACGGATGACTGAGTCACTTCACTAAGGTGTCCACAGTCTGAAATATATTTTGACAGATATGAATGAATATTAAAGTTGTGTGATTAGCAAAGATAGGGCTATCCATAATAAAAGACCAATACACATACTTTCAATAGACAACATTGGATTATGGAAAAGGCAAAAAATCTATAAGCACATAGAACACTTCTACACATACAAAGAAAATCAGGTAAGAAAGATAAATTAAATTATTTATTTAAAAAATAATAATATTCTAACATAAGTAACAGATCTAAACTTAAATAATTTTGATCTAAACTTAAAAAACAATTGCATTATCTTCACGGATATTATTGAAATGCTAAACCTATTGTTTATTTTATTTTATTTTATTTTTTAAATTAGCAGCCTAATAAGTAGTAATACAGTCTTACTCACAGGATCCTCAAATAATATGAGTTCATCATGAGCTCAGAGAGACTTTGCTTGTTTTCCTTTCAATAGTCTTGAAGCACTAAGGTGATCTCTTCTAAAAACAGAGAAAAGAAGTTTCATTTTCTTCCTTCTGGATGTGGGAATGAAAAAGAATTGCCAGAACTATCAGGATGTTCCAAAACTGGTCACTGATTACTGTCCCTCATGTAAATAAGATTTCAAAACTACCAGTAAAGGTGGTCTGTGAGAGCTAAGATTTACTGATGATTATGTTTACTAGTGCAGTGGCTGTTCAAAACATGCCTATTTGGAATGGGCCCATTTCTCAGTATGTGGTATTGCGGATGCAGCTTTCTCGAGAGCCGCTCATCCAAACACTTTCACACTCGACACAGCACTGTTGGACAGCTATAGATTTATTATGATGGTTAGATATGACAAATATTAAATTATGTTGCTATTTTTACTCATGCTGAACTTTTAAACAAGACTAGATTAAAACCTAGTATTTGGCTGTGTACGGTGGTTCCCAACCTTTTTCCTTCAGGGAGTTCTTTACAATTATTACGTAAACTGATGACATATTTTAGGGATATTTCATATAATATTAAATTCATAACCATGATGTTAGAGGACAACTGATTAGCTGTACAATTAACCTAAATGCTTAACTATAGGAAGTCTGTGTTTGATTAGCAATTATGATGAATTTTCAGCAGATTATTTACTGTGAATATTGCAATAGAGATTAGTTTTTATGATATTGGTTGAAACTTTTGATAGGATTCTAAATACCTACAATCATACATTCTTTAAAGGCTTTTGCCTGGCTATCTTTTCTACAACATGATGAGGCTGTTTAGCAGTGACTGAAGGCTCTGTGAATACAACTTGTGTTCAGGTCCCCCCTGGTCAAAGAGTGCAGCCAAATGTTGGTAGAACAACTGTGTCCTCAATCATATAGACCTTTCATCGGCAGAACAGGTATGTAATCTAACAATAGGCACTGTACTGTATTACTGTATACTTTCTGTAATGCTTCATACAATATTACAGTATTCCATTTGCATTTTACAATATACAGCAAGTATACTTTAAACAGTGACATTTTATCTTACTCAGTTTTGTGTTTTGCATTACTATATAGATATCAACCATTGACAGGGTGCTGAAAAGACACCAAATGACTATGAAGCAGTTGTACACTGTTCCATTTGAAAGAAATGGTGAAAGAGTGAAGGAGCTGCGCTACCAGTATGTGCAGGTAAAACATGTGCTATGGCTGTAGAAAAGAAGATGCAATATGTGCTGTATACATTTGATGTAACTGTATCTTGACCAAAATGAAAATGCATGTAATTCATAAAACTCATTTTGTGTCTTCTGGATGTAGCATTTAATGGACCTGGAAGCAAGTGAACTACTGCACAGTTTCATCTACATGGATGAGGCTGGCTTCAACCTAACAAAACGCAGAAGGCGTGGTCGAAATATCATCAGCCACAGAGCTACAGTTGATTTGCCAGGCCAGCGGGGCAGGAACATAACCATGGGTGCTGCTATCTCTGAGAATGGTGTGTTAACGCATATTCCCATAATTGGGCCATACAATACAGAGCGTCTTGTCACCTTTTTAGACACTCTCTACAGGGACCTCATCCCTGAGCAAGAGAGGGGTCAGATTGGAGATGACTTGCCAAAATACATGATAGTTTGGGACAATGTCAGTTTCCATCGCTCCAACATCATCAGGCAATGGTTTGCGACCCACAACAGGATGCTTTGTCTCGCCCTTCTCCCCATTCCTTAACACCAATTGAAGATTTTTCTCAGCATGGAGACGGAAAGTATATGATCGCCAGCCACATACGCAGATGACCCTTCTGGCTGTCATGGATGCAGTGTGTGATGGCATCACAGCAGATGCCTGCAGAGGCTGGATAAGACACTCTAAAAGATTCCTTCCACGCTGCATCACAAGAGAAGATATTCGTTGTGATGTGGATGAGAATTTGTGGCCCAACAGACAGAAACATCAGGAGGTGTAGGAAGACTGCACTGTAATTCCTACAGCACTGCATGTACAGTTTTCCCTAAGGAGATTGTCCTATGTTCACATTTCTACTTTTTTGTTTTTTTCTTTGTGCTATGCAGTACTGTTTTTTCCTTTCTGTATCGCAATGACATGGTCTGTCAAGAAATTACAGTACAAACAGTAAAAGCGTAAATGTGAATCTTGTCCAGTCTCAATTAATCTCCCACATACACTAAGGTGTAACTTACAATTTACAATAATTGTCATCAAAACTTTAGCCATAGTTTACATCAGAACATCCCTCCAGAGTACACTGTTATAGTGACAACATGACTAAGCAATTTTACTGTCTTATCCGTACACAATGACACAAGCACTTGTCATTCTGATGGCACTGACATGTTCATTGACACAGATATTTACTTTTGAGAGATGAACTAAGGATTTTGAGCAAGAGACTGGCTTTTGCAGGTAATCCATGGTGTTTTGCTATTTGTATGAATTGTTTTGAGGTTCCTTGGAATTACTACCACTGAGAACCTATCTTGTTCATCACACATAGCCACCTAGGTTAAAAAACACAGAAAAGGCTCTACTTCCTACAGATACTTAGGAGAGCTAAATTCCAGAGCAAGATCCTGGTTAACTTCTACAGAATAGCAATAGAAAGCCTACTGACTGGAAACATCCCAAGCCCAAACGATACTGAAAGACAGCAGCCATCCCAGCCACAGCCTGTTCACCCTGCTGCCATCTGGAAAAAGATACAGAAGTATCTGCTGCCGAACCAGACTATGGAGCAGCTTCTTTCCCCAGGCTGTGAGACTCCTCAACTCCTCCTTCGGCGCCAAAAAAATGTAGCAGGATTTAGGATCAACTTTAGTTTCATTTCTTCTTAAACCACCTTAATGAAAAATTACAATAAATCTACCTTGTACATTGTACCTTATACTTTACTAAACTGATTTGTAGGACAGCTACTGTCCTCGTCCCTATACTGCTCTCTGAGAACCAGACCTTACCGGCCTCCTTTCACCTCTGGTTGGGTCCCTAGTAATACAAACACTAAGTAATTTAGATGAACTGTTCTCAAGATATGCAGAGACTAACATATAACCTCAGTCACACACAGACAGAGATTCCTTGCTTTTATTAATAGATAATGCAGCAAAAATGCTTTATAGTATAGTATGCCATCTATCCATCCACCAACCCATCCATCCATTGTCTGATTATCCAGGGCCGGGTCATGGGGGAAGTGGGCTGAGCAAGGCACTCCAGACATCTTTCTCCTCAGCAATGCTTTCCAGCTCCTTCTGGGGGACACCCTGAGGCAACTTTGAAGTTGCTTTTTTGCTTTTGTATTTTTGTTCTATGTCATCTGTCTTCTACCTGTCTTGGCCAGAATACTCTTGAAAAAGAGATTTTTTTTTCTCAAGTGGGTTTTTTTGCTTTTGTTAAACAAAAAAATACATATTTAGATATTTGTTTGCACTTTAAAATGAGAAAAATAAACTGATTTATTTAGTAACTTTAAGTCAAATTTGTGATGAAGCAATACGCAACCCAAATTTTGTAACAACAGGATCAGTTTAGGAGGAAGTCTCTTTGTAGATCCTCCTCTCTCCTTGTACCTTTTGTCCTCTTTATTTTCCTCTCCCTCCTGATAACCAATGGTCAACTGAATCCATTTACTACATTAAAGTATACGGAAGTGTATTCCTGAGGTATCGAACCACAGATTTTTCCTTGTGTGAAACTTAATACCTCCATTCTACTACATTTCAGAGTGAGAAATTGTGCTGTTTTACTTTGCTACTACAGCTTTTGTTACAACTCACTTCACTTCATTGTTTTAGATTAAATTACCCAACAGCATACATATTATAATATGCTACAACATTAAAATGCTGCAAACATGTTAATTTATCTGAAACAACAATTCATCATATAGTATGTCTGTGTGCTGCATAATGAGTAAATTTATTTAGGCCCCTTTCCACTGCACAAAAAACCTGCAAACACCTGCTAAGAGACTGTACAATAACAAATAAACACCATTATGTTTTCACAGGCCTCCATCCATGCTGCTTTGCTAACCTGTTCTCTGACCTGTCCACGACATTGAACGTGACTCACCGAAAAAACACCTTGCACAAAAAGGCATACTCACCTGCTACAGAGCCTGTAACGTATTTTTAGCTAGGTTAAAAACCTGTGTACAACATGGGGTAATTTTTGTGGAAAAGTGGTATAATAGTGGAATATTTCTACACTGTGATAACTTAATAAAGGACTGTAAAATTAATATCTGCTTACATAAAAGATTAATACAATATACATTCATGAATACCAATCAATGTCATTTTATTTTTTCTAGTGTTTCACAATTAAGCATTAACAAAGAACTCATGAAAGTTGGTACGCTTGTTCAGCCTGACAAAAATTTTTGTATTTTTGTGGTTTTGCAAACGGGCATGTCAAAACGGCTCAACAGCGCCCCCTAACGTGTAGTCCCAATGCCTGGTTTTATCTACAATTACGAAATTTGGCATATGTGAACACATCTGTCAATATCTGACAGTCTGTCAAATCTGACAATATTTACTAGTCATAATAGTGCCATCTACTGGCAACAGGAAGTAAGCCTTAAGGGACAATTATCATTGGATTTACATGATATTTACATGGTTTGGTCAACAAATAATGTACACATAGACCACATGGAATTTGTAACATGGATTTTGACGTGTTGATTTCTGCTGACAGCAAGGGTCACACAGAATAAAAGCAGATCAAAAGATAGACCCGCCCCACTCTCTCAAACTCTCACTCAAACGCTGATTATTATTCAAGTCATAGAAGGTATTATTGTGTCCACTCTGAGATTTAACAGAAGGCTTCTAACAAATACAAACTGTGGCTCAGAAGTAGAGCAGGTTTACCTCTAAAGCAGTTTGAACACCAGCTCCTCCAGGCAACATGTCTAAGTATACTTGGGCAAGATACTAATCCCAAATTGCTCCCAATGCTGCATCACTGGAGTGTGAATGCATATGAATGGTTACTGAGTAGCAAATGGCACCTTGTACAGTAGCCTCGGCCACCAGTGCGTGAATGTGTGTGTGAATGGGTGAATGTGACATGTAGTGTGAAAGCATTTTGAGTATAGCAGTGTAATACACTACTGAACCATGTTTGAACCACTGAATAACAGTGTAATATAAGGAGCTGGAAAGTTCCTAGAGGACTGGTGGCAGAAGGAGTGGTGGATGGGTCCAACAAACCCTGGACTGTTACCTGGGTGCCCTGTGTTTACTTCTAGTATGAATGTAGGGCCAAACCATAATGTTAGTTTGTTTCTAAACCAAGCCACTTGGTTTTGTTGATGTCTCGGAATTCGTTATGGCACTTCTGACTAATAACAGCAGACACAGGGGGGTACCCAGCACACAATTTGTGGTTGTGAAAGTCCAATGAGAAAGAGTCAATATGTGACAACTTGATGGGTAGAAAAAAATACTTACACACTGTTAAGTAGCTCAGTAGTTTGAGAAAATTATCCATGAATGGACCCATTATAAACTCATATTACAAAACATATTAACAATTTAAAATAAATAAATAAATAAATAGTTAGGCATAGGGAATTTTTTGAGTTCTCTCATGAAGTTAGATGTGAAGATTGTTGTGCATGCAGCTAGCTTGGTAAAAAGACTAGAAGCAGCTAACCTGGTTCAAAGTTCTCACTAATAACACATTATACCTTATTTGTTACATTTGTACACCAACAGAAATTTGAAACCAGCAATTTTTGGTTTTAGGGGGAGTTACGTGCAACTTTTTGCCTCTTCATCACTTTTTTGATTAAAATTTGACATCAAGAAAACTCTAGCCTGAACTCGAAGTTGGAAACCACTGGAATAGAACACCTATCTGTACATAAAATAGTTAAAATTAGCTATTACATGCTGCTTTGCATTGATGCATTAGTATAAATAATGCTAAATACTGAATAATAACAATATTTTTTAATATTACAATTCACAAATAATCTGGAAAGTAGGCTAAAAGACACTTTTTGAGATAACCCATTTTGAGATAATGAATATCTCAGGAACTTTTTGCATTGTTCTATTCATGTGTTTATAAATATAGTACAGTTTAGAAGGTAGAAGGTAGATTTATTGGTCATTTTTTAAACAAAGTTTTACAATAAATTAAAAATTACAATTAATTATTTCATTAGGTTCTCTAAAATTAATAAAAATTCATCAAAATCACCCCAACTGCAGTTAGAATATCCAGACTTCTGGTTTAAAACAGAAATTTTGAAAATATCAGAAATATTATATATATATACCATTTATAATTAAATAATTGTTGTGAAACTCATCACTTGCAAACATCTTTTTAACCACAAGTTGTTTTCATCTATAAATAATCTGTTATATTCTTCACAATTTGGTTTTCATACTCTTCTCTTTTTTTTTTCCTGAGACAAGCTGTCGGCATGGCATGGTTTTAAGCATAATTTCTCTCCACATAAATATCCGTTGTTAGGAGGCACGGATCAGGTACTGACGCACATTTTTGTCCAAGTGAGGCTGCCATGGGCAGCTATCCTAGATGGGGGACTGCATGCACATGCGCGGAACGGATCGGATAGGCGGAACGGATCCGGTACCAAGGATGTATTGTTGTAAAGTCAGGCCTGTGTCCATGGATGTATTATAGTTTCCGGCTCCAGTCGAATACTTCTTTTTGCTTAAGAAGGTTCCTAACTGAGTGAGATGAACCGGAAGTACCTGAGTGGCTGCTGTGATAAGAGCTGTTCGAATTCTCCTAATATTAAGGAAAGGTATGTCAATGCTTCCTTTATAATCTCCTTCAGTATAGGATACACTGGAGCATCCTTTACCAAAGGAAAGGAGAAAATCCACCCCACAATTTCTTCCTCTTCTTCTGTTAGGTTTTTATGGTAGACTAGGCACTTCTAGGGCATTGCTGCCTCACGCCATTGACACCAGTTACTACACCCTAGTTGGCACCTACTGACCTAAATCCTGGGATGCCTGTGGCATGGAGAAAGTCAAGGATTTTCCTGTCAATTCGTTTTTTGTTGTGACACTCCCCTAGAGTCCTCAATTTGGATGCACCTTGCCTACCAACCCGCAGCTGAATAGAAAAAAGATGGTGACCCTTGCTCTCCTCCTCCCAACCCCCTGCCATTGTTCTTTAATTCCCTCTCTAATCAAACTACTACATTCACCTCTACCAAGTAACACCCTGACATCCATACTCTCCCGTCTAAGCGCAGCCTTGGCCATCCTGTGGAATTCCCAGTACTCACACAGCAGATCACTTGCAGACAGAGCTGAGCCCCAGCCTTTCAATTCTATCCAACATTTCAGCCCCAACTTACTCCGCCACAGTCTCAGAGGGGCCTCCCCCATCTCCACCAACAGAACCAGGATCGGGGTGGTACGGAATGCTCCAGAACACAGCCTCAGCGCCCTCGCCTGAACTATATCCAGCTTACCTTACACAGATGGCACCGCCGTAGCATAAGCCAAGCATCCATAGTCAAAGACAGACCTGATCATCACTCGGTAAACCGAGGTGAGAGTGCCTCTGTCAGCTCCCCACGAGCACCCAGAGAAGCAACACATCAGATTAATAACTTTCTGACACTTCTCAGCTATATGCCCAACATGCACCCCCCAGATAATCTGCTCATCAAACCACACAGTAACCTTCCTCTTACCAAACACTACATATTTAGGCTTCTACTCAGACAACTTAAATCCCCACCTTTCTGCCCACTGCTCCACCTTACTAAGGGCTTGCTGCATTTGGCCCATAACATAATCCACATTCCTGCCTCTCTTCCAGACAGCCCCATCATCAGCAAACAGCAACCTCCCAAAACCACAACCAACTTCACAGAACATGACATTCACCATGTCATTGAACAAGACTGGACTTATCACGCTCCCTTGTAGGGTTCCATTGTCTATCCCCACTGTCTCAGACAAGGCATCTCCCACTCTTTCCTGTATAGTCCTATCCTTCAGAAAGTCTTTAACCCAGTTAAGCATTCTACCACCAATGCCAGAATCATACAATTTAATAACCAGACCCTCTGCCCAAAGCATATCATATGCCTTCTCTATATCAAAAAAGACAGCTGCCACCACTTCCTTATTTGCCAGGGCCCTCCTAACATCCAAATCCAACACTAGAACTGAGTCCAGCGTCGACCATCCCAGTCTAAATCCACTCTGACACGGGGAGAAAAAAACCCTGCCTTCAAGCATATGAACTAATCTGTTAGTGACCATCCTCTCCATAGTTTTGCACAGCACTGATATAAGGGCAATGGGCCTGTAGGTCCCTTGGCTAGTTGCAGCCTGACCTGGTTTCAATACAGGCACAACTACAGCATGCATCCACCCTGCAGGCAACCTTCCAGTATCCCAAACTGAATTAATCAAAGCCAGCACCTCATCCAACACAAAATCACTAACATGTTTGAGCATTTCAAACCCTTTTCCATCCTTGCTTGGCGTGGTATTCCTCCCTGTATGTATAGCCTTCTTTAACTCATACAGACTGAAAAACACATTACCTTGATCACTGTTGTCACTATTATAACTTATGTACTATAACTATAACTATAACTTTTTGCCCTTGGTGCAGCATAACTTCATGCTGCCTCATTTGAGCCCCCTGCCCGACATTTACCACACTGTGCACCATCCTAAAGGCATCAACACACGTTAGCCTTGGCCAGGTTATCAGAAACCTCATTGCCCCCTTTAACCAGTGTTGCCAACTTCTCTGTAAGGGAAGTAGCTGTTGGCTCTCTCAAAAGTAGCTAGAAGTAGCTAGGTGATGTAATCAACTGATTTGCATAGTATGAAAGTCTGAGAGAGGCAAAATTAATAGAAAAGGCTGACCAGGTAGTTTACAACCTAACTATTTATGTATTTACATTTTTTTTTGTTGCCATATAACTATGATGTTACTTTTTTCTTTTCTTTTTTTGTGATCTCATGAATGTAGAGTAAAAAAAAACGTGGTCTTGTAGCTTATATTTGGCCAGAGAAGCGAGGAGAGGGACAAGACACTGACTGAGTGCGTGGGTGAGATTGACTGAAACAGAGTGAACTGTGTGAGGGATTTTGGGGTGTGAAACTAAAAAAGAGTGAATATTTAAACAAAAACTTCTTTGTCTCTGCTGTAACCGTACAAAATCATCATCTGTAATTGGTCGTGAGCTGCACATGCGTGATTCATTTGCAGGGCAGGCAGCTCTTGCCCTGCCTGTGGTCACGAAGTCCACAGCAGGTTGGGACTGCAATGGGGGGGCACAGGATAATGAGGGATCCCTCTTCCAGGACGTACAGATGTGCAATAGATGTCGTAAATAACAATTGAATTACAATTATGACAAAAGGGAAAGACGGGGGCAGAGATGCACAGCAATAATGGAAACGGACGCATATCATATTACAATGAAGACAGGTGTAAAATTATTAAATGCACTCTATGAAAATATTGTGGGTGTTGAAAAGATTCCCATGCGTATATTGATCGTGGAGCCATGGCTCATAATAATGGCAGTAGAAGGTTACGTCAAGCACAATCATGGCATCTGCGCAACCAGGACCCACAACACAGGAGTAGCTTCAGACAGGACCACAGCAATGGCAAAACCAAGACCACAATCAGGGTGAGCCAGGGGTACAGTATCAGTGCAGTCACAGCACGAGCACAACCAAAGGCAGGGTCACAGCACCAGCACAGCTATCACAATCAGGTATAGCCAAGATTACAGCCAGGATCAGGGAAAACTAGGAAACAAGGGAACAAGAATGCCCTGGAGAGGCAAGATAATCTGTCTATAGTTAGCTAAAACCTCTGGATCGACAGTGGGCTTCTTTAGAGGGGGTTTGATGACAGCTACTTTAAAGGACTGTGGTACATAGCCCATTAATAAAGACACATTCCTTGTATCTAATAAAGAATTGTCTATTAAGGGTAAAACTTCCTCAAGTAATCTAGTTGGGATTGGGTCTAACAGGCATGTTGATGGCTTGGATGCGGAAATCAAATTAGAGAGTCGGTGAAGGTTAATGGGAGAAAAATGGTCCAAATAAATTCCAGGCCATGTTGCCATATCCAAGCTACCTGTGTCCGAGGTCAGGTCAGTTAAGGGCGAGAGGTGATGGATTTTATCTCTAACAGTTATAATTCTATCATTAAAGAAACTCATAAAGTCATCACTGCTGAGGGCCAAAGGAATACAAGGCTCTATTGAGCTGTGACTCTGAGTCAGCCTAGCTATGGTGTTGAAAAGAAACCTGGGATTGTTTTTATTTTCACCACCTTATCGTGGTGGAGGGGTTTGCGTGTCCCAGTGATCCTAGGAGCTCAGTTATCAGGGGCTTTATGCCCCTGGTAGGGTCACCCATGGCAAACAGGTCCTAGGGGAGGGACCAGACAAAGTGTAGCTCACCGGACCCCTTCTGATGAATACGGAAAATGGTTCGAAGTTTCCCTCGCCGGGGCCCCCCCACTGGAGCCAGGCCTGGGGGTGGGGCTCAGTGGCGAGCGCCTGGTGGCCGGGCCTCTACCCATGGGGCCCTGCCGGGCACAGCTCGAAGAGGTGACATGGGACCTCTTTCCCGTGGGCTCACCACCCATAGGAGGGGCCAAAGGGGTTGGGTGCTGTGTGAGTTGGGCGGCAGCTGAAGGTGGGGACCTTGGCGGTCCGATCCTCGGCTGCAGAAGCTAGCTCTGGGGACGTGGAATGTCACCTCTCTGGTGGGGAAGGAGCTTGAGCTGGTGCGCGAGGTTGAGAAGTTCCGACTAGATATAGTCGGCCTCACCTTGACACATAGCATGGGCTCCGGAACCAGTCTTCTCGAGAGGGGTTGGACTCTCTTCCACTCTGGAGTTGCCACTGGTGAGAGGTGCCGGGCAGGGGTGGCAATACTTATTACTCACTCAAAGAGTTTTCCAGCCCAAGTTACCACGTATCACATGGTTATAAAAATTAAAAAATTATTAATTCATTAGGCCCCAGCGTATTTATCTGCCTATCTTTCTATCAATCTATCTATCACGTGACCGCCCTGATTAATTTTTTTTTCACTATTTTCCATTAAATCACAAAAAGAAATTGACATAAACAAAATTCGAACATTATTTTGAAATTCGTTTTCTCCATTTTGGTTTAAAACCAAACATTTGATCATGGAAAAACAGCTCTGAACTTCTGTTTTCTTGTTTAATGGTTTAAAACAAGTAAACGAGGAAACAAGCCATTTTCTCATTTTTCATGCAGTTCAATCCCGTCTGAAAACTAATTATACTTTCATACCGTGACCCATACCCCGACCTTTATCTATTTGGTTTAGTTCCCTGGGCTTTTATTTTAAGGTCATTACTTTTACTTCCGCGTCACGTGACTGTCCTGATTCATTTCCTCACTATTTCCCATAAATCACAAAAAGAAATGAACATTAACAAAATTCGACCATTATTTTGAAATTCGTTTTCTCGATTTTGGTTTCTAACCAAACCTGGGATCATGGAAAAACGGCTGTGAACTTCCGTTTTCTCGTTTAATGGTTTAAAATGAGTAAACGAGTAAACAAGCCGTTTTTTTCGTTTTTCATGCAGTTCAGTTCCGTCTGAAAACGAATTATACTTTCGCTCATATGTACAATAGTGGATCTAACACGTCGTATTTATTTTCATATTTATTATTTTAATTAAGTCATATAAGGATTCATAGCGATAAATATGAGGGAAAGGGAGCGTGACAGTGAGCAACCATTTCATGTGACAACGTTACATATCACTTCTGCGACTGGCAGCCTACATTCCCCTTTATTTTAATTCTCACCATGATTTATTAGGCTATTTTTCACCGTGTTGTCCTCATTTAACCTTTATAACGAGCGTAAACAACGAGGTGAGAACGAATGGGGCGAAGTAGGCCTGATAAAGATAATAACAATAACATAATAATATTAATAATAATTACTATAGTCACAATCATAATATTAATACTCAGAGTTTATGGCGCACAACACCCACGTTACATAAGACTTGAAGAAAGCAGCAAATGAAGATTTAAAACAAAAAACAAACACAAATAAATTACGGAAAAACCCTGTTTGTTCCCTTAAAAACCAATCCAGTGAGGATGTGCTTTTTGTAGTCCATCATGTGAACATTGTAGTTTCATGACAGCCGTTCACGTCAATAACATCCGCCGTTGCATCGTCACAGAGCCGAGGAGAAGTGCAGTCGGATTCTCTAAACACCGCGATCATCTTTTCCTAATTCCTTATGAATTCTCCTTCACATCCTTCCTTGACCTCGTAAGGTTTTGTCTGGAGGTTAGGGAAAAGTGGTTAGGAAGGGAGATTATTTGATCTTTTCGACCCCCCAGTCGTGTGTCTAGCATACGTGGCAACACGTGACGTCATTAAAGTGAGTCGGTGGCGTATTCATGGGTGTACAGAGCTAGTAAAGCTAGCAGGTGAGTAGCGATAGTCCAGCTACGTGTCCTGTAATCTGAATTAAGGGCGTATAACACACATTGGTGATTGTTTCTTGGAGAATTTGATTAAAAAAATGTACTTGTCGCTTTTACTGCACCTACACCGCTTTGTTTTGTTAGAGCCGAGCGCGCGCGTGTGTGTCTCCACATGTCCCTCCAGCTGAGTTCTGTAGGAAGCTAGGCTCAGTTCATTTCCAACTCCTACAGCGTGATGTCGGTCGCTTCTTAACAGACAGAAACAGTGGAGCGTTACTTCCAGGATGTCTTTATTACACGAGACAAGCTTAGCCTAGCACTGTTTCTGAGCACAGTTAGCATGAAGCCTGTCTACCGTGAAACAGCCGTGCTGTGCCGTGCTGCTAAACATGTCAGCGCGTGAGTGTGGTAAAGTGTACACGTTGACAGGGAGCAGTAGGTGATGTGGCAGATGTCTCCTGTGTATCGTAATGTGCTGTTATGATTGCAGCACAGTACTCCCTCCTTGCAGTGTTAAACATGAAGCAGTGAAGGTGCTTATCACCAGGGCCGCATTAACCTGGGGCCCTGGGGCAACAATGAGCTGTGGACCCCCACAGTTCAGTGTGTGTTAGTATGTGATAGTTTCATTGATTTTATTCAGTTATATGCGAAATGTAAGGACAATGGCACCTGAGGTAAAAAAAATAAATATTTTTAAAGTAGATTTTGGGTCAGGGCCTCAAACTAGTGTGAAAATGCAGGAACCTTTTGGTCCTCATATTAACCCTTTCAAACCTGGAGCAACAGTGTTCTTTTGCTGGGTTTAGATCTTAGCCTCTCTATAAAGACGGACGGTGTGCCCCCAACCTACCCCTGCTACGCTTAAGTAAAGCTAAAATATGCTAGATACGATCTTGCACTGGTGACGTCATTTGGAGCTGGAGTCTGCACATAAGCGATACCCATGGTGGAGGCGTTCCCGCCAAAACACGTATTCAGGTCATCAAAACATCGCTAACAGCCCCATTGATTAAAAACAAGATCCAGATTAAAAAGCTGTGCTTTAGGGGAACTGTCATGTTGTCCATCTTCCATCATCATAGACAATCTATGGCTCAGATGACTTTCACATGGCACCTTTTAAGGTCATTTCCTTTGCTTTTTTAAACCTTTGCTTTTACTTTTGCTATTTTTATTTGTTTTTGTTGATTTTTTGTTCTCTTTTAACTTAACTGTTTTTTCTGCTACTTTTCAGGTAATTTTCTTGGGTTTTTTATGTCTTTTTTTACTTTTTTGTGCTATTTTTTGGCATTGTTTCTTCTTAAGTTGCTCTTGAATTCTTTTCGTAATTTGAAACAAAGTAAGCTAATTTTCTCAGGCTTCAAATAGTTAATATAGGCCTACATTTCAGTGTAGTGGTGCATAATTCAAAACAAATCTGTACTTTGTTCAGTTCAATTCAGATAACTTTAGCCATCCACAGCAGGACATTTAGACACTAGGCAGTAAACATGGGGACATGGAGATCTGCTTTGCCCAGTTGGTAGTTCAGCCTTGCATATCATCAAAGAAGTTTAAACATGTGTATCTTAGGGATGCAGTGGTCTGACTTTTTAGGGTGTGTACTCATACTGAATATACATCTGATGTTTGAGCAATGTTTCTCCCACATTTAAAATCTGTGTTGTCACTGCATTACAGTAATAGGATTTAAGGTAACTTGATACCAGGGATTGGTAAAATTTTTGACTGAATCCATGTAACTAATAGTGGAAATACAGATTTTTTTATAATCACTGACAAAACTGTATTTAATGTAAGCCAGTTTTTCTGTGCAGTCTATGGTTGATATCTAATATCTGCTGCTAAACCTGAGCTTATGGGATGGGCGTGTGCTCAGTTTATATATGCAAGCATTAGAACTGATGCCCTGAACAAGATTAACACATCCTGATTGATCCCAACATCCTCCTGATGTCTATTTTTTTCTGAATTGTAGGTATAAGGGTGAGAAGATGATGGAAGAGAGTGGGATTGAGACTACACCCCCAGCCAGCCCCACACCTCCTCTGACTGTGGCTGCTGCAGTTAGTGCCCCACCAGTAACCATGGGTAAGAGCTGATCTATGAAGTATTGATATGTGAGCAGACCAGGTTCCCTCTGCTGTGAAATAGAGTGGTGAAGGGTTGATGTATTTTTGTAGGCCAACCCAGAAGTTGGCATCACACTTGTTCCTTGGTCAAAAACCTTATGAAATTTTTAAATGGGATTTTTTTAATTGCAAGACAAACAATACAAACAAAGACCAAGACATTTGACAACACAGGATAGATAACATATAAGCTGGACGGTTTTACAGTTTTTACAGTTAAACAAAACAAAAAAATTGGGGGGGCTGTTTTCTGTGTGTATGAGATATGTGTGTAAGTGTGGGTGTGTTTGTGTGTGTGAAGGTGTCTGTGCATGTAAATTTTCTTTGTGAGAAGGACACTGAGTATTCAGAGTGGTTATAGTAGAACAGCAAAAGATTTTGGAAGACCAAGAAAAGAAAGGTTGATGTTAGGATGTTTTTCTAGATATTGGAAATAGTTGGCTACCAGGGTGGTGCATCACCCAGGCAGGGCCAACGCGAAGCGTAAATGAAATCGCCAGAAACAAAAAGCTATTGTTAGGTTTTAAACACACTACATCATGGTCGCATGACTTAAACGTCACCACCCCAAATCGTTCAACTTCTGATTTGATTTAGCGCACACAATCGAAAAATATCAGAAACAGATAAATCTACAAGTTTGGGCATGACTGTTGCTATAAAGCTGTAAAGGTGGGCGAGTGGGTTGAATGAGTTTTAGGGTCCAGTGTGATGACGTCTAATGTTCCCGACAATGTTGTTATATATATATATATATATCTTATATTCTCATTTTATTATTATTTTCTTATCATGTTTTATGTGTATTTAATATTTATTATTGACTGTTTTTTCTAATAGAGCTTCTAGCAAAAATATAGTGACAATAAATAACTGTAGCCTATGAAATCAGAATCAGCACATTAACCACAACGCAAAGCGGTGTTTTAAGACAACTGATGTTTTCAGTTCATCACTTTTGAAACGTAAGAATGATCATCAAGGAGAGTGAGTGTGAGCAATCATCCCGTGTGACAACGTTACATTTTACTTCTGTGACTGGGAGCCTATATTTAGGGCCCAAGCACCGAACGGTGCGAGGACCCTCTTGAAATCCTTGGAATTATTATTAGGGCCCGAGCACCGAACTGTGCGAGGACCCTCTTGAAACTGAAGGAATTATAATTATTAATATTAGGGCCCGAGCACTGAACAGTACGAGGATCCTCTTGAAACTGAAGGAATTCTTATTATTATTATACAACACGGTCGGTGTTACACAGGTGGTTAGCACTGTTGCCTCACAGCAAGAGGGTCTATGGTTCGAAACCCAGTTGGAACTGGGTTCGTCTGGGTTCGGTCCATGGACGGGGGCCCTTCTGTGCGGAGTTTGCATGTTCTCCCCGTGCCTGCGTGGGGTCTCTGGCTTCCTCCCACAGTCCAAAGACATGCAGGTCAGGTTTATTGGCATGAAAGGTTGTCTGTCTATATGTGTCAGCACTGCGACCCTTACAAGGACAAGCAGTTATGGAAAATGAATGAATGAATTATACAACACCCCAATACCCATACCGTAAAACCAACAGGAAGTCAGCCATTTTGATTTGAAGTTGTAATATTGGTGTATTTTTGGCCATTTTCAGGGGTTGTAATCTTGAGAACTTGTCCTAGAGCTTTCATCAGATTGACTTCAAATGTTATGCCTACCTTCATAAAACCTCCGACAGCAAAAGTTATTCAAATCATGACTTTTCATCACACCATGTGATCTGTATGAGGCATCTAATTTGCATGTTCTGCCATGAACCAGGAAGTAAACAGGAAGTGGTATGTAACTCTGCTGTAAATGGTCCAATATAACCCAAACTGTTTGATAGGAGTCCCACCCTGAACACATCTGTATGACAATTTTAAGCGATAATGAGAGCGCCACCTATTGGCACAAGAAAGGCAAAGTTTTACAGTAAGATGTCCAGTTCCTAGCAGGTTGACTCAATTGATCTCAAAATGGTCTCAAAAAATCTTTAAAACGTTGATAATGCTGGAAGATGAATATTGAGAGTTTTCATTGAAAGGCGTTTCCGAAGTCGGGTGGACAATTTTGATGTGTCGACATGACATCAAAAACTGTTGGAACTTCGCCCCAGATGGTCAGATCTTTACTAAATTTCACAGATTTGATAAGAGTCCAGGCCTGAAAACATCTGCAGTGCAATTTTGAATCTTACTCATACTGCCACCTATTGGTAGCAGGAAATTACTGTTTTACCCTTTGATTTTTCCCCTGTAGCAGGTTAATTTAATTGACCTCATATCAAATTAGAATACTGTAAAGACCTTCATGATGCACAGGAATTACACTTTTGCGTTTTCATCAAACGCAATTGCCAAAGTTAGGCATTATTCGCCATAAAAATGGAAGCACTTTTTGAGAGGCAAAGCATACACCAAATCTCACCAAACATGGCACACACATCATAAGTCCTAAAATGTGATATCTGATGTAATTGTTTTTGCACTGATGTGCCAAAATGGCTGTGTAGCGCCCCCTACAGATTTCAACAAAGTAGCCCCTGTGGTACATTTCTAGAGCTACAAAACTTGGGAGGCATGTGAAACAGCCCAAGACCTACAAAAAAGCCTCTTGGACCCATACCCTAAACCCAACAGGAAGTCAGCCATTTTGAATTGAATGTGCAATTTTGGTGTATTTTTGTATATTCTCCTACAGATTTCATCCGATTGACTTCAAAATCTAAACATCCTCTCAGAAGGCCCTGGACATCAAAAGTTATTACATTTGTGAGTTTTCGTCACACTGTGTGGCCGTTACTGAGCCAAATATTTCCATGTCTCGCCATTAAGCAGGAAGTAGTTTATAACTGAGGGACATGGTCCAATCTGCACCAAACTTCACATGTTGGATGACAATCTTGCCCTGAACACATCTACATGACACCTGTTACCATAACTTTTAGTGCCCCCTACTGGCAACAATAAATGTCATGGAAATTAATTGCTTCCTTCTTTAATGGACTGCTCCTACAGATTTTATCTGATTGACTTCAAAACCAGTGACAAAACCTTTAACACCTTAATGATGCCTCCCTCTGAAGTATAGGTTTACCATGAACGCTGTTGCCATGGAGACCCAGTGGTTGCTGCCAAAGAGGAAGTTGTTGTAACTTCACTTTGCATTGACCAATTGGCCCCAGATTTCACAGTTGTGGTCAGGCTGCAGCCCTTATCACATCAACAAGTCATTGAACTATGATACTGACTGAGCCACCTACTGGCAACAGGAAGGACGCCTCGTACCACAACTATCTTTTGATTTTCATGAAATCTACATGTTTTGGTCTACAAATGACGTAGACCAAGATGTCATAGATTTTGTGTGTCCAAAGGAAGTAATTCACCATGTGAAATATCTCACTCAAGGGTCCAAACTCTGTATACTTTTTCAAACTTGTGCAGTTTCATCAATAACATACGCCGTCGCATCATCACAGAGCCGAGAAGTTCAGTCAGATTCTCTAAACACTGCGATCGTCTTTTCCTAAGTCCTTATCAATTCTCCTTTACATCTTTCCTTGACCTTGTGATGTTTTCTCTGGAGGTTAAGAAAAAGATTTTGTGAACTTTTGGACCTTAGCCTTAGTCTTTTAGATGAGGGAACTGGAAGTGCAAAAAGCATTACAGACTTGACCACTCTATGTCCTGCCCAATAAAAAAAAAACCTACATGAATCATTGAATAATTAAGAGAAGGACACCTCTCCAAATGTTTCTTCGTGTTATGTGTTTATGTAAAACTAACCAAAAATAAGATCAGCTAGTATATACTGTAGTTATTTTATTGAGCAATTGATCATTGAACAATCAAATATTGACAGTTAGTGTCTGTTTGAATATCTAGTATTGATTGTGTTATATTACTGAGCTCCCCCTGTAATCCTAATAATCAGAATCAGAAATAGTTTATTGATCCTCTGAGGGAAATTTTGGTTTGTTACAGTTGCTCTGATGCCAGAATTGAGAATTATAGCAGGTAGAAATAAGTACAAGAACAAGTATATAAAAATAGAAATAATGTAAAAGTAGACAATTGGATAGATATTTATATATAGAGATATTAGATTAGATATTTTAAAAAATAAAGTATGTATAATGTATAATATATGTATAAGTATGTTGCGTATGTAAGTATGTAAAATAGAAAAATTGTGCCTTATGCTACATAAAATGCATCAAACTAGTATGTAAGTTCAAAAAAATAAATGTGTGCAATGCTACAATGAACAACAGAAATACACACAAGAATAACAATAAGAATGTACAATATATACAGTATATGTCACATGTTAAATATAGCCTACATTCAAGAGTTGAAAGAATACTGCACATTTGAATAATTACATTTGAATAATTTCAAAGAGGATTATAATTATGGTAAATAAATTATGGGATTTTAATTGTCATGTCTGAACATAAGGCAGTGAATATTACTTAAGTTGTAATTATGGTTCAGTTAGGGTTTGCCACATTACATCACAGTGTCACCTACTGCGCCTGTATGGCACATTTCAGACTTCCCCGCAAATAAATGAACTCTAACAGACACTAAAAACAAAGTAAGAAGGATCACACAGTTCCATCACATTTTTGACAAATGCACTCTGTTAACATTCTAAACAGCATACACCGATCAGATAAAACATTCATGTTCGTATTTCTTATCTTGAAAATAGGCACTGTAACTGGAAATTATGCTTCACATCAAATCTGATCCTAATCAGGTGGCGATATAACTGACAGCCAAAAAAGGGAAAACTTAAAAGGCCATGCCCCTCACATCCTCAACAAGAAAGCCGGACTGCAGTCCGGACTGAAACCTGTACACATTATAGTAATGATCAAACAATGTGCAATTGCTCTCACTTCTTCAGACAAGTTGAAACAGGTTGAAGTGATTTTGTTCGGCTCTGTGAGGCTTGAAACCCACTTTGCTGTTGCCTGTGGCTTTAATATTAGGCAGTTGAGATTCTTTCCCTGTTGGCTGAGAAAGGGACCCAGGATTGCACCTTGCGGCTATATTTTATTTACTTTAGCATTTGTGGTAAATCATCAAACAGCAGGGACACTTTGCTTTGTCCCAGCTGTAAGAAAGAATCCAGAGCGTCAATCAGATACAGTGAGAAGGAAGGCTAACAGTATGTCGAGCAGTTGACAAAAAGCCCAGGGATGTGTGTGTCTGAGGTGTAACATGACTTCGTTGTATTTCAGGTCTGTCCGGCCCACTGTCTCTTCCTGCCACCAGTTCCATCTCCATTGGTTCCCCTTCAGTCTCCACCTCCCTCCCCCCTGTTCCCTCCCTCTCCACGTTCAGCAGCCCTTTGGCTGCACACCCCTCCCAGTCCTCCAACCTACCCCCTCCCTCCACACTTGCCTCTCCTTTCACAAGCAGCTCTCCCTTTCCCCCTTCCACCTCCCCCTCTTTGTCTCCTCTGGTCCCCCCTATTGGACCACCTCCCCTCTCTGCTCCTGGCATCTCAGCCCCCCCTGCAGGCGCAGCCGTATCTAACTTCTCCATGAGTGCCGGATATGACATCACACGGGGTCACGCTGGTCGAACACCACAGACACCACTGATGCCAACATTCTCCAGTCCCACCACCATTCCAGGTAAGAGCCACCTGACTTCTTCTGTGAAACACACATGATGCAAGATTTTCCATGAAGCCAGGCTTACAACACTTTCACACTGGAAGTGGAGGAGCCGCAAAGTGTGCTGATTTTTCTTTGGAGTGCTGTTTGCTTCCTTTCAGTGCGTATGTTACCTAACTGGGTTGATACAGGCTCTGCCGTGGCACTGAGCTGCGTTGGCTGTGAGATTATCTGGCAAGAAAACATACTGGTAATTTAGAATGAACTATATGAAGTATAAATTATATATGATATGAATGATGTGATGGGCGGCACGATGGCGTTGTGTTCTCCCCGCATGTTCTCCCCGCGTCTGTGTGGGTTCTCTCCGGGGTCTCCAGCTTCCTCCCATATTCCAAAGACATGCAGGTCAGGTTGATTGGTGACTTGTCTGTCTATATAATGATTACTGAGTAGCAGGTGGCACCTTGTACGGTAGCCTCGACCACCAGTGTGTGAATGTATGTGTGAATGGGTGAATGTGTAGTGTTAAAGCGCTTTGAGTGGTCAATAAGACTAGTGCTATACAAGTGTAGTCCATTTACACACACATACACACAAATAATAATGATAAAAATATAACAATAAAAATCAAGGATATTTTCTTGGTATTTTTATTTTTTGTTGTATTGAAAACTTACCATACTGTGATACCACTGTGTTGTAGCGAACCAACTGGCAGTTTTGTAAAACATCACGCCCCTTAAATATATCAGTACAGTGTTTTTTTTGGGTTTTTTGTTATTTGAATAATTTCTTCCAGGTGTTGTGCCAAACCCCATGGTTCAGCAGCCAGCCATGACAGGAGGTTTAGATGCTACATCACCTATCACCTTCCCAGAGGAGCAGGAAGATCCCAGGGTGTCCGGACATGGCACCTCAGGGGGAGGCATCTGGGGCTTCTTTAAGGTAATATTGCTAGAATCAAATCTAAGCTAATTGGTTATATTTCTTTCTAAAACAGGGGGGAAACAGGCAATGACGAGCATGACAGGAAATGGCCCACAAATTGCAAGTAATTAGTAAAAGGTGATAAAGAAAAAGACATTAAGGGGGTGGGGGTGGGGGAGCTTATTAGAAAATAATCAAAAAAAAGGGAAGACTTCCTTAAAACTGAATACTGAATCTTTAACCATTAGAATGATATATACTAAAAAATTATGGTACAGGAAAAAATAAACATATACTGTATATATTTTTCTGCACCTTTTGGGACATTTTCTTGTTCTCTTTAGTTTAAACTTATCTATCTATTTATTTTGCTTTTTTAGTTTTTTTTTTAGTTTTTTGGGGGTTTTTTTTGTGTGTGTGGTGGTGGTGGTGGGCTGCACATCATTTTTTGCCATCTTGGTTTCCACAGATGTGTGATGCACTTTTGTCCAGTGGGTGGCAGTGTGTGCCATGATCCGCCCAGGTCTGCCAAGTGGCTTAAATGCAACTATAGCATCAGAACCATCAGAACCCATGCATACCTGATGCATATAGAGGAAAATAGCTGTGGAATAGAGTGGTGAAGTAATGAGTCCTAAAAGGCGTAAGTCCGTTAGCCTCTAAGCACTCCCGGTTCCCTTGTCCAAAAGTCTATGGGTTTTTTCAATGGGTTTTTGGTAAAATGCCCGGAATAAGGTCTGTGGTTAGCACAGGCTTAAGATATTAAGACGTTTTGTTCTGCAGCATAAAAGACATCTGCTTAAACCCGATTTTTGAACTTTTAAGGTTTTACTCATCTCAAAGAGGCGGTTGCTAAAGGTGGCTAATTGGGACTACAGTGTTTGTCGGGGACGTTAGACGTCATCACAGCGGACACAGAAACTAATTAAACCCTATTGTCTGCCGTTACAGCTTTACAGACTCGCACTCAAAGTTTTATCTGTTCATAATAATTTTCGATCGTGTTTTAACGTGTTGTTACAGTGTTTGTAGTGGTGACTTTTAATACGTGTGACCGCAATGTAGTTTGTGTATAGCCTAACAATAGCTTTTTGCTTCTGGTGATTTAATTTACACTTCAAAACACACAAAAGTGGTGTTCATCTGTGAAGATTATCATGCTGAATAAAACGTGTAAGTCTTGTAAACTTGTGTTCGTCACAGAGCTTATTTTTGGCAATAACCAAAAATCCCATTCAAAAATCCCATAAGGTTTTTGACAAGGGAACCAGTGCGATGCTAACTTCCTGGTTGGCCTACAAAAATGTCATCCCTTCACCACTCTATAGTTGTCCACTAGGGTAGCAATAAGAAATGAAGCTGTTAGATGTGTAATTGTAGCTGAAATATCATGTCTTACATGTCAGTAGTAGTTTCTAGATAAGAAGTGCAAACGTGATGAATGCGTGTGACTGACCAGGTCCATCTTGGCACTGAATGACATGATGTGCTCTGTCTGTGTGTGTTCAGGGAGTAGCAGGTAACCCTGTCGTAAAGACAGTCCTGGACAAAACCAAGCACTCTGTGGAGTCCATGATCACCACTCTGGATCCTGGCATGGCTCCGTACATCAGTAAGTCCAGCAGCTCTCTCCTTTTCACCACATGACTCCATGATAACAGCTGACCAAAAGTTCAAATGTTCTCCATAAAGGTTCACATGTTGTTGCTCTCCAGAATCTGGTGGGGACATTGACATTGTGGTCACTTCGGATAAGGAGGTAAATGTGGAGGCAGTCAGAGATGCCTTCCAGGAAGTTTTTGGGATGGCCATGGTCACTGGAGAGCCCGGTCAGTCCAACATTGCCCCACAGCCTGTGGGCTATGCAGCCGGCATCAAGGTCAGTCCACTGCTGCTTCTCTTAATGTGCTCATTTCATTTTTTTTCTTAAGGTTCTGTATCAAAGTAACAGAGAAGGCTGCGCTACTGCAGCCAAGCTTTACACTTTTACAGGATCGAGTTTCATCAAACCCATTCCTTTGTACTCATCAGTTCTGACCAAAACTTTTTGAAGTGCTTGGACATGTTGTAAACTAATTTCTTGTTGCATTTCGAGTCACATGTTTTTGTAATGCAGCCAGAAAAGGCTATGAGGCCAGAGGGAGGAAATACTGTTTACATCTGCTGAAACAAGTGATTAAATAAATCCTGGCGGTTAACTCACCTGCTAGAGTGTGTGCCCCATATGCCGAGGACTTTGCAGCGGCCCGGGTCCGATTCCAGCCTGTGGCCCTTTGCTGTGTGTCATTCCCCTTCTCTCTCCCACTTTTCCTGCCATTCTACAGCTGTCCTATCAGTAAAGGGAAACATCCCAAAAAAATAATCTTAAAAAAAATCCTGCCACTCACAGTTCTTTTATTATCAAATAGTTCATGCTGTAGCCCATGGTTTCTGTTTGAACTAGTGAAAGATGTGTTTGGACCGCATTGCACTTTCCTATGACTGATACTGTGTCCAGCTCTGCTGTGTATTGCTACATCAGCTCTGACACATTCATCCAGAGACTGTCCCTATGACTGTGTCACTGTCTTGATGTAAATTCTGAACAGCATTCCTTACAAAAGCTAACTAATGAAATGAATCAGTGCGTGGTTTCAGCTCTAGAATTTAGTTGGCTGACAGTTCCAGTGTTGTAGTCCAAATGATAGACACTCAGAAATACATGTCGACTCTCTGAGGACATCAGTGCTTCACTCTGCTCCCTCTCCCTGCTGTTCTGCTGAATTGGCAGGGTTTGCTATAGTGTGAGGATCCAGTCGTGTGGGGACATTTCTTTTGACTGTTTGAGGGTCAATTTTTGAAAATTTTTAATTGACTTTTGAATTTTTAAACAAAAACAGAAAGACAAAAACTTATACACACAACCAAAAAATCCCATTCCAAATCATCAAGAGATGCTGCAGTGTATAAGAATTAAATTAAGAGAAAGTAAGAAAACAGAGATATGACAGGAAATTAATCAATAACATAGCGCATACGTGTCGAACAGTCAGTTGTCTCCTATCAGGGACTAGCCAGTCGATGTCTCTGTAAGAAGGAATGCAAGGGTTTCCAGAGTCTCTAGAATTGGTCTGATTTATGATTGAGATTATATGTCTGTTTCTCCAATGAGCTGATATCTATGATATCTGTATGCTGATGGTGGGGACCTGCAGAGCAGACCGTTGTAAAAAGATGCACTTTTTAGCCAGAAATGAGAGGATTATTAACAGAGATTCGGTGTCCATAAAAGAGTTTCTATCTTGTTGTTTAAAAGGTAAGGAGGGAGACTGTGCAAATGGTGTATTGTCTCCATAGCAACGACTCTGTGTACTTTCGTTTTACTTTCCAGCTTTTCAGGCTGATTTTTTGGCTGAATTTAATTTCTTAACTCATTAAAAAAAAGATGAAGACGGTGGGAGAGAGATGCTTGTTAAAGGTTCAGTTTAGTGTTGAAGCAGCCAAAGCATAAACAAAACAACCTGTTTGTCAAATAAATACTCCAATATGATTTCAATAACTAGCACCAAGTAAGTCTGCGAGTGAGTGAGTGAGTGAGTGAGTGAGTGAGTGAGTGAGTGAGTGAGTGAGTGAGTGAGTGAGTGAGTGAGTGACAGGCTCACATACAGAGTGCAGAAGCAGCATCCTCTGTTCCACATCTACAGAGTGACGTGTCAACAGCATAGGGATGCAAATGACATGGATTGGGCTCAGCGGGAAGCAGGGCGAGCGTATACGCCGTCTGCTGACAGTTTGTTCCTAACTACTTCGCTACAAGCTGATTGGCTGTTGAAACATTTGATGTGCCTGGTGTTTTAAAACCAGCTGCTTCTGATTTGATCAGCTGTGTCGCAGGTAACAACATCAGCTGACATGAGTGGAGCTGAGACTGGAAAGTCCACACGGAGACACCCTGAGACTTTCGCCTACAGTGTTCTGAAATGGTTTAGACTCATCGCTAATCTTTAGTCTGACCCATTCCTTTTTCTTTCTTTAAGTAATTGTGTTTTTGTGGCCACTCTCTTGTAAAGCCCAGCTCTGTGGAGTGTGTGGCTTAAAGTGGTCCTGTGGACAGATTCTCCACTCTGATACTTATACAAAATATTTAAATTCACTGTCCTGTTCAAAGGCTACTGCCAACAGCTAACAGCAACTTCTAAGATGGAATATTGTCTTGCATGCCACTCAGTGCATGAGTTTACATTGTGAATCAATCAACAAGTCTATATCTTAACTCTGATCATTCCATATTATGTTTTTTATGGCTGTCTTGTATGACATATGCTTTAGTGATGATCTAGCTTTAGTGATGGTGCTTAAAAAAGGTTTCGGAATTTCAGCCTATTTATACAAACTGTGAATATTGTCTTTCCTCACTTGTAGAAAATAAAGTGGAGTGTCATTCCTGAGCACTCCAGCAGCACTAAAGCTGTTCTGCTCTAAACACTCCAACCTATTCTTTTTTATGCCTGCACGTCAGCGATGGCCAAGGTCAAAGGCATTATGTTTTTGGGTTGTCTGCATGTACGTATGTCCGGCCCATTCTGGTGAACGTAATATGTCAAGAATGCCTCGAGGGAATGTCTTCAAATTTAACACAAACATTCACTTGGGCTCAAAAATGAGCTGAGTAGAATGTGGAGTTCCAAGTTAAGTTCCAAGCAGCAGTAAAGGGTCTGTAATTTCAGTCGTGTGTGTGTGTGTGTGTGTGTGTGTGTGTGTGTGTGTGTGTGTGTGTGTGTGTGTGTGTGTGTGTGTGTGTGTGTGTTGGGCGTGTGTGCGCAGGGGGCTCAGGAGCGCATTGACAGCCTTCGTCGAGCCAACGTGATCCACGAGAAGCAGCCAGTAGTCTCTTTGGAAAACTTCATTGCTGAGCTCTTTCCAGACAAGTAAGGAGACAACCTCTGACACTTGCAACCACCCGCACACACACACACACACACACACACACACACACACACACACACACACACACACACACACACACACACACACACACACAAAGAACCAAAATGTTTTCTTCTTCAAATTATTTAAACTAGCTATAAAACTTGCTATGTCTTTGTCCTTGTGATCACCTGCAAATGTAATTCTTTTTATGCTGGTGTCACAGTGAGAGCCTCTACTGTGTACAACATTCCCCCTGAAAAAATGGAACATTCAGTTCTTAAAAATAGTTGTCTTGCAGGCATCACTTAATAAATGGCCTGATGTATCCATGCAAATAATGTACATAATATAAATAATAATGAACGCAGATATGTAAAAGTCTTTCATTGTCTCCAGGTGGTTTGACATTTGCTGCTTGATCCTGGAGGACCCTGTTCACAGCATCCATATCGAGGTCTTCACTCAGGCAACGCCTGTGGCTCTAGATCACGTCCAGCAGGTACAAATCACAAACTGTTTCTCTTCATTACCCTCAAGTATCTGAAAACATGATTGTTATGGTGAAAAATTTGAGATTTTCAGAAAAAAACTATTTGGTGTTAAAAGTAGAAGTTATGAGAATAGAGTGAAGGTGTCAGTATGGCTCGTTAAAAGTGCACCTCAGATCAGTGATAGCTGGTAACCTCTCTTTCTCTTGTCTAATCTGGCCCTGATAATAAGGTCATCATTTGTAACTTTTTCTTGTGAAATTACTTTTTATTCTCAAATTACAGGGACTTATTACTAAAAAACCTAATTTTTCAAGTAAAATATACATATTGTTAAAATATCAGGACCTTTTTTATTACAACTTTATTTAAACAACATTCAGACTTCTCTTTCTTAAAAGTTGGAGTTAATGCGATCATTTAATTCATAGTAATGGTATAACTGTTTTTTTAAATTAATGACATCTACATGGACATCTGCATTTTATCAGTGACTCTGGAAACAACACTGATAATGGAAAGAGGAAAAGAAGCATGGTTGGAGCTGACAACTGTTCAGTCAAATATAAATGAAAAGATAGTAGACATACTTCTCTTTCAGTCTCCTTCAATCTCTTATCCAGTGCAGGGTGTTGGCAGGGTGGAGCTTCCAACACTTTTTGTTTCTGTGCTGTTTCAGCAGACTGATGATGTATAGTCTGAATTTCCTTGGCGCTGGCATTTTGCATTTATTTACTGTACACATCTGTGTATAAGATGAGGACGGTGTGTCGTTGTCACTCCACTGTTTTAGGGTCTGTGAATAGAAACACATCCAACATGCCACCAGTCACCGGGACAAGGAAAAAGAAACCTGTACAGGGAGTGCAGAATTATTAGGCAAGTTGTATTTTTGAGGATTAATTTTATTATTGAACAACAACCATGTTCTTAATGAACCCAAAAGACTCATAAATATCAAAGCTGAATATTTTTGGAAGTTGGAGTGGGGCTTTTTTAGTTTTAGCTATTTTAGGAGGATATCTGTGTGTGCAGATGACTAGTACTGTGCATAATTATTAGGCAACTTAACAAAAAACAAATATATACCCATTTCAATTATTTATTTTCACCAGGGAAACCAATATAACAGCTCAACATTCACAAATATACATTTCTGACATTCAAAAACAAATCAGTGACCAATATAGCCACCTTTCTTTGCAAGGACACTCAAAAGCCTGCCATCCATGGATTCTGTCAGTGTTTTGATCTGTTCACGATCAACATTGTGTGCAGCAGCAACCACAGCCTCCCAGACACTGTTCAGAGAGGTGTACTGTTTTCCCTCCTTGTAAATCTCACATTTGATGAGGGACCACAGGTTCTCTATGGGGTTCAGATCAGGTGAACAAGGAGGCCATGTCATTAGTTTTTCTTCTTTTAGACCCTTTCTTGCCAGCCACGCTGTGGAGTACTTGGATGCGTGTGATGGAGCATTGTCCTGCATGAAAATCACGTTTTTCTTGAAGGATGCGGACTTCTTCCTGTACCACTGCTTGAAGAAGGTGTCTTCCAGAAACTGGCAGTAGGACTGGGAGTTGAGCTTGACTCCATCCTCAACCCGAAAAGGCCCCACAAGCTCATCTTTGATGATACCAGCCCATACCAGTACCCCACCTCCACCTTGCTGGCATCTGAGTCGGACTGGAGCTCTCTGCCCTTTACCGATCCAGCCACGGGCCCATCCATCTGGCCCATCAAGACTCGCTCTCATTTCATCAGTCCATAAAACCTTAGAAAAATCAGTCTTGAGATGTTTCTTGGCCCAGTCTTGACGTTTCAGCTTGTGTGTCTTGTTCAGTGGTGGTCGTTTTTCAGCCTTTCTTACCTTGGCCATGTCTCTGAGTATTGCACACCTTGTGCTTTTGGGCACTCCAGTGATGTTGCAGCTCTGAAATATGGCAAAACTGGTGGCAAGTGGCATCTTGGCAGCTGCACGCTTGACTTTTCTCAGTTCATGGGCAGTTATTTTGCGCCTTGGTTTTTCCACACGCTTCTTGCGACCCTGTTGACTATTTTGAATGAAACGCTTGATTGTTCGATGATCACGCTTCAGAAGCTTGGCAATTTTAAGAGTGCTGCATCCCTCTGCAAGATATCTCACTATTTTTGACTTTTCGGAGCCTGTCAAGTCCCTCTTCTGACCCATTTTGCCAAAGGAAAGGAAGTTGCCTAATAATTATGCACACCTGATATAGGATGTTGATGTCATTAGACCACACCCCTTCTCATTACAGAGATGCACATCACCTGATATGCTTAATTGGTAGTGGGCTTTCGAGCCTATACAGCTTGGAGTAAGACAACATGCATAAAGAGGATGATGTGGTCAAAATACTCATTTGCCTAATAATTCTGCACTCACTGTATTTTGTATTTTCAGTTTTATAGCATCAGAGTTTCTGTTGGTTTTACAGCCTGTTGTCACCTGTTGCCTTTTGGAAAAGTGTTTGTTCAGTGTTCCTACAGTGTAATACACAAGTGTTTGACATGTTTCTTAATTTAACAGTGAAAATAGTTTACCAAAGCAGCAGATGAGCAAGATACTCTCAGTCCCCAGCAGGAGGATTGTGTCTGTCTTTGACACGTGCACTACTGACTGTTAAAAAAGAAAAAAGAAAAGAAGCATATCCTCATAGATTTTTTAATTTAACTTTAGTTTTAATTTAATTAATAATTTTATTTTTTTGGTGTGAGTTCTGGAAGGCAAAAATAATTTGCCTTACAGAACTCACACCAAACCGTGACTCTTAAACCATAGTATGAACTGAACCGTAACGTTTATGTAGGTTTTATGTTGCAGCTTGGTATATTGTCATTATTGGGGGTGAATATCAGCTTCAGCTTTAGAAACTTTACTCACTGTCAGTCTCATAAAAACCTACAGCAACTCATTCAACTGTTTCTGTACCTTCCTGTGTACAGGCTCAGTCCCTGACGCCTCCTGACTACAACCTGCGCTGGTCGGGTCTGATTGTTACGGTGGGGGAGGTCCTGGAGCGCAGCCTACCCAACATCAACAGAACAGACTGGCATCAGGCCATGACTGGCATGACCCTCCGCCAAATGATCCAGAGTGCTGCCAAAGCTCTGGCTGGAATCTACAAACAGCGGCTGCCTCCCAGGACTGTGTGAGGCTCACAGCCTCCAGTGTCTGTCTTTTAGTGGGAGGAGGTGGAGATATGTCAGAGGAAAACTAGCTGATGGGACAGTAAGATTCCTCATGTCTCTGTGGGACAAAGCCAAATGCACGTCTTTTAAAATCTTGATGTTTGTGCTCATCTCATCATTTGTGCCCACCAACGTTCAACATGTTGGTAGGTTTTTTACTGAGAAGTTGTCAGATATCAAATCAACCCTTGCTTTAAAGAAGACTTAATCATGAACTAATGATCTTGTTATCCTCATTCAAATGTTATTACACATTGTGTAGATTAATATCAACAACCTCAACAGATATTTTATTATTTAGTTTTGTTAATGAATGCTTCTGGTTATTGAGACGATCACATGAACCATGTCCCAGTTTTATTCCATGTACCGGAGGTTGTTTACCTCGTGAACCTTGTGCAAACGCACCATCAATGACATAAAATAAAGCATTTCAAGGGGCTGCCGTCATGGAGCACAGCCAAACACTGTTCATCTGCGCACACTCCTGACACAGATCTGGCTGAGAATTGGCAAAGTATCTCTCTAAAGTAGTCCTAATCCAAAACATGGTAGACCTGAGCAGAGAGAGAACCACAAATACCATAAATCTGAGACATGTAAAAAAAAAAAAAACTCACTCAGTGAGACTTTATATAATGTGGACCTAGGTTGGGCCTTGGATAACAGGACTTGAGTGCACTTGTCAAGTCCTCCACCATAAACACTGCAACGCTGTAAACTCTACTTTGTGCTTAGGTTGGCAGAGTGCTAATGTGGCAGGAAGTATTCAAGAAACTAATGTACTGTTTAGTAATAACAGGAAATAAGAGACAGTCTATGCTGATACTGACACTACTGCCAATTTCACATCTCATTACCTGAAAGAGCTGGTAAAAAAGCCATTCTATGGATCTTGTTTCGTGTGTATATATTTGTTTTCGGAGCTGTTGGTAGCCATCTATCCACTGTCCACTTATTATTTTCTTCCCCTCTGTAAATAAGTCCATAAAAAGTCCTTTAGCCATGGCCAATTAACTTATACCAGAGGCCTTTTGGGCTAAAGTGTGTTAGTTGGTATTCTGCTTTAAAAGCGCAAATTCTTTTTTTTTTAATGACTATAAATCATTTGCCACGTAGTGAACCTGAGGCCTCAGAGGGGGCCCTTTGAGTCAGGGTTCCTGAGACAGTTTCCAGCAGTAGCAGTTGTGCTTTCAATTGGTCGACTGTTAAGAAGCATTTGATTCAGTTGAGCTGGTGATGTCAGCAAGACAACCTCTGATACTGCATCTGTATGAAGAAGTTAACCCTTTGTAACCAGAGTAAATAGGTTTATTTTTTTATTTTTTTTTTAAAGGGGGTAATGATGAACTTGGTAAGAAAAGTCCCTCACATTTCAAGAATTAGAACTTAAAATTAATAGGAAAAAAAAGTTTAAAAAAATATATATATATACTTTCAAAAACCTTGGGAAAATGTCCAGAAAACCATATTCATGATTACTTTAATTTTACTTTTGAAATTATTTTACAGTAAAATATAATACATGTATTTTTAAAAAATAAATGTCATCTCTTTTTTGGCAATGTCTTATTAAGTTTCTCATTGCCTTCTCCCCATTTTTTTTGAAAGAAACCAATTTGTCCAAGTTTCAAAGGGTTAAATCCAAGGCTGTGATGAAACAATAGAAGAACCAGTTCACATTGAGATTTGGTTTAGTAGGTTAAAACTAAAGTAGAAGGTTAAACTTGTGAACAAATTCAACAGTTCTGCTTCAATATGGCAGATTGACAACCACAGCTTGAATTCCAAATAACCATGACGCCTCTGACACGTGTGAGGAGCAACAAGGCCTTTTGTGTGATGATCATTAGATTTGTGTCGCTTTGGAGCGAGGCGTCACTGAGTATGGTTACACGCTTAACAAAACAGCCCATATTTTGCCCTTATTCTGAAAATGACAATATTCCTACTAAGCTGTTAACATGTCTAATGAAGACAAATATTCCACCAGCACTTACATGCAGCCCTGCAGACTCTGATGACGTGCTCTAACATGATTTTCTCGTCAAAATATGAAGAGGTAGAATAGCTGGAGCTGCTTGTTATTTTGTGTCTTTACATCAAAATAGTATTTTTCACAGTTGCCTACCGTTGGTTGACTTGTTGGACTCTCTCTCTCTCTCTCTCTCTCCATCTTTCACCTGCTTGAAAAGGTTGATGTTGTGATATTTGCTCATATCCAAAAGCCTGTTGATATCTAAGTCTTTCAAAAGTAAGTTAGCAGGTTTTTTTCTTCCAACCAGAAATGTGAGCTTTTCTGTTCGCCTTTTTACCACAACTTTGCAAACTGTTGGGGAGTTGATTTGTGTACAATGTATCCATGACAACGCACAGAGCTGACCGTAAACAGATAAGAGGCTGTGTGTCTCAAACTGCAGTAAAGTCCTCAGTTTGGGAGCATATTCCAAATTGGCTGTAGACATGCACAAAGAATGCTCCTAAACCCCAAATAATACCACCATATCCCACGTCTCAATCCAAAAATGCTAAACTTGGAAAAAGGCCTAATTTGGAATATTTATATAGAATATGCTGTTAACCCGCATCAAATTCAGAATATTGTCATTCGGAATAAAGGGATATTTTGGTGTACATGTAACCGTATCAGTTCCCTGATTTGCCCTGTTTGTAGCCCAGCATTCCTGCAAGTTAAGTCTGCATACTGCTCTTTCTTTGTGTTCTTCATTCATTGCACTCTGAGACACTCATCAAGCAAAAACACATTGTGACCCATGAGTAGCTGCAGCAGTAGATGAACCATAAACTGGGGTTGGATAATTGTATTAATTTATTTTCTGCTCCTTCATGCAGCTGGGACACTGTCAGACACAGAAGTTCCTCACACAGCAGACTCAGCACTGTTAGAGACCTCTGAGAAGAAAGATGACTCCCCTGTGTACTTTGTGTTCCATAAATGTGCCTTTTTACACAAATAAAATAAGTCATACTGGTTTGTATTAATGCTACATGTTTGTTCCGCATGAACTTGCCCTTCAGGTTAATATGGAAAAAGAAGACATTGAAATGTTATTTGGTAATCCTGATGTCTGGGTATACCAGCGTCATCATTATTCTTCAGGAACTGTAGGCCTACATTCTGCTAGTCCCATAGCTTTTCCTGAGGACTCAGATGTCAGGACCATTTTTTTTTTGACAGAATTTGAGATTTTTAGTGAGAATAGAAAATGCCAGTCCCTTAGACCAGCAGTTCCCAACATGTCCAGCCACGGGGTCCAGGCTTCTCCTTAGTAGTTCAAGGACCACACATTAGATAAAATACACATATTTCATTTCATTTCACAAAATGTTAAGAACATGTTAGCTCAGAGCACAAAGAAATTAAACATACTGCAAAAATAAACAGAAACAGCACTTCAAAATAAAAGCTCCATGACGTAAAGTCACTGTACTTCAAAATAAAGTGTTTTTTTACAAACTTAACATGTTCACGACTCACTTACAGGCCTTCTGGCCTGGTCCAGAAGGCCTGTAAGTAAGTAAGTCCATTCTTGGAGAAGCCTCTAAGAATGGACCGGTGACCCACTTTTGGGCCACCAGTTTTAGACCACCTCTCAGCTTTTTGGGTTCCAGTATGGAAAAGTATGAAATGTGATTTTAGTCATTTCCAGGTGTGGATAAATGGAAAAAAGGAGTATGGGTTAATATGTGTTTCCAGACAAATTACACCTATTTTTATAAAATATAAAAAAAACATATATTTTCTAAAACAAAGAAAGTCAGAATTTCTAAAATGAAATTGATCATGTAAGCAGAGTGTTTTTTTTATTGCATCTGGACCAGACAGCCAGTGCAGCCAAATGTTCATCACAGTGTGGACCAGGCTTCATGTCGTTATAAGCAAAGGCAAGAAGTGTGGTGTGACTGAACATACACCTCGACGCCTTTCCCAGTGTTGGTTGTAATGGTTTGGCATGCTGTTTAAACTTTCTATTGTCATTATGATATCATATAAAAGAACTGTGTTTAAAAAGGGAAAGGCTGCACTGACAGGAAATGAGAGCAGCGATATGCAATGTGGATGTGTGAAAACACACAGAATAGTCTACCCCTAAAACATGAAAATAGTAAATGCATTAAGATGTTATAAAAACACATAAACAAACATCTTAAAATGCCAGATTATTAGCTGTTAAATTGCTATGACTTCAAACCTAACAATCTTCTGCATAGGAAATGGCATTCATACGGCATATAAACCAAATATATAAGTATACTGAGGATAAAGCCAGAGAGGATTAAATGCTACATGGATTTAAGGAATATAAAAATGAATAAAATGTCTAAGAAAAAAAGCAAAAAAAAAAAAAAAAGATAGGGAAAACCTATATTTATAATGTAATGGAATTCTAATTTTCAAGCACTTTTTCCAGATCATTTTCTAGTTGTTTTTTTTTCTTTTTTACTTTCTTGTTTTTGTTTGTTTGTTTTCACGAATTTTCAGGTCATTTCTTTCACTTTTTTTTACTCGTGTCTTGCTAATTGCCCTTGTTTAAATTGCTCATTGCCTTCTTTTCAAGTTTTTTGGAAGAAACCAAGCTATTTGACTCAGGGTTTTTTTTTTTTGTTTGTTTTTAAAGAAGCTCTTTTCCATCTTGTTGCCTTAAACAAAGAAAAGTTCTGCCTGTAGGATATGAATGTCACTGTGTGCAGTCCAGTACATAACAACTCATTCGTTTTCGCACATTAACTAACCATATAGATGGGTCGTAACTTTTATTATTTTTGCAATTTATTCTCTTAAGAAAGGTTACAAATATCTTTTCCCTTCTCGGACACTTGAGTCTTGCCGTTGATAGTACAGTAGCCACAGCACGAGAAATACACAGGGGTGTTTTCAGGCTTGGCCGTTATAAGAGGCGCCACACAGCGCCTGTTCTTCACACCGGGACGCTCCGATTCAGCAAAAGGGGTGGGTAAGCCCAGAGAGGATGATACAAAGCGAACACGCCTGCTCGGGACAGTGCCGGTATACGTCTGTGACACTTACAAGCGAATCCGAAAGTTAAAATTGAAACAACGCATTGCGTCGAGCTACGCCATTGGTTACTGGTACACAACGTAAAATATCCAATGAGCCGCCATATTAGGAAGTCAAACCCCTCTTACATTGTGAGAAGAAGAAAACAGAGACTGTTTTCAAGGATAGTTTTAGACAGTGGTGGCTGTTGAGCGCTTGGATCGAGATCATTAAGTTTGCACAGTCCGCATCTTGCTTTGGTTTGCGTACCGGTTTCGTACGGGTTATTGGGACACTCTTGTGCAATGGCGGCGGCTGCAACTCCAACCGGCCAGAGAAGCACGTGCGGCAGCGGCACTCCGCTCAGCCCGTCCAGGATCACCAGACTGCAGGAGAAACAGCAGCTCCGTGACCTCAACGACCGCCTGGCCGTCTACATTGACAAAGTCCGCAGTTTGGAGTCAGAAAACGACGTCCTTCACCTGCAAATCAGCGAGAAGGAGGAGCTGCGGAGCAGGGAGCTGAGTGGACTCAAAGCCCTGTATGAGACCGAGCTAGCGGACGCCAGACGGTGTTTGGATGAGTCCTCCAAGGAGCGGGCCTGGCTGCAGATCGAGCTTGGAAAGATCAAATCCGAGCATGAGCAGCTCTTACAGAAGTAAGCCTTTTAACACGGTAACCATGCTGTATGGTCACACTGCAGACATGCTTTGTGAATCATTATCTAAAGGCTAGCCTTACACACTGAATTTGATTTTCGAGCCACTTTTGCAACATTACGCACGTAAGTCCGTTCTGGCAGGGGGTTAGCGTTACGTTTTCTGTTCAAAACGTCATTCAAACTCAGCACACGCGCACGCACGCGCGCACACACACACACACACACACACAGAGCAGCTATAAAACAGCCGTGAAAGTACAGATATCTCAACAGAAAATGGCTGTGGTTGAAGTTAAAGTCTGTTAGAACATTACTTTAGTAAAAGTTTTAAAGTGTCTGATATTTAATGTACTTTGGTATCAAAAGTAATTTTATTATATTAAATGTACTCTTTTTAGTAGTAGTATTAAAATTTTTTTTACAAGCCGTTTTCTCGATATAACGAGATATTATCTTGTTATAACAAGATATTATCTTGTTATCTCGAGAAAACGGAGTTTGTTTTCCTGAGATATTATCTTGTTATCTCGAGAAAACGGAGTTTGTTTTCCCGAGATATTATCTCATTATCTCGAGAAAACGAACTTTGGTTTTTTTTTTTGTTCTTTTTTTTTAACTTTATTGAATGAACGTCAGAAGAAGAAGTGGCGGGTGGATGATGTGACAGCAGGTGCCGTGCGGTGTTCAGCGCGGACAAATGCGTGCAGGTTCTCGCCCCTGCACGTACCAAAAAGCACCGGAGCAACAGTATAATAATCTAGTTATGATTACTGATGAATTTGGGTGATGTGTTCCTGTAATAATCATCTTACCTTGCGCATTTGTCCGCGCTGAACACCGCACGGCACCTGCTGTCACATCATCCACCCGCCACTTCTTCTTCTGACGTTCATTCAATAAAGTTAAAAACAAACAAACAAAAAAAAAAAACAAAGTTCGTTTTCTCGAGATAACGACTTAATATCTCTGGAAAACAACGTTCGTTTTCTCGAGATAACGAGACAATATCTCAGGAAAACAAACTCCGTTTTCTCGAGATAACGAGATAATATCTTGTTATAACGAGATAATATCTGGTTATATTGAGAAAACAGCTTGTTAAAAAAAAAAAAAAACACGTCCGCTTAGGGCTTCCGTAGGAACAATATGATAATTATACAAAACAAGAGGGATGTTGCATTGTCAGATGAAGAGCTCAATCAATAAGAAAGGTTTAGGAATGAACTAATAATAATATTCAACTTAAATAAAACTATTTTAGAACTTGAACTTTATCATTTGCAGAAATTTTCCAAGGAGAAGTGATTTATCTGTGTGACTTTTTTTCTAAATGGAATCAGCTTTCTTCAATGAATATAGTTTATGGTGCTGTTTGTCAGTGCAGGTGTGTGTCTCCTAGGAGTGCAGCAAGCTGCACTGTGACTGCAGTGAAGAAAGTTGTTTTTGAAAGTCTAAACTCCAGCATATTCAATGTCAGAATATTTTGTTAGATAAAACCGTGTTATGAGATTCTGAAATGTTTACATCTTTCCTTTTCAGTTACTTTTGACTTTTGGATTTTACAGTGTCCTTTTTCAAATTGCCTGAAATACCACCTCATGCAAGCATAAAAAGTATTTCGCTATAAACAGGAGTTTTTTCAAAATTGACGTGTTTCTATTAGGCGTATTTTGTATTCACAAAATCATTTTGCGCAATTTGAGGGTTAATGGAAACCTGCCTAGTGAGTAGCAGCATGACTGTTGTCTCACTAAATCTCAGCCTACATCAAACAGTTGGCTCTTAACAGTTAATTAATGTACAGCAGGCCTTGAGACTGCTACCAGAGGGTAACTGATAATGCCTTCTCATGTGGTAGGTTTGCATCATTTGGTGTTTGTTCTTCTCTCTTGGTACTTCTGCCATGGCTGCAGCTGCATTGCCAACTTAGTCAGTATATTCACACTTTGCCATCCACATGCACTTACCATGCCTTGTCGTCCTCCTTCTAGCTACAACAAGAGGGACTCTGAGGCAACAGGAGCCCAGGCCAGGCTGCAAGATTTGGAGGCCCAGCTGAACTCTAAAGAGGCCATGCTGGCCACAGCGCTGTCTGAGAATAGAGGCCTGGAGGCCACACTGGCTGAGCTGCGAGAACAGCTGCAGGAGGTTACAGCACAGATCTGACATGTATATTATGATGCTAGAAAAATATTTCTTTGACCATTTAAGGGGTAATACAGAGAGACAAACTGCTTATTTGACAAATTTTGCTCTTTTCTCCCAATATTGCACTCAACAAAATGTTGTTTGTGATTGCCTCTGACCTTCTTATTGGTGTGGCCATTTTTTCTCTTGAAAGCTTGTCTTGAAATGGTAAACCTGGTAACCCTTTTTCAGTGGTCTCGACTTATTCTCAAAACACTACCTGTTGTTTTTGTATTGTCAGCTGGATACAGGTCTCGCCCAGACCAAGAAGCAGCTTGCAGATGAGATGCTCCTGCGCATTGACTTGGAAAACCGATGCCAGAGTCTGACAGAGGAAATGATCTTCCGTAAAAGCATGCAAGAGGAGGTCAGAATCTGACAGTTTCTTGAGTCACTGTAGACTGGTTTCTGGCACTAAGGCTGTGACATTTACACTATTCAAAGTGTCAACATTTTTTCCATTAAAGGTATTTCCAGTATAGCTATTCTGAAACTTCTGGAACTTGGACCAGACATTGGTATCAACTCAAATAAACCACCCAGAAAGAGAAATTGTAACATTCCATACCATAAGAAAAGTTGTGTGCAAGAAAGTGGAATGACAGGAATAGGGCATTGAACACTCTCAAAGTAAAGGAAGTAAACCAGGTGACTTCACTAATTAGTACTCCTGGCTGTGCTAATTAGAATCAGCTGGGTGCATGCATGTTGGTAGATTAGTACCTCCACTCTTTGGAAAAAGGCCACTTACCTCTGAATGCAAGTAAACAAGCTGCCATGTGAGAAACACCTCATGATGGGTTGAAGCAAAAAGCTCTCCCAAGATCTCTGCAGCATTGCATTGAGATGCAGGCTGACCTCTCAGCAAATCTGTGCTTTAACCAACCGTACAAACATTTAATGCTCAAATCTAGAGTTCATAAATATTTTCATAAATATTTTCTGTAAAAACATGCTTTTTATTTAAATGCAGAGCACACTAGAATTGTGTTCATTAAAAAAAATTAAATAGATAACTACATCTAAAATCATAAATTCAGTAATCATTTTTTGATGGCTCATCATCCGAATCAATTATTGTCATGGTATAAATATTCCACAATAAAAACAGAGCGTCCCAGTCCAGTTTACAGTGGAGGATATGCGTCTGTTTGTATTGAAATTAAATGGTGTTGGTTTTCATTGCTTTTGTAAAATCTGCCAATTACAGAGGTGAGGACAGTCACAAGGTGCATGAGGTAAATAAGGCCAGGCTGCTGAAATAAGCTTCAAATTCTCGCCACTGAACACATACTATGATAGACCATGTTTCGTTTTGCAGCGACTCTACACGCTGTGTTGTGGGATGCAATGTATGACTATCATTCGCCCTTCTTTGATTGACCCTCGCTTTCTACCATCGCTACGGTTACGCGCCGTCCAGCGTACAGTTCAGCACTTCATCAGTGGCACTAGTTTGGTACAACAGAGGAAGATCTTGTGCTTACTGCAAAGACAGTCTGCAAGTTTGCAAGGCACATTGCTCAAGTAGATCAGTGGGATGGAAGTTCAGTTAAAAAAGTAAATTTACAGAGGAACAATGTTTTTCAGATAAGGGGGTGAGGAGAGATTGACAGCAATGCTTGTATAGTGAGCTGCAACATGTGCTGCAGGTGCTGAACACAAAGGCAGTATGCAGATCCTTTCCACAGTAAAAGTGCTCTTAATACCACTCCTAAAATACTCCACTACAGGTTAAACTCCTGCATTCAGAATTGTTCTTCTGTAAAAGTAATAAGGTAACCTCAGAATTGTTGTAACTGGTAACACTGGTGTTGCCAATAGTATATTGACTGCCGGTATATTAAGTGGTGGGTTAATAGTGTCATTACTTAAAATCCATTCATTAGTGGTTTTGCTCTGCACGTGGAATTTACTAGTAGTCTCAGACTAGTCTACAATCAAGGAGCCACAGCAAACCATGCTAAGCTTGAGTTTCCCTACCTTTAAGTAGGGCTGCAGCTAATGACAAAAAGTGCAACTGATTGGATGTCTTCATTATTTTTTAAATTAAATTGAGGAATTGTTTTCTTTCCATTTCAGTGTTTTATTCATTGTTTGATGACTGTGATTCATGAGTTTTTTCATGAATCAGGCCTCACATTCTCAGAATCAGAATCAGACAAAGATTTATAAATCTATAAATTTAAGATTTACAAATTACATAGCCTCAAAAGTAGGAACAGATCGCAGGGTATCGTTAAAGCAAAGTTGCAGGCATGACCATGAATGACCTTCCTCATCTGCACAAGTTTAGGCCTTTGGAAAAGGCCCAGACAGTCCTGGCTGACCTTGGCCATCTCCTGTCCAAGGAGTTGAGTTTCCTTTTTTCTGGCTGCAGATACAATGTGCCAACATGCAGGACCAACAGACTGAACAGCTCACCTGTCCTCACCGACTGCGACTTCATTGTGTTGTTTTTGTATGAATTTTGAAGTTTGTTGTTTCTCTGTTGGTTATGTGGTTACTACTGGCTGTACAACAATTAGATATCTTTGATCCTTGCTGACTGTGTGCTGTGCTACAGGAAGTGAAGGAGGCCCGGCAGCGGTACGAGACCCGACTGGTGGAGGTGGACTCTGGGCGGAAGGAGGAGTATGAATATAAACTGACTCAGGCCCTGGCTGACATGAGGGCTCAGAATGAAGAGCAGATCAAGATCTACAAGGACAACATGGAGAGCACCTACAGCGCCAAAGTATGAACACACACACACACACACACACACACACACAGACACACACACAGACTGTCTGGGTACATATTTCCCATTTACACATTAATCCCGTTCATGTCAAAGAGTTGACTAAAAAAGAAGCATGAGGAGGGATGTTTGACTCAAAGCAACATATAAAAAATATGTTACAGGTGAAACAGTTCAGTAAATTTATGGTTCTGCGTGTACCTTTGTTCAGGAGTCAAAGTGCAGTATTATTGGTACAGCAGGGAAAACAAAAAAAATTATTATGGCTGCAGCATGGTCATACCCCTGTTTAGTATTTTTAGGTGAGTGCTCTGTTCAAAACAGCATGTAGATTTCAGTCTGTGCAGAGATGCAATTTATTAAAAACAATGATTGTCAGAGAGTCCAGATCTAGAGTCTAAAATCACCCTCCACCTAAACACCATAATCCAAGATCCAGGAACGAGGAACAGGGCAGAGCCGACATGCAGAGAGGCAGCGTGAAGAGCAGGATCTTTACAGTCTTCAAAAGTGGCTGCCTATGTTCCTTAATATATGCATCAAATTAACAATAAGACCACCGCCTGCTGTCCTCTGTACTGCACTGGGCTGCCAATTAAAAGGATAAATCAAACAAATAAGCAGTGCAAATTTAAAAGCAAAAAAGATCATAGGGCCACAGCAAAGCTGAACTAATAAATCACAGAAAAAGTCAATTAGTCGATCCAAGCATATGAGTTTCAGTAGCTGTTAATGTCCTTAAAGCTATCTTGAGGTCTGAAATGTCTGGAATGAGGTAGAACTATGAGAGGTGCTAAGATGGCAGGAGAGGTTAAGCGTGCTTATAACGTCCCCCATCAGTTGACCTGTAGTTTGCTGGCAGACTAGCTTAAATCATCCTTTACACAATATGCATGTAAGCATCTTTATTTTGATCTTGCTGTCAGGTGAAACTGTATGTAACACTTGTAGAAAGTCAACACACCAAAACAGCACATTACTAACTTCCTGCATGTCAGGAAGTGACAGACCCAGCTGAGTTCCTCTTTCAGAGTGTGATTAGCAGGAAGCTGTTGATGTTGCTGACTCCTGAACCATCTGTGTGTGTGTTTGTCTCCAGCTGGAGGACCTGCGTCGGATGTCTGAGATGAACGGAGCATCAGCCAACATGGCCCGAGAGGAGCTCAGAGAGTCCACCTCGAGGATCGAGAGCCTCACCACCCAGCTGGCAACAATGCAGAAGGAGGTTGACATTTCATTTTACTTATTACCTTTATTTTTTTTTTAGAATGTGTCCTAAGCTGTCACATTTAATAAAACCCTGTAAAATCCAAATTCTAAGTCTGATATCTTAAACACCTGTTGTCTGGATACAACTTCCTGTTCATATTTGCTTCAATTTCTGTGATAGTGAATTTACCCGAATTGAAAAGTTAAAGAATAACTTCAGTCAACAAATACATCTCCCACAGTGCGTTATTCAGCCGCGCTTCATGTTTGGTTTATTTTATTTTTCAATTTACTGTGGGAGGTGGAGGACAATTGTCAAAAGCCTAACCTCTATAGATGAGCAAAAGGCTTACGTAAGTAAGTTGATTTAATTTAAGCATCTATCAAATTTCTATTTAAGTGACATATGATGAAGTGCTGGCTTTCTTTGTGAAACATGGGCATCACTGCAACCTCAGACTCTGACCTTGTCTATCCCTCAGACTCGTGGCTGGCGTAATCGTATAGTGGAGCTGGAGACGGAGTTGGCTCAGGAGAAAGACAGAAGCCGTAAGCTGCTGGCAGACAAAGACTTGGAGGTGGCTGAGATCCAGGCCAAGATGCAGCAACAGCTGGACGAGTATGAACAGCTGCTGGATGTGAAACTGGCTCTGGACATGGAGATCAACGCCTACCGCAAACTTTTAGAGGGAGAAGAAGAAAGGTGAGGACCCAGCAAGTTTGTCATAGTGATGGCATCAGCTCATTTTCTATTGCGTTTCTGGAACACGCTGAGCTTTTTTGCCGACCTGGATACTTATGTTTGCCTCCCACAGACTAAAGCTGTCTCCCAGTCCTTCAAGTCGTGTCACGGTGTCTCGAGCCTCGTCCAGCAGCCGCAGCGTGCGCACCACTCAGGGAAAGAGAAAACGTGTTGATGTGGAGGAACAGGAAGCTAGCAGTTCGGTGTCCATCGCTCACTCTGCCTCAGCCACGGGACATATCAGCATTGATGAGATCGACACAGACGGCAAGTTCATCTCCCTCCACAACAATGGGGATGAGGTGAGCTGTTGGGCTGTTCGAGGTTACATGCTTCTGGTTACTAAATGGCTCAGCTTGAGATTCAGCTGAAAATCATCTGTTTGAAGATCTGGTCTAACCTTAGCATCTGAAAGATTTTTCTTTGTTGTGTCTGTATCAGGACCAGGCGATGGTTGGCTATGAGATGATAAAGACAGATGGAAATGATACAGCCACTTACAAGTTCACACCAAAATACATCCTCAAGGTTGGCCAGAAAGTCACGGTAAGAGTTTGTCTTTAATGAAATTTTCTGCTGATCTGATTTTAAAATGAAGCCAGTGTCCCCATCTAAAATCATGCCAAGGTCCTTTAAAAAAAAAAAAAAAAAATGCTAACGTAAAAAAAGAGATGTCAGAATTTACATTTTTTTCCCCAGCTGAGTGGTAAGAATAGTCTACATGTTTGTTTTACAGTTAGCCAGTTCCTGCAGGATTTGGCGAGCTGCTTTTTTTCTACTGTTGCAGCCTTTAATGCCTGATTTCATGACAGCCTTTCTAATAGGTGGTTGCAATGCAAGTTTTGATATTTGTAGGCTTTTTTTTACTTACAAGAGTTTGTATTTTTTCAAAGAAACCTTTTTTGTTGTTAAAATCAATGCTATTTGTATTAGCCTGTGACTTTAGTGTTTCACTTTGATTTTCGGTGTGATTTTGATTTCTGACTGACTGTTATTGTTGCTGACTTTTGTTGTCAACAAATTATACAGTGTATATCAGTAAAGATTTTCAACTTGAATAATTTATTTATCAAGCTCTGATGTGTGATTTAAGTGTTCTCCTAAGTGTTTTTGAGCAGTGTACATGAATGTGTGGGAAACTCGTGACTGGCGTGAGTTATTGGAATCGTTACAGAGAGACTAAGTTGGTTCCTTTGAATATGAGGGTGACTTTGGGGCTCTTTGGCCCCCATGTGGTGGTGTTTACTCTGTGCAGGTTTGGGCATCTGATGCTGGTGTGAGCTCCAAACCTCCCACAGACCTTGTGTGGAAGAACCAGACATCCTGGGGCTCAGGAGAGGATGTCCATGTGGTGCTGATCAACCCTCAGGGAGAGGTAAGATCTTTCTCTCTCTCTCTCTCTCTCTCTCTCTCTCTCTCTCTCTCTCTCTCTCTCTCTCTCTCTCTCTCTCTCTCTCTCTCTCTCTCTCTCTCTCTCTCACACACACACACACACACACACACACACACACACACACAAAGGCACCATCTCCATCCCTGTGCTCTGTCTCCTGCCCCCAGTATTGTGTCTGTTCAGGCATCACACACTGATTTGCACTGATTAGCTATCACCACTTTTTAGGCCAGTGTTACCTGCACATCCATCCACACATCTGTTTTGTTGCTCATTGCCAGAATTCCTGGCAATTCTCTTTATTTTTCTGGCAAAAAACTGCAGTGTAGGGCTGCTTGATAATGGCAAAAATCATTGTCCCGATTATTTAGGTCAGTGTTGAGATTGCAATTATATCACACAATTACTCATTGATTTGGAAGCATGCATTTATTGAACATTAACAAACATCTCTGACAGTATTTTCATGAACTTGAAATATAATTTAGCTGTAGGTGAATGTAATTCTTTTTATTGCGCTTAAAAACTGGCAAACTGTCAATAAGAAAAATAAAACTAAGTCACATATGTCAGTACTGTTATGTAATTCTCCATTGTCACACTCTGACCTGTTGATGAATCCTGATGTGCAGCTTGTGCTGATACATACAGAGCAGGTACAACAGACTGACTAACATGTATGACGGCATGTTAGAGCAGAGCTCAAGCACTTCAACCATGTGTTTTATTTGGTATTCTTTACAGTAGTGGTTCCTAACTTGTCTTGACTCGCTTTGTCATTAGTTTTATGACCACACATTAAATAAATTACCACATAATCTTTTTTTTTCACACAGTGTAAACACCACGTTGGCTTAGAACACAAAGAAATGAAACCATTTACCCATGACCCAGTCCTGGACCATGACCCATCAGTTCAGAACCGGAAAACTACAATGTACAGTAGATGCAATTTGAGGAGAAAGACTTGGCTTCCACTCAGTTTGGTCTGTAACCCTGATTGACACATTTGGGTGATGCAGCCATAAATTAGATTTAAGCATCCATCCTGAGAGTTCTGCCTAGTAACCAAATTAGAGTGCAGTACACTGCACCTGCAGAGAGCACAGTGGCAACTGTGTGTTTTTTTTAGAAATTATATGGAAAGAAGTTCTAAAAAAATCACTGAGTCTATCAAGAAAGTTGGCAAGTTGTTAACACTGAGTGCACCGCAGGAAAGGGTGTGTTGGATTTATTACACAAGACAAAATGAGAGCATCATTACGAAACAACAATGGTTTTAACTTACTCATAATCGTTAGGAGCCAAAGTGGTAATTGAGAACAAGTATTAATCAGAGAGCTATGTGTCAGGGATGGAAAGCAAAGAACCCCCTGCTTATATTCTGAATGGTGGAGTTTTGATGCTGCTGTGTGTGTTTGTGCTAGAGTGTGTGGCTTAAAGTGGTCCTGTGGACAGATTCTCCACTCTCTGATACTTATACAAAATATTTAAATTCACTGTGCTGTTCAAAGGCTACTGCCAACAGCTAACAGCAACTTCTAAGGTGGAATATTGTCTTGCATGCCACTCAGTGCATGAGTTTACATTGTGAATCAATCAACAAGTCAATATATTAACTCTGATCATTCCATATTATGTTTTTTATGGCTGTCTTGTATGACATATGCTTTAGTGATGATCTAAGTGCTTAAAAAAGGTTTCGGAATTTCAGCCTATTTATACAAACTGTGAATATTGTCTTTCCTCACTTGTAGAAAATAAAGTGGAGTGTCATTCCTGAGCACTCCAGCAGCACTAAAGCTGTTCTGCTCTAAACACTCCAACCTATTCTTTTTTATGCCTGCACGTCAGCGATGGCCGAGGTCAAAGGCATTATGTTTTTGGGTTGTCTGCTTGTACGTATGTCCGGCCCATTCTGGTGAACGTAATATGTCAAGAATGCCTCGAGGGAATTTCTTCACAAACATTCACTTGGACTCAAAGATGAGCTGAGTAGAATGTGGAGTTCCAAGTTAAGTTCCAAGCAGCAGTAAAGGGTCTGTAATTTAATTTCAGTCGTGTGTGTGTGTGTGTGTGTGTGTGTGTGTGTGTGTGTGTGTGTGTGTGTGTGTGCGCGCGCGTGCCTGCCTGCGCGTCCCAGGAGGTGGCAAAGAGAACCACAACATACAAGACAGCAGTAGAAGAGCAGGGTGATGAAGATGATAATGGGGTGGAGGCCACTGAGGAAGATCTCTTCCACCAACAGGTGAGACTGGCAGCCTCTCTCTCAGCTCACTATTCAACTACCAAATGCAAGTATGTTTCTATGATCACTTACACTCTATGAAGACATTTTCTGAAAAAGAAATGCCTGTCTGTGTCACACAGTCAAGAAAAGATCAACTAGTACTCAAACTAGTGTTGTGCTTGCTGCACAAAGAGGACGCTGATGTCTGTCTAACCTGACTCAGAAGGCCTTTGCCCACTTAGGTTGTATTTTTGCATGCTTCTTTAGAAATATTTCATCCGATAAAACTGGTATGGCACAGACACTCGCACACTGACTCTGATGTGTTTGGATTTTTTTAAGCGTTTGTAGCAGTGTATTTGGAATGGTTGTCTGTTGAACCCTGGATGAATGTTTGTGTGCAGGGGCACCCTGTCGCTGCAAAGAGAGGCTGCTCCATCATGTGATGCCATGACACCAGCCAGCCTCCTGCTCCTCTGAGCCCAGCCACTCTGCTGCCAACTGTAATACTAGAACTATTTTTCTATCTTTTGTAGTGTATTTCCCTAAAAATGGTTTTATTTCTCATAAAAATGCAAAAGTACTTTGGGTAGATGTATTTTCACCTGGAAAAGCAAAATAACATGTTTGTTGAACAAAATTAGTATGTGTAGTTCACATCCCTTTTTCATCTTTAAAAAAAACATGCAACAAGTGACCGACTGTGTCTTTAAAGAAAATAAGTCATGGGCTATGTCATTTTTGAAATAGATTTTCATTCAGTTTTATTTTATATTTCATCTTATTATATTATTGATGCTATATTTTAGCTGCGAGAAGAACCATGTGTTGTGGATGATTAGATGATGTTTATTTGCTGAAAACCTACTGTATTATTCTAAAAGAAAGCTGATCAAATAAGCACTGAAAAGACAAGCACACTAAAAGTTAAGCAGGTAAGAGTTCATGGAATAATCATCAGTTTAGACCTTGTGTGGACAACCAATTACACAAGATGAAAACCTCTGTTTAATGGCATTCATCTAGTATCTCCAAAAAAATAAATATGGAGATTGATTGTATCCATCAGGTGAAAGGACAGTTAAGGTTTATTGGTAGTTGTTGAGTTACCCGTGTGTGTCTGTGTGTCTGTGTGTGTGAGTATGCGTGCTTGCGTGCATGTGTGTGTCTGTGTGTGTAAGATTTGAAATTGGCTTTAGCGACTCCTTGTGATTTTGGACAAATAAAAACGTGTCATGAGTGTAATGTGACAGATGTTGTCACAGGAGCTGCAGCAGACATGTTTCTTGTCACTGACCTGGACTCAGCATTGCACCACTAATTGAGAAATGTTGATTGTATTCATAAACTTTGATATTTGAAGTATGTTTTGTGTCTCTGTTACTATGCATGCTATGGCTGTAATCATCATAGTTGAATGATTAAAAGTTTTCTTGTACTCAGGGTTTTCCTTTTGTTTGTACATCATTCTAACCAGGGTTCACACATCCCTCAGGTGCTTAAATTTTTAGTGGGAAAAAAATGAGTAGTTTGAATTATGTCACACACCAGTGACATAAGGTGTCACTGTGTTTATTGGTCGAGCGCAGCGCAGTGCATTCTGGTAGATGAAAGTTTTCTACTTCTTCTCTCTGGTCAATTCAGAAGTATTTAAGGGGGGTGATGGTATTATTTGGCTGCCCTTTTGGCTTCAGCAGCATCATTTCTGTTCAACAGTGGGTAAGCATCGAGCAAAAGTCCCTTCTAGCTAAACTATTAATTTGTAGTTATATACTTGTGATATTAAAACATTTAAGAAACATTAAAAAAAACATTCCTTTTAAAAATGTAGCCGTTGGACATGATGCACACAACCATGTAGGTGATATGCCTTTATTGTTTCAATTTGCTGCTATCTGGGGTAATGACCAGTTCACAGCTGATGAAAAGGATGGAGGATTTAATCAGGCATCTAAAAGAAAATGATGGATCTTTATGTAAGAATTTTTACTTTATCTTAATCAATAATGTCAGATGTATCAAATCACCAAAAACATGTTTTTTAAACACGTCTCAAAAAATTAAACGTAACATTTGTTATTGCTTCGTTTTTGCACGGGATTAAGTTAAAGAAGTAAGACTTTTTTATGCACTCAATCGATATATGTCTGTTAAAATTTGTTGGTAAGCAGTTCTCCTTTTCCAAGAGAATCCACCCACATGATTAAACAGCATCATCACTACACAGATGTGCCTTGTTATGGTCATAATGAAAGGACACTTACACGTGAGGTTTGATCACACAACACAAGTCAGGATGCCACTAACATGCTGACTGCAGGAATGTAACAACGTGTCAAGCTTTTGGAAAATTATGTTACTTTCGTATATGTGTGTGTTATGTATATGTTCGGTTTGGTCAATTAAAAAAAAATCCTTACTAATAATGAGCTTAATGTCGATTGATTTTTCGTTGGCTAATAGAAATGTATACACGTCAAAATAAAAATGACGAGGCTTTACTGTCTGACTTTACAGGCCGGTATTCACCCTATAAAAGCTAAACAATCAGTCTTTTATTTTGAAGGCAGCACTGTCCCGTTCCGGTGTGATGTTGTCGTTGTGTGTTGAGTACTTGTCTTACATCACGCTGACAGTGAGTGAGCAACATTGAGAGGAGTGAGCTACGTGCCCATCCATCCAGAGTGTCTCCTGCTGTCTCCGCCGTGTCCTCAGTGTCTCCCCGCCGCAGACATGACTCTGTCTCTTGGCTGGCTCTCGACTGTGGCCGCGGCTGTTTTCTCCGCTCATGTTGTGCAGAAACTCTGCTTCCCGTACTTCTGGAGGGACCTGCTGTTCCTGCTGAAGGTGATCAGGTACGGCGTGAGGCTGGAGCTGTTCAGGCTTACCTCCCGCGTGTGCACGGTCCTGGACCGGTTCATCCAGCAGGCGCAGCGCATACCTGACAAGCCGTTCGTCATCTACGATGGAAACGTACACAGCTACCGGGACATCGAGAACCGCAGCAACAGACTCGCCAATGTTTTTCTGGACAGAGTGAAGTTGGAGACAGGAGACTGCGTTGCCCTGCTCATGAACAACGAGCCCGACTTCCTGTGCGTTTGGTTCGGCTTGGCGAAGGTCGGCTGCTCCGTGGCTTTTCTCAACACCAACATCAAGTCCAAGTCGCTGCTCCACTGCATCACCTGCTGCGGGGCCAAAACTCTCATCGTGGGTCCAGGTAAAGCTGACACTCAGCCCTTATATCACTAAGGCTTTCTTCAGTGCTGCAGAAAGGATTTCATTGCTTAAGTCCAAGTACAAACACCTCACTGTGAACATACACTGATACAGATAAAGTCCTGCATTGAAAATAGTATTTAAGTAAAAGTAAGTAATTATAATCAACTACTCAAGGCAGAAAAATCTCAAAAAACACACCCATAAAACTCTCAAAATTTTACACACACACACACACACACACACACACACACACACACACACACACACAAAGTTGTGCACTATGGAAATAACAGCAACATTTCTCCACATTTAGCTCTAAAACATAATTTAAAAGTGATGTGAATTTTTCAGTCACTTAGCAATATTTGTGAACTTATTTAATCTAAATGTTAAATGTTATATGTAAATGTTAATTGTCAAATATAATTGTTTATTGTTAAATCAAAATGTTAAATGTAAATGTGAAATGTATAAATGTTAAATGTTATATCTAAATGTGAAAAATTTACATCTTTTTTAAATGATGTTATATAGCTAAATATAGAGAAATGTTGCTGTCACTTTCAGAGTGCACAACTTTACAATAATAGTGTATGTTTTAAATGCTAAACATTTGATAGGCTCATTAAATAACATGCAGATCAAGACAAAGTTCAATCCTTGATTTTGTTCTAGTTTCCACTGGTGAACCCTGATGTCCAAATGTTCGGTCAGGTCACTGTTGTTGATCTCAGGCTCAGCTGTGAAGTGTGTGGAGCTCCAGTCAGAGCTGAGTAACTGCTGAGTGTGGAAGTAACTCTGAAAACTCCTTAACTAGCTTACATCCAGAAACGCTGCTTACACCCTGCTCTGTCATGAATTGTTTTGTAATATTTGCTGTATATTTTAATGGAATAGTAATATGAAATTGTGTTGAATCATATTCTGCCTCAGGCTGTGTTTCACTGTAGGAATCCTGTTTCTGCTGTTAATAGGATTCACCATGCTGCAGCCATGTGACAGGATAACACATCATTGCTCAACCAGACAAGCATGATGCTGGTCAGGGACACTGTCCTCACCACAACCCCAGTCAAACAGGAGGGGGATTCATGGAATTGCTGCAGCAGTTAGATAAGGGTAGACATGCCATAAACAAAAGTTGACTTCACTAGGTTTAGGTAGGCTATGTGAGGAGGCTGTTATGTATTTCAGCAGAAAACAGATGACATGCTTATGTGTATATTTGAAGAGGAATCTAAACAAATGCAAGGTGTTATCATTGAGGATTATTGAGCAAAATCTGTTTTTAGAGTTAAAGAGTAAAAATTTTTTTTTTTTGGTTAAACACACAATATGTTATTTCTGTAGCCTTGGTCTCTCAAACACAATAACAAAAGACACACTATGATATCACCATAAAGTAGCGTGGGATTATTGGATGATAATTCCCTTAAACTGGTATGTCATAGAAACATGAAATTTTTACCAGTGATTGGCAGCTGTATGCAAATGCTGGCCAAGAAAAATGACCCCAGTCGGCCACATGGTGTGTGATGGTCTGCTCTTAGTCTATCCATCATCACTTTCAGACTCTCTCTGTAGCTGCTTTTACTCAGAGATGGAGCTATACAACCTTAATAAAGTCCCCCCTTTATACCGCCCCTGCATTTTTACACAGAACCAAACGACGGCGGCATCACTGTGCTCCAGTATGTATTCACTGCATCACAGCATCCTGTGATCAAAAGAGACATAACACAACAGCGTCGGCCGCTAGTGTGACATATAACATACACTTTCTCAACAATAACAAAGGTATAACATGTCAATCACAATCATTTAGCGTCCCTTTTATATGGCGGCTGATTTCATCCTCTTCAAATGACAACATTTTTTTCAGGACTGTTTCTGCTTATTCTAGTAAGGAAATGCAGAGTCACATTCTACACCTGTTACAGAAGCATGGTCTGGCAGTTAAACAGTGCAGGTAGAAGACTGGCCTGCCCGCATTCCAAACCTGTCTCCCACTGAACATGTCTGGCACATAGTGAAGCACAAACTAGGTTTCATTCATTTCATCATCTTCATTTTCATCATCAGGTCACAGACTAAATACTCTCTCCCTTCTTACTTACCTCCGGCTACTGCCAGGGAAAGGTTACCTCCTCTTAGATGGACATAGCATAGGGTTCCATAGTTCCACACCAAAAGGTTTCTATTCCATCTCTTTAAGGGTTCTTGGCATTGAAAAGTTTGGGAACTAACCAAACTACATTTCAGTTAAATGTCTACATATATAAAGATGAATTCAGGTTCTGATAGGCGTTCTGTCTCATCAATAATCCCCTACAGACTTGTATAGTTTGCTAATGTACCTGCTGTAGAAGGTTTCTTTCAAGGTACAGTACTTTGCTGAGAGGCCAGAATGACTCAGCTCTCATATTCTCACTCTCTGATTGTAAATTGACCAACAACTGTTAATATGGTAAGATTCACTTTTGCTGGACAGTAAATTTTATCCAATATTTTCATGGCACATAAGATGCGGCACATGTTATGACATTTTAATGTCAGCATGACTGGATAATGAAAGTAAAACGTAGCAACCCGTGTTGCTTATACAAAACTAACGTCACCATTATGGAAAACTCATGAACATACACTGAAATGTCCATCAAAACCACTCTCTACAAGGACTCCCTACAAAACCCTTTGTTTGTAGGTAGTCCTGTGCAGAGTCACTAGAAAACTATTAGTTTCACGGTCCTTTTTAAAAGTACATGTTTTAAATGTCATATCACATTTCATACTATGTTATTAGCTTCCTATTTGCTCTGATGTCTCTGCATCATACTCAGATGACACATTTGGCAACAGCATACTTACAATTCAAACTTTAGGAGGAGGCACTGTAGGAAGCAGTTGGCTTAGTGGGGCAAGTCAAATTTAAATCTAATTAAAGAAATTAAACATTATTCAAAGTATTCTTTTTATGAAATATAGCTTTGCTGTCTCTATCTCCCAGATTTAGTGGAAAGTGTGGAAGGTATCCTCAGCAGCCTGCAGGAGGACAACATTCAGGTATGGGCCATGAAGAGCCACAGTGATCACACGCACGTGCACACTCTGTTGGACAAGATCAACGCTGCCTCCAACCAGCCTGTGCCAGCAGTGTTACGTGCCACCAGCTCCTTAAAAGCCCCCACTCTCTATATCTTCACCTCTGGAACAACAGGTGGGTCTTTGTTTTTTTCCTCACCTCACTTTACGCACAGTTCATACTAATAATACAAATTAAGTCTTTATTTAGACAGATGTTATCCTCAAACAGTGTTATGTCATATCAATGGTGCTTGCAATATATGAGGTGCAATGTTACTGTGTCTGATAGCCATGATGTTCTTGTTATATAGAGAGAAATATTTCTTTTCGACAGCTGATGTCAACCATATAAATTGCATAATTGAATGGTCAGTGGACTTGCACTTGTATAGTGTTTTAATAGTCATTTGATCTCTCAAAGCACTTTCACACTATGAGCCATATTCACCCATTCACACACTTTCATACACACATTCATACACAGGTGGCCAAGGGTACCATACAAGTGCCACTTGCTACTCAGTTTAAACATTCACACCCATCACCAATTACCCAGTGGTTCATAACTGATGATTGAGAGGGGTTGCCTTTGTATCAGTTTGTATTTTATACCAGCGATTCCTTTAATAACAATTATAAGTCTAACTGACCTCGCTTGTGTGGCCCAAAAGGAGGTCTGTTTTTTCTGTTTTTCTACATGCTCTTAAATGAGCTAGGTTGCTGGACAAATCATGTCATATTATAGTCGTGTGCAATGATAACTCAAAATTCCCTGTTAAATCCCTTAACCCTACCCTTACTTTTACGCCTAACTCTTATAATCATAAGACTATTTGAGTACATAGATTACTAACATTAAGCATCAGGGATGTCATGGAACTAAGTGTAGGCTTCTAGGACTAAAAAATAAATCCATCCATCCATACGTACATACATATATACATCCTAACTAGCTGTTATACAGCCACTTGTGTTAGTCACAGTTGTGTTGGTAACAGGGTAGGCAGAGCAGTTGACATGTTCCCAGAGGGTTTCTCCAGCCTCTCTCCTGTGTACTGCTCCCAGTGTTTGGGCGTCTGTGCTTCTTTGCTGTGTTTGCATGGGTATATGTGCATTTATGTGCTTGTGTATGTATGTATTTATGTATATGTAAATTTTTGTGTATGCATGTGTATATATATATATATATATATATTTATATATAATTACATGGATGATGTGGATATGTGTGTGTAAGCGCTATAATGCTATAGAAATAAATAAAGTTTAATTTCATAAATGCAAGAAAAGGAGCAGTTCCTGGACTCAGAAGTCAGTCTGTTTGAGGTGCTCTTTGGGTGGCGATGTGTTAGGATTTGAAAAATCCGAAAGAAAACTCAAGCATAAAAGTATTTTAACATTTTAAAAGAGAGTGCCTCAGAGTTTTCTTTTGTGATTTTTCAAAGCCACCCTGCACAGCACAGTAAAATTATGATTCAAATAAATTATAATAAATTGTAGCATTGAGTAATTTATTCATTTTTGATGAATCATTTGGTTTTTAAAATATGAAAAAAACAGCAAGTGTTGCATTGTTCAAAGATATGAAGGCTGGGTGTAGGTCTAGTGAACCGTCCAGAATTTCCCTGTTTGCCCAATGCATGCTGGGATAGACCCCAAACAGACAAAGACATCCAGTAAATTACTTTAACCCTAGGCCTACCATATTTGTGAGACTAGCTTGTAATTAATTTCTGAAGTGCATTCGTGATTCAAATGAGTGGAAACATTAGGTATTAGGTATTAGTATTAGGGCCATTTTTCAGAGATTTTAGGAAGGAGAAGGTTCTAGTATAAAGTTGAAGAGCAGCAGGTAACTGTGGTCTTTGTGAACCAGCACATGTCATTAAGAGAAATTTGGAATGTGAGTATCCTGACCTTAAGCAAAAAAAAACCTCAAAAAGTGCATTAGTCACATTTTGGGTCTATTTTTAGGAGTTTGGGTTTGGTTTGAACATTTGCATTATGGTTTTGGTTGATGTCTCACTTAAACATCAAAATTAGTTGTACACAGTGAGTGTCACACTGTCTCAAGGTTTCATCCATATCAAGGAAATAGCATTTATTTTCATAAAATCAATCTGAGTCCATTGTAAGATCAAGAATCTTAGCAGGACGACACCAAAAGATTGTTTCCGCTGGATGCCATTTGTCTACCAGAACAGAAATGCTTTGATTTAACGTCATAGGCGTCTTGACGGGACTGACTGAGAGGATGACAACTGACTTTTCTCTTATTAACAGCAATGCAGCTGAAATGGACAGAAAGTATCAAAAGTTTCTTTTGCAACATAATGTAATGGAGTACTATGTCTTTTATTTCCACAGGGCTCCCCAAGGCTGCAGTGATCACTCACCTCCAGAGCCTGAAGGCAGCAGCGGGGTTTTGGGCGTTTGGAGCCACTGAAGATGATGTGATGTACATCCCTCTGCCGCTGTACCACAGTGCAGCTTCACTGATCGGTATAGGAGGAACCATAGAGCTGGGTAGGCCTCATAGTATATCAACAGGACTAATGACTTTTTATTCACCGTATGTAAGCATTTCTTTACCTTGTCAGATGAAATGTAAACATCTGGATAACAACTGTCTAGATCAGGTGTTTTTTCAAAGTCTGGCACTGTGGGCCCTTTTGCAGACATAATCCAGACCACTTAAACTCTTAACGCTTTTTTATTTAGCTTTTATGTGCTGTATTTACAAATCAGTTCCTGTTGTCCTCTTTCCAGTTTGGAGATGTGTGTGTGGGCAAACCTAGCTGTGGTTTGTAGAAAAGCAGCATGTTGGGGTTTTATAACTGCTTAGATCATAAAGTGACAATTCTCCTCAGGGTTATACTCTGACTGAATCTCCATTTGTTGGTCTGATTAAAAGATCAAAATCCTCTGTAAAACAGTGCATGGTGCCGTTGGGCTTTTGCGTAGAAATATGGAATTTATACGGTTTAGAAAATATAGCGTCAAAGAAAAGGGCTGTGTGATGGTAATGTAAAGTGGTGAAAACACTCTAAATATAGCATCTGCTCAGACTGATATTGATTGCTTTTTTTGGGGTAGTAGTCATGTCTGTTGTTGTAAACAGGGAGTGTGCTGACCTCCAGATCCTGTATGTAATACACTGACTAAAGATAAGTATTTCATACAGCCCCACTTCAATGTATCCCTTTCACCTTCTGTAGCACTTGCCTGGCATAGATCGACCTGTGCTGCATATGCTTCATGGAAGAGAAAATTGAATCATCTGACAACATTTTGGTAGTCTTAGTCACAGAATATTATTATATTTTAGTTGGGAGGTATAACAGCAGAAATCTAGACAGTCCACAGAGACAATTTTCATTTGAACTTCAAAGATTCTTTTTTTTGTAAATACAAAATTAACTTTGGTGACAGTTTTAATATTGTGAAGAATATGATATGAAGGCATGTGTCTTCATCACATGAATGCAGCCCAGCCATGTGCTTTTACCCGTCATATGATTGAATTTCCATGTTAGGTTCAGAGAAGCAATTTTCTGGGCAAACTGATATTCAGGACAGCAGACAATATCCACTGACCACAGTGTACCTGCCAAACAATGTGAGCCCTTTGAGGACCTGCTGTTTTACTTCAACTAGTGCCTTAATTAGAGTCCTTGGAGCAGGAAGTAGACACTGCAGACTTTTACAGAGAGTGTCATTGTTTTAGGTTGTTGTTGCTGTGTTTTCTCTTGTCATAGAATGCTCCCCAGATTTAGAATGAGCTTAAAGATAATGTTATAGTTATAAAGTGGTTTTGGAGAAGCAGCAAATTCAGCCATCACTGAAATGAAACCTTGGCTTCTGCATTTGTTCCAATGACTACCAAAGTGAACAGTTCAGTGTTGCTCACTGGTAGAGATCATCATCCTGACAGGTTGTGCTAACAAACCGTGGCAAAGTTTTGTGTCCTGACAGTTTCAGATGTTGACATGTATTTGGACATTTGGGGCTAAAGATCAGGGGCTGTATTCACAAACATTCTGAGAATACTCCCAGAGAGCTCTTAACTTAGCCAAAACATTTTAGTCCTAGTTTAGGAGTAACTTCACAGTGCAACTCTGAGCAATGAAGAGACAGAGACTTTTATTTTGTGAGGATGTGTGGTTGACCCTGTTGCCGAGGTATGACACATTCTTTGAACAGATGTGATTGGTTGTCACAGACACGCCTTTTTCTGAGCCTGCAAGGTATGGACACCCAGAGAAAATGAAATGAACTCCATCACAATATGAGACTGTAAAAAGTGGTTTGCACTGTAACAGTTTTCTAGGTGCCATTAATCTTAGTGTTGTGATCACTTTATTTCTGGCATTATATCACGATTGCATTGGGTGGGAGATGTGAGCACTTCTCTATTGGGATCGACGACAAACAATCTCCCCCAACCAACTTATCTGCAGCGTTTCATTAACTCTTTGTCATCCAGTGTTTGGAGAATATTTCTCCTGCCTCTTTGTCTCCTGACATTTTCTCCTCTGCTAAAGAAGCTTATTAGAAAAGTCCTCCTCCCTACTCTGAACAGTTTTTCAGCTTAGGAGCTCTCATAAGGGCTGAGATGCTTACTGAATAACTTTTACCATCTTTACCAAGACTTTGTCTTAACTTAAAGAGAAAATTCTTAGGAGCAGCTCTTTGTAGTAGAAAGCTTAGTGAATACAGCCCCAGGTCTACCCCTGCCAACTTTCACCAGCTGTGGGAAAGGAAAGGGGTAGTAGTACATATTTAGACCTGCATATATGGACATGTACTGTTTTCATCAGTACTTTTGGCTGCACCGAATCAAACTATGCCCTACTGATTTGCATTTTCATCATCAGTTTAGTTGCACCGTGCCACGCCATACCACGCCAACCCACGCCAGAGAGGGACCTTCTCCAGAGTATAATAATAGTATAATAGCAAAAACACCTGCACTCAAGCAGGTAACGATGACATCTCAAACCTTCAAAGACCCCCCTTCTCCCCCCAAACAAGTGTGTGAGACTCCACTCATGTCTGTCTGTGCAGGAGAGCAGATACAAAGATTTTTTCAAAGTCTGTGTGTTCAGTTCTCTGTACTTTTGTCGCTTTTAACTGAATCTCTGTGGTCTGGAGATTAGTTTCTCTCCTGCATCCTGATGGTACTTTAGATCTCTGCTTTATCATACTGTTTCATGTCTGCTTTCAGTTTTAAACAGAGGTTAAGTTGCTGTTTTAACACAGCATTTCCTTATTTTGCAGCGTCATGATAAAAGCTTTTATGTAACAAAATACCTGGATGCAGTTATTCTGAAGATTCTATGGGAAATGAAATGTGTTTATCATCAAATTAATGGAACTTTGTTAACAGCTTTTCTTCAACAAACTACTAAAACCACAGGTAGGAGAGTAAAAGCAGAAACAGCCACATAGAGATGCTAGATGAAGGGCTGCAGACAACAAGCTCTTACTGGACCAATGCAAACAGCTCACCTCCAACAGGTCAACTTTTTTTACCTGTCTGTCTGCTGTGTGATGGAAAAACACACAAAAAACCCCACAAAACCAAGAGGGCACTTTAGCCTGCTGCTTTTACACATCATCACTCGAGACAAGCCGTCACAAAGCCACACCTTCAGGCAGGTAGCAGTGTTGGAAAGGAAATGCAGATCCCTGCAGAGCTGGGCTAACCAGCCAAACCTGACCAAACCAAGCCAAGCCAGCACATGACAGTTAAAAAGCAGCAATGCTGACTCCTCCAGGCAGGACCATGGCATACTTTGAACTGGAGTCCACAACTTCAGCTCTAATAACACTTCTCACATGCCATATATGTTTTAAGAGTTTATGGCCCCTGTGTTATTCCCCTCTCCAAACTGACTGTGAAGGGATTCCATCATAGAGCAATGTCCACAGTCCCAGTTAAAAAGTGCTGTCTACACGAGACACCAGCATTCTGTTGCAAAATCTGCCTAGTTATAGTTATAGCCTTTTTTCCACAGCAGAGGAATTTATTGTGGCAGTTGCAGGTATTGTTACAATACTACAATACATAAGGTGATAAACTGTATATTATCATAGGCCTAACTTTAAAATTGCTTTTATTTTACCAAATGCTGATTGGGCACTTTGTCTCCACTCTTTAACCCTTAGGGACTGTTTAATCTATCTGTGCGCTTTTCATTTGTTGATAATTCTGGCTATGTTCATGCATATGGCATAAATCCACACAGCCTACACAGCCATCAAAGCATAAAAACATGCATTGTATTAGTTCTGGGTGTCATTCAGGGCTTTTGACTTGGAATTTGTTGTTTTTTACTTTTTTTCACCTGATGACATATTTATTTTTTTATTTATTAATTTTTTTTTTTACCATATTTAACATATAGAAAAAATACATGCTATTTCCTCTAGGTGCACTGTTACAATCAATGCTGCTGCTAATTATTGACATATCCCAAGCTGTCATCATAAAAAAAAGATAAATAAATAAAATAATAATAATTCTACTCTGCATATACTATACAGAAAATATTTTTTTGTGTTTTTTTTAACTTAAAACATAGTGGCATTATTACAAAAACCTGGCATTTTAAGGTTTAAATTCTGAAAATTAATGAATAGGACTGTTGCTGGTTGAAAAAATAAACTCAGTGAAAGAAGAAAATCATAATAATGTATAATAGTTTTTAAAGCCTGAGTGCATTTTGTGTGCAGAGCAGTATCAATGTGAGTATTTGACGCTGCTCAAAAAATAATATGGATAAAAATGAACGTTGCTGCTAATCACTGACATATCCTAGTCTGTGATAATAAAAAAAAATAACTGTACTTTGCATGTATACTGAAAATAATTATTTTTCTGTTTTGTTTTTTAATGTAAAAGCACAGTGACATCATGACAAAAACCTGTTATTTAAAGAGTTAAATCCTGAAAATTAATGAAAATTTATATTTTTGATTAGGACTGATGTTGGTTCAAAAAATAACTCACTGAAAGTAAAAAAAAATATTATTGTCTAATATTTTTTCAAGCTTGATTTTGAAGAGTGCTTTGTGTGTGTGTAATATTAAAGCAGGCCCAAAGGGTTAACAGTGTTGCTGCTCTACCAAGGCCCCTTCTGAGACATAGTAAGGAGAAATACGCCCCCCGACAGAATCACTATTAGAATCAGAAACTACAGTGCAATGTCAGGGCGCTGTAAAATTTTAAGGCAAGGCAAGGCAAGGCAAGTTTATTTGTATAGCACGTTTCAGCAACAAGGCAATTCAAGGTGCTTCACACAGAACATTGAAATACAACAACAGGGGGAAAGGAAACACATTTAAAACATTATAAAAGAAGCATGTAAAAGGTGATTAAAAACAGCAAGTGGGAAAACAACAGATAAAACCCAAAAATATAAAAACACATATATTGAAATAAGAGTTGCAGTGCAGAGTTTCGAAGTAAAATATAAAATTTAAAAAGTAAAAAGCCTTTTAGTCAAAGGCAGCAGTGAACAGGTGAGTCTTTAACCTTGACTTAAAAGAACTCAGACTCTCAGCAGACCTGATATTTTCTGGTAGTTTGTTCCAGATATACGGAGCATAGAAACTGAATGCTGATTCTCCATGTTTAGTTCTGACTTTTGGAACACAGAGCAGACCTGCACCAGATGACCTGAGTGGTCTTGATGGTTCATACTGGACTAGAAGGTCTTTGATGTATTTTGGGCCTAAACCATTCAGTGCTTTATATGCTAGCAAGAGAATTTTAAAGTCTATTCTCTGAGAGACAGGGAGCCAGTGTAGAAACCTCAGAACTGGAGTGATGTGGTCCGCTCTCTTGGTCTTAGTAAGGACTCGAGCAGCAGCGTTCTGGATCAGCTGCAATTGTCTGATTGACTTTTTAGGCAGACCAGAGAAGATACTGTTACAGTAGTCAACTCGACTAAAGATAAATGCATGGACAAGTTTTTCAAGGTCCTGCTGTGACATCAGACCTTTAATCCTAGAAATATTCTTGAGGTGATAGTAAGCTGGCTTTGTAATTGTTTGTATGTGTTTTTTAAAATTCAGGTCTGAATCCATGACAACACCCAGATTCCTGGCCTGGTCTGAGGTTTTTAACTGAAGTGACTGGAGCTGCATGCTGATTTTAAGACGTTCCTCCTTGGGTCCAAAAACAACTACCTCAGTTTTTCCTTTGTTTAACTGAAGAAAGTTATGGCACATCCATTCAGATATTTGCTCCATGCATTTACCCAGTGCTTGTATGGGGCTATGGTCACCTGGGGACATTGAAATGTAGAGCTGGGTGTCATCAGCATAGTTATAGTAATCTATTTTGTTTTTTTCTATGATCTGAGCAAGTGGAAGCATGTAGATGTTGAACAGAAGAGGCCCCAGGATGGAGCCTTGGGGGACTCCACATGTAATTTTGGTCTGCTCAGATCTAATGTTACCTGTTGACACAAAATAATCCCTGCCCTTTAAGTAGGATGCACAACAATCAAGAACTATTATTTAGTGACCAGGTTACATCAGTCTTCTCACCTCTGGTCTGTAGGTATAGGCTGGTCCGTGTGTTTGATCAACACACACACACACACACAAAGCAGAGTGCACAGGATGAAGCATGGGTTTCGGTTGAATACTTAGAAAATCCAGCTCTACAGCAGCTTCTGCAGGGATGTGTGGAGGTGTAGGTGTTTTTGGAACATGATCACATGAAATAGCCAATCTCTGATTCACTGTGTTGTTCTTATTGTTCCCGCTCCCTCTCTTCGTTCACTCTCTTGCTTGCTTAACCACTGCTGCTCTCTCAGTCTCACTGAGAAGACGACGAGGGGACAAGTTTGAATGTTGTGTTTACAAACAGTATGCGATAAATTCTGCCTAATATATGTTTAAAGAGGAGGCATGGTCGATATCAGAGGCCCACACTTTTAGAACTGGGATTTGTCTAAAGATAAATGTACTGAAGTATATAAAAGAGAGGTTATTAACTATCTTGTTCACACATTAGTTAACAGTTTCAGCCTCCAAAGATGGACACTGCTTTTTTACCCCAAGAATGTTCAGTGGGCAACGCCTGTAAACTATTAAACAACTTTTAGGCTGTACCTTTGTTCAGAGACCTCCCTGACATGTCACTGTGAACAGGGTGAATTTGTAATGTAAGACCAATAGAATGTCCTCAGAGGACTGAGACAAGCTGAAGGACTGGAGGGCAACAAAATGACCTCAAGCTGTCTGTGAACCTCTAACATAAGATAAGACTGGCACACACTGTGTTCCTGTTATTTGCAATCGATAAGTTTAGTAGGCCGAAGGGAATGGCTCATACTTTGTACCAGAGTGTCTGAAAAACATCAGAGAGGCACCATTTGTTCTGTCGTTATGTCTCCACTGTCTGTTTGTGGAGTTCATGAAGTCACTCTGTCTGTCCTGGTTGCTCTTTACTCTTACATATTCAGTACTCCTTATTATGAAACTGCAATCACATGATGTATGTGGTATATGTACTATATATACAGTATAACTGTGTAAGTTATTCAACTTATAGATTTGTAGACCTTGTTTTTTTATTCATCATAATCATATGCAGGCGTTCCTGGAAAATACCTTCATCTAATGTCTAGTGTCTATCATCCAGTGAGAGTAATGTTTGTTATTGGCCAGCAAACAAATTCTCTAGTGCACCAAGCAGCAGACATGCCGAGCAGCTGTCTTAGAACTGTGGAACTCCAGGCTGAAGCGGCACCATTCACCACCAGCTGCTTTCTCCTTCTAACCAAAAAGTCCTGTATACAGCCTGTAATATGTCATCTATGCAATATGATTTTAATTTTGACAGTCTTTTATGAAGACCGAAAGCCCATTATATGCAGTTGGTGGACTGTGATCTGTCCAAAGCTACTGATCACTTATCAAGAACTATGAAGAGCTGAGCGCACTTGATTTGCCCTTTGCTTCTTCATACAACTCTCTCTCTCTGTCTCTGTCTCAATCTCAGTCTTTATAAGATCGTTCACAGTTCTTACTTTTTTATACTTGTCCGTTTTGGAAGATGTCTGCACTGCAGCAAACAGATTGATCTTTAACTCCATGCTTTACTGCAGGGGTTGGCAAGTAAGTTTGGCCTCGGGCCAAATTTTTTCTAAACAATTAGATGGTGGGCAAGAACATAACGGCTAATTTAAGAAATTGAATGATAAAAAAACAAAACAAAAAGCAACTGAATTTGCGACAGACAGCCTTATACCCCACGAATGTGTAGGATATGCAGAGAATGATTAAAAAATAACTCAAGAATAACAGGGGACATGCATATGCCCGTCATGAAATTAAATCATGAATTTCATATATAGAATTGAGTCATGAAATGCTCTTAATGAGCTTGGTTTTATTTCCCCTTTTCATATTGTGATGAATAAACATGTAGCCTATCATTTTAATTTTGAAAATGGCTGCCTCTTTTTACACACAAAACATCACAACTTGGACTGACCATGTAGCGGAGCCAACCTTATTCCAATAATTATTTGATATAGTTGTAGCGACTATCTCAGCCTACTTTTTAGCTGCTCAGCTGGGTGCGGGTGGACACCTGTTCATGACGCGCTTCAGTGAGATGCCCAGGCAGAATTCACAGTTGGGTGAAGTTCCAGTTTAATCAGTGATGCACATTTACAAACGAACCGCTTTCACTGCGATCAAAACTTGCAGTGGTGACATGATGATTGTCTTTATGATGATGTGAGCAAAACGGGCGAACTAGCGGTAAAAACCGTGTGATTTCCCTATTATCCATGCAAGATTAACATCTGTGCCCCTTATATGCTTTACCGGCCATGATAACCTGCACTGCACTGCACTGAATCTTATTTACTCGGAAACTATAAACAGAAAAATAAACGGACATGACTAATTTCTCCTACAATAGTTTTCTCAGAATTATTTCTTGGTATCGGTGACCCCACTCCTCACGCAGGCCACAATGTAGCTTTTTTTAAAAGAATTGTTTGTGTGCTGGAGGTACGATATAACAGTGTGTGCAGTGTGAAATTAGCTAAACATTTAACCTGCCATAGCAAGAGAAAATGTCGATATCAAAAAGTCTCAAGACAAAAGATGACGGTGAAAATATGGCATTTATTGAAGAATGGAAAGGCAAGCCTGCGTTCATCCTACCTGGTTTCGTGAATGCAAAGCCGGTGTGTCTTATCTGCCCTACGTGCAATAAGATAATAATAGAAGGAAATTTTGTTATGGTGTGAACTAATTGTGTTGACTACTGTTGCAGACCAAATTGCCCCTCGGGGGACAATAAAGACATCATCTTCTTCTTTTTCTTCTTCTTCAAGTCAATGGATGGTGTCATTGCCTCTGTGAAACAGGTGCCCCTTTCTGCAAGGTCTGCTACTCGCCACGTAGACTGCTGTCGAATGCTGTGCACGAAGTTATTATCAGTGTCTCAGTCAGGCCAGTTACTTTTCCCTAGCTAGTGCATAACTCTGGGTAATCTATTTAGTCTGTATTTTAACAGTAATAAGCTATTCGTCAGATAGTTGCATCACTGTGCCTTTTATGTCAGATTCTGCTTTTTCTGCGCTGATTTTGGTGTCATTGTTTTTCATAAAATTAAACAAAATTTCCTTTGATCCTGTTTACACGCGTGGCGCCGTCTCCCAGAGTCACATAAGTAAAATAACGTTTGAATGATTTACTGAACTGCTGCAATATTTTTTTTTTATACCACTCATGGCATGTGGCTATTTCATCACCAGGTGCTGTCTACTACAGTGCAGCCCGCCGTGTCTCTCTCTGTCATTCACTCTCACTCTCAACATGGATAAAAGTATAATCAGCATTCTTCAGACGGGGGTAGATTCTGTATTTGGACATTATAGTATATGTGTTTCTCTTCAATCACCTTCTTCACCTTGTTCTCTTCTACACTTTCTTCACAATATGGGCAAAACCACATAATGCCTGGGTCTTGTTTCTGTAGGATAATATTCTCCACTTCATCTCTTTTTTGAAACGTTTTATGCAATAGTTCCTCTTACAGCACTTACAAATCAATTATTTCTTTTCCAAGCTGCCCAACGGAGTTTGGCATACTTGACATGCACTTTCTTTGTTCACTTCTGAGCCACAGCTGATTGATGTCCAGTCGTTCTCTGCCATGCCAACCCCAACATTATTTATTCTAGCTCTTAGTATCTGAGATAATTCCTCTTCAGCTCTCGTAAGTGCTTTTGTCAATCAGCACTTAAAGCTGTGAATGTTGGAAGAAGCTCTAAACACACCGGGTATAAAGCACGCTCACCTCAGAGCCTCTGTCATCATTTCCATAACCAATGGATGTCTCCCTCTCCAGCTGGCAGAAATGGATCTCACAGTGCAGATGTGCCATTTCCTTTGTCTGTGGAACAAGAGATTTGTGAAGAAATCTGAACTCATAAGTATCTGAACTCATGCGAAGCAAATTGCATTGGGCCTACTCGCCCAGTAAGACGGCACTTAATCTGAACTAGTTCATATGAGGTGTTCCTGACCAAAACATCACATGCTTACTCTGCAGCTGCTCTGAATGGCCACACTGAAAGCTGGTTATCAATCAAATGTCAATCATAAATAATACTTTAAAGTCCAAATAAACATTCATAAAAAATATGGAGTAAAATTATAACATTATATGGAATTTAATGACATCATTCTCTGTTCTGTCACAGGTGCAACCTGCATCTTGAAGAAGAAGTTTTCAGCCTCCCAGTTCTGGAATGACTGTCGAAAACATGATGTCACAGTTTTCCAGTACATTGGTGAACTCTGCAGATACCTCTGCAACCAGCCAAAGGTAATCTTCTGTTTGGCATTCATCTTTGAGTGTTGTTAATCTTCTGCAAACATCAACACAAACAACAACAAGCTGCATGGACCTACCAAAAGCAACAAAGGCCTTTATTTCTGCTTCATTTTGGTTTAAAATTGCAATTAGATAAAATTTACATGATTTCATTACCCCACCCTTTGGACAACATGGTTTACTGTAACACAAATAAGGATCTTTGGGATTGTGTCCACGTTCTCACAACTTGTAAGTGATTCCCTCGTTTTGAGAATGATTTCTTTCTGTGTGATCGTTAAATGTGAATGTAAACAAAAGACGTGCATTGTCTTGAATCTACTGGGCTGATAGACAAACCCTTAAACTTTCTGTTGTATTCCATGACCTGCTGTTTATGGTATGACTTTCCCTCATGTTATTCATATTGGACTTGTTATCCACACACCAGGCTGCAAAACAAGTCCAGAAATTCAACATACATTTCCACTTAATAAATGACACACCATGTGAGTAAGAGTAAGGCAGCGGTAAAAGCGTCAGATGTGTACACAGTTGTCAGACTTTTGCCTTTGCGGAGATTCTTGTATAATCACTGTGACTTGTGAATCACTCAAGTAACATTGTGCACAACTGTGGCAAAAAGACAAGAGAGGTCTTTGTTTAAATATTTGCATCCTCCCATGGTGGATACATTGATGTGCATGCATGCACAGTGTTAGGGCAGAGCTCATCCTCTCTTCACCCTGGACTCAAAGTCCTCTTTGTCCACTGTCCCTCTGTTATTTGGCTGTGTGGGTGGAATGCTTGCCATGGCTGTGCTCTCCACTGATTGGCAAATAAAAGCGGTGGGCATGTACAGCACAGAAGCACCTTTTCAAAAGGTCAATGTGTGCACTCAAGCATGAGTACTAATTACTGCTTGGATGCTCTTGTTATACTCATAATGAGATGCATTATATAATGTTATTATAGAATAATAATTTAGTCTGAATCAAAATTTTAATTAATTTTATATGTAAGGACCTGGGAATTCCACATATGATTCGTTCATTTGGATACTTGACACTGGGCGTATCAGATGTCTTGTGAGTTCCTTTTTCTAAATGTTTTCTAAATGGTACTGTTGTCTTCTTTGTTAACTCAAACAAAGAACAGTCATTTGAACTCAATGTCCCAGAGTGCCTTATGTTCTGACACCTATGTGTTAGATTCTCCTATGGATCCATCATTGGTCCACCACTGTGACCCCCTAGGATGTCACACAGGCAAGAAGAGACGCATCTGCTAATCTTCTGGCACTTGCTCCCAACGTCCACAGAGGAAGGTTGCAGGTTTGGAAGACCTGCGCTACCCTTCCCCCCTTCCACATCTAAGCTCTCAGCAGGAGCTGTCTCCCTGCTGTTTCCTGAAGTCCACTATCATCTCTTTAGTTTTGCTGACGTTAAGAGAGAGGTTATTGTCCTGGCACCAGCTGGCCAGTGTTTTCACCTCATCTCTGTAGGCGGTCTCATCGTTGTTTGTAATGAGGCCCATGATGGTTGTGTCGTCAGCAAACTTGAAAATGGAGTTTTAACTGTGCCTGGTGGTACAGTCATGAGTGAACAGGGAGTACAGGAGGGGGCTGAGGACATAGCCCTGAGGCATCCCTGTGTTGAGGACCAATGTGGAGGAGATGTGGCTGCCGATTCTCACCACCTGAGGCCTGTTGGTCAGGAAGTCAAATATCCAGCTGCAGATGGGGATCTCCAGACCCAGATTAGTGAGGTTCGAGACCAGCTTGGAGGGAATGATGTTGTTGAGTGCCGAGCTGTAATCATTGAAGAGCATAACCACATATGTGTTCCCCCTATCCAGGTGGTTGAGAGCAATCTGTACTGCTAGAGCAATGGCGTCATCTGTGGCCTTGTTTGCTCTGTAAGCAAACTGAAGGGGTCCAAGGTATCAGGGAAGAAAGCACAGATGTAGGTTTTGACTATTCACTCAAAGCACTTCATGATGACTGATGTCAGTGCTACAGGGCGAAAGTCATTAAGGCAGGAGACTGCTGCTGTCTTTGGGAATGGGACAATGATGAAGGCTTTGAAGATGGAAGGAACTGTGGATCGGCTCAGAGAGGTTTTAAAGATGTTAGTTAACACCCCAGCAAGTTGGTCAGCACATGCTTTCAGGGCGCGGCCTGGGATTCCATCAGGCCCCTGTGCTTTGTGGGGGTTTACTCTCTTGAAGGTCTGTCTCACTACTCTGTCTCTCTGTCCACATGTGGTGTGGTGGGTGACGCAGTGTTGTTTGCATCAAACCGGGTTTAGAAGGTGTTAAGTTTGTCCAGAAGTGATACAGTGGATAGTTCCACCTCCCTGTTTTTACCCTTATACTCTGTGATACACTGTAATCCGTTCCACAGACGCCTGTGGCTGTTGTATGTGTTTTTGTCTTCTCCCTGTAGTCCCTCTTGGCGCGCCTGGTGGGTTTTGGGAGGTCATATTTGGCTGCTTTGTAAGCCTCAAGGTCCCGCGAGTTGAAGGCAAAGGTTTGCGCTTTAAGTTTGGCACGAATCCCTGGACCAATCCATGGTAGAGAGCATTCTGACCAGCTGCATGTCTGTCTGGGCTGGACCCTGCAGTGCCTCCGACTGGAAGTCCCTGCAGAGGGTGGTGAGGACAGCGGAAAAAATCAGCAGGACTTCACTTCCTCCCATCCAAGATGTTGCAAAATGCTGACTGACCAGGGCACATAACATCAGGAAAGACTCCTCACACCCCCACCATGGACTGTTCTCATTGCTAAACTCTGGAAAGAGGTTCTGCAGCCTTCGAAGCAGTACGGCCAGGTTCTGCAACAGCTTCTTCCCACAGACCATAAGACTGTTAAACTCAAGTCAATAACCCCCACACAGGACTGCCACATTGGACTGTGTAATATAATATAAAAATACACATGTGCAGTAGTAATTTATATCCTATATAGTAATTTTATATGTAGTTTCTTGTGACACCTATTTATGTTTGCACTTTTTATGTAAATACTTGCTGTTTTTATCTGGACTACATTCTTGCTGCTGTTTTTATCCTGCATTATGATGAGCCAACAGCAACTAAATTTCTTTCTGTTCTACAATGTAAGGTGAGATTGAAATGAAAATAATGAAACTGAACTGAACTGAACTGAGTCTCTCTTTTGGGTGGGAACAGTAAGTCAACAGGTAAGCGTGGAGGTGGACCATATAAGAGGAAGAATGGGGAAAAGCTGGTGGCTTCATGCCTTGTGCAGTTGTAGGTTGCACGACATGGGGGAGATGATCTTTCCACTGACTTTTCTTTTCCTCTTCCAGGGTACGCATCATCTGAAACAGTGTGTGGTTCAGTCTCTCTGCTGGGTTACACTGAGGCTGGTATGGTGTGGTACGTGAATGACCAATACCAGCCAGCTGCTGTAACCTACTGAACAAACTGTTCTCAAACTCTTTCCCTTGATCTTGATGGAGTTTCTCATGAAAACCAAAACAAGGGATGAAGTCTTAAAAAATCAGCTGCAGTTTTTTTTGCTGATTTATTCCTTGTTGGGTACGCTTGTGCAAAGCGTGTGAAATGGTCAACAAGAACGAGGATGTACTCATAGCCTTGACTTGGTCCAGGTGAAGGTACTCAATGCAGACTAACTTGAATGGACTGCTTGTGGAGATGTGTCTCATGGGAGCTCTAAGTGGAAGATTTGGACATTTGTGCTTAACACAGGCACATCTTTTATTATCATAGTCTTCTGTCTCCTGCTGCATTTTAGGCCAATAGAACCTCTCGCAGGTGAGATGAGTTACTTTTCTGCACCATCATGACTCATATCATTATGCAGGGACTTTAACACCAAGAGTTTAAACTTTGCTGGGAGGACAAGCTGCCTGTTTTGTTCAGTCCATCTGTAATGCATCCCGTTATCCACTTCCAGCTTATTCCATTCATGCAGCTTTGTCTCTTTCCTCATGTTTCGTTTGTGTGTTTCATTGGGAGTCCAGTTCTGAAGTTTTAGAGAGACCACTTCAGCTATGGCCAGATCCTCTTGCTGTGCTGCATAAATGTTTTCTGGTGACACACTGGAAATACTCTCAGGTGGCACAACATCTGTACCACTGTTAAGCTGTAGAGCTGCAACCCAAGGCACTTTCCTGAACTGCTTTACTGCCTTGTCACACTGCTAAAACCATCTCAGGTGACATAGTCTCTGTGTGGTCTATCATGCTGTCCTGAAGCCTCACAGGGTATCTTGACAGTGTGTCAGCTTCTGTTTATCTTTTCTTGCCTGTACTTAATATCAAAGTGAAAATCAGCCAGCTCACCAACCCATCTGTGTCCAGCAGCATTTAGTCTGGTGGTGCTGAGAACATAAGTTAAAGGGTTGCTATCTGTGTTTATTGTAAACGTCGGAGCATGATACAAGTAGTCTCTAAACTTAGGACCTGAGAGCCAAGAACTCAAGTTTACTGGAGTGTAAGCGGTAATTTGTCTCTGCAGGAGTTAGAGTCCTTGAACCATACCCTATTACTCTCAACTTATTGTTCTGTCACTGGTAAAACACTGCTCCTAAACCCTCATTGGACGTATCAGTGTGCAATGTGAAAGGGAGGTCAAAGTTTCGGGTAAGCTAGGATGGGCGGATTATTCAGCATGTCCACTAGCTTACCTACAGCATCCCTGTGCTCTGCTTTCCATGTGATAGATGTTTTTGATGGAAGCTGACCTTTATCTCCCTTCACTTTGCCTTTACCTGCACTGGTCTGGTTCTGGCTGTCACCAGTTTCACTTGGTTTTTGCAGTAGCTCAAACAGTGGCTTAGCCAGCCCAGAAAAGTCTTGAATGAATGAGCGATAGTATCCAAGAAACCCCAGCAGGGACCTTAACATCTCCAACTGTGCGATGCGCCTTCTCTTTAAACGCCGTCACTGCTGCTAAGTCCCATTGGTCGATCCTGACTCCTTCTTTAGATACTAATCACCCAAGGTAGTGAACCTCTCTTTTAAACAGCTTGCACTTGGTTGGTCTTAACTTTACGCCGTGCTCTCTCAGGTGGCTGAAGACTTTCCTGAGGTGATGTGTGTGATCTTCAAAGGTTACAGAGTAACACAGCACATCGTCAAGGTATGGAGCACAACACTCATTTCGTTTACCTCAATACATCTCTGAAAAGCCGCAGGGGCGTTCATCAAGTCAAATGGAATTCGTATCCATTCGTACAACCCCCACGTTGTACTGAAAGCTGTGAGATGCCTGGATTCCTCGCTCATGAACCCTTAATGGTATGTGCTGCCTTGATCGAGCATGGAGAACCAGGTGTTGCCCCCCAAACTGTCAAGCAGGTCTTGGATTCGTGGTAATGGATGCTGGTCTGGAAAAGTCTTTCGGTTCAACCCCCTGAAATCCACACACAGTCGCAGGCTCTGATCTTTTTTCCAGATACAAACCACGGAGGAGGAATATGAAGACACAGATTTGCGAAGCCAACCTCTGTCTGGGAGAGTCTGCAGATGGTCTTTAACCTCCTTATACAAGGGTTTAGGTATGGAGTTATAGCACCTTTGAACAGGGTTATTGTCCATGACATTGTTCTTCAGCTGTAAGTTGGGTAAACAACCTATGTCTCCTTCTCCCCGTGCAAATACATCAGAAATCTCAAAAATCATTTGGCGCACCATCTCTTGGTGTTGCTGGTTGAGGTGCTCTGAGCTCAAAGGGGGAAGACACTTTTCTTGTGTGTGAGACTCATGCGAGCTACTTTTCTTGCAGGTGTCACTGGTTGGGCTAACCTGTGCAGTGCACAAGTAGGTGTCACTGTTTGATTCCACTGGCTGCTGGGTAGACAAACAGATATTTACTGGCCTACTATCACTGATTTCTTCTAAGCAGCCTAGAACTGTTCTTGGTGACAAGAAAATGTCATGCTTGGTGGAGCTGTAAAGACAGCTTTGGATGCACCAGAAGATACATCGACTAATGCTGGGAACAATTCTAGCACCTCTGGTAAGACACTCTCTAAGGTAGGTTCAAATAGCATTGTTCCTCCCTGTGGCCATGACCTAACACGACACTTAAGTTCACATTTTCCCACTCCTAACTGTGACACCTCTCTTTCCTACTCTCACAGTGTCACTTACATGTTTCTCTTAGACTGGAGAATCACTGATTATAGAAACAAGGGTCTTAGCTGTATCCTGGTGCAGCTTCAATGTCTCTGCTAGTAAGTCACAGCTTTGACTTACTAGTATCGGTACATCAATAGCGACTTGACCATGTTTTGCACTTTTTATTTCCACTAGTATACCTGTCAAAAGGTACATCAGTCCCATTAGCTGCTGTGATTCTGAGTGGATGATCTGGCAGTAGGTCTTCATGTGACTGGATTTTGACATCTGGTAAGTGTTCTTCTAACCATTCTAACCGTGACTTTTCTAGAATAATAGCCTGAGCTCCACTATCCAGCAATGTGTCAGTCTGTACACCATTAAGATAAGAGGTAAACATGCACCTTTTCCCTATCAGTTTTGCTACACAGTGTCCGTTTCTTACTCTGTGCTTTAAAGGTGACTGATGAGTAGCTGGAGTCTTGGCTGGTTGCCGTGACATGGGACGCAGGCTTTTCTTTGGTCACTTGTGGTCCCTCCCCAATGACCCCATCACGTTCCCCAGAGTATAACTATTTGACTGTCAGCCAACAGCTCTGTGTGAAACAATGGGTGGGGCCAGCAGTTCCTTGAGCTATGGAGTGTTTCTGAAGTGCTCAGCTTGGGAGTGAGAGCCTTCTCTAGGGTCTTTGTTAAAGATGAAACATTTGCAGTCAGTTCCTGTATAGCTGTACGGTTCCCCTGGACTTCAGCTTGAGCTAGCAGAATGCTGGCTTGTACTTCAGCTGCAGGTTGAACTTCATGTTGTGTCTCTCTCTTTGCTGTGTGGCATTAACTGAGACTGTTTTAGCTTTAGTTGGCTGGCCTAAGCGTGCCCGTCTCTCAACCTTTTCACTGACTTAGTCACTACCTCTAAAATAAAATCTTAAGTTAGACTCATGTTGGTCATGAGTGGTTTAAGGTCTCCCCTAACATATGCATATCTCTCACTTATTCCCTGACACAGGGAGTGATGAAAAACCCCATGAACAAGTTTGCTATCATACTGAAACCCTGAGCTACCTTGCTGGGAAACAAATAATACTCTCTGTTATAGCCCCATTAACCGATACATGAACTGCTGTGGGCTTTCTTTATCCTGTTGTTTTGCATTGCTAACTCCTGAAATAATTCTGCACACTTGTCGAGTGCTGTGAGAAAGTGCTTGAGCTCAGCTACTGTTAACCCTTCTGTAGTCATCAACATATCTTTAAATGCACCGGGTTTGATTATCTTTAAGACAGTACGAATCACTTCTGCCTCTGTAAAATTCCAAGCTAGCCCTTCATGATCTGCCTACGCAGTGAGCTATAGCTAACATCAGAATCTGAGTCTGAGATCTGTCTACTGTGTAAACTGAACTCTCTATTATGCAGTAGCACAGCAACATCTTTCAACTTTATCACATCTCTTATCTGAGTGGTTACAACTGGTGACCTGTCTACCTTAACCTATACTGCGTCCATCTGTGTCCATCTCGCGTTGTTCTTCTGTCACAGCTGGAGGCTGCTGCAGTTCAGTGATGAGATCACTGAAGACTAGCAGGCGGGTCATGCCATGGTCCTCTTGACTTGCCAACTGGTCACTTTGCAGAAAGTTCATGATGAAGTCATGAACGACGCATCTTCCCCTGGGAAATCTTCCTCTATCTCATCCCCGATGGACACTACCAGCTGGTACAGCAAATCTGTTCTCGCAGAGCTGATCAACTGGTGGAGCTGCCTCCGGATCCCCCTTCGCAGTTCTTGTAGAGCAGACATCACTTCCCTTCCCCCAGAATTGTTGCCCCCCTGGCCTGGTGAGTGTCAGGGAGGGGTATGTGCATAAACCATACAGCTCTCTCTCTGTGTGTAGCAACAAAGAGGCAGAAAGTTTAGATAGTGTTCAGCACATCTGCAGGATTTATTCTGCAATACAAATATAACAAACATTAAACTATGGCCTCCTGAGGTGATAAACAAAATGCTTTTTGTAGCATCAAATAACTGAAGAGTCCAAAGTGCAATAAGTATATTCACAAAAATACATCTGTGACATAATGAACAATATCAATGTCTGTGAGTGTCCTTCTGATTGCACTTGAATAATGTTTCAGTCATATAATGTGCAAAATAACAAGTTGGTCACATTCCCTGATTAAACTAACAGTTTCCAAAACGACATTCTCTCACTCTGTTGCACACCACACACAACAACAGCACATAACCATGGTGAATGCGTTTTACATTTTCAAGTGACTATGTTCGCCTCTTCTCGACTTTGAGATACACTGACATAGAAAACAAGCTACTATATCGTACACTAATCAAATAAGCACTTAATTTGTTGGTTAAACAACTAATAAGGAAATTTCCACAGCGTGTCTCACAAGTACTCCAGAGCATTGAGCACGTTACATGAGCTACTAGCAACCAGCACACACTTCCATGTGGCTGCGATTAGCTAACATTTCTATCTTTACATATTACAGCAAAACTACAAAACACCAAGTATTATATGAAATCTCAGAAGATTCTCAACGTTTTTATACCTCATACCGATGTACAAACATGTAATTTGAGGAATGTTGCCTCTATGGGGGTTTAAATGTTTCTCGCAAGTGCTATACGCCATCTACTGACCTGTTTAGGTATTGCTCTAACAGTAACAACCACAAATGAAATCAGTATTTTACCACTATTTAAGACACAATAAGATAAAAAATGTTATAGGGGTATCTTGTTTTTAACTATTTACTTACTTTACTTACTTACTTAACTAATAAACACCTATTTCTGACTATTTTAACCCTTTATACTCTCAACAGAGGAACGCCGAGAAGGTTTTCCTTTGTTTGACCAACCACATGGTCATGGCTAAGGCCTTCTTCGCTCTGTGGCCATCTTTGATCCAGCATCTTGTAGCTTCTGTTGTTGGTCAATCCACCTCTGCCTCTTGGTGTGTTCACTCCATAGACTGTATATAAAGATGGACGACATGACAGCTATAGTGTATATTATGAGACTGTTTTTATTGATCGGCTATCATTTTCCCTTTCCGGGAATGATGCCCCACAAGGTCATTTAATGTAAATTAAGTCACAGTATTTAACATAATTAATAATTATTTTAAATAATCATTAATTACATCTGATAGCCATACTTAAACAATTGGTGATCCTTGCGTGAGGCCTAATCACAGAAAGGGTTATCTCATGTTAAGCCAAAATCCCTACATATTTAATGTGATAAATCCTCTCGGCCAAACAGTTTGTCTGGCTGTGCTCAACAGATACATCAGTGCCTCTTTTTCTTTACTTGCATTTCTGGTTGCTCGAGGTGTTTTGGCTGCACCTCGTGTATGATACACACAGAGCAACTACATACCAGCCCCAGACCCTCAGGGGCCTCAAAACCTACCCAATTAACGAATACCAGAATTTTGGGGTCCAGCCCTACTCACTTACGAAGTGTTATTTCGATCCAGAAGTCCATATTTGTTGCCATTTTTTCCAACAGAAAAGCTGCTCATACATTCAACATGTCTGTGCTGATTAGCTTTTCTCTCATATTCACACATTCAGTACATTGTTTTACCATCTGTCTTTGAAAGTGCATGGAGATAACCTTAGAAATCATGAAAAATGTTTTATTTTCTGTGCTATTGTTATTTAGTGTGAATTTGGACTATGTGGGGCTTCATAAGATGGCTCAGTTGTTTTTTTAAGCTAAAACCTCTCAGTTCTAGAATAAGGTAGACGGTAGATTTATTAGTCATTTTTAAACAAGGTTTTAAAAAACTAAATTTCATTTGTTCTTGATCCTGCTACATCTTTGGAGTGGAAGGATGAGTTGATTAAAATCAGCAGCTACTATGAAAATTCCATCTGATTCCTTGGGCATGTTGCTGCTGATGGCATTGTTCAATTCCTGCAGTGCATTTTTTGAATTTGCATCAGTCTTGTGTCCAAATGGCTCCGGGATGTTACGGGTTAACCATGTCACTGTGAAGATGTGTGCAGAGCAGTCTCTGATCTCCTGTTGCTGAGGGAGCCAAAATCACATCTCATCCACTTCACTCTCCTATGACAAGACATTAGCCTGAAGACGGCTTGGTAGAGGAGCAGCCCCCGGTGATGCTGGCTTGCCTCCTTCTCTTTGTCCAGCGCTTTCGGTTTTGTTTCTCCCTTCTGGTCTGACTGGTCACTCGTTGATGCCGTTGGTGGGGATTCTCTCGCAGTGTGGTATATTCAGTCCAAACCTTTTGATGTTGATAAAAGCTTCTCTATCATAGAAAAGCGCTTCAGCAGAAGGGGCCATGGTGTTGAAAGAATAGAAAAATATAGCAAAAAAGTAGCAAGGATTTGAGGAGCTACTGGCTGCTGCGTCTGCATGCGCTGCCACCTTCATAGCAACAATTAGTTGCTATAATGACGACATATTTACTGCATATTAGTCATCTGCAGTACATTTTTTTAAGAAAATATTTAGGTAAACATGAAAAAAACAGTTTCATCTTTCAAATAAGACCATGCATGAACGTGTAAAAGTGGAACAAGAACTGCAGTCCGTTTATTTTGGTTATGCCTTGGAAAGGTGTTGTAGGTGAAGTTACAGGAGTTAAATGAGGTGTTAACTGCAAATTGCAATGAATAAACTGATAAAGCCTAATTAGCATGAAAAAGTATTGTTTGTGTTCTGAATATATTAATAACATTAAACATTATAAATGTATAGCTGATGAGAGGCTGCTATTGCTGTGACACATTCATTTGTATTCATGACATTTCTTTGTGACTTACACAATGTTGCATTTTTTTTCCTTGAAGGCTGCATTTCGAAAGCTTGTTAGATAACTGACTTTTACTGATATATTCCACCATTCTTGAATTTTACATGTCACTGAGAAATGATGATCAGTTGTCACTGTCAGATTTATTTGGCTAATGTCATCACATCTTTTCCCTCCATCAGACAGAGGAGGATAAAGTTCACAAGGTGCGGATGGGAGTGGGAAACGGGCTGCGACAGGACGTCTGGCGGGAGTTTCAGAGTCGCTTTGGAAACATTAAAATGTGCGAGGTGTATGGCTCCACTGAGGGAAACTTGTGCTTCATGAACCACATCAGCAAGATCGGAACTGTGGGACGCTCCAACTTCTTCTACAAGGTGAGTATTTTATAACCTTAAGGTGTGAGCTGTGCAGGATGTAAAGAGGTGATGAATCCCTCACAGGTAGAAAATGTGAACACACAACCAAAACACAAAGTCCCATGTCACACAATTGCACAAACGTAAAGGAAATGTTCAGATTTTTTTTTTAAGTGGGTTTGAATGACGTACTTATCTATAGTCGATGTATAACCTACAGTAGATGATGGTTGGCAGTTTGGAGAAGCAGGCTGGAGTGCGACATGGAAGCTAAGCAATGTATTGCTATGGAACAAAATGTATTTTAGCCATCTTAAAAGTCCCACCCAAAAAAATCAATATCAGTTTAAGAGTATGCTATACTGAAAGTATTTTCATGACTTTACCTTGCAGTCACACAGTGATTTCCAACTGGAAAATGAAGCCATACATCGCCCTCATCAAAGCCAGACTCCATGGAGAAAAAATCAAATCAAGTCAAGTCAAGTCAATTTTATTTATAGAGCCCATTATCACAAAACATGGTTTGCCTCAGAGGGCTTCACAGTTTACGACATCCCTCTGCCGTTAGACCCTCACATCACCCAAGTAAAAAAACTCCCAAAAAAGAACCCCTGTCACGGGGAGAAAAAAAAGGAAGTAACCTCAGGAAGAGCAGCAGAGAATGATGAGGGATCCCTTTTCCAGGACGGACAGACATGCGATAGATGTCGTAAATAACAAATGAAATACAATTGTGGCAAAAAGGAAAGAGAAAGAGAGAGGGGGGAGGGGGAGAGAGGGGGAGAGAGGCACAGCAATAGTGGAAACAGACGCATGTCATATTACAATAACGATAGATGTGAAATTATCAAATGCAGTCTATGCTGATATTGCGGGTTTTGATAAGAGTCTCATGCATATATTGATACGGAGGTATCCAAAGACATGATCATCGGTGCAACCGGGACCAACACCATGATCAGGGCAAGCGTGGGGTACAGTATCAGTGCAGCCACAGCACGAGCACAACCAAAGGCATGGTCACAGCGCCAGCACAGATATCACCACGATCAGGCACAGCCAGGGTTGCGGCCAGGATCTGGGAAAGCTAGGAAACAAGGGAGCAGGAATGCTCCAGAGAGGCAACTGGATTAGCATGGTGCAGTTCAACAGACCCAAGGTGGTGAGCAGTAAAAAGGATTAGCACTCAATGAAGATCCTAGAGTCACTGAACAGCAAAATATGAATGCCAGAGAGCAGTAATAGAAAAGAAGGAAAGAGAGAGGAAGCAGAGCTTCTTGGCAGGTCTGAACGGACTCAAAACCACCCCCACCTCCCCTTCCTCCCCGTCACACGGACGGGGATTTCAACTGAGCATAAGAAACTTGTGCTCCAGGAATATACACACTAATGAAACTAGGGTCACTAATCAGCTATTATGGCTTAAATATAAAGGTCAGAGAGCAGTGTTAGTCCCCACTACTCTCTGACCCCAACAGAAAGTCCCCAGGCAGGTTAAACCTATGTCAGCCACTATGGGCAGGTCCGGGCAACCTTAGCCAGCCCTAATTATAAACTTTATCAAAGAGGAAGGTCTTAAGTCTACCCTTAAAAGTGGAAACGGTGTCTGCCTCCCTAACCGAAACTGGAAGATGGTTCCATAAGAGAGGAGCGTGGTAGCTGAAGGCTCTGGTTCCTATCCTACATTTGGACACTTTGGGAACCACATGTAACCCTGCATTTTCAGAGCACAGTGATCTTGAGGGTTGGTAAGGAACTATGAGCTGCGACAGATAGGATGGAGCTTGACCATTTAGAGCTTTGTAAGTAAGGAGGAGGATTTTAAATTCAATCCTGGATTTTACATGGAGCCAGTGCAATGAAGCTAAAACAGGAGAAATATGGTCTCTTTTCTCTCCAACTGGTGCAGCAGCATTCTGCACCAGTTGGAGAGACCTAAGTGATATGTTGGGGCAACCGAATAATAGGGAATTACAGTAATCCAGCCTGGAGGTGACAAATGCATGTACAAATTTTTCAGCATCTGTTTGGGAGAGGATATGTCTCATTTTTGCAATATTACACAAGTGAAAGAAAGCAGTCCTTGAAGTTTGTTTTATATGTGAGGCAAAAGATAAATCTTGATCAAATAAAAGTCCAAGGTTCTAGAGAAATTACATTATTAGAAAGGGAGTTTTTGAAGTGTTTGGGGCCAAGAACAATAACTTCACTTTTGTCTGAATTCAACATAAAGAAATTACGGCTCATCCAGGCTTTTACATCCTTAAGACATGTTTGAAGTCTAGATAGCCGATCATCTGGTTTCATAGATAGATACATTTGTGTATCGTCAGCATAACAATGAAAATTAATAGAGTGTTTTCTAATAATGTTGCCGAGAGGAAGCATATATAAAGTAAAAAGGATTGGTCCAAGCACAGAACCTTGTGGCACTCCGAAGCAGACCTTAGTATGCGCGGACGATTGATCATTGATGTGAACAAATTGGGAACGATCTGATAAGTAAGATATAAACCACGTTAGAGCAGTTCCTTTAAGGCCAATTAACTGTTCACTGAGATCTAAAAGGATTAAAACAGAGACCAGACCTGAATCAGAAGCGATCAATAAGTCATTATTAATTTTTACAAGTGTCGTCTCTGTACTATGATGAAGTCTACAGTCCGACAGAAAGTCCTCGAATAAACTATCATCTTGGAGAAAATCACAGAGTTGATGAGCAACCACTTTCTCAAGGATTTTAGAAATAAAGGGGAGATTAGATATCGGTCTATAGTTAGCTAAAATCTCAGGATCGAGAATGGGCTTCTTTAGAAGGGGTTTAATGACAGCTGTTTTAAAGGACTGTGGTACATGGCCCGTTAATAAAAACGCATTGATTATATGTAATAAAGAATTGTCTAATAAAGGTAAAGCTTCCTTAAGTACCCCAGTTGGGATGGGGTTGATGGCTTACGTAGATGCAGAACTAAAAGTAGAGAGTAGGCGAAGGTCAATGGGGGAAAAACGGTCCAAATAAATTCCAGGCCTTGCTGCCATATCCAAGCTACCTGAGTCCGGGGTCAGGTCAGTTAAGGGCAAGAGGTGATAGATTCTATCTAGAATAGTTATAATTTTATCATTAAAGAAACTCATGAATTCGTCACTGCTTGGGGTCAAAGGAATACAAGGCTCTATGGAGCTGTGACTCTGAGTCAGCCTGGCTACAGTGTTGAAAAGAGACCTGGGATTGTTTTTATTTTCCTCAATTAATGATGAGTAATAGTTTGCTCTGGCATGGCGGACAGCCTTTTTACACATTTTAAGACTATCCAGCCATACTAAATGGGACTCTCTTAGGTTGGTTTAATGCCAATTTCTTTCAAATTTTCGCAATGTTTGTTTCAATTTGCGGATCTGGGGGTTAAACCATGGGGCTAATTTTCTTTGTTTCATTATTTTCTTCTTGAAAGGTGCAACAGAGTCGAGAGCTGATTGCAGTGAGCCAGTAGCACTATCAATGAGACAATCAATTTGAGAATGACTTAAGTTAGTATTAACTTAAGTAAGTATAGTATTCTCAGTCACTGTAAGACATGGTAATGATGTCAATGCAGAAGGAATCAATTTCTTAAAGTTAGCCACTGCTGAATCAGATAGACACCTAGAATAGTGCTGAGAGTGCTGAGACTCTTGCTGAGAGGGTTGTAGTCGAGTAATAAAAAATTGAAAGTTATTAAATAATGGTCTGACAGAGCGGGATTCTCGGGGAAGACTAATAAATCTTCAATATCGATACCGTATGCTAGGACAAGATCTAGGGTGTGGTTGTAGCGATGGTTGGGTTTATGTACACACTGACTGAAGCCAACTGAATCCAGAAGCGTGGAAAAAGCAGAACTAAGGCTATCACTATTAATATCTATGTGAATGTTAAAATACCCTACGATAATTACTTTGTCTGATTTAAGCACTAAACTTGATATAAGCTCAGAGAATTCAGATAGAAATTCAGAGTATCGGCCGGGGGCGGGGTACACTATAACAATAAGGATTGGCTGTAGAGTTTTTCCAGGATGGGTGAGAAAGACGAAGGAAAAGGCTTTCAAATTAACTATAGTTTAGCTTAGCTTTAGGGTGAATTGCTAAGCTTGAATCAAAAATAGCAGCAACTCCCCCTTCTCTGCCAGTGTCCCGCGCAACATTACTATTTATGACCTGGAGGAGTGGATTTTCAGGCTAACATACTCATCAGGCCAAAGCCAGGTCTCAGTGAGGCATAATAAATCAATATGATTTTCCAATATTAAATCAGTGACTAAAAGAGCTTTGGCTATTTATGACCTGGAGGAGTGGATTTTCAGGCTAACATACTCATCAGGCCAAAGCCAGGTCTCAGTGAGGCATAATAAATCAATATGATTTTCCAATATTAAATCAGTGACTAAAAGAGCTTTGGTTGATAGGGATCTCATGTTCAAGAGTCCGCATTTCATTCTCCTGTTATGATGCTGTTTGACAGGATATGTATTAATTTTTATGAGATTTTTTTGTACAACTCACCTTTTATTTATTTATTTATTTATTTAAACAAATGAAGTGGTCGGGGGACAGACACTGTTTTTATACACCGTTGTGTGATTGTGCTAGAGGAAGCTCAGAGAAGCGTGTAAGACTCTGCACTCTGGTCCCAACTCTGGGGTGTCATGACTTCGGGCTTCTAATAAACTCGGCCAGATTCCTTGAGAGGAGAGCAGCTACATCCAAAGTGGGATGGATGCCATCCCTCCGGATAAGACCAGGTTTACCCCAAAAAGAGTGCCGATTATTAACGAAGACCACATCATTTGCTGGACACCACCTTGACAACCAGCGACTGAGTGATGACATGCGGCTAAACATGTCATCACTGGTCACATTGGGGAGGGGTCCAGAGAAGATTACGGTGGCTTGCTAACTATCGCAGCTAAAGAGGGATTTTCCATGGCGCGGGGCTGCGCTTCTAGATCGCTAAGCCTCACCTCCAGCGCAGCAAATAAACTACACTTGTTACAAGTACCACTATCACTAAATAAGGCAGAGGAGTAACTAAACATCTGACACACTGAGCAGGAGAGAGCAGCAGAAGAGGGAGAAGAGCAGGGAGAAGCCATCACTAACCAGAGCTAAAGCGAAAGTAGCTAACAAGCTAACAGTGAGTGAGTGGCTGTGTGATTAAACTGGATACAAAAACTGCTGAGAGGAGAAGACAGCTGTGAGTGTTTGTGTAAAACTTACACACAAGTAAGAAGCAGGGTGTAAGGAGCAAGTTAGAAGATTAGCTGGGAATCGCTCATAGGAGCAGCACAGAGACGCTACCAGAGGCACAGACAGATACACTGGAAGTGAGGTATCACGCTTACCCGCACGCTGACATCACTGACCACAGATGCTGCTGCTGGTCTACTGCTGCCTCAAACAATGATTTTGGTAGTGTTTTTGTATTACTTTGGCGTTAAAAAGGGTTAGTTTAGATGCACAAAAGTCACGCAATAACACTAACTAACTGTTGTAGCAGTGGTAGACCAGCAGCTCCCATGTTTAGCAAACTAAAATTACTGTTTTTCTCAATGGAGTCTGCTGGTTTTGACAAGAGCATAGATGGGGAACTGAAGCCCTCTCCCTCTCAAAATGGGTTGTCTGAGGTAAAGGTAAAGCAATCAGAATACTCTTAATACAGCATTCAAATAAACACATATTGATTTTTTTAGGTGGTACTTTTTTTTAGTTAGCTAAAATTCGTTTTGTTGCTGAACCCTCCACAGCAGTAGATACCTTAACTTTTGTGTTGAACTCCAGCCTGCTTCTCCAAACATGGGGCATGCCAACTGACATCTGCTGTGTGTAACACATTGACTATGTAAGCATCTCATACAACCCAACTTAAAAAAAAAAACAAAATGCCTTGAGGCATAAAAACACCCCATTTTAAAAAAACATCATTTTAAAACTCATACCCAGCCAGTAACCAAGCAACAAGCAAGATTTTTAAGTCATTTATTCATTCAGAATTACATTCATTTTGAAGTTACTCAACACCAGTAAGACTGCACTTTCTCAGCTGGTCCCAAATATCCCAGATGATCTGCATTACCTAAATCTATTATCAAACATATGGTGGCACCCCAGGTGTATGGTCTTGTTTCTATAAAATCCACATTCACTCTCCAAACATTGCTAATCCTGCACATCTATTTGAAGAGGCAGTGTGCAAGACTTGAATTTGACCACTAAATGTGTGCACATGGTTGGCTGAGTAAAGTGTAACGAGTGGTGGGGGGAGGGCTAAACGGCTTACAGTCAGGTCATGTGTGATCCAGGATGTGGCAAGTGTCCTTCATCAGAACACAAACTTGGTGGTCTCAGAGAGGTCTTAATATGCTCTCTAATGAAATACATTACAATATTGTGTTTGTTATTTTCTGATATTTTTGAGTTTAATAAGAGATGATGCATATAGAACTGTGCCCAACCTGCAGGCTCTTAACAGAAGCCACAGGTGAATATTAACCAGATCCAGAATAGAACACATTTGTGTGAGACTACAATATCCAGAAATTGAGAAGACAAATGCACATTTCCCACACCAAGTTTTTAGAATTTCGTGAATTATGAATAAATCTATATAGTTGAGACCTGCAAGAATATATTATTTTGTGAATCTTGTTATTTTTTCAAGGCTTTCAAGAAAAAAATAGCAAACTTAACACCAAAAAAGAAAAATGAATCCTATTTTCTATTTTCTATCATCTGTATCTAATCATAAAAGTATACACATTACAGAAGAAAATTTGACTTACTTTCTACTTGCACCAAAATCACACAGCTCACATTGGCTTCATTATATTTGTATTAATTCAATACCTTATGATGTCCTACAACACAAGAGTTATGTTTATTATGTCCATTTGGAGGTAATTATTATACAATGCAAAAGATAATATATAATGTATTTTCCTATAATTCATTGTAATTACAATAATTGTAGTAAGTGAAATTTTGTGATTAACAAAATAACAGCAACTTCTCAAAACATCAGTCACCATTACATTTTAACGCAGCTGACAGAAGTTGGGGAGAGACTGTCAGCCTGAATATTGACTTGTAGTGATTAAGCTGTAAGTCTGCTGAGACAGTTAGTGAGGATGAGCAGTGAAGTGGCTTTCCTGTGGCTACTAAAGGTATTAGCCTCACTAATGCTTGTCTGTGGAGCTGTTAATCAGAGGAGTTACAAAACAGTGGCTACATGTATTTAGCACTAATCTCTGACCCCAGCTATTCTTAGATCTGTCCCAGTGCTTCTCCTGCTGGCTCATATACCGTTATAAAATATAGTTATGAAACACTGATTTCAGGTTACATAGACTAATTTTCAGATTTTTAACATCAAGTTACTGTTAGATGTAGATGTCATGTTCATGTTCAACCTGAGGAAAGCCTGTTCTGTCCTTTGTGTATTCATTGTGAATGCCGATGCAGCATTTACACTATTGTGAGTGATCCAAATCTTTATTAGGGCACTGTTGCTGCAACAATAGAGGCCTGTTGCTACCCCACTTTTTCATGCCTCTGCACCAGTGATTGTTGAGGCAGGAGGCATTATGTTTTTGTGTTGTCCATATGTCCATACGTCCTTATATCCATTTGTCGGTCCAGCTGGCTGGCCCATTCTTGGGAACATGATATCTCAAAAACACCTTTAGGAAATTTCTTCGAACTTCGAACTCAAGATCACTATGTCCTCCTCTTTCTTTCCTATGGGTTCCCATCATCATGAAAAACCTGGAAAAGTCATGGAATTTCATAATTACATTTTCAAGGCCTGGAAAAGTCATGGAAATAGTAAAAAACATTGAAAGTTTTGGAAAAGTCATGGAATTTTGTAGTGTGTAGTTAAAGTGTTACAGTAATCTTCAGTAGATAACCTTCCACATAATGTAACATAATTGCAAATTTATTTTCTGAAGCTGTTGACATATTATAGCTCTAACATGTGTTGATGTGTTATGTTTTGTTTACCCTCATGTTTGTTTCTTCATTTTCTCCGGCATGCCGTCTTTCGCTCAGCCATGATTGTAGGCCGACCTCACTTTGGTTTTATTCATATTTTACATTAAACAAAGTAAATATTCATTAAATATTCAATCTGTGGCTATTTCAACATATAGTCATTTAAACCCCCCAACAGAATGCTGTTTTAACACATATATGTCCTCTTGCCTAATATTCTGCTGAGTAAATAATATTTGATATTGATAGGAAGCACACACTGTGAACACAATATTAACCTTCCTTAAGGAACTGAGAATTACTGTGATGATTCTGTATTAGATTATGGTGCATATGTGGGGATGGTATTTTTATTTAGCTAACTAATATTTGATTATTGACTTTGTTTTATTTCTTTTATTTTATGTTGGTATGTTAGCCTGCTGGATGCTTTTTAAATTTAATGTATTACTGGAGTTTTGTTTGATTTTATTTATTTATTTTAATTAGCTTTTTATTGGAAAAGGCATACATGCAAAAGTACAATCAACTTCTACATTATTTATACAACATCCTTTTCCCTTTTTTTTTTTAAAAAAAAAATAATAAAGTTGGACAGACATGTGCAGCATAATATCTTGCAGAAGTCTCTGAGTAGTTCCTGGTAGAAAACTTGGCCCATAAAAAATGCTGGATTCAAAACTCAGTTCCAGGAAAATATCCATGGGTGGTAAGAAACAGTGAACAAAATGGATAAATGAAATAAATAAATGAATAAATAAAATATAAAGAAATAGAAGAAGAACTACTTGGAATAATAATATTAATAAAGTACAGAAAGAGGAAAAAATTAAAAAAAGAAAATTAGATAAGAATGTGGATGGCTTTAAATTGCAGTGTTCGTGTGCATATTCCTAAAATAAAAAGTAAATAAAAGCATACTAAAATAAATGGTATACAGCCCATTCACCTTTGCTCACAATCTGTGTGTTTACACATTCGTACCATTCTTCATTCACAATAGAACCAAGGGGGCATACAATGTAATTTAAACATTGTTGTCTTAATGAGAAGAAAGCATTATAGTCAAATTTTGGTATTATGGTACTTTTTGGATTCTCAGACAGTAGGTTAGCTTTTCCATTCTATATATCTCAAGAATTATACCAAACGATTCCTCCAGTGTGGGAGGTGATGGATTTAACCATTTTCTGGTGATCAATTTTTTACTCGCTATGGGCCTGTAATAGCTTTACATCCTTCCTTTGATTCACAAGTAGAGTTCGACCAAAGTACAAAGTCTTAAATTTCAAAGGTAGATGGATTTTAAACACTGTATTTAGTGTTTTATGTAGGTCACTCCAGTATACTGTTAATTTGGGACATCCCCAAAATATATGAAAGTGGTTTGCCTCCCTTGAGCCACATTGTCTCCAGCATGACACATTAGTATTTCTATATTTTTCTTGGAGTGGAGTCTTAAAATAATAAATAAATTGTAGAATTGGTTGAGGACCACTGGAAGCTCCAAATTTCTCCCCACACTTCCTCTGACAGATTTAATCCCGCCTCCTTTTCCCACTTTTCCTTAATGTAAAGAGTATTTTAATTCTTTGCGTTAAAGAGAGCATTGTATAATTTAGATATGGATTTACGTGGTGTTGACTCACAAGCTGCCTTCAAGATTTTGTGAAACTCAGAATATGCCATTGTTAAATCTGTGGGTTAAAATAAATCCACAGTTGAAGATATCTGAAAAAATAATTTTTCTCCAAGCCATGTTTGTTTTGTAAGTATTGAAAACTATGTAGTATGTTTTTCTCAGTGAATGATAGATGAATTCTGAGTCATATGCATACCATCTGAAAGGTTTAGCATATTATGAATTTCATTATATTTAATTACCTTCTGCCATATTTTTAATGTTTTTTAATGTATTTATCCATGGATTTTTTTTAACTCTCTCTGCCAGCTATTGCAGCCTGCAAAGGAAAACCCACCTTCTGACTAAATTCGAGTTCTTTCCATTTGGCTTTGTAGTTGGAGTTGCACCAGTATAGAAGAGGGATTAGTTGTGTAGCTAAAAAATATGTCCTTAAGCATGGGAGTGCCATCCCTCCTCTTTCTTTCCCCAATTGTAAAATACTATATATTGGATTCTCTGCTTTTTCCCTTGCCAAATAAACCGGGAGATCCATTTGTACCACTCTTTGAAGCAATTATCATTCACTTCCACTGGAAGAGTTCGGAAGATATACAGTATAGTAAGCGGGGAGAATATTTATTTTAATTGTGTTTATTCTTGAGTTCAAATTAAGGAATGGGATGTGATTCCATCTATGAATGTCTGATTTAATTTTTGAAGATAATGGCTCATAATTAGCATTGGCTAGTTGGGTATGGTCTTTTGTCAAGGTTATACCCAGATATTTCAAATATTCGGCTTCCCAATTAAGTTTGCACCTTTTTCTCATTTCCTCTGAAACTGTACAATTTTGGATCGTGATCTGTGTTTTGGATATGTTAAGCTCATAGCCCGATAGTTTCCCATAATCAGAAAGTAAAGTCATCAGTCCAACAAAAGAATTTCCAGGTTTCTCCAAAAAGACCAAGACGTCATCAGCGAACAGTGCCACCCTCTGTACCAAGCCCGCTACTGTGATACCTTTGATAAGATTGCTCTGTCTTATCAGTTGGCCTAAGGGCTAAATAAACAAGACAAAAAGGAGAGGGGACAACGGACAGCCCTGTCATGTCCCTCTCTTCAGAACAAATGAGTTGGAGAGGTCTCCATTAAATTTGATACGGGCAGTAGGCTTGTCATATAATGACTGAATTGTTCTGATAAAATTAGTTTGGAATCCAAATTTCCCCATCACTTTATATAGAAATCCCCACCCCACCATATCAAAAGCCATCTCTGCATCCAAACCCATTATCATAGATTTGATTTTATCCTTCGATGTCTGATCTAGTATATGTAATGTTCATCTTATGTTTGAAGTCTGTCTTTGGTAAATAAATCCCGTCTGATCTAAGTGAATGATGTTGGGCTAAATGTTTTCCAGTCTGCAAGCAAAAAATGACGTGAATAATTTATTATCTAAATTAAGAACACTGGTAGGGTGATAGCTGCCACAGCTGCTTTATCTTTATCCTCTTTAGGAATTACTGATATAATTGCCTCCCTCCATGAGGGAGGAATTTCTCCTTTTTGCAGGGTCCAATTGAATGTCCTAAGTAGTAGTGGAGATAATTGAGATTTTAGAGATTTGTACCACTCCGCCGTAAAACTGTTGAAACCTGGTGATTTTCCTTTTTTGAGTTTAGAGATTGCAGAATCAATCTCCATGGTGGACATTGGTTTTATTAAATCTTCACTTTGTGTGTTAGTTAAGTATGGTAAGTTTAAAGAGTTCAGGAGAGAGTTGATACCTGTGCCACCTGGGCCCCTAGGTTGTGAATATAAAGTCCAGTGAAATGTCTCAAAACATTCTAGTATTTTCTTGGTTGTGTGTTCAACAGTTCCTGTTTTAGGGTATTTTATTTTGTTAATTGTTCTATCAGCCTGTTGTTTGCGCAGTTTATATGCTAAGATTTTACTGATTTGGTTCCTACTTTATATTTTTTTTGTTTAAAAAAAAAAAATCTTTTCTGAGTTTCCAGGGTGTTTATATTGTCAATTTCCTTCTGTATTTTTTTTATTTCTACCTTCAATGAGGGAGTGTTATTTTGGCTGTCGGCTAATTGTAGTTGTTTTAATTCTTCCTGAATATTAGTCAATCTTTGACCTTTGATTCTCTTCAGATGTGCTGTTGTGGAAATAATTTTCCCTCTCATAACGGCTTTAAGCGTATCCCAAAGGATTGTTGGTGACACCTCTCCTGAATCATTGATTTCCAGGTAGTCCTTAACGTCATCTTTTAGTTTTCACTTTGCGTACAGTGAAGAACTGTACCAATCATTTAGTAAGTTAGAGTTTAATTTCCATAATGTTTTCTTTCTACTCCTTTTTAAAGTTAGGGTTATGGTCTGATGAGTCGATCGTGGATATGCTGCTGTCTTTTATTTTGAATTTGTCTTTTCTGAACATAAAAAATAATCCAGTCTTGAATATACCAAATGTGTGATAACGAGTAGTATGTATAATATCTACTAGTTGGGTGAAATTCTTGCCATACATCTATTATACCTAGCTCTATCATAAGTGATTTTACTTTTTTTAATTAGAGATCTATTCTGTGTAGCTGTTCCTGATGAGTGCAGTGTCGAGTTTAGCCTGATATTGAAATCCCCCCCACAGATCACCATGCCCTGGGAATTTGTGAAAACACATCTATAAAGTCCCCACTCACTTCCTGGGGGAGCATAAACATTAACTAATGTTATGTCAACCCCTTCAATTGCATTGCGTGTTCATGTTTGGGAAAGCTATTTGTGCTTTCTCTTTTTTCAATTTTGATAGAATCTTACTCCTTTTAACTGCATTTAGAGCATTTGCAGGTGGAAGGAGCAAATATCGTAGGTGTTGTATATTAATAGTGGAGGCACAACGCATAATAATGACAGTAGAAGGTCGCTTCAAGCAGGATCGCGGTATCTGCTCAACCGAGGCCTATGACACAGGCGCAGCCTCACACAGGACCACAGCAACAGCACAATCAAGACCACAATCAAGGGGAGCCTGAGGTGCAGCCACATTACAAGCACAGCCAAAGGCAGGGTCACAGCATCAGCACAGCCATCACCACGATCCAGGCACAGCCAAGTTTGCTCTGGAGAGGTAACCGAGTTAACCAGTAAAAAGACAAGCGTTTGCAGGTGAAAGGAGCAAGAGAAGTAAAAAGGAGCTCAGTGTATCCTAGAAAGTCCCCTGGCAGACTAAACCTATGTCAGCCTAACTACGGGCTGGTCCAGGCAACCTGAGCCAGCCCTAATTATAAGCTTTATCAAAGAGGAAGGTCTTAAGTCTACCCTTAAAAGTGGAGATGGTGTCTGCCTCCCTGACTGAACCTGAAAGATGGTTCCATAAAAGAGGACCGTGGTAACTGTAGGTTCTGGCTTCCATCCTTCACTTGGAGACTTTGGGAACCACAAGTAACCCTGCATTTTCAGAGCGCAGTGCCCTTGAGAGTTGATAGGGAACTATGAGCTGCGACAGATAGGATGGAGCCTGTCCATTCAGAGCTTTGTAGGTAAAGAGGAGGATTTTAAATTCAGTTCTGGATTTTACAGGGAGCCAGTGCAAAGAAGCTAAAACAGGAGATATATGATCCCTTTTCTTGGTTCCTGTTAGTACATGTGCAGCAGCGTTCTGCACCAGTTGGAGAGACTTCAGGGACTTGTTGGGACATCTATATGACGTCCAGAAAAGACATCTATACTACATCCGGTAAAGACATCTATACTACTTCCAGAGAAGACATCTAGATGACGTCCTTAAAGGCATCTATAGGGGGTCCAGAAAATACATCTATACTACATCCAGAAAAGTTATTTATACAATGTCCAGAAAAGACATCGATATGAAGTACGCAATAAAGATGTCTTTTCTAGACATCGTGTAGATGTCTTTTCTGGATGTTGTATACATGTCTTTTATGGACATAGTATAGATGTCTTTTCTGGAAGTCATATAGATGTCTTTTATGGACGTCGTATATGTGTCTTTTCTGGACATAGAATATATATCTTTTCTGGACATAGTATAGCTGTTTTCTGTATGTCATATAGTCTGTTCATCAAATAGATGTCTTTTCTAGATGTCGTATCTGTGTCTTTTCTGGGCATAGCATAGATGTATTTTCTGGATGTCATATAGATTTCTTTCCTTTGTTTCCTGGACATAGAATAGATGTCTTTTCTGGACATAATATAGATGTCTTTTCTGCACGTCATATGGAGTTCATTTTTGAGCATCATATAGATTTTTTTTTCCAGAATACATATAGTTGTCTTTTCTGCACTTAATACGTATAGACGTCGTATAGAGTCTTTTCTGGACGTCATAAAGATGTCTTTCCTGGACTTCGTATACATGTCTTTTATGGACATAGTATAGATGTCTTTTCTGGACGTTACATAGATGTATTTTCTAGATGTTATATAGAGTTCTTTTTTGGACATCATATAGATGTTTTTTTCCGGAGTACATGTAGTTATCTTTTCTGCATTTAATATATATATTTTTTTTTTCTGGACGTCATATAGATGCCTTTCCTGGACATCGTATACATGTCTTTTATGGACATAGTATAGATGTCTTTTATGGATGTAGTACAGTATAGATGTCTTTTATGGAAGTCGTATAGATGTATTTTCTGGACGTCATTGATGTGTCTTTTCTGGACATAGAATATATGTCTTTTCTGGACGTAGTATAGCTGTTTTCTTTACGGCATATAGTCTGTACATGATATAGATGTCTTTATTGAATGTCATATAGATTTCTTTCCTTTGTTTCCTGGACATAGAATAAATGTCTTTTCTGGACATAGTTTAGGAGTCTTTTCTGGACATACTATAGATGTCTTTTCTGGATTTCATATAGATGTCTTTTCTGCAAGTCATATAAAGTTCTTTTCTGCACGTCATATAGTTGTTGCTTTTTTTCTGGATGTCGTATAGACGTTTTTTTGGACTTCATATAGATGTCTTTTCTGGACATAGAATATATGTCTTTTCTGGACGTAGTATAGCTGTTTTCTGTACGGCATATAGTCTGTACATGATATAGATGTCTTTTCTGGATGTCATATAGATTTCTTTTCTTTGTTTCCTGGACATAGAATAAATGTCTTTTCTGGACATAGTTTAGGTGTCTTTTCTGGACATACTATAGATGTCTTTTCTGGACATACTATAGATGTCTTTTCTGGACATACTATAGATGTCTTTTCTGGATGTCATATAGATGTCTTTTCTGCAAGTCATATAAAGTTCTTTTCTGCATGTCATATGTTGTTGCTTTTTTTCTGGATGTCGTATAGACGGGTTTTTTTTGGACTTCATATAGATGTCTTTTCTGGACTTCATATAGACGTCTTTTCTAGATCTTGTATAGGTGTCTTTTCTGGACATAGTATAGGTGCTTTTTCAGGCATAGTATAGATTTCTTTGCTGGATGTCTTATAGATGTATTTTCAGGATGTAGTATAGATGTCTTTTCTGGACGTTATATAGATGTCTTTTATGGACATGGTATAGATGTCTGTTCTGGAAGTCATTTAGATGTTTTTGCTGGACGTCGTATAGATGTCTTTTATGGACGTCCTACAGATGTTTTTTCTGGACATCATATAGATGTCTTTTTTGTACTTCATATACATGTCTTTTCTGGACATTTGCAGGAAATTTCATATTATGTTTGTAGTAGGCAACTGCTATTACATTTGCGGGATTATTACATCAAAAGCCACATATTAGTATAACGTTTGTATTTTATTACGTTTGTGGGTGTTACAAATGTTATCAAAGGGCTTTTATTTTGAAATGGAAACAGAAAAGTTTGAGTAAGACATATATTTGTATGTCCTCATCTCTGTGACAGATAAAGACATTGAAACTGTAGTAAATCGTGGTAAGGAGTCAATATAATTATCAAAACATAATTTTTATGGTCTATTTCTGCAGACAACCGTATGCGACATGCAGAATGCTGAACTGATTGCTGAATGCTGAATGCTGAAACAGGGTGGAGTCTGACACGGAAACTTAGCAATGTACTGCTGTGGACAGGTCAGAAACAAAACATATTTTAGCCTCCTAGAACAGTCCGACCTAAAACATGAATTTTCGTTTAAGTTTTCTGTTCTGCCACTGCTTTAATCAGTTAGCCAATATGTGTCATTGTGTGACTTAGGTGAATCTGAAATAAACCTTCCAACGCCAATGCCACACAATGAAATAAACAATATCACTGATGGAGGCAGCAGTCGACCAGCTGCTCATGTTCAGTGATGTTAAATCACTGTTTTTCTCAATGTCTGGCTTTGAAGACAGTGATATAACAGCATCATTTTCTTGATGGAAATCACTGTGACAGCAAGGTAAAGTGATGAAAATATTCTCAATATAGCATCTGTTAAACTTTTTTTAGGTGGCTAAATAACATTTGTTGCTGACCCCTCCACAGCAGTAGATTGCTTAGCTTTTATGTTGGACTTTTACTGCTTCAAATTGGGGACGTGCAGACTGACATCCACTATATGTAATGCACTGTCTATGGATATATATCACTGAAAGTAGAACTGAAGTTATTTCCCAAAGCAAACCAGCCAGTCAGTCAGTCAGTCATTTTCTGTAAACGCTTGTCCTCGTAAGGGTCGCGGGGGGGCTGGAGCCAATCCCAGCTGTCATCGGGCGGAAGGCGGGGTACACCCTGGACAGGTTGCCAGACTATCGCACCAAAGCAAACCAGTTTCCTGCCAGATATTACAAGGACTGTCTTTCATTAGATGAAATACCTGTATAACTAGTAGTAAAACAGTGTGAGAGTTTATTATTGACCTAGAAAAAAATAGCTGTCTTCGAGCTTTCCATTGCATCTCACATTCTAAACGCCATTCACTGATGAAAAATATGAGTCATAGGAAATAGTTTAATTTTCGTGCTACTGTTACCACAACATTAGTTTTCCAAGAGCGTTACAATTGCTCAGACATGTGTCTCAGCCAGTCATTGTGTCCTACTGTAGCAGGAAAGGCTCAGCTGTAAATGATAACTTTATTCTAGGCTGCTTAGCTTTCCACTTTGTGGCCAAATGTCTGCTGTGAAAATAGCTTCTATTTTATGGTGTAAGATAGCTGTCAAAAAGATGTATCCATAATTAATCATTCTTATTTGTAATTTTAACAATTTCTATGTCAAAGAAGTTGTTTTACACAAAATTCTGCTGTCATATACGTGAGTCTGTGAAATTGGGTTCGAGTTTGGATTGTTTTTATACGAGTATGAATGTAAAATCTGTGAGTGCAAAGTCTTATGAATACAACTCACGTTTCTACTGCTACGAAGTCTTCACTGTGAGCACGAATCCATGGTTACGTGTACGACTCGAAAAGTGCTGAAATGACGTCACTGAGGTCACAGTCAGGTCGCAAGGAGAGTAACTGATCCGCGATTCCTCCAACTGCGCATGCGCATGCCCCAGAGGCAAACATGGAGGGCAACAGCGTACCAAGTTGTAGCAGCTCTGGAAAAACATCACAAAGGTAATCATGACATGCATTGCATGGCCATTATTTATTTCATAAAATCGAACCATTATGTATAATATACATTTCTTGGAGTCACAAAATACAAATTTTAAACCGCGGCCATTGTTTGTTCAAGAGGATCTATGCTGGCTAGCTGATTTGTGCTCACAGTGAAGACTTCGTAGCAGTAGAAACGTGAGTTGTATTCAACAGACTTTGCACTCACAGATTTTACATTCATACTCATATAAAAACAATCCAATCTCAAACCCAATTTCACCGACTCACGTATATGACAGCAGAATTTTGTGTAAAACAACTTTTTTGACATAGAAATTGTTAAAATACAAATAAGAATGATTAATTATGGATACATCTTTTTGACAGCTATCTCACACCATACTATTTAAGCTAAAGTTGATTTGTGGCTAAATGTTCCATTAATTAGTTGAGATATTAATGTCACTGCCCAATGTGTTATTTTCTCTTTTTTGTGTATGTAGCTCCTGTTTAAGTATGATCTGATAAAGTATGACATGGTTAAAGATGAACCAGTGAAAGATCCATATGGTTTCTGTCAGCGAGTAGAAAAGGGTAAGATCCAACTCATAAATATTTCCAAAAATGACCTGTCTTTTTGAGTTTACTTTGACTTTTGATAAATTGACTTCACATGAAAAGCATTTTTTACTGATGTTAGACTTTTCGTCCTGTTTTTCTGTTTAGGTGAGACAGGCCTCTTACTGTCCAAAGTGAGTGCCATCAGCCCGTTCTTTGGCTACGCTGGAGGCAAGCAGCTGACTGAGAAGAAGCTGATGAGAAATGTGTTTGTAAAGGGAGATGCCTACTTTAACACTGGCGACCTCATGGCTGAGGACCAGGAGGGCTTCATCTGTTTCAGGGACAGAGTGGGAGACACCTTCAGGTACAGCTGGATTACATGTCTGACCTGTCTTTACAGCAGGCACCATACATCACCACCTCAAAGAGAGGTGGTGATGATGTTTGGTCTGATGATGTCTGCAGGCTTGAAGACAGCACATTTATAACAAACAGTCAAACAACATTTGGGCATTTACCAGGCAGAGGGGGTCTAACCAGACACACCAAACCGACATTAGAGAACCAGCGGCAATGAAAGCCCCCCACTGTGTGGCCTCACGTCACTGTGTCTCAGGCAGAAAGTTACACATGAACACAGCAAACTGACGACCAACCAGCTTGTACGTTCTGCACCTGCATAAGAGGAAATAGCTCTCCACACCGGCAGACGGTGGTCGTCTGTATTCATCATGCAAAATAGGAAACTGGAAGACTGTCTTGACGCTATGTTAGCCAGTTAGCACATTAACAACACAATCCAATGTTGAAAGAACAAAACATATTTACCAACAACACAAACCATCAGGAAACATTTCTGCTAAAGAGCTCAATAGCTACAGAAAAACAGTCTTACCTCATATAAAAAGTTTTGACCTCACCCTCTCTTGAGTTTAGCCCTTTGTTGTTCATTTATCACTTCCATTTCTCTTCTTGTGCACTGAGCTGAACGGCCAATCAGTTTGATTTCATTCACTGATGGGCTCCAAGGCCGCTGCTGATTCCAAATGCCCAATCTGCGGGAAAAAAAACGACAAGAGTTGACGAGGGCAAAGGGTGCAGGACACACTGCAGCGATGAGGGCTGCAGACTCTCACCAACGAGCCAACTTTGACGGACATCCAGCCTTTGGCTTGGTGTGTCGTGACCATAACAAAGAGATGATATAAAGAGCTGGTGTACTGATGCCTCACCCAGGCTTTCCTCTGCTCCACTCACCTCTGTCATTCAATGAAATCTTTCATTCAGCATTTCTTTCACTGGTCTGTAAATGTGTCCCTGCTCACAAGGGATTCACAGGAAATGATGCAAAACAAACTGGAGGGGATGCAGAAGTCAGAGCCAAGTATTTGTCACGCAATTCAATCAGGAGTCCTGTAGAATCATGTTTGACAGTAGTATATCTGTCCTCTTTAATCTGCCAGCTCTGTTAACCACGGTACTGCCAAATCTACGATAGCTGAAATCTAAGGGATTATAATTTGAAAACAGCCCAGAGGAAGTCTTTGCTGCTTACAGAAGTCTTTTCACAGTCTCATCAGAAATAAACCAGCCTCATATTTGGAGTACATTCTGATCAGTCAGTCTGCTTTGTCCTCAAGGAACTAATATATGTTATGCAAATCTTACTTTACTAGTGTGAGAGGTCAGCTGAGGATATTTATGTTTATTATCTGTTATTCCCTACTGTTTGACACTGGATGTAAGGGACCCCACGATATATTTGATATTGTTTTATTCAAATTGAAACTGCATCCTTGTTTAAGAATGAGCACACAATGTTTATGTTCCAAATATGCTGATGTTCATATGCTTTTCTTTTCTTGGTTATAATAATAATATATAATATAATAATAATAATAATAATAATAATAATAATAATAATAATAATAATAATAATAATAATAATAATAATAATAATAATAAGTTGTGTTTGTGGATGTGCTGCATGACTTTCACCACCAGGTGATGCCTGTGAGTTAGCAGCAAGTGTTACAAGCAAGAGTATATAGAATGGGAATTCTTGTTTGGTTGTTTTTGTGTTGTTTTGTTTGTTTTTTGTTTGTTATGCCTCTGTGCCGGTAGCTGAGGCAGGAGGCAGTGTGTTTTTCGGGCTGTCTGTCTGTCCATTCGTACGGTCGGCTGGCCGGCCCATTTCAAGAACGCCTTGGGGAAATTTCTTCAAATTTTACACAAACATCTACATGGACTCAACAATTCTCTGACTAGATATTGGTGGTCATAGGTCATAGGTCAAAGATCAAGGCCACCGTGACATCATCTTTCTCATTCTGAGGAACACAATACCTCAAGAAAACCTTGAATTATTTTTTTTTTAACATTTGGCACAAACCTTCACTTGGATTCAAAGATGAAGTTATTAGATTTGATGGTCATAGGTCAAGGTCAAGGTCACTTTACTGTCAGTCTGTCACTCCATGGCCCCTTCTGCTGGGGCATGACTTTCCTACAATAGAGTAGCACTTATCAACATTGGGAAAAGTTGTGTGGGCTTGGACTGAGTGCAGCAGGCTGTGAGAGGATCTACACAAACGGCACATGCAGAGCTGCAATTCAAAGCAGAGGGGAGAAACGAAACCGAAAGTGTCAGACGAAGAGAGGGAGGAGAGCCGGTATAAGAGCGAGGCTGACCCACCTTGGACCGAGGGCTGTTCCTCTGCCAAGCCTTCTTCTGGCTAATGTCCGGTTCTAAGAGAATAAAATGGATAAGATGCGATTTAGGCTCACTCAGCAATGGGAGATCAGAAACTGCTCTGCACACATCTTCACAGAGACATGGTTAACCCCTGACATCCCAGATCAAGCTGTTGCGCTGGATGGGTGGACTTTATTCAGAGCAGACAGGTCACAAGGTAACAGGTCCGGTAAGAGGAGAGGAGGGCTTTGTGTTTATATAAATTAAGCTTGGTGCTCAAACGCAGTTAAAGTGGATGGACTGTGCTCACCAGATGTTGAGTTCTTGGTGCTAAGATGTCATCCATATTATCTGCCCAGAGAATTCACCAGTGTTTTTATTGTTGCTGTATACATTCTCCCGGATGCAAATTAAAAAAATGCACTGCAGGAATTGTATGATGCCATCAGCAGCAACATCATCAAGTAATCCAATGGAATCTTCATAGTAGCTGGTGACCTTAATCAAACAGACCTCAAATCTGTTTTACCTAAATTCGACCAGCATGTCTGGATCCCCACCGGAGGAAGAAACATCCTGGACCATGTGTATACAAATATTCCTGACAGCTACAAAGCCCCCTCATGCCCTCACTTTGGCCTGTCAGATTATATTTCTCTGCTCCTTCTGCCAAAATATTGTCAGCTGATAAAAAAGCTCAACTGGTAAAGTGTGGAGAGATGAAGCCAGAGCAGCTCTACAGGACTATTTTGAGCGCACAGATTGGTAAATGTTTAAAGATGCTGCCACTCAAGATAACAAGATCAATCTTGAAGATTATGCATCATCTGTGACATCATATATCAGCAAATGTGCTGATGACATGGTGATCACAAAGACAGCGAGATCATTCCCCAACCAGAAAGCCTGGATGAATGGGGAGTTGAAGGTTCTTCTCAGAGCAAAAAAAGTATGTATCAGTGACCAAAGCAGATGTGAGAAAACTCCTGCTGAGAGTGAATATAAACAAGTCCACTGGCCCCGACAACATTCCAGGATGAGTACTAAAAACTTGTGCTGATCAGCTTGTTAATGTTATAACTGACATTTTTTAACATCTCACTCTCACAAGAGACTGTTCCCTCCTGCTTGAAGACAGCCATCATTGTTCCTGTACCCAGAAAGTCTGCTGTATCTAGTCTTAACCACTGTGTGGCTCTTACCCCAATCCTGATGAAGTGCTTTGAGAAACTGGTTCTCCAGCACATCAAAGACAACATCCCTGCCAGCCTGGACCCTCACCAGTATGCTTTAAGAACCAGCAGATCCACAGAGGACGCCATATCTACTGCTCTTCACTCAGTCTTCACTCACCTGGAGAATAATAACAGCTACATCAGGATGCTGTTTGTTGATTTCAGCTCAGCATTCAACACAATCTCTCCCATTAAGCTAATTGGAATACTTAACACTCTGGGCTTTAACTACAACACTCTGCAATTGGATACTGGACTTCCTTACATGCAGACCTCAGAGAGTTCGAATTGGCAGTCACACCTCCTCTTTATTTGTGCTCAATACTGAAGCCCCACAGGGGCTGTGTGCTCAGCTCCCTCCTTTTCACACTGTACACCCATGACTTCTCTCAGAGACATCAGGAGAGAGGAGGAGAGAAGTATGCGAACAACACCACCATCATCAACATCATATTACAAACAATGCTTAGAGTTCACACCGGAGGAAATCGACAATTTTGCTGAGTGGTGCACAGAGAACAACCTCCTGCTCAATGTCAGTAAAACCACCCCTGTCTACATCAGTGGAGCTGAGGTGGAGCAGGTGAACAGCTATAGGTTCCTTGGAATTACTATCCCTGAGAACCTATCTTGGTCATCATACATCACCAGCCAGATTAAAAAAGCACAGAAAAGGCTCTACTTCCTACAGAAACTCAGAAAGGCTAAATTCCAGAGCAAGGTCCTGGTTAACTTCTACAGAGGAGCAATAGAAAGCATACTGACTGAAAACATCACCAACTGGCATGGTTAGTGCATGGCCTAGGACAGGAAGGCTCTACAGCGGGTGATTAAAACTGCCTAGAACATCACTGGTTCCCATCTATAGAGCATCAGTGACCTCGGTGAAGTGAGGTGTCTGCACAGAGCCCAAAGGCTACTGAAAGACAGCAGCCACCCCAGCCACAGTCTGTTCACCCTGCTGCCTTTTGGAAAAAGATACAGAAGTATCTGCTGCCGAACCACGAGACTATAGAGCAGCTTCTTTCCCCAGACTGTGAGACTCCTCAACTCCTCCTCTGATGCCAAAAGATGTAGCAGGATTTAGGATCAACTTTAATTTCATTTCAGTTCACCTTATTAAGTTACCTTGCATGAACTGATCAGAATCTGGTGGTAGAAGGTCAAGGGTCAAGGTCACGGTGACCTCATAAAACATGTTTGTGGTCATAACTCAAGAATTCATACACTCAAATTTCACACAAATGTCTAATAGTATGTTATGATGAAGTTCTGACATTTTATATCCAAGAGGTCAAAGGTCAACTGTGACATAATGTTCTGCAAAAACACTTTTCTGGCTATGATTAAACACCTTTAGTCAGGACGAGGAGAGGAGTCATTTGGTCAGATACTGAATTGGTGACTCTAATATTGAAACTGTGCTGATTGTTGAGATCTTCTGTGCTGCTTGGGGGAAGATGTGTGTGAAGCATCCATGTTTGCACAGACAAGATGTTAACTGTGAGTGCAACTTAGAAGTTGTGCAGGCAGATTTCAGAGAAATCTTTGTAATCTTGTCTTTGTAAAATACAAAAATGAATTTGACATGTGTTCCTAGCTTCAGCGCTTGCACTGTTAATCATGCTGTTTGAAACCATCCTCTTTGTTTTTTTGATTTCAGGTGGAAGGGTGAAAATGTAGCAACAACCGAGATAACAGAGATTCTAGGACTGGTGGATTTTATCCAAGAGGTCAATGTATATGGAGTGGAAGTACAAGGTATGTTTAAGATGTGATTGTGTATCAATTTATGATGTGTTTTTGTTATCCATACAACAACTAGATTATAAAGCCCTGAAAAACTTTCATAGTAATCATCCCCTAATTAGCTTTGTTATTGCAGTTATACAGTCCAGTAATGAATAACATTGAGCTGGAGAGTGATAACGTTGAACCGTGTTGTCCACAGGGCACGAGGGCAGAGCAGGTATGGCTGCCATGATTGTAAGACCTGGCCTTTCCTTCGATGGGAAGAAACTTTTTGAGCATGTGGTGAGGGATTTACCAGCGTATGCTCGTCCGCTGTTCATACGGCTTCAGGTAACGAGCAGAGCCATGCTGACATACTGTATCTGCATCTTCAGTTTGTTGATCTTCATTTTTCATGATGAGGATTGTAGTGGAGTTGACCTTCATTCAGGACAAAACCGCTGAAAAGAGTCCTCACTGTGACATCACTGATCTCAGGTTGTGAACTGTGTAATTACTTAACCTCAAACTTTACAACAAACTCATACGTGCATGCTGGCACTGATGGTTAGGATTAGGGGGAGGAGGCACAAAGTAAAGTGTAGAAAAGAAGCATCACATTCGCAAGTGAGCACCAGATACCCACATGAATGTCCAGGATTTGTTGCATCCATCCACTGCTCCTCTTACCCGGCCTATAGTCACACTCTGTATATTGTGTCAATACCGACAGCATTTCAACCTGATGCTGTCCTGACATATTTCATGTGGACGCAAAAGGTGCTGTCTGCCAACGTACAATAACACAGCAATTTACAAGTTTAGAAAGAGAGTGGGCTGAGTATTCAGATCATTTTCTTTAACAGCACTCTATGCTTTTTTCAGATTATGTGAGTCTTATGGACAAGGTTATGAGCCAGCAGCTGTCAGCTCAAGGTGCTGACTGTATAAAAGGTGCTAAACAATGGCAACAGTGCTGACAGAGCTGACGGTGTTAACCAAGGGGGGAACCGGCGGTTGGGCACTTCCTTTCAATGCCATTGCTGTCCCGATTACAGCTGCAACCGCCATAAGACCCTAACACTGGGTTCACACTGGACGTGGAACAGCCGCGAGGCATACTGATTTTCCATGGAGTGACAGCTACTTCCCTTCAGTGCCATTGTTAGGAAATTAGACCATAGACACTGGATGTTCAGTCTTACATTGTAAGAGCCCATGCTTTGCATAGATGGAGGTAAAGTGTACTTGTCGTAAAGCATGCTGCCATGAATCATCAGGTAATACAGTACCCAAATCCCGCTCCCAAGCACCCTTAGGGTTCTTTGTTGGGGGATTAACGGTAGAACTAATGATGTGATATATAATTTAATTTGACTCCTAATCAAGACAAGCTGTCAAGAAATGCTTTACCTTGTCAATATGGACTGTTTGTAATGCGAAAAAATTCAATTGAAAACATGCAATTAATCAAAATTAACTTTACAAATTCTGCGATTAATTGCAATTTTAAAAATTTCATGTTAATATTAATATTGGACAGATACTTATTATTGATATATTGTTGATCAACTAATCATTTCAGCTCTCTTGCACTCAATGTCTGCACAACAGTAAAGCCTGTTTAACCAGCATGCTCTCCACAGCATGCACAGTTGTGAGCACCATACATATTCTATTACTGTAGTTCTCAACCAAAGAACTAAAATTCAATACATTAGAAGGATTATATTCAGTACTAGACATATTTAAATCAGTGTGAAACCTGCTGAAACCCTAAAGTCACACTGAGTGTTGTTTTTTTCCTCCTTAGGAGGTCATGGAAATCACAAGCACCTTCAAGCAGCAGAAGTTCCACCTGGTACAGAGCAGCTTCAACCCCTCAACAATCTCTGATCTTCTCTTTGTGTTGGACTACCAGCAGAAGAGCTACATTCCTCTAACAGACAGTATCTACAAAAGTATCCTCGCAGGAGAACGCAAGCTCTAGAACTCCCTGGTGATGATACAGTTCCAAACAATGCACAGAGGGAGAGAATTGCGCTCTGCCTATTGGAGCACATTATAGTAAGTGAAATTAAGAAGATTTACTGAGGTCTGAATGAAAAGCCAGCATCTAGTTACTGAATTAGAGGATCACAAACAATTGATTTACACATGTGAACAGTAATGTCCCGTGACATTTCTTTGTTAAACAAAACATGGAAGGGATTAAAATGAACCTGAACATATCACTGTGAAACAACAATTTATAAATCAACGTTATTTTAGCCCTCACACCTTCAGCTGAAACAGTTGTGTTTGAGATGGTAACATAAAAGCTCTTCATTTATCTATTTATTTGATGAAAACAGAGCAACACATAATTGAAAAGCTTTAAGGATTTAGTGGCAACTAGTGGTGAGGCAACCCATTCTCGTTCCCAGGTCATCAAATACTGACACTTTGTCAGGTCACATTGCCGTGCACATGGCACCCTTTAGAGTCTATGTTCAGCACAGCTGAAACACACTAACAAGCTGGTGATGTTGTTCAATGTTTGTGGTTCAGTTTAAGCAACAAAACTACTTAGGTTTAGAGAAAAGATCATGTTATGGGTTAAAATAGGTACCCTTGATATGGGACATATTTTTCGTTATGTGATGTCGATATGCGACCACTGTACGTAAATTACATACCTCAAAGGTCACTTTTGGTTTCACACAGTACATGAAATGCCTCCCTTCCTCCCCTGCCCTGACTTTCTCCCTATCTCTACTCTTTTTTTCTCACTTGCTCTCAGCGTCAAGTATTGCTGCCGATAGATTCAAACTGGAGTGAGCTGAAAGCTCAGTGCATCTCATAAAGATGCTAAAGCATGTTTTTGGTGGTGATGTCACATGCTGAGGGGGTTGACAAAGCGTCACTATTTGATGGCCTGGGAATGATAACGAGCTGCATGAAGTTTTCAGATTGCAACCAACTGAAACCTCCATGTGCCAAGCATATAGGAAAACTACAGTAGGTAATGCAAAAACTGCATATATGCAAATAGGCCTATCTAGAGCCCATGTTTGGTTTGTCCTTTCTGGGCTACTGAAGAACAACGTGGTGGACTCTGTGGAAGAGGACCCGCTTTGTATGTAGATCAAAAAACAGCTCATTCTAAGATTCTTAATTTCAGGTGATTACATAATAAAGAAAACATAGTAATGAGTGTTATATTCCATTTCTGCCAATGTTTGCCTAAATCCTACACACTGGACCTTTAATAAATAAAGTCAGTAGATCTTAAGGTATTTTACTTTCCCCTTAAATTATATATTATTAAAAATATTTGTCTGATTTATTAAATTTAGGGTGTTATTGAGGTTGGGTTTTTGATTTACATTAGATGCCTAAAATATTTTCAGTTGCAAAGGGATGATTAAGAATCCCTCTTCATATTCAGTTATTTCATCGGTTTACTCAGATTTTGGCAAAATTGGTGTTTTTCTCCTGCATGGATTAAGAGGGTAAATTGTCCATTAATAGTTCCTTTAAAATCCAGTTGAAGTGCCTTAGTTACATCAGTGTTGCAGGAGAAATTAAAGGAATTTTAAGGTACAAAATTTCATGCCAACCTGACAAAGTAGAGGACTCTGGCAAGAGGAGAGAAGGCGTGTGCTTCATGGTGAATAAGGACTGTTGTGATCTTGGGAATGTGAGGTGCTGTCCTGTTCCTGCTGTGGATCACTGAGACACAACGTTCAGAGGAGATGCCGGACAGCGCTGCTTGTGTTTGGGAAGCATGACCATGATAAATCAGTCCACAACCACAAACCGTGGATTACCAGGACCATCTGGAAAGATGGATGATAAAGCAGCAGCCAACAATGGAAGAGGATGGAAAAAAGGACTATATTTAAAGGAGGAGATGGGATCATGTTTCACTTGAGTGGTACTTTGTGTAATTCCATGTTACCAATAAATGAATCAAAAATTATTGTATATTGTCCTGACTATGAGAGATTTTGAATGTGATAAACCCCAAAGTGCCCAGATATTTAGACATATCAAATAATTTTTCAGTGTTTTGAAAGTTCTGATTCCATTAAAATTTTCTTTTTTTCTTGTATATTAATTTTTTAATATGTGCTGCTGAGTGTATTTACAGATATGCGATGCTCGGAAACTTTATCAAGTCAAATGGGGTCAGGTCAAATGAGTGTTTACTGTTGGGCGAGGAAAACCTGTTGCCCGTATTAGAACATTTGAACAACAAAACACACAGGTCTTCTTAGCTTCAGCTAATGAGAAAGTTATGGCTTCACTTAAGTGACCTGTGTGGTCTTTTATATTTAATATTTTTAAAGTCTTATACTTCAGCAGTTTTACAACAAAATGTGAGTTTTCACAAACTATGTGTAATGTTACAGCTCAATTCAAACAGAATCACAGAGAGGTGTCTCTAAGCATGAAGCTGATGCGGTCTCAGGACTGCAATCCACCATGTCCTGGTATCTGCTTACAAAAACTGAGGTGTTTCATAGAATGTAAATAAGCATTTCTTTATTACTTACATGTAGCATATTACTCTTACAGGGTCATTATGTCAGTGTTGTGTGTACAGCATGTTGCACAGCTCTCAGGTGTTCAGGTTGGTTTGACAAGAATACACAGGTGGCGCAGTGGCTAGGTCAGACTCGACTGTAACAGGATCAGGTGAAAACCAAAAACACGCTGGCCCCGTTGTTTTGGTCCATCCAAAAACATTCAAATGAAGAACAGTCTACTTGGACACAGTCACACAGTGGAGGAGGCCTGCTCTCTCTGGGGCTATAAACACTGATCATTTCACACAGCCTCCCTCCTCAGCTCCGGTTGGGATGTATTTTCCCTCATGAGTGCTGGAGGTTGTGCAGTGATCAGCCACTATCAGAGCCATAACGATTGTTTGTAAAATGTCCATTCGGCCCCAGTTACTACAAAGAGAATTTTGTCATTGTGGCAGCAGCGATTGCGACATTTTAACATGTAAAATTCACTTTAATTTCACCCAGTATCTTATTTCCACTTTCTCGTCATAACTGTGTTGGCATTCGTTCTGACCATCTGCTGTTCTGATATTGTAACATGTTAGTAACATTTCAGTAAAATTAAGTCTTGTGTTATAGAGACACAGCTGTTCCTCCATCTAATTGATAATGTAATCCTCTCTTCTCTACACTGAAAACTGCTATTTTAACCGCAGCTGGCCTGTTAGCTAGCTAGCTTGCTAATTCCACTGTGCTTTTATGCCAGTTTTACAATGTTCACAGAAAAGAAGCCAGTTGTCACTCATGTGATGATAGCAGTGTGCTTTCCTACGCTGTGACAACATGTATTGAATGAAGCATTAAGTTTGAAACCTGAGCCAACTGGTTTGATTTTTTTCAAAAACAGGAGGAAGGCAATGAGCAACTTAACAAGACAAAAAATAAAATAAGCAACGAATATTAAAAGGTACAAGAAAATTACCCAAAAAGAAAAAAAGAAAAAGAAAAAAAGTTTAAAAAAAATGGGAATACAAATATAGTTCCTGGACATTTTCCCAAATTTGATTAATTTCTAATCTCTCTCTCTCTCTCTCTCTGTCTCTCTCTCTCTCTTCTCTCTCTATCTCTCCTTTTTTAAAATTTATTTTCAGGTTGTTTTTCTTTTCAGCTTTTACCAATGTCTTGCAATTTGCTCATTGCCTTTTTCCATGTTTTTGAAGAGAACTAAACGTTTTTGCTCACAAATTTAATGGTTGAAATACCTTTGAAAGACATCTGAATGCAGCACAATGAAAAGTGATGTCCTTCCAGGTTTCAAAGACTTAAGTTGTTGAATTTTTAAATTTTGCTTATGTAGTTGCTCACTAATATTTATTATTTCATTCAGTCATTCATTTTTTGACTCGCTAATTAACTAGCTAGTCTATTCCACCAAGCTATCATGCCATACTCGTTACAGAAAATGAGGACTGCAGTGTCAGCCTGTCTGCACTTATTGATATTGAAAAAAGCAACGGTCACTGGGGAAACACCAGCACTTACAGTATTACTCACTTTGCCCAATGGTGTAACTCCTCACTCACTCACTCACTTACTCACTTACAGACTTATAGTACTGTCCTGCATGCAGCCAAAAATGTCAGAACAAAGAGAACTGTACAGTGTGCATGCTTTTAGATGGCAAAAATCACCCCTAAAATGTTGTGCAAAAGTTGATGTTTCAGTTTTTCAGAAAGACAGATGGCAGTAATCGTCCAAAAAAGGTGGACTTGTGTTACCGTAGGCAGCATAAGAAGGGTTAGCCCAGAGGTAAACTCAGACACCAGATGCATACAGATGTGTACTCACAAAAACTTCACACCTCACATGTTCTTCAGAGCAGCAAAATAAGTACAAAGACTGGTCAGTGTCAGTGTTTTAAAATGTTGTTGGATCATTTTTCTTAAACGTGGTTTAAAAAGAAATGAAATTTAACTTGTCCCTAAATCCTGCTACATCTTTTTGGCGTTAAAGGAGGAGTTTAGGAGTCTCACAGCATGGGAAAAGAAGCTGCTCTGAAGTCTGGTGCTACGGCAGCAGATACTTCTGTATCTTTTTCCAGATGGCAGTAGGATGAACAGACTGTGGCTGGGGTGGCTGCTGTCTTTCAGTATTCTTTGGGTTCTGTGCAGACACCTCACTTCACCAAGGTCACTGATGCTCTGTAGATGGGCAGTTATAACCACCCGCTGTAGAGATGAGGAGGAGCTGGGAGGAGAGTCGGTATCAGGACTAGGCTGACTTGACTTGGACCGAGAGCTGTTCCTCTTCCAAGCCTTAAAATCCGCTCGCAGGAGGAAAAAGTGGATGAGATGCCATTAAGGCTCATTCAGCAACAGTTTTTCAACACCATGGCCCCATCTGCTAAAGCACGACGCAACAGACCACATAAGGGTCCCCACCGACAGCATACGCCAACAAGTTGGACCGGAGGGGAGAAACGAAACTGAAAGTGCCGGACGAAAAGAGAGAGGAGAGACAGTACCACGGTGAGGCTGGCCTGACTCGGAGCGGGAGCTGTTGCTCTACCAAGCCTTCTTCTGTCTAGTGTCTGATTGCAGAATGAATGAGAATGAAGTGGATGGGATGTGATTTTGGCTTACTCAGCAAAGGGAGATCTGGGACTGCTCTGCGCATGTCTTCACAGAGACATGGTTGACACCTGACATCCTGAATCCAGCTGTTGCATTGGATGGGCAGACCTAGTTGGGAGCCATAGGGACCTGGGACTCTGATGCAAGTTCAAAAAATGCACTGCAGATATTTAACGATGCCACCAGCAGCAACATTACCAAGCAACCGGTTTGAATTTTCATAGTAGCTGCTGATTTTAATCAACTCAACCTTCAACTCTAAAGGTGTAGCAGGATCAAGGATAAATGTAATTTCATTTTTTAAACTTTGGTTAAAAAATGACCAATAAATCTACCTTCTTCTACCTTCTACCCTCCAGTCCTGGGCCGTGCACCAACCATGCCAGTTTGTGAAGTTTCCAGTCAGTATGCTTTCTATTGCTCCTCCGTAGCAGTTAACCAGGATCTTGCTCTGGAATTTAGCCTTCCCAAGTTTCCGGAGGAAGTATTCTTTTCTGTACTTTTTTAACCTGGATGGTGATGTATGATGACCAAGATAGTTTCTCAGTGATAGTAATTCCAAAGAACCTATAGCTGTTCACCTGCTCCACCTCAGCTCCACTGATGTAGACAGGGATGTGTGTCTTTGCCTCCTTCTTCCTAAAATCAACAATCCTTGGTTTTACTGACGTGAGGCAGTATGTTGTTCTCTGTGCACTACTCTGCAAGACTGTTGATTTCCTCTCGGAATTTTTTGGAATATGGCCAATGATGGTGGTGTTGTCCACATACTTTACAACAGAGTTCTCCTGATGTCTAGGAGTGCAGTCATGGGTATACAGTGTGGTGTATTATGCTTTGTTTCTTTAGGTTCCTATTTTGGTTAGGCAACGAGGTCAAAGGTCTAGGGACGGTTAGACCTTGAAGCCACGCGTACAAAATACCGGCCCCAGGTTAAAAGTAACATGGAATGAGGCTCCTTCCAAATAAGGACATATTTGTGGGGTCTTGTGATTGATCACAACAGGTGAAAAGTTGTTTACTGACAAATTTATCGATGCCTGTACCTATATAAGAGACTTGCATGAGCTGTACGATAGAGAGATTCGCATTGGTCCTGAATCCTCTCCCAGGCAGACCATGGTGTCTGGTAGATGCTGAACTTTGTTGTAATAAATTGATTATTATGCAACCAAGTCAGTGTCCGTGGAAGTTTCTTCATCTTCCACACATCATTGCTACTTAAGAAACGACAGATTTGGCGTCACGAACAGGATCTGTTGTGTCCTGCAGCATTGCCAACAGCTTCAATGCACTTGCTCCCATATCAAGTCGACTGATAGGGTGAGTATTTCCTCACAAATTAACACGTTGGTTTGTTCGTTGAGGCTGAGGGACTTTTGTTGCTGGGTCACACTGTAAAGAGTCTTTGTGCAGGAGTACTATGATGTGTTGATCTTGAAGTGGCTTCCGTGTCTAAATTTTGTTTTTGCATCATAAGTGTTGCAAAAAAGGGGGATATAGGTATAAATAGAAGAAATAAGAGATAAAAGAAATATAGTAAAGAGAAATAAAAAGAAATAAGGAAAAAGAGAATAGAAATAGAATCAAGTAATAGAGAAGAAGAATAAACAAGAGAAGAAGTAGATTAAAAATTAAAGCTAAAGTGAAGAATAAGTGGAATTATTACGTTTGTGAGCTAAATAACCATGCAAGATTAATGAAGTCAGGGCCCACGACTCTTAACGGTAAGACGTGTAAATTAGTGACTGCGTGATAGTTGACTTTGAGGAATAGTCGAATTGGAGTAAAGGTTTAAAAAATAGTTAAAATAGAAGACCTGGCGCCAGGCTAAAATTGGAAAGATGAAGTAAAGATAAGATAAAAGAGGTAAAAGAGTAAAGAGAAAAGAGATATAGGAATAAAAGTAAAGATGAGTGAAAAATAGAAGTAATAAAAGAGAAAATAGAAGTTGAAGTTTGAGTAAGATAAGATGAAAAAGGGGCTGAAGGAGCCTAAGAGTAAAAAGCGTGCACGCATTATGAGGAAACTTGTTAACTGATGAGTTGTTTTTGAGAAGCTTGCTCTAAGTGAGAAGTTTTTTGGAAAAATAAGATAAAAGAAACAAGTGAGAGAACTGAGTTAGGAATAAGTTTTGACTTTAAAAGTCTAAGATTCAGTGTTGTTCGTGTCTTTGGAAATGTTGTCAGTGGGGTCTCTGTCTGATAGACGGTTGGTCTGTGTTTGTGTCTCTACCCGGGGGTGTGTGTATGAGGTTTGGTTGTGTGTAGAAGGTTGGGGGATATCCGTGAGTATGTGTAATTGATATATAGAAAGTAGAGTTTATATTAAATAGATATATATAGATATATATGGAGGTTGAATAGAGGAGATCTAGTAACTTATAAGGAGAGACGTTTGTCCCTTCAGTGTTAAAAATTACATGAGCCCTTGTCTTGATAAGAGGACTTTATAAGTTAATGGATAAAATATATGAGCCCTTTTTAAGGGGACATTGGTAGATTTGATAAAATATATAAGCCTCAAAAGGGACTTTCTACATATTTGATAAATCATATGAGCCTCGGCTTAGTGGAGAAGATCAGTGAGGACTTTGTGTTTACACAAGCACGAACAAAAAACTCAAGAAGGGAAAGTATAAAGAGGGAAAGAAAATCTTTTCATGGAGTTTATTAGTATGGGAAATTGGATTCTGATTTCCATGTGAGGTTGGTTTAGCCCTGAGTCATGTATGATAGCTGAGTTAGATGTTCACTCTGATGGTCAGTGCATACTGGAAGCTCCTGCTAATTTTAGAGGTGAAGCAGGGGGGTAGAGTCCCTCGCAGAAGACCAAGGAGTTTGTTTTCCCAGATGAGAGGAGCAGCGAGGGTGTCCCCCTCCCCTCTCTTCATGTGAGATACAGAGACAGAGAAAATAGATGATCGTATTTCTGTTTAAGAAATAGTTAAATAATAATATCTAAAGATATTTGAGTTAGTTTTAACTAAACCTAAAAGCCAAAATTTGAACTTAAAATTAGGACGTAGCAGGAGAGTAAAATGATTGATTATAATAAATTTGTGTCAGTTAGAAATTGTAGTTTAGGAAAGACCTTTGGGAAAAATAAATAAATAAATAAATACAAAACTCGTTGTGGCAAATTAAGTTGGCTCTTGTAATGGTAGATAATGTGTGTAAATTACACTGAATTCCTTAGAACATAAGATACTGGACTGTTGTTTTGTTCTCTTTTTCTTAACCATGGTGTATGAGAACTGGGGAAAAACCTGAGAAGATGGAGTGCATCTGAAATTGGATCCCCCAAACAGCAGACGAGAAGACCTCTGACCTTGCTTTACACAGGCTGGGGTCTGCTGATGACAGTGTCTAGAGTCGACATCCAGTTTGACCAAGGCCAGTGTAATTTTATCTGCAAACTCTTTACACAAATTCCTGCATTTACATATATGCGCACACACATAGTTATAGATTTGGTATATAAATACTGATATTAGTGATACATGATATTAGGGATACATGTTTAGCTTGCTTTTCATATAGGCTCCTAGTGTTTGTTTTGATCTATTGTGATACGAGTCTGGGGTAAATAGAGTACACGTGTCTGTTCATTTATACATAAATTATTATATGTTGCAGTTATATAGAAGAGAAACTTGGCAGCGGACTGACCAACTGAAGCATTTATCCAATTAGTGGAGTTGACTTATTGAGTCTTTATTTCTATACAGGATTGTAAATTATTTGAAATTTGACAAGGAGTGTTAAAGCAATATTATATGAGGGCTTAGTGCGGTGTCCTTGCCTGTATCGATAAATCTCTGGTTTCTTCTGAGGTTGGCGAATTTATTCAGCTTTTGAATAGTTGAGATAATACAGTGCCCTTTTAGATAATTCTTAATTAGTTTGTTTTGATCTAAAATACAACAGTATAAGGGAATTGTTGTAATGTCAAGAATGGATACTAAAATTAAGAAGGCGATTTCTCCTGTTGAGGTAGTACAGAAGAATAATCCTTTTGTTAAAGGTATTGCAGAAAATTTTGGAAAAATGGAGTAAGCCTGACATTGATCAGCCTTGGCCAGTGGAAGGGACCCTTAACCCAGAAAACAATGCAGGAACTTGTGGCCACATACAATGTGGGCCAAAAAGAAAGGGAAAAAGGGACAAAAACGTAAAGAGAAAGAGAAATAGAGTTTGGTATTTTAAGGAGGTACAGTGTACTGATGTTTATTCCCAGCTGCTCATATTATAGATGAGAATGAGCGAATCATAGAGATGGGAAAGGCTAAAACAACCATAGAAATGTACCCCAGCTCCAAAACTAAAAAGAAGAAGGTACTTCTGAAAGGTCATTGTGGATAAAGGTCTAAAAAGAAGATAGTAAAAGATCATAGTTGAAGTGATTCGGATGAGGTTTTTGGAGGGTATGACTCTGCAGTGAGACGGATACTGGCTAAAGCAGAGAAAAAAGAGGAACCAAGACACTGAGGAAAATGGATCCAGGAAAGGACAGCACAACTGAGAGTGAGAATGGAGGTAGTGACTCTGAGGATCAGCAGTTCATAAAGATCACGATTTCAGCTCAAGGACAGAGACGATCACAAATGGTGCAGATGACACTCGAGTCAATTTTCAGTGCGAAGTTGGACTCAGACCCAATGAGAGAGGAAATGTTGAAACAGGTTCCAGAGTGTCTGTGGTCTCAGCCTCTGGTATCATTGGTAAAGGACCAAGGATGTCTCACAGTAGGTTGTTTGCCAGGCTGCTTTGGCAACAGAGTGGAGTCAGACACTGCTATACAGGAACAAGACAAAACCTCTGCATCAGTAAGAACACGAAGGTCATCTGCCAAGGTCTCACAGGGAGATAAAGCTGCTGACGAGGCTGCAAAAGCAGTTATAGGAGCAGATGGATTGGGAAAGGTCTTTTTGGTTCATTAGTAATGCCTGCTTTGAAGCTGTCTTGGTTATCGATACAACTCCTCAGGAAGAGAAGATGAGGCATTGTTCAAAATCTAGGTGATCAACATCTCCATGATCCTTGCAGAAGCCATCCATAGAACTCATAACGGCAAGTCTGTGTCGTATCTGTTCAGTCACGTCCCCATGTAACAACTGGTATTTAGCGTCTAGTGCGTGCTGTTTCACCGAAGAAAAAAAAAAAGAGAAGAGGGAAATCCCCAAGCCAAACACAACCATGAGCAAAGATGTTCTGCTAACTAACCATGAAAGCCTCCTTGAGCAGTGTCCTGTCATGTCTGGGCACCAAAGAAATTGCAAGCTACTAAGTTAGGCTACCATTTGTCTGAAAAATAATGTTTGGAGAGGTATAATGGGTTCCCTCTGGTTACCTTCCGACTCCAAGAGGTCCTATGCGAGAATTGGTAGTTGATTTTGTTGATCAAACCAGTAGAAGGGAAAAGATATATGTTAGTTGTTGTGGACAGATTTTGACGGTGGCCTGAGGATGCCAACTCCTTGTTTGCAAACAAGTGGAAAGGGACCAAGTTTGGCCCTTTTGGAAGATGAAAAGCGAGCATATGTAACATATATGGCAACTCTTCATAAAAAGATATCCACATATGTTTCCGACAAGCAGAGACAGGAAGAGGTGCAGGAGAACCTTGGTGAGCAAAAGAGAAACACAGTGCAACCAGGAGATAAGGTGTTTGTAAAGATATTTAGAAGAAAGTGGTATAACGAACGCTGTGAAGGACCATTTGAAGTTGTTCGCAGTACTGGAACCGTGGTCCAGATTAAAGGGTCTCCGACTTTATATAATTTATCACACTGTGTAAAAGTACAGAGGGAGGAAAGGTCATTCCCTTAGAGTCAAAATGATGAGGTTACGCATGTTTTTGACAATGCCGCAGGAAACAAGTCAGATGATGGACAGGGAGAGCAATGTAATAGCATGGACTTTCAACATGTTTCAGTAACAGCAGGATCCACTGCAGTTGACTGTGAATCGGAGATCACAGAGGCCGCTGTGATGATACTCAAGAACAATCTGAAATCACAGGTAGACAAAGGAGCCCAAGACCAGTTTGGAAAAGAGTTAAGCCTAAACGTCACGAAGAGTGAAGTTGAAGCGGTTGAGAAATATCCATTTTGAACATTTGCTTACATGAAGTCTGGACGTTTATTTTCAATATTATTCTGTTATCTTATAATATTTTACTGATACCTCTCAAATTAAGTGATTTCTTTTGGTTTATCTTGGATAAGATTTTGATACACTGTCTTAGTAATAGTGGAGTCATCTACACTTGTGCAGTTGAGACTCTAAATGGGAGTTGCTATGGTTAAAGGGGGAAATGGAAAGATTGGTGAAATTAACATTTACATTTGTGTGTTTCTGCATTAACATTTTGCAAAATACTGGCTGATGTGTTCTTTCTTCCTAGAACAGTATCTAGGAGATCAACATGGGGGTTAATGGTTATTCAGGAATCCCTACTTTCTAAATGGACTCAGATACTCAAAATGGACAGTAAAAAGGATGGAAGGCCCCGAACAAGGACAGAATACGACATCCTGACGTTGATCTACCACATCAGAAGTCAAGAGTTACAATACCCAATTGTGTTTTGTTGAAATTGGTGATACTGATAAAAAGGAAATGTTTTGGAAATAATGTTCTCTGTTATGATGTAAATGCACTGGGACCTCAAGTGTTTTTTTAATTTCTCGATGCGCAGGGAAGTTGATGGTAGGCAGGGAAAGGTCCACTGGATGGTACGATGGGTCGACCAGCCTGACTTTGGACGTTGTTTTGATTTGTTTCTGAGGTTTCCATATGTATTTGCTCATATGTTGATCTTACACAATTTTAGGAAAGGCGAGTAATTTGGCCTGGAGTACTATATGTGGTCGCCTGAGGCAGAGGGACCGTGAGAGAATTTTCCTGTCTAGATTGTTTGATGGGCAAATTGTAAAGAAAGCTGCCAGGCAGGTTTTTCGCTCTCACACTCCACCAATTTCTAATATTGTTAAGGGAATGTTATGTGAATATGTTACCTTTCTCTTTTCCGAGACTCTGTGGAGTCTCGAAGGGGGGAATATGTGGTGTATTATGCTTTGTTTCTTTAGGTTCCTATTTTGGTTAGGCAACGAGGTCAAAGGTCTAGGGACGGTTAGACCTTGAAGCCACGCGTACTAAATACCGGCCCCAGGTTAAAAGTAACATGGAATGAGGCTCCTTCCAAATAAGGACATATTTGTGGGGTCTTGTGATTGATCACAACAGGTGAAAAGTTGTTTACTGACAAATTTATCGATGCCTGCACCTATATAAGAGACTTGCATGAGCTGTACGATAGAGAGATTCTCATTGGTCCAGGTCCAGTTTCCAATTGCAGAGTGTTGTACTGAAGGAGTGTCAACAAACATCATCCTGATGTAGCTGTTGTTCCAGGTGAGTGAAGACTGAGTGAAGAGCAGTAGATATGGCGTCCTCTGTGGATCTGTTGGTTCTGAAAACATACTGGTGAGGGTCCAAGCTGGCAGGGACATTGTCTGTGAGGTGCTGGAGAACGAGTTTCTCAGAGCACTTCATCAGGATTGGGGTAAGAGCCACAGGGCGGTAGTCATTAAGACTAGACACAGCAGACTTTTTGGGTACAGGAACGATGATGGCTGTCTTGTGGTAGGAGGGAACAGTCTCTTGTGAGAGTGAGATGTTAAAAATGTCAGTTGTAACATTAACAAACTGATCAGCACATGTTTTTAGTACGTCCAGGAATGTAGTCAGGGCCGGCGGACTTGTTTAAATTTACTCTCAGTAGGACTTTTCTCACTGAGAGTGGTCGGTCCTCTGGAGGCGGAGTAGACTTCACAGTTGAGTCCTTATTGAGAAGGTCACAGCAAGCGTATAATGTGTTCAGCTCATCCAGCAGTGTGGCCTCACATATGATGGGGATGCTCCTGCTTTTGTAGCCTTTGACATTTTAAATCACCTGCCACATATCTTTAGTGCTGTTGCTGTTGAGGTCTCTCTCCAGTCTCTGCTGATGTGTCTTAGCCTCCCTGATGCCAGCTCTCAGTTGTGCTATGGTTATGATGTATGCCTCCTTGTCCCCTGACTGAAAGGCATCTTTTTTTGCCCTGAAAAGAGCCTTCACCTTAGTGAAATTTAGTGAACTGCGTCACAATATGTGACTGTGAAAGGACTTTTTGTGTGATTTTTGTAGTTGCCAAATATTTTAATGTTGTGATCACTTTATTTCTGGAATTATATCTCCATATCTTTTGGTGGAGATGTGAGTGCATCTCTGATGAGATTGACAACATACATTCTCCTAGCACTATCTAATCTGCAGCATTTCATGATTCCACTGTCATCCAGTGTTCTGACCCCTTTGTCTTTCTGCTTTTTTTCCTCTGCTTAAGAAACTCTTAAGTCTCTTAAAATTGCTCCTCCCAGGTTTTCACCTTAGGAGCTCTCTAAACTCATTGAGTGCCAGCCCTATTATATAATGGAAAGTGGCTTGTGCCAGCTTTTCTGGCCATTTTGAGTCATCTTTCAAGATCCACAGAATATTTTGTACAAAGACTCTGAAAACACTGAATAGCTCAAATGAAAGAAGAAACTCTCATTTTCGTCATGGAAAAAAACGTTTGTTTGCACCTTGTTCCATTCTTGATTTGTCTGAAGTTGCTAGTTTCATCAAAAAGACCACTTTTTTTCTAGAAAGCTGAGAAAAATGCATTTTTGTGAAAGTGAGTCTGTCAAGCAAAACAGGGATTTGAATGCTAGAATTTTGCCTTCAGTGACATAAAAGACATCTGAAAATTGTATTACAAATGTTATTGTTGTAAAATAAATATGCAAAGTGACAGAAAGAACAAGATCGTGGGTAAAAGCGGCCGAAATGAGCTTCCTCCATAGGGTGGCTGGACTCTCCCTAAGAGATAAGGGTAAGAGCTCATCTGGGAGGAGCTTGGAGTAGAGCCACTGCTACACCACGCTGAGAAGAGCCAGATCAGCCAAGAGCATGGGGGGAGGATCCATGAGAGTTTCTTCCAGCGCCCGCTGGCGAAACTGGCCTCCGTTTTTTGGGGGACATTTTATGCCTATATTTAATTGTTGTAGCTTCGTTGCTGTAGTTTCGAATCGCCGATGTACAGATCACTCTCAGATCAATTACACACAGGGAGCATGAGAGCGCCCCCTTGTGCCAGCCGCTAGAAACACACTTTGACGTATATTTATGTCAATGGCACTCAAGCGTTGGCTTTTGAATGACGTATATATATACATCAATGGCATTCAATGAGTTAAGGACTTAGATGCTTTGTAAAGACCTGTGTTATCAGGATCCAGTCTTAAATTTATGATGTTTCTTAGAAAACTTCATAATTCTAAGAATTTTCTTAGGATTTCTTTACTGTAGGAGCAACTCTTTTTACAGAGAAGCTTTGTGAATATGGGCCCTGATGTGTAATTAGACAGCCTTCCTCCTACCGTCCCTCACCAACAATCATCTAGTTTCTTCGGCCATGTCCATAAGGAGACGGGTTAAGGTGTATCCGCAAAAGCTTTTTATCGTATGGACATTCTGTTCACAGGGAACCAGTGTTTTGGGAATCAGCATACGCTAATTTTTGGAACCGGGTCCCAGTGTGAACAAATCTGAAGATGCAACCCCTGCGTTTCCGTGTTTACAACCCATACGCATTGTGATGTTTGTGTAGTGGGTTCTTCATTAATGACACCGTTTGTACTTGAAGAGAGGTACTTTATAACATAACTTCATTCACTCACATTACAGATATTGCTGTTGGTATTCATTCAGCTCCGAAAAACTGCACATGCTCTAACTACTACGGCAACACATAAGGGAAGCAAAACACCTTTTGCTCATATCATTACATCTTCCCTTTTTTAAAATAAGTGTTTCAAACTTTTATGAGTAACACTAATACATTGTTCTTTTAAACTCATTTGTTTTCCGGTATAACAATAAATTAAACATTACTTGCATATCAAATCTCTTCAGCTTCTCAGAATGGTTGCTTTCTTTTTCCATGTGTCAGTTTTGTCTTTGATTCTCACTTGGTCCCCAGTGTGAAGTTCAGGTAGTATCTGTGTTTCTCTATCATAATACAACTTTTGCTTTGCTTTTTGTTCTTCTTTTATTCTCTAAACTTCATCTGTGAAACGTTCACAGGCACACGTGATGCTAAGCAGCTCTTTTTCTATTTGAGCATATCGGGTCTCTGCGTCTGCCATAGAGCGCGATGCATACGAGATAGATAGGTTGCCAGTCATCATACTTTTGCAGAATAACTGCTTCTAACCCATTCTGTGACGCATCTGATGAGATCTGTAGGGGTCTTACCGGGTCATAAAACCTCAGAACTGGTTCTTTTGTAAGCACTGTCTTTAGGTCATTCCATGACTTTTCATGTTCATGATTCCACCCCCACTCAGTCCTTTTCTCAGTTAACTGTCCTAGAGGTGCCATCCTCTCTGAAAGGTTTCATGTAAACTTTCCCATGTAGTTTATCATTCCGTTAAACCTTTGTATATCCTTCTTGCTCTGTGGTCTTGGCATGTTTTTTATTGCAGACACCTTCCTAGGATCTGGTCGGATACCTTCACTGATCAGGATGTCTCCAACAAATGTCAGTTCTCGCACATTGAGTTGGCATTTCTCTTTGTTTGTTTCAGATTGGCTTTTCGTGTTGCTTCCAGTACATTTTTCAGTCCCTTATCATGTTCAGCTTTTGTGCTTCCCCATATAATGATGTCATCCACTGACATGTCTACACCATCCAGGTGCTCATAGATCATGTGGATTGTTTTGTGCACCTCAGGGGCAGAAGCTATGCCAAATGGTAAGCGGAGAAATCTGTACCTACCAAAAGGGGTATTGAATGTAGACAGTTTGGAACTTGCTTCATCCAGCTTCAGTTGCCAGAATCCTGATGATGTATCAAGCTGACTGAAGTGCATTTGCAAACTGAAATTATTTCTTCATTTGTAGGTTCTCTTTTTATTGTTCTTGTAGCGGCAGGCAGAGTTTTTTTTTTTTATTTACCAGGGGCAACCTTATGACTTTTAGCTGCCGGGTCACCTGCGGCCTGGCTGCTCTGTTTCTTTTTTTTTTTTTACCTTATAAGGGAAAACGTAGGAGGGACAAACCCTCCTTACCAATTGCCGGAACATCTGGGGCATACTTAAAAGCACTGTGGATGCCAGTACAGAAAAAAAAACTTCATCTGCGGAGCGTCACAATCATTGCATTCGGCACGATCAGCGGGTTTTATCTTGGCGATTTTAAGGTACGTTTGGTTGGGTTATCCCCCTCCCCTGTTTTATTGGTCTTTTAATTGTTTTTAAACTTAATCTGTTATTTTTAAACACAAGGTCGCAGATAACTGAGCATCCGTGGTTGCTGTGATGTGAGTGGTATTTCCCCTGTAGAGGTAGGCTTTTAACCATATTCTACGGTGGCCGGGAAGTGCAAACCAACATTACAAACTGTGAGACAAAATTACATTTTGGAAAACATTTTTACATATCATAAAACAACATTACATTACCATAACACATTTACAATTCCCGAAACAAATTTACATTTCAGAAAACAAAATTACAAACTGTGAGACAAAATTACATTTTGGAAAACATTTTTACATATCATAAAACAACATTACATTACCATAACACATTTACAATTCCCGAAACAAATTTACATTTCAGAAAACAAATTAACAAGATGCGAAACACTTTTACAAGTGGAGAGCACGCTGAAGGTTTATAAGAAGAACCTACCACTCCATGGGACCGAACTATATGTGGCACGCGGATGGTTATGATAAACTCAAGCCATTCGGTTTGGCCCTTTCAGGGTGCATCGATGGATTTTCATGTAAAGTACTGTGGCTTGCATGTGGACCAACAAATAATGACCCATCAGTGATCGCTCACTATTTCCTGTCATGTGTGCAACACCTTGCTGTCATCCCCATGAGACTGAGGACTGATTGTGGCACAGAGAACGGGACCATGGCTGCAATTCAGTGCACCTTACTACCACAATGACTACTACTCTGGAGCATCCAGCCACATGTACGGCTCATCCACAAACAACCAGAGGATTGAGTCCTGGTGGTCCATATTCAGAAAGGGAAGGTAAGGGCCTTCATAAAGTTATTTAATTATATTTAACCATTGATTTCATTCTTCAAACATGCATATATGCTTAGAAATAATAATAATAATAATAATAATAATGATAGTAATAATAATATTTGTTGGATTAAATAACTGTCACCTCTGGCTGCTGCAGCTACAGAGCAAGCCTTTTAGTCGAAGCAGCCTCTTTAAGTGCACTCAAACATTGTAGCATGTCCTGTTTGTTAAAAAAATAGTAATCCGATGTTGAAATTTCTGTTGAATTCTGCAGGATAAAAGCTAATTAGCAAACTAAACGAGGTGCCATAAGGTTACATTATGATGTGTTCAAGGTCGGCTCGGAAAAATGGTATTAGGCGATGGTAAACAAAACAGTCATCATGGTGTGTTCAAATACAGCAGGTACACAAAAATAATGTAGGCTAGCTGTGTATGTGCACATTTATAATAAAATTGACACTTTTTTTCAGTAATAATCACTTTTACATGCAGTAAATGATAAATGAATTCAATAACTTTTTAGTGAAATAACTAGTTTGCATGAATTTGTAGTATCTTAAAAATGTGATTAATCACAATTAATCACAGCCTAAAACTGTGATTAATCTGATTGAATTTTTTAATTGATTGACAGCACTATTATTTTCATATCAATTTCTATAGGTGTCAGTTCTGGATGGAACTATTTGCAGACCTTAGAGACGCTGGATACTTCAACGGGAGTCACGACCATCAGTGTCTGTTAAGATACTGTTTTGGTGATGTTATTCAGAGGGACTTGGATGAGTGTGTGAGACTGTGGAACACTCACAGGATTCGCCCCTCCAGAACAGCATCATGTCCAGGAAGAGTGCCCAATGAACTCTACTACTTACCACACAGGTAATACATTTGGCAGCAGATAAATATTTGTATTTGTTTTACTTTTATCTTTATTTTAATTAAATGCAATTATGTCTTCTGTTTAACACAGATTTGGCTCCAGAGACTGTGGCTTTAAAACTGAACAGGCTGAACTGGATGCCTTTCCTGAGGCTCACCTGTCAAGAGCTCCATGTGGGGACCCAAACATGCAGGAGTACTTGGACTTTGCCATGGAGCACAATCACTTACAGAAGCCAGAGTACTGGCAGTCTGCAACTGAACTTTATCTGAAACTGAAAGAAATTGCTCAGCTATGAATTAAAATTGATAAAAAAGGGAGGTTCTATGTAATGGTGGAACATAAAGTGTCTGAATCTGTCACCAAAAGCGTCATTATTTTAAATGGGAAATAATTGAATAAAAAACAAAGTAATGTAATGAGAAATGTTTATTTATTACATTACATTTTTTGTATTATAGAAAACAGAATCTCGAGAAATACTGTTTGTCTTATTTGATCAAAAAAACAGCGATTCATAAACAGACCACAGTTTGAGCTAACACAGTTTGGAGCTAAAATAATTGTCAAAATGCTGAGAAACTGACAAAAAAAACATGCTCACATATCTTTACACTATAAAAACCCAACAACAGCAACTGCACATTTAGGTGCACCTTTAACAACAGAGACAGAGTCTGGGCTCTAGAGGTCATCTACTCGTATGGCTTACAAACAGCCAAATCCTGGACTGTTTTGAATTCCAAAGTCCATTTGTGACTTAAACACACTGTATGAGTCGAGGAGTGGTAATTTCAACAAGTTTGAACATGTATTTGCCATTGGGAATGGAGAGTCATCCAGGAACTCTATCCGTGGCAATGGTTCCAAGCCAGAAGGGGGAAGTGATGTCAGCCCAGTTGCAAACATCAAAACATCCTCCACAGACACAGCAGCCTGGCCTTCTGCAAGGAAAAAATGTTTAGATACACCATGGTAATGTGGTTTTCCAACTAGTTACAAAAATACCTTACAAACCTTCACAATCAAGGAGATAGTCTGCTCAGTAGACCAAAGCTTGACTTTTTTTTAAGTCTCCTGTTACTCCCTGAAGGACTGAGGTCAGGTATGAAAAGTCTCTCAAGTTCAAAGCCAGTGAGTTGCTTTTCAGAGTGGCACAGGACAGGGGCCAGCAAAGTAGGGTGTTGCTGTAGTGCAGTCAAAAACTGCAGGGCTGAAAGACCATCTTTAAATCTACAAAGTGAACACAAACACTGTTTCACTGCTGTGTAGTGCCAACTGTATTTAAATTATCTAAAGAAAACTATTGAATATTCTCTTCCCTACAATTACAATCCGCCTAAACACGTCTACGTTTGGGGAAAATGGTTTTGTGTTGAACATCACTCTTAAATTCTTTTGCCTTGCACATGACTATGGTAAGTGTTAAAAACTACACAATCACACAGAGGAATGACAGAGAGGGTAGGGTGGCATGGGTAGTTATAGACTGGCACAAGGCAGGGAATGGACAGACATACATCACAAAGGCTATCAGTTTTAATACACTAAGGCACAAATTCTGTCACAGGGACTAACTGATAAGAGAAGGACATGCCATGAGGCATTTCAAACAAAAGATTATTACATAAACACATGAAAAAGAAGCCACATCATTATAAATATGATGTTACCTGCCAATTACAGATGAGTTGCGGTCGATAATATACCATCGGAGGTAGTCAGCCACGATTTCTTTCTTTTCTTCCAAAGCAGACAGATGTCTCAGACAACCTGCTGTCTGTAACATTGTGCTGTGTCTCATGATGCACTCCTGTTGAGCATCCAATGAAGCAGCATTCTCAATCTGAAAGATACAAAAAGGGGGGGGTATAAACACTCTAGCAAATAACTGTATGTGCTGTACATTCTTGCCTTTTTTTATTCAGTGACATACATAGCATGGTGTAACCCTACCCTATTAAAACTAATAAATGGGGGGATCACGTGATGCACAGACCCGAGTAGACGTGAAGGTGCCAGCTCCCGGCTGTTTTGCAAAAAAATTTATTTTTTAACTAATTTTCTACCAGTGGGAAACTTTGTCGGGTGCACATTTGGTTCGTACGGAAGCCCTAAGCGGACGTGTTTTTTTTTTTTTTTTTACAAGCCGTTTTCTCGATATAACGAGATATTATCTCGTTATAACAAGATATTATCTCGTTATCTCGAGAAAACGGAGTTTGTTTTCCTGAGATATTATCTCGTTATCTCGAGAAAACGAACTTTGTTTTTTTGTTTGTTTTTTTTTTAACTTTATTGAATGAACGTCAGAAGAAGAAGTGGCGGGTGGATGATGTGACAGCAGGTGCCGTGCGGTGTTCAGCGCGGACAAATGCGTGCAGGTTCTCGCCCCTGCACGTACCAAAAAGCACCGGAGCAACAGTATAATAATCTAGTTATGATTACTGATGAATTTGGGTGATGTGTTCCTGTAATAATCATCTTACCTTGCGCATTTGTCCGCGCTGAACACTGCACGGCACCTGCTGTCACATCATCCACCCGCCACTTCTTCTTCTGACGTGCATCTTACCTTGCAAATGCGCGGGGGGCGCCGACAAGACTCGCTGGTAGAGAGGGACCAAGAGCCATCCTGGTAAGGCTGCACGATTACACCGACAAGCAGAAAACCCTACAAGCAACCAGAAACAGAGGCGCACTAAACATCGAGGGCAGCAATGTCTCATTCTACCAGGATTTCTCCATGGAGGTTGTGAGAAAGAGGATGGAGTCTGCAAATGCCCGAAAACAACTGAGAGAAGCTGGAATAAGGTACTCTTTTCTGTACCCTGCTGTCATTAAAATCTTTCATCCCTATGGCACCAGCTCCTCATTCTCCACCACCAAGGAAATCAACGACTACGTTCACAAAATGACTGCATCAAAGTAATCGTCGGACTATGTGGGTAAACGTATGGTGACAGCTCCAGGTATGACTGTTAAAGGCAGAATAGAATGAATACAGTGTGTCTGTGTGTGACATAGTGCTCTGCATATCCGGGTCACCTTCTTAAAGAGACAAGATTCAAATAGCCTTTCTTCAGGAGACGCATTTAAATGATGAGGAGCACAAAAAATATCATAGGGAGTGGGTTGGTCAAATTTTTTTCTCATCACATTCAACAAGTAGAAGAGGTGTGATAATTCTTTTGCATAAAAACCTTCCATTTACTGCCACAGCCTCTTTTAAAGATACTGAAGGTAGGTATGTCCTGGTTAAAGGGATACTACATGGTGAAAATATTCTTTTAGGCAATGTTTACGCTCCTAATACCCAGGATGAATCATTTTATGCATCTTTATTTAGTCAATTAGCTGATATGGATTGTCCAAACATGATAATTGGGGGTGACTTTAACTGTGCCTTATGCCCAGTCATGGACAGACTTCCCCCTCAAACAAGTATGTCCAAGAATGCCAAGGCTGTTTTAAATATTAACAAAGAATTTCATCTTTTAGACATCTGGAGACATTACAATCCAATTTCAAAACAATATACTTTTCATTCTCAACCCCATCATTCAGCTTCACGCATTGATTATATTTTTGTCTCTCGATGTCTGTTACACTTAGTTGAATATGCAGATATTGGACATATTGCCCTCTCGGACCATGCTCCGGTAATTATGGGAATGCAACCTCTGAGACCCAATGACCGCTCATTCTCCTGGAGAATGAATACAACTTTGCTAACAGACGATAAATTCGTGAAATACCTGACTGATCATACTGATGTATTTTTAGAAACAAATGACAACAACGGAGCTGATCCAAGAATAGTGTGGGATACTTACAAAGCTTATATGAGGGGTATGATTATATCATTTGCAAGCCAGCGGAAAAAAGAGCGAGCTGCCAAACAACTTGAAATAGAAAATAAAATAAAGCAATTAGAGGAAACATTCTATAGAACAAAATCAGATGCAACTCTTATTGAACTTAAATCAGCCAGAACAGCACTATATGACATGATTAAGAGGAAGGCAGAAATAGACATTTTATTCACTAAACAGAAATTTTTCGAATTAGCTAACAAACCAAATCGTCTGCTTTCTCGGCTGGTAAGGAATGCCCCCATTAAATCCTATATTGCAGCTGTACTGGATGAAAACAATCAAAGACAGATTAATAATAGTCAAATTAATGACAGTTTTAAAAGATTCTATGCCATCTCTGTACAGCTCAGAGATTGATATAGAGAATCTTAGAGCAGGTGGGCTTTTGGACAGCCTACATATTCCACGATTGTCTGAGGATCAGTCAAACTTATTGGAATCCCCTATCTCCATATTAGAAATAGATCAAGCTATCTCCACACTTCAATCAGGGAAATGTCCTGGGGAAGACGGCTTCCCAGTTGAATTTTTTAAAACAATGAAGGGGAAGATTAACAACCTTCTGCTAAGGGTTTTCAATAAATCAGTTGAGGACTCTAGACTCCCTGATTCTATGTATAGGGCCAATATAACCTTAATTGCAAAGAAAAACAGGAATCCAGAACTTTGTTCATCCTACAGACCCATTAGCCTCCTGAATGTTGATAACAAAATTCTATCTAAGATACTTGTTCTTAGGCTAGAGAAAGTGGTGATCTCAATTGTAGAGGCAGATCAGATGGGATTTATTAAGGGTCGAAATTCTTATCACAATACAAGACGCCTTTTCCATATTATCCATCACCTTAATTTTTACAAGACGCCTGGTGCTATTGTTTCTATGGACGCTGAAAAGGCGTTCGATAGAATTGAGTGGCAATATTTGTTTGAAATTCTGAAGAGATTCGGTTTTGGGCATAGTTTCCTGAACTGGATTAGACTGTTATATAAAGAACCGACAGCTTCAGTTCTGACAAATGGCCTCCTGTCCGCTCCATTTAAAGTGAAAAGAGGTACAGCTCAAGGAAGCCCACTGTCTCCTATTTTGTTTGCGCTGGCTATAGAGCCATTAGCGTTAGCCATCAGGCAAAACCCAGATATTCAAGGAGTAACAATTGGCACAAAACAACATAAAATTTTATTGTACGCAGATGATATTCTTGTGACATTAACAAATCCTCATAAATCATTAGAAGCTCTAACTAAATGTATTAAAGAATTCAGCTCAATATCTGGGTATAAAGTAAATTTTGACAAATCAGAAATAATGATTTTGAACAACAGCATAAGAACTGCACCAGTCTATATTCAGCCCTTTCGCTGGGCTCCATCTGGGTTCAATTACTTAGGAATTAAAGTCACTCCTCAAATCAACCAGTTATATACAGCAAATATAAATTCTTTGGTTAAAAGTCTCAAAGAAATGTTAACAAGATGGAAGAGTTTACCTATATCATTTCTCGGTAGAATTAATTTGATCAAGATGACAGTACTTCCTAAAATATTATATACCTCGTCTATGCTCTTTGTGAATCTAAATCCCCACGATATTAAAATAATCAACAAAGCAATGTCAGATTTTATTTGGAACGGCAGGAAACCTAAGATTAAATTAACAACACTACAGCTCCCCAAGGAACAAGGTGGGTGGGGCCTTCCAAACATAGAGTATTATATACTATCTTTGCAAGCCAGGATTATTTCCACATGGGTGAATGAATGTTTAGATTTCCCTTGGTTTGAAATAGAGTTGGCTGTTTGCAGACCTTTCTCTCCAGTGAACATGCTGGACAGGGGTCTGAAGGAACTACCACACAAAGTTACAAATAACCCCTTAATGACTAATGTGTTGTGGGCCTGGAGAAAGCTTAGGAAAATATTTAAGAGCACTCACCCTCTTCATCTTATAACAACTTTGACAGATAACCCAGAACTCTCACCACAACAAAGAGGATCAGATTTTACAGTCTGGCGGAAGGCAGGTATTGTAAGAGTTGTCAATCTCTTTGAGAATGGCAGATTTAGATCATTTGAGTCACTACAAGGTCAGTATCATATATCAAATAAAGACTTCTATAAATATCTACAGGTCAGACACTTTGTGTATAAGAAGAGCAATTCATGGGAAATCTCAAGCGATTCACACTCATTAGATAGATTTTTTTCTTAAATATAAGCAGCAAAAACACTTCATATCTAAATTTTACTCTGAGATGCAGAGTCTGAACTTGGGTAAACTTTCATGGTTAAAAACATCCTGGGGTACCTCGCTCAAATGTGTAATAGATAATGATGTATGGGAGGACATTTTACGATTACCTTCCAGGATTTCAATCTGCAACAGATATAAAGAGTTACAGTATAATATTGTACACAATATATACATATCTCCATATATCTACAGTAAGTATAACGCAGGAACTTCAGAAAACTGCCCCAAATGTAAGTCTCATGTAGGTACTAGGTTACACTGTTTGTGGGAATGCGAAAAAATTCAGTTGTTTTGGAAGGCAGTTTGCTCAAGTATTGGTATAGCAATAAGTCAACAGGTGCCAGTAAACCCACTTCTATGTCTGCTAGGGAAGGCCCCTGGTCTTGGTTTTCTGAAAGAAAACGAGGACGTGATTCAGTCACTTTTAATGCTAGCGAGGAAAGCCATAATGGTAAAATGGGTTGGAGAAGACCCCCCTTCCATTCGTCTGTGGAAATCACTGATCTCCGAAGTCGTGATACTAGTAAAACCTGAACACTGTATTAACAAAAGGACTCATATTTTCCTGCAGAAGTGGAGGAAGCCACTGGAACTTTTGGGAGTGGACTATAATTTGGACTTAAATACATAACATGATGGATATTTGTCACTTTTTGTTTTGTTTTGCTTTGCTTTTTTCTGCCTGTCTTCCCTTTTTCTCTAATTGAAAAGGAATAATATTCTTCACTCACATACTAACTGTTTACTACACAATATGAGCTGTGGTACAAGTGAAATATATTACTTCAGTGTGCTATTGATGCTGCACAAGTATATTTTACATAAACCAGTCTTGTAGCATTTTTGTAATTTTTGACTGTTTTTCTTTGTTTACTGTTTATACTTTTGTCATAAAATTGAATAAATAGAAGTTTGAAAATCTAAAAAAAAAAAACAAAACAAACAAAAAAAAACTAATAAATGAAGCCAATTCTGTGTATGCAATACTGGAAGTAAACATTATCTTAAGACACTGCAGGATGTAAAACTCTGCCCTACCACACTGTAGCCTTATGCTGTTCTCACCTCTTGCAAAGCTTTCCCTATTTCTTCATCAATTATTAAATTAACTGTTGATTTGAACGAAGGCTGACCAGCAAGATAATGTACAAGATCTTCTGACAGGAAATGGGGTCCTGGACCTCCATGTACAACTGACACTGCGATCATCTTTCCTGCCAGGTAGTATTCATCCTCCCTAACAGCTGTGACTGAATTCATATTGCAAAATTGAAAACAAAAACAAACACTATATACTTTAAGATATTGCGGAAAAAAGCATATGCCATGGTAAATATATGTTTAATGATCATTAACCAAACATTAGTATAGTACACATCCAACCCTATGCATACCATTTGCATTGTAGACCAAGAACCGATGTCCTTCTGGTCCATCAAAAATGGGCCGGTCTTTCAGGTGTTTCATTAGCAGAGTTAAAAACTCTCGTCTTGGACCACCTGTGTCAATTCCCTCCTCAGGAACTCCAGCATCATCAGTAAATCTGACCAGCATGTCACAGTTGTCAGAATATGTTGTACGCTTGAAACCTCTGACTGCTCCATCCCAAACATTAGCCCTTGAGATGTTGAACCTGCTGACTCTTTTGTGATCAATAGGAAGTGAAAAGTTTGCCACAATGTCAGGTAGTGTAATGTTCATCTCTCCCCTGTAATGACAAAAGTGATCTAATTAATAGATATTTCAGACAGTGCACAATTTGCCACTTTTACAAAAATTATTTAAATGCCAGAAATACTGCACAATGAAAACACTAGAATGCCACTGTCAAAAGCTCATTTTACACTGCTGTGTGTTGGAAATTCTCCACATTGACTGCAACCAGCTCCTCCTCCTCCTCCTCTTCCTCCACACCTGGTGCATACAGGTCTGTGTATTTACTGTTGGGAAATTACAACTTCCATGTTAAAACATCTTACTAACAAATTTCTTCCCCGTGAGTTAAATTAAAATTATTTGAGTCACTGATTTTTGGCTTACCTGTAGCAAGAAGTCTTGTCTGGATTTGTTTCAGGTGGATCCATATCATCAGTATCAGATATTACTATCTGAAAAACAAATTAAAATGTCAAAACAACAACACTGAAAGTAAGAAACATCAGGCTGCTGCAGTCTGCCTTATTACCTGTCCAGGCTGAATTGTTGCTGAATGTCCTGGTGCATCTCTGAAACATGATAAAAATTACAAAATTATTAAATTAATTAGTACTGTCCTTCAGGCCTACAATAGTCATTAAATAATGTAGACTATAATGAATACAGCCAAGATTCCTATTGGTTGATTAGCACTAGAAAAGCCGTCTCATTAAATATGTTATTCATTTATTTATCCCTGACAAGGGCTAGATGCCAAAATGTCCTTACCTTTCTTCTTTAGATTTGTGTTTGGGAGTACTCTGGTTTTGTGGTTCAAAAACCTGAGAGGAAATGCATAAATTTATCAGCAATTTGTAATAGCTTCCATAATTGTTCCCTTACTACATACAGTACTTATCACTGGTGAAAGGTTGTTTGTATTGACATAGATAAATCAATAAATACATTGATACATAAATAAGTATTAAAACAATAAATAAATAATTGATGTACCACAGTGTCTGCTCGATTGAATTCAGCTGTGCTCCTTGATGCAATGACAATTTCAGAATCAGAGTCTGAGGTATCATCCACTGCTGTAAAAACAGAAAATTCAACAGATCATGTGGATACTGCACATGTATCCTACAGTAGAGTATCTAAAATATGTGGAAAATATTGAATCATGAGATCCACTAACCTCCTTGAAAGTGTGTTTCTAGGCAGATGAAAAAGGTGATCCTGGAATATGGCTTTCCTAGTTCCTTTTTATACTCTGCCAATTTGAATGGCTTTTCTGACCCAGGCACATGGACCACCTCTGAGCAGTCTGGATACAAAAGGACGCACGGTCCTTCTTGCATGTCCTTGTTAAATGTTCTCATTTTCTGGACAGCTTGTTTCAGTATATCAGATGCTGCTACTTCTGGGTCTACAAATAACGGGAGTGTTTTCCCTCTTAGAGGTTTCAGAGCAGTTCCATCAGTTCCATTTGGCACCATCAATCCAATGTTTATCTAGTAAAATAACAAAGATAAGATTAATTTCATGTATTATGCACAGGTAAAATAAAAGATTATACACTACCGTTCAAAAGTTTGGGGTCACTTAGAAATGTCCTTATTTTTGAAAGAAAAGCACTGTTTTTTCAATGAAGATAACTTTAAGCTAATCAGAAATACACTCTATACATTGCTAATGTGGTAAATGACTATTCTAGCTGCAAATGTCTGGTTTTTGGTGCAATATCTACATGGGTGTATCGAGGCCCATTTCCAGCAACTATCACTCCAGTGTTCTAATGGTACAATGTGTTTGCTCATTGCGTCAGAAGGCTAATGGATGATTAGAAAACCCTTCTGCAATCATCTTAGCACAGCTGAAAACAGTTTAGCTGGTTAGAGAAGCTATAAAACTGACCTTCCTTTGAGCAGGTTGAGTATCTGGAGCATCACATTTGTGGGGTCGATTAAACGCTCAAAATGGCCAGAAAAAGAGAACTTTCATGTGAAACTCGACAGTCTATTCTTGTTCTTAGAAATGAAGGCTATTCCATGCGAGAAATTGCCAAGAAACTGAAGATTTCCTACAACGGTGTGTACTACTCCCTTCAGAGAACATCACAAACAGGCTCTAACCAGAGTAGAAAGAGAAGTGGGAGGCCCCGCTGCACAACTGAGCAAGAAGATAAGTACATTAGAGTCTCTAGTTTGAGAAATAGACGCCTCACAGGTCCTCAACTGGCAGCTTCATTAAATAGTACCCGCAAAACGCCAATGTCAACATCTACAGTGAAGAGGCGACTCCGGGATGCTGGCCTTCAGGGCAGAATGGCAAAGAAAAAGCCATATCTGAGACTGGCCAATAAAAGAAAAAAGATTAATATGGGCAAAAGAACACAGACATTGGACAAAGGAAGATTGGAAAAAATGTTATGGACGGATTTAATCAAGTTTGAGGTGTTTGGATCACACAGAAGAATATTTGTGAGACGCAGAACAACTGAAAAGATGCTGGAAGAGTGCCTGCCGCCATCTGTCAAGCATGGTGGGGGTAACGTGATGGTCTGGGGTTGCTTTGGTGCTGGTAAGGTGGGAGATTTGTTCAGGGTAAAAGGGATTTTGAATAAGGAAGGCTATCACTCCATTTTGCAACGCCATGCCATACCCTATGGACAGTGCTTGATTGGAGCCAATTTCATCCTACAACAGGACAATGACCCAAAGCACACCTCCAAATTGTGCAAGAACTATTTAGAGAAGAAACAGGCAGCTGCTATTCTATCTGTAATGGAGAGGCCAGCGCAGTCACCTGATCTAAACCCCACTGAGCTGTTGTGGGAGCAGCTTGACTGTATGGTACGCAAGAAGTGCCCATCCAGCCAATCCAACTTGTGGGAGGGGCTTCTAGAAGCGTGGGGTGAAATTTCTCCAGATTACCTCAACAAATTAACAGCTAGAATGCCAAAGGTCTGCAATGCTGTAATTGCTGCAAATGGAGGATTATTTGACGAAAGCAAAGTTTAAAGGAAAAAATTATTATTTCAAATACAAATCATTATTTCTAACCTTGTCAATGTCTTGACTATATTTTCTATTCATTTTATAACTCATGGTGGTAAATAAAAGTGACTTTTCATGGAAAACACAAAATTGTCCGGGTGACCCCAAACTTTTGAACGGTAGTGTACATATATACATCAGTGTTTCCCATAAATTATGCAGAAAGTGGTGTCCCTCCATGGTCTAATTTGTGCCACCACAGTTTCACAGTGAGCCAAACATGTCTATACACTCAGATGCGACAAAGATAATATATATATATATATTTTTTTTAACTTGATTCAATCTGTGTGATGAGTCAACTATGATACTGATCCACTTCTGAGTCATCTCGAGTCAGATAACGCTAGTCGAGTACTGATAAGTACTAAGACAGTCAGTGCAACTTACCTGGACGTGTTTTCTGTCCTTTGCCATTCTTCCATTCGGCCCATAGTTAAAAGACTGACGCTCTTTGGACTTTGAGCTTCTGTACTCCAGGAACTGTTTGTATGATGAGCAAGGTTTTTCTGCTTAAATAAACAATGTTCCGTTTCAAAATAGAAAGTTAGCAGCCGCTAACCAATAGCACTATTCACTTTCATTCACAGACTTAAGATAGCTAGCGTTATGCTGCACTTACTTTGTTTAGCGTTGTCCGGCTGTTGAGATGTCCCCTGTTCTTCCGTCTGGTCGGCGCCATTTAAAAACTCTAACGACCGACCACACGAAAAACAAAACCGTGTTAATTGGCTCATGTGTTTGCCACAAAACGGGCAAAACATGACTCGGTCTCTGTCCATCTCCGTCCATTGAAAATATCAACACTCTATCACTTCCGGGTCAACCCCGTATTTGGGACGTTCCCTTTCCGGTAGATTGTATTTGCTAATTTGTTTTCTGAAATGTAAATTTGTCTCGGCACTTGTAAATGTGTTTCACGCTTTGTTAATTTGTTTTCCAAAATGTTAAATTGTCTCATATTTTGTAATGTTGGTTAGCACCTCCCGGCCACCGTAATATTCTCTGTAAATTCTAAATTAAATAACTGGCACATATTTTAATACTATTGTTTGTGGCATAGCTGAGGAGGAGAGCAGACTGATGTCTGATTAGGAGTGGCCTGCTACTGTTTTAGTATTTTTCTTTTATGTCTATAGTTCAGCTGATTTTATCCTGCTCTTTTATTTCTGCTGTTTTTAGCGCTTGTGAGGTAAAAACCACTGCATTACACTCCAAGGTTGTGGTTTTATTCCTGTGCTGTGTCTGCCGTTTTTGTTTATTTTTTTTTACTGTATTTTTCCCAGCAGCACTGTGTGTTGAGCAGGCCCATGGTGTGGTGCTTTGTCACTTTAGGGTAAGGGTGTTTTGTGTTGTGTTGTGTATTTGAGGGTAGCACGTGTGGTGAAACTAGTTTTAGCTTTTTTTGTGTGTGTCTTTTGTGCTCTTTCTTTTTTGGGATCCAACTCCTCACGGTCTGCCTTCGTGCACGCACATACATTTTTTTTTTTTTACATTTTATACTTTATATTACTACCCAGAGCCAGCATAGTTTTAAGCCCCTCGCAGCATTTGTTTTAACCTTTTTTTTAATCTGCCATTTTGGAGCCTTGTAACATTTTAACTTGAACTTTGACTTTTTTATGCACCTCTTAATATCATTTTTAACAGCAATTTACAACCACAACCGTTAAATAAATCATTCAATTATTTGCACTTTAAGCCATGTCTCTGTCATTTTTCTCTTAACAAGTCTGCATTTTATAAATGGTTGGGTACTCTAGGTAGACTGAGTCCTACCTACCTTCCCTTCTGGTCACAATATGTTTAGATCTCGTGGATCCATGCAGACTCTGGGCTTTCTGTTCTTTTTATGTCAAAACAAAGGATCGGATTTTTATCCACTCTGATTGTGTGTTCTCCAGGGAGACAACCAAGTCCTTGAAACAAGTCACTGTATTCCGTCATGAGTATATAATAGTCTGTGTCTTCTTCACTTTCAACCACTCTGCGTACCAGGTTCAGTCTCACACAGGCAGATAAACCTAGTTTAGCTTGGTCACAACTATGAATGCCAGTGCATGCTGTCTGTTCTTTGTCACATTTACAATGCATTTCCCTTTCACTGCTATTTCTGCACCAGAGTATCCACTAGCTTTCATATTTGTTGCATGGAGTTTAGGTCTGGTTCTGATTTTCTTGAATACAGTCTCTGATATCACTTTAGCTTGAGGTTCGGTATCCAGTTTCAGTTCAGGATGAATGTCATTAATTGTCAGTCTCATCAACCAGTCTTCTTTGTCTGTTTTATTCTTAGTTACCAAATCTACATACAATTCATCTGATTCACTCATTCAGTGCATGTACTTTACTTTGGTTTGTTTGAGTTTTACAGCACGAAGCGAAATGACTGTTTCTGTTGCATTTTTTGCATACTTACCATATGCTGGGCATTTTTTGGGAGGATGCTGAGTCCCACATCACCCACATGTTCTACCATGACTCTCAGTTTTTCTTTCTTTTCCGTGTCTTTCTTTCCATTTTTTGTCTCAGAAGTGTAACTCTTCATTTTCATTGTTTTCTGCGTGTCCTTTCTCACACTATCCACACCGCGTGTTTCACTGAACAGTTCCTTTGCTTGTGTTTGTCTCTGCTGCCCTGCACAGCATTAATGCTTTTGGCATATCCAAATCCTGCTCTCTTAACAGGCTCTCTCTATGATAACTGTCTGGAATCCCACACACAAGCCTGTCCTTTATTAATGAGTCTGTCAGTCCTCCAAACTCTCAATTATTTTTTTCAACTTCATTTTGTCTTCTTCAGCATCAAATGTGAAGTTATTGTTAATCTTCAGTGCTTCCTGCAGAAACACGGATGCTTTCATTTTTTCACTCTTTTCATCAGCTCCAATTGCAGCCAGGTATAATTCAAAATGTTGTCTGAATTTTGAATTTCAGCCACATTACCTGTCAGTTGAAGACTTGGTGGAGGGTGTAATCCTTCCATATTTACTTTGTTCTGGCCACTTTCTCTGCTGGTAAGTAGAGTAACGGTGACCTCTGCTGGCTCAACCAGGTATTGCGCCAAATTAGCTTGTTGCTCATATGCTCCAACAACCTGACTTTTCTTTACTTCTGAAGTCCCTTACTCCTCTTCAAGACCATCTTCTGACATTATGTGATGTTTGTGTAGTGGACACACACATTTCTTGTGACGATTTGGTGTTTACGGAAAACTTTTTTTAAAACAAAAAAGAAATAAATCGGTTCCGTCTCGGTGTGGACATGGCCTTAGATACCTACTTCCTTGACATGTGGTACAGGCATCTAATTCAGGAGTGTATATATATATATAAACTTTATCTGTTTTAGCATTAAATGTCTTGTCTTTGTACTGTATTTAATTATATATAGGTCAAAATGAATTTGCTTATCATTGCATTTTCATTTACAATTTACACAGAAACCCCACCCCCCCCTAAGCTAAATAAACCATCTCCTGGCTGTAATTTAACATTTGCTCTACAGACGGTGTCCCCATCACATCACAAATAATCATATTTCTCTGTTGTCATTGGATGTTTAATGAAAACTTAATGTAATTAATCTTTACTTTTACTTGAGAAATCATGCGATTCAAAGTGAGTCAGCCATGTCAGCATAAAGCCAATCTTGGAATCCATCAGCTACCTGACCACAATCAGCCTCTGGGGCAACAGCCAACATTTTGGGAGATATGGTAAGTGAATATCCAGGCCAAGACATGGCTGGTTATTTCAGCTCATCTTTAGGGTTTTTTTTTTTTTAATTTGTTCTTGAGAAAGTTCCTGAAAAAGTATATGTCTGATTCATGGCAAGGTCCTAATCCCTAGAATTTCTCATTACGATCAATCACATTGGTCTCATAAGATAAAAGTGGGGGCCAGTTGATCCTTATTAGGGCCCAAGCACCGAGTGGTGTGAGGACCGTATTGAAATCCGTGGAATCATTAGGACCCGGGCACTGACTGAGTGCGAGGACCCTTTTGAAATCCAAGGAATTATTATTAGGGCCCGAGTACCGACCGCAGGGTGGCCGCGAGGGCCCTATTGAAACGGAAGGAATTATTATTATTAGGGCTTGAGCACTGAACAGTGCGAAGAACGTCTTGAAACTGAAGAAATTATTAGGGCCCGTGCACCAAACGGAGGACCCTATTGTAATTGGTCCGGTTATTATTATCATTAGGGCCTGAGCACTGAACAGAGGACCCTATTGTAATTGGTCCGTTTATTATTATTTCAAGGCCCCGAGCACCGAGGGTGCAAGGACCCTATTGTAATCCAAAGGATTATTAGGGCCCGAGCACCGAAGGGTGCGAGGACCCTCTTGAAATCCTTGGAATTATTAGGGCCGGAGCGAGGACCCTATTGTAACTGAAGGAATCCTTATTATTAGGGCCTGAGCAACGAAGGGTGCGAGGACCCTATTGAAACCGTAGGCATTATCAGGGCCCGAGCAATGAACGGTGCGAGGACCCTATTGTAAATGATTCATTTATTATTAGGGCCCGAGCACCGAAGGATGCGAGGACCCTATTGAAATGCAAAGGATTATTATGAGTGCCCGAGCACCGAACGGACGACCCTATTGTAATTGGTCCGTTTATTATTATTGTTAGGGCCCGAGCACCGAAGGTGAGAGGACCCCATTGTAATCCAAAGGATTAATCTGAACAGGGGATTATAAAGGCCCGAGCACCGAAGGGTGCAAGGACCCTTTTGAAATCCAAAGGGTTATTATTAGGGCCCGAGCACTGAACAGTGCGAGAACCCTATTGTAATTGGTACGTTTATTTTTATTATTATTATTATTATTATTATTATTATTATTATTATTATTATTATTATTATTATTATTATTATTAGGGCCCGAGCACCGAATGGTAGGAAACTCTGTTCACAGACCGTATAATGCAGGAAATGATGCTGAGGGTTTTTAGAAATAGTTGCTATATTGTTCTATAGCTGTCCACTAGCTAGAGCTCTTACTCCATTGTTAACCCATTGTTTGACTCTTCCACACACACACACACACAGAAAGAGAGAGAAAGAGAGAGAGAGAGAGAGAGAGAGAGAGAGAGAGAGAGAGAGAGAGAGTCAAAGTGCTCTCTTACTTCATTGTTAAAGTACTCTAAACACTCAAGGACATTGTGACAGAGAGCGTTGCAGAACAGTGGATGGTGGTGCAATCAGTCAGAGTTTTTATATGGTAAGCAACATTGAAGTACATACTGTTATGTTAAAAAACAATGGCCTCATCTGCCTGCAAATGAACAAGATGATCTAAGGTTTCAGGGTACAGGAGGAGAGCACTACGAACATGCTGACTTTATTGTACTTGGCAATTTTTCAGAATCTCTCAGCAGCATTATATTTAAGTAGCAACAAGAAACACATTTAGGGACTTATTGGAGAAATATACTGTCATTTTTTCCCATGCTTTTTGCTGTGAGTAAACCTGCAACAGCTCTGTAAGTGACAGATCACAACTCACACGCAACCATACCTGCTGAAGTTACTTAGCACAGCTCCAGCCTTGGTACTACAAGAAGGAAACACTAATTCACTGCTGCGTGCAGTGTTGCCCTTCCCAGAGAGATACGGCCGCATCAGTCGGTGTCCAGCAAGTAGCCCCAGCATGCGTGGAGGTGCCAGGGCCCGGTCATTGCTGCTTGCAGCTTTAATTGTTATTATTAGGGCCCCAGCACCGGTCGGTGCGAGTACTCTCTTGAAACTGAAGGAATTATTATTATTATTAGAGCCAGAGCACCTAACGGTGCGAGGACCCTCTTGAAGTTGTAATTTTGGTGTATTTTTGGTCATTTTTGGGGGTTGTAATCTTGGAAACTTGTCCTAGACCTTTCTTCAGGTTGACTTCAAATGTTATGGCTACCTTCATAAGACCTTTGAAAGCAAAAGTTACTCAAATCATGAGTTTTCATCACACCTTGTGATCTGTATGAGGCATCTAATTTGCATGTTCTGCCATGAATCAGGAAGTAAACAGAAAATGGTATGTAACTCTGCTGTAAATGGTCCAATATGACCCAAACCTCACGTTTGATAGGAGTCCCACCCTAAATACATCTATATGACAATTTTAAGTGATAATGAGAGCGCCACCTATTGGCTCAAGAAAGGCAAAGTTTTACAGTAAGATGTCCAGTTCCTAGCAGGTTGACTCAGTTGATGTCAAAATGGTCTCAAAAAATCTTAAAGACGTTGATAATGCTTGAAAATGAATATTGAGAGTTTTTGTTGAAAGGCATTACCGAAGTCGGGGGGACAATTCGATGTTTCAACATGACATCAGAAACTGTTGTAACTTCGCCCCAGATGGTCAGATCTTTACAAAATTTCACAGATTTGATAAGAGTCCAGGCATGAAGACATCTACAGTGCAATTTTGAATCTTACTCATAGCGCCATCTATTGGTAGCAGGAAGTTATTTTTTTTTACTCTTTGATTTTTCCCCTGTAGCAGGTAAACTTAATTGACCTCATATCCAATTAGAATACTGGAAAGACCTTCATGCTGCACAGGAATTACACTTTTGCGTTTTCATCAAATGCTGTTGCCAAAGTTATGCAATATTCGCTATAAAAAATTGAAGCTCTTTTTGAGAGGCATGGCATTTACAAAAACTCACCAAACCGAGCACACACATCAGAAGTCCTAAAATGTGATATTTGATATGATTTTTTTTGCACTTATGTGCCAAAATGGCTCTGTAGCACCCCCTACAGATTTCAACGAAGCAGCCCCTGCAGTACATTTCACCTAGAGCTACAAAACTTGGGAGGCATGTGTAACAGCCCAAGACCTACAAAAAAGCCTCTTGGACCCATACCCTAAACCCAACAGGAAGTTGGCCATTTTGAATTGAATGTGCAATTTTGGTGTGTTTTTGGCCATTTTCAGGGCTTGCAATTTTTCCATCTTCTCCTACAGATTTCATCTGATTTACTTCAGAATTTAGAAATCCTGTCAGAAGGCCCTGGACATCAAAAGTTATTACATTTGTGAGTTTTCATCACATTGTGTGGTTGTTACTGGGCCAATCATTTCCATGTCTCACCATTAACCAGGAAGTAGTTTATAATTGAGGGACATGGTCCAATCTGCACCAAACTGTTTGATGACAGCCTTGCCCTGAACACATCTACATTACAACCATTACCATTACTTTTAGTGCCCCCTACTGGCAACATGAAATGTCATGGAAATTAATTGCTTCCTTCTTTGATGGACTGCTCCTACAGATTTTATCTGATTGACTTCAAAACTGGTGACAAAACCAATAAGACCTTCATGATGATGACAGCTGTTCCATGATCCAGAAGTCACTCCTTGGCTCTACTGAATGCACGTCAGTAGAGCCAAATAGAGTAATACAGAACATTGTTACAGAACAGTTCCTCCACTAATTTCCTTTTGGGCCTTTATTAACTAAAATCACAGTGCACGTCTCATAATGTACTGTTTTCCTCCCAGACTGTTACTCTGTGTATTTGTGTGACCTGTTCTGTTTGTTTTGTTCCCTGTTGTAGTTGTTGTAATGGGTCACCACTTATGCTTAAATCTATTGTTTCAATGATGTTCAGTTCTACCACATATTTTACAAGGATACACTTGTCACAGACATACACACGCCCACACACAAGAAAACACATATACAACAACTTGTTTATGCAGGTTCTTCAGAAAGGCAGCTGCACACATCAAACACACACACACACACACACACACACACACACACACACACACACACACACACATGCACACCTCCACTTATTTAAATTACAATTTATACTCAATAAGTTATTTTAGATATGAACACGTTACGGTTTGTCACTTGGAATGTGTGTGGAGTTAGGTCACATGAAAAAAGACTCAAAATTTTTGAACACCTTAATAACCTTCAAGCAGACATTGTTCTATTGCAGGAGACTCACACATCCAAAGTAGGACATCATAAACTTAGTTCATCACAGTTTCCTCACACATACTTAGCTAGCTATAATACCAAACAAAGAGGCATAGCTATTTTAATTAGTAAAAAAAATAAATGTCACTTGCAATAACACTACCACAGACCCAGAAGGACGATTTATAATAATCAATATATCGACACATAATACAGAGTTATGCATTGCCAATATATATGGTCCAAATGTTGATGACTCCTCCTTCTTTCACAGCTTTTTCACTGCACTTTCGGCACACTCAGACACAACACTTATAGTGGGAGGGGACTTCAACTTGGTATTCAATCCAGAATTAGACAGACTTAGCAGAGCAGGTGGTTATCACCACTGGCAATCAAGTGATATAATAAAACAATACATGAGTGATTTTGGTCTCTACGACGCTTGGCGCTGTTGTCACCCCACGCTCAAAGAATACACCTTCTTCTCACCAGTCCACCACTCTTATTCCAGTTTAGACTACTTTTTAACAAGTAACTCAATTATGATGGACATTTCTGACACACAGATTCACCCTATCACCATCAGCGACCACGCTCCAGTCACTCTGACAATCACTAAGAAAACAGTCACACCACCATCTAGACATTGGAAATTTAATACATCATTGTTTAAGGACCCAGATTTTATTAAATTCTTTAAAAAAGAGTGGACAATATTCTCTGAAACAAACGACCTGCCTGACATCTCCCCCTGTGTTCTTTGGGAGGCGGCAAAAGCAGTCATGCGAGGTAAAATAATTTCTTATTCCGCATACATGAAAGAAAAGGAGAAAGCACTTGAAATAGAATTAGAACAACAAATTAAAGCTTTGGAGACAGCTCATGCCACTTGCCAAGATAAACATTTGTTGAGTGAATTGAGAAAATTAAAACTGAAATTAAATGAATTACTTGACATAAAAACACAATTTCAGCTACAGAGATTACGCTTGGAGAACTTTGAACACAGCAACAAATCCAGTAGACTCTTAGCAAACCAACTAAAACAGAATAAAGAAAAAGTAACAATTTCCTCAATAAAGAACTCTGCTGGGAAAACAACCCGTATCCCAGAAGAAATAAATAACACATTTAGGGATTTCTATAAAAACCTGTATTCATCACAAATGAATCCATCAATCTCTAGCATAGATGCATTTTTAAGTGCAGTTGAACTATCAAAATTAAATAATGAACAGATCATGGTTTTGGAGTCACTATTTCAATAAAAGAACTTCATGAAGCCCTCCAGCATATGCCGAACAAGAAAGCCCCAGGACCCGATGGTTTTCTGGCAGAATTCTACAAAGAATTCTGGCCAAAGCTCGCACCAATTTTCAACAGAATGGTTGCCGAAATTAAGGAAACTTCCATACTCCCCCCTAACATGAACCGTGCAAACATTAGCCTCCTCCTTAAACCAGATAAAGACCCATTACTCCCATCTAGCTATCGTCCTATATCACTTATAAATGCAGATTTAAAAATCATTTGCAAAGCGCTGGCTAGAAGAATTGAAAAAATAACACCTCACATAATACATCCTGACCAAACGGGGTTTATCAAGGGCAGACACTCTACAAATAACACACGCAGACTAATCAGTTTAATAGACTACTGTAATATTCAGAATAAGGAAGCCATAATAGTCTCACGATGCTGAAAAAGCTTTTGACCGGGTGAATTGGAAATTTCTCTTTGCTACATTACAAAAATTTGGGTTCGGGGATAACTTTCTATTCTGGATCAAAATATTATAAAGTTCACCCAGTGCTTGTGTCAGAACAAATGATCAAACTTCTCCAAGCTTCAATCTCCAAAGGGGCATCAGGCAGGGTTGCCCACTCTCTCCATCCCTTTTTGCCATATTTATCGAAACACTCACAGCTGCAATTCGGCAAAATAATAATATCAAAGGGATTCAAACAGCAAATGTGAATCATAGGATAAGCCTTTATGCTGATGATGTACTACTTTTCCTTCAAAATGCACAAGCTTCTCTCTCTGAGACAACAGCACTACTCTATTAATTGGAACAAATCAACAGTCCTACCTATAAACTCTGACTTCAAGAGTAGGTCAACCGCCTCACTACAATCGGGAAACATTAGATAACTAGGTATCAACATTTCCGCCAGGCTGTCTGACCTGACACGGCAAAATCACATTCCTCTACTTAAAACAATAGAGGATGATCTCACTCGGTGGAGGAATCTGCCCATATCGCTTATGGGAAGAGTGGCAACAGTTAAAATGATGGTCCTGCCAAAAATAAACTATATTTTCTCAATGGTTCCATCTCACCCCCCGTATTTTCTCGATCCCCGCCCCAACTTGGTTCAAATCATTAGACTCGAGCATTTCCAACTTTCTATGGAAAACTAAACCATCACGTATAAGTTTAAAAACTCTTCAAAAAGGGGAAAGATTACAGTGGTTTGGAGTGACCAGATTTTTATAATTATTACCTTGCCAATAGACTACAATATATCTTAAAATGGATTACAAAAAGTCCACTAGATCAAGCATGGTTAGATATTGAACAGACATTTTGTAAAGAAACCCAAATCCCTGACCTGCCATTTATCAGTCCCATTATCAAAAGACATAGCTGATTTAAGAGCATTAATATTAGCACTTCCCTAACAGCCTGGTGGGAATTTCTTAAAATAAATAGGTCTTCACCCATGCCATGCAGACATACGCCCACCTGGAACAATCCTGATATCCTGCGAAATAAAAAAACAATAAACTTCACAACATGGTACGATAAAGGGATAAGACATCTGGAGCATATCCTCCAAGGCAGTAACTTCATTCCATTTAATGAGCTGGTAGCACTATATGGTATTAAGAACAAATTTCTGGAATATCTTCAGTTTAAATCCATAATTCAGGCAAGGTTTAACCTTAGCCAATTGAATTTAGAGCTACCACCAATAATAACAGATTTTCTAAAGCTTTCACCTCCAAAATTACTTTCCAAAATTAATTTATTATTATTTAAAACAGATCTAACAGTCTCTCTTCCAATCTCCAAATGGGAGAAAGATTTATCCATCAACACAGACCCAAATTTTTGGATGCAAATTTATTCAAATACCTTCAGAATGACCCAAAGCACCAACTTACAACTCATACAGTACAAGGTTCTTCACAGAACACACTACACAGGACAAAGGATGTTCAAGATGGGCCATTAGATACGTATATGCATGCTGTTTGGCTTTGTACACCGGTCAACAAATTTTGGCAAAAGATTTGTGAAGACCTATCGACATGTCTAGGACACCCCATCCCTGCCTCCCCCTCACTTTGTTTGCTAGGTGATCTCACTAACATCAATATGGACACTAATAAATCCTACATGCTCCCGTGTGCAGGGGTACGGGGGCTCTGCCCCCTCGGTGTGGGGGGTGCTCTGGGGGGTTGGGGGGTTGGTGGCCCTTGGGCCCTGTCTGGGCTGCCACGCTGGTGCGGGTGGCCTTCTGTGTCCCCCAACCTCTCTCTTTTCTCTCTCCCTATCCACTCTAACGTTGTACTGTCCGGTAGCCTTGCCAATAAATCTCAGTGCAGACTGCAACAGGAAGAAGTATATCAGACTCCTCCTTCGCACAGCAAATCTGTTATGGCACCTCAAGGCATCCAGACCTCTCATACTGCATGCCTAAGCTGCCGAACAGGACAGGTTTAAAAAAAAAAAAAAAAAAAAGACCTTCATGATGCCTCCCTTGGTTTTTTGAGGGCTTTAACATATTCAGAAAGTCACCAAATTTTGCACAGACATCAGCACTGGCAAAAATTTTATATTTTATGGGTTACCAGTATGAGCTTAAAAAAATGACTCAAGAGCACCACCTAACAGATTTCAATGAAGGAGCCCCTCTGGCCCGTTTCATGTAGACATACAAAAATTGGGTAGTGTATAGAGCATCACAAGACAAACAAAAAAGTCAGCCGTACTCTAAACCCAACAGGAAGTTCGCCATTTTAAATTGAAAAATAATTTGTCTGCAATTTTCTGATGTTTTCCAGATCCATCTAGTCCTACAGTTTTCATTGGATTGACTTCAAAATCCTGTCTTTGGGTGGGGCCAAGTTTAGTTTGCGACCCATTTTTAATTTCATTTAACGGTGTGGAAGTTATGGGGCCAAGAAGTTTCATGTCTCACCACCAAACAGGAAGTAGTTTTTATCTCAGTTGTGTCAAAAAATCATTAACATGTTAGTGATGATGGAAAATGAATATTGAGCACTTTCGTTGAATGGCGGATCCGTGATGCCATGGCGAATTTTGATGTTGCAACATGACATCAAAAACTGTCATAACTTGACCCCAGATGGTCAGAGCCAAACAAAATTTCACACATTTGATGAGAGTACATACCTGAAGACACCTGCAGTGCAATTCTGAATCAGAGTTATAGTGTCGCCTAGTGGTCACAAGAAGTTACTTTTTTACACTGTGATGTTTCCCCGAGAGCAGGTTAACCCCAGCGACCTCATATTCAGTCATAATACTGCAAAGACTTTCATGATACAGTGAAAAAATACTTTTGTGATTTCATCACATGCTGTTGCAATGATAACACACTACTCGCCATAAAACAGATAACACTTTTTGAGGGGCAAGGCATGCACGAAAACACGCCGAAAGTGTTTTTTTTTACATTAGAAATCCTAAATTGTGATATCTCATATGATTTTTTTGCATTCATGTGCCAAAATGGCTCTCCAGCGCCCCCTACAAAAATTTTAACGAAGCCGCCCCCACGGACCGTTAAACCTAGATCAATGAAACTTGGGAAACGTGTACAAGACCAAGACCTACAAAAAAGCTTCTTGCAGCCATGACCTAAACAAATTGCTAGAGCCCGACTGATTTTTCAATACACCCATATTATCACCTGATACAAGCCTTTCACAGAAAAAATGGAGCAAATCAGCCTCGGCTCATATTTTTCCCAAATGCACTGATAGGAAAACTCTGTTCACAGACCATATAATGCAGGAAATGATGCTGGGAGTTTTTAGAAATAGTTACCTTCTATAGCTGTCCACTAGATAGAGGTCTTACTCCATTGTTCACCTATTGTTCGACTCTACCACACACACACACACACACACACACACACACACAGAGAGAAAGAGAGAGAGAGAGAGAAAGAGAGAGAGAGAGAGAGAGTCAAAGTGCTTTCTTACCTAATTGCTGAACTACTCTAAACACTCAAGGACATTGTGACAGGGAGCGTTGCAGAACAGTGGACGGTGATACAGTCTGTCAGAGTGTTTTCACGTTAAGCAACATTGAAGTACATACTGTTGTTTAAAAACATTGGCCTCATCTTTCTGCAAACGAACAAGATGACCTCAGGTTCCAGGGTACAGGAGGAGAGCACTACCAACCAGCTGACTTTATTGTATTAAGCAATTTTTCAGACCCCCTTTGCAGCGTTATATTTAAGCAGCAATGACAGACACATTTATATTTACTTATTTAGATCATCAGGAAAAAGGAAAAATATACTGTCATTTTTTCCCACATTTGGTGCTGTGAGTAAGCTCACAACAGCATTGTAAGTGGCAAATCACAACGCACACACCTGCTAAAGTGAGTTAGCTCATCTCCAGACTTAGCACTACATGGAGGAAATACTACCTCACTGCTGCGTGCAGTGTTGCTCTTTCTCAGAGAGACACAGTTGCATCAGTCGGCGTCCAGCGAGTAGCCTTGACATGCACAGAGGTGCGAGGGCCCGTTCATCGCTGCTTGCAGCTTTAATTGTTATTATTATTATTATTATCATTGTTATTATTATTATCATTATTATTATTATTCATTGAAATTAATTTGCTTTTAGAGGGCTTTAATATGCGTGAAAACTCATGAAACTTTGCAGCCTTGTCAAAGATGAACTTGTGGATATTCTATAGGTAAACATGGCTCATGAGCGCCCCCTAGACACTTTCTACAGAGGAGCCCCCAAAGGCCGTTGCACCTACAACTACAAAAATTGTCAGGCACTTGCAACACCCCAAGACGAACGCAATATGGAGCCATACTATAAACCCAACAGGAAGTTGGCCATTTTGAATTGAAAGTGCAATTTTGGTGCATTTTTGGCCTTTCAGAGGGGTCATAACTTTTTGAACTAGTCGTACATCCGATTGACTTCAAAATTTAAATATCCTCTCAGAAGGCCTGGGACATCAAAAGTTATTAGATTCCTGAGTTTTCATCACACCATGTGGGCCAAACATTTCCATGTCTTGCCATGAACCAGGAAGTAAACAGGAAGTAGTTTATAACTCTGAGGGACATGGTCCAATCTTCACCAAACTTCACATATTGGATGACAGTCCCACCCTGAACACATCTACATGATAAGCATTACCATTTCTTATAGCCCCTCCTACTGGCCACAGGAAATGACATGAAAATCACGTGTTCTCCTTTGATGTATATCTCCTACAGATTTCACCCAATTGACTTCAAATGTTGTTTCTAAGACCTTCAGACCTGTAACACAACAGCTGATTTGAAAAATTGAGTTTTCGTCACACTATGTGTGCGTGGCATGGTTTCCAACTTTGATTTTTCGCCATGACACAGGAAGTTGTTGTAACACAGCCAAACATCATCCGACCTGGGCTGAACACATCTGCATGGCTCAATTGAGTTATCATCATAGCGCCACCTACTGGAGACAGGGAGTTATATGTTTTATATTGTGCACCTCCATATTCAGCTCAAACTTGGTAAGAAAAGCTTTGAGACCTTGATGATGCCTCCTTGCTATGTCAAAGGTTTTTCATGAACATCTTTGCCATGGCAACATAGTCTTCGCTGCCAAACAGGAAGTTGTTGTAACTTCAGTTTGCATCACCTGACCGGCCCCAAATTTTACAGGTATGATCAAGATGCAGCCCTGAACACATCAACATGTCAATTAAGCATGATAATCACAGCACCACCAACTGGCAAAAGCAAGTAAGCCTTAACACAACTATACTTTGATTTACATGACATTTACGTGGTTTGGTCAACAGATGATGTAGACGAAGATGATGTCCATTACCTATTGGCCACAGGATGTATTACCGCATATTAAATATCTAGGTGAAGGATCGAAATTCTCTGCCTGTTTGTTCCGAATTTCACTGATATGAAAGATCCTGGGACATCGAAAGCTATTCAGTTTCTGAGTTTTCACCACACCATGCGGGCGTGGCTAGGTTTTTAACTTTGATGCCTCGCCATGACACAGTAAGTTGTTGTAACTCAGCCAGACATTGTCCAATCTGCCCCAAATTTCTCATGCTTGATGAGAGTCCTGACCTGAACATATTTGCATTGCCCATTTCACTTATTGGGATACCACAACAGGAAGTCACATGATTTATATTTTTAGGTGCATCCCCTTACAGGTTTACCACATTCAACTCAAACTTGGTAACAAAAGCTGCTTTAAGACCTTCATGATGCCTCCTTGTGAAGATCATATATTTTCAATAACTGCTCTTGCCGCAGCAATGCTGTTTTCGCTACCAAACAGGAAGCTAATGCAACTTTACTTTTTATGAACCGATTTTCCCCAAATTTTATGGGTGTGATCAGGTAGCAGCCCTGAACACATCAACATATAAGTTAACCATGATACTCAATGTGCCACCTACTGGCAACAGGAAGTATACCTTGTAACACAATTATCCTTTGATTTACATGAACTTTACATGGTTTGTTCTCTTAATGATGTTCACCAAGATGACATGGAAATTATGTTACCTCCACTGCCACCTAGTGGCCACTGGAAATACTATGTCATGTGATATTTCTCACTCCAGGCTAGCTGATAGCTTTGCTGGGGCCCAGGATGAGATATCTTAGATGGGCCCCTCACCCCCCGTACCCAGACCTCCTGTTCCTCTCCTCTCCTCTTCATCTCCTGTTCCTCTCCTCTCCTCTCCTCTGCTCTTCATCTCCTGTTCCTCTCCTCTCCTACCCTCTGCTCTTCATCTCCTGTTCCTCTCCTCTCCTCTCCTGTTCCTCTCCTGTGAACTGCAAATGCCATGCCCCGAACTTTCCCTGTGGCAAAATCGTCTATGATGTCTTTAAAGTCCAGTTTCTTTTTCTCTACATCACAGGAGAAGAGCAAGCATGGTATGCAAAATAAGGCCTTTTTTGAGCTTCTATATATTATCCAGTCCCTATCGATTTTTTTCCCATCCATTGCGGGATGTGGAAAATGGCAAATAATTTGGGAATTCCCTGCCCTCTGCATCTGCTGGCAATTCCTTTGCCCTCTCAGAGAATGGCGTGTCTGATCAGTCTCTGATCCAGCCTGCTCAGACCCTCCGACGGAGCAGCGGGCCCCTCCCGCTCCACTGTAGCTCTCTCTCTCTCTCTCTCTCTCTCTCTCTCTCTCTCTCTCTCTCTGACTCTGTCCCTCCGTTGCGGGACAGCGAATGCTTTTCGCATCGCTCTCTCTGTCACCTGACTGCAGCTACAGCTCTCCCCTCTCTGTCTCATCTTCTCTGTCTCTCTCAGACTCAACTGTTTCTGCCAAAGATAAGATCTTGTGTCAGGCTTTTCTACAAGCTAATGGACACGTAACATTAGAGCTAGGTCACGTTACAAGGCTGGTAAACGTTGGCGCTGTCTCTTACCTCGCTCTACGTTGACTTTACTAGTCCCAGCTTCACCGTCACCTTTTTAAAAAATATTTGTTTAAAAAATCTCTAAGGCCTCTGTTTTCGTCTTCTCTTCTTCTCCTTTCTTTCCTTTTCTAAGCAATCAAATGACAACATCAAATTTTGATCAGTGGCCAAACCATTTTTGTGTTGGGGGTGGGGGGATCACTATTTCATGGACAATTAGGAAGAAAACTAATAAAAAGCTTTTATGCAACTCAAATATTACTGCTTTTTCCCAAATATAGGAATAATTTTGAATTTAAAAAAAATATTCCTTAACTTAATGAGGGACCAGTTCTGCCCCTGCTCTGGAGTTAGGTGAACAAGACAACTTTTTAAGAAGTTCAGGAGGCAGAAGTTTGCGCAGAAAAAAAAATCACAAGTGAAACAGAGGAGGAAAACAAAAGCCCTGGAAAAACCAAGGTAAGAAACAACTGAAAAAAATCACAGCCTCACAGCAAGCTGCCACTTATGACACCTTACCCTCTGTCAATGCCCAGGTGGCTTCTTATAACCCCTTCTGGCCCCACCCCATTTGTATTCAACCATTGCATGGGGGTAGGGTAAACCAAAAAGGGAATGATTCTTAAATCTGATTCTAACTGGAATCCATAGGATGAATTATATGCTCCTAAATCATCAGCTAGTCACCAATGTCTTATCATCCAAACATCAGCCAGAGGAACTCAGACTGCTGACCCCTCATCTCTCCTCAGCCCAGGCTGCCAGCAACCACGATGCCACTTATGACACCTTACCCTCTGTCAATGCCCAGGTGGCTTCTTATAACCCCTTCTGGCCCCACCCCATTTGTATTCAACCATTGCATGGGGGTAGGGTAAACCAAAAAGGGAATGATTCTTAAATCTGATTCTAACTGGAATCCATAGGATGAATTATATGCTCCTAAATCATCAGCTAGTCACCAATGTCTTATCATCCAAACATCAGCCAGAGGAACTCAGACTGCTGACCCCTCATCTCTCCTCAGCCCAGGCTGCCAGCAACCACGATGACGCTGGTGAACAAGGGCAAAATCATCACAACCATCAACAAACCAGGTTGAAACAAAAAGCGAAAAAAACCACAGGAGCCTGGTTTATAAGAGACCTATTTTGTAAGACATTTCATTGATCAAAGTGGAGATAAGACACCTAATTGATGGCTTCACTCTGTCTAACACAGGTGGCCTAATCAAGCCTGCTGACAGCAACTGCTGCTGGGGATCTGGGTGTGTCAAAGGGTATTGTGAGAGCGTTTTTTTTTTCTTACAAAACACAATTACCCATTATTCTGCACAAATATGTCAGCACAAAATGTGTGTAAGAGTGCTCTTTTGTGTGTGTAGATTATCTACTCACAAAGCAGTAACCTCTGAGACTGAAAAAAGAAGCCAACATAGAAGTGTCAAAAACTGCAGTTCTTTCATGTCCACACGAGGCTCCAACAGAGTCTCCATAGACTTCCATGTTTATAATGCCCAAGTGGGGTTTAAAGAGATGTCTTTGTACGAGAATTTGGTGACTGAGGCCCAGTCTGCAGTCATACAGATATCTATTTTATTTTGGGGGGTTTTCTGCTTCTTTTTACTCATGAAGTTAGTTATTACGGAAGTATTTCTTTTCTGTGGATACTCTTACTTATTAGTTATAAATAAGTAAGTAATAGATCATGTCTCCAGTCCTTAGAACGCTCAGACACTTATTATCCTGCATTCTTGTATGTTTGAGCATAATAATGGCTCTATCATGCATGGACAGTTCCTCCTGAGGTTTCAACCATGGTTTTTTTTTTTTTTTGCTATTTCTTTCTTAGTTGCTTTGAGGGTCCAGGGCCAGAGGGATGTTTTATGCTGTATAGCCATCTGAGACAAATTGTAATCTGTGATAATGGGCTTTATAAATGAAACTGAATTGACTTGACTGACTTCTGCCTGAGATTTATATGAATGTGATAGAGAGCGGAGGAAGGCAAGATGCTGCTGTTTTTGCTCTGTTTTCACTTCCTCCAATCTTTATCATGGTGTCTGTTATATCTGTTCATTTCCTCATCTTATTTCCACCTCTGTCTCTGCCAAGGCACAAATCCATCTGTAGTTCTTTAATATTAAAAGGCTGAAAGGCAGACCATATTAGATTGTACTAGACTCATTATACAGTAATTTACTGCAAAGTCCTATTCTATACCATATTATAATCCACTTTATTACAAAACACTGTGTAAATATACTATTCTACACTTGATTATACAGTACTATCAGGTTTTTTGAAATGCATACTGTAATAAGAGAGCACAGTTTATTAAAGAAATTGTAAAAAAAAAAAACTGGTAAAGTAATCATCCATCTATCTCCTTCTTATCTCAGGCTGGGCTGCAGTAACAGCAGAATATGCAAGGTAGTCTGTGCATCCCTCTCCCCAGCAACGTTTTCCAGGTCCTCCATGGGGGATCCCAAGGCATTTCCAAGCCACATGAGATATATAATCCCCCCAGCATATACTGAGTCTATCCCAGCGGATTTTCTACCTGTTAGACACGCCCAAACACAGGCACACAGGAGGCCTCCTGAATCAGATCAGATCCTATCTTACAGAGCTCATAGTGCCCTACAATCCTACCAGAACACAATGATCTGAGAATGCAGGGTTACTTGTAGTTCCTAAAGTCTCCAAAAGTAGGATTTGAGCCAGAGCCTTCAGCTCTTGGGCTCCTCTTCTGTGGAACCATCTCCTAATTTCGGTCCTGGAGGCAGACACAGTCTCCACATTTAAGAGTAGACCTAAGACTTCCCTCTTTGATAAAGCTTATAGTTAGGGCTGGCTCAGGCTTGCCTTGGACCAGCCCCTAATTAGGCTGATATAGGCCTAGTCTGCCGGGGGACTTCCTATTATACACTGAGCTTCTCTCCCCTTCTCTCTCTGCCTGATGCATACTTCTATTATACACATTTGATTATTATTGTCATATCACATACATATATTATCATGTATTAATAATATAATGTATATGCTATCATTTACCACTATTATCATTATTCTTATTTATATTGTTATAGCTGTTATTCTCTCTCTCTCTCTCTCTCTCTCTCTCTCTCTCTCTCTCTCTCTCTCTCTCTCTGGAAGGGATTACTGTAATTTTATTATGTTGATCTGTTTTGTAAACATGACATCTATTGCACATCTGTCTGTCCCGGAAGAGGGATCCCTCCTCAGTTACTCTTGCTGAGGTTTCCACTATTCCTTATCCACTGTGAGGGTCTAAGGACAGAGTCCTATACTGTAAAGCTCTTTGAGGCAAATTCTAACTTGTGATAGTGGGCTCTGTAAATAAAATTTAATCAACTTGAAATATCACTGATGCATTTCTGTGCAGTAGTGAATAAATAAAAGCAGAAGGTGGAGCATGTTTTTACTACTTTTAGGTACATAGAGTCGGGCCCCACCACAGGTTCACCAAATAATTCTTAAGGTTTCATAATATAATTCATGGGAGAGGAAAAAGAAAAAACAAGGTTCTAATACACAAATATTTCTATAGTTTTGGGACTTTTTTTTAAAATTATGAAACACTGGATGGTTTTTACAATTACTGAAATTAAACCTTGTAAAAAAATTTAGAAGAGAAATGTCTTTTTGGAGGAACTGTTAACAATTCAAATAGATCTGAAATATGTCAAGGAGCCACAAGTAAACACACATTCTGTACAAACACTGGACTACAACATAAACACAAGTCAAAGAGGTTGGAAACCAATGTTAATCAGAATCTTACTTAAGCACAGTAACTGAATACATGCTTCCCATCAGTGGTAATTACAGTTATATTTAGAATGTTTTATGAATGTATAATGTTTAAAAATGTTTTTGATTTTTATTTTTACAGGGACCATGCACATTTAAAAGCATGCAGTTAGCTATCAGCTAATTTCTATCCCTTGTCTCTGAGCAGCTAAACGAAAAACTGACCCATACAACAGCAAGTAGCCTGCATGACCTAAGACATGACAATACATAAAAGTCCATTAATGTGAACATTGCATCACCTAAAACAACAAAATACATAAACATCCATCAGTATAGAATCAGTATGACAGACAGTATACAGAGCAGTCACTGGTGATGACACCTATAAGCCAATGTTAGCCTAAATTTGAGGCTGGTTTTAAATACAAATGCTGAACTGTGGTACCAGGTCACCCCTCTCTGATGCTCTAGTCCTACCATCTCTGTGACAGCTGGGTTGGCCAGGCAGTCTCTGAGAGGAGGGGAGCCAGATTATGGATTATTTTACGTCAGAGATGCATCTAAATAAAAAATGAGAGGTTATCAAAACTGAGCGAATTTTATTCAAATATATACAGAAATATATACATAACCTGTATGTACTTACAGCTAGATTCTGTTGCAATTGTCACACTGATTTTAAATAGCAGATGGCACCAAAATTTCTTCCTTGGGGCAGAGGAAGTATTTTTTTAAGTAAGTTAATAAGTTATTCAGATCCTTAACATAAGTGAAGGTTCTTTACTTCCCCCATTCTTACGTAAGTAAAAGCATTGTCAGTGTGTGTACTGAAAGTAAAATAACAAAATGTTTCGGGGGAGGGGGGTACAATATCAATATTAACCCCCAGTAGCAGTTGCTCCTGTTTTGATAAAATTAAAGACATGTTCACCATAAACTGATGCTGAAAAGCCACAGCTTGATGCACAAAAAATTACCAGAATGAAAGCAGGAGTTTGATGTTCATAATTTCAATGCAACGCCATACTGCAGGCTGAAAATGAGATGATGATGGCCATTTTAATCAATCAACCATCATTGTGTGGTTTTAATGTATGGGATTAAAACTAGATCTTATTCATTTCCACTAATTCATACTCTTACAGCTTTGATGTGGATAAATCAGGAACATTTGTTGTGGTGTGTTTTTTTGATTGCTTTTTATAGATTTATGCCTCAGTTTCTATGGCACCGTTAATTCATGGTGCTTCATATGTATTTTGATTTGGAATAACCATGATGACCTAAAACCTGTGAAAACAAAAAGTGGCTAATTAGAAAGATAATTTAGTGTAACTAAAAAGGGCCTCTTCCATTAACTAAATCAAACCATGTCAAATCAAAAATGATGCAGGACTGCTTTTAATCGCAATTCTTAACCTGTAACACATTTAATGCACATATCTGTGACTGACACATTCAGATTCCATGAAATACCAATGCAGTACTGTGATGCATACATCCCTGGGTCAGGGTTAAATGGACCTGAGATCATTTTGTCAGCTTTTCAGTGTTGTAAGCAGCACAAATTCTTTCTCCTCCGGTTTAATATGGTGACGGAAAAGACAAATAACAGAAAGTCTGACTGGAGAGATGTCCTGAGTGAGAAGTTGTTAGTTGGGTGCTGAAATCATGTTCTCTGTGGAAGAATGAAACAGGTATAATGATGATCAGTACTTAAACAATGCACTGCATTGTTTGTGTCTCATGTGGGATGAAACATTTTTAAAATACAGTGATGACTACAGCAGGAAAAAATACATTTTTGAAATTTAAAAACTCCTTCTCCTTACTTTCATTCATTTATTCGTTTTCTGTAAGTGCTTGTCCTCGCAAGGGTCGCAGGGGGGCTGGAGCCAATCCCAGCTGCCATCGGGTGGAAGGTGGGGTACATCCTGGATAGGTTGCCAGACTGTCACAGGGCCGACACGTATAGACAGACAACCTTTCACGCTCATAGTCACACCTGAGGGCAATTTAGAGTCACCAATCAACTTGACCTGCATGTCTTTGGAATGTGGAAGGAAGCCGGAGACCCCGGAGAGAACCCACACAGGCACAGAGAGAACATGCAAACTCTGCACAGGAGGGCCCCTGCCCCTTCTCTTTACTTGTTATACATTCATTTTTATTTTTATAATATTATCCTTTTTTGGGACCTTATTTTAGACCTGGCTCATAGTTGAATGAGAGCTTGGGAGCAGAGCAGATTTAAAAGCTTCAGATGAGTCAGTCTTTATTTTGGTCTGTCTGTCTCTGTGGCATAAGTCTGATGTGAGATCAGCGTGTATAGAGCAGATGTGTGTGGAGCAGCTCGTCCTCACACTGAATACTGACCAACCTAAGCTGGAGTGGAATATGCCTGCAGGAGCTGTTCCTGACATTTTCTATGGAGCACCATCAATATTGACATCCATAATGTTTACTGTGATTCAAAGTTCAGCCACTGATCTCAGCACTTCATGCTTCATGAAAGGATAAATGCTGGTCGCACAGCCATGTGTGTAAGCTAACAACAAGCAGCAGTGTAGGGGATGTAGAGAAAACTTTCCACTGTGCCGTAGCGACCGTGATGTACTCCTTTGTTGGTCAGTAATGTTCACTTTATTAATGACATGTGAGCCCAGCTGAAGAGCTTCTGCTCTAGTGGTCCCACTTATTGTGTCACATGGAGGAGAAGTTTGGTTTGAACATTGTGCTGAAAGGTGAAAATCTCCTTCTTCTTTTCAGTTTCTTTGTCCCTCTTTGTTTGTTTGATTGGAAACTGATGCTAAGGAAGCTTTTATCTGCTTCAAGAATATTGTGTATGACATGCTAAAAGTTAAAGTATTTCACTGCTAGACCAAAGGTCTTTTTGTGAAACTGGGCTGTCTCTGCTGTGGAAAAATGCAAAATTTGGTGCAATATGACCAAAGAAAATAGAAAAAAAATGACTGGAACATTTGCTTTTTCTCAAGAGGTTAAACAACCAAACAAACAAACTACACCTATCAGAATGCACTGTGCTGAACCGGACCAAAAAAGCATTTTTGCTGGTGGATGACGTGATGTGAGTTTCTCAGTGGAAAACAATATGGAGACCAGCTGATAATAAATGATCAGGTATTACAGTGAAACAGTAAGCTAGAATATGTATGTGAAAACATTCGACAAGAGAGACAGACAATGCAGGGACAAAATCTCACTTTATATTTAATCAGTGCCGCCTAGGTTTACTGTTTGATCTGCAGTTCATTATATTTGTAAATACATTAAGACGCAAAGAGTATAAAAGCTGACTACCCGCATTTTTATGATATAAAGCTTGAAAATCAGCAGTGAAAGGCTCAGTCCACCCAAATTGTAATATAAGCATGTTTTCTCTCTTTATTGCTGATAGTTTGTGTTTAACATGTTCAGGTCTGGAGATAACCGTCTCTGACATTTTGCCTCAAGTAGCACAGAGTTGAATCAGAGCTGCACTTTAGATTATCTGTGCCAGGATTTCAAAAAAATTATCTCAATGAAAATGTCCATGTCCTCAAGAACAATACATATAAATGTTTCCTGATGTGACACACTAACTGACAGGATAATGTTATGTCTGCACCTCCAAATCTAAAAAATCTATGTTGAAAAAGAAATTTGCTGTATGAAGTGACAGCACTGTGGGTAAGGTCAGACACAGCTGATGTTTTGCCCTGGAGTCATGCTGAATGACTGGAGGTCATTTTTTAAATTCCACAGTTCATATACCTGAGCGTGGCTGCTGCAGTAGCTTCTGGGTAAGTGAGCTGCCTCCCCGTACCAAATATGTGCTTATTGTCTTATACTGTTCTGAGAGGTCTAGTGACACTCGAAACAGACACTTCTCTCCTCCTCACCCCACAGAAATAGAAAAGCACTCTGACTTACTGTGGCCGACTGTCTTTAACACTTTTGTACAGTTTTAGGTCTATTCCTGTGCCTGTCACTTCAATGCTGTTTTCTTTCATTTAACAAGTGTGAATTCTATCTTTAAGGGTGGGGTTTTAAGGTCTGGGTTAGGACATGACTTCTAATCCCTAGATCAGGCATAACAATTCATTAGGCGTGTGGCTGCAGGTTTTTGTGCCAACCAACCAAGAGCACACAGTTTGACCAATCAACTGTCTGAAGACAGAGATCAGTTGATTAAATGAGTCAAGTCTGGTGTGCTGCTACTTGGTTGGAAACAAAACCTGCAGCCACACCGGCCCCCCTGTGGACCGGTTTGACATGCCTGCCCTAGATTTGGTTAAAACAGGACCTGGGATTGTAATCGCAATTGTGAAATCTATCATATTTTCATTCCTTTTGAAACCTTATTGTATATGTGCATGTATATGTTTCATTTGTTGCTGCTCTGAAGTCTTATCACACACACTACACTGCAGTGTACTTCGTCTGCATCTGTTCATAGCCTCTGAGTGGATGTACAAATATTTTCACCTGCATTCAGTTTGTGATGGCAACCTACTTGTTTTGTGTTTGGCATAGTATGTGCACAGAGGGATAGGTAACTGCATTGATCAGTGAACCCAACAACACACTGTGTGGTTAATGACACACTTCAAACATAATGAACAGCTGCATGTGACAGTTATTTCAAATAGAGTATCTTCCTGATACTCTATTTGAAATAATACTCCACAAAAAACCCCAATACACATACCTACAACCAGACTTTAACCCTCTGAGACCGGAAGAGACATCAGTTCTTTCATGCTATGTTCAGATGCCTTTCAGAAGTATTTAAACTTTTAAACCTGAGAGATTGAGTTTCTTCTTCTTCTTTTGAAAACATGGCTAATAAAGGCAATGAGGAACTTGGCAAGATATGTCCCACAATAATAATAATAATATAATAAATAAGAAATTAGGAAAACAAAATAACCTTACCTGAAAATTACTTTTAAAAAAGGAGAGAGAGGAGAAAATGTATAGGAAACTATGTATATTATTATGATCATTATTATTGTTAACAATAATAATCTTTTTTTTCTTTTTTGTTGCTAATGTTCAGTTAATTTTCTTGTAACACATAACTTTTTCCCTTGTTATTGAAAGAAATCAAGCTGATTTAGTGAGGTATCAAGGGGTTAATAAGTTTCATACTGTTTTATAAATGAAAACAATAAAAGTTACTTTTCAAAAAACTAAAACCTAGATAAATACAACTTTCTCTCTCTTTCCATTCGTCTGTCTCTATCTATCACACTTTATTTGAAGTAGGCTACACTGAATTTCTGGCACAGAGCTTTCATTTTGAAGTGCCATTTCTGTTTACCCTTGCAATAACTTTAATTTATTTGTGTTCTAAGACAGCACTAATTTTACATTTTATGAATACTGAAAAGGTGGTAAATTATAAAATGAAAACCTTGAACTAATGACTAAGGACACAATGGACACAGTGAATTGACCAGTTGGACACCACTGCTTTAAAAGACTTCTTTGAAGACATCGGTGAGGGGTTTTTTGGCAGTTGTATGCACATTGTTAGAAAGTTGAGGTGCCCCAATTTAACACCAGCAGAAGGTATCACAACTGAGCATGGTGACCTTGAGATGCACAGCAATAGTGGTAACAATAACATATCATATGACAATAGTGATAGACATAAAATTAGTAAATGATAGCATATGATGTTACATGCAAATATCATAGGTGTTGATAAGAGTCCCATGCATATATGAATAGTGGAGGCATGACTCATAATAAGGCATAATATAGGCAGGATCACAGCATCAACACAGCCATCACCACTATCCAGGCGCAGCCAAGATTGCAGCCAGGATCCGGAAAACTACTTGTTTGCAGATGGAGGGAGCAAGAGAAGGAAAGAGGAGCTCAGTGTAAAACAACATGCATTTGTTGATCAAAGTATGTTAAACAATGTCTCATAACGAATAGAATTTTCAGACTTGTTTCTCTCCTCTTGACTTTTTAGAAAGTCAGTGTTAATATATATTACACATAGGGATGTACAGTTGTTAGAAGTCTCAGCAGAGCTCAGCAGTCCCCTCACAGGGTTCAGGTGGAGAGAAGTCCTCGGTGAAAGTCACAGTACCCTGTAAGCCTAAAAGGCCACCAATATGGTCAAAATAAACAAAGCACTGCTGATACATAAACGCCACCACACCGGCATGCAACATGGCACTCTGCTGGGAGCTTAGAGTAGCATCTGTCAATCACCCAGCTGATTGATTTCAAAATATTCCATGTGTGTTTTGTTGGAGGAAGAGTGTCAGGTGAAGTTCACTGCTTCATATTTCATCACAAACATCTGTTCCTTTCAAAACACTGGGCTGCATGACTGTTACTGGGACATAACACTCTGTTATCAGAGGTGAATGATTTTCTATATTAAACTTACCATAAAGGCATGCAAAATAACCACAAAGAGACTCAGAATGACTGCCAGATGCAAAAATTACCACAAACAGCAATCAACAGAATTCAATACATCTCAATGTGTACCAGACGACCTCATCAAGTGGTTTCAGCGATCAAATCAAAATGCATCTTGGAGGATGTTTACACCTGTGTTTAGCGAAATGCATGTTAATATCTGGGGTCTATTTCAGAAAGAGGGCTAAACATACTTTAACTAGTTTAACCCTGAACTCTGAGTTGACTAATTCTGAGCTGTAGAACTCAGAGTTTTTGGTTTCAGAACAGCTGATCAGACTTTGCTCAATCAACTCTGATTATCTTTACTCAAAGTTAAACTCGAGCACGGTGAATGAAAAAAGCCATCATCAATGGAGCTTCAATACTGCAATTCACCATGTCAACAGATAAATACAAGGAACAGCCTCCATTTTAATCAAGCTGATATTGAGATATGAATAACTAAGATCGCAAGCTCCTCTGCCAGAGCTCAACAGGGTTATGATGCATTTGTCATGTATTTGTGGATTGCACACATTTATCTTTACAAATAGCCTGAGTCAGAGAAGAGAACATTGTCAATAAATGAATACAGAAAAGTGTGTGTCTAGTGACCCCTCCTTCCCTTCTCTACTTGCAAAAAAACTACACCATTTCCGTTTGCGAAGAACAAATACACACGCTTCAGTGCCGACTGATGTGTTTGTCTGAGGGGACAGACTGCAGGAGATTATGGATGACTTAGAGGAAAAATGGATGTTCTCCCATTGCAAGGGAGCAATGCATGGCTCTCATAACACATCTATCACTGCCCCCAAACAAGACACACACAAAAAAAAAAACAGATTCAAAACGACCACAGAGACCAAAAACAACTACAATAAGAATGTATACAATTGCCACTCACGCCCGGGTCAAATGATTCTGCAGTAGAAATGGATTTTTAATCGCCTCCAATCAGCATTGATGGGAACACAACACTCGAGCAAATGAGCTAATTTCAGTGTAACGGTTTACTATGATTTTAAAGTCGACCCATGAGCAATACCGCTAGACAAGGGAAAACTTCACTGAGTTTTGCAGGTGGATGAAACAGGCAGATCACAGTGAGCCTGAGGCTGGTGGCGAGAGGCAGTTGGTAAATTAGTTGAGCTGTGGCTGGAGGCGCAGGTGATAAGAGGCTGGGCGGCAAGTGGCTGAGGTGCTAGAGCTTGAAGGATCGAAGCACTGGAAAAAAACAAATTGTCAAAAACCAAAACACCAGAGAATGATACTGGCAGTTAGTTAAGTGAAAACTACACTAAAGAAGAGCCAATACTAGCACTGTTAGGAGCAGAAACAATCAGATAGCATTTAAGTGTCACCAGGGAATCTAGTCCAGGGTTTCACAGGTTGATGTTGATGAGTGGAATGAGGGAATGAGCAGCAGGTGTACATGCAGAGCTCCACTGCCAAGAAGCCACACCCACCCTCTGAAAGCTCACACACAGCAGCAGAAAACACAGCCAAAAAAAGAAGGAAAAAAATATGAAAAAAACAGATAAAATCCATACCACCACATTTAGCTCCTTAACTGCCAAGATGCAATGACTTGCTGTCACTAATTAACCTGTCTCTTCCTAAGCAGAATTAAAACATTATTCCAAATTAGTCTGCACAGAGTTTGAAAGCAAGCAGCTTGTTTACACCTCCCATGTTTTATTCTCACAATTCTGTTCCACACTGCATTTTAGAAATTAAATAGAGGCTGTTTTCTTAAACCTTGCTTGAAATAAACTGCAGACATTCCCAGCAGATTTGTGCAGACTGACGTTGAAGGTCACAATGCTCAGTTGAGATACCTTCTGATGGGTGTGGATTGCACTGCAGGGGTCCATCCGCAGACATGTTGACTGACTGCGTCACAACAGAAATAACTCAGGGGGTCAAAACCTGTTGCACACTTCTCATTTTACAGTGAAGCTAGAGAGGCTGGCGCACGGATGAGAAGGAGGGGTGATTATTTGAGCACAGCTATGGAAGCTTGCTGATGAAATTTTTTTTTTTTTCTGAAGACTGGTCCTCACAGCTGCACACAGTGTGCAGTAGGTCAAGCAACAACAACAAGTAAAGTGTATTCTTAGAAATGTGACAGTAACAATATGGAACAGTGGCATTACACAGTAATCCCGCAGCAGGATTCCAACAGGTCTGCTACAAATGCAGTAAATCCTATAGAAAGTCCAGAGAAATGTCTTAATCAGAAAGCACAGCCATTCTCACTCCTGAGCCCTATGCTACTATAGTACAGTAGGAGCAGCAGCTGTGCTTCCCTGAGCATGCCAACCCCCATGCCATCCCCTCTGTGTCTATTACCGTGGACACACTCAGTGACATTGTGAGGTGGTTTGTGTCAATGCCACTGTCGTTGTGTGTCCCCACAGTACCCTGCACCTCTACTTCTAGCAGCAGCCAGCTCTGAGCTTTTGTCTATCTGTGAGGTGACCGGGACACACACAGTGGTGGATGAAGTAAGCCACACTTTTACATTTACAAATTACAGATTTCTCACCAGAAAATAACTTATAATTTATAATTTAGTATAATTTAGTATAATTTCATTATACTAAATCTACTGATTGATTGAAAGTAAAAGTACAAGTAAATGCTGTTAACTTAAAAAGTAAGCAGTCAGAATATTGAGAACAATGAAGTTTATTTCATCATAACAAAATAACAAAAAAATGGAGCGTACACTGCACAGGGTTTGAATGGTCGTGAAAAACCTGGAAAAGTCATGGAATTGCAATTATCAGTGCAAATAACAATTTACAGGCCTGGAAGAACTAAATATACCCTGAAAGTTTTGGAGAAGTCATGGAATGTTATTTTCATGATGTGTTCAAGGACCATCTGGTATTTACAAACAATTCAGGTTTGTTCTGTCTGTTATAAATGGTTGATTTTAAAGAATTTTGAAAACATCTTCATGTGTTTTTTTTATCTTCAATAAAATACAAATACAGCCATTTAAAGCTGTATGCCCCTCCCCTAAAGCCAAAATAAAAAAAACATGTCACTCCCCAGTGCTTCAAAAATGCCCCCCTTTTTTACCCCAGCCCCATTCTCTCATAAAATACAATTACAAATATATTATATTTTATATTATATTTCAATATTCAGTCCTAACCTTCTTCTGAATTCCTTTTTTTAAATAAAATATATTTAAAAAAAAAGAACAGATAAGTTGTATCAATGGTTGATTCAGAGCCTCAAAGTCATGGAATTGTGGGTAGAAGGACTGAGCTAAGTAAGCACAGAACATGCTGCATGTTTGTTCGACTCTGCAACAGGATTTTAAAGTCAGTGCTTTATTACAAATAAAGTTGCATACAGCAGCACATCTTTTACTTCCTTACATCTTTATTTATTTTTTTTACTTGTTTCAACACCCATGCAGTCATTACGTTTAAATATCGGGGGATACATGTAAAGTGGGGTGTCTGGGGGTCTTCTTCCATGAAATTTTGAGCATCAAGCTCTTAATTTCCTGTGTCCTGATGGGATTTTCTGCATTAATCTATACCGTAAATGTCTATATTTATGTAAAGAGAAAACACAATACAGGATGCAGGTAACAAATGAAAATCAAAACATGATGGAATATAATGCAGTGAGACTCTCAGGTTTCTGTATTGCTTTCCAGTACTTATTATGTACAAGATCAACTTGTTATGTTATCTCTACTGAGTTAGTACACTTGTTTTACTGTGCATAAATGAGGGAGTGTGTTCTGCACTGAGGTTGAAAAAGTTCTGGATGACGGTGCTCTGACACTCTGACACACTCTGAGGATGAGTTCTACCTCACGTCACTGACTACAGAGGAGAGGAAGAGTCTTTGGGGTAAAAGTTTGGTTCATTTACAATGATTCAACTTCCAACATGTTGATTTTCTACATGCCTTCAATACAGGGCTTATTTTAAATTTTCTCTTGGTGTTACTGTTCCACCAGAACTCTCTGATTTAACCTGTGATTATCCAGTTAAACGTATTATTTCCTGTTGGTTTATAAATAAAATGAATTTCACATTTTTAATATTCAATCCAACACCCTAGAATTTGTAAACGGTTTATTAAACAGTCATGTACTAATCCTTATAATTATCCTCTAAATAAACTTTAAATATCCTTAAATAATCTCATTCAGATGTGTGCAGGGGCTGCAACTCTGCACTCCTCCTTTCCTTTTTTGAGCTGTTTGCACACAACTGCCTGTCAAATTTCTTTAAATGAATTATCAGAGCTGCAATGTGGGAGACTTAAACAGTATTTCAAGTAGAGTTTTGCTTTAAAAAACATGGAAGTGTGGAAGAAATTCAGCATCTGTCTAGGTGTAATTTTGCTGCAACAAAGGCACATGGTATGCTGCTTGTGGTTATGTACAACTGTACATACATGTACAAAAGTACATGTCAACCAACACTGTGACGTCAACAACCACACATGCTCGCATGGATGGTTAGGATTAGGGGAAGGGGGCACATGGTAAGGTGTAGAAAAAAAACTCATCACATTCAGATGGAAAGCGAACACCAGACTCATGAATGAAAGCCCTATAGGGATCTTGGTGCTCCTTATATTTAGTTGTTACCGGCAGTGCTTCAACCTGAGGCCATCCAGCAGCATTTCATGCTGCCGCAGCAGGTCCCATACAGCTGTCTGATGGTGTGTCGTAACACTGAATGGTTCTGTCCGGCCACGTTCTCAGTGACATATTACCAGACATGAAAAGTGGATTTTGGCGTCGGGATCTAACGCTGAAAGCACTGCAAAAGCGATGCTATTTGGGGACTTTGGAATGAGATCGGACTGTATTTTACGGCAGTTTACTTGTTGTTATCCTTAATAATAATGGGGAAACTGTGGCTCAGAGGTAGAGCAGGTCATCATCTATTCGGAAGTTCAGCACTTCAATCCCCAGCTCCGCCAGGCAACATGTCAAAGTATCCTTGGGCAAGATACTGAACCCCAAATAGCTCCCAATGCCACATCATTGGAGTGTGAGTGTGTGTGAATGGTTACAGTGTAGCAGGTGGCACCTTGTAGGTAGCCTCTGCAAGTGTGAATGGGTGAATGTGACAATGTGAAAGCACTTTGAGTGGTCAATAAGACTAGAAAAGAGCTATACAAGTACAGTCCATTTTCCATTTAGTGGGTTATTACCTAGGCTGATTTTATTGAGACACTTTAATAGTGAATCAACTGCACAACAGTGAAAAATAATTCAGTGGTTTAGGAATGAAGCTATGGTTACCTGGCTGTCAGTGAAGGCAGGGAGATGTGACGATGCTCTGCAGGGCTCTTGGTTTGTGTGAGTTACCTGTGGTGGTTGTGTTGACAAGGGAAGTTAAGAATTACTAAACCCCAAAACCACTTTTTTCAGTGTAAAAGCAAAATTCAGTGTTGTTGAGGCGTTTTCAGTTCTGAAACTGTGTGTGTGTTTCTGATGGTGTGGGCAGTTACCACCGTATATGGATGTCTGAATGTCTGCATATGGTGGGAGGGAGTGGAGGTGGATGGGTCAAACAAACTCCAGACTTTCACTCAGGAGCTTCACACATTACATGATGTTCGTAACAACCAATGTTTTTTTTTCTAAACCCACCACATTCTTTTGTTGCCCAATCCCAAGGAAGTACACCTAAGAATGATCTATTAAACCTGCGTTGTATGTATACCTTTAAAAAAGAAAGTATGTATTTACAGAGCAGAAACTACATTTCCTGTGAAAATGGTTGTGTATTCTGAAAAGGCATAAAGCAAGTAACAATTGTTATGTTGAGATGCTGTCCCTGAGCGTCCAAAAACTGATGCTGGAGGTTACCTACTCCTCATATTTTATGTGAAGGTCCTGTGATAAAGCAGCAGTGTATGACAAGTTTTTATGCCTCAGTTGATTGATCTGCTGCAGTTATGCTGTGGCAGATGTGTTAAACATGAGCAAATGCACATTCCCCTCCAGGCTCCAGGTTTTGTTGGCTTCTTTTCTCCAGTCCAAGTTCAGGCTTGATTATCCTATATTTGGTTTCAGAATAATTACAGTGATTATGAGAGAAAAAGGGGATAGATGACCCTCTGTCTAAATGCTGCCACTTACTTGGGCCCCTAAAAAGCTTCTATAGCATTTCCGCAGCTCCCTGCTTCACTGAAACCTATCAAAACAGGAAAACTTGACAATTGTGTCTCTTGAAAAATCACTCCCATCACTACACGTTTACATGTGAGTCATTCTGTTCACACACTGTAAAAGTCTCTTGCTGTATAATCCAGAGCTTTGGTGAGTGTCTCGGACTGTTTAAATGGCACTGGCAGGTGGAATCTTTCAGTGTCATATTTCAAAGACGGAGACACTCAAGCACACTCCCTCAAGTACACTCAAGTTTCTCTCCCTGTGTTGCAGGGGTTGGGCGTGGCCTCCTGACACTGGAGCTCTCCACACACTTCCTCACCTGCGCCTGATTACCAATCACATCTCTCTGCAGTATAAAGTCTCCTGCTGCACTCTTCTTGGGCGCCAGATTATTTTCCACCATACCAGTGGTATATCGGCCGTCTCTCTGTACCTTTTCGCTGCTCTCGCTCCTAGTGACTTTTTGGATTTTTTGTGCTCACACATGTTGTCTCTGTGCTTCCTCCATTGTTACTCCTTGCCATGCTCCAGTGCCTCGCCACCCAGCTCCTTGCCTTCAGACTCAGTCAACCTCCAGCTTCCTTCCTCATGGACTCTCTGCGCACTCAGCCACCACCAGCTTTATGCTCGCCCTCTTCACGGACAAACCTCGCTCTCAGCCCCCACCAGCCACCTGCTCTCCCTTGCCACAGACCAACCCCGCACTCAGCCACCCCCAGCCATGCGCTCTCCCTCACCACGGAAAAACCTCAGCCACTCTGAGCCACGCGCTCCCCAGCTTCCCATCCCCTATTCCCTTCATTATTATCATTAAAACTTTGTTTATTGTTCACCTAACATCTGTGTGCTTGTTACTGGGTCCTTCCCCTCACTCTGGTTTCGCAGAGCACCACATGTTCCATGTATAACTCATAACATCCTGGGCTTTTATTGGATGTAACATGATTGGCACCTTTATCACTCATTTCCATCTTTTTTACTTTATTGTAGCATATAGGGTTTTTTTGTATGCATGTGTTTATCTGTTATATCCAGCATTTTTCACATAAATATAGTTCTCTTTTATCAGTCATTACAAATAAGCCATTGCTGAGCTGAATTATGCTGCTGTAGTTTTATTGTTTTTGACTTACTTGTATTTGTTCTGCCAAACCTCATGGAACACTTGGATACTTTTTTAAAATGTTGTGTAGTGGTCTTTGTTAGAATGACAGTTAAAACAATGCACTAAAATGGAGATATATCATAGCCTAAAAAATTCATTACACAACTGCAAAACTAGAACACACATTTTTAATCATTAGGGCAATCAAGTCTATTAAAAGCCAAGTTGTATCAGAACATCACTGTTTGCTTCAGATCTTATCACTGTTAGCAGGGACTGCAGTCTTTAGTGAAGCTGATACAATGACATGTGACTTGTGGAGTTTCCTTGGAAACAAACAAACAAAAGTTGTATTGTGTTCATTTTTCAGGTCCATGAATGCATTTCCTCACATATAATGCATTTGCAAACGAACAAGAAAATTAAGACAACCAGGGCAGGATGATTTGAACAGGCATATTATGACTTTCTACAAGCTAATTTGTAGAAAGTCATTAACACAAAAATTTGTGTTTTGCTGGTTATCTTGTGGACTTCGTTTGGGGATTTTCTGTTATGTTTTTGCTTGTTTCATGTTGTTCATTTATGTCCCATTTGTTTCCTGTTTTATTTTGTACAATCGCTTCTTATGTGTCATGTCTAGTTTTACGTCCTGTCTTGGAGTGTTTTCCCACCTTAGTGTTTGTCTGTCCCGCCCTTATTAGTTTCACCTGTCCCTCACTATTCCTAGAGTCTACTCACTTGCTCTCACTTTTCCTTGTGGTTTCCTGGTGTCATTAGTTTTTCCTGCCTTTGTCTGTTTCCACCTGTCTTTATCTGTCTTGTTGTGACACCTGCAATAAATAAAAAGTAAGGAAACCATTTCCACTTGTAAAGGTGGTGCCAAAGTATTAATGATAGTATCATGTGGATAGAGGTGGACCTTAATCCTACTTAATGAACATTTATATGCATATGTGGTGAGGGGAGAGGGGTGGAGAGTAGAAACTGTAAGGAGAACCAACAATGCCACCTTGGGGAATTACACAAACTTGTAACTGTAACAAGAACAGAGACATGATTACAAAATAAACCAGATATTTTATTGAATTAATAAAAATAAAGAAATGTGCAAGGACTGCAGTTGCTGGGGAATAAAGGACAAAAAAAGTTAAGCGATAAATAAACAAATACTAATGAGGGGAATTAAAAATGTTACTTTATTACAATTTATCTAAAAAGGCCTGGATGCAAAATCTAAAACCAAAAATTTTATAAAATACAGGCTTAGGCTTAATGTAACAAAACTAAGGAAAGTGAGCTGAGGCCACTTGCAGAGAGGCAGACTACACTGAGGAGAGCCATGGGGCGACTATCTACTCACCTCACGTGTGACACAACAATACTGACACCAGAACAATGGTGCAATCTACACTTGTGCCTTGGTGCTCCTGTTTGCATGCATAAAATGAAGGGACCCCAACATGAGTGCCTAGCCTCCAGGCAAGATGGCACTCTGCTTCATTGAAATAAAAAGAACTAATACAAAAGAATTAAACAAACAAACAATCAAACAACCAAAGCAGTTGGTTTAATTATCAACAAAATGAGTACAATCTGATCAAAACTATAGGGTTAACAAACATAAAAAGCCAAACAAAGGGCAAAACAAGAGGTATAGTAAAATTGTAGATGGGCTAACGGTAAACTGCTTTATTTAGTGTTTTCACTGGTTTAAATCTCCTAGTTTGTTAGTTTGGGAGAGGAAGAAACCCCTTTGGATAATTCAGCTCCTTGTGAAAACCTCCTGAACATCTGGATCTTACTTTATCAGAGAATAAAGGTGAGCACACATTTCCAAGCGCTTGACTAGCACTCCATCTGCAACAAGTCAAACTGTGTTGAACAAGTGGAACAACTTGATTCAGTGTTTTTACCAGTTTAAATCACCTTTCCTGTTTGTTTCTGAGAGGAAGAGACCTCTCCAGAGAATTCAGCTCCCAGTAAAACCTCATAAGTGATGAACACTGAATCCGGAACAGGAGTTCACACTTGGCACATGGGAGAAGTTGTAGCTGGTTGCAATCTGCAATCCTCGCCGCTCGCCACCACTAAACCCTATCTTTGAAATATCATTATCAGACTAAATATGTTTAAGGAGTTTGTTTACAAGGGATTCAAATTCTTAAACTGTGTTGAAAAGTCTTAACGAAAGGTAATAACTGTCCTGAACAGAGGTGAGAGCTGGGTTTGTTGGAGGGTGATGATTATGTTTATCAGCGCTGATGATGTCTGGAAGGCAGTGGGATGGTGAGTGGGATGATCACTTAATTCTGTGTAAGTGGTTTGTGCAATAGGAAAACAAGGCTGTGTCGCAGAGTTTGTGATGCTGCATATTGGATGTCTTGTACTATCCAAAAAAGGTAGGTTTAAAAAGATTGTCAAAAGATTTTGTTCAGAATAGAGCCCAAGTCATCTGAGTAATTATATGAAACAGAATGCATTGTTGTGTGTACCAGAGTGGAGGCAGAGTGAGTGTGTCTCAGTAATGATCTCCTGCTGTTGAGAGCAGCATTAACTGGATTAGCAGTCCTCTGGGCTAATGAGCCTCAGGATCTGGGGGGTCTGACCTTCCACACTCCTGTGAAATGATAGCAGAGCCTGTCACAGTGAGATTATCAGCACGACATCCTGCTGCAGGACATGTGGCTGGCCACACCAGGCTGGAAACCTTAGACCTGATGGAGGATGTCATTGGGCAGAATTAGCTCTATTCCTGTGTCCTAGTGTCCAGCTTGTGCTACTTGCTTGTTTCCTGTATTTTCCCTCCAGCAGACATACACATTATCTCTTTTTCTCACCTGTTTTTGCTATACTATGGCTACTGTAATAAATACTGATGCATGTGTATTTTAGTGTATAAACTGGATGACCCTTAACAGCATCACTGCAGAAAAAAACTACAGCAGTGTGACAGCTGTTAAACGAGCAGAGCACATGAATTTTCAGCTTTGAGGCACTTTTTAAAGGCAAACATCACCTATATAAAGAATTCATATATGTTATTCCATTCATTGGAAAGTTTTATCAACATTTGTGAACGTGAGCTCCTCTCTCTTAAAGCCAGAAACCAGAGAAAGAAGTCTTAAACCTGTCGTGTCATTGGGTACAAAGTCTGGAGCTGCTCTATAGACAATGAATGGGAGACTGATTTTGTGAATCCACAGAATGCTGTTTTTCCTTTTCAGACCAAAAAGAGCTTTATTCGATTGTAGTGTTGTCTGAAACAGATCATGTACCCATTGAGAAGGAATTACTGTGATTCTGTGCTAACAAGAAAAGTCACTTTTAAGGTAGAAAACTGTTTTGACCTCTGGAGATATGTAAATTCAGCAAACTTATTTCTGTTGTCATCAGACAGGTTTCCATTAACCTTTAAAATTGCGTAAACTGAAATTGCAAAGATAAAATATGCCTACTGGAAACACGTCAGTTTTTTTTTTTTTAAAAACCCTCCCATTGCAAAAATGTTTTCACACTTGCATGAGGTGGTTTTTCAGTTGACTATAAAAAGCCATATTTGGCCAAACTGCAATGGAAACCCTTTTTTGTCTTTTCTAGGTCATATGATGCTATGGTTATGTGCTTGTCAGTAAGAAATGGCTCGCTCGTGATGCAGCAGGAACAACAAGAGCTGTTATTGCACCACATAACTCTTCAAAAGTTGAATTGATCATCCGGAAGTTTTGAGCCCACAATTCCTCTGTGAAATCGTGGACTATCACCTCCCAGAAATCCCTTATATGTGGCCACTTCCACATATGAGTGGCTCGGCTTTCCTTTATGGCTCCATAACACTCCTTTGTGGCCTTGAATCGGAAATAGCAGAACATCACTCAGTGGAAACACAGTCAAACTATTGCTTAAGTTTTCTGCAAATCTATAAAGGAAACCCAGTATTTTCAGTCATGACTGTGAAGTTTTAAGATATAGAATTAACCCTCTGAAACCTGAGCAAAATCAGCATACATTCACAGCCTGTCCTTGCGTCCATATGCAAAGCTCCTTCTAAGTACCCAAATATGTACTGTGTAGGCTACTGAAATGTACTGAAAATAACTCTGGGGCACTTATTTCACTTAAGGTTCTTCAGTTTTCACCAAAAGCATGTCCACGCCCGCCTGTGCAGTACCAGACTGTTTGGTAATGTAATCATATTCATGAGTCCCTGCTCTGATTGCCCCCCCCACCCCCACCCCCGCCGTTGACATACACAATAGCTGCTTAGCCAGAGAAAAGGAAGCTTGTCAGTATACAAACAAACCTGGTTAAGAATTATTGACATGCTAAATAACAGTGTTTGCTCTGTCAGTGGATTAGGCCGTTTGTAGTCGCATGTTACAATGGTGGAGCCCTAGTTTCATACTCTCACACTTGTAACATCTCTCAAATCTAAGCAAAACACAGCACAAAAATAAACATAAATCCCATCATTAAATTCACTGTAGATGTAATCTTCATATGTAACCAGGCAGGGTGAACAACTGAGGTTCAGACCCCCAGGGGCCCAAAAGCCCCAGGCTCACTGTCAGCTGTTTTAGTTAGATTTTTTTATTTAGTGTATTTCATTACAGGAAACATATATAATGATTAATATTACTTTTACAATCTACATACATGAATGGAAAAGTAACTCCATACCTGTTCTTTTTTTTTAAGGAGCTATAAAGACTGCTTCTAACTTTTGTTCTAAATCTGTTTTCATGCTGTGCACCGTGCTTGTTTTATATTGTGCTTGTAGGTTATAGCACATGTTTGCACCCCCTGGCTAAGAATATTGCTGATGTGTAATATGTAATTTTTAAATAGGTAGCAGGTCTGTTGCTCTTGTTTGATGTGTTTTGTCCTTTCATTTACTGTTTCTTGATTAAATGTTAGCAGCCTGGATATGTGACGAGGCATTGTTCCACCTCCATTCTGTTGTTTTTTCAACGTTCAGAAAGAGACTGAGGTTTAATCTGTATTTCATTAACTGACATTACTGTGACAGTAATCATACTGCCAGATGTTTGTGTGTAGCTATAACCACATTTTATTCATTCGAATTTCAAAATACTCGAATAACCCACATCACCCTTGTTGTATGACATCATAAATAATATGCTGACACAACAAATATTCACTTGGCATGAGCAGCTGTATAACTCTGTAGCCTACAATGTTTAAAGAGCAACAGGCACTGTCTTTAATATTAAGATCTTTGATGACAAAATACAGTTATTTATATGTTTAATTTTTACAAGTTTTACTTGTACAGGAGAATTTTACCTCCAGTGAGTAAGTGATTGAAGTCATCCTTCCACACCTGGAGGAGAACATTTAAGTGGTAACCTGCCTTAAACCACCTGCCTTTTTATTTGGGGGGGCTTGGGCAATGGAAACCAGCTATAAACACAACACAGACATATCATCACCTATGAAGTTGATATGGTGAAATCGTTTACACATACTACTACTACTACTACTACTACTAATATTATTAATAATAATAGTAATAATAATAATAATGTCATATTATAAATAATAATATGATAACATAATAAATGATCACTAGGACTCTTTTTCAGCATAAATACTTTTGATAGCCTACTTAGGTGCATTACTCAATAGTTTAAGTATCAGTATTGTTAAGATGTTGCAATTACAAAGTCCTTTTACAGTCCTCTTACCAATTTATATGTACTTTTATATACTTATGCTTTCTGCAAAGATCTGTTATACTCTTTTTTCTTGACTCAAAAGAGCCTGATCAAGTAATTTCTTTTCTTTTTGTCATTGATTCAATACGTCTAATGACTGAGTGGTGCTTTGCACATTTAGATAATTTCTAAACTGTTAACTTATTTAAGGTTAAAAATATATTGAATAATGTTGTAATTCCAGTCGCATTTTGTTAAACAGGCTTTTATGCTGCTTTGTTTTGTAATCCCCTTTTTTTGCATCTCTAATTCCATGAAACAATATGGTAGTTACTGTAAAAGAACAGCTGTCTTTAAGTTTTTACAAAGGTTTGCCCACTGAGAAAGCTGTGTGAGCATATGTGCTCCACTGTTACTAAGAGATATGTTTAAGTATATTCTGTTTTAGGGGTGAACATATGTGCCCAGGCCTGGGCCACAGGTGTGAGAGAAAAATCAAATCAAAAAGTCTTGGGCTGCTTTGGCTACAATACCCTACTACAAGGGAAGTGTTGATCCAACCCAAAACTACATTCTTTTAGTGAAAAACACCATGTTATTGACTGTTAGACCCCACAGTGTGTCAGCTAAAAACAGCTCACGCGCGCGCGCACACACACACACACACACACACAACGTATCGGCAGGCATATTGGTGCAGTTTCGCCCCCTCCCCTCCTCTCCCCTCCTCGCCCCCATCTCTTCCCTCCACATGAACACCAATAACGTCACGCCTACTGTTTGGGTAATATGATGTCTTCTCGCGACATTTCGGTCGCAATGAAAAAAAATAGGTCCCATCGATGACATCTCGCGAGTCTTCCTCCCGTTGAAGCCCACCCTTTAGTGATGCCGACTGCAGTGTGTATAATATCAGCGAGGGCAGGTCCGGGATTATAGGAGAAGCTGCGACGAGGTCGACAACAGCATCCTGCCCCGAACAGCACGCAGCACGCAGGCGGGCGGAGTTTGGTCCGGTGGCCGAGCGAGTCAGAGTAACCGAGGCTATTTCGGATTCACTGTCGCCGAAGAGGAAGGAGGAGAGAGGTTGAACGGTTCAAGTTTGTAGCCTCATGTTCCGAAGCAGCTAACGAGCTATCCGTCACTACTGCCGCTCAACGTCTGCTGTGCGCCTCCGAGCCGAGCGGCAAGCAGCGTGTTCCTGCTGGAAATACGAATACAGCCGTGTGTTTCTTCCGGGGATTCTTCACTTCCCCCACCGAGTCTGTGGGTTAAAACTTAATTTTTCTACCGTGTTTTCTCGTTCATCGTTGTTTTTGTGCCATGTCAGCGCCGTCCTCTACAGCCTCCGCTCCGGCAGACAGCGCCGCGACAGAATATGACTTTCTCGCCCCGGATGCGGGGCTGAGGCCGCCCGGTCCGACGCCCAGCCAGAGCCGCTTCCAGGTGGACCTTGTGGCTGAGGCAGCGGCCGCCACCGAAGATAAATCCCCAAGTTCGGACGCCTCCACCACTGTCCCATCCAGCGATAAGGCCACTCCCAGCGGTCCTTCGGAGGCTCCGGCTGCTGAGCCTGGTGCCGGCGGAGAGGAAGCCAAAGGCCGGTTTCGGGTGGTGAACTTCGCGGATCCGAGCGGATCGGGGAGCGCGGCCTCTCCAGAGGCAGCGCCGGCTGATGGGTTGCAGAACGGGGACACGGTGATGAGCGAGACCAGCTTGCACTCATCCACAGGGGGCCAGCATCACTATCACTATGACACACACACCAACACCTATTATCTGAGGACTTTTGGCCACAACACCATCGATGCCGTGCCCAACATCGATTTTTATCGGCAGACCGCGGCGCCGCTGGGGGAGAAACTCACCCGACCCACCCTGTCGGAGCTGCACGACGAGCTAGACAAGGTAAGCCACCACACATAGCAGACAGCACATGTTTGACAAAGGCATGACCCCGCGGTGGCTTTATCGTTTAGTTAACGGGATTATAACGGTTAATAACGGCCTATAACGTTAATAAACCTTGGTAATAACAAGCAATGCACACCCTGACTTTCAGTGGACGATCAAACCAAGTTCTCACACCTTCAATTCATCCCTAAATACTACAGGGCGGATGATTTCACCAGCTCATGTGTTGCGCATGGGTACTAACAGTGTGTGCACATGTACACACACAAACAACAGGCACTCCGCCTTGACCGCATCCTCTAGGCCACAGAGCCCACCGCTGCCTCCAAGCTAGCAAACATTCACACTGAATACTGAGGCAGAAGCTGTCTGTCAGAGGGGCGGTTTAGGTGTGCATCTGCTGGTTTTATGTTGCTCTGTTGTTCTGTTGACTTTAACAGCAAAAACTTTTTTGGAAGAAACACATCAGCTGGAGCCGTCTGGAATCGCTCAGTTGATTGTCCTATGAATAGTAGCTACCCTGGGAGTGAAAGCTTCAGCTTCTGTTCGATGTTTTTTCTTTCTTGAAATGTTGCACATAAATCGCTCACTTCGGTACACTGTATGGCCAGCAGTATAGAGATACCTGAACATTAGGCCACTCTTATAAATTATAGTTTGACAAGTGATGCCAGCCACAGGGGTGTTAGTTAACCCTTGTGAAACTTAGAGCAACATCACCTTTCTTGTGCTGCTTTCAGACGCCTTTCACAAGTAATTGAACCGTAGAACCCTGAGCGAATTGGTGTGATTTCTTTTAAAAACATGGGAAAAGAAGCAAAGAGCAACTTTGTAAGAAATATCCCATAACTTGCAAGAACCTAGAAGAAAATTATGTTTAAAAAGCTAGGAAAAAAATTCATTTAGCCACATTAGTCAGTTGCAGCTCCAAGTGGGTCTGGCTCACAGTTTGCAGTCTGGCTGATCCGAAGGTGTTGGATGTGGTTAAGGTCAGAGCTCCGTGCAGGTCAAAGTGTTTCTCCGTAGAGCTGGCTTTGTGCAGGGGGGTGTTATTGTAAAACATGAACTGTTGCCACAAAGCTCAAAACACTGCTGTCAAAAATATTATTGTATGCTGAGCTTTAAGTTTTCTCTTCAGTGGAACAAGGGTGCTAAGTTACAACACTCCTGGATAAAAGTAATGTATATGCTAAACTGGCCTGGGCGTCAGCATACTTTTCGCCATTTCGTGCGAGTGGCTACTTATGACTCTTCTTCCTCCAAAAAGCCTCAAACAAAGAGTTGTTTTAAAGTGGTCAAAAGTAAGGGAATTGATAAGATGTATGGTTATATACATGTACATGTTTCCGATAGCAATATTTAATTCTGTAGCCAATATCTGCGGATACAGATGAAGTGCTGATGTTATCATGCATCCCTAATTTTAGACAGTTTTGCATTCATGAGCTTCAATTATGTGCCATCATGCAAGTGACTGAAGTCCTGCTGGAGTCAGTGCAGTGAAGTGGAGTGTGTTTGTCTGACCCTGAGTCGCCTGGAATTGTCAAGGTTACATTTTGATAAAACTTCAAAGTGACAGTTGGCAGCAGCAGCCTGGCTAATGCATCATAGCCCTTCTGAATTTGCACTGCCTACTCACTCTATTCCAAAGCCTGAACTGTAAACATCTCAGATATGAACAGAAGACATTCATGAAATGCAGCACGTAAGCTGCACTGCCCTTTTTTTAAACTTTATATCCCCAAGAGCTTTTTCTAAATTAGAAATACGGATCTTTGATGCAGCTCAAACTGATGATTATCATGGATGATAAAAACAATCTGGATAACAGCATGGATCAGAGGGGCATTGTGGACGGAGCTGCTGGACTGTACACTTTTCAGTGGCTGTTAATGAATTGAGTTACGATGAAAGAACGCTGATCTCTGTTTCAGAAGTTTTCAGAGAGCAATGAATCATTTTGTAGTTTAAGCAGCATAGCGTTGGATGCAGGCAAAAACTACACTACTCTATCACGTAGGCATGAATTCCTTTGAATAATACCAGTATTTAGTTATAAAATGGTAAAAATCTTTGATCTCACTCTCTGTCCCTCTCACTTCCTCTCTCTCTGTCTCTCTTCCAGTCCCTCTCCCTTCCCCTCTTTTCTCACATGGAGCATAGGGCAATGTGTGTGTATGTATAGCATTGAAATTGCAGCTTCTGTGATTCAAAAATTGTGTTCTATTCAAAAGCAGTGTTGGTTTGTGTGCAACTGATCGTTTATCATTAAAACTGATAAAAAATGGTCATAATCATAATCTTGTTAACTCCTTCTTTAATCAGATGGTTCCTGATCTTATATAAAAAACTTTGACAATTTTAGAGTGTATTGTATTTAGGTGAAGTCCTGGTACACCATCTTGTGTTTAAACATTTAACATTTCATAATTTGGGCTTTTTTGTAGTTTTTGTGAGAACGTGTTATTATTTCTGAAAGTTTGGCATGGAAGCATGGAAAAGTACTGTTTTAACACCACAACGCCTGCCCCTCATTGTATGGTTGTACTTCATATATGAAGAGATGGAATGGAGGATTGGTCATGGTGGCTCTATGATGAGTTTGCCTTAGCATTAGAACTATGCAGTAAAGACTGGCTCTTTGAAACTTCAGAAGATTTTGCATTTTTATTTGTCATATTTATGAGTCTTTTCAGGATGTTGTGATATTGCACTTTAATGCAATTTCAGCCAATCCCAGTGAATTCTGCATGACCTCACAATTTTGTCCAATCACCACATATTTATCTTAAATTTGACTATTTAAAATAGGTAAAATTTCATTTAATTGTAAAGCTGTGCCCAGCATATTGATTTGCTGAGCGGCAAATAAGATGCCTTTTGGTGATTGAAAAATGTGATTAATGATTTCATATAGGTCTCATAATATACACAAAATGAACATTTTTGAAATAATGTTTAACCTTATAAATCAAATTATGCTCAATTTGGATAATTTTATGAGTGTTTTCTTCCCTTTACACTTGTCAACATGTCAGTGTAAACTTCCATTTAAAATCCTGGGGTAATATCCCTTGTCTAACTGCAGAATGACATGCATTGCAAAAGCTGCTGCTGTTGAGTAACTTCCTGATGGCACATCTTCATGCCATTATTAGTTAGATAATTATAACATATGAATAAAATATTGGACGAGAAGTCAGGTTAAGTGGTCATAAAAATGGAACGGTGCTCCATTAGTTGTCAGTTGAAAAGTTGCATTAAAGTGCTAACGGCCTCTTGCAAAAGTGAAGTAAAGACCACGACAGCACTCGTGACTGTGTGTGTTGTGTCTCATTTTATTTTTGCAAAGGTGACAAATGTCTCTATCTGGTATTTGACCCTGCTTTGTACAAGTTTTGGGGATTTGACTTAACATAGGAAGTAATAAAATCTATAAGACAATTTATTATCAACATGTCATTGGTGCTGTTTTCTGTCCAGAGGTAAGCGCTTGTTCCCAGAGCAGCTGTGGCTCAGGAGGTAAAGCATGTTGTCCAATAACTGGAAGCTTGGCAGTTTGATCCCTGGCTCCACCAGTCACCACGTAGAAGTATGGCTGTGCCATTGGTGTGTTAGTCCATGTGAATGGTCAACAGAGCAGTAGGTGGCACCTTGTACGGTCGCCTCAGCCACCAGTGTGTGTGAATGTTTGTGACATTCATACACACGTTTGTGTAAATGGCTGAACTGAGTAATCAGAAGATGAGAAAAGCAGTATGAGTCTATTTTCATTCACTATTGACAGAATGTTGAGGTGATGTAGAAAAGCCATGATGAGCCTTTTGTCCAGGCTTCATGTCAACGCAAGAATGGATTTTTGTAAGTACGTCATGAGCAGTGTATATAGTTCTCAGGAAAGTGGCGGTGATTCCACTGACCTTGCTGTAAGGTTTATCAAATGCATGAGCTGAAATATCAGGCTGTTCAAGAGAAGGCCATCATGTGGAATGCCATGTTAACATTTCAGAGTCAGATAAAATGGTTAGGACAGAAACAGCAGCACAGAGGCTACATCTCTTCAAAATGTGGCTGCAAAATAAATGATATGCTAGTTATCACAGTGTAATGTGAAATACAGCATTATGTTAGTATTAAACCAAAAATCAGCCAAGGAGCCAAGTGCAAAAAGAATTTCCACACCGTCTTCGGTCCTTATAGTGTAAAAATACTTGCACAGTGGGGAGTCAGGTCACTACAGCACAGTAAAAGTAACTTTATTTTGAGCCCGACTGAAACATCAGCTTAAATTTCATATGTTGCATTCTGTCACTGTATTATTGACATAATTACAGATCCATCAGAGTCACTGTATATATTTGCAGATATTGCATTTAAATGGAATAAGTTGAAGGCCCAATTTTTATTCATATTTTACCCCCGTTTTTTATTAACTGCATCAGCATTTTGTTATAGTTTTATTTAGAATACTAAAAATCTGTTTTGATATGGAGTATACTGTTATACAGTTGCATTCGCTGAGATTTCATAACTGTATTAGTCAATATAGTGATTTTAAACCATGATACAATAACTGTGGGCTCCATGTTGTTTTGTCACCAAGCACTTGTGTTGTGGCAAAATGACTCTCAAATATCAGCCATTATTGGGTTGGTTTAAGTAGTGCCATACATGCAATGCAATTTGACCACTTAGCCTATTAATATATACAGGATGTGATTCAACCTCCAATGGATTATGCATGTTGTTGCTGTATTAAGAGGAAAGCACATGCAACACTAGTGCGTAAGTGGTTCTTGTTATAAAGTTTATTCAGTTATCAAGAACTGAAAATGTTTTCTGGTACTCACTGCGTCACTTTATCCAGATAACGGAGAAAGACTGCTTCCTGGAAAACAGATACACACATCTTGACACGTCTAGGTCAAGCACAACATCAGCTTCCTACATAGCTTAGTATAAACTGTAACTGTAATTTCCATGGCCATGATTAAGTCAAATCTCTAATCCAACACTGTACATGGGATGCAAAAAGCAGGGCTCAGTTAACAGTTTCTTGCTTTCTGATGTTAACTTAAAATTTATGGTTTAATAGGTTGATTGAAGCCTGGTTGTCCAAGAAATGGTAGTCAATTTGGGCATGTTTTTTGTTGTTTACATTCCTATTCTATACCTATTCCTATACATTCATTTTTTGTGAGTATAATCAAATATGGAAGTAACTTAGGATGGCCAAATCTAACACATATAGATGCAGAAAATTTTGAATTTGAAAATAACAACCCAACTCAAGCCTAAAGATTTGTGCAACAGGATGCCCCTAACCTGATTGAACCTGATCAGTTCCAGGCTTCAGGAAGGTTTGGGGGTTTGGGCTGGTTTTTGGAATTACATGATTTGGTTTTAAAGTAAATGAAAAATGGCAAAAAGCAATCTCCCTTTCTCTGAAGCAGCTGATGAGCTGTTCCAAGTAGTTTGCGATGACAAGCTGGTCTCATTTTCTCAAGGTTGTAAAAGAGGGCTGCTATTGTGATCCTGAGTGAATATATTGAGTCTTCATGGCAAGTATGTTGTACAGTATCAGGTGTTGAGTGTGTTTCATCACTACTAAATTACTGCTGCTAGCAGATATGCTGATTAACTGGCAGGATTTAATTAGCTGCGGAGATTGGCTCTCATTCATAGAGGCAGCACTGTTTGGCTCAATATCTGGGAAATAGTTACTGGACTTTGAAATTTGGGGGGGTTTGTGCTTATTTGAAGGTCATGTTGACCCTGATGTTTCCACAGTACCCTCTCTAACATTGAAGAGTTTTCCCTCTTTGTAATGCATGCCCAGACTGAAATGTGGAATGGAAATTCCACTGTAGCAACTGACTGTTGCCAATGGACTTTTCACAACAATCAATGAGTCATTCATTGGACATTCAGGGCAGTTAAAGAGAGCAAGTGCTGCTGCTGTTTTCCCATGCCTGCCGAACATGTCAGGTTCTTCACGCAACCTGAGAGGCCAGACATGGTGAGCTTGACAAATAGATGGATAGGTGTATTTGGTGGGATAGGACATTACAAGCAGGGACAGGCAGGTGTGTCTTCCTGTCCTGCTGGATTGGGCCCCTGATTAGGCTGCAGCCACAACAGCAGCAGTGTGCTGTAGGTCAGTATTGGCGAATCAGAACGGGAACAGTGACAGGGCAGATTTATTCAGTTGGGAGCGGCCAAGCATAAACGGGTTGAGCTTAAATATTGATGGCACCCTCAGTGCTGCTCCAGTGTAGCAGCTCCATAGTGTCTGTAAAGGCAGTTGTAGCATGCCCTTTACTCTTAGAGTAATTAAAGTTGGGCCAACTGCTCTCACTGCAAAGCAATCCCAAAAAGAAAGACAGACTTATCAAAGCGTCCGAAAGAGAGTTTGGCTGCAGCAGCATACTTCTATAAAAAATATTTTCAAGTTTCAATTATAGAGACAAAATGTTTAATGTTGTCCCGACCCAATGTTGATGTGAGTAAGAAATAATGTTCCCACTCCTCAGGTCGCTGTAAAGGCTCAATTTTGAGCTGAAAAAATCCCTTTAGCATTGTTGACTATATTAATACTGTTAGCTCTGTTACCTCTGTTAACGGTGTTGCTTTACTTACCAGGATGAGCTCCCCCCCTTCCCCCTGGTTGTACTCTGTCCCCTGTCACATTGTTTGCTGCACATATTGTACGCAGAAACAGGAAGCAAAGGACGCCCCGGGCTTCTGCTGTGGCCTTTGACAGGAGAGAGAGTCCTTTTGTCTCAGCATCAGCCATGGCTGATGGCCTTACAGCTGTTGTAACACACACGCACACAAGCTGTTTGGCAGCAGCTCATAAACCACTGTGTTGGTGAGTGTGTACAGTTTTTGTCTGCCAAGGACCTGGCCGTCTTATCCCCACATCCAAGTGCGTCACATGGAGCTTGATGTCAGAAATAGCACAACAACCCCACCCACTTCCTGAGACTATTTGTACCAGCGTACATGTACAGTTATTAAACTGGGACTTTGTTCTTCCCCTTACCTTAAGTACAGGTGCAGTCATGCAGATACCAGTGCAAAGCTTGAATGTTAATATATCCAGGAAAATGTGCAACATTCAGAAGTCCTTCAGAGACTGGCACAATAAGCACATCACAGTTGTGCTATGCTTTAGAAAGAATGAAGAAGAATACCAATTTATCACAACTTTGGTCTCTGCCAAAATTCTGGCCATTACCAGTGGTTATGCTAACATTGTACTCACTATAGTAGATGAGATTTCTTTGTTTTTAAAAATTGTGACCCCGATATGTACATAGTGAGTGGACATTAGCAGAGTTTTGTATATGGTTCTCCAAAGCAGGAGCTGAGTGTTTTGGTTCATTTTGTGCTACAGTTTGGCAAATAGGGATGGTGATCGAAACCTGGTTTTATCTAGGACCTGGTTCCACTTTTTTCAAAACCCGAAAATCAATAATGTTTGAGCTTATTGATGCTGCAATCGGATCCGGTGGATCCTATAACGTAGCATTACATCTTGAGTTGAATAACATCATTTAAATCCAATCACTGGCCCACATACATCAATTGCACATCAAATTAAACCTCAATGCAGTACCTTTGGGTTGAAAAAAACTACCTAAACACTGTCAGGTGCTGCCTCGGCGGAGCCGGCACAGTCTTTATCATTATTGACTCACAGCAGCAGTGCAAACCCAAACTTTGTAGCAAATCCCGTTAGTTACAAATTTTAATCCAATGTTGAAATTCAAGTTGAAATCGGCAGGATAAGAGCTAGTTGGCTAAATAAACGAGGTTCCATAAGGTTTCATTGTGATGCGCTTAAGGTCGACTCAGTAAAATGATTATTAGGCAAGGGTGAATAAAATGTCATCATGATGTGTTCAGATGTAACATCAAGAAAAAGAAAAGTTTTTGGCGAGAAAATTGAGTAATACAGTTGTTTGGTGAGAAATATTAATATCAATAAAAATAATGATCTCCATCCCTATTAGCAATAGGACCAATACATCAGTTACTGACCATGGGCTCAATCTATGGCTGATGGATGTTTGACTTAATGAAATCAACTAGATGTTGATGCCTTTTGCTGGTGCCTTTTTTATTTCTTCACCTTGTAGTTCTTGTAACTTGTTGGTGGTTAAGAGTGTGGCTCAGTGCCTAGAGAGACTAGAGTATTCTAGAGACAGGAACAACATATCTTCTAAGCGCTAAAAATATTTTTCGAGAGTCTTCTACCATTTGACCCATAGGCACATCATAATTAGAGTGGTAGTTATGTCCAGATAAGAAATGCTGCTGCTTTGTTGGAACCTGGAAAGCTTTGCTGATGAAAGAGGATTAGTTGACTCGAGGAATGCAGCCGCATTGTGTAAGAGCATGCAAATTTGGAAAAATACTGCACACCGTTTGGCGCAGGCCCCAGTGTCCGAAATGCTTGAAGTGACTTGTGTCCTGTTCAGCCAGTGTGTTTGTCGCAGTGAAAACAGATCACCTCCTTTCAGATGTACATCAGTTTGCAAACACTGTGGCTGTATTGACTAAACTAGATGAGCTAGGCCTAACAGCAATGGGTGCCTGCTGGCCTGAGGCCAATAAAAATACACGCTCAAGAGCTTACTGTCCCTAATGGACTAGTGCTGAAAAATGAATAAAAACTAAGAACATATGTAGCCTGTTTTTTTAGCCTACATAAAGTCACTTGTAACCCAGAAAAACCAATTTCTGGTTTATCCTTGTAAGCAAACATTCTGCTGCTGTTTGTGTTGGTTTTTTTCACGTAAGTTTAAATTATTTTTTAGCTTTAAAAAGGGGGTTTGACATCATAATTAATTCAAACTTCCAGACTCTCTCTATTCTCTCCTCTGCTTTCTCTGAAATCTTTTCCCTGAACACAGCTGTGATGACCTTCATAATCACATTGCTATTGCTACCGGTGCTATTATGAGCTTTTACAACTGATCCTGTAATGAGAGAACAGGAGGTTTTTTGACCAAGTGGGAAGGTGATATAGATTTGGAGGTGAATACTTCTATCAGTGGGAGGTCTTAACTGTTTCTTTGATGAGTTCCTTATTAAATCATAATTTTACCAATGTCAAACTACATCTCACTGAGGCAAAGTACCCTGTTTGTTTATAGACAGCATGTAACATTTGAGAGCCTTTGTTTCGTTGTTGTTTTTGTTAAATGGACACAAACATGTTTTGTAAAAAAAGTTTTTGTTCCTCAACGTAAGGCACTAAAAAAAGTCTTGAATCTTGTATCAGAACAGTTCAAATGAAACCAAGTAAAAAATAATGGAAATGCAGTGAAAGACAGTTTAAGGAGCATTCTGTCCTTTGTTCAAGTTAGGCTCATTACTATCTTCTGTTTTCCTCAATTACCTGCTAAAAAAAAAATCAAGTCTCTTAGCTCTTAATTTTTTACCCTGGCCTGAGGATACTTAGAGAGCTTTAGTCTGTAGACATCAGTTAACATCCCACTTGTGTGCAGAGCACCCATGTGCATGCTGCTTTTCACAAGGAAACAGTTGGATAAACAAGTGAAAGATGTGTAGAGGTCACTTTGATGTGACAGCCGCTCTCTCTGCTCATTGAAGCAGACTGTTCCACCAGGACGGAGCTAAAATCAACTTCCTGTGAGCGCGTATTTAGCATCATGGAAAATTGGCAGACATCCCTTATATACATGTTTACAAGCTGCCACACGTGTGTTTGTGTGTCCACATGTGCTCACATGATGTGCCCACAATCGGCTCACTTTATGTCCAGTCGCAAAAGTCATTTATCAAACCCATGCACATGTGATGCCAAGTTAGAGGTTATCAAGATTTTTATAATAACAATATATCAAATGACAATAATAACAAAAACATTGCAATCTACATTTAGCAATTTACCAAAAATAAATAAAACAATGTAAAATACAAGTCACTTTTAGGAGGAGTAACAAAACAGTTATTCTTTGTTACAGTAACAAACCTCAAATCTAGCAGTTCAACAAAAAATCTTACTGTAAAATTAATGCAATTTGAATAACACTTTAACTTTTCTCTAACAGAAATAATATTAACTAGTACATTCTTTCTACATTAAAATAGTCCAGCCTTAACTGGGCCTTAAGGCATATCACTGCCTGCTGATATGAATGCTGTATTATAATAATATAAGCACATATTCCACTCATTTATGAAGTTATACAAGCTCCTGCACAGCTGACAACCCCATCCTGTAAATGCTTCAAAATGAAATGCATTGTATCAGCAACTGATGGCATTCTGTCCACAGAGACACAGTCAGATAACTTTTGTTTTGAAAGGGAACAAGAAAGTTGAGGTAAAACAAACATCTTTGTAGTTCCCTCATATCTGTGACAGATATGAGCCACCGTTTCTCTAGATGTGCTGCAGCCGACATGCAGCTCAGACGCGCCTGACAAGTGCTGCTTGGGCGAGCAGTGTGCACGCTCTAACTTGATAATATTAGCGCCGAAACAAAACGCAATATGCTTGGCACTGCTCACGCTCTCATTATGTGCACTGTGTGAAACAGTGCAATGCGTTGAAGCACGTTATGTGAATTGAGGTATTCACGTAATCCATTACCTCGACGCGTCGCCCCAGCCCTAGTTTCTGCTCATCATTTAGCCACCAGGCCCACAAATATTCTGTTTTCTATAACTCTCACTACTCTCATGTTCAGCTGCAACAGGCAGTATTTTACACACAGTATCAGCACCGTAGCAGCAGATTCAAAAGTTTTTTTCACCAGTTACACATGTCGGTCTATAGGTTAATTGTGTTACTCTTCAGTTTACGACAGAGCGCCTCACCCAGGTCTGGTAGGAGCTAGTGTGCTAGCAAGCGGCTCATTACCATGAATAATGCTGTGCATGCTGTGCAGACAAACAGCGTTGGTGCAGAAACATTATGCTCAAGTCAAGTCAAGTCAGTTTTATTTATAGAGTCCATTATCACAAAACATGGTTTGCCTCAGAGGGCTTCACAGTGTACGACATCCCTCTGCCCTTAGACCCTCACATCACCCAAGGAAAAACTCCCCAAAAAGAACCCTTGTAACGGGGAAAAAAAAAGAGGAAGAAACCTCAGGAAGAGCGGTAGAGGATAGTGAGGGATCTCTCTTCCAGGACGGACAGACGAGCAATAGATGTCGTAAATAGCAAATGAAATACAATCATGGCAAAAAAGGAAAGAGAGAGAGAGAGGGGGAGAGAGGGTGGGGAAGAGAGGGGGGGGGCACAGCAATAATAGAAACAGATGCATGTCATATTACAATAATGGTAGGTGTGAAATTAGTAATTGCTCTCTATGATGATGTTGATAGAGATGATAACAGTCTCATGCATATGTTGAAAGGGAGGTGTCCAAAGGCAAGATCACAGCATCGGCGCAACCAGGACCAGACCACGATCAAGGCGAGCGGGGGGCACAGAATCAGTACAGCCACAGCACGAGCACAACCAAAGGCAGGGTCGCGGCATCAGCACAGCTATCACCACGGTCAGGCACAGTCAAGGTTACGGCCAGGATCCAGGGAAACTAGGAAACAAGGGAGCAGGAATGCTCCCGAGAGGCAACAGGATTAGCGTAGTGCAGTTCAACAGACCCAGGCTCTGTAATCGTGAGCCCCAGGTAGTGAGAGTACCACATGGCTATCACAGAGCTAAGCTAAGCTTGCACATGGCAATGCAGTTAACAGACATGCATGATTTCTGATGGCGGCATTGAGAGAAGGAAAGGAGCTCAGCGTATCAGAGGAAGTCCCCCGGCAGGTTAAACCTATGTCAGCCTAACTATGGGCTGGTCCAGGCAGCCTGAGCCAGCCCTAAAACCTTCTGGTCGCCCTCAAGCTCGCCCTGGTGAGTAAGCAGCTTAATTGTGACCAGCTTCATTGTGAGCCATAGAACCCCCTGTAGCATTGCTGACTATAACTGTTAACATTATCATGTCACTGTTACCACCGTTAGCAGTGTGAGCACAGCTAGTGCTGCTAACATAGTTAACGATGCTTAAGGGGTTTTGCTGTCAAAATGAAACGGCTTACTCATCTGGGCGCCCTGGGGGGGAAACCGGAGGGTAGGCATAATGTTCCTCGGCAACGCATTCTGCCACTGGGATGACGTTGCCAGCAGATTGGCAAATGAGCATCACAGCAGACAATTTCTATTACAATATTACTGTGAATACAGTAATAGGGGGCTTTTAGAGGGCCACAAGAAAATGCCCTGGTACTGGACAAACAGGCAGAGTGAGCGCAGCAGGACCAGGCTCCTGGTCTATCTTGCTCTAGCTACTGTGGCAATGCTAATAATGGCTACTTGACCTACTGCTAAGCAACACAGAGCATGAATGAAAAGGTTAAGACTCATTACCTCATGATGGTGCATCCCATTCTTCTTGGTGTGTCAGGTTTAGCTTGGCTGTGAGTGAAGATTCCATTTCAGCTGTAGGACGCATCACTAGCATCACCTGGCCAGCAGAGGACAGTGAGACTGATAGTGCAGAGGACTGATGGACCTGCTCTTGAAAATTACTTAAACACCATATACCATATATCTTATTACATGTTCATACCCTGAACATGTATGAACACACCAAAGCAATGTACAATGTGCCACCTACTACTCAGTTATAGTAAACATTTATGCACAATCACATTGACGGCAACTTGGTGCGGGACAGCGGACTGGTGGAGCCAGGGATCAAACCACCGATCTTGCGATTAGTGGATGACCTGGTCTGTCTCTGCCCAATAGGGGACCCCATGAAGCTAGTGTTTTATAATAGTCCAGTATGTCTGTTCCATGGTCCATTACTCTATTTTATTAACCCTCAGCACTCAGAACATTTATAAACTATAAGAAGTTGCAAAGAATGAAGTAACCCTTTGAATGAACTTTGTTTTAGTGAACGGCCCCATTTCTGGTTCTGTTGATATCATCAAAATTGCATCATGGGCTCACTGTTTGGTGTTTGTTAGGTTTGATAACACCCTTGGCATGTGATCAGTCATTTCGTTACATATAAGCTCTATTAGTGATTTTTTGGCAAGCTCGGATACAATGTCATTGTAACAGATTTATTCTCGATACTTTTGGTCACAATGATCATAGCTTAAAAAAGTGATGCCTTCACATCCCTACAGTTATTTCAGAGCAAATCCCCACTTCAGATTATCAGCCTAAATCGTATACAATAGATAAATACTGGTATCAATGATGAGCCCATCCCTGCTCCCAATGCCCAACACTTGCTCCATAAACTAGAACTGATCAGTGTTCCCAACACGGCCTCTCCATCTGAGTCCATTCACAGATGCCGTTACCTTGCTGAACAACAAAGCTCCTCACTGTTTGCAGGTGCCTCACTCGTCACCTCTTTCACACTCATGCCAGGATCAAATAGTAACTCGACACAATTCCAAAACAAAAATCTCTGCAGTGTCAGGCCAGGCCATTTTGGTTCCATCAACAGGCCTCAGTGGGCGGCAAGGAATCCAACTCTGGGAGAGTTTCATTGCAGTAAAAGAATAATGAACTGAGTGGTGGGAGGTTTTTCCTAACAATGGTGAGATGTCTTAGCCAGTTGTCATTTGATCGTTCCTCTCAGTCACTGATAGAGTCATGCAGGGAGGGCAGGGGACTGTCAGTCTCAAATAGGTATCTGAGAATCCGTCAGCATCAGCCTGGCTCAAAACATGTTTACTGCCACTGCCATGTAAACTAATCTGTTTGGAGACAGTAGACCAATGGATGGTGCTATTCACATCTTATTAACAAATACCAAAAGTCTAACAAGCCATGCTAGCAGACCAAAGAAGCAGCAACTCTCATTTAGGGATGGCTGATAAATTGAATATGCCCCATATTTTGTGGTTAGTTCCACATAGCATTTAAAAATGACAATATCACAAACAGTGAGTATAAATTGTCAGGTCAAACTGTTAAGATGCTTCGGCATTTAAGTTCTCTCGCTCTTTCACAGACTCAAACGCAAAAAAGGCTTATACATCACATACACTACCCCACCCATCCAGACCACTTTCTCTTGAACCATGAAAGAACAGGCCAAGCGTGTGTTTTTGTTTCTGCAGGGCTCCATACCGTTACTGTGTAGTTGCATTTTGTGACCACAGAGCACCAGTGCGAACTGCAAATCCCATTAATAGAAAACAGGAGAGCTGTTAGTTGGTTTCCAGCTCACAGTGAAAAAATCATCACATTTAACAGTCTGCTAACATTTAATTGTTTATCTGAAGCTTCAGGTTCACAGCAAAACAAAAACACTTCCTGCCCGAGACACGTTGGGTGCTTCTGAATAAAAAAAAAAAATTGCAATATTATTTACTAGCCATATCGCCCAGTCCTACTCTAATTACACTTCACCAAGCCCTAAAACTCTAGCCCTCCTCAACAATGAATCAGTTATTAAAATTGTTGATAACTAATTTTCTGAACACCAATAAGTCAATGAATGGACCAAGCCTTTAAGCACTAAATTCACTATGTGTTGTTATTGCTCCTCCAGTTTCCACGGCGTGGCAGCGGTGCGATCCCAGGCCCCTGCAGTCCACATAACACAGTGTCATTGGGGCCAGATACTGAGCCTGAAACTGCTCCTGAGTGTGTAAATGATCTAATGAGGTGGCACCTTGCATGGTAGCCTAAGGCACCCGTGTATGACTATGTGTGAATAGGTGTAAGGTGCTTGTGCTGTAAAGCACTTGGAGTTGATATGGTGCTTTTACCATTTACAAATTACTAATCATCATCATCATATATGAACAATAATAGTGTGATCTTTTGTCAAGGGCAAAATAACGCGTCCCCAGACTCAATCCTGCTTGAGTGATGTCTGTTTTTCCTTGATGTGGTGTGTGGTTCAGAGGAAGACTGTCAATTGCATCATTAATTTTTTTGCAATATAACGATGCCCTTGGTGGCGACTCATGGTACAGTATGCCCTGCCGTGCTAAGCTCTCGATGCTTTGTAATTGTTGTGTAAAGCCAGCCTTTGTGTTGCTTCAGCCATGTAGATAATGTTCACTAACTCATTCTGTGTCGTCTGCACTGTTCTCTAGGCTGTGTATTCAGCAGCCACAGCTCTCAGCCACAACCAGATACACTTACTGAGTTAAAGTCAGAATGTCTGCTTGATATCTACTAGGTTGCATAGGTGGCCCTACACTACTCACCAGTAACATTTCCTCTATCTCTCTGTCCCTTCTGTTGGTCAGTTGCAGGTCAGTTGGAGGAGTTCAGGTGGCTATGTAAATGTAAGAATTTGACTGCGCCACCACTTCACGCACAGATGGCCTCAGCAGGGATAGACACAGAAGTTAAATAGTGGAGACAGATGTTCAAAAATGGAATGTAATGAGTGAATATATATATATGTGTGTGTGTGTGAGTATGTATGTGTATGTGTGTATATATATGTGTGTGTGTGTGTGTGTGTGTGTGTGTATAGAAAATATATAATCTATGACACAAAAGTGAACAATTTTAGAGCATCCCCTGAACGTCTCAAGGGAGGCTTTCAGGGGATCTGAGCTCCCCTTAGGTCCCCCTTAATTAGAACTATGCATACACACACACTTGCACTTGCTGGATACGCTCGTCGGCCAACAAGTTGAGGAACGTTTGCACCTCCTCAAGTGACCATGACGTGATCTTTCTGGTTGCCATTTTGGGAAAGAAAAAAATGATACAATACATAGCTGTTTGTGCTGCTCAGGGTATTCCGTACGTGCTGTGCATTAATGGCATTAATTAGTGGATTGGCATTAATGTAGTGGAAACGCGCCATAAGTTAAAGGTGTACTGCACTGTATATAGTGTAATAATCCAGAGTAGGGCTGCAAAAAGAATTGATAAAATTGATCATAATCAACTGTCAAATGTGTTGGCGGGACTGGTCACGTCACATGCAGACGGGAGAAGCCAGTGTTTTGAAGAGGCATGGCAGAGGCAAAGAGAATGTTTCAAATGGAAACTTTAAAATGTTGGAGCAATTCACGTCACACAAAACAAAGAAGTATATTAGCTGCCAAAATGCAAAAGTGACATGGCACAGCATGCAAGCACGACGGTTATGATGCACCATCTAAAACGAAGGTGAAAGTGAGGAGGAGGACAGCTCAACAGCAGGCTGAGTCTTGACAAAAAATGACAGAAGTTCAGTTTTAAAGTAAGGAAAGCAAAAGCGGTCAACATTTAGTTTTTGAATTGCTTCATATTTGATTTTGTAGTTATTTATAACTTAATATTATTTTGACTGCTCAGGGATGTTCAGTCAACTGCCTGTATAAGCACTGCACTTTTTGCACTGTTGTCAATAATAATCTGTTCTTGATCAAAGTGATGGGAGACAAAAATGGTTATTTTATTATTATTTCTGTTTTTATTTTTTTTAAAAAACTGATTAATCGACCGATTAATCTATTATCAAAATAATAGTTGTTAGTTGCAGCCCTAATCCAGAGGCTTCCATGAGCGGAGGTATCAGGCAGGTAAGAAATGGTGGCTACCTCAGCTTTGAAGCATATGTGTCTTTTTATTTACAAGCACTCAAATAGCTCTTTTTGCCATCTGAAAAATGGCTGCAGGCGACATGATGTACACCTTACACATTTAAGCATAAACAAAGATAGAACAGAGAAATCTCAGTTTTTGATATTATACTGTTGGCTGTAGTTCTTTTGTAATTCTTCTGAAAAGAAACACTTTGATGAGCAAAACAGCATAGACTTTGTTCTTTTTTCTTTTTCTTTTCTTTTCTTTTTTTTTTTTTTTTACAGCAGTCCAGCTTCACCTGCTGTGTTTCAAAACGCTTTTCTTTTTGATGAATATTTGTCAACTATAGGATGTCTGCTGATCTCGAACATGATGCTGAGAAGCAAGTGTTTCCACATTTCTGAGCTTCATCGTCATTAGAGTCCTGAAGATAAATCAGTCAGAGCAAAAATGCTTCATGACTGCGTTAAAGTATGCTTTCAGTCATCTGTAGAAGAACGACAGAAAGTGTACCAGAGCAGCAGCTCATGATTCTCAGAGTATGAGGAACAGTATTGGTGTGCATTAGAGATAACAGAAAGAGACAGAGGCAGGCTGGAGCTTGCATCAAGTCTGAGCCCCCTCTACAAATCAACCAAACAGATGCTCCCTTGTTGACAGTGTTCCTAATGCCACACAAGGGCAGCAGACCTTGATTACAGTGTTGCATAATGACATCAGCAGCATGACCTGACATCACTCTTAGCTAAGAATGTGTCCCATTGGCCTGCTGTTTCACTTATTTGTGCTAGAAGCAGATTAAATTATCTTTGAATTGAAAACCTCGTGCCACATATAAGTCTGCTGGAGCTCAGTTTGCTTTTCAAACCATTTAAAGCCACAGCCATTTGAATTACTTAAATTAAATAGCTCATGTCCAAGCCTGGTTATCGTTTAGGGCTTGGTGTTGAAGCTTGGTTATTTTTGAAACTAAGTATCAAAAACAGTCTAGCACCAGTAGCTGGCATCAAAACTCTGGCTGGATTTAGAGCCTTATTTACTCGTTCCTCAATCAGGTAGCTCCTGATTGAAACCACAATTTTCAGCTGATACTCTTTCACTAACATCCTTCTCAGTTCAGTTTTAAGAACATTCTAGCTTTTATTGCTTGGGTGTAGTCCTAAAACCATTGGAAAATTAAGGTAGGCTAGTTAGAGGGTATGCATACATGGATCCATGCATCTGCATTTCAATTTCAATTTTATTTATAAAGCCGATTATCACAAAACACAGTTTGCCTCAGAGGGCTTGCTTGCTGTAGCATATGTCATCCCTCTGCCCTTAGACCCTCACATTGTCTTAGGAAAAACTCCAAAAACTCCCCAAAAAAACCCTGTAACAGCGGGAAAAAATAGTAGAAACCTCAGGAGGAGCAACTGAGGAGTGAACATGCAATAGATGTCTTAAATAACAATTCTATTACAATATTGACAAAGTGGAAAGAGAAAGAGAGAGAAAGAGAGAAGGGGATAGATGCACAGCAATAATGGTAACAATAGCATATCATATAACAATAGTGATAGATGTAAAATTACTAAATGCACTCTATGATAGCATGTTATGTTACATGCAAATATAGGTGTTGATAAGGGTCCCATACTTATATTAATAGTTGAGGCATGGCTCATAATAGGAATTTAAATTCAGTTCTGGATTTTACAGGGAGCCAGTGCAAAAAAGCTTAAACAGGAGAAATATGATCCCTTTTCTTGGTTCCCGTTAGTACACGTGCAGCAGTGTTCTGCACCAGTTAGAGAGACAAACTAATCAGGAGCAATTTGGGGTTCAGTATCTTGTTCAAGGATACTTTGACATGCGTCATGGACTGGAAGAGTCAGGGATCAAACCGCCAATTCCCCCAATTAGTTGGTGTGACAGTAGGAATATGAGCTGCTGTCCTATTCATGCATGTACGCCGAGCAGAGTTGTGAGTTGTGGTGTATTTAATTTGTAAAACTACAGAAGCAGAAGTACTCAAAACTACATTAATGTTGTGTGATTGATCGATTCATTGATTGAAACAGTAACAATGGTGGGAAACAGCTTTTTTTTTTTTTTTTGCATTTTTTTGGAAACTGCTTGGTCTAATGACTACTTTACACTTAAAATTGGTAATTCTGCATGGAATAGATAAACGGAGCCGTCTGCTACTTCCCTTTTAGAGGGTCACTGATCTGCAGTGGGTTGGATGGCAAATACTTCAAGTTAAAGGATAAGAGTGTGACTCATGTAGTAAGAGCAAACTGTGTTGACATGGCACATATTTACATATTCTGTAAAGAAAAAAAAAATCTTTTACTTTCCTGCTTTGAACAGTTTGTCTGTGAAGACCGTGAACTGTGACTAAGGCAATCTTTTGGACTGATCCCAACACAGCTCCTGCCAAGAATCTTATTTTTATCCATAAAGATGTTTGTGTTTGATAACTGACATGTAGTTTGAGTCCTCTGTTTGTTCAGTTAACTTTTTTGTGATTAGTTAGTCATGAGCGTACCATCGTGCTAGGCAACAGTGTACATCCTCCTTTTGTCTTACCGTCTCCATGAGTCACCATCCCAGAGGGCTGGTATAGTGGCTAATGAAGGTACCACATGTCAACTGTAAGATATGCCCTATCCTCTCTAGCAGACATTCATGAATGTACTCAATAATCACAGTCTGGAATTATTTCGAGGACTCTCTACTAAGAAGTGTAAAATATTATACCTTTTTCAATATGCATTGCCAAGGGAACATCTGTTTTCAGTTTGTATGCTTTTTTAGGTCCTCAGAGTGATTCTCATGCTTGAATCAACTGCCTCATTAAAGTGATTCAACAACACTTGATTTGTGTTTGCTACAGGGTGTGTACAGTTTCAGTGGTCTGGTAGGAAATGGTTTACACACATAGTTTTGCTTCAGCTGTGTTTGTTGAGGGTACATTTGAATTTTTCTGATGCTGTTTCCAACATTCATTCATGTCATGCCTAATGCTGACGTGAATGCTTTTTGTGAAGTGCTAATAATGGCCAGAGATTTTTTTGTAAACAAAGATAGCTTGTTCACTTTTAACAATGCAGCTACAGGACATCATGGTTACTTTAATGTTGACAAAATAATTTTTATATATTTTTATTTTGTATTTAATTAGTGAGTTCAGTTGTTTCCCCTTAAACGGAATAAAATACCCCTACATTGTGTTTTGACTGAAGACTTTAAAGGTTGTCACAATACTAGAATTTCGAACTCTATAACAATACCCAGAAATTACTCGATACTCAATACCATATTTGATTAAAAAAAATATCAGGAGGCATAAATAAATAAAATATTTTTAATAAAGATAAGAACAATACAAACAAGCTCATCAATGACAACAATATTTAAGTTGCCTCAGGTAGTGCAAAAATATTTACAGGATGTCTGAGGTACTGCAAAAAAAAGTAACAATGCCATGCAGATGTATTCTGCTACGTTTATGAATACTTGAATGATGTTGGAATGGGAGCTATACAAACCTCTCTAAAATCCTCATAAAGACCTGGTGTCAGTTGGCGACCCAGCCGATCTGACGGTGTCGTGGACGACAGCTAACGTCTTCAGCTGCTGGTGAGGGGAGGGGGCTGTGTGTGCCGCTGTGTGTCAATAAGGGGGGAGAAGGCACTGTTGGTGTCCATACCGTTGCATATGAGCACTGTGCCCAGTAGTAATATTTAGTATCGATTAGTATCTGAGTCTTGATTTTTTTGACAGCCTTACTCAAGACTACTGATGAATAAAACCCTTGTGAGTGTAGAGCTCCATTTTGTATTTAGGTGAAACCTGACATGGAGACGGAGAGGGATTTTGGCTCTCCACAGCCCATTTAGCTGCCATAGCCAGATGGGAGCAGTGTTGCTGAGTCACTGAGGGGACATAGGCAGGGATGTTCATCGTTGACAGATGGCCCAGGTGAAAGATGCTCCAGCCCTCCCTCCCACTGCTCAGCTCCGTACAAGCCCGCTTCTCTTGGATTATTTCTAACAGAGCCTCTCTGCTGACAGAAGTTCATTCACATTTGTTTCATGATTCCTCTCTTAGCAAAGACATTGCCCCATTCCTCTGGTTAGTTTAGATCAAAGACTGTATATAAAGATGGACAACGTGTCTTCACTTATCCCTGCTATGCTTAAGTGAAGCCAAAATATCCCAGATACAGCTGCTGCCATCTTGCGCTGGTGACAGAGCCAGTGTCTGTGCAATAGTGATCTTCATGGTGGGGTTTCCACCAAAACACCTGTCCTACCAGTCGTGAGCAGTGTCATTGAAGGTGAGTGCACAGATTGGCTCACACAGCTGTCAGTCATGGTGAAATTTTTTTTGTAGAATTAAATAACTCAATAAAACAATATTTTAACAAGTTACCGAATAACAAACTGAAAAACAATCAATTTGACAAATATCAGGGTCATAAGAACTACCTAAAATGACAGAAACCAAATCTGGGAAAATTGTATTTGGCGTGTACTTTGAGTTTTTACTTTGGCCCATGTCCCATGTACACAGCAGGTTAACATTATGTCAGAAAAAGTCAAATTATTGTTAGTCCGACTAAAATAGTACTAAATCAAATTTGGACTAACACACCTATATAAAAATCTGTTGGCAGTCGATTTACTCTTTCATGTATACGCTTCACACACATCTGAATTGGCCTAGTCATTCTGTGCATGCTCCTAATCACCACACCAGGCTTTGACTGGTACATCCAACAGCATACATTTGTAGAAGAAAGCTGGGAAAAACAAAAGAAGAAACAAAACAAAGACAAAGTTACCAAGTACCGAAGTGTAAAGTACATACAAAATGTATAGTGCAGAGAAGTCATCCATATTGTCACTATTCATAGATAAACCTTTATTGATCCCCAATGGAGAAATCCAGCTGTTGCACAGCTCACAGCACCAACAGTAAAAACAGATAAGAGCGATTAAAAATATCCATACATAATAAAAAAAGTTATTATAATAATAATGATAACAAGCACTGCAATTGATAATAAATGGATGCAAAGACAGATAAATAGATAAATAAGTTAATACATAGATATGGAGAAATTATGTACAGGCCCTCAAAGTGACTCATGCATGCAACTCTCAAAATCTCTTCGACATGCAACCCACTTGCCGCTTGCTGACTTGTTTGGTATGTGATGTAACAGATCAACCAGAAGAAGGCAGCTGGAAGCAACTAGCTGAAAGGGGACATACTGTATCTCCACATACTGTGAAGGAGTCTGACATACCTCTGTCAATAAATCGATTCACCCCTGCTTCTTGTTAACAGGGACAAGGACAGTAGTCCTATTAAATGGCCTAATCAAGCTATAACCAGAGTTCCACTTAACTGTACATGGGAACGTACTGACTAACATGGAGGGACAGGCTTTATGGCCTATACTGCAGCCAGCCACCAGAGCACAATTTAGATTTTTTGGCTTCCCTTTTGGGGGTGCTGTCTTATTGCCCATCTTTATTGACAGTCTATGGTCAGATGCAGTAAATTCTGGAAGTCTAATGGCAAAATGTAATTTACCATGTATTTTCACCAGTCCATCAAAATAGCCATGTCCCACTTGGCCTCCTGGCTCCTCCTCTAACCTTTGGTTGGTTTTAAATATGCAGACATCTGTGTTTCCGGGCACAGCAGTCACTTCATCTTGTTACTGTTGTATCTGTCAGATTTTGGTATAAAGGTGTAGCTAGATGTGTCCAGGGACTATTACTGGAAGCTGCCACTGGTATTGTGTTTTTCTCTGTCCATTGCATCATGGTCGAAATACCATGGATGTATTATAAGGAAGTCTGGATACAGCCGTGGGGGCGGGGCCTCATTCATTCATTCCTCATTCATGAAATTTTTTTTTATTTTTTATTTTTTTATTCAACATGAACAGTGATATAGTCAATGTATACAACAGTACAAGGAATTGAGAAAACAGTCACAGCTCCAGTTAACATAAAATTACATATAGGAGGGAAAAAAAATAAATAAAATGAAATAAATAAATCAATGAAAAATTAAAATAAAAAAATATAAAATGAAGGAGATAACATTGACAAACACAAGGGGTTTAGGATACATTAACTGATGTAATCAGAGTGTACAATTTGCTTGCATGAGGATTATTTATTTGTTTAAGACACCGCTGAAATAAGGAAATTTCATTTTTAAGAGCAGGCCATGAACGGGGGGGATTTAGCGTAATGACACTTGTAAATATAGTACTTTGTAAAAATGATCAAATTATTCACCAAAAATTCATTTTTTTTCATCCTCGAGGAAAACACTAACTTGAATATCTTGAAAAGACCAGAAATCCACGTTAACAGAACTGGACGACAGAGTTATGGAGAGATTTCCACATATTTTGAACAATCTCACATTCAAAGAACAGGTGCTCTGTCGTTTCTACATTCGTTTTGCAAATATAACAATTATCTACAGCTAATTTAAATCTTTTGTTGATGAATTCATTCGAGGGATAAATGTTGTTTATGGTCTTAAAATGTATTTCTTTGCATTTGGGAGGAATTGGAAATTTAAGGTATTTAGTGCGAATAGCTGATAACTTAGATTTATTATAAACTTTAAGAGTGAGTGCGCTTTTTGCTATATTTGGAAAGAAGGTGTTTACTAAGTACTGCCGTAAAAAGTTTTGGTCCATATCCTCTATTTTAATTTTGTGTAGATTAGGAGTTGGTGTGTTTAGTATGTTGTTCTTTATTGAAAGAAAAAGTACTTTTGGATATTTTGTGTGACTTTCTTGTAGATCTCCAATGAGCAATTAGTGTTATATTTAGTATTAAAATCATCCAATAAAAGTATTTCTCTATTCTCATCCATTAAATGTGTAATAGACCAAATTTGTTTGCCATCCAGTCTTCCATGAACATAGATCTCCTCCTGCTCAGTATTGCTCTATTGTTCCACAGTGGGACATTATGGGGGCTGAAGTTGTGTTTGAATATCATTTTCCAATATAACAGAACCTGCTGGTGAAATTTAGAAAGTTTGATGGGTAGTTTGGATATTTCAAAATCACATACTAACAGAAAATCAATACCTCTTTTATTGAAAATAAGACGAGGTAAGGAGAACCATATTTCATCCCCATTTCTTAAAAAGGAACGGAGCCAATTAATTTTTAATATTCCATCCATAATCTCAAAATCAATTGCTTTTAAGCCACCATCCTAATAGTTCTTCACCAAGTCTCCATTTTTAATATAGTGATGTTTATTCTTCCAAATGAAATTAAAGTTTATTCTATTGATTTCTTTTATAATTCTTGGTGGGATTGCTAGAGAGTAAGCTGGATAGATTAACCTGGATAATGATTCAATTTTGGTTAACATTGTTCTACCAAACAACGTTAAGTCCCTTTGTAACCAATTGTTTAAAGTTTTTTTTACATTTATCAATAGTATTATGGATATTCTCTTTTTTACCAAAATTCCTAAATATTGTATCTTATTTTTAACAGGTATATCATACAGTGATAAGTCAGAACAGTTATGTATACTCATGAGTTCACATTTGTCCAAATTCAGAAGCAGACCTGAGGCTTTGGAAAACAGTTTAATTGTTTTTAAGGCCAATGGAATTTGTTCTTTATTTTTAAGGAAGATTGTTGTGTCATCAGCAAGCTGACTTATAATTAATTTGTGGTTGTTTATGTCTAATCCTTTAATGTTTGAATTTACAACAGATATAGCCAGTAATTCTGTGGCGACAATAAACAAAAGAGGTGAAATGCTGCATCCTTGCCTAATGCCTCTTTCTACCCTGAATCTGGAACATGTGCCTTCGGAAAGGGAAACACAGCTGTTGATATCAGTATATAACATAGCAATCATGTCAAGAAATGTGTCACCAAACCCAATGTTTAAATGTATTAATGATAAAAGCATGTTCAATTGAGTCAAATGCTTTGTGGAAGTCCAGAAACAACATGAAACCATCATCTTCAATTAAGTAATTATAGTCAATAAGATCCAGAACCAGGCGGATATTATTATGAATTGATCTTCTTTTAAGAAATCCTGATTGTGATGAACTAATTATCTTAGAGATGCCAATTTTTAATCTAGTTGCCAAGACTTTTGTAAAGATCTTGTAGTCTGTGTTTAAAAGAGTTATAGGTCTTAGGTTGCTGGGAATTTTCTTATCTTTTCCAGGTTTTGGTATCAATTTTATTACACCTTGTTTCATTGTTTCCGTTAGTTCTTTTTGATTAATACATTCGATTAAAGATTGGAACAACAGGAGTTTTATATCTTCCCAAAAATGTTTGTAGAAATTTGCTGTTAAACCATCAGGTCCTTGTGAGCGATCAGATGCCATGTTTTTAACTGCACAATCAAATTCTGCAATTATTAACTCTTCGTCACAAGCATCTTTAAAATCATCATCAATTATCGGAATCAAGTTACTGATTTTGTCAAAGAAGGCTGTGACATTTTGTTCTGAATATGAAGATTTATATAGGTTACTGTAGAAGTCAAAGACTTCTTTTTTCATACGCTTGGGATCTGTGCATTCTTCCCCATTAATTGAGAGACTACATATTGAGTTAAATTCTTGTCTACGTTTTTCTAAGTTGCAAAAGTAAGCTGTATTTTTTTCTCCTTCCTCAATCCACCTGGCTCTGGACCTCACATATGCACCCTTGGCTTTATTCAAATACATCACATCCAGTCTAGATTGCAGGTTATTAATTCTTTCTCTTTCTTCCTCAGACCAATTCAACTTCCTATATGGATCCATGAGTTCTTTAACTACATTTGTTTCTTCTTTCCTTTACCATCTTTTTACCAAATGCTATTGCGTATTTTCTAACACTAAATTTGAGAAATTCCCATTTTAATATCGGTGTACTTATTGTGTTGTCCTTTTTAATATCCAAACTTAATTCTTTTATAGAGTTACAGTATTCCACATTCTTTAATAATTGAGAGTTAAATTTCCAATAATCTTTAAAATTAGTGTTTTTATCCCTTTTTTTTAGTTTTAAATTAATGGTACAATGATCACTCAAGGGAGAATTAGAGATCGTTGTTTCTGCAACGTGTTCTGAGATTGATCTTGATATCAACCAATAATCAATACGTGATCTGATTTGGCCATTAGGTTTGTACCAAGTAAATTGTTTAACATCTTTGTTCAAAGATCTCCAGATATCAAGTAATTTGTTGTTGTTAATAAAATTTTCCATTAGTGGGTTTCTGTATTCCCTTGAGATTCTTGAAGGCCATCGATCCATCCACTCATCAGGAGTTAAGTTGAAATCACCACCTATCACCATATAATCGGTGGGAAATTTTACCTGTAGTTCTTTTATAACCAAAGAAATTTGATGTAACATGCTCCTGTTTTTTTGATCATTGTTATAACCATAAACACTGATCAAAATAATAACAATGTTATCCATATCCAAAGCACAAGCTACCCAGTGTCCATCTTTATCTGCCTTATTACATAAAATCTTACCAGGACATCTATTGAAACAGATGGCAACTCCAGCTGAACGATTTGTCCCATGACTGAAAAGGACTTTGTCCCCCAATTGCTGTGACCAAAACCTAACATCAGATTCATCAGAATGGGTTTCTTGAAGAAAGGTGCAATGTGCTTGTTGTCCCTTGCAAAACAGAAAAACAGCTTTGCGCTTAACTGAGTCTTTAAGTCCCCTTGTGTTAAAAGAAAGAAAAGAAATGTCAGTTTTTACCTGGAACATAGAACACATAGAACACAGTTAAATCAGTCAGAACTTCCACTAAGTGAAGAGAAGTGGAAAATAAGAAAAGCCCACAAAGACAACTTTAGGCCATGTCCCTTCAATATCAAAATATCATCTTTAACTTAACCATCCAACTTTTTTCTCTTTTTTTTTATCAGGAAAGATTAAAAACCTGTTTAATGCTTATTTATTCATTGGTTTGGACTACCAGTATACTTCAAGTGATTATACTAGGTGATTCTGTGTCCATCGATGTAACCAGCCCCTCCCCTGTAGTAAGCACGTTTACCAGTTGCCCGTGCTTGTTGTATCTTCGGCCACAGTGCCATCCGAGCCTCCCTGTCAGCCTTGCAGAGATCTTCACTAAAGCCGATCCCAAGATCTTTGCAGGTGGAGGAATCTTTGGTCATCTTCCAGATCGCATCCCGGTGTATTCTCTGTGTAAACTGGACGATGACCTGCCTGGTCTTGTTATCCTCACGTGTGCCGAGCCAATGAGCGGAGTCCACAATGTAGTTAATGTTGGGAGCCCAGGTGGGGGAAATCTTTATCAGCAGGTCAGCCACCACTTCTCGTGTGTTTTCTCCTTCTTTCTCCTTTATCCCTCGAATTCTCAGATTCCACCGGCGCTCGTATCGTTCCATCTCCAAGACCCTGTCCATTAACTCAGCGTTGTCTTTTTTAATCACTAACATCTCCCGTTCCGTGTCTTGTAACTGAGATTTACAGTCCTTTATTTCCGCCGCGTTAAACTCAACAGCTTTAGCCATGCTGGCTAGCATAACTGAATTCTGTTGTATTTGGGCACTGAGACTATCCACTTAATCAGTGAGTTGTTTTATTGCTTCCAGGACGACTTTCATACCTTCATCAGTAGATGAATCTTTCATTTTGGCGGGCGGTCGGTTTTTTGTTGGAGAGAATGGGTGTTTTCTTTTTAGGCTCTCGGTCGCTATTTCCATCTTAGCCGCGTAGTTATGATGAGTAGCAGCCGTATTCCCACAGGCTGGAATGGTAGGTTTCATGACTCAATTCTTGGCAATATTAAATGACGAGACAAAATAAAAATGTTCAAGAGTCAGGAAAAGGTAGTTAGACGGTGAAGTTAAAAAAATTTGGGACAAACAGACAGCTCTCAAAAGTTATGCTGCATCCGGTCCGCCATCTTGCCCACACATCTTTCCTATGAGAGCTGCTCAGTGGCGCATGAAGCAGAGAAAACTCTTTTTCCGGGTTTAGAAAAGTGAAAAATACCCGGATCTACTGGCCCATAGAGCATGCGTGGAAGTGATTAACGGCAGCCGAACGCAGCCGAGTGTACCCATTGACTTCAACTCACTGACTCGCTCACTCAGAGCGACTTAAGCGAACAGCGCTGGTGCACGAGCATTCCTCTCGTAGTAGCTTAGCTTATTAGCAACAGCAGCTAATTGGCGGTATAACGACAGCGCTGTCGGTTTTAATATTTACGTGATTATCAAATAATGGTATATTTATCTCTCTCTCACTCTACACACACACATATACATACAACTCATCAGGGAATCATATTGTAATCACGACTGGAGAAATCAAATTAACAGAATCGGAACGTGTCGTGCTCATAAAAAGGTAATAAAAGGTGCTGCTTGTAATATTGCCCCGTGTTTTATCACACAGCTCAACTTTTGAAAGTACTACGTTCAGTACCTTTCAGTAACTGTCTCTAGTGCTCCGCGCTGCTCACTAATAACCGGTAGTTTGAATACTGACCGCAGACTGTATATACGTCCTCTGATACAGACACGGTAAGACGACCATATTACAGGCTTTACAGCCAACAGTGTATGGATGTGTTGTAAAATGGTAAAAATGATGAATTGTGATTAAAAACTGATGAATTACAGCAAAAATATCCATTACTACGGCCGGTATGAAGCCTGTGCTGTCAGAAACTCTTAGAGTTACATGTGCGTTCACGCGGTAGAGTCCCGCGGGTCCGATGCGTGTTCATTTTATGTCTGGAGAATGTCTTAATTTTTTTAATAATGGCTATAAAAAAATGCTTTCTGAAAAGTCAACATGTCTCAAAAAAATTATCCAGTGAATTAAGGAGGTCTCTTTCCCAATGTTAACAAATGGAGAAAAGTCTTTCTGAGCCAGTGTGCATCACGTGACGCTGTAGTTCCACTTTCGGCTACTACGTAAATTTTGCTTCAGAGGGTGGCGCACTTCCTGGGGGCTTGCGAAATACAGCTAGTGCTTCTTCTTCTTCTAGGATGCTGCAACTTGGCATCTACAGAGGAGCTGCTCCTTGTTTACTCTCCCTCTTACACTCAGTCCCTGCAGGTAGAGCAGAGTAGTTGTAACAAAGGTGTTACTCTCAAATGAGGTGAAGTCAAAAAATGACTGGCTCAAAAATATGCTTGAGTAGTTTTTTTTTTTTTTTTACACTTTTGCAATACTTGTAATGTGTCACTACCCACCCCTGGACAAACTGAGCAAGAGTGTGTAGGAGAGGGTGCACTACAGTTCACTACAGGATACGGCCACTTCACTACACGACACACATGACACCCACTTTCATTTGCAGCCCACCTACTTCAATATGCAGAGATATGAGAAAATGCTCTGTAACATTATCTTACACAGCCCTCTCATTTTCGATATGTGCATTTATTATTATCCTTAATGTGTTAATCATTACTCTGTCAGAGGAAAATGCACACTTAGTCTTTGGTCATTATGAAATGCATGTGATGTGACTCACTGTTACATCACATGCGTGTCAATAAACTATTGTCAAATAAAGGCTTTTGTTCAGTATCCTCATATTGTACATCAATAAGAGGTGTTAATGTGCCAATTAGTCAGTGTGTGGTACCCTTTGGATATGCATGTTACTGTCCTCATCAGTGGACATGGACCCTGAGGGCATGCGCACAATACTGTTGATCGATAAACATGCTCGGCACAGCTGGCCATAAGCACATCACCACACTTCCTCTCCACTGCTGTAAAATGACACTGTGCTTCCACTGTGTAATTTCACAGGATCCATAAACCCAAGGTCATCTGCAACCAAAGCAAACTGCCTGAATATGAAGCACCAACGTAAACAGACACCATTTCAAATGGGAATGTAAATTATACATTTAGACAGGATGTCCAGGGAATATGTATATCTAGGGTTAGTCAAAGTCTTTTGTGACACTAGAGGCAAAGTTATTGTACAGCTGCTTGTTTTTGGATTTAACCTGACAAAATATAATATAATATGGTCCTGTAACAGCGAAGAAAGCGTTGTGAGCAAAAGTCATGGCGAAAGACAATATTTGTGTGTTTCATACACATCGATCACTACTATACACTATAATCTAATTATATTAAGATAAGATAATCCTTTATTTATTCCCTAGAGGGTAAATTCAAGTTTTGCAGCAGTACAAGGGAAAAAGTTGCATGCACGAAAGGTCAAATAGAATAACATATAATAAATAAAAGATCAATATATTGTAAAAAAATACGAATTGAATTAAAAATAGAGATACACTTTTAAAAAGTGGAGGAGTAAAGTGTCATTTCAGGACAACTGAGACATTCTGTCACAGTGTAAATGGTAGCAGCAGTTGTGTAGACTAATTATATATGTATATATATATATGTGTGTGTGTGTGTGTGTGTGTGTAATAGTATAATACTAACAATATTAATGTAGCTTCATCTAACCAGAAACTGTGCAGAAACACTGAGTTTAAACAAAATGAAAAGTCACACAAACCAAACAAAAGAAAGCTGCTCAGCCTTGGTATGTTGATTTAGAATTTTATTATGAACATGAATAAAGCTTTGAAGCTTCAGTCTAGTTGGTAGAGCCCTGGTAGTGACTCACTTGTGTTGAGCTGTTGTAAAGGACGTCAGTGCTGTCCTGGAGTCATGCTGTAAAGCCTGTTTCTGTCTGACTCCATTTTATATACGATCTTTCTGGCAACTGGCCGAGGAACACTGTGAGCCTTCAGAAGAAATACACAGGGTTGGTTTGCAGACGTCCTTTGTTCATCCGGAGGTCATTACAAGTGCCGTAAAGAGGCCAGTATGCTGGATACCCAGAGAGTCCTGGAAGGGAGACCACCAACATCACAGCATTGTCTGCGCAGTGTGGGGGAGCTCCCTGTGTTTCAACTGCTGAAGGACATACCTGCTGTGTCTGTGTGGCTGTCTGTTAAGAGAAATTCGACCTGTCAGTCAGTGGCTTGCATAACATTTACATGGTTACACTATTCTTTCCCCTCTTAGTGTTTTTTCATGTGGTGGTGCTAATTAAAATTAGCTGGGCATATTACATACAATACAGTCAAGTCAGATTCCTACATTTTTTGCCTTGTCCAAAACTGACTACACAGAGCAGTCTTTATTCTGTTACAAGGTCACATCTGAACCTTGAAAATACTCAAATTAATTTTGCAATATTCCCTTAGCATGTCCAGTGAAACAGCACACCAGCCCTTATCTGACTTGCCATCAAAATGAACAAAGCATTAATGAAGAAAAGTCCCAACTTGTCTTTGGGGACACAAAACTAGTTTCAATAGTTTATTTTGAATGTATTGTTTTTTCTTCTATTAGATTTTGAAAATGTTCATGAAATCTGTTAATGAAACATGAAGGTGTGTCTTCATACATGTTTCTTCACATGTTAACATACTTTAATTTATTGTGCTTTTCAGGAGCCATTTGAGGATGGGTTTGCTAATGGTGATGAGCTGACCCCGGCTGAGGAGGCTGCTGCCAAAGAAGCAGCTGACTCCAAAGGGGTGGTCAAGTTTGGCTGGATTAAGGGGGTGCTGGTGAGTCACTTTCACAATGCTATCATTTCTTTCAAATCCTGCTTCCTTGTAGTCATTTAGTCTTCTCTTGTTGTTACTTTTTTTTCTAAAAGATTCCTTCAAGTCACGTCATTCAAGGAATCAGTTGTAATTAATTATATAATGAGCCCAAACAACTAGAGAATATTTAGTCATATATGTGATACATGCAAATATATTTATGTGTTGATCAGAAGAGTTTGGGTGAGTGAGATGAGGCCATCATTAAATATTTGATCAAGTATCAACTCTTTATGACAGAAAATATGCTCTGAGGTTGCATGAAACAAGCTGCAACATGAAGACTAAATGTAACCTGAAATTTTGCTGCTTGCATAGTGTTTGGCCACTTCACCAATGTTTCCACATACGTCTCATATTTTGAAGCTTAACCATAATTTAGGGACAACATTTTTGACAATGTGTATTGGTCTTCACGTTGTGTACTCACAGTCTCACTCTGTTCATATGTCCAAGTAGTCAAATCCAGTGTAGTGGATCACAGGTGATAGGTGTGCCACTTTATTATTTGAAGTGTATGTGCAAATAGATGACACTCTGTTAAGGATTTTGAACCATTGGTGTGAATTACTTGTAGCTCAGACAGTTGGTTGGTGGTGGTTAAAGCTACAGTTGGTAACTTTAATGAAAATAACTCATATTTGCTGAAACTAGGACTGATCCGAACTCAGAATTATGTCACTCAAATCAGATTTGGCAGCTCAATACAAATATTCGACAATACATTTGTTTCCATATAAGGATGTAAATTCAGTGTGATTTCATCATTCACGTGGTATCGTAAACAAGCTAACGGTGCCAACGACAGACTGTAGCTGTGCAACATTTTTTGTCGACTGTAGATATCAAACAAAAGCCAGAGACTGTGTTGTACTAAGATCCTGTGAGCTGTAAATTCTCACTTCTAGACCAGATAATGTGTTCACAGAACTTTACAGTGCAGAGTAGGGTTGGGAGCCAAAACTCGGTTCCAAATTAGAACTGGGTACTTGATGCCAAGTAGGGTACCCATGAAAAAAAAAGATTTGGTTCTGCTTATCGGTTCCTAAATGTGACATAAAAATGAATTAGTGCAGACAAAGGCTATATATATCTGCAAGGCCGTGGCTTGTCTGGCTACCTTCCAAGACCTTTTCTCATCTGCCAGAAGTCAGGATCTGTTAGGTCATGCATCAACACAACAACATGTTGTGTCATAGCCATTAGGGATGCACGATAACTGTTTTTTTAAAACCGATACCGATAACCGATAACTTTCAGCTCCTAAAGGCCGATACCGATAACCGATAACCGATAACACACACATATACCTAAGATCATGAAATCAATACTATGAACAAAACCAAAAACAGTTTTGACTCTTTAAATGAAGAGATATTTATTTTTTCCAATGAAAAACTATTGGCAAGCCTCTCAAACATTTTCTTAAGGCTATCAAATAAACCTATTTGATATCTCACATCAACTTAAGTAAGGTGCATTACTTATTGATATAAACAATGAAGGCCCCTTGAACTGATGCAAATAAATGCATCAGCATTACAAACTGAAAAAGTGCAAAAAAAATTAAATATACATTGAAAATTAATACACTGACACAAGTTATATTCAAACATTTCTATGTAAACAAACTGAAAAAATGCATTCCTCAATTACAATAAAAAATGATGCACAGCGCATAATGTACTGACTCAAGTTAGACTTGTCTATGTAAACAAACTGAAAAAGTGCATTCCTCAATGACAATAAAAAATAACAGAAGTTAGATTTGTCTATGTAAACAAACTGAAAAAGCGCACTCCATAGGAACAAAAAATTAAGTTTAAAGGATTTTGGCTTGTGGTTCCATTCAAATGAATACCATTAATTAAAGTAAATGAGGTTGAGTTGTTCTTTTAGCTTATGGAAGCTTTAGACAAGAGGGAAATAGCTACAAGCTTTAATATTTCAAAAGATGGCACATGTTCTGACCTGATATCGCACTGTATTCTCAACACTCAAACTTTTGGTTCCTTTAAGAGGTGAACTATTTATCTACTCTTCTACCTCTGGATGGATCAGGGGAAGATTTTTTTTAATGAAAAGCAGCTTTTCTGCCTTTTCGCATGCAAGTCTGTTTCTTTGCTCGGTCATCACGTGTCCAGCAGCAGAAAACAAACGCTCGCTGTCGACGCTAGTGCAAGGTGCTGACAGATATTTCTGAGCAAGCTGGGCCATGCACTCAAAGCGGGACTGGTTGCTCCTCCAGTATTCCAGTGGGCAATGGCTCAAGTGAAGCGTTGGCTCCGACAGATATGACTGGAGCTAAAAGTTAACAAAGCACAAGCAGAAAAATACAATCTAATTATTATGGTGTTCTGACCATTAACATGAGTTATAAGTTGTGTCTTTAGAAAATGTTAAATAAACCTATACACTTACTTCTGCATCAACTCTGCTATTTTCCTGATGAATGGCAGCTTCGTTGTTTTCTTCCAGTATTGCCTCAAACATTCCCAACAACGAGTTGTTTCCATCTCCCCTGCTCCTCTTCTCTGGTGGCTCCCCTGGCTGGGGAGTGGCAGCTGTGGCACCATCATTCTCCAGCAACTTTTCCCGCAACATACCTGTTGCTTGCCGTTTTGATGCGAGGGTGAAGTAGCGATCCTCATACCGCGGGTCCACTATTGTTGCCAGATAGTACAGGGGCTCCTCCTCCACGTGACCAAAACGTGTTTGCACTGCTTTTAACAGCGTGTCCTTTGACGTCTTCACGCCGTGGTCTGTTGGAACAGTTTGCTTAAGCAGACGCGTCAAGGCTTGAATGGAGGGGATAACGTCTGCAGCTGTGGCTGTGGCCTTGCTGATGTTCCTGGTCAGCTGTTCACATGGATCGAGGATGGTCAGGATGTTTTCGACCAGGGTCCATTGGTGGGCGCTGAGTGTTGCGGGCAAATGGTATTCAACTGCATATGCTGCAATAGCTTGCTTCTGTGCCACTAGACTCTTGAGCATGTAAAAAGTGCTATTCCATTGCGTAGCTATGTCTTGTTGGAGTCGTGTTTGTGGCACCTGCAGCCGCTCTTGTAACTTCCTCAGGGCGGAGGATGCTACTTGAGACTGTCTAAAGTGTCCAACAATCTTGCGCCCAATGGCAACACAGTCAGACACAGCTCTTTGACTTAACACAGCCTCGTTCACTGCAAGCTGTAAAGAGTGGGCCATGCAGCCCAGGCTTGCAACACTACCCTCATTCATTGCCTTTTCCATATTGCGAGCATTATCTCTTAAGACAACATGCACCATCTCCTTCTTAATATTCCACCGCTGTAGCATAGCTTCAAAAGTCTGTTGAATCATTATACCTGCGTGTGATCCGGGCAGCTCCTGGGAGTGCAACACCGCTCTGTACATTTTAAAGTCTGTATTTATCCACTGCGCGGTCAGACTCATCATGCTTACAGGGCTGACATCACAAGTCCATATATCCATGGTGAAGCTCATGTCTTTCACGTTGTTATCAATCAAAGTGTGAATACATTTGGCAATCGCATCATACTTAGCTGGAAGGCACACATCAGAAAAGTAGCGGCGGCTCGGCAATGTAAACCGTGGCTCCAAGTGATTAATCAGACGGGAAAAGCCTCTGTCCTCGACCAGGGTGAAGGGCTGGTCATCAAGCGCCATCATGTCCATGATTAAATCTTCAATAGCCTTAGCCCGTGGGTCATCTTTGGAAAACCTCTTGGATTTTTCGAAAGCCTCGCCGATGTGTCTAAGTCCCGGTGGCTTCTTTGCGGGTGGCTTTAAGTTGCTAACGTTAGCGTCTTTAGCAGCCCGGGCGTCCTCGTACACTTTCAAAACTCCATCGAAGCGGTGGTTATGTTTCATGTGGCTGATCAGGTTTGAAGTATTAAACCTAGTGCTAGTTCTCCCTCCTCGTGGAACTCGCTTGGAACATTTGTTACAAGTAACCAGCGAACTGTCTTCTTCGGAAACTTTGAAGAAGTCCCACACAATCGACGCCATGTTCTTTGTTTTCGTAAGCACGCTGCTGCATGCTGCATTCAAGGTGTAACGTAAATTCCCCCGTTCCTCGTTTGCTAGTCGTTCTTTCGACCTTTTTAAGTTCATGTTTCTATTTTTTATGTGTAACGTGGAAAAATAGTGTAGATATCAATTTAAGTCAGCAACTACCAAAATTATGAGTTAACAAGTTGTTTTCTGACATGAGGGGGTATTCTTGATTTTTCCCAGTGAGAAAGAGATTTTCTGATTATGCCGACATCACGTGAACGCAGCATTCACTGTAGGCCATTCGATTCTCATAGTGGGAGCGAGGCACTGCCGTGCTGACAAAAATATATATGTTATCGGGGCTTTTCGTCATGTTATCGGACTTATCGGAATTACGTCATAATTTCCTGTTATCGGCCCGATAATTATCGGCCCGATAGTTATTGTGCACCCCTAATAGCCATACTTGCCAAACCTCCCAAATTCCCGGTAGATTCCCGTCTTCGCTGCCCTACCCTGTGAACATCCAACATGCAGCAGCTGGTTAGAGAGTTAGTACTAAAAATGCACAGAAATTTTGATTTTACAAAACTTGTCTGTATAGCTCCTTGGTGGCAGGGCCCCGGGGGTGGACGTGGTCCGCCCGGAGTTCCTCAAGGCCCTGGATGTTGTGGGGCTGTCGTGGCTGACACGACTCTGCAACATTGCGTGGACATCGGGGGCAGTGCCTTTGGACTGGCAGACTGGGGTGGTGGTCCCTCTTTTTAAGGAGGGGCACCGGAGGGTGTGTTCCAACTACAGGGGGATCACACTCTTCAGCCTCCCTGGTAAGGTCTATTCGGGGGTACTAGAGATAGAAAAGATGAACCACCAGATAGTTGAACCCCGGATTCAGGAGGAGCAATGCGGTTTTCGCCCCGGTTGTGGAACTGTGGACCAGCTCTGGACCCTTGGCAGGGTGCGTGGGAGTTTGCCCAACCAATCCACATGTGCTTTGTGGACTTAGAGAAGGCATTCGACCGTGTCCCTCGGGGAGTCCTCCGGGAATATGGGGTTTTGGACCCCCTGATACGGGCTGTCCGTTCCCTGTATGACCGGTGCCAGAGCTTGGTCCGCATTGCCGTTAGTAAGTCGAACTCATTTCCGGTGAGGGTTGGACTTCGCCAGGGCTGCCCTTTGTCACCGATTCTGTTCATAACTTTTATGGACAGAATTTCTAGGCGCAGCCAGGGTGTTGAGGGGGTCCGGTTCGGTGACCTCAGGATTGGGTCTCTGCTCTTTGCAGATGATGTGGTCCTATTGGCTTCATCAGGCCGTGACCTTCAGCTCTCACTGTATCGGTTCGCAGCCGAGTGTGAAGCGGCTGGGATGAGAATCAGCACCTCCAAATCCGAGACCATGGTTCTCAGCCGGAAAAGGGTGGCGTGCCCCCTCCGGATCGGGGATGAAGTCCTGCCGGAAGTGGAGGAGTTTAAGTACCTCAGGGTCTTGTTCACGAGTGAGGGAAGGATGGAACGGGAGATCAACAGGCGGATCGGTGCGGCGTCTGCAGTAATGCGGACGCTGCACCGATCTGTCATGGTGAAGAGGGAGCTGAGCCGAAAGGCAAAGCTCTCGATTTACCGGTCGATCTTCATTCCTACCCTCATCTATGGTCATGAGCTTTGGGTAGTGACCGAAAGAACAAGATCGCGGGTACTAGCGGCCGAAATGAGTTTCCTCTGTAGGATGGCTGGGCTCTCCCTTAGAGATAGGGTGAGAAGCTCGGTCATCTGGGAGGAGCTCGGAGTAGAGCCGGTGCTCCTCTGCGTTGAGAAGAGCCAGATGAGGTGGCTCGGGCATCTAATTAGGATGCCTCCAGGACGCCTCCCTGGTGAGGTGTTCAGGGCACGTCCCACCGGTAGGAGGCCCCGGGGAAGACCCAGGACACGCTGGAGAGACTATATCTCACAGCTGGCCTGGGAACGCCTTGGGTTCCCTCGGGAAGAGCTGGACAAAGTGGCCTGTGAGAGGGAAGTCTGGGCTTCCCTGCTTAGGCTGCTGCCCCCGCGACCCGACCCTGGATAAGTGGAAGAAAATGGATGGATGGATTGTCTATATACAGACTGTGTCAGATGTCTGCAAATTTGGATACTAGAGTGCGCATCGGGCTGCACATTCCTGTCTAAGACTAAATAACTGAGCCCAAGAAATTAATTTCACTATGTACTACCACTGACAAAAACAAGTAGTCCTAATAAAAATAAATAACATTTTGCTGATCACACAGCTGATTGACTGTCAGTGGGACGAGGCAGAGGCAGAAAACCAGCAGTTTTTCCTCTCAGCGCCACAGTGTCTAAATGGTTAAATGTTTAGCTGTGAAAAGTGTCTTCTTCAGATTTCGACAGATTTCTTCAGATTTAGTCAGACCTTAGATGTAATTCTTTATAAATATGATGAGGCATTGCTCCGTCTCTCATCCAGCTGCTCTCTGTTACCAGGGACAGATTTAATGATTTTGGGGCTTGTGGTCCCAGTCCCACTACCTTGCTTTGATTTCACCTATTATCTAACTGGAAATAGAGAGAGAGAATAAATCTAAAACAAAGACATTTTTGTTATCAAAACATTCTATCCCCCCTCCCTCCCGAAAACCCCTGTAAAAAGGAAAAAAAGGAAGAAACCTCAGGAAGAGTGGCAGAGGTTGATGAGGGATCCCTCTTCCAGGACGGACAGACGTGCAATAGATGTCGTAAATAACAAATGAAGTACAATCATGGCAAAAAGGAAAGAGAAAGAGAAAGAGAGAGGGGGAGAGAGTGGGACTGTGTTATTGCACAGCTCTGATTGGTTGTTGTCATACAGCCGCGGTGGATTCCAGCAAATGCCATCAGAAGCACCATGGGGAGGATGTGGACCAGGACAGACTGTGTGTGTCATGTCGTACTCAGGGGACGTAGAGACAGTTTCAGCAAATATGAGTTATTTTATACAAGTTCCTAACTGTAGCTTTAACCACAGAGGAAGGAATTCCTTCCAACCACTGAGAGATGAGGTTCATGTCGAGCTCTGTTTGACACTTGTCTGATTTATTGAAAGTACAATCAGCAGAGGACGGCACCTGTCTGGATATTTTCATCCTGCTTTTAGTTTGACAGAACTGTCCTTACTTCCTAAAAACAAGCATCACACTAATCCTTATGCCTCTTGGTTTCTAATGGCTTTTATTAAATTGTTTGGGATTATATCATCTAGTATAATCACTAAAGTATAAGATGCTCAGCACACCGCAACTGCTTTAAAAGTAGTTGAGGCACATCTGCTCGATAGCGAGGATTGTCTGTAGTTGCCACAATCAGCCGGGGCGGCCACCCAGTGGAGATCTACAGTCTCTACTGAGGGCACTTTTCTACCTGTTTTATGTGCCTTGTGACAACACACCAACATAGACTCAGTCAGACAAGTCTGTATTCATCAGCTTTTCATCTTTTCTTTTCTGTTCTTGCCTTTTCTTGCCTCTTCTTTTCAACAGCTAATGCCAGCATACAGGACATGGAGGTGGTGGAGTTCTTGTATATTAGACAGCTACCTCTGACTGGCATGAGCCAAATGCAGCTTTCATTATGTTCTCCACCCTTTTCTCAATTTTCACCTAAAAACTATCTGTTGAGATCTTGCTGTGGTTTGCAAGTTCAACCAAATACCAGAAATTTGAAATGATTGTGGAAATCTACATAAGAAAAACCCATCTTTGGTAAATTGAAAGTGAATAGTCTAGTTGAATTGAACCTGCAGTAACAGTCCCTCCTTTCTGCAGGTCCGTTGCATGTTGAACATTTGGGGTGTGATGCTCTTCATCCGCATGTCATGGATCGTGGGTCAGGCTGGAATTGGTAAGCAGAGATCATAATGACAATGTTATCATCTGTTCAGAATCATGTTCACTTCTCAGTTGTGAGTCCGTACTAGGGCCGAGCAATTAATCAAAAGATAATCAGTACCGACATTCAGAAGCTCTAACCAACTTAATCTTGCCCAATTCGGTTATTTCGATAATTATTATTTTTAAAATTCTGTTAATCCTGTCTCACCGGGATTGCCAACTCCCACACATCTGCCGGTCGTCTCACACTCTGTCGGGCTCTGTCTCACGCTCTGTCTCACGCTCTCGCGACACCAAGGAAAATGTCACGCCAAAACACTGCAACAGCAGAAGTGTTTAGCAAACATGTAATTGGCTGAGGAACAAACAAGTGAACCCTTATATTACACTTCAACACACCATGGTCAATTGAAACCATGTCAGTGAACTATGAGGGCAAAATTCAAATCCCCCCCAAAAAAGAAAAGAAAAAACAAAATAATCGTTCATGAATCGTAATTGAGGTAAAATGTTATTCCTGATATTAATTTAAGGTTACATTGCCCAGCCCTAGTCTGTACTCTGGAGCTGGGAAGCAATGTTTGCAAACAGCTTGTGGTTGAAGGCGTGAGGACACCGTTGCTTCACAAGAAAAAGCAGATGGTGTAAGACGCCTTGTTCCTCTTCAAAACTGTTAAATCATTGTGTTTTCTGAATTGCAACAACTTGCTGAGGGACAAACAGAGTAGATGACAATGAAAGAGCCAATAGTCCTTTGGATCTGACCTGAAAAATACATCACCTGTGAACTCAAAGGTTTCAGAAAATGAACTCTTTAAAGCACAGCATTGCAGAGCAACACAAATCTGTTTTCACCTGTTTTTCAAAAGAAACTTCCACTCTCCCAGTTTGGAGGCTCTGTCTTATCAGCTGTCACCTCACAGTCCCAATCAGTGCTGTCACAGACAATTGTCAGGATGACAGCTGGAGACTGCTAAGGCTACAAACAGCCATACACCTTGTATTAGAACATTTAGATGCCTTATTGTAAGAAGAGCTGGACAATGTGGAGAAAATCAAATATCATAATATTTTTGATCAAATACCTGGATATGAATATTGTGGTGATATTGTAGGGTTGACTGCTGGTGATTTCACCAAATACTTACAAAATAAGATTTTTGATAGATAATCAGTAATGTTGGTAAAGACAAACAACAGTTCCAACAGTCTGGTAAGGTCAGAAAATCAGTCATGTTGCTATAATGCAGCCTCGACCACCAGGAGCAGATGACACTTATCATATCACCATATCCAAAATCTAGGACCATGTCTAGTCTCATTTCACAATATTGACATCATACTGGTATATTGCCAGTCCTCGTCATAAATAATGATTACTTGCATTACTGGTTTTCCTGAGCATAACTTCAGTTTGACAGGTTGATTTCTATCTTTCAGGCAGCAGTTCTTTTCAGTTGTCCACAGAACACTGAAATCAGCTCGCAGAGCCTCGAGACTCTGTTGTTTCAGTCACCATCCTGTCTCATGATAATGCAATAACGATTTTGGAAAAAAAAGTTCACGGTTAAAGCCCAGACACACAAAACCAACATCAGTGGCGACAAAAGCCCCCTGCTGTGTCACCTCATGTCTCAGCCAAAAAGTTGCACATGTATGCACCAACCAGTGTGTACATTCTATGCCTGTGTGAGAGGAGATACCCCTCCATACCAGCAGATGACACTTGTGTGTATTCATCACTCAAAAAGGGAAGCCAGAAGACCACCAGAGATTAGTTAACCAGTTAGCACATTAACAACACAATCTTATGCTAACAACTCAAACCATCAGGAAACATTTCTGTTAAAGAGCTCAGCGTTTAAAGGAAAACTATCTTACCTTGTGTAACGATTTTATTCCCACCTCACTCCCTCTTGACTCCAGCCTTCTGTTTACATTTGTCACTTTGGTTTCTCTTCCTGTGTGCTGAGCTGAACAGCCAATCAGAATTATTCAGTTCACTGATGAGCTCCATGGCTGTTGCTGCCAAATCAATATGCTGAATCAGCAGAAAAAAGCAGACAAGGTTCAGCAAAGGAAATGGGTGCTCACCAGTGGCCCAACTTTGACCGATGGCCGGCTGTCGGCTTACCGTGCGTACCCACCAAACGCGATGAAAATTATTTCATCACGCCTCAAATGAAATCGCGTCGCGCCAGACGCTCCAGTTTTGACGCTCGTACAAAAACCCCAAAATGGGACTCGACGCGCGACGAAATCGCGCCGCGCGTTGAGCCCGCCCAAACAACAACATTTCTTCCGCCATTTCATTCTCTCGTTGACGATCGCTGCACTGCACCTGCTCTGGAGAAGTTCCCAGCGTCGTCTGCGGGCTAGGCGCTGACGTCGGTTCTGGGTGCCTGCTACCCTACGGAGGCGGCGTGAGCTCGGCGAGTTCCACCGTCTCCTGCAACAAGGGACAGGAACTGTCGTACAGCTCTGGGTGAGCGGTGACGGCGACGATAAGCTGCTCCTCCATTGTTTCTGGCGGTTTGATTAGATTTTGCGAGGGAACACCAGGACGTCCATACGTCAGCACGTCGATGACGATCTCAACGCTGATAGGCTGTCGCAGCGCGTCTTCACGCGACGACGCCGCAAAAGTTCAATTATTTCAACTCGAGCGTTGGACGCGATGCGAATTTCGCGTCCAACGCGACGCGAATTTCGCGTCCAACGCGTCCAACGCGCCGCACAATCGCGTCCATCGCGTCGCCCGGCAAAATGAGGCGTCAAATCGCGTCTTTGCATTGACTTTGTATGTAATCTTGAGGCGCGATCATTTTTAATCGCGTTTGGTGGGTACGCACCGTTAGTGTGTCAGGGCCTCAATGAATCATACTGTATGTCAGGAGTGCACATGATGAGTTTCAGACTGAAGAATAGCTGCTGCCTGAAAGGTTCACCAGGAATGTGAAGATTTCATGTGCAAAAATGGTCTGATGGATGTAGATGGATGTAGCATAGTCCTTCAGAAAAGATTGAGGTATGCAGTGGAACAGTAAAACTGCGTCTGAGACAGATGTCGCTCATATTTCAATGCTGTAACAAACACAAACTTATCATTCACAATAATCTAATTTATAGAGCCCAGGTTACAAAGTGCTTCACACAGGGCAGCAAATAAAAATCAACAACATCAAATGTGATCGAAAAAACGAAAGAGACCACAAATACACCAGGTAAAACTGAAATCCTAGAAATAAAAGATAAAGGAAATAAGAGACAAGTAAACAACAAGTAAAGTTGGGGAGAGTAGTAGAAATGTATTGTAAAAGTAGACGAGTTTATAAAGAAAATTCTGACTCAGGTAGCCAGTGATTGGTTTGGAAAGAGAAATGTCTTTGGAGAGACAGATCTCTCCAAAACTAGATACATAAAATCTGCATGGAAATACACCAGCGGAGAGAAGTTATCCTCCCCTTTAACTGTAGGCTGCAGCTGCTTAGGAGCCTGTTTGTTAGTCAGCCAATGTTTGACTCTGATGTGACAAACCCTGCACATAACTGACGAATTCAAATATTACTGTCAATAAAAATTAACGAGCAGTGTAGCACACACCTCACTGGGTGGTCATTTCGAACCCCGTGTTCAACACTGTGTGTCACTTCTTCTTTCCCCTTCACACACAGCACAGCTCCCCAGTGTCCCTGACCTCCAGCACTTGTTGGTAATTCTCCACTTTGATGTGAAATCTCAGCAGACAGTGACACGCGGCCCACTTCACTGCACTGCCTCATCTCTGTGGCTGCATTGTGACTTTTCACAGGGTTCTCTGACTTATTGGAAGGCCTGCTAGAAAACTGTTAGCAGTCTTCCAGATTCTTTTCATTCAAGAGATTAATAAAGTTCATATCGTGTTTTCTTCTGCAGCTCTCTCCTGTTTGATTGTCCTCATGGCTACCGTAGTGACAACCATCACTGGCCTCTCCACCTCTGCCATTGCTACCAATGGATTTGTTCGAGGAGGTAAGTCCAATGATCCCAGCAGTGAGCCGTGACTGACTGTGGGGGCCTCCTCCTGCTGTTTGCTGGGACACCTGCTAATCCACCTGAAAGAAGGATTAAACACACATCTCTCCCAGTGGGCTCACTGAAAGCACAAACTCAATGAGATTCCAGTGACTGGGTGGTCCAACACACATATTAACACATTCCTCATGCACTAAATCAGCTTGTGATTGGTTCAATATTTCATACTAAGGTAATGAATAAATTATAGTGGAGTAAAATCATATTATATTCATCCTTAAATTGGATTCTTTCTAGAGCTGCACAGTTAAATAACAATCCCCATCACAACTTGGGCCCTCATAAATGAAATGAACATGAATGTGTGCTCATAGACAACTCTGCTGCATAGCAAATCAAGCACTTCCTAGACTAACAACCACAGCTGTCATGCCGCTGCGCACACACCCTGCAGCGGCAGCCTGTGAAATGCTTTTCTGAGTGTTGCAGCTGCAGAGTAGAGGAGTCGTATACAACAGAGAGCAGGCGGCAAAAAAAAAAATGAAATATCTGCAGCAGAAGGCGACAAGCTAATGCCCTCTGTGGGTATCATCATCTGTTGCTCGGTAGTAGTTGAATTTGCGACAACTGATGTTAAGCAAGAACTAGGGATGCCAACAGTTAACTGAATATTTTTGACTGATTACGCATGTTGGTCTGTAGATTAACTTAAGTTCACTGCACTGTGCACCAATTAGCTAGTGGCACTGCTCATTCGTAGTTACCACTAGTAAAGTCAAGTCCACCCTCCCCTTTCTAGAGGCAGGCATATGCTAATGGGGGCTATTTCAGCTTGATTTAAACTGTGACTTTTGACTCTAAAGAGGGACACAACGTGTTCAAAACTAAGCATCAAGCACCAAGCAACAGTTCATTGTTGACTCTGGAGACAAAACAAGGGCCACTGATAAGCTTCATCTGGACCTTTGATTTATATCACATGATCCTCATCAGCAGATGAAGTTCACTCCTAAGCTTACAAAGATGAGAAACATTTACAAAGCATAACAGCTACTGAGTTTACACATCAACAGATGTATCTCCATGAAGACTGAGCATGTCATCCATGTCAGGTGTTTGAAAGCTCAGGGAAAATTGAGCGCTTTGACTTGGATTTGGGATTATTTTGTCCAGAACCCCAAATCCAAAAAAATGGGATGTTGTGTAAAATGTAACTAAAACAGAATGCACTCCCCTTTTAACATATACTTAATTTAATACAGTCCAAAGACAAGATATTTAATGTTCAAACTGATAAAATGTATTGTTTTTTCATTGTTTTTTACGTACATTCATTTTGAATTTTTAAGCCTGTAACACATTCCAAAAAAGTTTGGACAGGGGCAACAAAAGACTGAGAAAGTTGTTGAATGCTGGTAGGGCGAACACCCCAAGTACTGAGGCTGTATCCCTGCCCCAGCACTGTGGGTTTGATTCTAACCTGCGCCTCTTTGCTGCACGTCATCCCCTCTTTCTCTCCCTTTCATGCTTAAGTTGTCCTGTCAAATTAAGGCATAAAGAAAATTTAAAAAAAAAAAAAAAGAACATCTTCAGAACATTTCACAGGTTACACCGGTTAACTAGTAATGCAATAAAGTATTATTATTTGGGGATGAAAGGAGCATCCTCAAAACCCTCAGTCCTTCACAAGCAAGATTCACCACTTTGTGAGAAGCTGTGTGGGCCATCAGTCCAACAGTTCAAGAACATTTCTTAATGCACAACTGCAAAGAATTATGATTTCTACCATCAATACTATCATCAGAAGATTAAGATAATTCAGAGAAAGCTCTGCACGTAAGGGGCATGACTGAAAACCAGCACTTGAATACCTGTGACCTTTGATCCCACAGCTCTGGATTTAAAACCAACATGACTTTCTAATGGATATGACAACATGGACTCAGGAACGCTTTGGACCATTGTCAGTAAACACAGTTCATCTCTGCATCCACAAATGCAAGTTCAGACTCTACCATGCAGAGTGAAAGCCAGATATCAACAACATCCATAAATATGGCCGACTTCTCTGGACCTGAGCACATCTGAGACAGACTAAAGTGTGCTGTGGTCTGATGAGTCCACATTTCAGATTGTTGTTGGAAATCATGGATGTCATGTCCTCTGGGCTAAAGGGGAAAAGGACCATTCAGATTGTTACCATCTTAAAGTTCAAAGCATCTGTGATGGTATGGGGGCTGTTAGTGCCCTTCGGCATCATGGGTAACTTGTATATCTGTGAAGGCATCTTGAATGTTGAAAGATACATGTTTTGGAGCAACAGATGCTGCCATCAAAGGTAGCGTCTTTTTCAGGGACGTCCCTGCTTATTCCAGAAAGACAATGAGACACATTCTGCACATGTTCCAACTGCATGGCTTCATAGTACAAGAGTGCAGCTATTAGACTGACCTGCTGCAGTCCAGACCTGTCTCCCATTGAACATGTTTGGAGCATTATGAAGCACAAAACATGACAACTGAGACCCTGTACTGTTGAGCTACTGAATTTGTATATCAAGCAAGAATGGGAAAGAATTCAAAACTACTCGTTTGTGTCCTCAGTTCCCAAACACTCACTGAGTGTTGTAAAAAAATGATGTAACACAGCAGTAAACATGCCACTTTCCCAACTTTTTCTGAACTCTGGAAAGCTATTGTGCTGTCAGTCATTATTTTATTCAAGGTTAATATTATGAACCCGTCACCCTACTTAGAATCTACCTGGAATTTTGATTGGACAGCACAGCACCTTGCTGGAAGGCATCATGTTGCTTTGCAGCAAAGGTTGAGCCTGGTTCCACCTTTTTGCTTGACTGCCCTTGAGTTTCCTTTTAAAGCAGCAAGGGCTTTGCAATAATGACAAGAACTGGTGTTTTTCTGCTAATGCTAGTCAGAATGCAGCAGCACAGTCCATGCGCAGCCACTTATCTCTACCACATTCCATATTAGTACCTGTTTCAACTCTCTTACCTTCTACTCTCATAACTGTTAAGGGACGGTTCGCACAGCGGCCTTATGGAGATATTAGCTTTGTCCTTTGAATTCCTGCTACAGAGTCAGAGCTGAAATGTAAGCTGTGAAATGTGCAGTGTCATTGAGGTTAGGACTAAGTAATGCAGATCTCCTTTCAGCTGAGATCTTTGTTTTGCATTTCATTGAGATAAGCGATCAGTAAAAAGCAGAGATATGCAGAGGTTAGTTTGTTCCGGCCTTTTTTTTTTTTTTAATCTAAATGTAGTAGCCCTGTTCAACTGTTATTTCTTAGCTCTAGTTTATTTATCTGGTTCACTTGGTCCTGGTGGCCTTTGGTTCCCTGAACAGACACAGTGGAGCGTCATTAATAATAAAATAAGAACAGATTAGTCAATCTGTTTAAAATAAACACTGTGTTTCAATTTCAACACAGGAGAGTGGATATCTTCACATCTTGAGATTTTAATAGAAGTAATAATAATACATTTTATTTATAGGGATTTTCAGGAAACTCAAAGACACTTTATAGAAGTCAAAAAAGGTCATAGAATAAAATACATCAAAATACATGTGAAAATACACATAATATTAAAATTCATATGACATTGTGATTTGGACTGGGAGAGGTCAGTGCAGTCCTGAATGTGTTTGGGGACAGAGTTCCAGAGGACGGGGCACGCTATAGAGACGGCTCTGTTGTCCCAGGTTCGGTGCTTGGTCCTTTCTGTAATACAGTCTGCTGGAATGCTATTTGTTTTTTGTTCTATCACAAATACTGTATCATAATACACGTTCAGGGTTCTTGCTCCACTTACTAAATTAGGCCCTTATAGATACATAGATAGATAGATATATAGATAGATAGATAGATAGATAGATAGATATACTTTATTGATCTCAAAACTGAGATACATAACAAAAGATTTTCCTTTGTAATATATAATCAGTAACAGATGTACTACTGATATGAGACTGATGTTAGTGCCAGTGGTGGAAACAGTACTCAGGTCTTTTACTGGACAAAATTATTATCAGCAGAATGTAATGAAAGTACCAAAAGTAGAGTGTGGTCATTATGCAGAATGGGACATTTCAGAATAATTTATATTATATCATTGGAATATTATTACTTTTATCATTGATGCATAAATGTAGCATCACTTTAATCTTGCAGGTGGTAAAGGTGGAGATAATTTTAATATTGCATCATTTATCGGTTGAGTAAATACAACACTGTGTGCACCAAAGATATTATTTCCTCATAAATGTTGCTTTCGCTGGTTTCCACCAGGAAGAAATAAGTCTTGAATCATTGTAATGTTTAATGTTAAATTGTCAAATCTGTAGAACAAACATTCAAACCTGTATTGAATATAAGCTAAAATTGTTTGTGAGCCAGTTAAACACATATTTATCTAACATTCTGAGTAGGAATGGGAGTTTCAAGTAATCCCCATATTTGCAGACTTACATAAAATTATAGCTCTTGAATACTCCAAAAAAAAAAAAAAACTAAATGAATGCAAATTTGCCACAATACAAACAACCAGGCTTTAAGAAACCTATTAAACCATAAATTAAAAGAAAGAAAAATCTGCAAACTTTCTGTCAGGTTACACACAGCACCGAAGAACTGTCCATGGGGTTAGGGGGGCAGCGCATCACTTTGCCAGCTGGAATCTTGTTCTGGTCAGAGATCCACAGAAATCCAAAATCTAGAGCTGCGGTCGAATACCTCTTTTTGCATAGGAAGGTTCCTAAATGAGTGAAATGAACCGTAGTACCTGAACGACTGCCATGATAAGAGCTGTTCCAATTCTCCTAATATTAAGGATCAATGCATCAACGCTTCCTTTGTAATCTCCTTTAGCATAGGATACACCAGACCATCCTTTACCAAAGGAAAGGAGAGAATCCGCCCCACAATTCTTTGCGGCGACAACTTTTAAAGAGACACGCGACATCGGCCGCTATTTGGGGAATCAGCTGTTTCATGACATCACAGATCCACAGTCTGTATGAGCCAAAAACAACTTTAAAACATGATCACATCAACATGGAGCTGTTTACTGAGCTGTGTGCTGCTTCTTAAGCTGTTATAGACACAGGCTTATAATCAGATCTTTGCCCTGAATTTAGGCTATAGGCCTATATTTATCAAAAAACATATTTGTTATTACATATTAAATTATTTGTTATATATCTTATATTCTCATTTTGTCATTATTTTCTTATCTGTTATATATGTATTTAATATTACTACTACTGAGTGTTCTCTCCAATAGAGCTTCTAGCAAAAATATAGTGACAATAAACATCTGTAGCCTGTAAGATCAGAATCAACACATTAACCACAACACGAGGCAATTCAATTCATCACGTTTGAAACATAAGAATGATCAAACACGTCTTACATATTTTCATATTTAGTAGGCTTTTTTCACGAAATCAAGTAAGGATTCATGACGATAAATATGAGGGGAAAGGAGAGTGAGTGTGAGTAACCATCTCATGTGACAACGTTATATTTTACTTCTGTGACTGGCAGCCTATATTCCTCTTTTTTTTAACTCTCACCTTGGTAATGATGTAATATTTTTCACCTGGTTGTCCGCATTTAACCTTTATAAGGTGCATTAAACAGCGTGGGGAGTCCGCATGGAGCGAAGTAGGCCTGATTAAGATAATAATAACAATAATAATGATAATTATAGCCACAATCATAATATTAATACTCAGAGTTTATGGCACACTATTTAAAACCAATCTAGTGAGGATGTGCTTTTTGTAGTCCATCATGTGGACATTGTAATCTCATCACAGCAGACCCACGTCAATAACAATCGCTGTAGATCATCGCAGAGCCGAGGAGAAGTGCAGTCAGATTCTCTAAACACCGCAATCGTCTTTTCCTAAGTCCTTATCAATTCGTCTTCACATCTTTCCTTGACCTCGTGACGTTTTCTCTGGAGGTTAAGGAAAAGTGGTTAGGAAAGGAGATTATTTAAACTTTTCGACCGCAGCCTAGGTCCCAGGTGTCCTTGCTCATCAGGAGCTATTGGGTGCAGCTGTTATGTTCTCCCTCAGCTGCTCGCAATCAGCCTGGCTGGGAGGCCCTACAGGGAGGCTGGCGTTTCCCTGCTCAGCTGGTTATGTGTCTTTAGAGAGTCAACACCTTCTGTTTGCTTTCTGTGTTTTTTGTTTTAGTAGAAATAAAATTTGAGTGAGTGTTGGAAGTGTGATTCTTCTTTTGGCCATTCAGTAGCTCTAGTCTTCTTCAGCTATACTTAAATTTTGGGAACAATTCTTTAATTTCTCTGTCATTATGAAAGAGTCAGTAGGTGGCTGTGGGGAGTTTTATTCCCACACCACTTTTTAGAAACCAAAGGGCCTGATTTTGCCTTCACCCTCTTGTACATGTGCAGTATTTTGTTAGTTTCCCAAACTGCAATCAATGTCCTTCAGGTTTTGTTTTCTGGGGAATCGTAACAATTCCTCAGTGCAATTATTTCAGATACAAACATTGAAATATCAACTAACGGCATCTGTAAACATCACAGCATATAAATAGACAACAGTAAAATACATGTAAAGTCAATGAAAGATCAGTAAATCTGTGCTATCAAGGTAATCAAAATTAGTTATCCAGTTTCACAACTGTTAATTTTTGCTAACATCCATCCCTTTTCTCTTCAGGTGGAGCATATTACCTGATTTCGAGAAGTCTGGGCCCAGAGTTTGGAGGTTCTATTGGTCTCATCTTTGCCTTTGCCAATGCAGTGGCTGTAGCCATGTATGTGGTGGGCTTTGCTGAAACTGTTGTGGAGCTTCTTGCTGTAAGTCTCTGTATGCCTTCTGGCGCTTTCACACAGTTGATTAGTACAATGGCATCTCCTGTTGGTGCATTTTCACCACCTCCACTCCCCTGGCTACATCTGAGATTTTCCTTCCATCCATCCATCTGAATTCTGTACCGAAAAAAAATCCACTTTAAAAACACTCACTTGATTTGATGAATGAATACTTAAAGGGATACTTAGCTGGTTTTCAACCTGCTTTGTATCAAATCAATGTGGGTAATATATGGAGATGAATTATGGTTAACTTTCTCCAGGCTAACCAGTGCCTGGATAATCCCTCCTTCCCCCCCGGTGATAGACCGCCAAATGACGTAATTTACGCTGTTTCACTGGCTCTTGGAGCTGTTGCTCAAACTACAAGCTGTAGTTCCACATTTGATATTGCCCAGCAACCGCTGTCAACCCCACTGCCACCACCACATACTCAAAGAGTATACAGCTGATCAAGAGACAAACCTGCCCCTCCCTCTGTCTCTCTTCAACTCAGACTGAAGTCTGATCAAACAGTAAAACTAGGCAGTACTGATCCAATATAAATCACTTTTAGCCTAAAATGTTTTCAGAAACGTATTTTAATGCCCCGTTTCACCATAATGGTAAGAGTTAGTACAGGAAGTGGGTGCCATACTGTTTCCTGACCAGTGAAAACGGAGGCCAAAAATACTATGATCAAATGGTGAAACTAAGCAGAGCTGATAAATTATAAACCAAGATTCCATTTCTGAGTTCCATATTTCTCTCCTCTAATGTTTTCAGAAACATGCTATAGCTTTCTGTTTAACTACAATACAAGTTCCAGCTGGCTGCCATTGTCTCACACAGACAATGTTGCATTACGCCATCCCCAAATGCATTTTGGTAGTTATAGTTTTTATACCTTTTGAGCTAAAGCACTGTTTTCCCTGTTGTTTTCTCTGGTCATGTAGCACCAATGTGAAAAGTATTTGTTCCTTTCTACTGCAGAGATGTCTTACTTTTATGTGAGGACTTTCTTTATCAGTGAAATACCTTACGCCTCACTTTATCTTTAGATAAACTGTGGAGTGTGTTTTTGATCAAAAAGGGGAATGTGGATTTTTTATCTTTAAAACCTTAAAATTAACACGAAGAATGATTATAGCCCACAGAATTCGTTTCAGTGTTCATATGACACTCTTAAAACTGTGAACCTAACCTTTAGGGTGGCGGCAGCAGGTAGCTGTATGTCAGCTGCTGTGCATCAAAGGAAACAGTGGAGGTGGTGGCCAACACCACTCACTATATACTGCACCCAAAGAGAAAAACTTACCGATTGACTTACTCAAAGAAAGTTAAAAGTAACAGTAGTTTGACCGGGGCAGGTTGTTTCCATCTCATCTCGCTGTCAGTGTTTAGGCAAACCTGATGAGGTTGCTGTGTGGCGCTCTTTTCAGGATTTTCTTGTTTTAACATAAAGACCTGGGGTTGAAAGAGGAAACTTCAGGATTTTGAATTGTAGTTTTAGTTTCATTGGGAGCTCCCAGTCATGGGACTTTTATAGGAACTATTATTTGGACTCTTTTTTAAAATCAAGTAAAAACACCTGTCAAAAAAGTCCACTGTTTGCACCTTTAGGAATGAGCAGTTCATTGTTAAACTCTTTAACATGTCCATCTATGTCTCTCAGGGAGTGGATGCCATTATGACAGATGAAATCAACGATATCCGTATCATCGGGACCATCACAGTCATTCTTCTCCTGGGCATCTCTGTGGCAGGAATGGAATGGGAGGCCAAGGTATGAACAGGGTCCATCTCATATTCACTGTCAGCTAACATCAACTGATGTAGAGGATTTCAAATGTCAGGAGAACTGACTCGGGACACACTATGATCAGTCATACGCAGGTTGAAGAGATCCATTGGGACTAATGAAGTGATTAATATGCTTCTCTGCAGGCCCAGATATTCCTGCTGGTTGTCCTCATCACAGCCATCATCAACTACTTCATTGGCACCTTCATTCCTGTCCAGTCAAAGGAATCTGCGGGCTTCTTCGGATATGACGGTATGACCAAAGATGGATTTGTCAAGGGAAACTTCTTGCAGCCAGTTAACTTGATCAGTGCTGGCACTTGAGGCTTTGTCAGCTGGTTTATGGTGACTGAAACTCTACTTTCAGGTGCAATCATGTGGGAAAACATGGGTCCTGACTTCAGAGAAGAGACCTTCTTCTCTGTCTTTGCCATCTTCTTCCCTGCAGCCACTGGTATTCTGGCTGGAGCCAACATTTCAGGAGACCTTGCTGTAAGTCACTGGAATTATCAACCCTTTGAAACATGGAGTTACACCCCTTTTTTGTGCTGCTTTCTGACGCCTTTCACAAGTATTTAACCATTTGAACCCTGAGCAAATTGGTGTGATTTCTTTCAAAAACATGAGGAAAAAAGTCAATGAGCAACTTGGCAGAAATGTTTCACAGATTGCAAGAAATGAATAGTCAGAAAATTATTTCAAAAAAACTTGGGAAATATGTCAAGGAAATAAAGGCAAAGCTACAGGGAAAAACAAATTATATACTTGTTTTTCAAAGAAATCAAGCCTATTTGCTCAGGTTTCAAGGGGTTAACAACCCCCCCTGACAAAGAGATGACCTCAAGGGGAATATCCTTATAAAAGAGATTTGTCTAAAGCTGTCACACCAAGTTCTTGAAATGTGAAGATTCCTCTGCACTGCAGGATGTGAGTGGCTCTCATCGTTTACTCTGTTGGGAATACAAAGTGAATAAGCAGATGCTCTCCATTGTGGCAGTAAGGGGACTGATGACATCATCTTTACTGACAGTTGTCAGTAATCTGTTATCTTGATTGTTGCAGGACCCACAGCTCGCCATCCCCAGAGGAACCCTTCTGGCCATCTTGATCACAGGGATTGTGTACTTGGGTGTTGCTGTGTCAACAGGTGCAGTGGTGCCTCCTACATGTGATTATGTGTAGCTTTAAGAATGTGCATGTTGTTAACAGAGTTCTGCTGTGTGTACGTGTTTGACCCCAGGCTCCTGCATTGTGAGAGATGCCACTGGGAATGTTAATGACACCGTCAGCTCTCAGTTCATGAACTGCACTGATGCTTCCTGCAAGTTTGGCTATGACTTCTCATCATGTAAGAGTGAAAAAGGCAGCTGCCAATATGGACTCCAGAATGACTTCCAGGTATGAAGACAAGGTCTGAAGAACATCAGGAGACAAAGATTAAACTAAAAGCATTGGTTGATGGATGAAAAAGTCAAATGATTAAAATTGCATTCAATATTTGTTTCAGGTGATGAGCCTGGTTTCTGGTTTTGGGCCCATCATCACTGCTGGGATCTTCTCTGCCACCCTGTCCTCAGCTTTGGCCTCTTTAGTCAGTGCACCCAAAGTTTTCCAGGTAAGACCCCACCTGAACTACATCACGGTATCTCATGAATCACACTAATGACAAGTGAGCTATGAACCTATTAATTTGGATGGTAGTAAATTTAGTAGCTTTTGACTCTGAACAACTGCAGCTCTCCAGTTCCATGTTGTTTTCTGTTTCCGCAGGCTTTATGTAAGGACAACATTTACCCCGGCCTGGGTATGTTCGCCAAAGGCTACGGCAAGAACAACGAGCCCCTCCGAGGCTACATCCTGACCTTCGGTATTGCTCTGGCCTTCATCCTCATAGGTACGGCTGCACACACTTAACATTTATACTCTGACAATGAAGCATTGCTATTGTATGACATCACAAGTAACATTACTTAAACTAGCCTGAAAGCCTTGAGGCTATAGTAATCATTAAGAAATATTTGTAAAAAACCTCTTAATTCAGATTTTGCAGTAAAACTTCATTTCTTTTGATTGTGATGTCACAATAATTTCCAAGACGTGTCCAGGGAGGAACAATGGGCCTCATTCACCCTAGTCTTCCTAAGTTTTTTGTGTTCTTAAGGTTCTTAAGGACCAGATGTGTTTGCACCTGGGTTCTTGTAATGATGAATCTCACTGTCCTTGTACAATGACTGTTGATCCTAATTAGCATAGGTGAGTGCCCTGAAAATCCCCACTGAAGGCCATTAGACTGCAATGCCTGGGAAAAGCTGAGAGGAATTAAAGTCTGAAAAGGAATTTTTTTAAATAACTGCTTTTATTAAAAATAATAAACAAAATGCTATTGATTTCAAAATCATTATTGTAATATAAATCCTTTAATTTGATGCAAATAAAGAAAACACAATAACCTGTAATTATACACAAACATGTTACCACAAAATGGGCATAAGAGTGCTTATGGGTGGGTGCAGATTCTGTTCTTACCTAAGAACAAATCCCAAATGACAAAACACTGCTGAAGGTCTGAATCTTCTTCACTACATAAGTGGGTTTTAAGAATAAACTTCTTTTTAACAGCAGTTGATGATTGGAGCCTGATGTAATTTTGTACTAAGTATTGTAAAAATAAAGACAGTGTCCAGTTGGAGCATTTACAATGACTTTATTAATTAATTTAATCAATTTGTATATCAATGAATTGTAAAGTTTCCAGTGATAAAAGAGTATTTACTTTAGTGTGAATGGAACAGTTGTTTCACAAATATTCCTATGTAGCCTATAATTACCAAGAGTACCAAGAGGCTCAGTTTTTTCTTGAGAACTTGCTACTAAAATATGATAAATTATTAAATAATGATAGACCCCTAAAATAAAGCACTTTTGGTTTTGCTGCTCTTCAAGAACTTAGTGCTTAGCAGACTGAAAAGTTTTCAATCTTAATAGTAATGCCATGACATTAAGATACTAGGATCAAGGGACATTGGGATTGATCCTGCAGAGACAATAGGTAAAGTGCAAGTGCAACTTGACTTATAGTTCTGACCAAAGTTGTGCTGGAGGAGAGATTCTGGACATACTGACCGGTTAGTTATACCGAGGTGTCAGTTTAACTATATCTAATGAATATAGTATAACTCATCAGTTCTTTTCCATTATGACTCAGTTGAATCAAATAAAAAGCCTGAAAGGACAAGAGGACAGGACATTTGTCTATTGATCTTTATTACTCTGTAAAGCATTTTGAATTGCCCTGTTGTATGAAATGTGCTCTACAAATAAAGCTGCCTTGCCTTGCCTTGGTCTGTTTCTAAAGGGACTGTTTTTATGTTTTCTTCCTGCAGCTCAGCTGAACGTCATTGCCCCTATCATCTCCAACTTTTTCTTGGCATCATATGCCTTGATCAACTTTTCGGTGTTCCATGCCTCACTGGCTAACTCACCAGGTAAGATCAAAATAAGAAGCCAAATGTGCTAATCCAGAGATGATGATTACAGAGGAACTTATCAGACATTCTTTGTATGACTAAGAGCGAGCGGCTCATCAGCTGTGGTGGAGTCCCCACTTATATGGTGTTCAACATGATGCTGATGGAAAATGAGGGTCTCAGAGGAATTACTTTGAGGCACTCCACAGTTCAGGACATGTTTAACTGCTCAAAGAGCTTAGAGGTAATATCTTATAGCTCATGAGGCAGGTCCTATCCTAACCTGCTCACTGAGAAGCTTTCAGAAATCAGAGGTGGAATTAACAAATTTTCTGGGATTATTAGAGAAGCAGTCAGATGATCATTTACATTTTTGTTTTGTTAACAGGATGGTTGGTCAGTGTAGTTGTTAATGTGTCAGTGTAAGCCAAGTAGCAAATTCTCAATTGTAGTCCATTGGCCCTATGTTAAATTAAATTATCAACTGGAGTGGTGCACTCTGTAAAGTGCAGATCTCTGCCAGGTGACTACCTGAGCTGATTACGATCACTAGATAATTCTTGTAAACCAGCAGACACACCACGCAGTGCTTTTTTAGAAGCATCCCTGAGGTGAATAAAAATGCACGCCTTGTCTATTTTTGATGAAGCCATAGTGCATCGCACAGGACAGATGGAGTTTATCTGCTAACAAGCACTGTATGTGAAAATTGAATACAATTTTTACAAATTATTACAATGAACGTATTTTTCATGACTAAAACAGACACAAATCTTTGATCCATGACTTTCAAAGGTGGACTTTCAAAAGTGAAACAGTATTAACTCTGCAAGCTACAGCACAACATAGAAGGAAATAATGACAAAAAACAGAATTAAACCAGACAAAATAAATATGTGAACCACAGAGCCTACTGACTCACCGATGGTAAAAGCACAATTGTCTGAGAAAAAGAACCAAATCAACAAAACCTTCAAGTCTACAAAATGGAACGCTCCAGGTCCGGTTGGACATGTGTAAGTATGCCTGTGTGTTTGAGCGACTGTCTCTGGGGCTGGTAAATGAAGCTGAAGCACTGCAGCCTGTGCTTCAGTCACCTCCTGCTACTCCAGTCACTCATCACTATATAGTTGCGTTGAAATAAGTTTGTAGAGAAGTGTGCAGGCCACTCTTACTGCCACATCACCTGAGTCCTTTGATGCGATTGGCTAAGGCATGACGAGGCATAAAAGTGGTGATCATTAAAGCTTGTAAAATGTAGATGACATCATTCACTGTTGTTTTGTTTGGCCTTGCTGTTTATGGTGAGTCCGTCACAGTGAACCAGGACAACTGAGGTGAGAGGCGGACCACCACTTATAGACAGCTACACTGAAACATCCCAATGTATCAGCAGTTTTTTTTAGGTAGCACTATCCATCTTTGCAGACACTTTTAGTTTTATTTGTTCAGATTTGGGGGTATCTGCCTCTATCCCTGCTTCCAATTCAAATACACTACAATGGATTTTAGTTTGAGATACAAACAGAATTGGAAACAAACCCATCTAAGTACTTCACCAGCCACCAGAAACAAAGTTGCTATGTCTTTTTACAGTAAAGATCTATAAATTTGAGCGGGTATTAGCAGGCTTCTTACTTTTAGCTGGTGCAGATTATCACTTAGCAGTTGAAAGGATCAGATTTGTTTCCAGAAGTCATTTAACAAAGATCAAAATGAACCAGTGTTGTGGTGTAGTCAATGTTCTCTGTGCCAGCCAGGGTCACAGCAGGAGTCTGTAAAAGCTCTCTGCCATCAGTAATGGACTGTGTGTTTTTCACAAGCAAAGCCATGAGTTGCCTTGACTGCAATGATTGAACTGATGCATTACAGCTTCTTCATAACAGCTAATGAAATTTTGTTGTGTACATTTGTACAATGATGGTAAATGATTCTATTGTACTTTAATATATTCTATTCTATTATTTTCTATTCTATTTTATTCTATTCTCAGGAGCGGCCTCGTCTCAGTGATAAATTAAACACAACCTATGTAAAACTGTTTGCTCCATTAGTAAGTTTACAGACATGATATTAAAGAAATCACACTGTTATATTGTTTATTACGTATGCATTTTGACTTTGATTTAGCACTGTGACTGAGGCTACTTTTAAATTGTCAGAGCCTGACATAAGGACAAATGCAGGTTCAGCTGGCTTACATAAATCAAATTTTATGCTTTAAGCTTGTACACTGGGCTTGGCTGGGGAAAAAAAATAATTATATATATATATATATATATATATATATATATAGAGAGAGAGAGAGAGAGAGGGAGAGTGAGAGAGATGTAACATCAGTAACATCAATAAGCAAGATGAGATTTCATTCACCTTGGCTGGGATTCAGGGTGGAAGCATAAATGTATTTGTTTATAACATTTCTGTATCAAACCTGGACATGTGAAACCATGTAGTAGAAACGCGCCTTATGTGTGTGGTTGGATCCCACTGTTGGTATGTAAGAAAAGATTGACATGTTTGTTATTTGGGCGAGCTGGCCCTTTAGACAGTAGATATTTGCTGAATGAAACACATATACAGTAGTTGATCTTTTTATTGAGATCTATGCTTTTTTTCCCCCACAATACCAAAGCTCTTGCAGAACTCCAGGTACAGATTCTCTGTCTGCTTCTAATTCTCCGAGCAGGTCATATAATTACACGGACTTAAATGGTACATGACTAAATTAGAAGCAAGCAGTAATACATTTATTAATTTTACTGCCTCTGCAACCCCAAACTATTACTTCCCCTTTCTGTGTCCTGACCTGGGACACATCCAGGCCCTGTATGGGGCTGACAGGAACCGCACCATCAATGTACCCTTTATGTCCTGTGGTTAGACTTTGTCATTGTGTAACCACACACAGTCTGAGTGTATCCCATCACTAAAATCCTACTAGTCTAGTTTCTGTGGTACCCAGTCAACAAATGTGGTTTCTATAGCTGGTATAACCTCCTGGTCTCTGGTCCAGTCTAACAGGCTGCTAACTCCCATTCTTTAACCCAAGCACATCCAACTTCCACTGTAACTTTATTCACTCTCTTTAACAGCAACATTTACTAGTTTCAGACCATGTAAATAATGACAATGATTGGAAACAGTTCCCATTCATGGAGGATGACCGCAGTTTGTCCTCATTTTTAGTCTTTGGAATAATAGGCGGAAATTAATTTGGTCACAGTTAAGGGGTTTGACAAATCTGACTTCTACTCAACCTTAACATGAAGTGCATTTCCTCAGTTTACCAAAATTATTAATTTTACAATCATGATGACACAGATAGAGTATGTGACAAGCACTCAGAGTTTGTGTTTTTAAATATCACTAGCCTTTCATTGCGGTGTTTTGACTTGTTTTCATTGATTGGTGCTGCAGGATGGCGCCCCAGCTTCAAATACTACAACATGTGGGTTTCTCTGGCTGGAGCTGTGCTGTGCTGTGTGGTGATGTTTGTCATCAACTGGTGGGCTGCTCTCCTCACAAACGTCATTGTTCTGGGTCTTTTTATCTATGTCAGCTACAAGAAGCCAGGTGAGTTACTGAGCAACACTTCTTATTTATAGCCATTCTTTACACAATGAAGGGATTTCAATCGATGGTGAACCTCAGAGTAATGAAGAAAACCTGATACTATAGTGGCTTTAACCCTCGGATCCCTGAGCAAAATGACTTGATTTTTTTTCAAAAATATGTGAAGGCAGTTAGCAACTTGAGAAGAAATTACCTCAAAATTATCAAGAAATGGGTAAAAAGTAAAAAAAAAATACCTGAGAATTAGTTATTTTTATTGTATTTAATAGGGGGAAAAAAAGGAAATCAAAAAAAATAATCAAGTAAATGACCTTTGATAAAGTGTAAAATAATTCTGTAAAATGATATTTTCTCTGGCTTTCTTCTTTTTTCCCTACACATTTCTCCATGACTTATTAAAAATCATTAAACATATCTTAACCAAAAGTGAAAAACATTCACTGTCCAACAATTTCAGAGTCATGAGATGGTCATGATTTTTTTATGTTATGTGTACTAAATAGTCTGCAAGTAGTTTATTTAGTTTAAAATTATTAAATAATTAATTTTTTTTTGGGTGAAGATGTTTTTAGGTAAACAACCTTTATTAATTCGTTCAGGAAATCTGTGGAGTATTTGGTCAACAAACAAATATTTGTGTGTTTGAATTCTGCCTTATTCTCACTGCATGGTTTGGCCCAACTTGACTCACTTTTGGTACCACCAATTTACGTACAAGGCAGATTTATTTGTCATTTGTAACTTTTTTTTTTCTCTATTTTGTTTTCGGCTGCTGGTAGTCCCCCATCAGTGAAGGCAGGGTTCTTAACTTATCATCATGGCAAAGTGCTGTGACATCATGTTGGCAACACTTTGTATTGCTCTGTCCAGTTTAGTGCTTTCTGGATCCTTCCATCAGCAACCAAACAGGAACGTCTGTGCTCAATTGAGCATGGTGGTTTTGCAGGATGCTGTTTTTTAAAAATTTAGGTCAAGTGAATTTTTAAAAATTTCAATTGCTGCTGACAGTAGCTTAGCTTTCCAAAGTAGCTGCTCTGTGTAGGATGTCTTGTGTCACACAAGTTATAAGCCACTCTGACCAATTAGTGATCTATGTTTTTAGTATCAGCTCAACTCAACTGAAACCTCAATGTTGGTGGTACCAAAAAAGCACCAGGCACCAGCCACATTCAAACCAAAAAAAAACAAATGCCTCCAACCTGGCTGACCTGAGTTGAGTTGAGTGTGCCGTATCATGCACTGGAAATGGCACTAATATATCATGCTGTAACACGACCCTGAGATGTCCACCCCCAATACATACCCATGCACCTATTCAAACAAAGCTGGCCTTGCAGCTCTGAACACACACCTGTGTGCGCACTCAGTTTGACATACAGCTACACACACACACCCGAGGTGTTCTCTTTGGTTCTAACACCACATGGGTCAGATGGCCTTTGGCCCAGCAGGACGACCCATAAACACACCTCCCAACTGCACTTTGTATTTCTGCCTGCGTGCATCCTCCCCTCCAGATGTGAACTGGGGCTCATCAACCCAGGCTCTGACCTACCACCAGGCCCTGACCCACACTCTGCACCTCAGCGGCGTGGAAGACCACATCAAGAACTTCAGGTACAAAACACAAACAAGCACCACCATGTACAAACTCCACATGCCTGTGCTTCAGACACTCTCCAGAAAGTCTCATGAAAGGATCTGATCAGACTGAGTGGTTATGAGTTCTGGCAGTGTATGTTAATATTTTACTACACATGTATTACTGTAAGTTATTCCCTGAAAATTGCTTGAGGCTTATTTTGTCGTGTATTTAGCGGCATAGGGACAGTTTGATGTGTGTTAGTTGGCCTGCTTGGTATGGTTTGAAAAAGTTTCATATTGGTGGCATTGCAGTACCAGAGTTTCTGTGCCAATGCCAAAACAATGCTTTTTTCAGAGTCGTTAGTTTGGGTAACATTACAGTGGTATAACCCTTTTCAGTATAAAAGAATGTGGCAGCTGCTTGATGCATCAATATTAAAGAGTTGGACTTAATAAAACAGTGTAAAGTTGTAAAAGCATCCTGATTTAGATCAGACACTTTCTGATCACAGAATAAGGAAACAATCCTGAGACAAGCGTTAGATAACATTTTGTACCACAGACACATTTTGGTTAGCTTTAATAAAATAATAGTTGTGATACTTTTTACTTTCTCAAAAGTGGTGGCACTCACTGTGTACAGACTTGGCTACAAGTCAATCAGGACAGGAAAAAGCCACAGAGAAGAAGCAGCGGAGTATTTTGCGCTGTGACTAAAAAACTGAACTTAATTTGGGGAGATATGCTTGAATCACTATTACAATTATATAGGATGTTTTCCAATATGGATTTAAGTTTAACTAAAATAATCATATCATGAAATGCAACACAGTTGGTGAAATTGCACGTTTTTTGCAGTATTTCTCACTGACAGGTGTAATGATGGTGGAGGGGCACACGTCAGTATGCAAACAGGTGTTTAAGGGTCTTTTTAAATCCATTTATGGTGGAATGTGGGTGTGGAAATGAGGCATGTGCCCATGGGCCATAATGATTGAGATTTATAAAACAGAGTGAGGTGGACACACAACTTTATAAATACAAAAGAACCAGTCTGCACATTTCTGCCTCTGTGCATACACACACTTTTAGTTGCGGATCTACCTAGAGTTTTATCCATCTGGCCATCATGGGTAAACTTCACTATTTTGATAGTTGAGTGAAAGCTTGCTTGGAATCAGTCATTTACATAACAGATGTGTAGAACAAGAACATGATATGATTACACTGGCAAGATGTTATTTCCCTGCAAATTGCGTGATGCTGAATATTTTATCCCTTAGACCTCTTTGTGTGGTGCGACCCTGGGATTACACGTATTTCATGAATCATTTGTACACTTTCACCATCCCACAGTAATATGTGGAGGTGGACACCATGGTAAACAAAATCCTCCTTCAGCAGGTTCTGTTATTTCTACATGCACCATGTTCCATGTGTTCACTCCCTGAAAGCCTGCACATGTGCTGTCTTTGACGATGATGACATGGTGATAATGTGCCATTGGACTGTTCCCATGGCAGCAAACAAAGCAGGGGATTAAAAGGCATCTGATGGTTTCTTCAGAAGGACTTGTGTGTCGCTCTGAGCTCCCTCTTGTCTCTTCTCACTGCCTTCATTAAATCCCATGGTGCTTAACATATTTGCTTTGATGTGCGCTACTCTGTTCCAGTCTTTTTTTGTCCTGCTAAGAAGACCAGAGGTCACTGTGGAGGTCAGAAGAAAAAGTAGCTGCAGATTTAAAAACTAGTAATCCTGTAAATGTCCCGGCAATGTCAAATAGCTTGTTTATACAGTGGAACAGTAGAACAGCGGAACAACAGAGCAGTAGAGCGGGACACAGATGCTGACGTGTTGTTTTCTCTCTGATGTGTTTGACTTCAGACCCCAGTGTTTGGTGATGACTGGTTACCCAAACTCTCGTCCTGCTCTTCTCGATCTAGTCCACAGCTTCACTAAGAATGTAGGTCTGATGATCTGTGGACATGTTCGCACAGTGAGTACATATTGTCTTCTTTTTGCCTTTTCTACACATTCAAACACACAACACAACACAACACAACACAACACAACACAACACAACACAACACAACACAACACAACACAACACTTCCATGACTAGATGTGTGACTGTATGATGGCAACAATTTTTCTTGCATGCCTTTGATGAAGATATCAAAAAGGAATCCAAAAACAGAGGAGATTCTGAAGAGCTCTCTGTTTTAGCACAGCAAAACTGTAAAAACCAGGTGTTTACAAACTCTTAAACTATCAGTGCACAATAATCTCAGTCTCATTTGTCTGGTTGGATGCTCAGTATTTTCTAAACATCCAGCTGGTTTGAATCAACCCTTCAAAACACCAAACTCACACAATAATGCCAACAAACAACTGATCAAGGCTGTCGAGAACCAGCAGCTCCTGTGTTCAGTGAAGTAAAATGACTGATTTTGTCATGGAGTCTGGCTTGAAGAGAGCAGAGATCAGTTTCACTTTTAGCTCTCTCCTGTCAGAAAGAACTGTCTGTTAGGAAGTACTGAACATCCGGCAGGATAAGTGAGACTTGAATTATGCTGCGCGAATTGTGTGAGAATTTGTAAACTGATGTTTTGATTTACTTTTGCTGTTGTTAAAGTGGTCAGCTATGACTTTACTCATCAAGAATTTCCTCACTGTGCTTTCAAACCAGCGATTCAATAAATGGAATTGCAGCATCACAGCATGAGGTCTGTGTTGGTGTGTAGAGAGCTCAGGAACATGTGGATGATGTGGAAACATTAATACCACTGCCACATTTCATGTGTTTCATATTTGCGACGATGTTGCTAAGTGAGGTCATTATTGTTGTCACGTTGTCATAGTGTTTACACTGAATGGAGCATCTTGTTTATTTTCTCTCACCTATTGTGTTAATGCCAATCAAGTCACATATCCATCATGTTTCTTGCTCTTAGCTACAGTCAGTCCGCTGTCATTCAGTCATCTGACAGTATTACACCTATTTAGTAACAATTGTAGCCTATAGGATTTTTACATTTGATAACAATGTTGAAGGATTTTTAAGAAATGTAATAGCATCGTATTGATTTTGATGTAAACACATAACACAATATAATGAATGTGTTTTTTTAAGAATGTTGACTGAGATATGTATGCTCTGTGCTGGATATTTTACAGTTCAACTGAGAAATGTTATTAGGTTGACAAATTGTGTCATGGACATGGTGTTTTGAAATGAACTCAACACATCTTTGGCATGTCTCTGCTGACATCTTTCTCTCAGCTGACATACGCAGCATGTAGTATATAGGATAATAAGTGAGTGTTAGCTAAGCTGATTGATTGGCCAGGGTCGGATTGGACTATCAGGGTGTTTTGCATTGTAACATAACCAGCTCTAAATTTAGGAACAGCTGCTGCAACCAGCTGCTGATCAATATTTTCTGGTATTGCTTTATGGATTTTCATTGTTTATTCGACATCGTCCCAGCGGTATGATTTCTTACCTGTCTTTGCTCTGGTAGTAGTATAACTCTTGTGTGAGTCAGAAATGAGCACATCAGTGAACCTCAGTGTTGGTAAGGTTTATGCATTTGTTCCACTTCTATATACACGATGTAAAAAGCCTCTTACAAATCCCCTGCCAAACCTAACTGCTTCACAATGGAAAGGCCATTTTGATTGGATGAATGCAGCCTCTGTGCTGTCTGGACGCTCTCTGGCTCAGTGGAACATAAGTGGCCCCTAAGCAGCCCCCCTGCCTGCTTCTATTGCTTCCAATTGGATTGGTGTAAACATTCTCAGCTAATGGCATTGCAGTTTCCTGGCTGGAGAGCAGCTCTGTGAGCTCTTTTCCTCACAAACAAACAAAGTCCCCGCTGAGGAGATTCAGAGCAGAACAGGTTGAATTCTCCCTCAAGGGATCTGATTAAATCAACAATCTGTAATGTCTGTCTTTGGAAATGTGGACCCTACAGAATGTCACGCAGAGCTGTAGCATCAGTTAGATTTGCTGTGTGTGTGCATGTGTGTGTGTCTTCAGGGCTACAGGAGGCCGAACTTTAAAGATCTGGCCACAGATCAGGCCCGGTACCAGCGCTGGCTACTGAAGAATGAGACCAAGGCCTTCTACACACCGGTGTTCGCTGAGGATATGAGGCAGGGGACACAGTACCTGCTCCAGGTAGGAGAACAGCTACAACTGATTCAGCCTCTGTTGAGTAAACAGCAAACTATTGCTCTGCATCCAGTAGGCTACGTTTCCTCACAAGCATTGTTCAGGTTTCATGTAGACTCGCATAGCAAAAGCCAACAACTAACACCAGCCAGCAATGTTTGTTCAGGGCACTTTGTTGGCATTGATAAGCACATGCTTCTCATAGCACATTTTTCCAAATGTAGGAAGAGATTTTCCTTGATTGGAGATAGTTCTGATCATTGTTTAAAAGTCTATAAACTTAACTGCATGTTTTTAAACTGTCTCAAACACTCTAAACAATCTCAACTAATTTCATATCAAAGCCATGTTATTTTATAAGACACTATCACAACCATGTTCCCGCTTATGTGAAACATTTTTTTTTTTATTGCCTAACAATCCCAGGATAAGCTTGTTTGTCTAAATAATACTACCATGCTTCCCTGCTCTGTCTGTGGCCCTCAGCTTCAGGCCCAGTGGTTGCTACCAAAGATATACTGTATATCTTCAGCTCACATTGTTCCCTCTGAAAAAGTGAGATTTGTTTTTTATCAAATGCTGCTCAAACCAGAGGAAATAATGACTTTGTTCGGATTATTTTCAGCAGTGGATTAATCCACATTTGTTGCTTGAGTGAGTGTTTGTGTTTGCGGGATGGTGTGTAAGATAAACTACAGTGTGTGTTCATGAAGGACCATATCACCCAGTGACACAGTGACTCACTGATGCTTTCACCAACAAGGGAGGTAGACAATATCTCAGGCTCACACTCTACCTGTTAGTAGATAAACACACTGTTTATTTTCAGCTGTCATTTTGGTTATATTCATAGAAATCACCGGAGTTATTCTTGATCCAAAAATTAGGTTTGGCATCTTAAATTGAAGTAGTTTGAGAACACTTCAACATTTATCATGTCCTGCTGTGCTGTGCTTTCTTAATTGTTGACTAAATCCGTCTTATATCAATGAAACTGAAACTGAGGCAGTGCTCATTGTGCGCACAGAGGTGAGTCATACTCACTCATGGACACTTTCTATCTCATGTGTTAAAACTGGAAGCTTGCAAGATTTGACACCATAACACTAGAGACAGGCTAAAGAGTCCACCACTACACTGCACATTTACTGCCACTGCGCGACACTCCTGCTAATGTCTTCTCTGCTCTGACTGCAAAAACCTTTGCGTGCTCTGATAACATCTCTCTCTCTCAGTCTGTCTCTCTTTCTTTCTGTCCCTCTCTCCTCCACACTGCACACTGAGCTTTTCCTAAAGCAGCTACACGGTTGTTATTTCACTGTCCTCTACTTTGACCACTGCCAGCCTGTCACTGCTTCTATGTGGGATAGGGGAGCAGCCTCTTTGTACAAAAGTCTGTTTCTTCAGAGCTCCAGAAGTGAGATGCTTTTGTTGCAGCCACTTGGTTGAGGCCTGCACAGGAATTTTAGCAGCACTCAAGGACAAGGAAGTTATATATGTATAACAGTATTCTTAGTATGTCTTTTGGAATACTCCAGCTTGCATATTTGGTTTCATAAATGGGATAATTGCTCATCCTGGTTGCTAAAAATGTGATATATTTAAGAAATTAGTCAAGAAATGAGCTAATTTGATGGTGATTTTAATTCTTTTCCCTGCAAAGGCTGCTGGGCTGGGTCGCCTCAAGCCAAACACCCTGGTGCTGGGCTTCAAGAATGACTGGAGAGACGGCGACATGATGAATGTGGAGACTTACATCAGTATGATCCAGTAAGTGAAGCTCCGTCAAAGAGACACAGCCCTAATATAGACAATATTTTTGTTTTGCTGAAATCAGATTTTTTAAAAAATTTAATAATCTGACCCTTGTGGACTAGGCATAAATGTCACTGTATGCTCATACTCTGAGGTAGAATAATTGTAGTTGTGAAGAGACATCATCATGTTATTTCACTGTCTGCTCAGTGCACTGATGGTTTCAGCATCTGGTGCGTTTTTTCCATGAGCCACGAGCGAATCTGTTAGGAAAACGCACTAATAACGTGTTTTGAATGATATAAAAGATATGATATTAATGATCTGATCATTAGAAATGATTAAAGATGCATCCCTTGCTTCCACATACTTGTCAGTTTTCTGTCTAAACACAGTGAGAGAGATGAAAGCACACACACACACACAGACACAGATCTCTACATGTGATTAGTACAGAACAGAAAAGCAGAATCACTGCTGACCGGCACAGAGAAATGTCCTTGTGTAGTGAACGGCCAGGCGACTGCTGACAGGTGGCTGCTTGAAAACTGACATATTAGGCCGCTTTGACGTCCAGTGTGAACATGGCAGTGATTCTTGGCCCATGGAGTCCTTTTCCTCCCTTTCCTCTGCTACTGAACCTGTGATTAGTCACTCTGTTCAACAGACCACTTGTTCATTTAGTTTATTCTCAGATGATTTAATCTGAAGCGTTTTATTGCTGTTAAAATATAGGCTGTTATATGGCTATTAAAACATGTTCTATATGGCCAGAATTCAATTCAAGCTGTCCCTTCCATGGTCCCGTCCAGCTGACTGTCCCTTTTATACAGACGTCAATTTGACACTTTTACTACCTCTGCTGCCGGTTTAAATGCACGACAACTATGCCCTCCTCTCCTGCAATTATACTTTTTATACAGAACAGCATGGTAGAGTAATGGCACAGTATTCTCGTCTTGAAGAGTCAGTGCAAAAGGGGCTGCTGAGGGTGTTTCTCAGTATGCATCACACTCAGCTTAACTTCATCAAACTGCTGTCAGAAACATGAGTGATCAAACAGGCACAGGGCCAGATTAACCTGTTAGGGGACCTGAGGGCAAGAACTAGTTCACAGTAACTTGATAAACAAAACTTTTAGAAAACTGTACAATAGCACTGTAGCACAATATAACATGACATGACAGATCAAGAACTTACCATAGCCTCATTTCCACTGCACAAAAACATGCTAACACACGCATCTGACATCCGACTTTTAAATGCAATGGGAAAGTGTACAATCGCCATTCACACCTGGGGCAGTCATCACAGGTATTAATTTCTTCCAGCTCTGATCGGCATTTACAAAAACAAAACACCCGGGTGAATGTGCTAATTCCAGCTCCGTAACCGGCGAGCTGGAATGACGTGCCACCACTAATTATCCTCAGTCTCCTCCTAAGCAGATCAAACATTGATCCAAATGAGTCTGCTCTGAGTTTGAAAGAGACTGAATAAGTAAGAGATATATAAAAAAGAAGTAACCAACGCAAAGTTTTCACAGACCTCTGTCCATGCTGCTATCTACCTGTTCTACAGTCTGTTCCTGACATCAAAAACTGACACACTAAATCAACCCACACACACACACAGAAAGGCATACCCATCTGCGGCAGTGCCATGCTCACTCTGTGCTCTACTGGCAATGGGAAAAGAGTCTGTAGCCTATTTTTTAGCAGGTTTACCTGTGTTTGACAAACCGGCTTGCATGCAATAATTTTGCTGAGAAAAGGGTAGAAGTTTTTAGAAATTTACCTGTTAACTACTACACACAATGTGAATTAACCCAGGAGTAGTGTTGTGTACAGCGTGTCCATGTGAAATCCTGTTAGCCCACTGAACCCTAAATCAGTCATGTGAGACTGTGAGTGAAGGACTTAAGATGAATGAGTTCCTGATTGTAAAGTGTGGGGGATTATGGCATTAGGGCTGAAGGTCAGAGATGGCTCAGCCTAGCAATATTAAAATCACAGCTAATACGCTCAGCAATGCTCCCTTTACTTTCCATCGAGCGAGGAGCCGATGCAGTGAACACACTACAAGGTTCAAACTTCTGTTTGAACCTGGTATTTGGTGCATGCAGTTTTCTCAGCATTGTTGTCTTCCTTTTCAAATTATGCATGTCTTCTTGGGTCTCTGTTTAGTTAAGCATGCCAAGTGTCATTCTGTTCTCTGATGATTTAAATCTTTCATTTGTTTGTTGTTCTTCTCAGCGATGCCTTTGACTTCCAGTACGGTGCTGTTATTCTGCGACTGAAAGAAGGACTGGATGTATCCCATATCCAAGGACAAGGTAGCACACACACAACATGGCTCCAGAGAGGCAGCAAAGTGACTGAAGTCATAGGATTTTTATTCAATATTGACATGTAACACAATATGGCAGCTGTCTCCACAATCACATATAAAATAATCCAGTTGATAATCACCACAGTTTATAATGAGATCATGAACAGTGAAAGGCTAGGTAAAAAAATACTTAAGCAATTTGGGGAACCCATGAGATGCCTTACAAAGATCAAAACAGCAGAGGTTTGTATGAGTCAAGCTAAAAAAAAGATTGCAGGATCCTACATTTCCTATAATGCAAATTGATAGCATATGTTGTTGATTTTATCAGGCTAATCTCAGTTTAAATTTTTTACAAACGCGTTTAAGTTTAAAAGACAAGTGTTTACTAGACAGGAAGGGTCCAACAAAAAGATCCAGTTGACATTCCTCAAGACCAAGGTTCTGTACTGGAATTTAACGTTGCATAACAGGTGTGATTGAGGGTTATGTGAAATTTTATCCTTTATCTAAACCAGGTTATTATAAACATCTAATATTAAGTGTAAATTATGTGGTGTCTGTTAATAGTTTTGTCATGTATGAAAATAACTGGTGAAGATATTTTTATAACATGACATATTCAGCAAAATGAGGTACATGACATCAGGCCCACTTCAGTACAAACTACAAAACACTACACTACACAAACTGATTTACCACATTTTGTTTTGCATTGACCCTGCATACTGTATGGCGGAATGCAACATATGCTGTCTTCAATTGTCTCAACACATTAAGGAACACCTTATCCCTCACAAAAGTATTCAACATCAGCAAATCTGGAAACTGGTCTGGAGTCTCGTAAAGTACGTCCGTCCATCCTGGGAGTCATCCCTCTTCAGTTGCTTCCTAGGGTTTCTACCGATAATTTCCCTGGTAATGGGTTTTTTGGGGGGAGTTTTTCCTTATGTGCTGTGAGGGTCCAACAACAGAGGGGTATCGTATGTTGTTAAGCCCACGGGGCAAAACGGAACCTAACCTTTCCTTAATTTCTCTTCCTCCTGCACCTTCCTCTTCATCTGTCCACCCATTCCATTTCCTCCCAGATGAGTTGCTGTCCTCCCAGGAGAAGTCCTCAGGGACAAAAGATGTGATTGTGTCCATAGACACCAGCAAAGACTCTGACGCAGATTCATCCAAGCCGTCCTCCAAGGCCACCAGCCTTCAAAACAGTCCGGCTATCCAGAAAGGTGAGACTGCCTCCACATTCAGCTCACTGAGTTTAGATTCCCACTTTACCTTCAGGCTTCAGACAGAAGCTGTTAGTTACAGTGACAACCAGGTGAGACTGTGTGTGTGTGTGTGTGTGTGTGTGTGTGTGTGTGTGTGTGTGTGTCTGTGTGTGTCTGTGTGTGTCTGTGTGTCTGTGTGGGTGTGTGTCTGTGTGTGTGTGTGTTCGTTCGTGTGTTCCTGTTGTCCAAACACCAGTTCAGCTTGTGACAGAGGAAGGCTTTTTCATTCAGTATATCAGCTGAACATTAGTCTCAGAGATCCCTCTTACTCCATCAATACATTTCTTTATTTTTGCCTCTACGCATACATGCACACACACACACACACACACACACACACACACACACACACACACACACACACACACACACACACACACACACACACACAGCGACCCTTCCCTGACAGGAAGTCGCCTCACGTACCCCTGACCCCAGTCATCCCTCCAGGCCCAGTTTGTTAGTCCACAGAGAGAGAGAGAAAGTGCCACTCACACAAGAGCAAGCAAGCAAACACAGGAAGCGTTCCCATTTTGTGGGAGCTGTGAAACATTCCCAACTGAAGCAGAGCAGCAGGCCTCCTCCACTCTGGAGTCATGACCACTCTTAGAGGATTTAGTGGTATTTTGGTATTTGATGTTTGATATTTATTGTTGTTAAATGTTGGCAACACTTTCATATATGAGCTTTTAGGCAAGTTTAATCTACTAAGAGCCTGTTTTCTATTTAACCCCCTTGTACTTTGCTGTTGATGGTCTTCCATATTTACCTGTTTGTCTTGATAATTTCACAAACTCATACATGTCCACAGCACTAATAACCACAAGTACAACAACACAGCTGTATCATATCAGTAATACAGTTGTAATTAACTGTATGATTCTAATGGCTTCTGCATGTTTTTGATCAATACGCAGTTTTTGTCAGGCTGAAAACAGTATAAAGTGTGGCCATACTGTAATACAGGTTTGACATTTAAATGTTTTAGGGCTTATACAATGTGCTACTCTTTGGTTTTTGTTTGTTTGTTTTTGTTTTTTTGTTTAAAAAAAAAAAATCCCAACATTGGACCAAACCAGTTTACTGAATTTTACCAGGTCCCATATGATTCAGCAGTCAATTCTGCGTACCACATAGTGACATAGTGTCCCAACAGAAAAGAAGTTCATCATGTGATACTCGAGCTCTGTGTCTATGCTGAATCCATTAAATATGCACCTCTGCTACTTCATGTAAACAAGCCCCGTAGCTATCAGCTGTGCACTCCAGATCAGACCGGAGACTTAAACACTTAAAAGATGGGTGAGTAGATGACTTGCTATCTTCCTGCATTTGTAACGTTAATTTTCAAATCAGACAACACACATTTTACATTATGATATTTACTGGAGATTACATACAAGATAACCAAAAGCAAGTAATGTTACCCTAGCTTGTTTTTAGCGATGGTCATGACTTCAGCAGAAACATTCAGCTCCCCGGCAATCTCCCCACAGCTAGTTCACGCTATGTTTGGGTTTTGTAGTGAAAAAAGTAGTTTTTGTATAAGTAATTCCCCATTTCAGCTTCAAGAACTGGTCCTTATCCACTGCAGCGCTTTCAAAGCAAGCATCAGATTTAAAAAAAAGTGTCCAACAACAGTTCATCTCATAACAGCGCCTGCAGCCCGCAAGGACAGCTTTTTTAAATGACATAATGACAAATGCTGGTTCATACGTTTGCATAAATCAAACTGGATTGAGCCCGTACACTGGAACAGAAGAGACCAACAAAACCGGAAAATTGACCCAACTCTAATTCAGTTAGTATGGCAATTTTTAAGTACGGCAATTCCATATCATGATTTATTTGCAAGTTTTGTTCACGTTTTTAACACTATACTTTTTGAGACTGCATATCATGAGACACATTTCCAAAAGTAATGCACATCTTGTGTCAGTCAGTCTGTCTGACTTAACCTTAGTAAAATAATGTATTTCCCCCAACCCCAATATATATCTTGATAGTAGTAATTAATGTCTAAAATAACTGAGGGTGCCACGCTCAGTGAGAACTCATTGGTCTGTTAAAGTAACAAGACATAACAAAGTGAAGATGAATATCGTGATTTGGGTAATCCTCTTAGTGCCAGCCTAAGCTCCTACTGTACCTGAGCCATCATTAAGATACAATCTTTGCCCACTTCCCTCCTCTTAGGAGAGTTCATAGCATTCTGAATCACCCTCCTCACTGTGGGACATTTTTGATTTAATCCAAACTGAATCTCAGCAAAGACATTTAGCTTTGAGGGTTAGAACTGATTTGTGTGTAGGCTGTTTGCTGCCCTCACGTGGCTCTGAGTGTTCCTTACCAAATGGCCACTTTCATTTATTGTAACGTGAGAGTTCGGACTCCGAGCCTGAGACATTTCCAGAAATCAGAGAGAACAGTTTGAGCTCTCTGTTCAAACTGGTGCCAGTGGAAAAGTTCAGCATAGCTTCTTGTTTTTTCCTGATTCTTAGTTCCAGTCTGTTAGCATGAAGCTCCCAGCTAACCATTCTCCTCAGGACCATGTGTGTATGTCTTTTTCATTTTTCTTTTGGCATTTTTGACAACTGTAAATGTTCTGATGTTCTCACCTTTATGATGATTCATTAGCAAGAAAGCTGGGTTGTATGATGATGGCACACCAAAGCAACATGTTGCCTCAGTTCTAAGTTGTCTCTCTCTCCTTTTGTCTCACATTTCCCAGATGACGATGATGATGGCAAAGCACCAACTCAGCCCCTGTTGAAAAAAGGCAGGAGATCCACTTATTGTGTTGCCTTTAAACCTTTCTCTTCCTTTCTCTGCTGATTTTAATCTTTATCTCCATTCGTCCTTCTGACACCTCATTTTCCACAGTATATTTTGAATTCCTCTTGTATTAACATAGCGTCCTGCACCCTGCTGTCTCTGTTTTGTGTCTCTCCATATCTGCTCCATGTTTCCGGCCCGCTAGCTTCTTGGCTTTGGGGAATAACATTTTGTCTTTTCCTCCTGCCCTCCTGTTTACAGTCTCCAGTTTGTAGCTCAAGCCCAGTCTCTGAAGCTGCACTCTGTGTGATAGTGCCTTTTACTCCATCCAAGTCTTGAGTGTTTAATACTGTGAGTGTGTGTCTTGTTTGTGTGTCTTCAGTCTCTTTTGCCTACTGCTTCTTCTCCCTCTGGAGGTGACAGTTTGTCTGTAGCTTTCTTTTCCAGGATAAAAACTGCTCTTCTGTGTGCAGGTTTTCTTCTACGAACCCTGAGTTTGTCTCTGTGTCCACCTTCTGACAGAGACCCACACGCTGCTTTATTTTGTCATTCATTCAGTCCGAATCAAAGTGCATTCATTAGTGGAGGTTAACTGTGTGTCACAATCAACATCCTGGGTGGATATTAGTTTGTTATTCAGGAGTATCTCAAGTGACTGTCTGTTTTTTTAATAGCATTTTTCACCCTCACATTCAGATATTACACAGTGTCAATACACAAATCAAACCTCTGCATGTCCACTTTTTATAATGCTGCAAACAGCTGTCAGTGTGTGTACTTTGTCCTCACAGACCAGGAAGTCAGATAGTTTTATAGACTTATAGAGTTGCCCCGATACACTGGAATTTCTAACTTCAATACACAGCATTGAACCATACCATTGTCGATACCACGGGAAGCATTGATGTTGGGGTCATACAAATTAATTTTTTTATAAAACAAGAGGCTATAACAAGACAACAAGGACTTTTCTTGGTTAGCAGAAACAAATACAAAACAATACAACTTTGTGGCATAATGAAAACAATCTGAATCAGAATGAGATTTATCACCAGGTCTTCACTTTGCTCTTTGGTGCATAAACGTTAAAAGGAAATAAAATAAAGGCAAATTACTGTAGCAGTTGGGATAATAAATGTAGAATAGAAACACATCAATAAAAATATGAAAAAGTTATTTGAAAAAATACTATACCCTCCTTACTTTGATTCTTTGGAAATTGATCTACAAATGTAACATTTTTAGAATTTTTAAGTAATACAACATTTTACTAAAACAAGCAAAACTTTTGCTACAGTATGGTTTTTAATTCCATAGAAACTAACATCTCCAAAATGCCTAATTCTAAAAACTCCTAAAATCTACAAGGGGCTCAGAGATCACAGCTGCAGCGTTGAGGTTTAATAAGCTGCCTTATACTAAAATTGTGTTAAAGACCATCACTCAAAAACACAAGGCCACATTATCCTTCAGAATTCAGTTAACAGTCCATATACATCTGTCCACAACTACACCAGCTTTACGTTTTTTTGTTTGTTTTTTTTTTTTGCTTGGGATGTTTGGTTACTGTTCCACCTGACTGCCACTCTCAGGACAGGCCTACAAATCATCAAATGATATAAATTACAGTTGTATCTTGCCATTTAAATGAATTTTTCTGTGTTTGTCTTGTTTGTTGTTTGTTGGGGTGTATATGTGTATGTATACATGTGTGCGTGTTTGGCGACCATCCCTGTAGACAAGAAGAGCCCAATTGTCCCACTGAATGTGTGTGACCAGAGGCTGCTGGAGGCCAGCCAGCAGTTCCAGAAAAAACAGGGGAAGGGCACAGTTGACGTCTGGTGGCTGTTCGATGATGGAGGTGAGTCTGGGTGAAAGAAAACTGTTTGTTTTTGGGAGATAAGTCCAGTGGTTATCAACCATACCCAGGCCCAGGTGTTCCAGAACTGATTTGATCAGAATGATCTGAATCCCTGAATTTCAAGATTACATCAAATCTGGATAACCACTTCTCTAAATGGGATGACATTTCACTGCATTGAACATCAAGTAAAAAGCAAACATGCAGACACTTGTCTTTAAGTGTCTTTATTTGAAGAGACAGAGAATATGAATGCAATAAATATATAAATATAAATATATTTGACCAACATGCAAGTTTATCACTTTTAGTTCTTTAAATCCACTCTGAATCCAGCCTCCTGCTGAGATCAGGATAATTTAGATTTTTTTTTATCAAGTATCCCAATCCTCCTAAAAAAGTTAGGAGACACATATTGAAGGTTTGATCTAGGTCTAAACCAAAAATGGGTTATGTGCTTAAATCTGATTTTACCATTTTTATTTTTAATTTGAAAAAAACATTTTAAAGATTTGATCCAATAAGATCGCTGAAATGCAATCAGATTATTTCTGTATGTCAAACATAATCCAAATAGCTGTTCGAGACCATGAGCTACTTTCCACTGCAGCTCACACATTTTACTGTTAATACTCCCTGTGACACATAGACACAACGTCTATGTTTTAGAACCATGAATCACATTGTGTTGTCAAATAAAATAATTCTGTCTGCAGATAAAACTTTTTTTTTAAACTTCATATTTATTCGATTTTTAATTGAAACATACCTGAAGAAAATAACAACAACAATAATAATGATAATGATAATACTAATAATAAAATGTGTGGGGGGTTACTACTGCACACCCTTTACAATTTTAAGCATCAACTTCAGACCAGCCTACTGAACAACACTTCTTTTCTTTTATAGTCTGTCCATTTTTCCAGCGTTGTGCATGTTTTCCTGCATTGGTCCTCAGATGAAAAATACATTTTTCCAAAGAATATAGTTCCTCTATAATGTAAAACCACTGTCCTGGACTTGGAGGGTCATGTTTCAGCCAGCTCCTTGTAACGGCCTTTTTGCCAGTTTAAGGGTTTTGAACAGGTAGATGTCCTTCCTATGAATGATGCCATCGGATATCAATCTTAGACACATAATTTGTGGGTCCCTTGGTATCTTGTAACCTAAAATTCCCTCAAAAATAAAAATAACTGCATCCCAAATTGTTTTTGAATTTTCTACATGACCAAAATATATGGGACTGATTGACATTCATTTGGCCACAACGTCTCTAGCAGATCTGTTGTTTACCTAATTGTTTGTATTAAATATATGGTGTGATATAAAAATTAAATAATATTTTTCCAACCAAATTCCCTTTATCTTTTAGAGCTAGTAGAGGTTTGCTGTGTGCTTCAGATTGAATGCCACTCATCCCCGGACAGATTAACGTTCAATTCTGCTTCCAATTTTAATTTCACATAAAATGTATTTCTACCATTACATTTTTGTAAACTCTTGCAGTTTTACTCTTTTACACTATTTTGGAGGGGGTTAGTTTATGTGCACCAGTCAATACCTTTATCACATCATTAGCTTCCTCTGAAATTTCTTTTTTAAAGTCTGTATTATAAAAGTGTCTTAGCTGAAAATTTAAACAAGTTCTCATTTTTTTAAACTAAATTCTGTTTTAAGTTTTTCTTATGTTTCACAAAACGTTTCCCTCTACAGTGTACATACAGCTGTGATCCTTTTTCTCTCCACCTAACGAATGTAGGATCTGTCTGTCCAGGTCTAAACCTGGGGATCTGAGAAGGCCAAATGAGAAGCTTCCTGTCCCCTTCCAATCCATATCTTTTGACGATATCATTCCAGACTTTTCATGTCCCTTCTAAGATTACATTTTCACTGTTTTGTTCAGTGTAATCTTTTCCTCCAAGCCTAGCCTGGAGTTGGAGGTAGCCCAGATTCAGTTCAATTTGTTTCCATCTAGCTTGGTACTCTGGAGAGCACCAAGATTTGGTAGTGAGAGGCCTCCATTTTCCTTGTCAATTTAGAGAGTCCTAAACTTGACCCTTGGCCTTACTCCTGCCAAGACAAACCAAGATATCTGTTTATCCCTTGCTGTAAACTGAGAATCTGGATTTGTTACTGGAAATGATGAAAAGGGGTACAGCAACCTCGGCAGTATATTCATTTTCACCACTTCAGTCCTCGAGCTAAAGTCGAGTATTAATGATTCCCATTTTTTAATGTCTTTCTGTATCTTATCATTTAATATATTGTAATTTATTTCATACATTTTGTTTAGGTCATCAGTGATCTGTACTCCCAAATATTATATTGTTTTTACACCCCACTTCAGTTTACATTTCTAATTTCCTGCCATAGCGTATAATTGAGAGCAAGTATCTAAGTTTTTGTGATATTCAATTTGTAGCTTGACATTAATCCAAAACTACTTATGATGGCCATAAATTTGAGTCAGGGTGTTGGAGGAAGGTGATAACGTCGTCTGCAAAACGTCCTATTGTATGTTGCTCCTTTGCAATATAAATTCCGTACTTAATTTTTTTGCCTAATAGCTTGAGCCAAGGGTTCTATAAATATCGCAAACAAGGAGGGGCTAAAGCAGCAGCCATGGTGAGAACCTCTGGATAGCTTAAAACTATCTGTCAGGGTGCCATTGATCTTTATTTTAGCAACTGGGTCTCTATATAAAGATTTTATACAACTAATGAAAACCCAGTCTCTCTGATACACCATACAGAAAAGTCCAGCTGACCCTATCGAAGGCCTTTTCTGCATCGAAACTCACCAGGGCTGCACTTAGATGTTGTTTATTAACCTGCTCTATAATATGTAGTGTTCGTCTGATATTATCATGTGTTTGTCTTCCATTTATAAACCCTGTTTGATCTTAATGTATTAAATCAAGTAAGAAATCTTCGGTTCGTTTGGATATTATAGATGTAAAGAGTTGGTAATCTACATTTAAAACTGAGATTGGGCAGAAGGATTAAAAGTATTCCTCATTTTTACCTTCCTTTTGGAATAAGTGATATCACCGCCTTTTTCCATGATGGTGGTGTCACTGCTTTTTGGAGTGTCCAATTGAAGGATTCTAGCATTACAGGTATCTTCTTTGAATGTTTTGTACCATTAATTTGGAAAGCCATCACTTTCTGGGCTTTTATTTGTTTTCAGCTTACTTATTACTTTCTCCAATTCTTGTTTTGTAATGGGGGGCTATTAATTTATCATTTTGTATTTTCCATATAGAGGGAGGGTCTAATGATAGCAAGAACTGTTTAATAATATCTTCCTCAGCATTGTTTGATTACGTAAATAGTATTTCATAGTACTCTTTAAGGTTTTACTGTTGATATCTTGTCCTAATTGGGTAATTTCCCCCTTCAGAGTAGTTTTTAGGTCTTTTATCGCTCCAGTTATGTCTTTTGAATTGGAATTAGGTGCTGGGCTTCTACAGCCTTCTGCCGCTCCACCTCGAATGCTAGCTTGAGCAGCTGCAGTGCTATTAGCCTTCGCAGTCGCAACACCTTTTTCATGAGTGGCAGCCAATTTAGAGCACAAGAGGCTATCCATCAACAGCAAACCCTTCAGCAACCAGGCAGTGCTCCAACAATCCCCATCCTTCTTCCGGGAAGAGGAAAAACTGAAGGCCAACGCCTCACCTCCCGATTTAGGCCCACTGAATACACCCAGGGATTGGGAAATGCTAGTGGACCTAGGCCAGAGGCCACGACCGCCCTGCTACCAGAGCTGGTCCTCTTGTCCATCTCCTGCCAACACGCTTACATCATTGCGCTGACATATTATATATATATATATATATATATATATATATATATATATATATATATGTGTGTGTGTGTGTGTGTGTGTGTGTGTGTGTGTGTGTGTGTGTATTTGTAGACCGTTTGGCACCTTGCGATTGTATGTTACTTTTTGCACCTTGTTTTTTATTATACTTGGCACCTTGTTTTTTTCATCTAACATTTTTTATATTTTTATATTTGTTTTGTTTTTTTTACTGTTGTATTGTTCTTTTACTGCTTATACAGTCATAGCTGCTGTAACAATGTGAATTTCCCCACTGTAGGACAAATAAAGGATTATCTTCAAATAACCCTCACTTAAAACAGTTGTGGTGCAGAAACACTAGGGATTCCCTAGTGTTTCCCATTCTTTTACTGAATCTTGATGACACTAATGTTGAAACTGTGCTAATTGTAGAGATCTTCTGTGCTGCCATGGGTAAGATGTGTGTGAAGCATCCGTGTTTTCACTGACATAGATGTAAACTCTGAGTGCAACTTGACTGGTGAGCAGAGGGATGCAACCATGTGCCAGTATTATTAATTTTATGAAGCCCAACAAATCTCTCAGGGTTTTCCTCAGAGGGTTTCACAACATACTACCCCCTAAAAATATGAAAGCAGTAAAGAAAAAAATCACAGTTTCAAACATTTCTCTTTATTATGGCTTCTGTATCATGAACAGTTACGACTTAGCATCCCATAGTCATTGATATCCATAGAAAGATAGACAAAAGAGAGAGGGAGAGAGAGAAACAGAGAGGATCTGAACTAGAAAATCAAATTTATTAGTAATGTTTTGATCAATGGAGCTGACAGAGCCAATATGTTCATATGACTCAGCGCAGCAAGGTGTTAAGATGTGAGCACGGCCCAGAAACTCATATGTTCAAGATTCTGTGATATGTAACATTTAAAATCTGGCTCCTCCTCATCATGTCAGCAGAGGTGCTGTGTGGAGTACATGACTGTCACTGACAGTTTATATTTCAGTTCCATCAAGTGAGACACAGCACATGTTGAATGTCTCTGTCACAGAAGCTGCATGTTGACAACATGTCTGATGTTCCTGTCCAGGTCTTACCCTGCTCATCCCCTACCTGCTGACCAATAAGAAGAGGTGGAAGGACTGCAAGATCCGCGTCTTCATTGGAGGCAAGATCAACAGGATTGATCATGACCGCCGGGCGTAAGTACTGCATGTTCTCCCCATTCACTGTGTCAAAATTGAAGGTTTACATAAGTAGGTAATGTGATATTACAATACACTTAACAAAAGCAACTGTTTGCTCTTTTCCAGAGCAAAAGTACTACACCTACTGGCAGATGTCAATTCTTTCATTGAATCCTTGAAATCATTATATGAACCTTTGAATTGCTGTAAAAAAAAAATTAAAAAAAAAAAAGTATTACTACTACTGCCTCTACAGTTTATAATTATTATGAAGCCTAACTGATCATGGAATAGAGAGGACAGGATGAAGCCTTGTGACAGGTGACAGGCTGTGATACATATAGATTACTGCCATTACTTACTTAAATTCAGTCCACCATGTCCAAAGCGGAGGTGATGCAGACAGTAACAAGCCATGTCATATAAAAGCAGGCCTGCAGCTTGTAGAAGCCATTTGCTTTCTTTTCAGCAGCACACTGCTGTCCTCAGCTGCTGTTCACAACATGACACTGTTTGCGATGACAGACACCCTCTGTTCTGTTGATGCTGTGAGGTGTGAGTTCACATAATAACTTGATATATTGATTAACAACATGTCAAAGATGCACTCTTAATACTAACCTGACTGTGTGTGTTGTGAATGTTCATTTTCACTGGAAAGATCAGTGAAATCTTAAATTTAGGACTTCCATGGCATGACAGCTGGATTTTCAGCTATCACAGGGACAAGGAGATTACCTCAGAATCCATACCGTTCTTTTTAGTGCCTCGAGCATAAAAGGCTATTTGCTCTGACCAAATGCCTTTTGGGTGTCAAGAGATAAAATGGCAGCTTGTGCGTCTTTTTCATGAACTGAATATATACGTAGTGTATTTGAAAGCGGATAAGCATTACTAAATGAGAATCTACCCGGAATAAATCTGGTCTGATCAGGATGTACAATTTTTGAGATACGGCTACCCAAATTAGTGGTCAGAACTTAAGTTTTAGTTTAGTATTATTTTTTTTTTATCACAATTTAGAAAGAGCAATGGGTCTATAACTTACACAATTGGTTTCTTCCTTTCCCTTTTTTAGAAGCATGCAACTGTTTGCTTTGTAGAGTGAGCTCTCTAGTTTTTCACTGAATCATTTACCATCCTTAACATGAGGGTAAGAGAAAGAATAACTAAATCTAAAATGGTTAATTTATGAGTAGAGGAAAAGTTCGCTAGCTGCTAGGCTAATTTATGCAATGTAAAATATCATAGGGCTTATACTAATAATGTTAGCATGCTGTATATGTGGGGGAAATGTGACTTACAAAAGATATCGATATATCGTATCATGACAAACCCAGTGATTTACACCCATAATACTGTCCCTGGGGGATACCCAATGAGACAGCAGAGGACTGTCTTTAAAACAGTTGTTTCGCCCAGGGGCTAGTTTTCAGTTAAACTAGCAAAACTGCAACCTAAGATTAAACTCACAGGAGACCTCACGCCTAACTGTAACTTCAAACAGAGATGACTTGAAAAATTTTTGTGATCATCAATTTATGAAGAAACACTAAGATTTTGCTTCATGTATTCATGTTCGCCTTCATACTTGACATGCATTAAATCAGCCGATCTCATATTTTACAGTATATGTAGTGTAGCTCATATTGTACGTACGTATTTAGTCTATTATGTTTAGTCTAATTTGCCAATTTATCAAAGCTTTACAAATTAAATAAGCCTATACTTTGACAGTCCAATTTATCAATCAAACCAAAATCATCTTGAACTTAATTTCTGCACTCAACAAAGGTGCACACAGGTTACCACACACAGTGCAGGGGTGTAACTAAGTACATTTATTCAAGCACCTTACTTGGTACAAATTTAAAGTACTTGTGCTTAAATGACAATTAGGACCCACAACACAGGCGTAGCTTCCACAGGAACGGCAAAACCAAGACCACAATCAGGTCGTACCGGGGGTATCAGAGTAGCCACAGCATGAGCACGACCAAAGGCAGGGTCACAGCGCCAGCACAGCTATCACCACGATAAGGCGCAGCCAAGATTGCAGCCAGGATCCGGGAAACATGTGTTCCAGTCTGTGCAGTAAGATTTGATGGTCAGTGGTGTTCAATGGGGCAGTGAGACCTAATAGGATTAAAACAGAGACCAGGGGCCTCATGTACAAAGACTTGCTACTGAAACATAATTAAATCCAGAAAACGTTGTACGCACAAAAAAATCCAGTTGTATGAAACTGTGCGCACGCATGAATCCGAGCACATTTCCTTTGTACATCCCAACCAACATGGAATTGAGCGCACGTCTAGGAGTACCAGACTCCTCCCTCTCCACGCCTCCATTTACATATGCAGATTAATGTAAATAGGCCCTGCACGTAGGATTCCCCTCTCTGCACCATCAGATAACACGAACATAAGCGATGAGTAAAACTGTGAAGAGGAAGAATTATTCATTTCAATTTTCCCTTTTTGCTTTCATAGAGTTACACATGCAGACAGACGTGTTAGCGTGTAATGTGAAGCTCGCTGTGGGTAATGTGATCTGCCCAGATTAACTTGTGATACTATAACTGATCATGTTGTATATTAACGGCTACAGACATGCATGTATTTCATCCCATTTACATTCTACAGTATTCACTAACATTTTTTTATTCACATCAGACACGACTGCCAAGTTCCATTGTTATGTGATGAGGATAAGATTGTGTAGATTAGATATCAGTCTATAGTTAGCTAAAACCTCCAGATCAAGAATGGGCTTCTTTAGAAGGGGTTTAATGACAGCTACTTTAAAGGACTGTGGTACATAGCCCGTTAATAAAGACGCATTGGTTATATCTAATAAAGAATTGTCAATTAAGGGTAAATTTGCATAGGGTGTTGAAAAGAAACCTGGGATTATTTTTATTTTCCTCATTTAATGATGAGTAATAGTTTGCTCAGGCATGGCAAAGGGCCTTTCTATACATTTTAAGATTGTAAAACTAAACAGGCATCTTTCAGGTTGGTTGAATGCCAATTTCTCTCAGATTTTTGCGATGTTTGTTTTAATTTGCAGATCTGGGGGTTAAACCATGGAGCTAATTTTCTTTCATTTCATTTTCTTTTCATTATTTTCTTCGAGTCGAGAGCTGATCGCAGTTAGCCAGTAGCACTATCAACGAGACAATCAATTTGAGGATGACTTAAATTAGTAAAAGCGTCAATGCAGAAGGAATCAATTCCTTAAATTTAGCTACTGCACCATCAGACAGACATCTAGTATAATGACTCTTGCTGAGAGTCCTGTAATCAAGTAATAAAAAATCTAAAATTATTAAATAATCGTCCTACAGAGTACTGTTGTCTGCCTAGAGGGAATGAAATTAGTTTTAAGTGCTACAGCTTGTGGAAAGTGGTGAGAACCTAGAAAAACTCCCAATATGTTTCTTTAAAGGAGGTTTTGAAATAGCTAGCTGTGGGGAACAGCAACACATCCTGTGAACATCCTGTCTGCTCCAAGTTTGTGTGCCCTTGGATTATGTCTTAATCAGAACCATCATTGTGTGGACATTTCCTTGTTATTTTGGGAAGAAGCTTTTCTCATCAGATTCCATTAATGTCTGGTACCCAGGTTAGCTGATATGAAGGCATGCAGAGTGGACAATCACTTCTTCTACCATCATTCACTGGCACTTTAACTGTAATTCATTGTCTTCAGACAGGTTTTTATGTCTGTTATATCTAGATATTAAAGGAGCTCTTCACAATATTTAGAGCATTAAATTAGCAGCCAACAGCTATTACCTGTGTAAAGAGAACGTGAAGTAACTGTTGTCTTTTCCCTTAATTTTCTTCATAGAGTACACCAGGATACTACATTTTAAAGCTGATACTTCAAAAATTTTCTTCCTGGGGAACCATGCCCCCTAGAGGGTTCAGGGATTGGGTATTTGTCATCTTTTTCACCTATTATGAGTTTGCAGGTATGGTTTAATGTAGTGCTCGCTCGCTTGTTCAGTCAGTCTGGTGAGTGCATTTGAGTTGTGTGTGTGTATGCCATTGGCACTAGCTTGCATAAAAAGAGAGGGAAGCTGGCCTGGCTCTGTCCAAAGTTAAAAAAAATAACAGCTCCAAAGCTTCGGTACTTCTTTGCATATCTGGGGTTTCTAGACATGTTGGCAAGCAGCACTGTTTTTTGACTTAGTGCAGCCAAAGTGGTATCTAACCTGACAGCCTCGTTATGATGACAAGACTTCAGGAAGGTGCACAAACCGAGCTGCTGTTTAACAAGAAACAGATCTATATCTTAACCACAAATTTTTACTTCTCAGTGAGTGTACAGGTAAAGTGAATGGATCCTGGGGGGCACCACATCAGTGGGCCTTCAGAATAGCCTTTAATGACCCTCTCTGTGTGCACACGAAGTACACATGAGAGCACGCTATGTGTGTGTTCTGGGACTGGGCTCAGTGGCCAGTCAAGTTATACCTTTGCTTATGCCATAGCTTACTCCGTTGCTACTGTTGTGACTGTAAAATGGTGGATAATTTGTTCAGTGTCAAATCCTCCTTGAAATGACTGGTTTCACATCAGAATTTCACTCAAATGTATATTTCTGTTTCTGTCTTGTTGCAGGTTGACTTTTCTCAGCTTCAATCTGAGATTTAAAGGGAAACACAACACTTTTCAAACATAGATCATTGTGTTAAATAAACGCTCCCGGTTAACGTTATTGAGGGACAGGACTGATAACATTGGCTGCCCAGCATGACATTAACAATAGTTGTTTTATTATTAGCAGTAAGCCACTAGTTTAGAGTAAGCATAACAGATGGCTAATATTTGCTAATGGTGGATAATAACATGGCTAACGTTAATGTGTGCCTCTGGCCAGGTAAACATTTATGACAAACGTTTAATCCTTGGATGATGTTTGAATGGGAGCTTTACTAACCTCTCTAAATTCCTCATAAAGACTTGGTTTCAGCTGGTGACCCAACCGAGCTGACGGTCTCATGGATGACAGCTAACTTATTCAGCTGCTGGTGAGGGGAGGGGCTGTGTGTGCCGCTATGTGTCAGTGAGGAGGTGGAGAAGGCACTGTTGGTGTCCATACTGTTGCATATGAGCACTGTGTACTACCAGTACTAATTTTTATGATCAATTAGTATCCGAGTATCGATTTTTTTGGACTGTGTGATTTGGTGAATGTGACATGTAGTGTAAAAGCACTTTGGGTGGTCAGAAGACTAGAAAATGGCTATACAAGTGCATTCCATTTACCATCGTATTTATTTTTGAACATCCATCCATTTGTCCGTAAGCAACACACAAGCACACTGTAACTAACATAAAACTGTACATGTGTCCACCATCACTGACCTGATCCACCCGCTGCCTCCAGTATTTATGCCAGGATAGGTTAATCCACCTCATTACAGGTTAAACTATTCCTTGCAGGAATTATCTATATCTGCATAAACCTAACCTGCTCTTACTGTCGTCCTACCCAATCACACTCACACTCAGTAACACACTCAAACAAACACACTCTGTCTCTCATTGTCCCTTACAGCTTCCTCCTACCCCCTTTTGTTGTGTTAAATTGGCTCGGTGCTGGCAGCCGAGCCCTTTATTTCGGCGTGCACGTGTGCAGCTCTGCATGCACTTTGAATTCCCCTTTGTGTGTGTTTACTGTGAAACTACAAGTGGCCATTTACACAGATATGTGACACTTGAATGTTTCCCCTTCAAACTTGGATGGACACTACAGTATTTTGGTTTGACTGGCCGATTGGCAAGTAGATGATTTGATACATCTGTAAAAATAAAAAAAAAAGTTGCTGTGAGCTGTAAATTTGCCACCTCTTCACCTTATGGCAAGGTCTCACTTTCCCTCCATGCTGCTCTTTGTCTGCAACTGCTTTTACCAAAGCGTAGTGTGAAAGTCAAGAGCATTTCCTCAGCAGCAAAATCTGGATTGCAAAAAATATGTCCCCAGGCGTACACTGCACAGCACACTGTCTAGCAAAAAAACCTGCACTAATTGAAGCTATCTCAGTGGACCGAGGGGTGTTAGACTGATGATTTGCATCTCTGACTTACAAGGGGCAGCCCTATTTAGACTGAAAGTCTTATTTTGACTCTCACAGTGAGTTATCTTTCTTTTGCAGTCATGTTTGCTTCCCCCTTATGAATTCCAGTTCAATACTGACTCTCTTTTAGTGCTGTTTTTGGTTGCTTTCTATCCTGAGGGAAATATCTGTCTCTGGCTGCTAAAAGCTCAACTGTTTTCATGTGTGACTGTGTCAGTCTGCTGGTTGCTGCTGAGCAGGTAAAGCGTTTTGGTTGCATCTGAGCGTTTTCACTGATAACAACTGCAGGATGATGAGTGAAGAGACTGAAGCAGACTGTGAAGTCTGAAGCCGTAATCCAAAACAATGAGCTACAACTTTTAAAAGCTTCTTAGAGCTGAATGGGAAGTGCAGAGTGATCAGAATAATCTTTGGGTCATCACTACAGTGACATCTTTCACATTACACATTACACAATGTAAAACACTGATGAGTGCATTATGAGATTGAATGACTGTATTGGTTTTGAACACTGGAAGGCAGGATCGTGACAGCAGCACAGTGTTAAGCTGTCGTTATGTGACGGATGATGCTTTCAAGCACTCAGTTTGTTTGAAGTTGAAGCTAAAGGAAATGACTCTCATACCCAGAATGCCACAGTGCTGGCAGCAAAGCTTGTCCCACCTGCTTTCACCTTCTCAAAAGCTCTTTGTTCAAACAGAGTTATTACAGGCAGCTTCCCCTGGTCTTCACCATGACTCACTGCTCTTATCTCTGTCTGCAGCTCCTTAGATTGAAAATACTTGAAGCCAGTTTCCAGTATTTGTTCTAAAACTCTTTGTTTTTTCCTTTTTTTTATGCAGGATGGCTACTTTGCTGAGCAAGTTCAGGATAGACTTCTCGGACATCACCGTGCTAGGAGACATAAACACCAAGCCCAAGAAGGAGCAGTAAGTCTTTTTCAATTCAGTTCAAAGAAGCAAATCTTCCCTACAAGCTGTGTCACTTTTTCATATACTTGTCCATCATTCCTCTTTGGTAAAAAAAAAAAATGTGCATACTGCACTAGACACACAATTCTTCATGTAAATTCTCAACTAGAATTCAGTCAAATGCAGAAATTGCCAGCACAATAAAATAGATAATTAATTCAGTTTGTTTCATTTTTTTTTTCTTTTTTTTCATTTCCACAGCACTAACTCTGTCAGTAGGGTCATAGCATACTCACCACACTGATGAAAACACCTTACTTTTCTTCTTAACAAAATTTCTGTTATAGTTCCAATTGCTTCCACATTGTTTCAATCACTGTTCAGCTACTGTCAATGAAATCATTGCTTCCCACATATATTTCACAGTATTAAGAGCTTACTTAGGGCGGCACGGTGGCGTTGTGGTTAGCACTGATGCCTCACAGCAAGATCCCTGGTTCAAAACCTGGTTGGAATGGGGTTTGGTCTGTGGGCGGGGGCCCTTCTGTGCGGAGTTTGCATGCTCTCCCCATGTGTGCACAGGTTCTCTCCTCGCACAGTCCAAAGACATGCAGGTCAGGTTGTTTGGTGACTCTAAATTGCCCTTAGGTGTGACTGTGAGATGTAAGGTTGTCTGTCTGTATGTGTCAGCCCTGCGATAGTCTGGCGACCTGTCCAGGGTGTACCCCGCCTTCCGCCTGATGTCAGCTGGGATTGGCTCCAGCCCCCCCACGACCCTTACGAGGACAAGTGGTTACAGAAAATGAATGAATGAAAAGCCTACTTATTAATCTGGGAAATAAGGCCTGCCTCTCTGCTGTACGGCTGAACCATTAATCAAATTCCAGACAACATCCTCATCTAATCCAAGGTACTTTTCAAAGCGCAAATGTAGTAATTTTTTTAGCACTAGACAATCTAACCAACCAAGGCAGGGGTACATCTTCGTGTGCACACTTGCCACCCTACACTTCACAGGACATATGCAAATGGTGTGCTCACTGTTTGCAGAAACACACGGGGTGCTGAGCATTACCCTGCTGTATAGAGAGGGTGATATCAAAATGTATATTAGCCACTTTAAAAGAGGCCTATCCGTCAAAGTGGATGCTGTATTTTGTGTGTTTTCAACGTGAAGTTTTGTTTCAGTTGGACTGCGTAACAGCTGCTAACGGCACTTTCTGACCTAAACAGCTGACTGGCGGTGGATGAGAAATGCAGCGCCAAAGGAAAAGACTGTGTGAAGGCGCGGTACAGCCATGAAAATATTCTAACTACAGCATCCACTAAGACTGATATTGATTTTTTTAAGTTAGGCCTTTTATTAGTATAGTGGTTAAAATCCGTTTTAATATCAATGTGGGGGGGCTGTCTGTTTCTTCCAGCTTCTGTATGTAACACACTGACTATACATAACTATCTCAGACAGCCCCACTTCAAAAATCCTAACCCAGCTCTGCACTCGCTAGCTAGCGGTATGAGCGCCAAATCAAAAATATGGACAATACGGACACTTTCTTCAGTTATTTTCATGTGTTGCCAGCAGCAGAAAGGTTGTTCTACAAGGAAAAATTGACCCTTGACACAGTCACATGATGAAATGTAGGCCTAATATAATGTGCCATCACCTTGTGTGCGATAAATCTAACACCGAAGACGTTTTAGGTTTTAGGTGGTTTGGCATCACACAAAGCAGCGTTCTTTTATTCATTTATTTATGTTTATTTGTTTTTTAATTTACATCACCATCAATGATGCAGGGGTCGAGCCCGGCCCGTTATTAGAGCTAATGTGCTGGCTGACCAATAAACATGTGCATTAGTCAATGACCCGAATCCAAAACTGTCTAATAATAACACACCTTGGTTCTATTTAATCTCATTTCCAGTAAATATCACAATGAATGTGTGGAACTAGCTTCCGGGTCGCTGCTTGTGTGGTCGACCGGTAGGTTCTCAGAGCAGCGTTTTTCTGTGTTTTCGTCTTTTCCATTTTTATATGTATGTACTTGACGGTTCATAGTACTGTGCATTTTTCCCCCAATTTCTGGGATTATAAACGCTTCGTAGCTGACAAGAAAGAGCCGTTTGGTTTGTTTTCTCCCCTCCGGCTCACTGCGAGCAGGCCGCCATTGTTACACAGCCTGTGGTTACTACACAGTAGTTACTCTTGTTACCTGGCGGACTTGGCCTGCAAGCTTTTTTTGGATTAAACTTTTCCAGCATGGATATTCTCATACTCTTCTGGACTTTCACACAAGTGTGAATTATCTGTGAGTTTGTTTCCGCTAATAGAAACAATATTCCCGACGGACGTATTATCTACACACGGGACTTTCTGATGCAGCTCGGACTTTCCCCACATCACAACCCCCCCACGGACACTTTTCCTGAAGAAATCCTCAGCAAGAGCGCATCCTGCACAGAAAACCACTCTCACAATAAGAACAAGGTAACCAGACGGGGGAAGAAAAAGTGTGGGATCAAGAAAAGACTTAAGCGGGATACATGTAAACAACGGCCACTTCCTGCCATCATCCTGGCTAATGTGCGCTCTCTCCGCAATAAAACGGACAAGCTACAAGCTAACGTCAACCACATGCATGAATATAGAACTGCCTCTATTCTTGCCTTCACTGAAACGTGGCTGAATAAGAACGACGATGATAGCACGCTGCACATCGATGGCTTCGTCCCCCCTCTCAGACTCGACCGGGACAGTAAACAACATGGCGGTGGCGTGCGTCTCTATGTAAACACACGCTGGTGCTCCACGGTCGTCGTGAGGGAGAAACTGTGCACCACTAACATTGAGCTCCTGGCTGTCTCTCTGCGCCCTTTTTATCTCCCCAGGGAATTCCCACAGCTCTTTCTTATCCTGGTTTACATCCACCCCAGAGCAAACGCAGCTACTGCCATTGAAAACATCAGAAGTTCACTCGACAGACTGGAACACATCTCACCAGATTCCCCCAAATTCATCCTGGGTGATTTCAACCACTGCTCTCCTGAAAAATCACTCAAAGGATTTCAGCAGAACATCACCTGCACCACCCGGTGGGGGAGGATATTGGATAAATGCTATGGATCTGTCCCAGATGCATTTAGGTCCTTTGCCCTCCGCCCTCTTGGCTCTGCTGACCACCACACCATCCTGCTTGCTCCAGCTTACACACCTGTCGTTAGGAGGGCGATGAAGGTCATTAAAAGCATCAAACAGTTGACCAGCGACAGCATCCAAGCGCTGCAAGGCTGTTTTGACTCCACAGACTGGAGCAGCCTCCTAGCCCCCTCCAGGGACATAGATGAGCAAGTGGACACTGTCACATCCTATATCAATTTCTGTGTGGACAATATAATCCCACAATCACAGTCACTATATTCCCTAACAATAAACCTTGGATCACCAAAGAACTGAAAGAAATCCTCAACAAGAAAAAAAGAGTTTTCTTTACTGGCTCAGAGGCTGAAAAGAAAGAAGTCAACAGGGAAGTCAAGCGTGCCATTAAAACTGCCAAGCTGAAATACAAGAATAAGGTAGAGGAAAAATTTACCCAGGGGAACCTCCGCTCAGCTTGGCAGGGTCTAAAAACCATGGCTGCTGTAAATGTCACTGCCACTAACCACAGAACCATCCAGGTTGCAGGCAGCAGTTCTACATCTCTTCCTGATGACCTCAACTCTTTCTACACCAGGTTTGAGACGGTCAACTCCATCCAACTGGCAGAGGCAAGATCTGCACTGAAACCTGGTGACTCCACACTCACCTTCAATGCAGCCGAGGTGGTAAGAGCTCTTAGGAGGACCAGAGAGAACGCTTCCCCCGGCCCAGACAACATCAGCGGCCGTGTTCTGAGGTTCTGTGCTGAGCAGCTGGGTGGTGTGTTCCAAACTCTGTTCCAGAGCTCCATGGACAATAGCACTGTCCCCCAGCTGTGGAAACACTCCACAGTCATCCCCATCCCAAAGAAAAATACCATATCAACCCTGAATGACCTCAGACCTGTGGCCCTAACCTCTCTGGTGATGAAGGCTATGGAGAGAGTCATTAAACAACACATCATCACAGCAACAGACACTCTGATGGACCCACTACAATTTGCCTACCGCACAGGCAGAGGTGTTGATGATGCAAAAGCATTCATCATCGACACCATCCACAAACATCTGGAGCAGCCCAACACATCAGCCAGACTCCTGTTTGCAGACTTTTCCTCTGCATTTAACACGCTGCAGCCTCACATTCTGGCCAACAGACTCACCTCCTGCTTCCACCTGGACAACCAGCTCACCCTGTGGATACTGGACTTTCTAACCAACAGGTCACAGAGAGTCCGAGTCAACAACACCCTCTCCAACCTCCGACAGACCTCGACTGGCTCCCCTCAGGGCTGCGTGCTCTCACCTCTGCTCTTCATCCTGTACACCGATGACTGCAGATCCACACAGCCTCAGTGTCACCTGGTGAAGTATGCTGATGACACAGTCCTCCTGTCCCTGCTGTCAGGCCCCTCTCAGCACCACGGATCGGCTCTACAGGAGTTTGTAGAATGGTGTGATAACTCCTGCCTTGAGCTGAACGTGGGTAAGACTAAGGAGATGGTGGTGACCTTTTCCAACAGGCAGAGACAGCTGGCCACAGCATCCTCCACCTCAATTCATGGGAAGCCAGTCGAATTAGTTGAGGAGTACAAATACCTGGGTACCATCTTTGACAGCTTGCTGAAGTTCTCCTCCAACACAGAGGAGATTCTCAAGAAATGTCAACAGCGGCAGTATCTCCTTAGGAAACTCAATTCCTTTGGAGTCAGCAGAAACATCCTGCAAACTTTTTACTACTCTTTCATTGAGAGCATCGCCACATTCTTCATAACTTGCTGGTTTTATTCAATCAGCCTCCAGAACAGAAACCATCTGGAGAGCACCGTCAGAGTCTGCTCCAAGATCACTGGTCTACCAATAAGAACTCTTTCCTCATTCTGTGAACAGCAAACAGTCAGGCTAGCAAACCGAATCCTGCAGGATCCCTCTCATGCACTCATGCTGCATTTGAGTGGCTCCCCTCGGGATGACATCTCCGCTGCCCCGGCTGCAGGACACAGAGGAGGAGAGCAACCTTTGTTTCCAAGGCCGTTCTCCTCCTCAACTCCTCCTAACCCCCCTCTCCCTCCTCCACACACAAACCACACGGACTTTCAAAGCTGTGGAAAGAAAAAGGGAAAGGGAAGGAAAAAAGGAAAAAAAAAAAAAAACAAAACTGTTCATGTCTACCTCCTCTCAGTCGCACCTTATCAGTGAACTCTATGTTCCTTTATTACTGTAAAATTGTACATACAGACATATTTTATTCTTATTGTATTTTTGTTTATAACAGTCACACACGCCACACAACATACATACACACAACATACACACAAACATACACACACACATACAAACACACACACACACGCACAGACAAACATACACACCACATGCACACACACGCCACATGGACTTTCAAGCTGTGAGATTGTTTTTAAGCACAATTACCTCCTTTACATGCACCTTATTATTATTATTATATTATTATTATACTTTATTCACCTATATACTGTATATACACAAATATTTAAATTATCTTTATTTTTATTTCTATTTTTTCTCTCCTTCTTACTTTCATCTTTACCTTATTGCTTGTCATGCTGCTCTGTGTGCCTTGAATTGCCCCCTGGGGACAAATAAAGTTTTTTGAATTTGAATTTGAATTTCTAAAAAGTACACATGTAGGAAGACAGCAAGTTCTCACCCATCTCTGATCTCATGCGCACAGCTGAAATTCTACTGAGGTTTGTTTACATGATGATAGTGTATGTTTAATATCGCCTATTCAGTGTGGACACAGAGACACTTCCTTGCTATTAAAACACGCTGTTAGACCTTCATATTTGCAGAGGGAAATATTTTTTCTGGACATTATAATCTGAGAAATAAATATGCAGGACTTGAACAGATGTTCCTGCTCAGGTGCTGAATAATGGAGCGCAGCAGCTGATGATAAAGCTGCTGCTGTGTGACAGAGATGTAAAAAGAAGAGAGGAGGAGGTGGTGGCACAATGTTTTGCTTTTTTTTTTTATTAATAAATTACTCAGAATGCTGCTACTGCTATGTCAGTTTATGTCCGCCCTCCCAAAACCTGCAATATTTTCTAATAAGCTCTCCCAAACCTGCAGACCTGAGGGTCCCGGGGGGGACCTTTGTCGACCTAAGCATCATTAACACACATTCTTACATCGAGAGGCTGTGTGGTGTATTACTGTGCAGATAATAATACAAGTAAATAAGTAGCCTAAATAATTATAACTGATCCCTATATGAATTATATTTTAAAGAAATATTAAATGGTGATTAAATCCACTTCAGTAATAATAACAGGCCTACTAGGCAACAAATTATTGGCTGTTGAACAATTTATATAAGTGAATAAGGTCCTGTGTAGCTGTATGTGAGACTTTTATTGAGCTACAAGACTTTTTCCTGTCTTGAAAGCTTTTGAAATTGTTTTTCAATAGGGGCTCTCTCCCTGTCAGTCTGACAGCTGATCAGCTGTGCAGCACGTCATATGTTACTGACGTCGCTTGAGACTGACACTGTGGAGCTGAGGATTTCTCATTCCACAGTTTCACCTCCTCAGTCCTCATATCTCCTCCTCGGATCATCTGTTCGCATCTTTGTGGGTGGAGGCGAGTGAAGGAAGCGGAGAGTCAGGTTAGCATAATGAAAAGCACCCTCTGTTTACTTTCCTCCACTGTTGCTCCCGACACTGCTAGTTTTCTGCCACCACTATGCCTGCGCAACTGCAGTGACATCAGTGTGATGTCCACTCCAAGTTGTCTATGAAGTGCCCTGGTACCCAAACATGCCAAGCTTAGGCATGTCCGCAGGTCTCAACAAATCCCCAGTTCAAATTAATAATATGACCCCAATGGAGACACATCTACTTAAAGTACAGTCAGTCGGAGTGTAAACTGCAAGTAGTTTGAAGATTGAATGGATTTCTAAAGGAGACAGATGATTTCAAAACATTATAACCTGTTTGAAGCTGAGGATTTTTTTTTTAACCTTCCTCGTGAGTTGTATACTCAGTTGTATGGCTGCATCCGGCATACTCATATCTGTGTCAGCAGTGACTGAGTCAAATGTGAAAGTAACCAAAACTACAAAAATAAGTAAAAACATTAAGATTCCATGAAGATTTACTATAGCACTTGCCACTATGAAGTACACAAAAACTCCATTGTCATACAAAAACTGTGCGTCATGTTATGGAAATTCTGCAGCAGCTGGAAGCAGAACAGAAATCTGTAGAAAGCTTCATCCAAAAACACTTCCCAAACAGGAATCTTGGCATTAAAAGCAATAGAAGACCTTTTTTAAATTTGAGTAATATTTTATATATTTTAATTCACTTAAACAGTGTCACCTGAGTTATAGTGTACAACAATAAATCACTAAATTAAAGAATGATAATTATTAAAAAATACAGAAATAAAAATACATAATTCTAAGAATTAATTCTAAGAATTAATAGAATTCTAGAATTCGTAATTCTAAGAAAAAAACAAACAATTAAAAAACAAAATCTAACATAAAAAACAAATCTATATTCCTACATCGATATGCACCACAATTCACTCTGATCTACAAGCGGCCAGTTAGCTCTCAGGCACCTATAAAGTGTCTAGGTGAGTCATAAGCACATGGTATGCAATTAACTTTATCGTCTGAGAGAGAACAGTTGACTTTTGAGGTGTGATTCATTTCATCAATATGAGGGCTAGGTTTTATGTGTTTACCAGTTTCATGTAAAAACAAAAAAAAAACTGAACACAATAAAAGTGAGTAAGTGAGCGGTGCGGCCTGGAGGTGTTTTTGCAGCCAGTCTGCAGTGCTGGGAGATGTTGCTTTCTGTATGAGAGGGTGGGGATGGGGGTTAGCAGTGGGCTTCGTTGGTGACGAAAACATGCATGCTGTGAACTGATCAGCCAGCAGCAAAATTCAATTGCCGTAGCCAGGTTTCAACCTTTAGAGGGCAGTCACTTTGTATCTTTACACACAATACTCTGCACTCAAATTTCAAGAGTGAGACCTGAATCAATCACTACTCAAATAAACACTAGTAAACACCCATACATATTGCTTTTCCACTGAAAAAAGTGTCTGAGGGTTAAGTTCCTCTTCAAGGCTTTCTGATGTGTTGCCTGGCTGGTATAAGGAGGTTAATAATGAAGCTGGTGTTGTTGTGCAGCGTGGCGGCCTTTGAGGAGATAATCGAGCCATATCGGCTGAAGGAAGATGACATGGAACAGGAAGCAGCTGAGAGACTGAAGAACAGCGAACCCTGGAGGATCACTGACAACGAGCTGGAACTGTACCGCGCCAAGGTCAGCACCCACCGACTCACTATCATTTAATTTCTTTCTTTTTTTTTTTTTTTTTTTTTTTTTTTAAATTCAGAAATTTAAACACTTTGTCAAAGTGGAACAAAGATCCGTATGATTTCATTTCACACAAGAGCAAGTCAGGGGAGTGAATGTAACTGGCTCCGTTAACAATGTGGGAACAGTTGAGTCTAAGCCAGCAGTGTAGCACTGTGAGCTGCACTTTCGGCTCAGAGGCACTGTTGCAGCAGCTTGTGATAAATATCTGGTAAGTTGAAACCTGAATGTTTGAACCTGTATTTGTGTTTGTTTTGCATTTCAGACTAATCGTCAGATCAGACTCAACGAGCTGCTGAAGGAGCACTCAAGCACAGCCAACCTCATTGTCATGTAAGCTGTGTGTGTGTGTGTGTTTTCACTCCTTTAGTAGGCGCTTTAGTTGGAGATTTGTAGGGATATTTGAAAAGGAAGATGTATGGTTTTATATGAATCTTTTTGTGTTTCCAGTATGGAGGACTGAAATTAAACATAAATAGATAGATGAATAAATGTGTTAATAAATAAATGAAAATGCCAAATATGGCAATATTTATTTAATATTCCATTTACTTTTTAATTGTATTTATCAATGTATTCATTTTCCCATTTAATTTTCCATTTTACATATATATCTTTTCATTTTTAAATGTATTTATTTAATTGTTTATGCATTTGTTTTTGTATTATTTTCCTTATTTGCCTCCCTTTATTTCCTCAAACATATTTACCTCTCCTTTTTACTTCTCCACCCACATTTCCACATGCATTTCCACCTCATTATGCAAATGAGGGGGGCTGGCCTAGGTGCCATGGAGTTTTGAACTTTTCACCTATTGGTTGATCAACATCAGAGTGCATGGATCGACTGTAGTGACAGCAGCATGGGTATATACAGTCTATGGAGTAGATGGATTGATGAAGTTCGACCGTGGCCCCCAATTACCAATGAAGTGTGGGCCACGACTAAAAATGGATGCCTGTTGTTATTAGCTGGACTAAACGGGTGTCGCTGGGTGGGCTGCTGCTGAGTGCCCAGTTAGCTGCCACCAGTTAGCTGCCCCCAGCTAACCGGGCTAACAACAGCAGCTTTCTGGGGGGGTTAACATATTTGTTATAATATATAAACGGAGGGGGAGGCAAACAGCGAAAATAATACATAATGAAATGCATAAATAATTAAATCAATAAATTTAAAAAGGAATAAATATATATGTAAAATGGGAAATTAAATGAGAAAATGAATAAATTGATAAATAAAATGAAGAAATAAATGGAAAATAAAAAAAATTCTGTCAGTTTTGGCATTTTCATTTATTTATTGACACATTTATTTATTTATTTATTTATTTTTGATTTTGTCAGTTTCAGTCCTCCATATGCCAGTGGGTGAATGGATTGTAATGTAACCTTCCTCAGCATTCTCAGTTGCTTGTAACAGCTTGTGGACTGATGTGAAGGACCCGTGAAGGACCTGTGAAAAATTTTGAAGTGCCCCAAAGTAGTTTTCATATAAATAATTCCTCATTTTAGCTTCATGAACCAGCTGGTCCTTGTCCACTGCGGCACTTTTAAAGCAAGCATCAGATATACTGTAAATAGAAACAGCATCCAACGACAGTTCGGCTCATAACGCGCCTCCAGCCAGTGAAGACAGTTCTTCCATTGGCGTCAGTTTTCATATTGGTCTTTTGAAGAGAATAACTTTGCTTCTCTCATCAGCGTAAAGAAACACTGCGTGTGAAGGGTAATATTGGTGTGCATGTTACTATAGCCCTAGAGAGTAGTGTGACGAGTCCTAATGGAGCACACATTCAGACTAGTGTTGTTAAATCCTAAATGCATTTTTGAAATCAAGATTAATTGCAGAATCTCAAAAGTTAATTGAGATTAATCACAATTTTAATCACATTTTCAGTTTCATTGTTTTGCATTTTAAAACAGTTGTGGAGTCCATGTTGACAAGGTAAATGATTTTTTTCAAGACTGTGTTGATTAAAATCAAATGTCATCCTGTTGCAGTCACTTAAAGACGGGAAAGCCGGCCAGCAATAAATGAAATGGCATTGCAATCTGAATTAGGGCTGTCAGCCCTAATTTCAAGACAGTGTCTTCTCAAAGGCAAGATGTTGCACTTGTTGTACGCAGGAAACATGACCTCACTGAGCTTGTAGCTGACTTCAGGCAGACTTGAGGTGACTTCAGGCATGGTCTTATGTGGTCTTATATTTAATTAATATGTTTGTATTTTATTTGGGCAGAGATCTGCTTGTGTTGAGAGAACAGTGAATTTGTTATTTCTTTGTTTACTGAACAAAGGTTTTTTATAAACTTATTAATTTCAAAGTAAGATATCAAAAGAAGCATTAGCTCCTTATCATCCCTGCAGCTCTGCTCTCACATCAGTGCAAGGAAAACGGCTCTACTAATGATGCCCTCTCTTGTTCTTGCCTCCTCTTCCTCTGTGCAGAAGCCTGCCATTGGCCAGGAAGGGTGCGGTGTCCAGCGCTCTGTACATGGCCTGGCTGGAGGTGTTGTCTAGGGATCTGCCTCCCATCCTCCTGGTGCGTGGCAACCACCAGAGTGTCCTCACCTTCTACTCTTAAATACACAAGGAGAACACAATTCAAGTTTTTTAAGTCTCACATTCACTTCTGTCTGCGGGAGCAGACCCACATACATATGCCAGTTCCAGTCTAAACCTAAAGGTGCACCACATACTCTTCAGAGACTCCAGCTAGAAAACTCAGCCATTGATGGAAACAATGCTTGGAACATGAATGTAGATGAAGGAAGTGATATTGGTGGAGATGTGTTAAAAGCCCTACAAGTGATGGAGGTATGTCAGGGTTGGGATGGGGGTGTTTGTAAGGTTGCCCACTCTGCTCCTTTCTTTCTATTTATTCTAAGATGTCTGAGATTTTCTCTTGTAGCTCTAGTTTCTTCTAATATACTCATTACATTTTCATTTTTGTCAGAGTTGATTTCTCTCAGGCTCCAAAGCAGTCATGTACAATGTTCCAGTTGTTTTCATGATATAAAATATCTTGATGTCATACCTTTTGAGTTAATTGGATCAGTTGTTTGTGATGCAGCAATAATCACCTTATTGTTTTCCTTAAATATTGGGAGAGAACCATGCAGAATGCTTTGCAACACCTTCTAAAGCCTTATGGATGTGCCTTCCAGTTGAATCTGATATAACAAAAAAAAATCTCTATCCAGATTGATAATATTACTTATTATATTAGTGGATAATAGTTAGTTTTACTGAGTTTTAAATGTTATTCCTTCATAGTTGGAGCATTTTATTTATGCGAGTGGATTGCATGAATTAGTGAAGGGTGTCCACTTGATTGCATGAAGACTTTCTCTGTCATTTTTCTTTCTCTTTCACCCTAATCAACATGTTTATTTTAGGCCATAGCATTTTTTTTTAATTCACTTTTGAGTCTTCCTTTTTAAAGCTGTTGAATATTTACAATAGCCTCAGCTACTCGACACAAGACACAGTTTGTCTTTTAGGCACAGCCTGAAAATGTTTATCTGGGTCTTGAATATAAGATCTTGTTTGTCAGAAAAGATGTGAACCTAGTTTTCCACTAGCCTCGTCAGGTGGAAAGACTATCTCGTGTAGCTGCTGAGTGACTGAATGAAGTCTTTCTTTCAACAAATTTTGTGTTTCTGTGTCCACATGTATGGTTCTTCCCCTGAAAAGAAACTGCTGTACCCAACAAGCTAGCTAAAACCTTGCCTTAATGCTAGAACCAACGATTGTCATGAGTCCCTTTTCTCTTATAAGCCATACTGGCTGCACAGTTTGTGGGTAAATGCAGATAGCGATCCATTGGCCACGTTATGTGAATTGAACACCAGTATCATTTTTTACTGTCTCCACATTTTGATTTTCTTCTCATAGTCCATCTGCATTAGTCTGTTGCACTGCTTACTGTAGGCCTGCTTGTTGGTGGTGAAGTGTTCAATCAACCGAAAGTGAAGTTAGTGCCACAGTAGAGTTGAGTTTTGCACTCCTGCACGCCTGTCTGGCTGCTCGTTTGCTATCTGAGTGTCTGATGGACTGCTGGTCTCCCATTCTGACAAAGCCAAGATGGGCAGAGAGGATGAATGACATGCAAGCTTCACACTGCAAGACTTGCTGACAGGAAGAATGTGACATTAGAATGTTCCAAGGCTGAAGAAATACCTCTATGCATATGAGCTTGTGTTGCTTAAGTACTTGTAATAAAAGTCCATGTCCATGTCAAAGGATCTACTCGCTTCAGTTCATATAGGGGGCACGTTAGGATTTTAGGCCTTTTAAGGATACCATGGCTCCAAGAAAAGCCATGTATAGACCATTTCCTAACTGTAAACACTGATGTTCAAAATAGGTTCAATGTATCCCTCTGTTCTGCCATGCTCATAGAGAATATTGTTTTCAAGAGATATTGATTTCTGCTGTTACTGAAAGACAACTGCTACTTGTTGGTGGTAAAGTTACATTTTTTCTAAAGGTGCATTCAGACTGAACGCAAAGTGAATTTCAGAAGCTCCACCACTGCTTATAAAGTCAGTGCAAAGACGTAAGTGGATGTTAATTCCCCTGGGTAGCCCATACTGAGGCAGAGACATCTGAGTCAGTTCGGTTTCAGCATGAGGACAAAAAATCCTGTTTTCCCAAGCAGCTCTGATTAATGAAAATAGGGAGACTAGAAAAAGAAAACAGGCTGAGTTTTAAGAAAAATACTGATTGAACAGTAAGTTTGGATATCTGAGTTGCTAGCCAGCTGACATTTAATGGCTGTGCAGTCATTAAGAGCAAATTAAAACTTTTAAGTCAAAGTCAGGAGTAACATTAATTCTGTTTTGTTAACATGTTTAAGAGAATTCAAATATGATTAATTAGTTTGCAACCAGCAGAGTATAGATATAAAGCACAGGAAGCTTGGTTTATTGAAGTTACTAAAATTTAAAAAGATTAATTATACTTGTCATTTTTAATTTGCAATGACTTCAAATAACATACATACATACATAATAAAATAAATAATTACAAAATTTTCGTAAATTATAATTACACATAAAATAAAAATAAATTAAGACTGTTACAGTGACTTACATTTTTTCAAGGCAATTGGTTTCAAAGATTTTTTTAAAGTAAAATCAACTTGTCAGATTTTACAGTGTGCACAGACAACATGAAGCTAAAACTGACCTTGATAAAACATATGAGGCCACGGTACCAGTACGATAATATTTTGCTAACTCCAGTTTATGAAAAATGTAACTGCAGAGCTTATCCCATATGTCCACTGTTTGCTAATGTCAGCAGGAAAGTGGTCTCGAACCTAAACTGCCACACAATTCAAAGGAAAGGTCTAATATGGCTACTGGGGATGAAGGTTATAGGTTTTTAAAAAACTGCCACAAAACTAATGGAATAAAACAGGGTTTTATTTATTTGTATTGTACTTCTTCCTCTGCACTTCCCCCAGGAACAGGTAATTTTAGCATTTAGCTTGTTCATCTCCTGTACTATCTCTTTTTCCGTATGCAATTTCACAAGAGGATTGTGACACACTGCTTAGTTTAGCTGAATGTACTGTGTAATAATGAACACTACCACTAGGAGTTAGACCCCATAGTCTCCTTCTTTTTTCCATCATGTATAATAAGTGTTTCCTGGTGGTGCAGTGCCATGTGTCAGCTGTGTGTCATCGTTACTGTGCTGTTAGCATTCATACAGCTGCAGCCCATCACTCAGCACAATGTGTTGGCCAGGACTTTAATATATGTATGCATGTGCGTGATGCCTGGTTGTTAGCTTGTTATGAGTGTATATATGCATTCAGTACATACACATTAACTATATACACACTCATACTCACAAGTGTATTGACTATACCCTAAGTACTCCAACTGTGTGAAAAGCATGTACTGAGTGAGGAACTGTTAGACTTTTGATTGAAGGCACACTCAAAGACAATCCCTGCTTAAGATACAACACACAATAGTGTCCCCCAAATGCCAAAATATCTTCCAGCTCACAGTAGGACCCAGACAAGTGATCCAGTACAAGACACACCGCAGAAAATTTAAATCTGATCCCAAATGTGGCTGACCTGAACAGATAGAGCCCATTAGATCCTTTTGACAAAAAGACCTGCCCAATCCAGCTGGACTGAATTTTAATTGGACTGAGTGTATAGTTAATGTATGTGCTACCTGTTATGATCAAACTGTAAACATGAGCACGATATTTATATAACACCCATTTTTTGCAAGTCACCCGACTTTATGAAAGTGCAACCCTAAATCACTGCAGTGCCACGTTTCAATTGGCAGTGGCATTCAAAGGTCAGTCTGATTGGTGTCCTTGCATCCTGTTAGTACAAAATGATAATGTTCATTGATCTCTTGTTTAGTAACTGCTAAAACAGTATGCAATGACATTTGGTATTACTTCACAGTATGCATGCTGGACAGCAAAGGCTTCAATATATTTAACTAGAGGAGGATGCTGACATTCGGGGCCCCTATTGTGCACTATAACAAAATCTACGGGTTTTTCTTTAAGGAACACTTCGCCCACAAAATGATCATATCAATTACTCATTGTGTGTTTTGATATAGTTTTTCTGTTCTTAACCACAGATACCTTTTAGTCTATTTCATTAAGAAAGTTCTCCATTTTTTAATTCTTCGTTCACAAGGAGCCATGCAGAAAAAACGTTTTCTTCGCAAATTCAGAGTGATACAGTGTGTGTAATTGATATACAAAGTCTCATTTTATGGGTGAAGTTTTTATTTCAACTCATTTCACTTCAGCTATCCTGTGAAGGACTGTAAGCACTCACCCTCCTTTACTGTTATACAGCAACAATATTACAAAAAGGAACAAGGGTTATTCTATCTTTGTATATTAAACCAAGCATATATATATATACACATAAAGAAATGTATTAGTCCAATCCAGAGGGGATCTTTGTCACTGACATGTCAGATTAAATGAAACAAGAAGACCTATCAACATTTTACAACCAAATAATAGTATCTGTTTGTCTTCATTTATGTCCCGATGGATTCTAAAACCAATAAGACAAGACTGTGTTCACTGACAAAACCAAACGTCATCATTTTACATCTCATCATTCTTTGTGTTTTTGGCCAAAGCCCCCTTCCTCTCCATTCCATCTGTCACGTGTCGAGCCATGATGATGGATGATGTCCACACTGCAAACATAAACTAACCTGTAAATAAACTCCGCAGTCTAATGACAAAAATTAAGGGAGTGAAATAATTATGTTGAATTTTAATATAAAGAAAGATATTTATTTTAGTTCAGGTTTCTCCACAATTATTTTCTTTTTGGTATATTTTGGTTTTGGTTGTACGCTAATTTGCATGTTGATTTTTTCTTTTGTTTTGTTGCCTTTTTATTTTAGCAAACAGTGTCGTTTTTCTATTTTTGAATCTCTATATTTCTGTCTTTTCAATGCCTTTTGAAGACATCACATTAAAAGCAGATAAAACCTGTTTTCTCCTGCTTTCACACAATTGTGGATGGAATGACCCAGCCGGTTGAAGCAGTAATGTTTTAATACACTGTACTGTTCACAGTCACAGATATGCTTTTTCTAACATTTTAACATTTATGATTACCAATACTTTGTACATCTTTATTGCAATAAATAAATCAAATAAAAATCAGTTACATTTGAAGTCTCCTTTTGTGCTCAGTATTATTTACACAGTTCTTGAACAGGAAGCACAGAGAGGTAGGGGTGGAGAAATGAGAGTGGCTACAATATGTTTAAAGCTTGGTAACTACTCGCTGGTGGTGGTGCCTTAGTGATTGAGGGCTTTCTTTCTGTAATCTTTAAGATTGCAGCTAAAATATTGCTATCTTGTGACAACAACGTTGATTTCTTTTGACTACATTGATTATTTAACAAGATGGTTAACTGATGATCTTGAGATAATGAGATAAAAATATATGAGAGCCTCCATGGCTCCTGTCTTCTGTGCTTAAGGCTTAAAGTTAACACCTGAAAGGCACGGATTCACGGCTCTCGTTGGTTGAAAGTCAGCATCACTACTTTGGCAGTGTTATTACACACGGAGGAGGAGGCGGCAATGAGACGGGATGCAGTTGACACTGAGGTCAGCAGGTCAGCAAAAGAAAGAACCATGGAGCAGAAGGCTAGCGTTAGATGGCTAAGAGCAAATGATAGTAAAGAGTGGGAGATGGTTAACAGTGACTTGTTGGTAATCTTAAGTGGGCTTAGAGGAAATGTGATTGAGAGGTTAGAAAAGATGCGAGATGTGATTTACTCATATGGTGTAGAGAGGTTTGGGGTGCATGACAGAAAGAGGGGAAAGAGAGTACAGTTGGGCAAGTCTAGACGGCAAAAAGAAATAGAAAAGTTAGTTAAAGAAAGAACACAGTTAAGAATACAGTAGAAAAAGGCTATAGATGAAGACAGGGAGGGAATCAGTGTTTTGCAAAAGGAGGTGAGGGACAGGCTAGCAGCAGTTACAAGGGCAAAGCATCTTAGGAAAAAGAGAAGGAAGAAAGAATATGCAAGGACAGCCTTTTTTAGGGATCCCTTTAAATGTGCGAAATGTTTGTTTAATCAGGAAAAAGGGGGGCAACTTAAGGCAACAAGGCTAGAGGTTGAAGAATATTTAAGAAAGAATTATTCAGACTTAGAGGAGAATAGGGATGTAGGTCTTCCACCTGATATGCCTCCATCCAAGTCAGGAGTTGGATGTTAGGCCACCTAGGTGGAAAGAAATTCAGGAGGTAGTTAGGCATGCAAAGGGGCCTAATGGAGTTCCCTACCGGGTTTATAAAAGTGCACCTAACATCCTTAAGTTTTTGTGGAAACATCTAAAATTAGCTTGAGAGAAACAAATTATTCCAAGAGCATGGCGCAGGGCAGGGGGTGTCTTCATCCCTAAGGAGAAGGAGATCTCAGATCTTAACCAGTTCTGGATGATTTCTCTCCTGAATGTAGAGGGGAAGATTTTCTTTAGTGTAGTAGCGCAGAGATTAGCTGGGTACTTAGAAAGGAATGGGTTAGTAGACTCGACAGTGCAGAAGACGAGGATACCATGTTTTTCAGAGTATCTTAGGGTGCCAGGAATCGTTGTCAACTTAGTGACAGCAAATTTTCAGGACATTAGATTATGTATAAATACGGCAGATTTCACAACAGGCTGGCAGAGGCTAGAGATAGGTATTATTGCAGGATGTACAGTTTCACTATTGGCATTTAAAATGGCAATGAAAGTAATCATTAGGGCTTCCAAGTGGGTTGTAGGTGGAGAAAGACATCAAAATAGGATATGTCTTCCACCAATTAGGGCTTACATGGATGACATGATACTAGTAACTGGAATGGTGCGATGTACAAAGAAGCTATTAGAGAAGGTAAATAAGAACGTCAAGTGGGCCAGCATGAAAATCAAGCCAAGTCTAGAAGTATTTCATTTGTTAGAGGGAAATTAAATAATAGGAAATGTGTCATAGATGATGAGGAAATTCCAACAATTAGGGAAAAGTCAGTGAAGAGACTAGGTAGGTGGTACAATGTGGATTTGAATGATGTTGAGCAGGTTGTGCAATTTAGAAAAGACGTTGCTGAAGGACTGGATAGAATAAATGAGTCAGGACTCCCAGGGAAGTTGAAGTTGTGGTGTTTGCAGTTTGGGTTATTTCCTAGGTTTATGTAGCCACTGTCAGTCTATGAAGTTCCAGTATCTGTTATGGAGAGAATGGAAAGGTTGGTTGGCTCATATATTAGGAAGTGGTTAGGGGCTTCTAGGTGTCTAAGTAGTGTGGCATTGTATGGGAAACGGATACTTCAGCTGCCAGTGTCTAGCTTAACAGAGGAGTTTCAGTGCACCAAGATCAGGGCAGAGCTGTTGTTAGCCGAGAGTAATGATGTAATAGTTAGGAGTGTGGTTCCAAATCCATCCAAGAGGAGAAAATGGAACCCAAGAGCAGCAGTTCAGGATGCAGAGGCTGCTCTTAGGCATGCAGAGATAGTAGGTAATGTTCAGTTTGGCCAGGGAGGCTTGAGGCTTGAGCCAGGCAAGCCGGTATGGAATACAGCAGGCCACAAGGATAGAAGAAAGCTGGTAGTGGAACAGGTATGTAGGCAGGAGGACACTGCAAGGGGTGCTAAGGCAGTGGCTCAGGTTAGCAGGGTCAGTTGTTGAATTGGGAAAGTGTAGAGAGGAGGAAGCTTAGCTGGATGGACCTGTGGAGTATGGAGGAGAGCCGCATTAGATTTCTGATAGGGGCTACATGTGTTACTAATGCCCCAAAACTTGAAGCTCTGGGTAAATGGTGACCCATCATGCCCATTGTGTTCAGGTACTGCAACGTTAAGATATATTTTGTCAAGCTGCAAAATTAGTTTATCACAGGGCTGCTATACGTGGCGACATAATTAGGTGTTGAGAAGCTTAGCTGCAGGCATTGAGGGGAGAAGAAGACAGGTGAATTCAGGAGGTTTTAAAAAAGAGAGTCTAGATGTCCAGTTTGTACGTGAGGGGCAGAAACATAGTGGCAGTAAGTTAGGGAGGGGGCAAGGGTGTGGTCGCCTGGAAAGAGCTTATGATTGGGAAATTCAGGTAGATTTAAGAGGAAAGCTTGTTATTCCCCAGGAAATAGTATGTACTAATTTGGTGAGTCAACGGATCATTTATTTCATTGAGCTTACAGTCCCTTGGGAAACCTCAGTGGAAGAAGCCTATGAAAGGAAGAAACTGAGGTACACAGACTTACGGGCAGAAGCTGAATAGAAAGTATGGAAAGCTAGGGTTCGCCCAGTTGAAGTGGGATGTAGGGGATTTGTACCTTGATCAGCTACCCTTTCTCCTGGGGAAACTGGGAGTAAGGGGACAGAGCTTGAGGAAGACGGTTAGGGAAATGTCAGATGAGGCAGTAAAAGCCAGTCAGTGGATTTGGATTAGGAGAAACAATGGTAGTTGGGGACCAGCCGGGGGACCCACTGAACGGACAGCTCCTTGAGATCAGGTGGAGAGATCCACCAATCAGGCTTCTCAGGAGCAAACCCAGGAAGTGTGAGGGTATTTAGGAGTGAGAGTGGCCTGTTTGAGTCTCTTTCTGTGAAACTATGCTGCCATTCAACTAAGTGGGTTTGTTGATCCAATTCATCCTTATTTCCCTTTGCTTAAGTCTTGTATGTGAGTTGTAGTATATTGGCAATTGTGATGCATGTGCTAGGGAAGGTGGCATCAGCACAGTCACTACCTGGAGTCTGCATAAATGGAGCCTGGGTCTGTTGAAGATGGCTTTGCTGTTTGGGCTGTGATAGCCAGCCTAGCTAGCTTAGCTAGCTCAGCTTAGCCTCCTGGGGGATAGCCATGTGTTAGCTTAGCTTAGCTTTGTATCTGTAGTAGCCAAGTTGTAGCATAGCCTTGCATCTGTGATAGCCATGTGGTACTGTCTCTACCTAAAGCTTGCACAAACTCAAATTGTAAGGCAAATGTGATGCATGTGCTAGGGAAGGTAGCATCGGCACGGTCACTACCGGGAGCTCGCATAAACAGAGCCTCGGTCTGTTGAAGGTGGCATTGCTGTTTGGGCTGTGATAGCCATGTGATAACTAGCTTTAGCATGGCTAGCGTAGCTTAGCCTTAGCCTTGTATCTGTGATAGCCATGTTGTAGCGTAGCTTAGCCTTGTATCTGTGATAGCTTTGTAGTAGTTTAGCTTCTATCTGTGATAGCTTCGTGGTACTTTAACTTACTAACTTACACTAACTCACAGTAGCAGCATCATGGAACATCAACAGCAGACACAGATGTATTCATAAGCTGTGTCCCAATTCAGGGTCTGCATCCTTCGGAGGCTGCATTCGAAGGCCAATTACGTCACAGCGCTGCGCGAAGGCTGTCCCATTTGGTCACAAGTCGAAGGCTCCTCCTTTCGCAGCCCACAAATGCATCCTCCTTTTCCCTCTGTTTGGAGGACACATCGCTACTATCCTTCGCGGCCTTCCATTTCCCAAGATTCCTTGCGCGCCCGCGATCTTCAAAAATAATGGCGGCACAGAGCGGAGATCGGAGCGTTGATTTAACTTAATGTGGGTTTTTACTCATTTGAAAATCAAACGCCAGATATGTTAAACTTAGAGGGACATTAAAATCTCATCATTTCATTCATAATACGTGACGTTAGTAATGCTAACATGTAGCCACCTAGCAGCCCCGCTGTGCTGCCCGCAGCCGCGGAGAGCTCCGTCCGCAGCTGAGAGCTCCGTCCGCGGCAGCGAGAGCTCCGTCCGCAGCCGCGAGAGCTCCGTCCGCAGCCGCGGAGAGCTCCGTCCGCAGCCGCGGAGAGCTCCGTCCCCTGACGGAGGCTTTACTGCGCGAAAAATCAGCTTCCGACGCGGACAGAGGCGCTTGTCCTCCTCCTCCAGCAAAATTTAAATAAAAAGTAAATTTTAAAAATACAATAATTTCTTTGCTTTAGTGCCCCCCCCCCCCCTCTCAGCTGATGTGGGGGTAAGGGCGGGAACATCTGGTGACGCAACCAGGAAATCCTCCGAAGGCTAGACTGTCCCAATTAACAACCGTTAATGCAGCCTTCGGAGGTGCCTCCGAAGGAGTCGCCTCCGAAGGCTGCGTAGGCTGGGTCCTCCGAAGGATGCAGACCCTGAATTGGGACACAGCTATAGAGTGTAATATGTAGACATGGAAGCCCACTGCAAAGTGGCAATATGTGACGACCTGGGATGAGATGTGTTGGACTTACATATATGATATCTGTCAATCTAAAAAATGATTTTGTCGCCATTTGTTACTATTTAATTTTATTTTGTCTCATACAATCTATGTCTTGTACACCTGATGTGTTTTATCAGCTGCTAAGTGGGAAAAAAAACAGAGAGACCATTTGTCCCTGTGAGTACATCCTGCCCAAAATCAAACCCACAGGCCTTGTAGCTTTAGGGAGAGAGAAAGCTATGACGTCACTTACTTTCTTGACTTTCTAAAACTTTCATTTAAATTGACAAACATCATATGTGTAAAGCATGGCACAATCAAATGGGTTTAAGAAATTATTTGTCTCTCACCATACGTTTTGTTTTTCAAAATAAGATCCCATGGTGGTCCATTGGAGGGGGAAGAACTTTGTCTCTATATTACCACCACTTACAAGGACGTCCTGAAAGCTGGACTATAAAATGGTCAGTCCTTATCAATCAGGTCTTCCTCTGTAAAACCACAACTGGAACTATGATAACAACAAGTGCACAAGCACACAAAATGATGAAGGAAAGAATTTTACAAAGTCTTTTTCTTTTGTTTTCTGCTTCTTTCTTCTTTAGTAAAGAGTCAAACCCTGGTGTGTAGAGATCCTCAAGCCAAAAGTCCAGATCTTTAGGAGTCTTCTCTTCTTCCTGCCAAGAAAATTTAAATATTCTTAACTATGAACATCTTTATATACAAATGAGTCCTGTGATTATTTTCAATGTTAATAGCTATACACATGATGTGTGCTCCATCTATATGTTAGGTTTGAGAAAGCTGATAGTCAAAAAAATTGTGGATCACTGAAATTTGGAACTCAAACTATTCTGAGTAAATTGACTGAATACGTTTCATATAATTTGTAATGTATTATATACCTTGTATAAAAATGCCTTCAAAGCTTACTATAGTTAAGCTCTGATGGCATCCACATTTCCTATTTTTCCCTTGTTGCTTCTGTGATCATGATTGGGTTTATGTATCATCAGAAATGACCAGCACCTCACAATACAATTTTCTTGAAAATTGCATTTAGCACCCACTAAGTTAGCTTGTAACTGGCAAATTTATTTCATTGAAACATTTGGCATTTAACTTTTTTTGACTTAGAATTTTCATATTTAATTCCAACCATCCATCCATTTTCTTTCGCTTATCCAGAGTCGGGTCACGGGGGCAGCAGCCTAAGCAGGGAAGCCCAGACTTCCCTCTCCCCGACCACTCCATCCAGCTCTTCCCAGGGGATCCCGAGGCGTTCCCAGGCCAGCTGTGAGACATAGTCTCTCCAGCGTGTCCTGGGTCTTCCCCGGGGCCTCCTACCAGTGGGACGTGCCCTGAACACCTCACCAGGGAGGCATCCTGGAGGCATCCTAATTAGATGCCCAAGCCACCCCATTTGGCTCTTCTCAACACGGAGGAGCAGCGGCTCGACTCTGAGCCCCTCCCAGATGACAGAGTTTCTCACCCTATCTCGAAGGGAGAGCCCAGCCACCCTACAAAGGAAGCTCATTGTGGCCGCTTGTACCCGCGATCTTGTTCTTTCAGTCACTACCCAAAGCTCGTGACCATAGGTTAGGGTGGGAATGAAGATCGACCTGTAAATCGAGAGCTTTGCCTTTTGGCTCAGCTCCCTCTTCATCACGACAGATCGGTGCAGAGTCCGCATTACTGCAGACACTGCACCGATCCGCCTGTCGTTCTCCCACTGCATCCTTCCCTCACTTATGAACAAGACCCTGAGGTACTTAAACTCCTCCACTTGGGGCAGGATCTCGTCCCCGATCTGAAAGAGGTACTTCACCCTTTTCCGGCTGAGAACCATGGTCTCGGATTTGGAGGTGCTGATTCTCATCCCAGCCGCCTCACACTCAGCTGCGAACCGATCCAGTGAGAGTCAAGTCAAGTCAAGTCAGTTTTATTTATATAGCCCATTATCACAAAACAAGGTTTGCCTCAGAGGGCTTTACAGTGTACGACATCCCTCTGCCCTTAGACCCTCACATCACCCAAGGAAAAACTCCCCAAAAAGAACCCCTGTAACGGGGAAAAAAAAGAGGAAGAAACCTCAGGAAGAGCGGTAGAGGATAGTGAGGGATCCCTCTTCCAGGACGGACAGACGAGCAATAGATGTCGTAAATAGCAAGTGAAATACAATCATGGCAAAAAGGAAAGAGAAAGGGGGGGGGGGAGAGGGGGGAGAGGGGGGGGGCACAGAACAGTAGAAACAGATGCATGTCATATTACAATAATGGTAGGTGTGAAATTAGTAATTGCTCTCTATGATGATGTTGATAGAGATGATAACAGTCTCATGCATATGTGAAAGGGAGTTGTCCAAAGGCAAGATCACAGCATCGGTGCAACCAGGACCAGACCACGATCAGGGCGAGCGGGGGGCACAGAATCAGTACAGCCACAGCACGAGCACAACCAAAGGCAGGGTCGCAGCATCAGCACAGCTATCACCACGGTCAGGCACAGTCAAGGTTACGGCCAGGATCCAGGGAAACTAGGAAACAAGGGAGCAGGAACGCTCCCGAGAGGCAACGGGATTAGCGTAGTGCAGTTCAACAGACCCAGGCTCTGTAATCGCGAGCCCCAGGTGGTGAGAGTACCACATGGCTATCACAGAGCTAAGTTAAGCTTGCACATGGCAATGCAGTAAACAGACATGCATGATTTCTGATGGCAGCATTGAGAGAAGGAAAGGAGCTCAGCATATCAGAGGACGTCCCCCGGCAGGTTAAACCTATGTCAGCCTAACTATGGGCTGGACCCGGCAACCTGAGCCAGCCCTAATTATAAGCTTTATCAAAGAGGAAGGTCTTAAGTCTACCCTTAAAAGTTGAAACGGTGTTTGCCTCCCTGACCGAAAATGGAAGATGGTTCCATAGGAGAGGAGTGGTAGCTGAAGGCTCTGGTTCCTAACCTACTTTTGAAATTTTGGGAACCACAAGTAACCCTGCGTTTTCAGAGCGCAGTGATCTTGAGGGTTGGTAAGGAACTATGAGCTGTGACAGATAGGATGGAGCCTGACCATTTAGAGCTTTGTAAGTAAGGAGGAGGATTTTAAATTCAATCCTGGATTTCACAGGGAGCCAGTGCAAAGAAGCTAAAACAGGAGAAATATGATCCCTTTTCTTACTTCCCGTTAAAACACGAGCAGCAGCGTTCTGCACCAGTTGGAGAGACCTAAGAGATTTGTTTGGGCAACCAAATAATCGGGAATTACAGTAATCCAGCCTAGAGGTGACAAATGCATGTACTAATTTTTCAGCATCTGTTTGTGATAGGATATGTCTAATTTTTGCGATGTTACGCAAGTGAAAGAAAGCCGTCCTTGAAGTTTGTTTTATATATGGGAGGCAAAGGATAAATCCTGGTCAAATAAAACTCCGAGGTTCCTTACAGTTGTGCTAGAGGCCAAGGTAATGCCATCTAGAGAAATTAAATTGTTGGAAAAGGAGCTTCTGAGGTGTTTTGGGCCAAGAACAATAACTTCAGTTTTGTCTGAATTCAACATCAGGAAATTACGGCTCATCCAGGCTTTTACATCCTTAAGACATGTTTGAAGTCTAGATAGCTGATCAGTTTCATCTGGTTTCATAGATAGATATAATTGCGTATCATCAGCATAACAATGGAAATTTAAGGAATGTTTTCTAATTATGTTGCCGAGAGGAAGCATATATAAAGTGAAAAGGATTGGTCCGAGCACCGAACCTTGTGGCACTCCAAAGCAGACCTTTGTATGTGCGGAGGGTTGATCATTGATGTGAACAAATTGGGAACGATCTGATAAGTATGACCTAAACCAGGCTAGTGATGTTCCTTTAAGGCCAATTGAGGTTTCAAGTCTGTGCAGTAAGATTTGATGGTCAATGGTGTCAAATGCAGCACTGAGATCTAATAGGATTAAAACAGAGACCAGACCTGTGTCAGAAGCGATAAATAAGTCGTTATTAATTTTTACTAGTGCCGTCTCTGTGCTATGATGAACTCTAAAGCCTGACTGAAAGTCCTCGAATAAACTGTTGTCTCGGAGAAAGTCACAGAGCTGATGAGCAACCACTCTCTCAAGGATTTTAGAAATAAAGGGGAGATTAGATATCGGTCTATAGTTAGCTAAAATCTCAGGATCGAGAGTGGGCTTCTTTAGAAGAGGTTTAATGACAGCTACTTTAAAAGACTGGGGTACATAACCTGTCAATAAAGACGCGTTGATTATATCTAATAAAAAGTTGTCTAATAAAGGTAAAACTTCCTTAAGGAGCTTAGTTGGGATGGGGTCTAGCAGGCATGTTGATGGCTTAGATGCAGAAACCAAAGTATAGAGTTGATGAAGGTCAATGGGGGAGAAATGGTCTAGATAAATTTCGGGTCTTGCTGCCATAATCAGGCTATCTGAGTCCGGGGTCAGGTCAGTTGAGGGTAAGAGGTGATGGATTTTATCTCGAATAGTTATGATTTTATTATTAAAGAAATTCATAAAGTCGTCACTGCTTAGGGCTGAAGGAATACAAGGCTCTATGGAGCTGTGACTCTGAGTCAACCTGGCTACAGTGTTGAAAAGAAACCTGGGATTGTTTTTGTTTTTCTCAATTAGTGATGAATAATAGTTTGCCCTGGCATGGCGGAGGGCCTTCTTATAGACTTTAAGACTGTCCAGCCAGACTAAACGGGACTCTTCCAGTTTGGTCGAACGCCAATGTCTTTCAAATTTTCGCGATGTTTGTTTCAATTTGCGAATCTGGAGGTTAAACCATGGGGCTAATTTTTTTTGTTTCATTATTTTCTTCTTGAAGGGTGCAACAGTGTCGAGAGCTGATTGCAGTGAGCCAGTAGCATTATCGATGAGACAGTCAATTTGAGAATGACTTAATTTAGTAGTAGTGTGCTCAGGAGTTGTAAGACATGGTAATGATGTCAAAGCAGAGGGAATTAGTTTCTTAAATTTAGCCACTGCTGAGTCAGATAGACATCTAGAAGAGTAGCTCTTACTGAGAGGCTTGTAGTCAAGTAATAAAAAATTAAAAGTTATCAAATAATGGTCAGACAGAGCAGGAATCTCAGGAAAGACTGATAAATCTGCAATATCAATGCCGTACGCAAGGACTAAATCGAGGGTGTGATTGTAGCGGTGGGTGGGTTTATGTACACACTGACTGAAGCCTATTGAATCCAAAAGTGTGGAGAAAGCAGAACTAAGGCTGTCACTATTAACATCCATGTGAATGTTAAAATCCCCTACGATAATAATTTTGTCTGATTTGAGCACTAAACTTGATATAAGCTCAGAGAACTCAGATAGAAATTCAGAGTATGGGCCGGGGGCGCGGTACACTATGACAAATAGAATTGGCTGTAAAGTTTTCCAGGATGGGTGAGAAAGACTAAGAAAAAGGCTTTCAAATGAATTATAGTTTAACTTGGCCTTAGTGTGAATTGCTAAGCTTGAATCAAAAATAGCAGCGACTCCCCCTCCTCGGCCAGTGTCCCGCGCAACGTGACTATTTATATGACCAGGAGGAGTGGATTCATTCAGGCTAACGTACTCTTCAGGACAAAGCCAGGTCTCAGTGAGGCATAATAAATCAATATGGTTATCCGATATTAAATCAGTGACTAAATGAGCCTTGGTTGATAAGGATCTAACGTTCAAGAGTCCGCATTTAATTCTCCTGTTATGATGCTGTATGACAGGAGATGAGTTAATTTTTATGAGATTTTCATGTACAACTCCCCTTTTGTTTATTTTAGTATTAAACAAATGAAGTGGTCGGGGGACAGACACTGTTTTTATAACATTTACATTATGGGTGTGTGACTGTGCTAGAGGAAGCTCAGAGAAGCGTGTAAGACTGCGACTCTGAAACCTGGTCCCAACTCTGGTTTGTCATGGCTTTGGGCCTCTAATAAAATCGGCCAGATTCTTAGAGAGGAGAGCGGCTCCATCCAAAGTGGGATGGATGCCGTCCCTTCGGATAAGACCAGGTTTACCCCAAAAGGAGCACCAATTATTAACGAAGCCCACATCATTTGCTGGACACCACCGCGACAACCAGCGGTTGAGTGCTGACATGCGGCTAAACATGTCATCACTGGTCACATTGGGGAGGGGTCCAGAGAAGATTACGGTGTCCGACATCGTCTTGGCGTACTCACACACCGACTCTATGTTAATTTTAGTGACCTCCGATTGACGTAACCGGGTGTCATTGCCGCCAACGTGAATAACAATCTTACTGTATTTACATTTAGCCTTAGCCAGCAGCTTCAAATTTGACTCGACGTTGCCCGCTCTGGCCCCAGGGATACATTTGACTATGGCCGCTGGTGTCACTAACTTCACGTTTCGCAAAATAGAGCTACCAATGACCAGGGTTGTGTCCTCGGTCGGTGTGTGGCTGAGAGGGGCATACTTATTTGAAACGTGAAGGGGGGGTGGGTGGTGTGCCGCGGGCTTCGACTTACTATGCTTCGCTCGGACAGTCACCCAGCCTCCCGGCTGCACGGGGGCTGCCGGGGGACGGCTAGCAGAGGCTATGCTATGTCGGTCCGCACCGGCTACAGGGGGCTCGCTAGCTATCGCAGCTACAGAGGGATTATCCACGGTGCGGAGCCGCGCTTCCAGATCGCTAAGCCTCGCCTCCAGCGCAGCAAATAAACTACACTTGTTACAGGTACCACTATCACTGAAGGAGGCAGAGGAGTAACTAAACATCTGACACACTGAGCAGGAGAGAGCAGAAGAGGGAGAGGAGCAGAGAGAAGCCATCGCTAACCAGAGCTAATGCTAACGAAGCTAACCGGCTAACAGTGAGAGAGCGGCTGTGAATACACAGAAAAAACTGCTGAGAGGAGGAGACAGCTGTGAGTGATTAAGTAAAACTTATGTGAGTTTTCAGTCACAGATAGATAAGAGCAGCTGAAGTAAGGAACAAGTTAGAAGATTAGCTGAGGATCGCTCGTAGGAGCAGCTCAGAGACGCTACCAGAGACACAGACAAGATACACCGGAAGTGATGTAACACGCTTACCCGCAGTACGTCAGCACGTCACCGGAGTGCTGACGTGCTGACGTACTGCGAGCTGAAGTTCACGGCCTGATGAAGCAAACAGGACCACATCATCTGCAAAAAGCAGGGACCCAATCCTAAGGCCACCAAACCGGACCCCTTAACACCCTGGCTGCGCGTAGAAATTCTGTCCATAAAAGTTATGAACAAAAATCGGTGACAAAGGGCAGCCCTGGCGGAGTCCACCCCTCACCGGAAACGAGTTCGACTTACTGCCGGCAATGCGGACCAAGCTCTGGCACCAGTCATATAGGGAACGGACAGCCCGTATCAGGAGGTCCGAAACCCCATATTCCCAGAGAACCCCCCATAGGACTCCCCGAGGGACATGGTCAAATGCCTTCTCCAAGTCCACCAAGCACATGTGGACTGGTTTGGCAAACTCCCATGCACCCTCAAGGATCCTGCTAAGGGTCCAGAGCTGGTCCACAGTTCCACGACATGATGGCTGAAAGAATACAATTTAACTCTTAAACTGCAGTAGGGGAACTCCCCCACCCCATCCCAAGTTGGCAATATCCTCTGATCCCAGAAATAGAGGGCATGGCTGAGCCCTGCAGTCGTGAATGAAGGTTACACCAAAAGAGAGGAGTGTATGAAAGATGAAAGAATGGAGGTGGAATGGGTCATCCTGTAATCAGGTGGGTTCAATCCTGGCTCCTCCGGTCAACATGTCAAAGAGTCTTTGGGCAAGATATTGAATCCAAAATTGCTTCAGATAGCTGCTCTGTAAGTGTGTGAGTGGCTACTGAGTAGCTGGTGGCACCTTGTACAGTAGCCTCAGCCATCAGTGTGTGACTGTGTGTGAATGTAACATGTAGTGTAACATGCACTTTGAGAAGACTAGAAAAGCACTGTACTGGTGCAGATCCATTTGCACAGTTTTACTTATTGTGACACCAAAGGGAAGCACTAACATGAAAGAGCAATAAAAAAGAATGACAGATACTTTTAGTTTTGATGAAATACTGCTAGCATTTTCTAATTTGCTAATTGTTTGAATGTGACTTTTGAAATCTAGACAAACTAAAAAAACTGTGAGACAGAGTGACACCCATGAGGTATGTTGCAATCTCTCATAAATAACACTGGCAGGGATACAGTATGCTGTCAGATTATTGTTGTTTTTCCAGTGGGTTAGACACATCTTTACAGCATTTTTAGGTTATGCTTGTCCAGCCTCTTACTCTGTCACTTTGACTTTTTATCTAATTTGCTTCCTCTATCATGTCTTCCTCAATTTCTTTGCATCTGCCATAATGTCCACACAGCCAGTCTTTTTTTTTTAAAGTGTGAATGACACACATTCGCATAAAGCATTGACAAAACTAAACAAAATGCAGAGCCAAGCTAGCTGGAGCTGTTGGGCTGCAAGGGGATCTGACTCACTCTTCAAGGGTAACATGGTGAAAGAGTGGGCATTTTTGACACTGAGTGGGAATGACAAGGCGGCTATTTTCACGAGTACATGTCAGTGTTAGCCTGGTAAGACCATCCTGATGATGAGAGCTCCACATCGTGTTTCTCTCTCTGTGTCAGTCCACATCATTCTCTGCCACCCTACCCCAAGCACTTTCAGTGGGCTTAAGTACCCGCCTTGACAAACAAACTCCTTCAGCCAATCAGCATGTGGTTATTGCTTTTCTTGACATTAGCACTAGCCTCTATATTACACAAAACAATGTCAGTTAGACAGCAACAGTCTAAAACTATAATTTATTCATATTTACCATTTGTATGAGAAGTGTACCTCATTGACAACAAACTCCTTCTTTGTGTGTTCCTCCCTGTCTGCATACCCTTCTGTGCCCTAACCTGTATGTGTGTGAGTGTGGCCGTGGTTTGTTCTTCCCTCGGCTGGGCCAGGTGCAGACAATCTCCTGATGAGCTGGTGGTGTACTTAAGCTGTGGCTTCAGACCTATTCATTGCCAGAGTATACTCCTGCCAAATGGTAGATGTTCCTCACAGCCTCTCAGTATTTTTGCTGTTTCCTAGTGTTTGTTTTTTTGCCTGTGCAGCTTACTCCCTTGTGTTTTCCCCCTTGTCTCAGAATCCTCGCAGCTCCTTGCTTCCGTCGTGGTGTTCACTCGTCTGTGTGCCTGCCTGCCCGCCCGCTTGCCCGCCTCCTCATGGAAAGACCACCTTGTTTGTTTCACGTGGAGATCGCATGGAGCATTCCCCCTCACGTCACCATCGAGGACGATCAAACTGCACTCCCCTGTCCCCACCCTGCTCAACATCGCTGTAAATAAATTAGCACTATTGATTCACCGCATTTCTTTCTGTGTCTTGTGTCAACACTTCGGTCCCAACATGTCCAACTCGTCACACCCCATGAAGTTTTCATTGTTTTGTGTTGCAGTGTGTCACGTATGTGTCAGCATTTGTCATTCAGCAGTAAACAGCCTCTGGACTGCTGAATTTATTTTTATTTATTTAACCAGGTTGGTCACATTGTGATTATTATTATCCCAACTGGCAGCATCCTTGTTGTCTGTCTGAAGCTTTGTGATCACAATCTGCATGGCCTTGTTCTTCATCTTTGCAGCCTCACTGCATCAGTGGCCAAACAACAATAAACATATTTGTACCAGGGAACATCTCCTTCAGTTAGTAAATCAAGCTTTTGCCAAATCCAGTCAGGAAAATGGTGAAAAAGTATTTTCCTCTGAGAAACTCTTTAAACTTTACTCATCACTGTGTTTACTCTGCTAACGTTAGAGTTTGTGCTTGTTGCTGCGGGAGCCGCCGTTATTGTTTCGAAAGCAGTAGCCTGCATGCTATGGCAACAGCATCATAGTTCTTGATTGGCTGCTTACATTTTCCACTATGGTGGGGTTCCCTGATTGGCCTAAATGGATTGTAATCTCTGGAAAGTGTTTCAGGTGGCAATACAGAGCGAGAAACAGAAGTTTGAGCTGATCATGAGTATGATCTTACCAGGCTGTCAGTACCATCTAAATGATTTTCAATGATTTTGAAGGTAAAAACGTTGCATCACATTCCTTTAATATCTTAACTGTCTATACTGTTGGAGCTATTAATTATTTTCTAGTATTTAATGATTAGACATTTGGTTTTTATTTAGATTGTTGATTGTAGGTTTAAGAATACAGCTAAATTCATTTACACTGAGTTTAATTATTTAAATTCATTTTAGTACTTGTTAATGCTTTTGTTTTGAAGGGCAGGTGCCTTTTGGCACACCAGGTGAAACTACATATACTGCAGCAGGTAAAAGCAGGCACACGAAAGGTTCACATTTGTTTTTTGTTTTTTAACCAGGGCAATAGAGGCTGCAGACACCACTGTTAATGTTTGCTTGTTTGCTTAAACGGAAAACCATATTAAACGTCATGCCTGCATGGACGATGTCTGTTATGAAGTGACGGTTTGGTGTAATTGCAGTTCAGTGCCAATAGAGGGCACTAGTGCATTATGCATACAGGGGTTGCTCAGAGTGCAGTGAGTCTAGGCGGGAGAAGGCTGGAAGCCACCAAGTTGTGAACATGCAGAGTTGCTGCTTTCGTTAAAAGCCTGTTGCACTGAAGATGAACTGTCTGCATCTATTTATTGATATCTGGAGATATCACAATGACCTTAGTTTGCCTGTGAAAAATTTGTTCCTTGGGTGCCTCAGTGAACGTTTGATTTGAATTTGTTCCTTCCAGTTTGAGGAAAAATCATCACTACAAAAGTTTAAAAAACAACAAATAAACAAACAAAAAAATGTCTGTAAGTGGATTTTAGTGTGGATTGTTCACATGTAAAATGTAGCCCAGTATAAGGGACAAAATTAAGACTACTGAGAAGTCGGTGGAGGCAATGATCTAGGCAGCCAGCACTGGTGACTGAGAGGCCAGCGGTGTGGATTGAGAAGCCGATAATTTAATCAATCAAAGCGTTAACTCTATAGCAACCCAATTGATCACTGGTGATCAGCGCAGACCGGGACTTTACGATGCATTCAGATTCATGTAGTAAAACTCTTAAATCTACTCTGGAATGGCCACACAGGTTATTCAAATCCTTTCTCTTTGATCTCCATATTTTCCCTTTTTGAAATCCATACATTTGTTATTACTTTCTTCCTTGCTCTTTCAGTTGAGCATTTGTAATGATTATATGCTAAGATCAGCACAATATCCCATTCAGTTTTACATTGGCACATTTTTAAAGTTCTGTAAAAACACACCGTTTTCCTGTTTGTATTCCTGGAGCATTTTTCCTGTGATAACAGTATTGGGACAGCGTGACAGTGGTACAGTAACTCAGTCATCCACAGTGCTTTATAATTAATTAATTACCTTTAAATAATCTGCAAGGTTTCCGTGGATTGTTTGTGTGTCATATTCCTTGACAGTCCAGGAAGGCTTGGACTTGTTGTTGTCCACTGCTTCCATCGATCGTATGTCCATGTACAGAGGGTTCCTTTTAATGTTGGACTTCAGAGTGACTGGAGTAATGTGCTTCTCCAGGTATCTGGACTCAAAAACCACAGGAGTGCCCTCTGGGGATGGAGGAGACCAGCTGTCAGTGTTAACCCTTTGCTCCCTCTGTGGAGACAATGAGGCAGCCATTTGAACTTTCAACTTTCCACATTTGTGGAGACAAAAATATAACTCATCATTTTTTGCATCAAATAAATGATGATGATTCTTCCTCCATTTTGTCTGCATTTCATTAATTCCAACAGGATTCCTGACACTGTCCATGTTTTTACACTCTTACTCAAAATAACATAAGGAGACTCTGTCATAGAGTAACTGGGGAAAAAATGTGTTTTTGATTAGGAAAAAAAAAAATGTCCACACACCATAAATGAGCTTCCATAATTATGAATGAGTGTGCAATTATTGCAATTGTATGCAATTAGTTTCTTATGCTATTCAAGCTGTGTGATTATATTTTTTACATCTGACTATGGAAAATATACCCTGTTATTGTTGCAATTCTAAAATTTCCCAGCAGCCATCACCATTTAATCTTATATCATATGAAGAAGTTCATCCATGTCCTGATGTTGTTGTGATTAAAAATCCTGCCTTTTTATGCCTGCCTACCAGACATTAGAATACTTAGATTAGATTGTCAATGATAGATTTTGAAAAGACAGAAGTGTGACTCCCTCTCACATCTAACAGGCAGCTTTTTTTGTCACACAATAGAAAATTTTACACAGACTGAGGATCTTGCACAATGTCTGTTTAAAAAACTACAACTAAATTTCCTTTGAGGCTATTTTCCATCCTGTTCCTGGTGGATGGTGGTGGTTTACAACTCCCTGTAAGAAATATGACTTAAAAATCATTCGCAAAAACCCTATAGAACAATGGAAACACAGGATAAAAAATGTCACTTGTCAACAGTATGCTTGTCATTCCATAAATTGTTGGATCATGTCTCGAAGTTCTGTGACTGTGGATTTGTCATCAATGAAGGTTAAAAAATTTAGCCGCCATGCACCTTGCAAAAATGTGGGCAATTTTTGTGAGAGCCCCAAATCCAAAAAGACTACCATCTGCCAATTTTGAAAATACTTTTTCAGTGGTTTGGCCTACAATACAGAACAGTGCATGGTTTCTGAGACTTTATTTCAAGGAATTCATAATTGTTTAGGTTTTGATGACCTATTTTTGACCTTCAAACCAAAATGGCAGCCAATTTTCAGCTCCAAATGGTCAATTTTTCAAAGTCGTCATAGAGCTTGAATGAAAGCTCTGCTCATGCCGAGCTAAGTCATGGACAGAAACATTACAAGTAAGTAACAAAGAAGATATCTCAGAGGTCAAAAAGGACAATGTTTGTAGTTAATGAGAAACTAACCTTTGTTCTCCATGGTCACAGAATTACTGGAGATGAACCAACACATTTTTCAGTGATTTCATTCAAATTGGATTTGTTTTTTGGTATAAATTGGCATTCATTTGTGCATCAATGTCCACTTTATGGAAGTTCAAGGCATTTTATAAGGTATTTAACCTGAATCTGCAAGTTTACAATGGTTAGTTTGTGACAACCCAAGGGTATATATCAAATGCAGCTCCAAATACAGAGGCTGCATTCATTCATTCTTGATCCTGTTGATGCCGTAGAAGTATAGATCAAGGTGCACAACAGACCTTGAAAAAATGGCATGATAGGAGCTCGTCATCAGCTATCTAGCTGGGGTATCATTCAAGTTAGTTAACATTAGCCAGCTAGCTAACTAGCTAGACATAATGTCAGAGTTGCTGGTAATAACAATGGATCTTCAGTTTTCAGTTTTATTTATTAAGCCCAATATCATAAATCACAATTTGCTTTAGAGGGCTTTACAGCATATGACATCCGTCTGTCCTTACACCCTCACATAGACTAAGGAAAAACTCCCCAAACAACCCTATAACAGGGAAAAAAAATGGTAGAAACCTCAGGGAGAGCGACTGAGGAGGGATCCCTCTTCAAGGATGGACAGACATGCAATAGATGTTGTAAAGAACAGTAAACTGACAGTTGATGAAAAAATGATACATAGGAAAGAGAGAGAGAGAGTGACAGAAGTGACAGAAGTAGAGATGTACACCAACAATATTAGTACAATAACATAACATATAACAATAGTGATAGACATAAAAATGAATAAATGTAACTTATGATAGCAAGTGAGTGAGTGTAACCACGTCACAGTTTGCTCTTAAATGCAGATGGTGTCTGCCTCCTGCACCGAAACTGGAGGATGGTTCCACAAGAGAGGATCGTGGTAGCTCTGGCTCCCATTCTACTTTTGGAGACTAAAGGAACCACAAGTAAAGCACCTTTTTCATAAACAGAGCACTGCAATAGAGAACTATGAGCTCTGAAAGATATGACAGAGCCTGACTAATCAGAGCTTTGTAAGGAGAATGATTTTAACATTAACATTAATAACATAACAGTTATCAGAATATTAATGTTAGATAATTAGCCAGCTAGATACAGTGTTGCATAGACTATGTTATAGATTGTTTTTCAAGACAAGCAGCTGGATATGTCAGTCAACATGAGCAAGATGACAGCTAACATCATAAACTAACATAACATTATCAGTAACAACTTATGCAGTTAACGTTATCTGTGTGCTATCATACACAGATGGTGATATAATTGTGGTTGGACTTGTGGATAAATGCAGTATAACATTAATTTACTTTACAAACCTGTCTCGGTGCATGTTCCAGAGCATGTGTGTGAGAGCGTGATCACACAGGTTTAGGTGCTGACTGACTGGGAGTGAGAAATGCTGAAGCTTTTGCTTAGGTGTAAAATATCATTTCATCATCATTTTCTGTAACTGCTTGTCCTTAAGGGTCGAGGGGGGGGGGGCTGGAGCCAATCCCAGCCGTCATCAGGCGGAAGGTGGGGTACACCCTGGACAGGTCACCTGACTATCGCAGGGCCGACACATATAGACAGACAACCATACATGCTCACAATCACACCTAAGGGCAATTTAGAGTCACCAATCAACCTGAGCTAAAAAAAACCAAAATGTTTTGGTTCATCATGAAACTGGTGGGACAAATTCTATTGTACATACATAGCAAAACTTAGTTCCTAATCAACTACAAACGTTGACCATTTTAACCTCTGAAATGTCCTCATTGTTACTTACTTTGTGTGTAAAATGTGTTGGGTCATCTCCAGTAATTCCGTGACCATGGAGAACAAAGGTTAGTTTCTCATTAACTACAAACATTGTCCTTTTTGACCTCTGAGATATCTTTTGTGTTACTTACTTGTAATGTTACTGTCCATGACTTATCTCAGCATGAGCAGAGCTTTCATTCAAGCCTAATATAAAGGCTCTATGACGACTTTGAAAAATTGACCATTTGGAGCTGAAAATTGGCTGCCATTTTTGTTTGAAGGTCAAAAATAGGTCAAATCATCAAAACCACATCAATTATGAATTCCTTGAAACAAAAAGTCTTAGAAACCATGCACTGTGCAGCATTGTAAGCCAAACCATTGAAAAAGTGATTTTGAACGTGGCAGATGGTAGCTATTTTGGATTTGGGGCTCTGACAAAAGTTGCCTACATTTTTGCGAGATGCATGGCGACTACATTTGTTTTATAACCTTCGTAGATGACAAATCCACTGAGAAACAAAGTTTTGCTTTCCACAGCACGGAACTGTTTTACATGACCTGACTAAAACATGAACTGTTATGTACTTTACATTTCGGAATTAATGCCTCATCCCACAACCAGCCTCTGTTGGTTAGCAGCAGGGGCGTTTCTAGACACTCTGGGGCCCCCAAGCAAGAGGCACCTTGGAGGCCTTGTGTCTAACGGGGTTTCAAGTTGTGTTGTTAATATGGACCAAATGTCAGCCATCTCTGGGAGGCCCCCTTCTAGCCACTAGACAGCGACAGCTAGTAAGGAGCTCCATTAGGGGGACTCCCAACATGATGTCGTTGTTGCAGTGTCTAAAGGGGTTCCATCATATTGTCACGATATGGACCAATGTCAGCCGTCTCTGGGGGCCCCCTTTCAGGTCGGAGCCTTAGGCAATTGCCTACCTTGCTTACCCCGTTACAATGCCTCTAGTTAGCAGCATTATTTTCGTGGGAGGAGACTGTGATAAGAGGTGCAGTGTCTCAAAGATAAGATTTCTCACTAAAATAAGATCTGGTTGGATCAGAAACACACTGAATAAAACACAGACTCTCATTTAGTCCACAACTCCACCATTTTCTCCTCCTTTTCCAGACACCAAAGCTGCATTTCATTAGTAGTTCCACTTAGCCTCCTTCATTTCCCCTGAGCCCTTGGTATTATGTAACAGGTGACATCGCACGGAGGCCACTTGGAAAGCGGAGGGAGAGCTGGTGGGGGAAACACACCTGCCCTCATTCACTTTCAGCCCAACTATCACAGATTGACTGCCAGGTGCAGGATGAGCACTATAATGCTTTTTACACACCAGAAATACATATAAAGTAAATCTGCATACTCCTTTCTATGAGCTGAGGGCATCTTCTGCAGATAAATGTAATAAACTGACAGTCACTTAGCTGCATCACTTTCTGTTAATAATTTCTGATTGTGACCTGCATTCTGATTATCATCTCTATTATTTTTAAGGCTTTATTATATCTCACAAATTGGCAATTTCTCCCTGTGCATTTGTTGAGGATAATGTTACAGATAATGTTGGGAACACAGAAATCAAACAAGCTGAACAGTACAACAATATACCTAAATATTAACTGCAGTTATTTGGCCTATGTGGCAGTTTTCAGTAAGCAACTATCTGTTAATAGATGAGTAAATCAATACACATGACATGTAAGTCTACCCATACAGACCTATAGGTTAAATAACAAAAAGTTAAACTGAAATGCATGAATATAATTAATTTTATTTTATATTTATTTACCAGTCTATTCATCTCTCCATCCTCTCCTTCTGTGGTGCAACTAGAGTTTTACTTATTACTACCCCCTAACCATGGATGTATTTTCTTGCATAACTTGCATAACTGCAATGCATTTGTGGGTGATATGGACCTCTAAATAGGCCTCTCGTTCACTGGCTCCTTCAGCCCACTGAGGCTCGTTCTCACCAATTTCACTTCAGTTTTTCAGGCAATTGGCACAGCCCTTAAGATGGCGGTGGGGATTCCCGCGAGGACAAGTGCAAAGGGAAAGTCAACAAGGGCATGTTGAATGACTTCTGGAACGCAGTGCAAGAGAACCGAGACTTACTTCTTCCTGTTTTTTGCTGGAGAGACAGCAGCTATTGACTGATGTCAGTATTGACATCATTGACCTTTACTATTTGCATGAGCCTAACAAACAATAAAACAACCAAGGCCAGGGTGTCCATAAGGAAAAATGTGTTAAGTATTGATAAATAAAGTAATCTACAGGAGTAACTGCAGGCTCCAAGCATACTAGGATTTGCTTTCTGTAAGCACAATGAATTAACGAGATGTGTCTCAATCACACTGCACCGACATACAAGAAAGTGGTTTATAGAGAAATTTGCACTGGTGTTATTTAACATGAAGAGCTAAACTTGTGCTATTTTGAAAAATATCTCTGTGCTGTCATCCCTCAGCTGTACAGAATTTTGAACCAGGTTACTAAAGTTATTCCAAAAACAAATAACGCACCTATGTTGTATTTATTATTATTATTTTATTTATTTGTATTTGTATTCCCAAAATGCCTGCATGATGAGTCATACATACTTTGATATTGTTGATACTTTGAGGACATTATTGTTGCACTGACCATTTGTATTATGTGAAGCCATATTAATTGGTTTTTTACTGTTATTTGCTTCATGTGTCAGTCATATTGGTGTTTGTTGTTACTGTTGTTTAATGTGTATGGCATATTAGCATTTGTGTTTTATTTCTGGTATGGTACATTGCCTAAAACAAAGTCATGTGAAACTACATGTGTTCTGATGCTTGCATTTGTTTTTATTTAGATTGTAATGTGATAATTTTCTAATAATGTGTTATATTACATTAAGCACAAAACTGTAATTTTTAAAGGCTTTCTCGCGTTCCTTGGTAATGTATTTTGTGACATTTAAATCATTACATCATGCATAAATATGAGTTGCTACACATGTCAAATGGGAGACATGAGGAAGAAAGCATACAGAGAGATGAGCATACAATTAAGTGGCTGTGATGGAGTCCATACCTGCAAGTAGACTCTGTTCTGCCAGAGTCTCTGACTGGACATGACGACCCCAACCTGGAACATGCCGTGTGCAGCCGGCAACATCCCAACGTCCAGCTGGAGGAACTTGTCTGGGTGGTTGTTGTTGGGCAGAACAGAGATGTCCATCGTGGCTGTCTGGCTGCTTCCACACTGACCACTTCACCTGGCTGGAAGCACATGCTCACTACAACTTGCAAGCTCTGTAATAATTCATGAAGAGCAAGATATTTATGAGCCTGTATCACTTGCAGGTGTGTGTAACCCAACCTGACCATTACGAGCCTGACACTGAAGGCCAACAGAGACCGCGAGAGAGAGAGAGAGAGAGAGAGAGAGAGAGAGAGAGAGAGAGATGGAGGCCCAGTGCCTGAATTTAAATCAACTACATCCAAGGTTTGCATATGGACGGTAGTATTGTCCCTGCCAATATTTGAGTGAATTTGTTGTTTGAGTGACACTACACTCATTCTAACAGATTTGTGTGGGGCAAACATTGGTTCCCATCCATGAAACAATCTAAAAACAAATTTCCTCTTATTTTTGCTCATATCCAGGATTTGTTCTTGTTTTTATGTGCCTATTGATCTTTGCAATTTACCAGTGTTATTATTGTATTATTGTATTATATGTATTATTTTTGCTTTGATTTTAGGCAGAGATACAATAACTATAAGTCCTCCTGTGTAAACAGTCCTCTTTCTTAGTCTTAGTAGGTAGTGGGCACACTGCCTCACTCTGCTTCCCGCAGGAGGCAGATGTTCGTGATGGGCCTGTCCAATGTGTTAGTCTTGGTTTTTACACTGACCTGACATACCAGCACAAACTTGTCAGGAACTGTCTGGATGACCTTTCCTGTAAGCCAGGAGATGTGTGGTGCTGAGCCTTCAACGATTAACACAATGTCTCCAACAGCAAAGTTGCGAGATGGGTGGGACCATTTTTGGCGCTCCTGTAGCTACAGTAGATATTCTCTCGGCCATAGCTTCCAGAATATGTCTGCTATATACTGGATCTGTTTCCACCTTCTTCGTGCATCAAAAGCCTGTTTGTCAAACAGACCAGGTGGTAGGCAAGAGATGATAAGGTGTGAGCACTTGGTTATAGGCCTACTGCCTTACATAACAGGATTTGTAGGCCCTCCTCATCCAGTGTCTGTTGCTTCAGGGGGGCGTTCAGGATTTTCCTTTTAGACCTGATTAACCTCTCCCAGACACCTCTGTGGTAAGAGCCAGTGGGAGAATTCAAAAAAACATCTCTAGTGCTCTCTGGTGTTCTAAATCTCGGAGACATACCATTTGTTAATGGCTTTCTTTAGTTCATTCTCGACTCTGACAAAGTTTGTTCCGTTGTCAGAGTGAAGGACTCTCACCTGGCCTCTAGCTATGAAGCGACAAAGAGCATTTATAATGGAATCCGTGTTCAAGGAAGACGCGACCTCTAAGTGTACTGCTCGGACACTCAGCAATTTAAAAATGACACCCTAACTTTTCATTGTCCTTCGTCTGCGTTTCACTTCGAATGGGCCAAAGTAGTCCACCCCACTGTTAGTAAATGGAGGGTCATATGGTTGGACTCTGTCTCCAGGTAAGTCAGCCATCTGTTGTTCTCTTGTGAGCGTTGACAGACAAGGCACTTGGACAGGATTCTCCTTATAGCCGAGTTTGCACCAGGGATCCAATACATTGTCCGCAACTTGGAGAGCACATGATTTCGACCGCTGTGATCCAAGTTGCCATGGATTTTTCTGAGGATTGGCTTTGTGACATGTAGATCCTTGCCCAGGATTGCTGGCTGCTTTGACTCCTCCAGCAGGGCTGCCCTGCTGGGTCTTCCTCCGACCCTGAGGATGCTGTCCTGGAGGACTTGGTTAAGCTTCAAAAGCTAACTTAGCTTCCCAACCTGGGGCTAACTTCTGTCACTTTAATCAGCAGCTGGCGAGCTAGACATGGGAACATTTCTCAAGTCTTGAGTAGTTGTAGCATTTATTCTCTGACAGAAAGCATCAACTGTTCACACATTACATAGTTGTGTTTTATGTCATCTTGTCTACTCCTCTTGCAGAAGCCTCACTGTCACCACCACATACACATTCACTCGTCCCGCTCGTGCTCATTGTCACTCGTGTTCTCTCTCTCGCTGCACACGCTGTCTGGAAACAAAATGAGAAGTTTCAAAACAACCAGAGAGGCAGTATGCTGTGGCTCTCTGTTTACAACTCATGAAACTTCTGTTTAGCAAGAGGAAAGGGTACGCTTCATTTACAAAATAAAAGACAAAATGGGAGCAACATTGTTAGACTCATCATGCTACACATAATCATTTTATCTCGATTATCTTGTCTTGAAAATTAATTAAGGGAAGTTAAAATTTAATTAAAATTAAAATCAGATTAATCGCCCAGCCCTAGAATATGCTCGTTCTGTTTGAAATGTACTTCAGCACAGTTGTGCTGTCTGACCAGAACACTGATTCTTGGAGTGGTAGCTGCAGTTCTGATGCCAGCATCTTGTCCATGTGGACAGCCATGGTCGCTACAGTGAGCTCCATTTGAGGGATAGTCATGGACTTGAGTGGAACCACTCTGGACTTCCCCATGACACACGCACAGTATACTTGGTTGCTGCTGTTCTTCTGTAACAAGTAAGTGAGTGTCTTGTAGCCTTTTTCGCAAGCGTCTGTGAAGTGGTGCAGTTGGTTAAACACTGCCTCAGCAAAGCCTGCAGGCTTGAAACACCTCGAGACACTGATGCTCTCAAGATGGTGGAGTTGAGTCTTCCACGCTAACCACTCACTCTCAAGCTTATCAGGTATGAGGACATCCCAGCCTAGCGTCAGTCTGAAAAGCTCTTGCAGGATTCTCTTTGCTGTGAGCACAACTGCCGATACCCAGCAGGTCATAAACAGAACTCACGATGGATAGGATGTTCCAGGTGGGAGCTTTGTCTGGCATGATGGCCTTTTTTTTTTTTTAAAGATTATTTTTTGGGCATTTTTGCCTTGGATAGGACAGAGTGACAGTGTGAAAGGGGGAGAAAGAGGGGATGACATGCAGAAAAGGGCCGTGAGTTGATATCAAACCCACGGCTGCTGCGGCAAGGACATTGCCTTCATACATAGGGTGCCTGTTCTATCCACTCAGCCACCGGATGCCCCAGGCATGATGATCTTAAACCTGAAGCTGTCAGATTGGATACACCAGTGTACTCCCAGGGCTCTTTCTGTAGGAAGCACTTCCCAATCCAGGTCAAGGTCTTTAACCTTTGTTGCCCTCTCCTCCTCTGGAATAGCAGATAGCACAGCTCTGCTATTGCTAATATATTTAGTGGGTCTGAATCCACCTCTATCACATACAGCTCGCAAGGAGTAGTACAACTGTATGGCCTCTTCTTCTGAGTGGACTGACAGTCGTCCACATAGAAATTGTACAACTCTGTGTCGACTGCTTGGCCTTTGGACTGATGTCTGTTGTCCTCTGCACATTTGTGCTGGGATAAACTGGCACAGGGCGGACTTCCGGTGGAGAGACTGATGTGGACGGTCGCATAAACTAGCCCTCCCGGGCGGTCGGGAGGGCTAGTTCCCCAATTTAAGTGAAACCAATTATCGAAATTTTGCCTTAATCAACAATGGAAGGGGAGAAAAACAGGAGAGGCAGGGGAAAACAGCCTGGGAGAGCAGAAAGAAGCGATGAAATTGAAGGGGCCGTCTACGAGAAGCATGGTGAGCGTGATGGCTTGCTAGCGATAACAAACAGCAGCACAGGTAATAAGCGCATGCGTTAGCGTTTTGCGTGTTTTGAGCGTACGGCCAGTTACTCTGTCATGAACTAACGTTTTTATCTACTTTTAAAGCGACTTCTTATACTTCTTACTTTTAGACTGTGGTTGTTTTACCTTCATCTTTTAACGAGGTCGAAGATTTTAACCATCGCACGTTTGGGTCTTTAGTTTATCCGGCCTACCGGACTCTATGGACTAGCTTAGCAGGTTTGTTTTTAGCCTGGTGGCTAGGCTAATCGCTCGCTCCTGTGTAAACTTTTAAGCTTTTAAACTCACACAACTTCTGCGGACAAACTAACTGCCCTGGTGGCACAAACGCAGATGAACACAGACGACAAACTAAACAGAAGTGACCCGGAAAAATCCGGTTTTGTCCCTCTGTTTATCGCGAGCTTCTTAGCTAACCTAAGCTATGCTACATGGCTACCGCCATGTCCCCTGAAGACCATCATCTCCAACTAAGGAAAGCGGAAAAAAAGATCGCTGACCTGTTGAATGATGTCCGCCGGCTCTCCGAGGAACTGAGGAGTAAGGAAGCCCAGCTGGACCAGTGTATGACCATCGCCCACGAGCAATGTCTCCGGATCTCCTCGTATTCAGCGGCCCTCCAGGACACGGTGCCCTGGGATCCCACCGGTCCGCGGCCATCCTTCTGCTCCACCCCCCGCCTCCAGCACTCATGGGCTGAGGTGGTTACCCGTGGCCGATCTAGGACCTTGGCTGGAACCACCTCGCCTCCACTCCTACTCTCCAACCGCTTTGAGGCTCTGTCGCAGTATGCTGGTGCTCCAGGCGATGGTCAGGGTCTGAGCTCCCCTCCAGAGGCTGCTGCACCGTCCCCGCCTCGGACCGACGCGGTGACCGCAGCTCACCACCCAGGAGACACTCCTCCCACCGGTCCCACAGGTCCCTCCTTATGGGCGGGCACCAAGGCAGCGGCGCCCCGCTGCCGCACCGGTCTGTCATCTCCGCTGTAGCCTCCGGGTGGGCCCCACCGCTGCGCCGCTGGAGTCCGGGACCGACAGCTGCCATCCCGGGCCACGTCTTCGGCCACGCGTCTGAGGCTGCTGAAGAACGCTGTCCGAAGACATCCCGCGACCACCCATAGCAGCCGGGTTCCGGATACCCTCAACGGGGCAGTGGCTGCCCCCGGCTCCCGCGACCGACACCACCCGGGTCCTAACGGGTCTGATTTGACCAGTGTTCGTGCTGCCGCACAACAACAGCGCTCCTCCGCTGGGGCTCACCTGGGGAATTCCTCCGTGAGGCACGGAGCCACACGGCCCCGCTCTCCACCATCCATGGCCCAGTCACAAGAAATGCGACTGGAGAGGCGCACCTGCCCCTCTGTGCTGGTGGTTGGGACCTCCATGGTCAGGCACGTGGCAGTGCATGGCGGCCGGACCTTCTGCCACCCTGGCGCACGGGTCAAGGTCGTTGCATCCTCCGCTCTGCAGCTGAGTGCTCAGCATAGCTCAGCCTCTACGCTGGTCCTGGAGGCCGGCATCAACGACCTAAAATACCAGCAGTTGGAGCTTCTTAAACGGGACTTCGCCACCCTAATTGACCACCTGCTGGACACGGGGAAGCGGTTAATTATCTCAGGCCCGCTCCCCCCCTCTCGTTACGGTGACGTCACCACCTCCCGCCTTCGTCAGCTGCACGTGTGGTTGAAGGGATACTGCCTGGGAAAAGGTATCCCATTTGTTGACAACTTTGCAGCTTTTTTAAACAGGCCCCACCTTTTCAAACACGACGGCCTCCACCCAAACAAGAATGGTTCACATCTTTTATCTGTGAACATTGACTTGACTATCCGTTCATGCTCCACACCCTCCTCCTGACTCACTAATGACACACGCACTTACAGACCCCCTGCCTCCCAATTACCTTCACCTCCACCGTCACCCTCCACTATACAGGCGCAGGATAATATTCAGACAATCAAAACCAGAATTACAAACAACAGACAGGTAAGACCAGGGTCTGTTCATAGAAATAACTGTATTTTAAAAATCCCCCGAGTTGGAGGTGACAAGCGCACGTCCAGTGCAGACACCAAAATAGCTGTCCTGAATGTGCGCTCCCTTTTAAACAAATCATTTATTATAAATGACATTATTGTAGACAACGACTTAGACATCATTCTACTGACAGAGACATGGCTTGGCACTGATGCACCTGTCGTTCTCACTGAGGCTTCCCCACCAAATTTTAACTTTTTATTTTCAACTCGAGAGGGCAAAAAAGGAGGCGGAACTGCTTCAATTACAAAGATTACCATGTGCTCAAATGAAGTATTTTTTAACAACTTCATTATCATTTGAGTATCATGCCTTTGTTTTTAGCAACCCCCCCATTCTTTGCTTAACCGTCTACAGACCACCCAGGTACTCATCATCTTTTATCAATGAGTTTTCCGAACTTTTATCAATTATCTATAGTAAATACAATAGAATTTTAATAACTGGTGATTTTAACTTGCACATAGACAATTCCTCAGACACAGTGTCCAGAGAATTTTTAAACCTTTTACACTGCCTAGATTTTAGACAGCATGTCACACAGCCAACTCAGCGCACCCTGGACCTGGTCATAACTTATGGCCTGTCCATTGGTGGGCCATCTGTTGTGGATCTGGCTGTGTCTGACCACTTTTGTGTGTTTTTTACAGTCACCAGTTTTAATCAACGGGAGGCCCCGGTGAGATCAGTGAGGAAACGCTACCTAACTTCTGAAGTGGCTGCAAAGTTTATCCGGATTTTACAGAGCACTCCAGCAGATATTTTACCAGCACCATGTGATCTCATTGTTGACAGTTTTAACAATAAATTAAAGACAACACTGGACTCAGTGGCCCCACTTCAATTGAAGACTGTTAAAACAAAACCTACACCGCCCTGGAGAAATATGAACATCAAAAAGCTGAAGAGAAACTGCAGGAGTGCTGAGAGGAGATGGCGAAAGTCAAAGTTAACAGTTCACTACGAAATATTCCGTGAACACCTCAAAACCTACAATAACACTGTCAAACAGGCAAGAATTTCTCACTTTCAAAAATTAATCAACGACCATAAAACCAACCCAAAATTCCTCTTCTCCACAATCGACCTTTTAACAAACGCAAATTTTAATAGACCCTCCAAGATACCAAGTGACGCCCTTTGTGAGGATTTTGCAGACCACTTCAGAAGTAAAATCAATGACATCAGATCGAGTCTTTTACCGCATCAGATTTTAAGTGTTTACTCACCCGAATCATTGATTTTACCGGAGGAAACACTGGAGAGCTTTGCCCTGGTAGATGCGAGGACACTTGGTCGAGTTTTCTCCCAAGTAAAGCCCACAACCTGCCTCTTAGACCCAATTCCCACTCCATTTTTAAAACGTTTCATGCATTCTTTGAGGAACAATTGTTATACATGGTGAATTGCTCTCTTCAGACGGTGTCTTCCCCACCTCCTTTAAAACGGTGGTGGTGAAACCCCTTCTGAAGAAGAGCAATTTAGATCCCAACATTTTTAATAATTATCGGCCTGTATCGAACTTACCATTCCTAAGTAAAATCTTGGAAAAACTTGTGTTTAACCAAGTAAATGACTTTTTAACCACAAATAACATTTTAGAGAGGTGTCAGTCTGGTTTTAGGATGAATCACAGTACCGAGACGGCCCTTGTAAAGATTTTAAATGACATCAGGCTCAACTTAGATAACCATAAACTCACTGTCTTGGTACTACTGGATCTAACCGCCGCCTTCGATACAGTAGACCATCACATTTTATTAAATAGACTGAGGAACCTAGTCGGCCTCTCTGGTACTGTTCTGAACTGGTTTCACTCCTACCTCACAGATCGACACTTCTTTGTAAGTATGGATACATGTTCCTCAGGAATCCATGAGATAAAGTGTGGGGTTCCCCAAGGGTCAATTTTAGGCCCAACTCTTTTTAATCTGTACATGCTTCCCCTTGGGGACGTCATCAGGAGTCACGGCATCAGCTTTCATAGTTATGCTGACGATACTCAACTGTACATCGCTGTGTCTCCTGATGACACAGGGCCTATTGATGCCCTTTTAACTGCATTTCAGACATAAATTCATGGATGGCAGCAAATTTCCTACAGCTCAACCAGGACAAAACAGAGGTTTTAGTCATCGGTCCTGAAGGCCAGAAAGAGAGACTTTTACCAAAGTTACAGGCTTTTAGAACATCACAATCTGTAACAAATCTGGGTGTGATTTTGACTCTGAGCTTACTTTTATCCCACACATCAAAAACACAACAAAAATTGGTTTTTATCATCTAAAGAACATAGCCAGAGTCCGCCTGTTTCTCTCTCAGGCCAGCACGGAGGTACTGATGCATGCTTTTATCTCTTGTCGTCTAGATTATTGTAATGCCCTGCTCTCTGGTCTTCCCAAAAAGAGCATTTCCAATTTACAACTATTGCAGAACTCGGCCGCACGAGTGCTGACGAGGACCAGAGGGCGGGAGCATATTACACCGGTTTTAAAATCGCTTCATTGGCTCCCGGTGCGTTTCAGGATTGATTTTAAGGTTCTTTTACTTGTTTTTAAGTGTCTCAAAGGTCTTGGGCCTTCTTACCTAACTGAGCTGCTTTTACCTTATCAACCCTCGCGGACCCTGAGGTCCTCCGGCACTGGCCTTTTAACCATACCACAAGTTAGCTCTAAAAGAAATGGGAGGCGGCTTTCAGTTACTATGGCCCCGTCTGTGGAACAGCCTCCCGGAGAACCTCAGGATCACAGACAGTGTTGAGGTTTTTAAAAGAGGCTCAAGACCCATCTTTTCAATCAGGCTTTTAACTAACTAACTAACTATTTATTTATTTATTCTACTTTTTTATTTTATCTTATCCCACTGTTTTAGTCTCCCATTTATTTATTTATCTAATTATTAGCGGTTATAACCTTTAAACTATTTTACTGTGCACTTGTATTCTTTGTCTTATTTTACTGTTTCAGTCCCTTACGTTCTTAGCTTTTATGTTCTTTACCTTATTTTATTGTGTTAGTTTTTAGCTCCAGTGTTTCCTCATCGGGGCCTACTGGACTGGGAGTGGTCTCTGGTCCACCATTGGGGGTGCTGTACCGTGGACTGTTTCGGCCCGGGTGGCTAGAGGGCTCGGCATCTTGGTGCGGGCACTCCCGGGTTGGGATGGTCTCTGTGGCGGCGCCCCAGCGGTGCTGGACCGTGACCTCTCTCAGTGAGGTTGGCCCCCAAAGGTAGCTTCTCCCTCGCCTCAGGTCTCAGTGCCTAGCCATGTCTCTTTAGTAGCAATTGGTGTGTGTTGGTGTATGTGTGCGTGTGTGTGGGTGGTAAGGGTGGATGTTCGGGTGCCTTTGCGAATATGTGTGGGAATATCTACATGATTGTGTGTGTGTTGTTGCGTACGTTTATGTGGGGGTGGGAGGGTCAGGCTGTCTGTATTTTTCTTGATTTTCATTGATGTTTGTCATTTCTGTTATTGTTTTTAATCTCTGTGAGGCACTTTGTGTTACTCTTTGTATGAAAAGTGCCATACAAATAAAGATTTGATTGATTGATTTGATCTTCAATGACAAAGCATGCAGGAAATGCATACAGGGGGAATTTAAGGATTATATGGATAACAACAATAATGGAGAGGTTTCGCCAAGTGTATTGTGGGATGCCGCAAAATCAGTGCTCAGAGGAAAACTCATTGCATACACATCACAAAGGAAAAAGGAAAGAAACAAAAACCTAGCTGATTTTGAAGAAAAACTAAAAGTTTTAGAAAGAGAGCATGCTGAAGGTAAGGACTCCCACATATTAAAGCTAATAAAAGCCGTCAGAAAGGACATAAATGAGATATATGAGGTAGATCTAGAGAAAAAAGCCAAATTTGCTAAGCAGAGTTTTTATGAGAATGGTCCGAGGGCCCTGAAGTTTCTGGCATGGAGGCTGAGGAAGCAACAGGCAGAGAGCCTGTTGTTTGCCTGATGTTTGAGCCATTATTGTATGATATCTGACATGTCCATTAGTGCTGTAATGGAATGAATGTATAGGTGACCAACTGACTGCTTCAACATGTTCTGCTGTATATTTGGGTATTTCCATAAAAATAAAGTATTAAAAAAAAAAAAGAAAAGCTGGCACAGCTTGGAGATGAGGTTGCTCCAAACAAGTGAACCACCAACTTGTTCTACACCATCTCCTGACTTATGTTACCCGATGTCTACCAGAGGAACCAAAAAAGGTCAGAGTCTTCATCAGCAACATCGCTTCCACATCTGCCATGACTGCCACTTCCTCTTGCCTTGTTGGACACCGTAATCTTCTCTGGACCCCTCCCCAGTCTGACCAGTGATGACATATTTAGCCGCATGTCATTCAACCGCTGGCTGTCGAGGTGGTGTCCAGCAAACAATGTGGGCATTGTGGATAATTGACAGAGGGATGGCGTCCATCCCACTTTAGATAGAGCCATTCTCCTCTCTTGGAATCTGGTCGAGTTTATAAATTATAAAGTTAAGTATAAATTGTTTAAATCTAAAATAAAAAAAGGGGAGTTGTACAAGAATATCTCCTAAAAATTAACACATCTGCTGTCAAAGAGCATCATTATAGGAGAATTAAATGCAGACTTTTGAACATTAGATCCCTATCATCTAAAGCTCTTTTAGTCACTGATTTAATATTGGATAACCATATTGATTTATTTTGCCTCACGGAGATATGGTTACATCCTGATGAGTATATTAGCCTGAGTGAATCTACTCCTCCTGGTCATATAAATAATCACGTTGCTTGAGACACTGGCCAAGGAGGGGGAATTGCTGCTATTTTTGATTCAAGCTTAGCAATTCATCCTGAGCTAAATTATAGTTAATTTGAAAGCTTTTTTCTAAGTCTCTCTTACCCATCCTGGAAAACTCTACAGCTCATTCTATTTCTATAGTTCACTGCACCCCTGGCCCATACTTTGAATTTTTATCTGAATTCTCTGAGTTAATATCAATTTTTGTGCTTAAATCGTCTTTATTAATGGGCTATGTGCCACAGTCCTTTAATGTAGCTGTCATTAAAACCCTTCTAAAGAAGCCCACTGTCGATCCAGAGGTTTTAGCTAACTATAGACCGATATCTAATCTCCCCTTATTTCTAAACTCCTTGAGAAAGTGGTTGCTTATCAACTTTGTGACATTCTCCAAGATAATAGTTTATTTGAGGACTTTCAGTCAGGTTTCAGAGTTCATCATAGTACAGAGACGGCACTAGTAAAAATTACTAATGACTTATTGATTGCCTCCAATAAAGGTCTAGTCTGTTTTAATCCTATTAGATCTCAGTGCCGTATTTGACACAATTGACCATCAAATCTTACTGGGCAGACTGGAACACTTAATTGGCCTTAAAGGAACATCACTAAGCTACTTATCAGATCGTTCCCAGTTTGTTCACATCAGTGATCAATCCTCCGTGCATACTAAGGTCTGCTTCGAATGCCACAAGGTTCTATGCTTGGACCAGTCCTTTTTACTTTATATATGCCTCCCCTAGGCAACATAATTAGAAATCACTATTTCCATTGTTATGTTGATGATAGGCTACTGTATCTATCTATGAAACCAAAAGAAACTGATCAGCTATCTAGATTTAAACATGTCTTAAGGACATAAAAGCCTGGATGATTTCTTGATGTTAAATTCAGACAAAACTGAAGCTATTGTTCTTGGCCCCAAACACCTCAGAAATGAGTTTTCTAAGGATAGAATTTCTTTTGCCTCCCATATAAAAAAACTTCAAGGACTCTTTTTTTTCACTTGCATAACAAAAATTAGACATATCCTTTCCCAAAAAAATGCAGAAAAATTAGTACACGCATTTGTTACTTCTAGGCTGGATTACTGTAACTCCCTATTATATGGTTGCCCCAACAGATCTTGCCACGTGCTGTAGAATGCTGCTGCAAGCAAGCAATCAAGAAAAAAAATCCAGAATTGAATTTAAAATCCTCCTCCTTACTTACAAAGCTCTAAATGGTCAGGCTCCATCCTGTCTGTCGCAGCTCATAGTTCCCTACCAACCAATCAAGATCACTGCACTCTCAAAATGCAGGGTTACTTGTGGTTCCCAAAGTCTCCAAAAGTATATGGGAGCCAGAACCTTCAGTTACCACGCACCTCTTTTATGGAACCATCTTCCATTTTCAGTCAGGGAGGCAGACACCGTTTCCACTTTTAGGGGTAGACTTCAGACCTTTCTCTTTGATAAAGCTTATGATTAGGGCTGACTCAGGTTGACTGGATCAGCCCCTAGTTAGGCTGACATACTAGGTTTAATCTGCCAGGGGATTTTCTATGATACACTGAACTCCTTTTTCCTTCTCTTGCTCCCGCAAATGCTCATATCTGTTTACTGCATTATGCTAACTCCGTTGCCTCTCCGGAGCATTCCTGCGCCCTTGTTTCCTAGTTTTCCTGGATCTTGGCAGGAATTTTAGTTGATCATGGCGATAGCTGTGCTGGTGCTGTGACCCTGCCTTTGGTTGTGCTTGTGCACATTCAAGATCTTGATCTTTGCATCAGTTGCAGCTAAAGCAGTTTGTATCTCCATCTCCTCATCTCTTTTGAGTTTAGCTTCCTTTTCCTCTAATATTTGTTTCTGTTTTAGAGCATATGCTTGGGCTAACAACATAGCTCTCTTAGCCTTTTGTGAGCACACTGCACCCTTTCCTCCATTGCTTTAGGTGTGACTTTTACCACTCTAGAACTGACAACTGTAGCTGTAGAAAAGGCCCCAAAGTTATGTTACTGTTTGTCAGTATTCTGTGAGATTTATGTTCTGTTCATATGGTGCTGCTAAGATAATAGGGGGAGGTGCTCCACCTGCTGGTGATAGAGTGTGTGACGTCACACACACGAGCAGTGTTGGCTAGAGTGTTGGTGGAGTGATGGACAATCAGTGTGCAAGTGCAATTACTCCATAAGAAGTTAGCTGTGCGTGAATGGAAACAGTGAGTACTTACCTGTGACAATATCTGTGATATGTGCTATTTTACGGAAGCCCTAAGCGGACGTGTTTTTTTTTTTTTTTTTACAAGCCGTTTTCTCGATATAACGAGATATTATCTCGTTATAACAAGATATTATCTCGTTATCTCGAGAAAACGGAGTTTGTTTTCCCGAGATATTATCTCGTTATCTCGAGAAAACGAACTTTGTTTTTTGGTTTGTTTTTTTAAACTTTATTGAATGAATGTCAGAAGAAGAAGTGGCGGGTGGATGATGTGACAGCAGGTGCCGTGCGGTGTTCTGCGCGGACAAATGCGTGCATTTGCAAGGTAAGCTGCATGTCAGAAGAAGAAGTGGCGGGTGGATGATGTGACAGCAGGTGCCGTGCGGTGTTCAGCGCGGACAAATGCGCAAGGTAAGATGATTATTACAGGAACACATCACCCAAATTCATCAGTAATCATAACTAGATTATTATACTGTTGCTCCGGTGCTTTTTGGTACGTGCAGGGGCGAGAACCTGCATGCACTTGTCCGCGCTGGCACGGCACCTGCTGTCACATCATCCACCCCACTTCTTCTTCTGATGTTCATTCAATAAAGTTTAAAAAAACAAACCAAAAAACAAAGTTCGTTTTCTCGAGATAACGACTTAATATCTCGGGAAAACAAAGTTCGTTTTCTCAAGATAACGAGATAATATCTCAGGAAAACAAACTCCGTTTTCTCGAGATAACGAGATAATATCTTGTTATAACGAGATAATATCTCGTTATATCGAGAAAACGGCTTGTAAAAAAAAAAAAACACGTCCGCTTAGGGCTTCCGTACTATTTTGTGTTCATGCTATGTTTAATAACTTCTGTAAGCCTATGCGGATGAGAAATTAGAGTTTAGGCTGGCCATGTGCTGATTATGCTAATTAGCTGACATTGTGGCGCACGCATGCTCGTTAATGGTCGGCCGCTCACCTAATGCAGCACGATAGTTAAACAGACGTCATGTTGGTTGTGTTATATGTTCTGACCTTACTTACCTGCTGCTAATACTGTCCCGTGTTCGTTGTTTGGAGTTTGCTCTGTTAGAGGAGAATAGCATGACTTCCGGTTTCACAGTAAAAGCATCATGATGGTTAAACAGCAGGGAAATGTAATGCGAATGTAACAGAACAGGATGTGCTATGGGAATGTAAACAGCAGCTTAGTATAACGATAATATGTCTAGAATCCCATTTCAGCATGGCATATGGTTGTGTGATTGTTTAGCTTTGATACTCTAATATCTCTATAATCTTTGTTAAAGATAATCCTAGTTAAAGGTACATGTTGGCATATTTCCACTATTTCAGAATAGTATTTTCTGTTGGTGATATTATTTCTATAGCGTACAGAAGTGAGATGAGGTGTACTTTGTTTGGCATGCTGTAGTTATATGTCTTTTATTATTCCTTTCCTTATAGAAAACCACAGCAAGAAGTATAATTGTACTACTGTGAGAAAGAGAGCCGAATTAAACAGCCCTCAACCCACCCTCAACTCTCTTCATTTCATACTCTGACCAAATCGGGCCTTAAGCGGTGTTCTGGCCAACACCCCTGGGTGAACCTAGTGACAAACACCAAACCAGTGCCTTGTCTGAGCCCCTTTCCAACATCTCCACTACAGTAGCTGTTTCTTCATCTTCATGCTCCATAGTTTTATATGAGCCAAAAAGCTAAGGTAAAGTGTTTCAGAGCCTGATAGTTATTATCCACAGGCAGCTTTGCTAAACAGCACACATCAAAGCTCCCCAGCTTGCAAATGCATGTAGTGACTCAGCCTCTTTCACATAGAGTGTTCAGAATTGCACACAACCACTTTAACTTGAATCAGTTGAAATCCTTTCCTTGTGGTTTCGAATTGGAGCTTGCTAATATTCTATACAGGAGTAAAATCAAGGGTCCTAATCAATAAACTACTAAAAATCATGTGGCTCAGTCCTAGCTTGAGCCTCAACTAACCCCTATTCCCTTCAAAGCAAAAAAAACCAAAAAAACCCCCTCTCTCTCTTAAAGTGACGGTAGCACACCTAACTTCTCTAACAGAGAGTTTCCTTAATGCTGCTTTTAACAGGGTATCTCTTTTGAATCAAAATGAAATACATTAAATTATTGTTAGCTCACTTCTGGCAATCTTTTAATTACTTATTTATGAACTCACTTAGTTTTAACATAACTTGCAAACAAATACAGACTGTGCTTATTGAATTTTACGGAAGCCCTAAGCGGACGTGTTTTTTTTTTTTTTTTTACAAGCCGTTTTCTCGATATAACGAGATATTATCTCTTTATAACAAGATATTATCTCGTTATCTCGAGAAAACGGAGTTTGTTTTCCTGAGATATTATCTCGTTATCTCGAGAAAACGAACTTTGTTTTCCCGAGATATTAAGTCGTTATCTCGAGAAAACGAACTTTGTTTTTTGGTTTGTTTTTTTAAACTTTATTGAATGAACGTCAGAAGAAGAAGTGGCGGGTGGATGATGTGACAGCAGGTGCCGTGCCAGCGCGGACAAATGCGTGCAGGTTCTCGCCCCTGCACGTACCAAAAAGCACCGGAGCAACAGTATAATAATCTAGTTATGATTACTGATGAATTTGGGTGATGTGTTCCTGTAATAATCATCTTACCTTGCGCATTTGTCCGCGCTGAACACCGCACGGCACCTGCTGTCACATCATCCACCCGCCACTTCTTCTTCTGACGTGCATCTTACCTTGCAAATGCGCAAGGTAAGATGATTATTACAGGACACATCACTTGTGCATGCGCATTACAACAGCAAGATTAATTTCTTACTTTACATGAATGATAAGAAGAATGTACAGTTTTGAAATTAAAAAGCATCTTACTGGCAGCACACAGATATAGTTCAATATTTATTACATTTTATATGACACATTAAATGTCTTGAAATCACGTGTTCTTGTAGACTTCATTTCACGGAATTCAATACCGTCTCTTTTTTAACCGAATAAATAATCAAAATAATTTAAAAATAAAAACAAAACTGTAAATGTGACACACTGATGTTGTAAGTGCATTTCAGAGAGAGGTCTTACGGTGTGTACCCACCAAACGCGATTAAAAATGATCGTGCCTCAAGATTACATACAAAGTCAATGCAAAGACGCGATTTGACGCCTCATTTTGCCGGGCGACGCGATGGACGCGATTGCGCGTCCAACGCCTCGCGTCCAACGCCCGAGTTGAAATAATTAAACTTTTGCGGCGTCGTCGCGTGAAGACGCGCCGCGACAGCCTATCAGCGTTGAGATCGTCATCGACGTGCTGACGTATGGACGTCCTGGTGTTCCCTCGCAAAATCTAATCAAACCACCAGAAACAATGGAGGAGCAGCTTATCGTCGCCGTCACCGCTCACCCAGAGCTGTACGACAGTTCCTGTCCCTTGTTGCAGGAGACGGTGGAACTCGCCGAGCTCACACCGCCTCCGTAGGGTAGCATGCACCCAGAACCGACGTCAGCGCCTAGCCCGCAGACGACGCTGGGAACTTCTCCAGAGCAGGTGCAGTGCAGCGATCGTGGTTATCTCATGGTCAACGAGAGAATGAAATGGCGGAAGAAATGTTGTTGTTTGGGCGGGCTCGACGCGCGGCGTGATTTCATTTTGGGGTTTTTGTACGAGCGTCAAAACTGGAGCGTCCGGCGCGACGCGATTTAATTTGAGGCGCGATGAAATAATTTTCATCGCGTTTGGTGGGTACGTTGTTCGGTTAGTGTATTGAATAACATCATGTTTAAAACTAGCATCGACTGGGTTTGGATGCAACAATATGCTGATTATTATCTTAATCAATCAAATAGGGATGTAACGATGTATCCCAAGGCAGTTAAAAATCAATGAAAGATATATGTGAAAAATGACCTGCAATACTCTTTTTGAACAGCAGAGGGCGTAATCTACTATGTGTTCAACGTCCTACGTCATGTCCCAGACTAGAGACAGCTCGCCAACGTAAAAAAGATTAATTAAAGACTCCGCGACAGGCGATATTGAAAGAGAAGATGCACCTCCAGTGTCTAATCGGAAGTGTGGCAGCATTTGAGCTTCCTTAAGTTAGAAAGTAATAAAGGTGAGAAGATGACAGAAAAGACAAAAACTGTCTGCAAATATTGCAAGAGGGTGTTGAACTACACAAATAATACAACTAAAACGATGCAGCATGTGAACTGACATCATAGTGAGGAGCTCTGGTCAGCCTTGCCTACGCACATTCCTCCTTGACAACTACATGGCCAAACCAAACTGACAAGCTGCAACCCTGCTTGCCCAAACTAGTATAAGAGCCAGAGAGAGCCCAACCTATCACTCCGCTTAGGGCTTCCGTACAAAAGTTCTTCTTCCTCAAGCCCTTTTTGGTGTCGTCTCTCCAACCTTGGCCCAGGGCCAGAGTCTTTGCACACAACACAAAACAATCAATCTACACATTCCTCCTTGACAACTACATGGCCAAACCAAACTGACAAGCTGCAACCCTGCTTGCCCAAACTAGTATAAGAGCCAGAGAGAGCCCAACCTACCTAGACAACCTAGTTCTTCAAACTCACCCTCTCTGCTTTCCCCTCTGGCAGAAGCAAACCTTTCCACATCAGCCACCTCTGTCTTTTTTTTCAAACAGCAGGGGACATTGTGAATGTCCAGAAATGCATAACTCATTTAATATTCTCAGTCATAATTTTTCTGTAATCTCATTTTGTATTAAAAAAAAAAAAACGTGACGAAATCGTATCGTGAACCCAGTATTGTGAATCATAAGTTGAATGAATGGTTACATCCCTACATTCAAATAATTGTTTGATCTATAAATTAAATTAAATGTTATTAATAAAGCCCATCTAGTGTCAGTGGGCGTAGGCATCTGAGGCTTCAGCCTTGAATGTTTTTTAAGTAGCCTCGCATATATCTATCTATCTATCTATCTATCTATCTATCTATCTATCTATCTATCTATCCTATGCATATATATATTTTTCTTTTTTAAGAATCACCCAAAAGAAAACATGCACGTTTTCTTAAAAAAAAAAGGCATTTCTTTTCCTTCAGAAACGCCCCTACCCAATCTCACAAATCACTATTTGACTCGAGGTCTGTACAATATGCACATTCTCTGTTCCTGGATCCTCACAGCAACAAGGAAAAAGTCCCTAAACCATTTGACAAGGAAAATTGCCCGACTAACAATAAAATACCCGAATAAACACTGGCCTCCATTAATTACGAAATAATCAAAACTATTACTGACTAATTTTTTGTCAGCTGACTCATCACTGTTAGACAATCCTGGTGGTGCTGAGGGCAAGGTCATGGGGGGCCATCAAACTGAGGAGGTCTCTTCCTGATGGAGAATGATTGAGCACAACAGATTCCCCTCATGGAAATATGTTCGTGAAAGGCGAACAGATGGAGAAGGGGGACAATAGCAGCTCCTTTGGCAGTGGTTTCAAGCGTCAGTGCTGCAGGCCTGATGGAGAGAGAGAGAGAGAGAGAGAGAGACAGAGAGAGAGGGAGGGAGGGAGGGGAGAGGGAGGATGGGTGGGTTGTGGTTACGGACACGTAGCTGTGGATGGTGCAGCGGGGTTGCGCAGCAAACAACCAACGATGTAACGTAAGGGAGGAAAAATCCTACAGTCTGACCAATAAGGCGGATATTGCAGTTTTACTTTTTGCACATGACCGATGTCGTCATTGGGAAACCACTATCGCACTACTTCATACCCCATCCCTGACAGAAAATGGACATGCAGAGGCTGGCACTCCGGATTGATGCGGTAAGACATGTTTGATGTGCAGTGCCGTGTGCTAGCCTATGCAGGGACACACATTATGGATTATTGCTTCACTTGCTGCAGCCCGTCGTGTTGACGGCCTCCTCTCCTCATTTCTGTTTCATTTGATCCGTTGATCACACATATTGAGCTCAACATGGGTCGTGCATCTGTGCACATATCAAATGCACGTTTCCATTTGATGCTCGCAAAGCATGTCGTTGTGTGTGCATGATGTTGTGTGTGCATGATTGCATGATGTGAGCACAGAGGGATGCAGTGGGTATGCCCTGCACATTACTATCCAATGCAGCCATTTGGCTTGTGCTGGACAAATGTTCTTGTCCAAGACCACTGACATCATCCTCACCAGGACTGTGGCTCCAGGCAGCAGCTCCTCCTGCAGCAGCAGCAGCAGTAGTCAGGGGGTTATATACCTAAGTGTTTGCTAGCTAAGCGCGGTAATGCGACGTTTGCTCAGACTTAATGCACTGGTGTGCAACCCAAGCTCATTTAATTTTAGAGCAGATAAGCCCTCACACTGCATTGTTGCAATGTTACAGAGGTTACATGGGTTGCTCTAATTTTTTTCAGAGAAGTCAGGCAGAAAAGCCTAGCCAGATGTTGCAGAGTTGAACATAGGCCACAAGTATGCAGATAGATAGATAGATAGATAGATAGCTATTTAGGTTATATTCAGCAACAGCAGTGAAATTCAAATACAGTTTCTATTTATGTGTTCCCAAAATAAAAACCTTGCATTAGTTTTAATTTGTAACTTAATTTCATCCTGTCAAAAACTAGGGGAGACTGGAGATGGTTGCATCATGGGACAGTTACAACAGCTGTTATTAAAAACATGCTAGTATGATGGTGCTCATACTGCTTATGCTCAGTTAGACCCTCTCTCTCCATGTATTAAGAAAACCTGGATGAAGTATGGAGGCAGGGCCCTGTTCATTCCTATGAGAACTGCTCATTAGTGCATGAACGCTCTAATTCCGAGGTATAAAAGTATCTTCTGCATTATGGGGCCCCCCAGCTAGCAATTTTTGGTTCTAAAAATGTTCTGAGAATGCAACAAATGCAGTGTTATAGTATCATTTTTAGTGGTTCCTTTTTTTTCTTTTAGTTCTGAGAAAGTTAATCTTAAAGTTAGGGTAACATCTCTACAAACATCAAAAAATGTAAAAATGTTTTTTTTTATTGTTAACATATCACATTACATTACATATTCATGTAAAAAATGGTCCAATATTTCAGTCCTCACTAACATGTTCTGAATGTTTCTTTGAAAATACCCTTTCTTTGTTCTCATGTAACATTGTGGAAATGTTTTATAGACCCTTCACTGATCTGTCACCTGTTATAGAAGTGAGGAGAGAGAGAGAGAGAGAGAGAGAGAGAGAAATAGAGAGAGAGAGGAGTGGGGGGTGAGCAAGAAAGGACAGTAATTTTAAAGTGAAGGGAAAATGTTTATGTGTTGCTAGGCAACAGCTGTCGCGTCCAGCGGTTGTGGAACTATTTGTGTCGGTGGAGCCAAAAAAATCATTAAATAAACAAACAAATCATAATCTTTTGTTGCTTGTTGCTATTAACAAATAAAATATTCTTGTAGAACTGTAGAACTGAAGACAATATCACACTCGAGGTTGTGTGTTGTGCACGTATATCATCACGGCTGTGATTTGGTCATAGGCGCTCGGCCTGCAGCCTCGTGCTGAAGATAATCGCAGTCGTGATGATATATGAGCACATCACTCCCTCTCGTGTGATATTGTTTAATCAACATCACCAAAACATCCTCAGAATGCTGCAGTTCAAACGTTACATTCTAGTCACCATTTAATCTTATAGGAACATTAATTGAAATGATAAACATCCTTAAAACGTTCTTTTAACATAAGATTAAAATGTTTTCTTTAAAACATCATTGCAACTTGTAGGTAATGCTAGCCAATGTTATGGGAACGTTCTCTGCTAGCTGGGTCATAACCATGTGTGCTAGACTGACCAAAAGACTGACTGACGGTTGCCAAGCGTGGCCGAGTCTGGCTGAGCGTGGCCGTTTATGCCCAAGCAGGTAACTTACCGACTTTACCGCTCTGCTGCCTTGAGAGGCGTTCAAATACTTTAATTTTGTTGTTCTTTTAGACTTTCCAGATGCTTTCAGACTGAATGGATTAAATCTCAATAGTGAAATGAAGCATTTCATGGAGATTTTGACAGTCACAGAAATGTGTCTGATTTACAAAGTTCTCTTTCCCAGTGTAAGTCAATAGGGAAAAGTCTGTCAGGCCCCATGGCATCATGTGACGTTTAATTCCACTTTTGACTACCATGTAATATTGACTTGAAAGCCTGGCAGTTTTCGTGGGGGTAAAAGATACATTCAACATCTGCTACTGCATTTATTGAAAAAAAATGTTTTGGAGGTATGAAAGCTACTTTTTTTTAGGGGTCGTACTTCCCTGGCTTTTTGTATGAATTAATCGAAACTTACTTAGCATTCTTTTGTGGACTTCGAAGACATAGTATGTGTCCAGGATGTGTCTAAGGGTGGGGACAAGTTGTTGCAGCTGTCCCTATAAAAGAATAGCAAATACATGAAACTAAATAGATATAAAATAAAAATGAATAAATATATATAAAATAGACATGTAAAAAATTTATGAAATTGTCAACTGTTGTCTTCTATGATGGCATATTTGATGCTCTTAGAAAAAATAGGATCATGTTAGATGTCTAGCCTATATTTATCTATGCACAAGTCATTGGGAGTTACAATATCACTGAAGTTGCAATAATGTGATCATTTTATTATTTTGCAATAGTGTAACTCTGTTATTGTAATGGTCCATTAGTAAATAGTAAGCAGTCATTGTTTTTCTTACACTGAATAAATCATCGAACAGTAGAAATTGTATTGTTTTCAGTATTCCAAGAGTGAGGAAGAGGGTTAACAGAGGGATAATATTCATTTTCAAGCACCATCAACATCTTAAGGATTTTTTGAAAACATTTTGAGATCAAACGAGTCAACCTGCTAGGAGCTGGACGTCTTAATGTAAAACTTTGTCTTTCCTGTGCCAATAGGTGGTGCTCTCATTATCGCTTAAAATTGTCATAAAGATGTGTTCACAGCAGAGTGACATACCACTTCCTATTTACTTCCTGGTTCATAGCAGAACATGCAAATTAGATGACTCATACAGATCACACGGTGTGATCAAAACTCATGATTTGAATAAGTTTTGCTGTCAAAGGTCTTATGAAGTTTGAAAAATTGTGACCTCTGAAAATGACCAAAAATACACCAGAATTACAACTTCAAATCAAAATGGCCGACTTCCTGTTGGGTTTACGATATGGCCTCAAGAGCCTTTTTTGTAGGTATTGGGGTGTTGCACAGGCCTCCAAAGTTTCACAGCTCTAGGTCAAACGTGCTGCGGGGGCTGCTTTGTTGTAAATTCTGCACAGTAAAATGCCTTATATCAATGACTGAAGGGATTCCATCGACACAAATGTTGTCAGAGGGCTCGGCTCTTATTTTGAAACAGAAACGGGGAATGTTGAGTAAAACAGATAAATTAACGTGGTATTGCATCTAAATAATTATCAAAATACCATTTTCACTGTCTATTTTTTGCTAAAAGCTAGGTATGCAGCTATCGATTATTTTAGTAATCGAGTAATCTACTGATTATTCTTGGGATTAGTTGAGTAATCAGATATGTGTGTGGAAATGTTTTCATTTCATTACTTTTGCTTCATTAAATGGTAATAGTAACATACAGAGGAGAAAACAAGACAGTGTAAGGTCCCTTATAATGAAGGAGAAACTATAATTGCCTTTTCCTTTAGAAAAATCTCTGTTTTTGTTGGTAACAATGCAAAAGTCTCTGTGAGGTGAGCACTAACATAGTATTATAAACCTCTGAACTAAACCCATTTAGTGCATGTAACGTCTACCATTTTACTCTGGGTTTTAAGGTGACAAACATTTTTTTGAAATGCAATTTATCTAAACATATTATGGATATTATATCCATCTAAACAAATTTAGTGCATTTAAGTGCTATATTACCTTCTTCTGGGTTTTAAAGTGCAAAAATAAAACAAAACATAAGAAAAATCAAATTACCTTTAAAAAAAAAAAAAAGAAGGTATATACAATCAAAAACTAAGGCATAAACATTGCCTTTAAGTTGTGCAACATAACTTTAAGAACCACAAGTTTCAGGCATAATGTAAACCTCTACAGTCTATTGCCTATTTAACTTTTATTTTATTTTTTAAATTATATATATATATATGTGTGTGTGTGTGTGTGTGTGTGTGTGTGTGTGTATATTCCCCCAGAAAAAAACAACAACTTTAAAACAAATTTCCTCCAATTCTACATCACCTGCACTAGTCTATATTAGTTACATGGGGCAGAGAACAGCGTAACTTCTGCAGCTGCCAAACGCCCACTGTCACTCCAAGTTAGAGAATGAGTGAAATCAAAGCAAAGGCAGTTGGGCTGGGGCACCAGGCCCCACAAATCACTACATCGGCCCCGATAACAACGAGAGCAGCAGAGAGCAGCTGGATGAGAGGTCTCTCAGTACGCTGCACTGTCTGTCAGTCTGCTCCAATGGATCTATCGATCAGCTGTGTGATCAGTAAGGTGTGTTATTTGTTTTTATTAGGCTACCTTTTTTTGAATGTGCAGCCTGAGCCGCACTCTAGTATCCACATGTGCACATACCTGGTGTTCAGTCTGTAGGCTATTTAGGCACGTTTCATAGAAACAAAACAATAGTCCAACTATTTTTGTGCATTTTCAGTATTAACTCTCTAACCAGCTGCTGTTGGATGTTCCGTCAGATTTCCCTCTTTCGTATGTTGGGGCAGACGTGACGCCAGGTCCTCTGTGGAGATTACGGTTGAGGGCTCTTAATCAGGAGAAATGTGACGCCGGGAGGACACCGGGAGAGAGCAGGGAAAACATGAGTCTCTTAAGGGGGAAAAATACTGTGTATTTCACTGTCCCGCATTAACCTCGCTAACGTTTAGGCCTGGTGGGGAGTCTCGTTGGCCTGGCGCACCGCCAGGTCTATAACATTGTAGGGAAAGCACTGTGGCACTTATATTGATTTATGCTAAATGCTGTTGTTGACGTTAACTTTACCTTATGTCGGGTTTGCTCTGACCGCCCCCATAGATTGGGTGCTTTTGGTTAAGAGGTGCTAAAAGTTATCTTTCACACAGTTTTTCAGTTAATTATCTTGCGTGCACAAGGAATAGAACAGAAATAATCATCTGTGTTAAAACACAGTGCACTGGATTACACGAATTATTCGATTTACTTGAGTAATCGTTTCGGCCCCACTGAAAACTGCGCATGTCACGTGGAAACAAACGGCGAGATTCTGTTTCTCTAGATGAGCCACAGCTGAGCAGCACAGCTCAGGCCGACAGTGTGGCGACTCTTACTTGGTAACATGGGCACCAAAAGAAAAAAAGAACAGGTTTGGTGAAGCAGAAGTTGTAGCTCCAGTTACAGAGAAACATGAATTCAGAAGGTATATGGTTGTGAGTGTGTAAAAATATTACCTCTTGTTGAAATGTAGTGAGTGTATTGCGTGTTGAGAAGTCTTAATGACAAGACAGCCTGCAGAACATATCGAACTCGCAGGGTGGAGGAGTGTCTATTACCACTGCATGCGCATGCCGTCATGTAGTGTATATCCCTGTGAGATTCTAGGAAGGTCTCAAGGGACGAAAACATAGATAAAGCCAATCATAGTATGCAAATATAAATGGCTAATTGTATTATTTTTTGGTGATTATAAACTAATTAAAGCATACGTAACGTTGCTGTACTGCCTACATACTGGACCTTTAATGTCCTAAAAGTTGATTTTTTCAAAATGGGCTATTAATTTATTTTTCACACAGTTTTTCAGTTAATTATCTTATGCACACAAAATATTAATGAGGTGGCGTAATTATTAAATTTTTCAAAATTAGTAGGCACCCGTAATAACTGCTATGAAAATAGATTAAACCAAATACATGCACACTCTGAGGCTCTGAGCGCTTTCTTAACTTTGATCAAATTTTGGAAGTTTACAGGGAACATTGTGCAACCTTTGTATTTATATCTCTTTAGACTTCATTTGAACCTTGTGAGGTTTCTGATCAGTCTGCTGTCTGCACAGATCTGTCTCTGAATCCTCCATGCACCTGTCATTTCTGCAGTCATTTAAACCCTGTAGACAGTGATATCAAGAGCATGATGTGTATTCTCTATTGTTGTCAGCCAGTACCAACTCATAGATCATTATGTCTTATATCATCATATTGTTTTTTCTTCTGACTAGTTAGTTGAAGTTGAAGTTTGCAAAAAAAATGCAAACAAATCCCTGTTAAATTTACACACATTTCAGCCTTCAAACCAGGCCTGCCATGTTCCTGTAGCTTTAACAGGATACTCCAGAATAGGTGTGGCCGGTATCATGGTATTATGGTATACCAAGGTATTTAGAAATTCCAACGCTATAAAAATACTGTATGTTTTGCATGCAGTGCACATGCCCTGGGTGTTATTATGCCTGGGCCACACTGCTCGCATGAACAGTGTGTGCTCATATTGGGAGCATTTGTTGTTGAGGTGCTGAAGGGATCCATGTCGACAGAAACACTGTCAGAAGACTCTCACTTATTTCTACAATTCTACAATTTCATTTAGCAGACGCTTTTATCCAAAGCGATGTACAACACAAGCAAGAATTTAGACTTAAGGAAAAAACCCTTAGTAAGTGCAAAATGTGCTTCAGGTGTGATTGGTCACAGATATTGCCGTCTAGTGGCAGAAGAAGTGCCGCACAGCCCCCCCCCCATTTTTTTTTTTTTTGAAACCAAAGTAATAACCAGTAGCGATCTCAGCATCTGAGATTCAACAATCTCAGTATCACTACTTACGATGACAGTCAACATACAACATCACACAACTTTGTCAGTGCTAGATAATCATTAGGTGCTGGGTTTTGGACCTTCTGACTTAATTTACCCCAAAGGGCAAAGCGGAGAAGAGTCAGGTTAAGTGCCTAGGTGTTCTCGGAAAAAATGAATTTTCAATTGTCTCTTAAAAGTAGAAAGGGACTCAGCAGAACGCACAGAGTTTGGAAGTTTGTACCACCATTTGGGAACAACAGAAGAGAAGAGTCTGGCTAGAGATTTAGAGCCGTGCTGTCCTGGAAGCACCAGGCGTCTTTCGCATGCAGAGCGTAGTGGGCGAGAAGGAGAGTAGACCTGCATCAGGGATTCCAGGTAGGCTGGAGCAGTTCTTGTGATTGTTTTGTAAGCCAAGAGAAGTGCTTTGAATTTGATTCTGGCTGCCACTGGAAGCCAGTGAAGAGAAATTAGCAGCGGGGTGACATGTGCTCTTTTGGGCTGGTTGAAGACCAGACGTGCTGCTGCATTCTGGATCATCTGAAGAGGTTTGAATGAGCATGCAGGGAGGCCTGCCAGAAGAGAGTTGCAGTAGTCAATGCGTGAGATCACAAGAGCCTGAACCAGAAGCTGTGTGGCCTGTTGGGTCAAGAAGGGTCTGATCTTCCTGATGTTGTAGAGGGCATAACGGCAAGACCGAGAAACTGAGGCCACATGAACCTTAAAGGTCAGCTGGTCATCAATCATGACACCCAGGTTTCTGGCTGAGTTTGTGGGCACAAGTAGGCTCGAGTCAAGTTGGACACTGATCTGAGGCTGAACAGATGGACAAGCTGGAAAGACCATGAGTTCGGTCTTAGACAGATTTAGCTGAAGGTGGCGTTCCTTCATCCATGTGGAGATATCTGCCAGACACGCTGATATCCGAGCTGAGACCATTCTGTCATCAGGTGGAAAGGAGAGGAAGAGCTGAGTGTCATCAGCATAGCAGTGGTAGGAGAAACCATGGGAGCGGATCACTGCACCGAGTGAGGTGGTGTACAGAGAGAAGAGTAGGGGACCAAGCACCGACCCCTGAGGAACCCCTGTCGATAGGCCATGTGACCTAGACACCTCTCCTCGCCATGACACTCTGAAGGATCTGCCTGTGAGGTAGGACTTGAACCACCATAGGACAGAACCTGAGATGCCGAGCTCAGAGAGTGTGGAGAGGAGGATTTGATGGTTCACCGTGTCAAAGGCAGCAGACAGGTCCAGCAGCAGTAGGACAGAGGATTGACCAGCCGCTCGAGCCAGTCTCAGTGACTCAGTGACTGACAGGAGTGCAGTCTCAGTGGAATGGTCACACCTGAAGCCAGACTGAAAGGAGTCAAATTAAAATGGAAACACGAAATGTTAAGTAAGAGACATATATTTGTATTTCTTCATCTATGTCACAGATAAAGACATTGAAACTGTCGTAAAAAGTGGTATGGATTCAATGTAATTATCATTTTCACAGTCCAGTCTAGAGTGTGGGGGACTGTTCTTTATTTATCAAAGGAGGGGGTTGGCTGGGATGTCACTTTTTCTGCTTTTTTTTTATTATGACCCTCCCTGAGGCCATAAATATTTTTTTCTTGTCAATCACTCCAAAGATACCTTTTTTTGATATATATATATAAATACATAAACAGGAACTAATTAGAAATAACATCGGATATATATCTTTGCAAACTTGGTATACATTTTTCATTTTTTACATGCTGCAGTAGACCTCACATTCATTCCCTGGAATTACATGTTTGTGTGTGTAACGAGTAACTCTTTTGGTCAGCTGGCTCATGGATGTGTTGCTGTCATTGCCATAGAAATGTGTTCCATGATTTTTTTAGAGGGGGTAGAGTTGAATTATCAGCAGTCTTTCTCCAGAATCATACTACACCTTTAATATATATAAATATACCTTTTCCTTAATTGATTTAAAATAACTTTTAGGTTTTTACTGTATTGCATTTAATTTTCTTTTACACAAAATTCCACTGGCAGTGTTGCAGTCATGTAAAGACATGGTGGCAATTCAGAATGGGTAAGATTTCAGGCAAACATTAAAGAAAACTTACACTCCACTGGCCCGGTGTTGAAAGGACCTGAATAAGATCATTTCATATCCTCTCAGGCATGAAAGGCCCAAATATTGGACCCTCATCTTACAGCTTCTTTATCTGCAGTGGTATGGGCCACACAACACTAAAAAGTAGAGCTCACTGATTCAATTATAATGGAGCCTGCTGCCCATTTTTCAATTATCACTGCTTTTCTTATGGACACAGTGTGTAGTTAGTTACAGTGCATGAGCAGGAGGGAGGCAGAATGACATATGACCTGATTTTTGAAAGGAGCAACATACTGGAAGACATGTAGCACCCAATAATGTAATAAAATCATTTCCTGTTATAATGTTTTTTTAAGTGATAATGTTTTTAATGGATAATGTAATAATGTAAAAAAGTGTGTTTTTTTTCTTGTATATTTAGAATGTGCAATTTGAAGAAAAAAACACAGTTACTGTCATGTCAGCCGCGATGGATATAATATCCAGCCACATAAGCTTTTGACAATGATTTAATGTTTTGGAAATGTAAAATTTATGTTTTCTAAAATTAGTAGTGTACAACAGATAGAAAGTGGTTTATTTAGTATTTATTTATTAACTATTGATTAAAGATCTAGAAAAGACAACCTGCCGAAAATCCAACGCAGCTTTAATGTGTGTTTCAGATAAGGTTAGATGTGTGATTTCACTTTAGTTTACTGCACAGTTCTGCTGTAATGTCATAATATCAGACAGGACATTGCATTACATTATTGGTCAAGTAATTACATTATTAGGTTTTGTTACATTTTCAATCAATTTAAGGGCATTTTTTAAAAAACATTTTTATGCATTAGTATATTTTCCAAAAATTATTGCATTATTATGATATTTTTTTCCCTTGTATTTGGGTTCAGCCCAAAGACAATGTAATGTTTACATTAGTTGTATCAAGATGATTTATGCCAAAAAAACAAAAACAAATAATGAGGTCTGAGAGAAGGGGAAAAAACTTTTCTTTTTCTTTTTTTTCCCCTGTTACAGGAGTCCTTTTTCGGGAGTTTTTCCTTGGGTGATGTGAGGGTCTAAGGGCAGAGGGATGTAGTACACTGTACAGCCCTCTGAGGCAAATCATGTTTTGTGATAATGGACTCCATAAATAAATTGACTTGACTTGACTTCACCAGCAAACACTGTGAAAAACATGTCCGCCTTCTGAACAGAAATTTAGGAGTCTGTTTAAGTCCAGGGTTAATCTTCACCAACATGCATGTTTCTATACCTTGTCTGACTGTTGTCGAAGCTTCTGCAGCACATGATCATGTGAGCAGTGCATGCTGACTATTTTAGTGCAACACACAATCCAACATTAGGTGTCAGTAGCATACCATATTATTTATGCACACTTCAAAATAAAACAAAATAATGACATTAAAAATCTGAACAAATAAACATTCTCTGCGACAGCTACATTTATGTTCGTGCTACAGCACGTGCTGCCTCAGAATACACATACAAATGGTCAAATAGGAATAAACCATCAAACAGAATTCAGTGAGGGGGGTCAGGGCTTTTCACTTTTTAAGAGAACTCAGAGAGATTAATTAGCAGTATTTAAGCTATGAAGTCTGGAGGTCCAAGTGTAAATGTAGTGTTATTAGGGTGAGTAAATGTTGGTGTTGGGGGAGGGTAAGTCTAGAGCGGATGAACTAATTCTGCCCGGAGAAACCTTTTCTAGGGTGTTCAATGCCAAGGGGACAGTTTAGCAGTACAGAGCGTTTGCTCCATAGAAAATACCCACAATGCACCATAAAAGTGGAGATCTCTATGATCACTGACCAGAAGTAACGCTACCATATTTCCACTGGAGAAGGGGAAATCCACTACACTGGATAGTCATTCACTATCTCTTAAAACAGAGAGCAGAGTGTGCAGGCAGAGTAACACTCACTCCATGCACACATCTGTGGCTGAATGCTTAATCCTTTAAACCCAAAGGATCACGAAATAAAATAAAATAAAATAAAATGAAATAACTATAAAAGATAACTCTTTATTTACAGTTGTATGGAATATAGTCATGTAATCTCTAGGCATGCCACATGTACTTCGCAGGAAGTACTCCTAGGATCACTTTTATGAGATTTTTTTTCCCTGCATGTCCACAATTTTTTAACACTTAGTAAATAAATGATGCAGTATTTACTGTATTATTGAGTGAGTAGTGAGTGGAAGCAAGTGTCAGTGTTCCAAGGATAAAGGTTTTGTTTTGTTTTGTTTTTTTTTATTATTTTTGCCTTTTTTCTTTTCAAAAATAATACAATAAAAGAAACAGACACAGTAGAAATAGAGCACCCAATATCTTTTGCAGAAAATGAGAGAGAGAAAGATGGAGTGTTGGTGTACAGAGCTCTGGTCCAAAGCTGTCAGCTGACAGCTATAATGACAGAGCCAGACATTGCCCCTTTTCCCAGGATGATCAAGGGTAAAAAGGTGCCACCTGCTCCTCACACATTTTCACCAATAATACATCAAGAGCAATCTGGGGTTCAGTAGCTTGCTTAAGGACACTTCAATATGTAAAATGCAGTTGGCCTGTCGCGGTGAAGGAATTTCCTTTGCACTGTGGCTTAATTGTGTGATATAAAGTGTTGTTGTGGCAAATGACGTCATGTATTCTGATTTAAGTGCTATGTAAATAAGCATTTTTAGGTCATTATTAGGTAAATTGCTGATTAAACTTGAATTTTCTTTTAATGAAATACGTGTTCATTGTTAAATGCCCAACACAGTCAAACGCAGTAAAGTGTGCAGCATTTTTTCAGCTGTGACATTATGGCTGCATTTGGTTGCTATAATGTACAATATCCATGGAACTAAAAATGTTGGCACAAGTTAGACTTATTCTGGATAAAGGAGAGCTTTCAGGGAAATAGGACAGACCCACTAGTCTGTGTGGGTTCAGTATTCATTTCTCCTCCATTGTTGTTGTTCAGTGATGTAACACTTAGTCTTTGTGCTAGGCCATTTGTATCACCCCCACTTCACTGTGACTGGAAGACTGGTTAAAAACTGACAGCGATGAGTGGCTGCCTTGCTCAGTGTAGAATAGATGCTGCTGCTGGCATTTGTAGAGTTGTGTAAATATGCGGCACTTCCATGCTTGTCACCTCCGTCATTTGGCTTGTCAATAGTGCAGTAGTGCAATGTTGGTATATAAATTTAATCGTGACAGTATTAGACTGCAAGGGCCAGGGATCCAACCACTATGTTTAGGCCTATGTCCACCAAAGCGTTTTAATGCCTCTGCATGGTTGAGTACATCTGTCCGTCTGTGTGGCACATAGCTCTCGGTCCAGATCAGGTTAGTTTTGCCCTGACACCGGCTCTCCTCCCCCCTCTTCGTCTGGTGGTTTCGGTCTTGTTTCTCCTCTCTGGTCTGACTCGCCGTTCAGCTCAGGCCACTGGTGGAGATACTCTTGCGGTCCACTGCACTCAGTCCAAGCCCCAAACAACTTCGCCCGATGCTGACAAGTGCCACTCTATCGTGAAAAAGACATGCTTTAGCAGAGGGGGCCATGGTATCTGGAAAATAGAAAAATATAGCGAAAAAGTAGCAAGGATTTGCAGAGCTACCGGCTGCTGCATCTACATGCGTTACTGTCGCCATAAAAATCTCTGCTTAAAAAACATGGCTTGGGCCATAACTTTAGAATTCATATGATTTTATTTCAAACAAATGTCAGATGGGTTAAAATGATGAAGTTCTGATAATTTATATCAAAGAGGTCAACTGTAACATCATAATGTTCTGCAAAAACACTTTTTTGGCCATTACTTAACATCTTAAATAAGGAGACATTTGGTCAGATACTGAATTGCTGACGCTAATCTTGACACTGTGCTGATTGTAGAGATCTTCTGTGCTGCCGGTTTTCACATAGATGTAAACTGTACTGGAGCCACTGCTTGTAAACTGATGGCATTTCTAGTTTTCCAGCTGAAAATGCCAGACTCTTGTTTGGAATTTGAGAGCGCTTTTGAGGTGTTTCTTTCAGTGTGTTTTTTTCAGTTGAGAAACTTTGGTTGTCTCTGGTCACTATGATACAGAATATTCATGGAAGTAAACATGACAGCAAAATGGTAGAGTACCTGCTGTGGTTGAGGGGAAGGCTGAAGCATGCAGAGAGAGAGGATGGACCTGTGTAGGTTCATATGAGGAAACATGGTATAGGCTATACACTTTATAATGACAGTTTTTTGTTATTGTTATTCAGCACTTTAACACTGCATTAATACCAAAAGTTGAACTCTAGCCCATTAGCATGGTAGCATGGTGTAAATACATGACACTTCCATAGCAAATAATTTTTTAAAAATCAGTGGCCTCAGTAGAAAATGCGCAATGCTTTTGTGGACACAGCCACTGAGATTACCACGGATTGGAGCAAGACGTTTTTTTGTCATCATTAAATTTGAACATCCCTGAGGCTCCCTCCCTGAGCTACCACCTTATCGTGGTGGAGGGGTTTGCGTGTCCCAGTGATCCTAGGAGCTCAGTTGTCGGGGGCTTCATGCCCCTGGTAGGGTCACCCATGGCAAACAGGTCCTTGGGGAGGGACCAGACAAAGTGTAGCTCACAAGACCCCTATGATGACGACAACAAATGGTCCAGAGTTTCCCTCGCCTGGATGCGGGTCACCGGAGCCCCCCCTGGAGCCAGGCCTGGGGATGGGGCTCAATGGCGAGCACCTGGTGGCCGGGCACAGCCTGAAGAGGTTACATGGGACCTCCTTCCCGTGGGCTCACCACCCGTAGGAGGGGCCATAGGGGTCGGGTGCCATATGAGCTGGGCGGTCCGATCCTTAGCTGCAGAAGCTAGCTCTGGGGACGTGGAATGTCACCTCTCTGGTGGGGAAGGAGCCTGAGCTGGTGCGCGAGGTTGAGAAGTTCCAACTAGATATAGTCGGCCTCACCTTGACGCACGGCTTGGGCTCTGGAACCAGTCTTCACGAGAGGGGATGGACTCTCTTCCACTCTGGAGTTGCCACTGGTGAGAGACACCGGGCAGGGGTGGCAATACTTATTGCCCCCCGGCTTGGTGCCTGTACATTGGAGTTTACCCCGGTGAATGCCTCCCTCCGCCTTCGGGTTGGGGGACGGATCCTGACTGTTGTTTGTGCCTATGGTCCAAACATCAGTTCAGAGTATCCACCCTCTTTGGAGTCCTTAGAGGGGGGGCTGGAGAGTGCTCCTTCTGGGGACTCCCTCGTTCTGCTGGGGGACTTCAACGTTCACGTTGGCAACGACAGTGAGACCTGGAGGGGCGTGATCGGGAGGAAAGGCCCCCCGATCTGAACCCGAGTGGTGTTTTGTTATTGGACTTCTGTGCTCGCCACAGATTGTCCATAATGAACACCATGTTCAAGCATAATGGTGTCCATATGCGCACTTGGCATCAGGACACCCTAGGCCGCGGTTCAATGATCGACTTTGTAGTCGTATCGTTGGACTTGCGGCAGTATGTCTTGGACACTCGGGTGAAGTGAAGAGAGGGGCGGAGCTGTCAACTGACCACCACCTGGTGGTGAGTTGGCTCCGATGGTGGGGGAGGACGCCCGTCAGACCTGGCAGACCCAAACGTATTGTGAGGGTCTGCTGGGAACGTCTGGCAGAGTCTCCTGTCAGAAAGAGCTTCAACTCCCACCTCCGGGAGAGCTTCGACCATGTCCGGCGGGGACATTGAGTCCGAGTCGGCCATGTTCCATGCCTCCATTGCTGAGGCGGCCAACCGGTGCTGTGGCCGCAAGGTGGTCGGTGCCTGTCGGGGCGGCAACACCCGAACTCCGCTGGTGGACACCTGCGGTAAGGGTTGCCGTCAAGCTGAAGAAGGAGTCCTATCAGGCCTTCTTGGCCTGTGGGACTCTGGAGGCAGCAGACAGGTACTGACAGGCCAAGAGGAGTGCAGCGGCGGTGGTCGCCGAGGCGAAAACCCGGGCGTGGTAGGAGTTCGGTGAGGCCATGGAAAACGACTTCCGGACGGCTTCGAAGAGGTTCTGGACCACCATCCGGCGTCTCAGGAGGGGGAAGCGGTGCTCTGTCAACACTGTGTATAGTAGGGACGGTGCGCTGCTGACCACGACTTGGGACGTTGTGGATCGGTAGAAGGAATACTTCGAAGACCTCCTCAATCCCACCGACACGCCCTCCGGTGAGGAAGCAGAGCCTGGGGACTCAGGGGTGGGCTCCCTATCTCTGGGGCCGAGGTTACCGAGGTGGTCAAAAAGCTCCTCGGTGGCAGGGCCCCGGGGGTGGACGAGGTCTGCCCAGAGTTCCTCAAGGCCCTTGATGTTGTGGGGCTGTCGTGGCTGACACGACTCTGCAACATGGACATCGGGGGCAGTGCCCTTGGACTGGCAGACTGGGGTGGTGGTCCCTCTTTTTAAGATGGGGGACCGGAGGGTGTGTTCCAACTACAGGGGGATCACACTCCTCAGCCTCCCTGGTAAGGTCTGTTACTAGAGAGGAGGGTCCACCAGATAGTCGAACCCTGGATTCAGGAGGAGCAATGCGGTTTTCGCCCCGGTCGTGGAACTGTGGACCAGCTCTGGACCCTTGGCAGGGTGCTTGGGAGTTTGCCCAACCAGTCCACATGTGCTTTGTGGACTTGGAGAAGGCATTCGACCCTGTCCCTCGGGGAGTCCTCTGGGAATATGGGGTTTCGGACCCCCTGATAGGGGTTGTCCGTTCCCTGTATGACAGGTGCCAGAGCTTGGTCCGCATTGCCGGCAGTAAGTCGAACTCATTTCCGGTGAGGGTTGGACTTCGCCAGGGCTGCCCTTTGTCACCGATTCTGTTCATAACTTTTATGGACAGAATTTCTAGGCACAGCCAGGGTGTTGAGGGGGTCCGGTTCGGTGACCTCAGGATTGGGTCTCTGCTCTTTGCAGATGATGTGGTCCTATTGGCTTCATCAGGCTGTGGCCCTCAGCTCTCACTAGATTGGTTCACAGCCGAGTGTGAAGCGGCCGGGATGAGAATCAGCACCTCCAAATCCGAGACCATGGTTCTCAGCCGGAAAAGGGTGGCGTGCCCCCTCCGGATCGGGGACGAAGTCCTGCCCCAAGTGGAGGAGTTTAAGTACCTCTTGTTCACGAGTGAGGGAAGGATGGAACGGGAGATCGACAGGCGGATCGGTGCAGCGTCTGCAGTAATGCGGACTCTGCACCAGTCTGTCGTGGTGAAGAGGGAGTTGAGCCGAAAGGCAAAGCTCTCGATTTACCGGTCGATCTTCGTTCCTACCCTCACCTATGGTCACGAGCTTTGGGTAGTCACCGAAAGAACAAGATCGCGGGTACAAGCGGCCGAAATGAGTTTCCTCCGTAGGGTGGCTGGGCTCTCCCTTAGAGATAGGGTGAGAAGCTCGGTCATCTGGGAGGAGCTCGGAGTAGAGCCGCTGCTCCTCCGCGTTGAGAAGAGCCAGATGAGGTGGCTCGGGCATCTAATTAGGATGCCTCCAGGACGCCTCCCTGGTGAGGTGTTCAGGGCACGTCCCACCGGTAGGAGGCCCCGGGGAAGACCCAGGACACGCTGGAGAGACTATATCTCACAGCTGGCCTGGGAACGCCTTGGGGTCCCCTGGGAAGAGCTGGACGAAGTGGCCAGGGAGAGGGAAGTCTGGGCTTCCCTGCTTAGGCTGCTGCCCCCGCGACCCGACCCCGGATAAGCGGAAGAAAATGGATGGATGGATGGATAAATTTGAACATGACCTTTTTGAAGCGTTATTGCACCCTGGAAGTTGCACGTTTTTAAAAAGACATTTACAAATGTGCACTTTGATGCAATAGCCACAAGATTTGAGAAAAACATCAGCCATGCCAACATCAATAATCATCTTCCATCTGCTGCGGTCTGAGCGTCTGCTCGACCAGTTGCTCAGTCTGGGTCAGCTCCTTTTCCCGCAATGGTCACAAAGGTTGAAGCAGTAATTTTTAGCACTTTCAACAGCCAAACATATTTTTTTACCAGTCAAAATAATAAATCACCTTTTTTGTTTCACATATACATGTCTTTAAGTAAATTTAATTGAGATAATATGCAAACTTAGAGAAGAGGCCAGAGCAAAGTCTGAATTAAAAGCATTAAATATATTGAACAGCTCATCACCACAGCATCTGTGTGTAAATGAGTTCCTTCTAGAAAGTTTTGATGCATTGTATCCGTCCAGGGCTTTTATTGTGAAGGAAGAAGTGCAGCTACTGCACTGACGCTGTCACTGTGAGAGGTAAAGAGAGTTTGCTGTGTTGGTTGAAACTACGGGGCCTCCATCTTAATATTTAATAACTTCTACAGTATGCACTCAGCTTTAGCCACCAGCAGACTGGAGGCTGGTGATAGTTTAGTGATCAGCTGATGTCTCGTACTGTAAACGGAGCTGCAGAACGAGTAGTGCTTGAGATGGCTTTGCCGTATCATGCAGATTAGAGAGAGCACAGGAGCAGCTGCACAGAGGAGCAAAGCCATGTGCCCCCAAAAACACAGCAGAGACTCTCAGCAGAGTTAACTCAGAGACTATTTTGGCACAAACATTTACCCGCCAGTGTGGCAAATAACCTCCAGAGATTTTATCACATTTGGCGTTCTGCGGGAGTTTATGTGGAACCCCAACGACAGTTTTTACCATGATTTCAAACAGTATAAACCTCAGGAAGAGTTTCTTAGTGATCTCTCTTCCAGAACAGACAGATGTGCAAAACATGTCATAAAGAACAATAAAATCACAGTGGATAACAAAATTCTGCACAGCAGGCAGGACAACAACATCAGCACAACCATGTCCTGTATTCAGCACCTGGCCGATCACACAGTTGGTCAATAGATCCATCAGAGTAGAATGAGACTGAGAGCAGCGCAGTGACAGATCTCTCATCTAGCTGCTCTCTGCTGCTCTCCTTTTTATCAGGGGTAGATTTACTGATTTGGGGGCCTGGTGCCCCAGCCCAACTGCCTCGCTTTGATTTCACCCATTCTCTAACTTGGAGTGACGGTGAGCTGTTGGTAGCCTTAGAAGAAGTTATGCTGTTCTCTAAACCCTCAGTGTAACTAATGCAGACGACTGCAGGTGATGGACAGACACTGAAAGCTGTTACTAATACAGTTGCGCTGCATATTGCTAAAGATATATACACAAATTAATTCTAATGTAAATATGTTTTGTGAAATGACTGTAGCTCAGTGTTAAAGACAAGTTTGCAGCTTGCACTTTAAACCCAAAAGGTAAATTCAGTTTACTATATCAACAGAAGGGAAATTCAGTTTGTCTTTAATTGTTATTGCTAATTTGTTGTCATTTGTAGTTCCTTTTAAAGAAGGGGAAAAAATCTATTAAAATCATAAATCGAGTTTGGTGTGAAAAAATCTGAGATTTTATTTTTGGGCCATATTATCCAGCCCTAATTTTATATTTATTTTAAATCGAATAAATGAAAAATGAAAAACAGTCCCACACCAACAGCGTGGAAGCTATGCTGTGGGCATAAACGCAGCAAAACATATTTTAGCCAACTAAAAGAAAAAAAAGGATCAATATCAGTCTAAGTCTAAATTATTTTTTATCATTAACTCATTTTAAATAATTATAATTATGCACTGCAGTTGTGATCCACAACATACGCACAGCCCTGTGACCAAAACCTATTAAGCCAAACTACCAAATCAAACATGCCACATAGGTAATGACATCATCAAGCCATTTGCTAACACTATGGGCAGATAAAAGTTGCTCTGCTCTTCTATTTTTAATATTTTTTCAATCTTTTTAGTCTTATCTGACTGCATCACAAACCCTGTTACTTATTTTATCAGAAGAGAATTGAAAAAAGTATTGAATTCACAGTTTTCTTTCTTTAATTATCATCAAGCCATTGTGACATAATTATGTTTGTCCTTTACCATGACAGTGACATTGTTTTCCACAGCTAGCAACTATTACTGAGAAAACGCTAACATTTGCATTGATTTGCAACCGCTATTTTTATTATGTTTACAGGGTTGCAAGTAAAAATGTTCCAAATCAATTCTGCAAATCAATGCTAGCTTTGTAACATTTTGCCAAAAGAGACACAAATTTGTATTGAACAACATTCATGTGGTCCTTAGTATATTTGTTACATTTATGTCATGGCCCGCTATCAAAAGTAATGTCTTCATTAAACCCTGTTACTGTGTGCACCCATGTTACTCTAATTCCAACAATGTTACCATGTCATTATTAAGAAACATTATTTTAATCATTTATTTTTTATTTTTTAGTGAGGCTTCAACATTAATGCGACTTTTTCATTCACTGTTAAAGGATTGATTTTAAACAATTTTATAGAACGCACTTTTTTCAGATTCCTGAGTATTGTTAAAGGGCTGCATCCAGCAAAATACATAAACAAATAAAAAAACATCTCATTAAAAGTGCACCATTGATGCCTGGGCTGGATAAAACTAATTTCTTATGGTTTACAACCCATTTCCTCAAAATAACAAAAAAACAAAACATTGACACGTTTTGACCCGCTCTGCCCAAACCTTTGATATTTACTAATGAGCTATATCAAACCCATTGGTAGGTGTATGGGGGAATAAACAAACAACAATGACCACAAAGATCATTTTTGATTTTCATATTACATTTGTGGGAAGTAATTACAATTTTGAAAGCTAAAGATTTTTACCTCTCCACAAAAGTAACAAATCCCTGCAAATGTAATAGTACTATTATTGGCTATTACAATAGCTCTTACATTTGCAGGAGATTTCATGTTACGTTTGTAGTAGGCAACTGCTATTATGTTTGTGAGAAATGTATTACGTTTGTGGAATTATTACATTACATTGCATTTGTGGTTTATTACATTTTTGGGCTGTTATTATATTGGCGAGTGTTACATTTGTCAATAGTGAGTTCACTGCATTATTTTGTCCCAAAGATATCATGGGAAAGATCTCTTTGTTTTCATCTTGAAGACATTTTCTGTTGTCAGAAGGATGCGTTGTGACACAGCAGAAAAACATTAGCCACCGCCATCATTAAAAGTTGTATTTGCTTATAGGCCAATGGCAATCAACAAGGGAAATATTGGCCAATATCAGTGCTCGGTTGATAAATCATTGCATCCCTACCTTTTACCACCTTATATAGCGCATAAAAATGAATGTCATTCCACAAACCTGTAAGCATGTTTCTACATTAAAACTGAATTTACAGTTTTTGTTGCACAACTGAACTTGCCAAGTTGAATATGTTAATGTCATATTAAATCATGAACATATTATACATTTCTTTAATGTTTCTGCCAAAGTTTAGTCAATAGAATGATTTGTAAACAAGTAACCCATACTGACTCATATTGATTCTTAATGCATTAGTAGTGGAACAAATTTTTTAGCCCCGATAATTTTCACTAACTAAAATTCTTTGTTTACCTCTCCAGGCAACATCAACATTAAAGCAACTTGATGGAGAAAACTAGAGGAGTCCCTTTAAGATGACACGTACAGACCCTCCTGACATACTGGTATCAACTGTGCATCAAGATATTAAAGTAATCCCCATTTATTCACTCTACAAATCCTTGCAACCCTCCAAACAATGTGATGTAACAAATTACTGCAAACTGGAGGACAGTAAAAACAAGGTCAATAAGAGGCACTGCTGTACCTTTGACTATAAGTCATTGGAGTACCCCAAATCACATAAATACTCAATGGAGTCCCCATATAAGAAGGCTGATAGGCATGCAGCTAATCCAGATGCTGCCTGGAATGCCTTGGGCCACCAGCAGAAATACCGCTTTTCTGCTCCGGACATTTTTAGCCATAGGTTAACTCCTCAACCAATGGCTGCAGATATGGCCAGTGAAGTAGTTATCCCTGAACAAAAAAGAAGGACCAGGTCAAAAAGTGCCCCTCGTGTACAGACCAGTCTCACCCCTGTTTCTTTTGAAGGTTCCTTATCTACAGGGAGGAAAGGCAGGGAGTCACAAAGGGTTCCAAGAGACTCTCGCTGGAGGCCAGAAGTATCACCGCGAAAGGAGTCCTCCCATGCAGCAACTAGGGCTCATATGCATGAAGTCCATCCTATTAAGTTGCAGCCTCAAATGAGTGACACCAGTAGATACTCACCTCATTATGCTGCTGATAATTCTGAGGATGGAGGGCTGGATAAACCAGCGACTAGCCCTCATGTCAGATGTCGGGTAGACATCAAACCAGATGATGCTGCAGTACGACATTCAGGGCCGAAAAAGACTACACCTCAAATGGACATACCCTGGCAGAGGCACCACAGTGGGGGAAGTAGGAGTCTAACTGTGCCCCGCCATTTTTCTTACTCAAGAACGCCAACCCCTACTGATTCGTTAGGTACAGATGGTAGGCAAGGTTACCAATATTCCCGCAGCATGCCAAACAGTTATTTACAACCAATGGAAATTCCCTTGCAAAGAATGCCTTCATCAGGTGATTACTATGGTAGGGAACGCAGAGCTCATTCCAATCCGAATGTGCCAACCAAGTTCTTTTATGCAGATGACCCTGGGAGATATGTTACCACTGCTCCTCCTCAGCCAAGTTCTTGTTTTCACGATGAACATTACACACCAGGACGAACATATACTCCAAAAGTGCAATATGTGCAAGATCCAAGGACTAGAATGGTACACGCTGTAGCTACAAGACCTTATTATCCTGAGATGGAGCCCTACCCATACTCTGTGCAGACAGGGTATCTCAAACCCTATGCAGCAAATGAACCAGGGCCATACATTATACAGACACCTCCAACGAGAATATTTTATGGGGATGATCCAAGGTCTTATCAAATCCAGACTGCTCCACCAAGGTTTTATTATTCCAGCGACATGTATGCAATGCCCCCAGAGCATCATATCCCAGCAAGGGCATATTACACGGAGGGACGAAGACATGCTAGAGTCATTCCGGCACAAACAGATGACTGGTATGGCTCTGATGCATCTGGTTATTCCACTAATCCTGCCTCTTATGTATCTCAAGTCACTCCAACCAGAGTCCATGAAGAGCCAGTGTTAACACCCTGGTATGCCAACCCATGCGTAGAATCTCAAAGAATTGGCACAGATTCAAAATCTTACTCAAGGTCCTGGGATAATATTCTAAACTCCCGAGTAGAGAGGGAACAACCTCTTCCTGTACAGAGGGGTCAGAGCTATGATGATCTTCTTGACTCCAGGAAGCCTGCAGCAGCCACAGGTGACAAACCACAACCCGTGGTAGTCAATCTTTCCAGTTCACCAAGACGCTATGCAGCCTTATCAATGTCTGATAACTCACTAATTGACAAAAGTCCAACAGAGACATCAAAGAGCACAACTAGTAAACTCTGGTTTGTAACTCCTGAGATAACAATCACTGATAATGACCTTCGACCGGGGAAACTTAATAAGGCTGAAGGACGGTCTGCCAGTTGGGACATTCTTGACTCCAGAAGCACCGCGGGTCCAGAACTGTCTCAGCATGACTTTGAAAGCTCAACCAAAGAGAAGACACACGACAATGCCTCACTACAGCAAAGCCTTGAACAACTTGATGAGCTTCTGGCAGATCTTGTGACTGATTACAAGCCACCCAGTAGAAGGGCAAGTGAAGATATTCTTGATCAACTAAAGAAGTTAATTGATGAAGAAGAAGCAGTATCTCTGTCCAGAAAGAGCTCAAAGGCATGTGCAGAGGAATCAGCTCCTCTTGACAAGCAGCCAACCTCAATAAGAATGAATCCCGATGCTTTTCGAGACATGGATGGGGCCAGTGATGCAATGAAGAGTGCAGATGAGTGCTCCCCAGATCAGAGCCCAGATGAAGATGATACAATGATGTGCTCAAACAACAAATGTCGGAGGACAGAAACCCTGTTCAATGCTTGCTTATATTTTAAATCCTGCCACAGCTGCTACACTTACTACTGCTCTCGTAACTGTCGAAGGGAGGACTGGGACATTCATAAAGAAAGTTGCCTGTATGGAAAAATTGGCAGCATATGTCGTCACATCATCAAACACTGCCGGGAGACTGTTGAAGTCCACAAAGCCTTCTCCCGTATTGCCAAAGTTGGCTATCTTTCTCGAGGTAGAGGAGTTCTGTTTCTTGGTTTTCCAAATCCTGCATCATCTAGTAACTTCCTGCAGTATGGCCTGGATAGTCTACTGATGTCTCCAACATACCTGTCCCTTCGTGAGCTTGAAAGCTTCAAGGACAACCTAGGGGATTACTGTAAGGAGCTGCATGAAGCTGGTAAAGAGTACGACCCTAACGAATGTTTCATCTTGAATGTATCCATCGCTGTTGGTGACCAATTGCCTGATGGGCCATCACCAAGGAACCAAGCTCCAACTGTCAGAAAATATGCAAAGGTAGCACTGGCTTCCTTCAGCCCTGAGAGGAAGGTTCACAAGAAAGAGAGTGACATGGAAACGCTGATTCTCACTCCACCCCCTGGAACAGCAGATATTGACAAAGAGGGAGAGGAGGGCAGGAAGGCCAGGGAAATCTGTTTCATCAATATACAGCGGGAGTTAAGGATTCGAGGGGTTTTCCTGAGGCATGAATACCCACAGGTATATCAGCAACTCTGTGAGTTTGTGGAGAGTAACAGAAGGTTTACACCCACAACTATTTATCCAATTGATAAGAGGACCGGGAAACAGTTTATGTGCATGATTATGGCTGCCTCTGAGCCCAGGACGTTGGACTGGGTAGGCACCCCTCATCTCCTTGATGACATTATTTAAGTGCACCTTTTGTTGTAAATATATATGTATAGAAATACATATATATTATTATACATATTTATATATCAATCCAATTACAAACATTTGTAGATAAGTATTTTGTTATCAAAAAATATATATTCATGTATGCTTGATCAGTATTCTTTTTCCTGTCAGGTGCAGAATGAGTACAGTACATTATTTATTTTAATCTTTAACAAGTACATAATTTTTATCCTCAGCAAGTATCCTGGTATGACAACACATTCCCCTTTGGTAGGGACTACCTAAGCTGATGTTATAGTATTTGATTTTTTCAAATTGTTATCAACAATTACATGTTTCTTTTTTTAAACTTAAATGGGAGATTTAATTTCTGCGAGTACAAGACTATTTTTCATACGCGACTTTAATGGTATACCATGCAGAAAATATGAAACATTATTTTCTTAGCTACTTAAATACATTCTATGCAAAGTTGCTTCATGACTTAAGTACCACATTCCTGTAAAGAGTTGTTTCTGTTATTATATTATATTATATTATATTATATTATATTATATTATATTATATTATATTATATTATATTATATTATATTATATTATATTATGCACATCTGTAAAGAAACTTTTGTTGAAATTTAGATAACTGCTGAGAGTTTTGGTGTCAATGTCAATCATAGGAAAATAATGAAAGCTGAAAGAGACAGATGTGCTACTTGAAATATCTATAAAAAGCACAAATCTTGTGTACTATACTGACAAGGTAATGTTTTCCTTGTAGAGTTTAATGGCATACTTTGGAGAAATTCAAGCTAAATTCAGTTCTTTAATTCTGCTCTGCAGAATTGCCCAAGTAGTAGTGGACTTGAAAGCAACCCCTACAATGGATACTGAAATGGTGCCAGTTACCAGCCACACAGTAGGTGTTGGCCTGTACTGTTCAGTTTTAAACACTGTGAATAATGAGAGTTACAAAAACACAACCTGGTATAATACCATGAAATCATGCAATTTCCTATTACACCGAAATTGATGAGTTGTATTTTTAGATATATTAAAATGAAAATATATGAATTAGCAGCTGGAGTTATTGTCCTTAGAACAAGGTGAGCCAGATTTGGCACAGTAGCTACATAAACAGTACATAAATGCTTGAAGAAGACATTAGTTGTGTATTTGTGCTACATTAGGTTTATTACATGTGTGATTTATATGTACTTTTTGGTTTTATAGAACCAAATCAGAACCTTTGCGTTGCCCATAGGTTGCAGGAGTTTTAGAAACATCCATCAATGAAACTTAGTCATGCTGCCTCATCTCTCAAGATACAGTAAATTTAATGATTTTCTTTTTTAGGGTCCATACTGATGGTTTTTTTAACTTAAAGTTGAGTTTTAAAAACTTACCAGTGTAGCTGGAACAAATTGTATACTAATATCCAGACTTTTAAAAATGGTGTGACTGACCCCATTTGTCAAATGTTTCTGTTCAACATGACATTTGTCAAGCAGTCCACTAAATAAGATCCATTTTTTCCCCGTCATTAATCATTGTTCTTCATGTCATCTTATTCCCTTGTGTTCCAAGTTTTCCTTAGAATATGTAAGACAAAGTACAGTGAAACTTGAAGTACTACATATATATATATATATATGTATGTTTCTCCAAGTTAGTTTGGCTGACAGTACAGTGTACAGATTCAGTAAAAATTGCTGCATGTGACTGTTTTCTATGCCCTGATCTCATTTTTAAAATGACATTGATGATAGTAACTTGCTTGATGAATGGACTAGTGAAAGTGAAAACTGCTATGCTGTGTAAGAAAAAATAAACACATTTAGAATTTTCGTCAGTCATTCAAGTTAAAATAATAAATGTAAAAGGCAATGAAGAAGAGACCTCACTCAAATGTCTAGAAAATCCTGTAATCTTGTATTTTTTTATACTCTAACATATGTGTCTGAGTGTGTCTATTTATAAACCATATCTAATAAATGGAATGAGAACTCTGGCTGCTGCTGTCTTGCTGTTCTGTAGGTGAAGTCATTCATCATCATTGTATCTATCTGAACCTATGAAACAGCCAAGTCCTACATTTTTCTTCAAAGGAGGTTATCAGGAAGTCTTGTTATAAACAGGGCAATGTCACAGGGGAGTATCTACTGTTTGTGTGTGTAGAGCTTAGATAGCTTGAAGATATTTAAAGTTTGATTTAATTTGAATTTTTATATGGAAAATTTAATCTGGTGGAAAAACTTAAATTAAGTTTTAAGTAACTTAAGCTTTACCCGAATATGGTTCATGGTTAATCATATACAGTAAATGCTATAAAACAGAATAAAATCAGCCGATTTTTACAAGAAATCATTCCAGATTTAGTTTGATATACAGTGAGCAAAGAAATGTATTCAAGTAATTGTTTTTGATTGTTGTTAAATCATTCATACAAACACACGTTAATTAAAATTACATTAAGGTTTAAAAGTTGAAATCAAATTTTAATGTTTAACATGGTACTTGAGTGTTGAATCAACTACTGTGTGTGTACTATACATATATAGGCTAGCAGTAAGACTGCAGAACTTGCAAAAAAACCTCTTGAATTTGAGAAATGATTATCGATCATGTATTTTTTGCCATTTACTTTTTTTGTCCTCTTTTTGCCAAATTGCAGGGAGAGCAGTACACAGGCTCACAGCAGCCTGTCTGTCAGGCTCAGTCTGAGCATGAAAATCATAGCAGAGCTGGGATTACAAACTTTTATTTCACACTAACAGTGAAGTAGTTGGTTTGCCAATATGGTGGACAAAGCATGAGAATTAAGCCATGGTCAGGTCTATGGTGGACAGGCACATCTTTTCCTTGTAAGCTATCTCCCAAGAACCTCTTTCTGCCAGAAATCTGTTCAGTTTAACAAACCCCATCTTTTTTCCTAAATCCCTTTCTGTTAGAAAGCTAACTGGGAAAACTTCTCTCAACTGCAGTGTTGTTTGGGGAAGGACACAAATATTATCAATCTTCCACACATTATATACTACTATCCATACCTGTGGACAATTTAATTTGATACCACTGTATTACTATAGTACTATATTGCACATCCCAGAGCTATAGTGTATACATCTATTCATATTAAACCTTCTAATGTTATGTATTAGAAGGTATGACTAATTAAAAATGTATTTATTTATTTTATTTAAAAGGGACTCTGCACAGGTTAAAGCATAAATGTTACCACTTGATGCATTGTACCAGATTATAGCTTATTTTATATTACAGCTAATTCACATCTTAATAATAGTATAGCATTTTGAAGAAGTTTTTGCTGTAGAATTCAAAAGAACAGTCCAAAAAGTCAACATTTAAAATGCTGAAAAATAACTTACTATAGTCGAGCTAGGGTTTGGGGGTCAGGGCCAGGGTTAGGGTGAGGGTTATGAATTCATGGTTCTAAATGTCAAAAAATGTCAAAGTATAGCGTCTTTATAAAAGATATTTTTTAGGGTTTTTTTGCCTTTAATTGATGAAACAGGACAAGTGTGAAAGGGGGAGAGAAAGAGGGGATGGCAAGGCCAAGGCCACCCGTGGCTGCTGCAGCGAGGACACAGCCTCTATACATGGGGCACCTGCTCTATCCACTGAGCCACCAGGCACCCCATTTTGAAGAAGTTTTTGGTGTAGAATTTTAGAAGAACAGTCCGAAAGGTCAACATTTAAAATGTTGAAAAAAGGCATACTAGTATTTCATGAAATGCCATACAATGGCCTGTGGTAAAAATGGTCAAAAAAGACATTGTTCGAGATGCTGATGAAACTTATGGTACAGCATTTAGAAGAAGTTTATGGTGTTGAATTTCAAAAGAACAGTCCAAAAAGTCAACATTTAAAATGGTTAACTATAGTCGGGTTAGGGTTAAGTTTCGGAATTCATCGTTCTGTAAGTAAAAAAAAAAAACAAAAAAAACATTGTATAGCATTTTGAAGTATGATTTGATAGCAAAATCAATAGCATATTTTCTACATAAAGTCTCCCCCCAAATTGTATTTCCGGGTCAGACATGGCTGCCATCTTGAAAAATTGGTGGCCATCTTGATTTTTGCATGGCTAATGGGTTTTATCAAAAGACCAATCCCAAAGAGTATCAGTGCCAATTTTGATCCTTCTTTCCACTTTTATAAGATTTTCCTATAAAAAACGTATTTAAGCTGCTGCACTATCTGCAGTCCCAATGAATGAATAATTTATATTCTGTACAATGGTAACTGTAAGCACAACTTGTACTTGAATATTCTGTACTCAGCTTTGACGTTCACATGTTCACACATACTGATCGAGCAGCCATTGGGAGCAAATTGGGGTTTAGATTTTGCCCAAGAATACTTCACTAGGCTGGAGGACTACAGGAGCTGGGGAAGGAGCCAATCGAACTGCGAAGCTTCCAATCAGTGGAGGACCCGTTTTACCTCCTCCTGAGTCACACTGCATGACTAGCTACTATATCTGTATTTATAGCCCTAACTGTTTATTCCACATTCTATTCAGTCTATTATCTGTTCTGTAAATATTCTGCACTTTACTGCTTTTTGAGTTTCTCGTTAGATGCCAAACTGCATCTCACTATCTCAGTACTTGAATTTTGCAATGACAATAAAGTTGATTCTAACCTAAATGGTGATATTTTTGGCAGGTATTTTAGCTTTAATCTTTGTCTTAGTCTAGACAAATATGCTTATTAGTTTTAGTCACACTTTCATCCTACATGGTTTTAGTCCAGTTTTAGTTGATGAAAACTCAAAAATGTCTTTGTCGACATAAAAGTCCTGACATTTTCGTCAGCAATTAGTCATTGTTTTTAGTCAGGATGTTTTTATCTAAATTAAGCCAACGAGACTAATGAAGGTGACAGGTTGTATAAAAATTTAGTTAAGACGTAATTTTTTTCTGCAACTTCAAATCATTTCCAATCTCAGAAACATGCATTTCTTCAGCAGTGTTTGTCAGGTTTAACCCTTTAACAGTTACAAGAAAAAACATTTTCCCAGTGTAATGAATTGTAAAAAGGACAAAAATCTTATAATATAATACTAAAATGAAAATCCGCGTAACTTCATACAATAAACATGTAAAATATATAAACACAACTAATAGATACAAATGAAAAAATAGAATATATAAAATGCATGGTAAAAAATGTGTTGCATAATAAAAATCTGTAAATAAAAGTAACTTTATAAAATAAAGAAATTAACAAATAAAAATAAGTACAAATTAAAGATGCAAGCAGCGATGACCAGGCCCTTGCGCCCCAGGCTTTTTTGTGTGTCTGGGCATGATACCGAAGTGTACCGAATTTTGTAATTGTAGGTGAAACTGGCCATTAGGGCTAAAGGTCAGGGGGCGCTGTGGAGCCATTTTACCACACCCGTTTCCGAAACCACCAATATTTGAAAATTTTTCACCAGTTTGGACATGCGCATCACGACTCATGAGTGTTTGGGCATGGTTAGACCCCCAGAAATGTGATTCATTTGGCGGGAAAATAATAATAATAATCAAAGGGCCATTGCACCCCCATGCATGTCGGGGTTCCTTGCGGGACTCTGACTGACACTGTGAAGGTCAGCTAATGCACGCAGAGAGTTTGGACTCTGGAGTGAGATATTTCACATGGTGTAGTACTTCCAGCAACCACTAAGTTGCAGCGAAGGGGACACAATTTCCAAGTCATCTTGATGTAAATCATTTATAAACCAAACCATGTAAATATCATGTAAATCAAATGATAATTGTCCCTCAAGGCTTACTTCCTGTTGCCAGTAGGTGGCACTATTATGACTAATGTAAATTGTCATACAGCCGAATTTCGTAATTGTAAACAAAACAAGCCATTGGGGTTACTTGTTAGGGGGCACTGTGGAGCCATTTTGCCACGCCTGTTTGCAAAACCACAAAAATACGAATTTTTTTGCCACACCGGACGAGTGTACCAACTTTCATGAGTTTTTGAGCATGTTCAGACCTCTGAAAATGAGATTCTCTGGAGAGAAATATAATAATAATTAAAGTTGCAAGCAGCGATGAATGGGCCCCCGCACCCCCACGCAAGTCAAGGCTACTGTAGGGACTCAGTGATGCAATCATCCATTTCAGTGAAACTTGGAAAAAGTATGTAGAGACTTTGGACCCTTGAGGGAGATATTTCACATGGTGAATTACTTCCTTTGGACACACAAAATCTGTGGCATCTTGGTCTACATCATTTGTCGAATAAAACATGTAAACTTCATGAAAATCAAAGGATAGTTAGTTGTGGTATAAGGCGTCCTTCCTGTTGACAGTAGGTGGCTCAGTGAGTGTCATATTAAAGGACATGTTGATGTGTTAAGGGCTGACCACAACTGTGAAATCTGGGAAATCTTTGAAATCGTTTAAATTATGACAGTTTCAAAACATGTCATGACTTAAATCAATCTCACAATCTGTACCGTTTATCCTGTATACATTGATCTTGTTTCTCTCATGAAATAATATCCACAGACAATGATTTAACAAATGAAATATTTTATTTAGGCTAATAAAATGATAAGTAAATAGAGTAAGTAGTATGACATATAAAGGACAGTGAACAAATGAAAGGGAACCTAAGTGATGTATGTTCAGGTGATGTAAATGATTAATTATGGATGGATAGTGGGTGGAAATACGTGACCGTCTAAAGCGTGGATGCTCACTGAACGGTAAATTAGAATTTAGAAATTTGGCATTAAAGCTTAGCTACAACTAAGCTTCATCAACTCTGATCATTATAAGATGTTCTGCCTACTTTTGCCGACTTGATTCGACTTCTCCGGGGAGGTCCAGGTCGTTGCTTCACTCCAGTGGAGAACTGCTGCGCGTCTTCCAGACGATGTGACCCGCTGAAAGGCACCGGCGGCCGGGCAGGTGGAGTTGGTGTGCATTGGTCTTTAACTGGCCTCGGGGTCTGCCTCGGCGAACTGGTACAAGTCTTTAAACAAAGTCTTTAAGGGCAGGCAACGGATGCTGATAGTTTGTGCAGCAGGTGCTGCTTCTAGATCCGTGGCAGAGTTGAGGGCTGATCGCGGAGTGTCCTTCTCAATTAAAACTTGCAGAAATAATCAAAAGTAGTCCTGTTGGGCTGACGAAGTCACTTTAAATTATTAATTTGTGTTTACTTAAAAAGTAATGCAAGAGTGTCTTTACTGGCCAAAAACTGGTATAAAGAAACTCATTCAAATTAAATGATAAAAGAATGGGAGTTGGTCCTACTTATTCATCAAAGTACAGAGACAAACTCTTACCTACAAAGAGAAAGATTAGGGAATTAAGTTAAACTTAACTCACAACCTTGGTCCAAGAGACTCTGTCAGATGTTAGTCTTAACATCTTTACTCCACCTATACTTCAGCAGGAGGCATCATTGAGGTCTTAAAGGTTTTGTCACCAGATTTGAAGTCAATCGTATACAATCTGTAGGAGCATTCCATCAAAGAAGAAAGCATGTAATTTCCATGACATTTCATGTCGCCAGTAGGGGGCGCTAAATGTAATGGTAATGGTTGTCATGTAAATGTGTTCAGGGCAAGACAGTCATCAAACATGTGAATTTTGGGGAAGACTGGACCATGTCCCTCAGTTATAAACTACTTCCTGGTTAATGGTGAGACATGGAAATGATTGGCCCAGTAACAACTCACAAATGTAATAACTTTTGATGTCCCAGGCCTTCTGAGTTGATTTTTAAATTTTGGAGTCAATCGGATGAAATCTGCAGAAGAAGAATGAAAAATTGCAAGCCCTGAAAATGGCCAAAAATAAGCCAAAATTGCACATTCAATTAAAAATGGCCGACTTCCCGTTGGGTTTAGAGTATGGGTCCAGGAGGCCTTTTTGTAGGCCTTGGGCTTTTACACATGCCTCCCAAGTTTTGTAGCTCTCAGTAAAATGTACTGCAAGGGCTGCTTCGTTGAAATCTGTAGGGGGCGCTACAGAGCCATTTTGGCACATCTGTGCAAAAAAAATCATATCAAATATCACATTTTAGGACTTCTGATGTGTGTGCTAAGTTTGGTGAGTTTTGGTGCATGCCTTGCCTCTCAAAAAGTGCTTCCAGTCTTGTGGCGAAGAATGCGTAATCAATCAAATGTGTAATTTGTGAGTCTTATCAAATCTGTGAAATTTGTAAAGATCTGACCATCTGAGGTGATGTTACAACAGTTTTTGATGTCATGTCGAAACATTAAAATTGCCCACCCAACTTCGGTAACACCTTTCAACGAAAACTCTCAATATTCATTTTCATCAGTAAGTTCTTAAGATTTTTTGAGACCATTTTGAGATCAATCGACTCAACCTGCTTTGAACTGGACATCTTAGTGTAAAACTTTGCCTTTCTTGTGGCAATAGGTGGCACTCTCATTATCACTTAAAATTGTCATTTGGATGTGCTCAGGGCGGGACTCCTATCAAATGTGAAGTTTGGGGCAGATTGGACCATTTACAGCAGAGTTACATACCACTTTCTGTTTACTTCCTGGTTCATGGCAGAACATGCAAATTAGATGCCTCATACAGATCACATGGTGTGATGAAAACTCATGATTTGAATAACTTTTGCTGTCAAAGCTCTTACGAAGGTAGCCATAACATTTGAAGTCAATCTGATGAAAGCTCTAGGACAAGTTCTCAAGATTATGACCCCTGAAAATGGCCAAAAATACAACAAAATTACAATTTCAAATCACGCTGACTTCCTGTTGGTTTTATGGTATGGCCCCAAGAGACTTTTTTGTAGGTACTGGTGTTGCACAGGCCTCCAAAGTTTCACAGCTCTAGGTAAAATGTGCTGCGGGGGCTGCTTCGTTGAAAAGCAGTGGGGGCGCAACTGATACATTTCCTCCTACCCACGCACGAGGCCATTAAAATATCAAATTTTTCACCAGACCTGATAAATCTGCAAAGTTTCATGACTTTTTGATTATGTTAAAGCTCTTAAAAAGGCAATTAATTTGAGAGAATAATAATAATAATAATAATAATAATAATAATAATAATAATAATAATAATAATAATAATTGAAGCTGCAAGCTGCGATGAACAGGCCCTTGCACCCCCATGCAAGTCAAGGCTACTGTAGGGACTGTACTGTAGAGTGATGCAATCATCCATTTCAGTGAAACTTGGAAAAAGTATGTACTAGACTTTGGACCCTTGAAGGAGATATTTCACAAGGTGAATTACTTCCTTTGGACATGCAAAATCTGTGGCATCTTGGTCTACATCATTTATCGAACAAAAAATGTAAACTTCATGAAAACCAAAGGATAGTTGTGGTACCACGACACACAGCATGGGCTCCGTAACCAGTCATCTCGAGAGGGGTTGGACTCTCTTCCACTCTGGAGTTGCCACTGGTGAGAGGCGCCTGGCAGGGGTGGAAATACTTATTGGCCCCCGGCTCAGTGCCTGTATGTTGGAGTTTACCCCGGTGAATGAGAGGGTAGCCTCCCTCCGCCTTGGTTGTTTGTGCCTCCGGTCCAAACAGCAGTTCAGAGTATCCACCCTTTTTGGAGTCCTTAGAGGGGGTGCTGGAGAGTGCTCCTTCTGGGGAATCTCTCGTTCTGCTGGGGGTATTCAACGCTCACATTGGCAATGACAGTGAGACCTGGAGGGGCGTGATTGGGAGGAATGGCCCCCCCGATCTGAACCCGAGTGGTGTTTTGTTATTGGACTTCTGTGCTCACCACTGATTGTCCATAACAAACACCATGTTTAAGCATAAGGGTGTCCATATGCGCACTTGGCATCAGGACACTCTAGGCCGCAGTTCGATGATCGACTTTGTAGTTGCATCGTCGGACTTGCGGCCGCATGTCTTGGACACTTGGGTGAAGAGAGGGGTGGAGCTGTCAATCGATCACCACCTGGTGGTGAGTTGGCTCCGATGGTGGGGGAGGACACCGGTCAGACCTGGCAGATGAAATGGCACTGGTGTGTGTGGCCTGCCGTCTGTCTCTGCCAGTGCTGTGTGTGTTTTTGCTATTTGTCTCGCTTGTTGCTCTGAATGCCAACTGTCTACTGGTGTACAATCGCCAAACACTGCTGGATCCCCGACTTAATGCCAAAGATCTAGTAAAGTTGGATCATGGTGGATTGGATCTGTGCCTCCACACTTGGCCAGGATCCCACCTCACCTCTGCCGCTCCACCTGCTCAGCGTAAATGTCGGGGTAGACGTAGTGGTCGGCTGGTGAGACAGAAGGCTTGCCTGGTGGGTTTTTCTTCAGGTTCCTGGACTGATTTTTGGAGCCATGCCTGGTCTCTCTTTTTCTCAGCGCTCACTCGTCCCTGAAGACTCCTGGCTGCTACCTGTCGCTGGCCCGGATGAGGTGCTCCAGCCCCGAGGTCCCTGCTCCCCTCGTCCCTGCTGACACGGAGCGAATCACCACAACTTGCCCCCGGACAGCTAATGCCATGGATCCACCGATTCCCGCCAGGATTGGCTTGGTGAATGCTAGATCGTTAGCGAACAAGACCTTCATTCTGAAGGATTTATTCTCAACCCAAGGATTGGATTTTCTCTGAGTGACAGAGACATGGCTGACTGTTGGTGAGGCCAGCTCTTTTACTGAACTTTTAACAGATGATTGCTGCTACTTCAACTCTGCGGACATCGGGCAAAGGAGGAGGAACCACCATTGTCTACAAGAATCACTATAGATGTAAGCAGTTATCCTTATCATCCTCATTCACCAGCTTTGAACTGTGCTTATTTGAGCTTGGTCGCCCTCACACCGTATTGTGTGCTGTGGTCTACTGGCCCCCTAAATACAATAAGGACTTCTTAAATGAATTTTCTGACTTTCTGGCTGAAATCATGCCAATGGCAAAGGACTTTTAAAACTCATTGACTCTTTAAATCTTGTGCAGTCTGTGTCTGGACCCACAAAAGAACGTGGACACACACTTGATCTTGTGTTATCCTACGATCATGTGCCTGTATTATTTGAAGTTCCTCTTGCCTGTAATACATTTAAATCTGCCGCTGCTCCTCGGCGCTGTCGTATTATTAACCCCTCCACTGCTGCTCGGTTTTCGGCCGCCTTCAACCATAACCCTGTCACTCCTGAGTCTGTGTGCACAACAGAGGAGCTCAGCTCCTGGTTTAACTCCTTCTGCCAGACTGTTTTAGATACTGTGGCTCCATTAAAAACCAGGCAGCCTAAAATTAAGCCTGAGCCCTGGTTAAATGAGACTACTCGTGCTGCCAGACAAGAGTGCTGTAAAGCTGAGGGCAAGTGGAAAAAGGACAAAGTTCAGGTGTCCTTTCTAATGTTAAGGGAATGCTTGCATCGTTATCAGACAACTGTAAAAAATGTAAAAAGAGAGCATTTATCTAATATCATCATGTCAAATTGTCACAAACCTTGTGTTTTGTTTAAAACGATTGACTCAGCTCTTAATGCCCCGCAATCTCTCTGTATAGAGGCCTCCACTGCTGCTTGTGAAAGCTTTCTTCACTTTTTAGGTATCTTCTGCCAGGGCTCTCATCCCACCATCTCCTTGTGACCCCTCACTTTCTCCCACCTACTCTGCTGTTTTCGACCAGTTTGAGCCTGTGATGCTGTCCCTCATACAGGAGATTGTTAGTCATCTGAAGCCCTCAGGTTCCCCCAATGATGCTGTTCCTCCTAAACTTTTTAAAGAGGTTTTCTCCAATGTAGGACCATATGTTACTGCAGTCATTAATACCAGTCTGTCCTCAGGTGTGGTCCCTGAACACTTTAAACATGCAGTAGTCCATCCTCTGATTAAAAAAACCTGGCCTTGACCCTACAATTCTTGCTAATTTTAGGCATATCTCCAAACTGCCTTTTATTTCAAAAATCCTTGAGAAGATTGTTCATAGTCAATTGATGACCTGTCTAAAAGAGCACAACATTCTTGAGGCTTTCCAATCTGGTTTTAAATCCCTCCACAGCACAGAATCAGTGCTTCTAAGAGTTTTTAATGACATCTTTTTAGCCACTGACTCCGGTGACTATGTCACTTTGCTTTTAGATTTAACTGCTGCCTTCGACACAGTGGACCATGACATCCTGTTCTCATGTTTGGAGCAGTGGGTGGGCATCAGGGGTGTAGCACTGGAGTAGTTCAGGTCGTACTTGGCTTACAGAACCTTCTGTGTCAGCCTTGGCAACTCTGTGTCCTCCTCTGCTCCTCTCTCTTGTGGGGTCCCTCAGGGCTCAGTTTGAGACCCTCTTCTTTTCTCCCTCTATTTGCTCCCGCTTTGCTCTATACTTAGGCGGCATGGCGTTTCCTTCCACTGTTATGCGGACGACAGCTAGATTTATGTACCACTGAAAAAGATTGACTCACTCCCTGTCAAACCGCTATTTAAATATCTTGACGACATTAAGGACTGGATGGCCCCAAACTTTTTATACTTCAATGACAAAAAGACAGAAGTGATGGTCTTTGGTGGCACCTCTAAGACCCCCCTGTAAATCTGGGTTCCTTGGTCCAGTACTTAAAGCCAAACATCTCAAACCTGGGTGTTAAAGTGGACTCTGAACTTAAGTTCGACAGCCAGATCGCGGCGGTTGTCAAATCTAGCTTTTATCATTTGAGCCAGCTGGCCAAAATCAAGCCAATTCTCAGAATACAGCAGTTTGAAACATTAATCCACGCCTTTGTCACCACTCTGGTGGATTATTGTAATGCGTTGTATGTAGGGGTTAGTGCATCCTCCATTGCCCGCCTCCAGCTGGTGCAGAACGCTGCCGCACGTCTTTTAACTGGCACACGTAAACATGAGCACATTTCCCCCATTTTAGCCTCGCTCCACTGGCTGCCCATACATTTTAGGATTCATTTTAAAATTCTTTTATTTGCTTTTAAATCCCTAAATGGTCTCTCCCCACCGTACCTCTCTGAGCTCCTACAGCTCTATACCCCCTCACACTAGCTCAGGTCAGCTGATCAACTGTTCCTGAACATGCCTAAAACCAAGCGGAAGCTCATAGGGGATCGTGCCTTTGCTGTCGCAGCTCCTAGACTCTGGAATGAGCTCCCTCAGCACATCAGGCAGGCCTCTTCTCTGCCTATTTTTAAATCTCGTCCTAAAACCCACCTCTTCTTCTTGGCCTTTGACACTGTTTGATTTGATTTGATTTGATTTGATTTGATTTGATTTGATTTGATTTGATTTGATTTGATGTGATTTCATTTCATTTCATTTGCTTTCATTTGATTCTTATTTTATTGTTTTTATTGTATGGGTTTTCCTTGTCTTTGTTAAATTTATTTTATTATTTTATTCATTTTATTGTATGCAATTTCATGCCTCATTTGAGACTTTTATTATTATTATTGTCTTTTACCTTGTACAGCACTTTGTTCAATTGAGGGCCTAAAGGAACTCTAGGTGGACCTCATCCACCCCCGGGGCCCTGCCACCGAGAAGCTTTTTGACCACCTCGGCAACCTCAGCCCCAGAGATGGAGGAGCCCACCCCCGAGTCCCCAGGCCCTGCTTCCTCACCGGAAGGTGTGTTGGCGGATTGAGGAGGATTCCTTCCACCGATCCACAACGTCCCGAGTGGAGGTCAGCAGCGCCCCGTCCCCACCATACACAGAGTTGACAGAGCACTGCTTCCTCCTCTTGAGATGCCAGATGGTGGTCCAGAACCTCTTCGAAGCTGTCCGGAAGTCGCCTCGGCAACCATTGTAGCTGCATTCCTTGGCCTGTCGGTACCTGTCTGCTGCCTCCAGAGTCCCACAGGCCAAGAAGGCCTAATAGGACTCCTTCTTCAGCTTAACGGTATCCCTTACCACCGGTGTCCACCAGCGGGTGCGGGTGTTGCGTCCCCGACAGGCACCAACCACCTTATGGCCACAGCACCAGTTGGCCGCCTCAGCAATGGAGGCACGGAACATGGCCCACTCGGACTCAATTTCCTCCGCCTCTCCCGGGGACATGGTTGAAGCTCTCCCGGTTATATATATATAGCAAGTTTACATATGACATAATTTATTTGTGTCGGTAATGGGGAGGACAGGAAGGTTCCCTTTTTATTTTTATAAATATAAATAAAAATGAAATTAAAGTGGTGCACTCACATAAGAATTGTTGGTAAGCTAATCATTACTTAATGAAGGTAATGACTAATAACCAGTTATAATATAAGGTAACCCAGATAACCCAGGTTGAAAAGCCAACTACCACATAGTCAATCCCAGACCACTCCCAAACTATAAATATCCAGGTTAGGTGAGGTCACTTCCTCTTCTAAACATCCAGGTGAGGTGAGGTCACTTCCTCTTCTTTTGCCTGGTTGAACAGTTGAACTGATCTGAAGACATAACATTTGACCACACATTATGCTCCTCAGTCCTTTGCATTCAGGTGAGTTGTGTCTGCATGTTTTGTGTGTGTCACCAATTAGCTTGGGCTGCCTTACCAGTTAAGCAGCCTGTTGTATTTGTATGTATGTGTGTTAATTAGGTAGCATAGTGTTAGCATTGTTAGCAATGTATTGTCTTTGCATCTGTTAATGAATAGCTGTCACTAGCTTTGTTGTTGATCACAATGCCACAATTCATGGCAACAAACTGTTTACGGGTTGAAGAATACACCTGCTTGTCATGTAATTTGTTAAAAGGCTTTTGATTCTAGCCCTGTGTGTATTTCAATTTAATACTTTTGTTATGTTAAAAAAGTGAGTATTATATTGTTTAGCTCTAACTGAATGTGTCTTTGATTTCAACGTGATTGTGCTATTTGTGATGTATCAAATGTAACAAATGAGTACTGTAAATGTGTAAAGAGATTTATTTTGAAGTTGCTTTACCTTTTCTCCAGTAAATCCTGCCAGGTACAGTAGACAAACAGTTTATCACAAAAGATCTTGGGAAATGAGTTAGGCCTGCTGTTTCAGAGGAGAACAGTACAATATTCTTATTTGAGAATGTCACACAACAGAACTAAATTTACTATGTGTAAGTTAAATTCCTTTGATCTCTTCATATGTCAGGGTGTTGGATTAAAGGGATGATGATGTGATCTTGCTTTGATGGTGAGCTGCCCATGACACTCACATCACTCAAGAGCTGACTAATAATTAGTTATTCATTCATCCCTTATTAGTTAATGATTTCTAAATAAATAAGTTACTGCGTGATGTTTGATTCAGGGTTACTTAAGAACTGACCTTTAAATAAAAGTTAGTTTCACATCTGTCCCATATTAATTGCATCACTAATGTCTAAATTAACTAATCATTGACTAATGATTAGCTACTTTATGATATTGGATTGGGAGCTACTCAAGAACTGACCATTAACCAATAATTAGTTACTCATTTGTTTCTCATCAGTTCCCTCAGTCATTATCAATTAACATATTATTATCTGATGATTAGCTACTGTATGATATTTCATTAGGAGTTACTCAAGAACTGACCATTAACTAATAGTTCCTCATTCATTCTTCATTAGCTTCTTGGTAACTACTCATTTTTTGTGTTTTACAACTCAAAGTAATGCATGAGATATCCTAAGGTAACAGTGCATAAGTAAAGGCAGCAAAATATGTTTACGATAATACATCCATCCATCCATTTTCTTCCGCTTATCTGGGGTCGGGTCGCGGGGGCAGCAGCCTAAGCAGGGAAACCCAGACTTCCCTCTCCCCGGCCACTTCGTCCAGCTCTTTCCGGGGGACCCCGAGGCGTTCCCAGGCCAGCTGTGAGACGTAGTCTCTCCAGCGTGTCCTGGGTCTTCCCCGGGGCCTTCTACCGGTGGGACGTGCCCTGGAGGCATCCTAATTAGATGCCCGAGCCACCTCATCTGGCTCTGCTCAACGCGGAGGAGCAGCGGCTCTACTCCGAGCTCCTCCCGGATGACCGAGCTTCTCACCCTATCTCTAAGGGAGAGCCCAGCCACCCTACAGAGGAAACTCATTTCGGCCGCTTGTACCCGCAATCTTGTTCTTTCGGTGACTACCCAAAGCTCGTGACCATAGGTGAGGGTAGGAACGAAGATCGACCGGTAAATCGAGAGCTTTGCCTTTCGGCTCAGCTCCCTCTTCACCACGACAGACCGGTGCAGAGTCCGCATTACCGCAGACGCTGCACCGATCCGCCTGTCGATCTCCCGTTCCATCCTTCCCTCACTCGTGAACAAGACCCCGAGGTACTTAAACTCCTCCACTTGGGGCAGGACTTCGTCCCCGATCCGGAGGGGGCACGCCACCCTTTTCCGGCTGAGAACCATGGTCTCAGATTTGGAGGTGCTGATTCTCATCCCAGCCGCTTCACACTCAGCTGCAAACCGATCTAGTGAGAGCTGAAGGTCACGGCCTGATGAAGCCAACAGGACCACATCATCTGCAAAGAGCAGAGACCCAATCCTGAGGTCACCAAACCGGACCCCCTCAACACCCTGGCTGCGCCTAGAAATTCTGTCCATAAAAGTTATGAACAGAATCGGTGACAAAGGGCAGCCCTGGCGGAGTCCAACCCTCACCGGAAACGAGTTCAACTTACTGCCGGCAATGCGGACCAAGCTCTGGCACCGGTCATACAGGGAACGGACAGCCCGTATCAGGGAGTCCGAAACCCCATATTCCCGGAGAACCCCCCACAGGACTCCCCAAAGGAAAACGGTCGAATGCCTTCTCCAAGTCCACAAAGCACGTGTGGACTGGTTGGGCAAATTCCCACGCACCCTCAAGGATCCTGCCAAGGGTCCAGAGCTGGTCCACAGTTCCACGACCGGGGCGAAAACGGCATTGCTCCTCCTGAATCCGGCGGACCCTCCTCTCTAGTACCCCCGAATAGACCTTACCAGGGAGGCTGAGGAGTGTGATCCCTCTGAAGTTGGAACACACCCTCTGGTCCCCCTTCTTAAAAAGAAGGACCACCACCCCAGTCTGCCAGTCCAAGGGCACTGCCCCCGATGTCCACGCAATGTTGCAGAGTCGCGTCAGCCACAACAGCCCCACAACATCCAGGGCCTTGAGGAACTCCGGGCGGACCTCGTCCACCCCTGGGGCCCTGCCACCGAGGAGCTTTTTGACCACCTCGGTAACCTCAGCCCCAGAGATAGAGGAGCCTACCCCCGAGTCCCCAGGCCCTGCCTCCCCAACGGAAGGCGTGTCGGTGGGATTGAGGAGGTCTTCGAAGTATTCTTTCCACCGATCTACAACGTCCCGAGTCGAGGTCAGCAGCGCCCCGTCGCCACCATACACAGTGTTGACGGAGCACTACTTCCCCCTCCTGAGACGCCGGATGGTGGTCCAGAACCTCTTCAAAGCCCTCCGGAAATCGTTTTCCATGGCCTTGCCAAACTCCTCCCACACCCTGGATTTTCGCCTCGGCGACCGCCGCCGCCGCACTCCGCTTGGCCTGTCGGTACCTGTCTGCTGCCTCCGGACTCCCACAGGCCAAGAAGGCCAGATAGGACTCCTTCTTCAGCTTGACGGCACCCCTTACCACCGGTGTCCACCAGCGGGTTCGGGTGTTGCCGCCCCAACAGGCACTGACCACCTTATGGCCACAGCACCGGTCGGCCGTCTCAGCAATGGAGGCACGGAACACGGCCCACTCGGACTCAATGTCCCCGGCCTCCCCCGGGACATGGTTGAAGCTCTCCCGGAGGTGGGAGTTGAAGCTCCTTCTCACGGGAGACTCTGCCAGACGTTCCCAGCAGACCCTCACAATGCGTTTGGGTCTGCCAGGTCTGACCGGCGTCATCCCCCACCATCGGAGCCAACTCACCACCAGGTGGTGGTCGGTTGACAGCTCCGCCCCTCTCTTCACCCAAGTGTCCAAGACATACGGCCGCAAGTCCAACGATACGACTACAAAGTCGATCATTGAACTGCAGCCTAGGGTGTCCTGATGCCAAGTGCGCATATGGACACACTTATGTTTGAACATGGTGTTCGTTATGGACAATCTGTGGAGAGCACAGAAGTCCAATAACAAAACACCACTCGGGTTCAATCGGGGGGGCCATTCTTCCTGATCACGCCCCTCCAGGTCTCACTGTCGTTGCCAACGTGAGCGTTGAAGTCCCCCAGCAGAACGAGGGAGTCCCCAGAAGGAGCACTCTCCAGCCCCCCCTCTAAGGACTCCAAAAAGGGTGGATACTCTGAACTGATGTTTGGACCATAGGCACAAACAACAGTCAGGATCCATCCCCCAACCCGAAGGCGGAGGGAGGCTACCCTCTCATTCACTGGGGTAAACTCCAACGTACAGGCCTCTCACCAGTGGCAACTCCAGAGTGGAAGAGAGTCCATCCCCTCTCGAGAAGACTGGTTCCGGAGCCCAAGCCATGCATCGAGGTGAGGCCGACTATATCTAGTCGGAACTTCTCAACCTCGCACACCAGCTCAGGCTCCTTCCCCACCCGAGAGGTGACATTCCATGTCCCCAGAGCTAGCTTCTGCAGCCGAGGATCGGACCGCCAAGGTCCCCGCCTTCGGCTGCCGCCCATCTCAAATTGCACCCGACCCCTACGGTCCCTCCTACGGGTGGTGAGCCCACGGGAAGGAGGTCCCATGTCACCTCTTCGGGCTGTGCCCGGTCGGGCCCCATGGGTAAAGGCCCGGCCACCAGGCGCTCGCCATCGAGCCCCACCCCCAGGCCTGGCTCCAGGGGCGGCCCCGGTGACGAGGACGAGGGGGATCTCCGGACCATTGGTTGTCGTCATCATAAAGGTCTTGTGAGCTACACTTTGTCTGGTCCCTCCCCTAGGACCTGTTTGCCATGGGTGACCCTACCAGGGGCATGAAGCCCCTGACAACTGAGCTCCTGGGATCACTGGGACACGCAAACCCCTCCACCACGATAAGGTGGTAGCTCAGGGAGGGGTGCGATAATACAGTAATCATATATATATATATATATATATATATATATATATATATATATATATATATATATATATATATATATATATATGAACCTCTACATCAGTTTGTGGACTACTTTATTAAGGACATTGTAAAGACATTACCATCATATGTGGTGGACACTAAAGATATTTTGAAATCGGTGGCTGACATCTCTATGCCTTACAACTCCTTTTTGGTTTCACTTGATGTGGAAAGTTTATACAGCAACATACCACATGATGATGGACTGGAAGCCATGAGCTTTTACCTTGAGCCTAAGAACGATTCACTCCCTGTGGATTTGCTTTTGTCTCTCACTAAGTTCATTTTAAAATCAGATTGCTTTATTTTTGACAATAAGTATTACTTACAGTCACAAGGTACAAGCATGGGGTCACCATTTGCTCCTAGTTATGCAAATTTGTCCATGGGCTTGTGGGAGGACAGACACATATTTAACAACAACTCTTTTGCAAAAAACACTTTGTTTTTTAAAAGGTATATTGATGACATATTTATGGGGTTTAAAGGTTCTGAGGATGAACTATAAAACTATACTGTATATACTACTATAAAATATTCATTTTCTGGATCTGCAACATCTATCATCCTCTAGACTTCACTTTTGCCTCAAAAGAGGCATTAATGTCAGAGATATTATTGTCAGCTCTATGTATAAAGAACCCACACAAACAAATTGGCTATCTCAACAAGTGTGTGAAAATTACAGCTATGGTAAATGTGCACACTGTTCAAACACATTCGATACTAAGAAGTTTAATCATCCTCATTCAAGAAAGAAATATAACATAAAGGATTTCATTAAGGATGGATAGTTTATCCTCAATTTTATATTCATCCTGCTTTATAGCAGTAGTTTCCTTTTTTTGTGATGAAATGGTATAAGATGCCATTTTCTAGGCTTCTTGTTGTCTTTGATTTGTCGTCTTTGGGGTGGCTGTGGCTCAGAGGTAGAGTGGGTCGTCCTCTAATCGGAAGGTCAACGGTTCGATCTGCGGCTCCCCTGGGCAACATGTCGAAGTATCATTGGGTAAGATACTGAACCCCAAATTGCTCCTGATGCTGCGTCATCGGAGTGTGCATGCCTATGAATGGTTACTACCTAGTAGGTGGCACCTTGTACAGTAGCCTCGGCCACCACTGTGTGAGTGTGTGTGAAGGGGTGTGACATGTCCTGTAAAAGTGCTTTGAATGGTCAAAAAGACTAGAAAAGTGCTATACAAATACAGTCCATTTACCATTTATACTATCATATTATTGTTTTTATTGTGAATCATAAGATATTTGCTACTTTATGGCCCTTTGTAAATACTGTCATGTTTTTGTATTGTACACTTTTGAAATGTTATTTATATATTTTAAATTAATGAGAGGTGATGTTGATAATTTGTCATGAGTGAACCTGAAGAAGCCACAGGTGAAACGCATCACTTGCTCTGAATAAATCAAAGTAAAGTCATTAAGTGTGCAGTAGTCTACTTTGTTTTCCACTATATACAGTATTACCCTGCTACCAACCAGCATCTGACCATCACATTGGCTATGCACAGGGACTTTTGCTTATATATATATATATATATATATATATATATATATATATATATTATTGTAAAACTTGATGTGTCCCCCACTTGCCCAAGGGAGGTTGAGCTCTGGAGTTCTTCAGAGGGAAAATGTAATGACCACGCCAAGGCAGTCCACTACACCCAGCTCTAAAACAAAAAAGAAGAAGGCACCTTTGAAAGGTTGGTGCTGACAAAGGCCCAAAAAGAAGACAGTAAAAGATGATAGTTGTAGTGATTCGGATGAGGTCTTTGGAGGGTATGACTCAGTAGTGAGACGGATACTGGCTAAAGCAGAAAGAAGAGGAACTATACAATGAAAAACTTGAGGTCTACTGAAGGTTCTGTGGCTGCTGAAAATGTACAAGAATAATTTTTTACAAGTGCTACTTTAAAGGAGGATAATGTACAGACTACTATTAGTGGAGCAATAGATGAACCATTGGTGGCTGAAAACTTTACAGGAATACAAACGGCAGTATTGGAATCTGCAGGCTTTAAACAGGGAAACATAATGGAGGTTGATGTGGTTAATACTACTGAGGATAATGATGGAAGGAAACTAACCGTGGGAATGGATGATGACGATTTATTTGTAATGGCTCAGCGAATTATTTTGGAGGTTGATAATGATGGTTTAAATCTTGACGAGGAAGAACCATATCATGCGTTGAAAAAGAGAGAAGCACAGTGGAAGGCATATGGATTCGATTCCTCGGCATTACAAATCACAGACCCATGGGCAAGTAGGAATTTGTGGTTCGAGCAGCTGACACATTCTGTAAGATCGGTAAGAAAGTTGAAGTGTCCATGTGTGGTGAAAATTCCATCGCCTGGCATGTGGCCGTCAATTTTGGAAGCAGTGCCGGAACCGCTTTCTACTGTCTGTCAGTCCTATGTATTGTCATGGTTGCTCTATCAGCAGAATTCACCCAAAGATAGAATTATGGCCTTGTCATCTCATTTGTTTAAGCCTAGGCTTAATTGTTCTTGGTTAATGGAGTTACCGTATTTAAATTTACTTGACTAACATGAAGATGTAATGACAGCGGTTCCAGATGCAATGGAAGTGAGATCTGTGAGGGCTAAGGATTGTTTTTGTTCCAATAATACTCACAATGGCCCAGGAATGTTCATGGGAATATCAGAATGTGATAGATATATGATGCATTTTGGAAGAATTGGTCATAAATCAAGTGATGATATGTATATGGTGACTTTTCATGCCCCACATCATAAACAAAGTAGAACTTTGAAGGTAGAGAATCAGATTTTGCCGGGAAATGTCACAATAGGAACTTTTCAAGATATTTGGTGGATTTGTCAGGATAAAGCATACATATTTTTACCATATGGATGGACGGGATGTTGCTATATGGCAACTCTGAAACTCCCATATGAGGTTTTGACCATCCAGAAGGGATATGCGCCTGAGGATGCGCATTTTAATTACATCCCAGGAAGTAGGAAAAAGAGAGAAATGGCTCAGTTCCACAATCTGGAGTCTTACCACTGGAGGATAAGTCTTGGAGAAAAATGGGGAATTGGACTATTTCCTTGGTATGGAGTGACATTTTTGGCTGATCTTATTGATAACATTACATACACCTTGCAGGGCTTTGCAAATGAGACTATAAAAGGTTTTGACTTTCTGTCTAATACTCAGAGAAGTCATAGACTAACGTTGCTTAAACATGACATGACTCTTGATTATATTCTGGCCAAACAAGGAGGTTTATGTATGGCGTTGAATTTGTCTGGGGATGCTTGTTATACTTTGGTTCCTGACAATTCTGATAATATGACAAGTGTCATAGATGCGTTAAAACATATAAGGGATGCATTTGGGCCTTCACATTCAGCTGGATGGTCTGCGAATGCTTGGTTGCAGGATAAATTAGGGCCAATGGGGGCAGTGTTGGTTCAGATTTTGGTTGCAGTTCTTTTATCATTATGTATAATGTTCTGTTTTTGTACATTGTTGTTGACCTTTGCAAAAGCCATGATATTGAGATGGGTTGGAGTTGTGATGCCGGGAAATGGAGCCCAGATGCCATTGTTACAAAGGACCGATTTAGACAATGATGATGAAGAAATAGTGGCAGAAGTTGAAGTGGTTGAGAAATATCCATTTTGATTATTTGCCTACAATGCAATTTGGACGTTTGTTTTCAAAATTATTCTGTTATAATATTTTACTGATACTTCTCCACATACGTAATTTCTTTGGTTTTGAATAACATTTTGCTACACTGTGTTAGTAATAGTGGAGTCACTTATACTTGAGCAGTTGAGACCCTAAATGGGGGTGAAAGGGGGGAAATGGAAAGATTGGTAAAAATTTAAAAAAAAATTAAAAATAAATAAAATTTACATTTGAGTGTGTTTTGTGTGTTTTTGTATTGATGTTTTGCAAAATACTGGGTGATGTGTTCTTTCTTCCCAGGACAGTATCTGGGAGATCAACATGGGGGTTATTGGTTATTCAGGAATCCCCTACTTTCTAAATGGACTCAGACACTCAAAATGGACAGTGAAAAGGATGGAAGGCCCCGTCAAGAGTTACAATATTAAATTTTGTTTTGTTGAACTTGATGTATATTGTTGTATGATGATTCTTTATTTTAACTGTTTTAGAAATTATGTTTTCTGTTATGATGTAAATGCACTGGGACCTCAGGTTCTTTTATTTTTGATGCTTAGGGAAGTTGATGGTAGGCAGGGAAAGGTCCATTGGAGGGTTCGAGGGCTCGACCAGCCTGACTTTAGACGTTGTTTTGATTTGTTTCTGGGGTTCCCGAATGTATTTGCTCATATGTTGATTTTACACAATTGCAGGAAAACTTAAGTAACTTGGCTTGGAGTACTATATGTGGTTGCCTGAGGCAGAGGGACTGTGAGAGAATTTTCCTGTCTAGATTGTTTGATGGGCAAATGGTAAAGAAAGCTGCCGGCAGGTTTTTCGCTCTCACACTCCACCAATTTCATATATTGCTAAGGGAATGTTATGTGAATGGATTACCTTTCTCTTTTTCGAGACTCTGTGGAGTCTCAATAATACACCTCATATTTCTAAAATATGAGGTGTATTATGCTCAGTTTCTTAAGGTTCTTATTTCGGTTAGGCAAGGAGGCCTCGAGGTCAAAGGACTAGGGATGGTTAGGCCTGGGAGCCAAGTGTGCAGAATACTGGTGCCAGGCTAAAAGTAACATGGAATGATGCTCCTTTCAAAAAAGGAGATATCTGATTATGATTATGATCGATCACAGCAGGTGAGAAGTTGCTTTACTGACAAATGTATTGATGCCTGTACCTATATAAGAGACTTGTATGAGCTGTGAGAGAGAGCAATTCACATTGATCCTGAATCCTCTCCCAGGCAGACCATGGTGCCTGGTGGATGCTGAACTTTGTTGTAATAAATTGATTCTTATGCAACCAAGTCGGTATCAGCGGAGGTTTCTTCATCTTCTACACATCATTGCTACTTAGGAAACAACTACAATGTCCTGTGAGTTCTGTCTTCAAAATGGCTACCGTTGACTTCTTTGTTCCTCAAATCAAGAAGAGCCATTTGAACTCAATGTCCCAGAATGCCTCATGTTCTGTAACCTAATTGTTACATTCAACCGGAACATCTTTTCTTCAGCCGGCAACCCAAAGAACTCTTCTACCACTCCTAGATTGGCAAGTAACATCTGGGCATAGCATTAGAACATAAGTACAAGCTGAGCAAGACTGTTTAATTTGTCTTTCGTCATAGTATGTGTAACATGCATTGATGTTAATGCTATTGAATGAATCATTGTTTTGATGTCTTTGTATTTGGGTTATTGATTAGTCTGGAATTTAAACTAAATACATGCACTCAGAAATTGGCTCTCAACAGAAACACACAGAGAGGGAAATTAAAGTTCCTGCCTTTTCTTTGCTCCTTTGTCTGACCAACCCCATGGTCAGCTAAGGCCTTCCTTGCTCAGCAGCCATCTTTGATCCAACATCTTGAATCTGGCATATCGTAGCTTCTGTTGTTAGTCAGTCTACTGCTGCCTCTTGGTATGTTCACACTCACACCAACACACACCTTCTCTTTGTCTATCTCTCTCACACACACACCCACATTTACACATCCACACTTGTATATATACTTGTATGTATTAGCAGTTGGGATATATTGTGTGTTTTTTTTAGCATTTATTTTCTTTTTGAATAAATGTTTTTGTAATCATAATTGTGTGTTTTTTTTTAGCATTTATTTTCTTTTTGAATAAATGTTTTTGTAATCATACTTGCTGTCTGCTCAATGTTGTACAAAAGAGAGTAAATCGCCAACTACTGTGTCAAGAGCTCCGAAATCCTTCACTCTTTACTATCAATATGTTAATTTTGGTTATAATTAAGCTCACTTATGTTACCACCGAAAACAAAGTTATGAAAGAAACAATCCTGGACAAGCATGCAGCATGACAGACCATTTGGTATTTTTCGGCATTCCCGAACACGCCACTGAGGACCCAGAGAAAGCAGTTAAGGACTTCATTAAACAATAACTCAAACTTCCCACAGAATCCGTAAATAACATCAACTTTCAATGCGTTCACCGATTAGGACAGAAAAACAGCAACAACATCAGACCCCACATGATTGTCGCCAGATTTAAACAATTTAAACAGAAAGAGCTGGTCAAACGTCAAGGAAAACAGCTAAAAAGGAACGGACTACGGACTAAACAATCAATACCCGAAAGAAATCATGGTCAGACGAAAACAACTCTCCCCAATCCGTAAACAACTGATCTCAGAAGGAAAGAAAGCAGTCATCCCAGTGGACACACTTTACATAAACGGACAGTTATATCGCAGCAAGGACATCACCCCTGGTTATACTAGCCCCCCCCTCATGTAAACGCACACAACATTGCTCTTTTTCTCTCTCTCGCTCTCTTGCATACACATACTCATACACATCTTCCTCTCACCCTGCCATTGTTTACCATAAGGACAATCATAAACATCAATGCACCTACGTCTTGCTCCGCATTGCATGCGCTCTGATATGTGGCACACCAAGTGTGGTCCTTTTTTTGTTCAGTTCTTGTTTTGCTTTACTGGTTTTATGTGTGTAAACTTTTCTGTTTTTGTTTTGTCTTGTTTTGTTTATACATATTTAGTCATGCAAGTCCCCCTTTCACAGACCCATACATACTCACGCACACACACCCACCTGCATATGTCCACACTCACTCACACACACACTCACTGAGTGTTATGGATTTCTCTTTCACTGTTAACAATCCCCCAGTATGTCAGCTATCAGATTTGTTACATGGAATGTCCGTGGTATGGGTACCCAGGCAAAAAAAGTAAATTATTTAATCACCTCACCTCACTTCAAGCAGATATTTGTTTACTACAAGAAACACACCTCTCAGAATCTGACAATATTAAGTTAAAATCTTCCCAGTTTATTCACTCATTTTCATCTCATTACAATAAGAAACAAAGAGGAGTTTGTATTTTAATCAGCAAATCAATATCATTCATCCGTAACACAACAATCACAGACCCAGAGGGATGTTTTATCATTATTAACATATCAATCAACAATAGCCAACTGACAATTGCTAATTTATATGGCCCAAACACAGATGACCCTTTCTTTTTTCGTAACTTTTTCTCATCCATATCAAATTTTTCTGACTCGCCAATAATAACTGGCGGTGACTTTAACACAGTAACAGACCCATCAATAGACAGATCCAACATATCCAACAATAATCGCACCTGGAAATCCACAGAAAAAATAATCCAGTTCATGAGAGATTTTGGTCTTGGGGATGGTTGGCGCCATCCATCTGCAAGAGAGTTTTGTTTTTTTTTCACCAGTTCATCATTCATATTCACGCATCGATTTCTTCCTCACCAGTAACTCTATAATCCCAAATCCCCCTGTTCAGCAAATCCATTCCATCATCATCAGGGACCATGCCCCAGTATCATTCAAATGGAACCTACCAAGCCCACACAAACCAGTCACCAGATGGCGCTTCAACACATCCCTCCTGAAAGACCCGGAATTTGATAATCTCATCAAACAAGAGTGGGCATCCTTCCTGGGGCTTTCTGGAAATAAATGATTCCCCAGAGTCATCACCGACCCTTCTATGGGAAACAGGGAAAGCCGTAATGAGAGGAATAATCATATCATTCTCTACTTATAAGAAAAAAGAAAGAAAAAAAACAAGAATCTGAATTAGAACAAAAAATCAAACAGCTTGAAATCACCAATGCAGCCATCCCAACAAAAGAAAATGAGAGGAAGTTAAGACAATATAAACTACAGGTAAATGAAATCTTGAATAAGAAAACAAACTTTCTAGTCAGCAGACGCTGTCAAGAAATCTTTCACCACAATAACAAATCCGGTAAACACCTCGCAAACCAAATCAAACGAAATAAGGCAAAATCAACCATCTCCACCATCAAGAACTCAGCAGGGAAGCCAACAAACTCACCTGATGAAATAAATCAAATATTCAGAGAATTCTATGCCAACCTTTACTCCTCAGATAACAGCCTAAAGGAAGAAGACATCAGATAATTTCTCACCAGGCTAGATTTAACCCAGCTCTCCACAGAACAAAAGAACACATTAGACATTCCCCTAACAAATGAAGAAATCCACTCTGCCCTCAATAGAATGCCCAACAATAAAGCATCTCAACCTGATGGCGTCCCTGCTGAGTTCTACAAACACATCTGGTCCATCTTAGTCACACTCTTCAATAGAATGATAACTGAAATACAACAGAACTCCAGATTTCCACCCAACATGAACATAGCATCCATCTCACTCCTCCTCAAACCTAATAAAGACCCCACCCTGCCTTCAAGTTACCATCCCATTTCACTTCTCGATGTCGACTTAAAAATCATCACCAAAGCATGCTCCCATAGATTAGAAAAGATTAATTAATTCATTCATTAAAGGGAGAAACTCATCAAATAACACACACAGACTGTTCAATCTAATCACCACTCAGGTACACATCATCTTAAATTCATCATAGTCACCTTAGATGCAGAAAAAGCCTTCGACAGAGTAAACTGGTCATTGCTCATCAACACCATCCACAGATTTGGCTTTGGGGAATCATTTATTAACTGGGTTAAAACACTATACACCTCACCCACAGCAACGGTCATTGCTAATGGACAAACCTCACAAAGCTTCACTCTGCACAGGGGGACCAGGCAAGGATGTCCAATGTCTCCCTCTCTGTTCACCATCTTCATCGAACCCTTGGAACCCAGCAGCTACCTGCCAGAACCCACTCATAACTGGAATCCAAACCCCCAACATGCACCATAAAATCAGTCTCTATGCAGATGATATATTGCTCTTTATGTGCACAAGTGTGCGCATGCGCCAGCTGTGCATGCAGCCTGTTGCGATCGCTCCTGCTCGTTTTCCTACATTTAAACTATTTTTATCTTCTTATTTAACGTATTTGTTTACTATTTGTTATTAGTAGTTTTTTAAGCAGTTCCCTGTCCAAACATGCTGGTGGAGAGAGTTTTGGTCTGTTTTTTCACCTTAATAATACTGTCTTTGCTATGCCGTGCACAACAGCCGCTGTGCCGCTTTGTTTAAATGAGAGATCAGCTGATCGCTCTGAAGCCGGTCGGCGTGGCGACCAGATCTACAAAAAGAACAGATCTGGAGGAGGACGCACCAAGGTTGTAGAGGAGGAAATAAGAAGTGGAGGAAAGAAGTCAGGCTGAGAAAACGCAGGCTTATGGAGAAGAGGAGATATAAACCGTGCCTCCCCTCCGTTACCATGGGCAACGTGAGGTCGCTGGCTAACAAGATGGAGGAGCTAAGGGCGCTAGCCCGGAGTCAGAGGCAGTACCAGGAGTGTAGTTTGATGTGCTTTACAGAGATATGGCTGCACCAGGACATTCCTGATGACAATGTTTCCATCGAGGGATACCAGACTGTCTGGGCCGACAGGGACTGCACCGGGAGCGGTAAGCGGAAAGGAGGGGGGCTTGCCGTTTTTGTGAACAACCGGCGGTGCAATCCTGCTCATATTACTATCAAGGAGCGTATTTGTTGCCTGGACATTGAACTTTTGGCCGTTGGACTCCGACCATTTTACTTCCCCCGCGAGCTTTCCCATGTTTTAATGGTGACTGTTTACATCCCCCCCTCTGCTAACCTGGCCACGTCACCTTAGACAAAGTACTGCCCAAATTCACTCAGTATGTGAGCTGTCCCACCAGAGAGGAGAGGACCCTGGACCTGCTCTATGCTAATGTGAAGGATGCATACAGCTCTTCCCTCCTTCCCCCACTGGGAAGGTCAGATCACAATCTGGTGCATCTCTGCCCCTGTTATGTGCCCCTGGTGAAGAACCAGCCTGCGACCACGAGGACAGTGAGGAGATGGTCAGATGATGAGACACTGCAGGGATGTTTGAGACCACGGACTGGCAGACACTCTGTGAGCCAAACAGAGAGGACATCGATGAGCTCACAGAGTGCATCACAGACTACATAAACTTCTGTGTGGACTCAATTGTCCCAACTGAGACCGTTCATTGTTACCCAAACAACAAGCCGTGGGTAACAAAGGACATCAAAGCCATCCTGAACGAGAAGAAGAGGGCCTTCAGAGATGGCAACAGGGAGGAGGTGACATCAGTATAGAGACAGCTGAAGGTCAGGATCAGAGGGACTAAGGAGGATAACAGGAGGAAACTGGAGTCGAAGCTTCAGCAGAACAACACCAGAGAGGTCTGGAGAGGGATGAGGACCATCACTGGTTTCAGGTCAGCTGGCAACAGAGGAGTTGAAGGCAGCGTGGACAGGGCCAAAAAACTTAACCTGTTTTTCGACAGATTTGACACTGTGGCCCCTGCCCCACATGCTGACACCCCTATCAATACCACTGCTGGCTGCCCCCGTAGAGCCAGTGACATTGTGGGAGTGAAGCTGGACTCCTTGACGGAGGTGTCTGAGAGGAGGATGCTGTCCAAGCTGCATGTCATTCTGGACAATGTGTCCCACCCACTCCATGACGGGCTGGTCAGTTACAGGAGTACATTCAGTACAAGACTTTTTTTAGGCAATGTCCCCTTGGGGATCAAAAAAGTATTTCTGATTCTGATTCTGATTTATTCAGAATCCACAACCATCACTTCAAGAGGTTATTAAAATCATCAACTCATATTCCCATATCTCAGACTACTCAATAAACTGGAACATATTCTCCATACTCCCACTAAACATGAACAGTCTGGATGTGACAGCCCTTACAACACCGATCCCCTTCTGCACAAATCACATCACTCTTTTAGGCATCCACATTTCCTCCAGATTGTCAGAGCTGATCAATTTTAACTTCACTCCACTCCTCAAAACCATAAACGATGATCTCCAACGATGGATAAACCTCCCACTATCCATTTTAGGCAGAATAGCAACAGTTAAGATGACAATCATTCCCAAAATCAACCACCACCCACCTCTCACCTGGTTTAACTCTCTCAATTCATCCATCAACAAATATTGCTGGAAAAATAAACCCCTAAGAATCAAACTGGCCACACTTCAGAAAACAAAAATATTAGGCGGACTTAATGCACCAAATTTCCACCACTATTCACTGGCAAATCAATTTCAATACATGTATAAATGGACCGATCCCACTCATTCAGATAATACATGGTTAGCTATAGAACAAGCAATCAGTAAAGACATCCATATCTCAGATTTGCCATTTCTTAGTCAGACTGTTAAAAAAACACCCCTGTTTCCAAAGCCCCACAATATCATCTACTCTGACAGCCTGGTGGAAATTCTACGACATTACTAGTTCCACTTTGGCACCCTCTCTCTTCACCCCGATCTAGCACAATCCCGACTTCCTTTGTAATAAACAACCATTAAACTTAAGCACATGGATAGAGAAAGGGATCACTCACCTTAAACACATCATTCAAAATAGCATTCTGGTTCTACTTCCTGTCCTGGTCCAGAATTTCGGCATCAGGAGCCATCAGTTTCTACAGTATTTGAAGGTTTCAACGTCAATTCATTCTAAATTAAGAATATAACCTTAGACCTTCCCCCTTCAGCTTCTACATGCATTAACATCCCCTCCACAAAAAACTTCTTTCAAAAATTTACAAATTAATATTACAGGCCAACACAACACTCTCCATACCCTCAAAAAAAAGGAAACAGATCTCTCTATTGCTTTTGATGCCGACTTCTGGTCCCAAATCTGCCAAAACATTTACTTCATGACAAAAAACGGCAACTTGCAGCTAATACAGTACAAAATCATCCATAGAACTCATCTAATTGGACAAAAAATGCAAAAAATGGGCTTCTCATCTGGAAACTGTTCATACTGCTCACAAAACTGTTTAGATAGTTACATTCATGCAACCTGGAACTGCACACCTGTCCAACACTTCTTGAAAAACATCACACACATTTTATCCCAAATCATGAGCCACCACATCCCATTCTTCCCCACCCTGTGTTTGTTAGGAGACCTATCTTGATTAAAAATGGACAACACACACAGGTGTTTACTTCTCGTGGCACTAATTATTGCCAGGAAAACGATCCTCATGAACTGGAAATCATGGAGCTCCATACACATCACACACTGGAAAAACCTGATCACTGACTACATCTCCTTAGAAAATACAAACTCCTCTGACAATAATCACAACTCTATCTGGCAATCATTCATCACTTTTTAACAATCATGACCTACAACAAACTGTTATCACAACAAGCACTTTAATATTTTGACAACTTTATTCCCACTTCCCATAATCACTACTTATGATTTTATTTATTTTATTTATTCATTTATCTTATTTTATTATTATTATTTTTTCTTTTTCTTTCTCTTCTTTTTCCCCCTTTGTTACCTGACAACCATTAAGCATTAGACACATGTTTATCAATGAAACAACCACCCAACATTGTTATTATTTCTGTTGTTGTTGTTATCATCGCCATTTTCTGTTATATTATATGTTATTACATTACTGTTGCTAAAGTAATTTACAGTATTATTCTTATCATTATTACTGTTATTATCACTCTCTGATTTATTTATTTATTTACTTTTCTTTCTCTTTCTTCAGTTACAACATTTAATTATTTAGAATCCAATTATCCTTTAAATGCAGTACACATAATCCTTGAAAACAATCACTCTTTGAATATTCTTCTCTCTCTTTTCTCCCTTTCCCTCTTTTCAGCTTTCCTCTTTTTTATGTACTCAACTGCCTTTTGATAACACAAAATTATTATTATTATCATTATGCCTTTTATTATTATTATTTTTAATTATTAATATCATTGTTTCCATCATAATTATTATTACTATTATTATTATTCTTATACATACTCCCACAACTACATACACTATGTGCCGGGGGACTGTAGACCCCCCCTTCTCCCTGGTGGCTATCTGGTATGCCAGGGCGCCATTATCTTCTATTGGACTGAGATTGGATTGTCGTTCGGGTGGGGTCGGAGGGATGGGGAGAGGGGCGTGTTGGCCCTGCCTGGGTGATCTGTTCTGCACCACCCTGGTAGCCAACCATTTCCATTTCTAGAAAAATGTCCTAACAGCAACTTTTCTTTTCTTGATCTTTCTTAATCTTTATGAGACTGTTTTTATTAAATGATTGTGATAATGATAAGAATTATTTTCAATAATCATTAATTATTTCTGATAGTCATACTTAAACAATTGATGACCCTTGCGTGAGGCTTTATCACAGACAGGGTTGCACCATGTTAAAGCCAAATCGCTACATATTTTGGTGCTCCGTGTTGAAGCAAAATCACGACAGTGACTACAGGGTGAAAAAAATGGTCAACATGTGTATTCATTTCACTTTTCACTTTTCACCTTCCCTAGTAAAAACGGTCATGCTCATTTGATTGTAAAATGTTCTTTATTGTATATTTACAGAAACTGTTGCAAAAAGCAAGCAGTTAATGAACATTAAATGACAAATGAAAACATGTTTACATAAGAAAAGAAAAGAAATTCCACCAAACAGTTAAGGAGTTACTTTTATTTCTATTTATTTATTAGTTTAAAAAAATATCAGTTTACTTTTTAATTTATTGAATGAATTGAATTGAAGGAATTACAAAAGGATGATATTCATTAAGGTAAATAACAGCAACACAATCAGATCAAATATAAGTGCTGCAAATACCAATGAAGAACATAAAGTTGGATTAAACTTTATGTATATACTTTATTTTTCTCCATGGTTATTGTTGTATACTCCCTAAACTTGTGGATAATACAATTAATAATAATGAGCAATAGACAGGAAGAGGATTTCACGTGAGCCTGTTCATTCAGTTACAGTGACATAAGCACACAGACACAGGGTGACACAACAGCAACTCAAAAGGGGCAAACTTCAACTTAGGCTGTCAATATATAACATATCCCTCCCCCTTTACTTTTGATGTCCCCTTACAACAATAAACATTAAACATAAGGAAATATTTTATTGTTGCAGAATCTTACTTGAAGTCTCTGTAACAAAGAAACTCTTTTGTCTCTTTTAAGTGTCACAGTCCTTATTACCTGATTTTCCTTCTAAACAGTTAACAAAGATATTTTGGGATACTGAGCACTTTTTTTTACAGAACAAGGGGACATATCTTAAAAACCCCAACACTGGGTCTGTCTACAGACTATAATGTAAGTCTGTAAGGAGTAAAATAAGTAAAGTAAGGAGGTCGTCTGTTTCTCCTGGGGTAAACACAACCTCTTTGCATGTCAGTCATTTTGCCTCTTGGTGGGGACTGCAAGAGTCCTGGTCTTGGAGATGTGATGTCTGGTGTCTGCACCAGAGCAGGCGCTGGTGTACCAGAAACAATGTCCATTCCTGAAGATGATCTTCCTGTTGGATCTGTCATGATGGCGTCATGACAGCCATCCTCTCCCCTTATGTGGTTGTTGTTTGATTTCCCCTGTGTGTGATCGTTCATGTTTCTCCCCCTGCTCTGTGTTCAGTGTCTGTGAGCTTAGTGGATGTGGCCTTCTCCGGCAGGCTGTGTCAGGTGAAACTCATCCAGCAATCAACCCTCCAGTCCAGTTTAAGAAGACCGGCTTGAGTCTCCAAATCGTTCCGTCTACTCGTGTGGTAAATCATTTGCTGATTCTGGCTCCCTGTTGGTTGGTGCTTTTCCTTGTGTTCTTAGCTTGTGTAGCTAATGCTCCCTTGTGTTTACATTGCTGCAGATAGCCTTGCTTGCTCCTGCTTCCACGCCTCATTTCCCACCACCTGCCTGTCTGCTTGCTGCTTGCTGACCTACCCCTGGTTTGAGTGAATTGTTTATTCGTACTGAGAACGCCATTACCACGTGGAGGGCGCCACATTTCCGGATCAGAACTCTGACTCACTGGGCACGCTCGAGAGAGCTCACCACCACTCACCACTCACCACTGGAACCCCCGACACGTCACCCCTTACCCTTAGCACTTTTGCACTGTATATATTCTACATTCACATTAAATCACTTGAACTTTGTCTATTGCATTTGGGTCCTGTGTTCCTTAGTCATTCTTTAACAGGATCTCCCGCTATGGAACAAGGCATGTTTGCTGAGGTGTGTCATCTTGTGAATCGTGGAGCAGCTGATTGATGTGTTTTCCCCAGATACCATGATCCCTGGTCTCAACTGTGTAGGACACAGGACCTGTCTTTGCAACTATTGTTGCAGACATCCACTTCATCTTTAGTGAAGTTTCTGGCGTAGACACTGTCTCCAGCTGTGAAACTCAGAAACTTTGCTTTTGCTTGTCGTTCAACTTGAGCTCTCTTTTGATGGTTTACAACATCTTTTGTCTGTTTAGATCACAAGAGGTCGAGTCAAGTGTGCAGTTGTCTTTTGAGCATAGCTGAGGTGGGTAACACCTTGGTGGTATGAGGGGTATTCCTGTATGACAAGAAAGGAGGACTATGGCGCCTGTTAAGAGACTGTATGCTTTGAGATGATGCTAGAGCCTGCTTCATTGTCTGAACAAATCTTTCAGCGAGCCTTTTGGTTGCTGGGTGGTAAGGCGCAGATCTGATGTGCTGAATACCATTCTCTTTCATGAATGTTTTGAACTCTTCAGACTCTTCAGTCACCAGTTGTGGGCCATTATCACTTACAAGCTGTTGTGGCAGACCAAAGTGGCTAAAGATGGATCTTAGCTCCTCGATAGTTTTCTCCGAGGACGTGTTCTTCTCCAGCCATTTGCTATGAGTGTTGACTACCACTAAGAACATGTGGTTTTCCAGCGGTCCTGCAAAGTCTATGTGGATTCTTTGCCATCTTTAGGCCAGTCCCACAGATTTAATGGTGCCAGCTGTGGGAAATTTCTCAGTTTCTGGCACGCAGAGCATAACTTAGCTTTCTCCTCAATAGCTGCATCCAGACCTGACCAACAGAAATAACTGTGTACAATCTCCTTCATTTGCACCAAACCGCATTGTCCAGAGAGTAGCTCGGCAAGCACTTTCTTTCTCAGTGGCGGTGGAATAATGACATGCGAACCCCACAACAGAACTGGAAAGCTCATTTAGTCTCACCTACTAGAGCAGCAGTCACTTCCCTGAAGTAGAAGATCTCAGCTTGTGTTGGCTCAGTGTGTGTGACAGGCAATGGGAGATGTGAGAACCCATCAGCATTCCTGTGTTCATCCGACTTCCTATACTTGATGTCATACTGGTGGGTAGACAATAACAAAGCCCATCGCTGCATCCTACTGGCTGCAAGAGAGGGGATGCCAGAATATGGACCAAAGATGGAGGTGAGAGGACAGTAGTCTTTCAGTAGCATGAATCTTCTGCCGTAGAGAAACTGATGGAATTTCTTCACTACAAACACAATAGACAGTGCTTCATGCTCAATCTGTGCGTAATTGCTTTCTGCCTTGCTCAGAATCCTCACAGCAAAAAGTCCAGTGTTGAATTAACTCCTATAGAGTTTATTTCAACACCTTTTCAGGGTATATACAGTTCCACACTTTTCAGTGTTAAATTAACACTTTTGATGTTGTCAGTGGGCAGGGCGTCCCACTCTTCGGTTAGAGCAGGGGTTGGCAACCCACAGCTTCACAGCCGCATGCGGCTCTTTCATCCCTCTGCTTCAGCTCACTCTGGCTTTGGAAAATAATTAATGAATATTGAACACTGAATATTGAGTTCCATTCCTCCAGAATGCACAGAAGTAATAAATGTTGTCATTCAGATTCAGTCAGTCATTTTCTGTAGCCGCTTGTCCTCGTAAGGGTCGCGGGGGGGCTGGAGCCAATCCCAGCTGTCATCGGGCGGAAGGAGGGGTACAGCCTGGACAGGTCGCCAGACTATCACAGGGCTGACACATATACGTAGACAGACAACCAGTCACACTCACAGTCACACCTGAGGGCAATTTAGAGTCACCAATCAACCTGAGCTGCATGTCTTTGGACTGTGGGAGGAAGCTGGAGACCCCGGAGAGAACCCACGCAGACACGGGGAGAACATGCAAACTCCACACAGAAGGGTCCCCGCCCGGACCGAACCCCATTCCAACCAAGTTTCGAACCAGGGACCCTCTTGCTGTGAGGCAACAGGGCTAACCATGACACCACCGTGCCGCCCGTCATTCAGATTGTTAATAAAATAATGGCAAAAGGTTTAAATCACCGTCAGTTCCGTTTGTTCCTGGACGAGGTGGAAAGCACGTATTCTGATCTCCTGCTGTACAACAAAGTCCGGTGGCTGTCCAGAGGTGAGGTGCTGAAACGCTTTGCCACGTGTCTGGAAGAAGTGAAAACTTTCCTGGGCAGCAAAGGGCTCACCTTTCCTGAACTGTAACAGCCAGAGTGGCTGGAAAGGCTACACTTTATGGTAGACATGACAGGGCACCTGAACATGCTGAACACAGCTCTTCAGGGGAAAGGACACACAGCCCTGCACATGCTGGAGGAGGTTTTGGCTTTAGAGTGCAAGTTGACAGTGCTTGCCAGAGATTTACAGAGAGGTACACTGTCTCACTTCCCCAATTTGAGGGAGTTCAAACAAGCTCACAACATGATAAATTGGGAGTATTTACACTCTGCAATCATCGCAATGCAAACATCATTTGGGAAACGGTTCTGTGAGTTCAGAGAGGAAAAAAACCACATTATCCTTCCCTGTCATTCCCCTAAGCACTGATCCATCCCAACTGAATACGACTGCATTGGCAGGTGTGAGTCAACCTGATCTTGAGATGGAACTGGCTGACATAGCCGACAAAGACATATGGGTGTCCAAGTTTAAACGCTTGACAGCTGATCTTGAAGATGTTGCTCGTCAGAAGGCCGCTCTTGCTCAGAATCACAAATGGAGCGATATTGAAAACCTCCCCAAACCAGACAAACTTGTGTTCGAAACATGGAACGCTATCCCCGACATTTATGTAAACATGAAAAAGAATGCGCTTGGAGTCCTGTCGATCTTTGGATCCACATATGTATGTGAGCAGGTGTTCTCCAACATGAACTTTATTAATGACAAACACCACACACGCCTCAGAGATGACAGCTTACGATCCTGTGTAAAGATGAAGGTGACGTCATACAGCCCTGACGTCCAGACGCTGTGCGCTGAGGTCCAGGAGCAGAAATCACATTAACCAAGTATGATCAATATTTCCATTGCCTATTATTTTGCATATATTTATATTTTTTCATTGTTAAATGAAATAGTCATTTTATTATTCAGGTGGACAGCTGATTGTACGCGCCAGTAAAAGGATGACGGCACACAGAAGAGGACAGCATTTTCGGTTTGCTGCTGGTGGGTAATTTAAGTTCGGCGTTTTTTTTCATAAATACAAGGACTTGTTTAGACATTGAGTATTTTACTTGAAAGTAACCTTCAACCCAACGTCTTTTTTTCGAAGTTCAAAATGTTTTTGTTGCATCCCGAAATGTAATTTCGTTTTTTCTCTGCAGGAGTTCAGTGATTTCATACATGCAACACATAGTTTGTTTATACATAGCATAAAGGCAAAAAACAAAACAAAAAACGTTATATGCAGTGTTATTTCATTTTAAATGTCAAAAAGGGTTTTGTGGCTCCCAGTGTGTTCTTTTCTGGGGGAAACGGGTCCAAATGGCTCTTTGAGTGGTAAAGGTTGCCGACCGCTGGGTTAGAGCCTGGGCTAACTCCTGATGAGTTTGAGGAATATTGTCATTCTCATTGATGGCTTGGCCTAAGCACCCCAGGCATGCTCAGTAGGGTTCATTGCTTGTGTGGTTTCCTGGATGCAGTCATTGCGAAGGTTTTCGCCACATAATCGCTGAACCCGTTGTCTTCCATCTGTATGGTTAAGAATAAAGCGGCTCTCTTCCATAAAGATAATGTGTCGCCAGTGCCCAAGCTGTAATCTTTTGCGTTCACTAGCCCAGCGAAGCTGAGCAACTCTGTGTTGAACAGTTAGACATGGACACTTGGTCATTCGTCTTGCTCGGTAACCATGGTGAAGCAACCTTCGTCTTACAGTTTGGTGGGAAAAGTTGATTCCATGGTGTCTTCTCCACAAACAACAAAGGCGGCTCGCTGGCATTTTCCGGTTTCTACGGCACAGATTAAGCAGTTGCCAATCATCTCATCTGATAGTCAGTTGTGGTCTAGAGATCTAGAGGTCCTAGAGATTTTTGCGGCCTCAGATGACCCTCCTCTTGATGAACTTCGAGGATTTTACAGATTGCACCTTGGGATATTCCAAGCAAATCAGCAATATCCACTTGTTTGTGTCCATTGTGTCGGAGTGCAAGCACTCTTTGGTGTATTGCCGGTGGCGTTGGACGCGGCATAGCCTAGGGACATTCTGTGCCAAATTTGGTTGAAAATTATTTCTGACAATTGTAAAAACGTGGACCTATTGCATACAGGCTTTAAGTAGGAAACAGACAACACAGCAAATGTCTTGTCTTTCATAGCACCAAACAAATGTTACATGAATTCATTTCACTTGGGTAATTGGGACACATAATGTAATCATTGCACCTGGACAAAAGTGATTACTGATGCATTTAAATAGGAATAAACAGAGGATTGTATCTGAAAACAAAATTATTCTAACTTTATGGGCAACAGTGTATTTGAGCAGTGTTAGTTAGTCACTCCCTAAAGTGTCCAGATCTTCGCTGAAAAAATGTTATAATTAATTAACAAATTACAGAACAATTAATTCCAACAAACAAAACAATTTTCCAAAATAGCATTTATTTTTACTTTTCAAACTTACAGTCATTTATACAGATAACAAAACATTTTGAGTTAAGGTATACTGTGCACACTTTTATCTGAAACACTATATGAGCTTTGCCTAGCATGGGATGAGATACTTATCCATGGTGATGTAGAAGTTGTCAGTCTTGCTCTTGTGACACCCAACAGTGAGAAGATATGGCTGCCGACAAGGCTGGTTGTGGAGGTGCTCCTCCAAACTGCAGCATGATTAGAGTTGAGATAAGGAAACTCAAATTTGACACAAGCAATATGCAGTAAGAGAAAACTAAATTAAAGAAGTGATAACTCAAACATATTTTTACCAGCCAGTGCAAGATGGGGATGCTGATCCTCCTCTGGACTGTTTTCAGATGCCAAGAAATGTATCCTGTCCTGTTTGCAGCATCATACAAGTGTTCCAAAAATTAAAAAAATGCTTTGACATACTAAAATCATAAAACATCTAAGAGAATTCAAATCAATCAATGTCATGCTGAAAGCTCAAGTCACAATAGTTAATTAATACTAGTACAGTGAACCCTCGCTATAACGCTGTTTACCTTTCGCGGCTTCGCTGCTTTGCGGATTTTTTTTACAGTGCATTTATAACGATGTTCTTCTCTCGGAGAAAGACTCCTGCGCAGCCTGCAGTTGAAACAGACGCTACAGCGCAGCGGAGTGAGGACGGAGAGGCACAGCTGGAGGGACTGTGAAATACACGTGAGTGACAATGTTTCCAACCTTGTATTCATTACTATACTGTACTGTATTCAAATTATTGTTTTACAATACCGTTCTTTAAACTATCATAGTTATTTGTAAGAAAATGTTAATATTTTTATTTCTTAAACAAATTTTGGGCCTGAAAACAGGTTTTGATTTTTGGTTTCATTCTACAGTACAGTATTGCATAGTAAAATAATAGTAAAAAATAAAGCTGACTACTTCACGGATTTCACCTATCGCGGGTTATTTTTGGAACGCAACTCCCGCGATAAACGAGGGTTCACTGTAATACTAAAAGCATTATACCAACAATAAATCTGACTTACATAGCCTTCCTTGGTATATGGATCCTTGAGGGAGGGGAACAGTGCCAATATCTTGGGAGCATACTCTTTTCTTCTGTTTGCCTTAGTGTGGAGGTGCCTGAGAGGAGAGATTGCAAAAGTTGGCAAGGTTAGACAGAACCACAGCAACAGCACAGTGCTCTTTTGGGTTGATAGGGAGCTATGATCTGTGAAAGATAAGACAGATAAGATAAGATCATTCAACCCAATAATAGGGAGTTGCAGTCATCCAGCCTAGAAGTAACAAATACGTGCACTAATTTTGTCTGTTTGAGACAGGATATGCCTAATTTTTGCAATGTTACGCAAGTGAAAGAAAGCTGTCATTTAAATTTGTTTTATATTCGAGGCAAAAGATAAATCTTGATTGAATATAACTCCAAGGTTCCTTACAGTTGTGCTAGAGGCCAAGGCAATGCCATCTAGAGAAATTATATCCTCAGATAGAGAGTTTCTGAGGTGTTTGGGGCCTAGAAGAATAACTTCAGTTTAGTCTGAATTTAACATCAGGAAATTGCGGCTCATCCAGACTTTTATGTCCTTAAGACATGCTTGTAGTCTAGATAACTGATCGGTGTAATCTGGCGTCGTAGATAGATACAGTTGCATATCATCCACATAACAATGGAAATTTACAGAGTGATTCCTAATAATGTTGCCTATGGGAAGCATATATAAAGTGAAAAGGATTGGTCCAAGCATAGAACCTTGTGCTACTCCAAAGCAGTCCAATGCGGCAACGAGATCTAATAGGATTAATAATTAATTACAAGTGCCATCTGTGTACTATGATGCACTCTAAATCCTAACTGAAAATCCTCGAATAAACTATTATTTTGGAGAAAGTCACTACGCTGTTTAGAAACTACTTTCTAAAGGATTTTACAAATACTGGGGAGATTAGATATCAGTATATACAGTAGTTTGCTAAAACCTCTGGATCGAGAGTGGGCTTCTTTGTAAGACGTTTAATGACAGCTACTTTAAAGGACTTAGTACATAGCCTGTTAATAAAGACATACTGATTATATCTGACAAGGAATTGTCAGTTATGGGTAAAACTTAATTAAGTAGCCTAGATGGGATGGGGTCTAACGGGCAAGTTGATGGCTTGGATGTGGAAATCAATGAAGAGAGTTGGTGAAGGTCAATGGGGAAAAAAACGTCTAAATAAATTTCAGGCCTTACTGCCATATCCAAATTACCTGTGTCTGAGGTGCAGTCAGTTGAGGGCAGGAAGTGATGGATTTTATCTCTTATAGTTAGAATTTTATCATTAAAGAAACTCGTAGCGTGAGTTCAATGCAGATCAGAATCATTTCCTTAAATTTAGCTACTGTGCTATCGGACAGACACCTTCCATGGTAACTCTTGCTGAGTGACATGTAAAAGTTATTAAATAATGGTCTGACAGAGTGGGATTCTTAGGGAAGACTACTAAGTCTTCATTTTCGATGCCGTACATCAGGACACTGCAACAGATTGGGAGTGAGGAGGGTTTGCTGCCTGCTGCTATAAGTGCTGAACGCCTCTTCTTCCACATTGGACGCAATGCCAGAGATCGTCTACGTGCTGACGTACTGCGGGTAAGCGTGTTATCTTGTATGTGTCTCTGGTAGCGTCTCTGAGCTGCTCCTACGAGCGATCCTCAGCTAATCTTCTAACTTGTTCCTTACTTCGGCTGCTCTATCTATCTGTGACTGAAAACTCACATAAGTTTTACTTAATCACTCACAGCTGTCTCCTCCTCTCAGCGGTTTTTCCTGTGTATTCACAGCCGCTCTCTCACTGTTAGCCGGTTAGCTTCGTTAGCATTAGCTCTGGTTAGCGATGTCTTCTCTCTGCTCCTCTCCCTCTTCTGCTCTCTCCTGCTCAGTGTGTCAGATGTTTAGATACTCCTCTGCCTCCTTCAGTGATAGTGGTACCTGTAACAAGTGTAGTTTATTTGCTGTGCTGGAGGCGAGGCTTAGCGATCTGGAAGCGCGGCTCCGCACCGTGGATAATCCCTCTGTAGCTGCGATAGCTAGCGAGCCCCCTGTAGCCGGTGCGGACCGACATAGCGTAGCCTCTGCTAGCCGTCCCCCGGCAGCCCCCGTGCAGCCGGGAGGCTGGGTGACTGTCCGAGCGAAGCATAGTAAGCCGAAGCCCGCGGTACACCACCCACCCCCCCTTCACGTTTCAAATAAGTATGCCCCTCTCAACCACACACCGACCGAGGACACAACCCTGGTCATTGGTAGCTCTATTTTGCGAAACGTGAAGTTAGTGACACCAGCGGCCATAGTCAAATGTATCCCTGGGGCCAGAGCGGGCGACGTCGAGTCAAATTTGAAGCTGCTGGCTAAGGCTAAACGTAAATACAGTAAGATTGTTATTCACGTTGGCGGCAATGACACCCGGTTACGTCAATCAGAAGTCACTAAAATTAACATAGAGTCGGTGTGTGAGTACGCCAAGACGATGTCGGACACCGTAATCTTCTCTGGACCCCTCCCCAATGTGACCAGTGATGACATGTTTAGCCGCATGTCAGCACTCAACCGCTGGTTGTCGTGGTGGTGTCCAGCAAATGATGTGGGCATCGTTAATAATTGGTGCTCCTTTTGGGGTAAACCTGGTCTTATCCGGAGGGACGGCATCCATCCCACTTTGGATGGAGCCGCTCTCCTCTCTAAGAATCTGGCCGATTTTATTTTATTAGAGGCCCAAAGCCATGACAAACCAGAGTTGGGACCAGGTTTCAGAGTCGCAGTCTTACACGCTTCTCTGAGCTTCCTCTAGCACAGTCACACACCCATAATGTAAATGTTATAAAAACAGTGTCTGTCCCCCGACCACTTCATTTGTTTAATACTAAAATAAACAAAAGGGGAGTTGTACATGAAAATCTCATAAAAATTAACTCATCTCCTGTCATACAGCATCATAACAGGAGAATTAAATGCGGACTCTTGAACGTTAGATCCTTATCAACCAAGGCTCATTTAGTCACTGATTTAATATTGGAAAATCATATTGATTTATTATGCCTCACTGAGACCTGGCTTTGTCCTAAAGAGTACGTTAGCCTGAATGAATCCACTCCTCCTGGTCATATAAATAGTCACGTTGCGCGGGACACTGGCCGAGGAGGGGGAGTCGCTGCTATTTTTGATTCAAGCTTAGCAATTCACACTAAGGCCAAGTTAAACTATAATTCATTTGAAAGCCTTTTTCTTAGTCTTTCTCACCCATCCTGGAAAACTTTACAGCCAATTCTATTTGTCATAGTGTACCGCGCCCCCGGCCCATACTCTGAATTTCTATCTGAGTTCTCTGAGCTTATATCAAGTTTAGTGCTCAAATCAGACAAAATTATTATCGTAGGGGATTTTAACATTCACATGGATGTTAATAGTGATAGCCTTAGTTCTGCTTTCTCCACACTTTTGGATTCAATAGGCTTCAGTCAGTGTGTACATAAACCTACCCACTGCTACAATCACACCCTCGATTTAGTCCTTGCATACGGCATTGATATTGCAGATTTATTAGTCTTTCCTGAGATTCCTGCTCTGTCAGACCATTATTTGATAACTTTTAATTTTTTATTACTTGACTACAAGCCTCTCAGTAAGAGCTACTTTTTTAGATGTCTATCTGATTCAGCAGTGGCTAAATTTAAGAAACTAATTCCCTCTGCTTTGACATCATTACCATGTCTTACAACTCCTGAGCACACTACTACTAACTTAAGTCATTCCCAAATTGACTGTCTCATCGATAATGCTACTGGCTCACTGCGATCAGCTCTCGACACTGTTGCACCCTTCAAGAAGAAAATAATGAAACAAAAAAAATTAGCCCCATGGTTTAACCTCCAGATTCGCAAATTGAAACAAACATCGCGAAAATTTGAAAGACATTGGCGTTCGACCAAACTGGAAGAGTCCCGTTTAGTCTGGCTGGACAGTCTTAAAGTCTATAAGAAGGCCCTCCGCCATGCCAGGGCAAACTATTATTCATCACTAATTGAGGAAAACAAAAACAATCCCAGGTTTCTTTTCAACATTGTAGCCAGGTTGACTCAGAGTCACAGCTCTATAGAGCCCTGTATTCCTTCGGCCCTAAGCAGTGACGACTTTATGAATTTCTTTAATAATAAAATCATAACTATTCGAGATAAAATCCATCACCTCTTACCCTCAACTGACCTGACCCCGAACTCAGATAGCCTGATTATGGCAGCAAGGCCCGAAATTTATCTAGACCATTTCTCCCCCATTGACCTTCATCAACTCTATACTTTGGTTTCTGCATCTAAGCCATCAACATGCCTGCTAGACCCCATCCCAACTAAGCTCCTTAAGGAAGTTTTACCTTTATTAGACAACTTTTTATTAGATATAATCAATGCGTCTTTATTAACAGGTTATGTACCCCAGTCTTTTAAAGTAGCTGTCATTAAACCTCTTCTAAAGAAGCCCACTCTCGATCCTGAGATTTTAGCTAACTATAGACCGATATCTAATCTCCCTTTATTTCTAAAATCCTTGAGAGAGTGGTTGCTCATCAGCTCTGTGACTTTCTCCGAGACAACAGTTTATTCGAGGACTTTCAGTCAGGCTTTAGAGTTCATCATAGCACAGAGACAGCACTAGTAAAAATTAATAACGACTTATTTATCGCTTCTGACACAGGTCTGGTCTCTGTTTTAATCCTATTAGATCTCAGTGCTGCATTTGACACCATTGACCATCAAATCTTACTGCACAGACTTGAAACCTCAATTGGCCTTAAAGGAACGTCACTAGCCTGGTTTAAGTCATACTTATCAGATCGTTCCCAATTTGTTCACATCAATGATCAACCCTCCGCACATACAAAGGTCTGCTTTGGAGTGCCACAAGGTTCGGTGCTTGGACCAATCCTTTTCACTTTATATATGCTTCCTCTAGGCAACATAATTAGAAAACATTCCTTAAATTTCCATTGTTATGCTGATGATACGCAATTATATCTATCTATGAAACCAGATGAAACTGATCAGCTATCTAGACTTCAAACATGTCTTAAGGATGTAAAAGCCTGGATGAGCCGTAATTTCCTGATGTTGAATTCAGACAAAACTGAAGTTATTGTTCTTGGCCCAAAACACCTCAGAAGCTCCTTTTCCAACAATTTAATTTCTCTAGATGGCATTACCTTGGCCTCTAGCACAACTGTAAGGAACCTCGGAGTTTTATTTGACCAGGATTTATCCTTTGCCTCCCATATAAAACAAACTTCAAGGACGGCTTTCTTTCACTTGCGTAACATCGCAAAAATTAGACATATCCTATCCCAAACAGATGCTGAAAAATTAGTACATGCATTTGTCACTTCTAGGCTGGATTACTGTAATTCCCTATTATTTGGTTGCCCCAACAAATCTCTTAGGTCTCTCCAACTGGTGCAGAACGCTGCTGCTCGTGTTTTAACGGGAAGCAAGAAAAGGGACCATATTTCTCCTGTTTTAGCTTCTCTGCACTGGCTCCCTGTGAAATCCAGGATTGAATTTAAAATCCTCCTCCTTACTTACAAAGCTCTAAATGGTCAGGCTCCATCCTATCTGTCACAGCTCATAGTTCCTTACCAACCCTCAAGATCACTGCGCTCTGAAAACGCAGGGTTACTTGTGGTTCCCAAAATTTCCAAAAGTAGGTTAGGAACCAGAGCCTTCAGTTACCATGCTCCTCTCCTATGGAACCATCTTCCATTTTCGGTCAGGGAGGCAGACACCGTTTCAACTTTTAAGGGTAGACTTAAGACCTTCCTCTTTGATAAAGCTTATAATTAGGGCTGGCTCAGGCTGCCTGGACCAGCCCATAGTTAGGCTGACATAGGTTTAACCTGCCGGGGGACTTCCTCTGATACGCTGAGCTCCTTTCCTTCTCTCAATGCCGCCATCAGAAATCATGCATGTCTGTTAACTGCATTGCCATGTGCAAGCTTAGCTTAGCTCTGTGATAGCCATGTGGTACTCTCACTGCCTGGGGCTCGCGATTACAGAGCCTGGGTCTGTTGAACTGCACTACGCTAATCCTGTTGCCTCTCGGGAGCATTCCTGCTCCCTTGTTTCCTAGTTTCCCTGGATCCTGGCCGTAACCTTGACTGTGCCTGACCGTGGTGATAGCTGTGCTGATGCCGCGACCCTGCCTTTGGTTGTGCTCGTGCTGTGGCTGTACTGATTCTGTGCCCCCCGCTCGCCCTGATCGTGGTCTGGTCCTGGTTGCGCCGATGCTGTGATCTTGCCTTTGGACACCTCCCTTTCAACATATGCATGAGACTGTTATCATCTCTATCAACATCATCATAGAGAGCAATTACTAATTCCACACCTACCATTATTGTAATATGACATGCATCTGTTTCTATTATTGCTGTGCCCCCCCCCCACCCTCTCTCCCCCTCTCTCTCTCTCTTTCCTTTTTTGCCATGATTGTATTTCATTTGCTATTTACGACATCTATTGCTCGTCTGTCCGTCCTGGAAGAGGGATCCCTCACTATCCTCTACCGCTCTTCCTGAGGTTTCTTCCTCTTTTTTTTCCCCGTTACAGGGGTTCTTGGGGATTTTTAGGGCTCAAGCACCGAACAGTGCGAGGACCCTCCAAGGAATTATTAGGGCCCAAGCACCGACCAGTGGGAGGTCCCTCTGGAGCGCAAGGAATGATTAGGGCCCGAGCACCAAACGGTGCGAAGACCCTGTTGGAATGCAGGCAATGTTAGGGCCCAAGCAGTGAACAGTGTGAGGACCCTCTTGTAACTGAAGGAATTATTAGGGCCCGAGCACAGAACCGACCGCAGGCCGGAAAAGGCCCTATTGAAATTGCTAGGATTTTTAAGGCCCGAGCAACGAACGGTACGAAATTCCATACACTTGCCATCATGCCAAGACACACAAAAAGCCCATTTAGAATAGATAATTGTTGTAACTTTGGTGTACATTGTCCAATCTGGATAAAACTTCATTGGTTTCTTATGGGTCCCACTCTGAACACATCTGAATAACAATATTGCATCAATCGATCCAACCCAAATTTGACAGGTGTGATCTAGGTGCAGCCCTGAACACATCAACATGTCAATTAAGTATGATGATCACAGCGCCACCAAATGGAAAAGGAATATAAGCCTCTTAACACAACTATATTTTGATTTTCATGACATTAGCATGGTTTTGTCTACAAATTATGTAGACCAAGATGATGTACATTTTACGTGGTCTCTAGCGCCACCTGGTGGCCACAGGAAGTATTACCCCACATTAAATATCTAACTGAAGGATCGAAACTCTCTGCCTGCTTGTTCCGACTTTCACTGAAATGAGAGATCATGGGACAGTTTTTGTCATACCGTGTGGATGTGACTAGGTTTTTAACTTCAATGTTTCACCATGAAACAGGAAGTTGTAGTAACTCAGTCACACACTGTCCAATCTGCCCCAAACTTCTCAAGCTTGATGCGAGTTCCGACCTGATCACATCTGGAAATAGGAAGTTACATGATTTATATTTTTAGGTGCATCCCCTATCAGGTTGACCACATTCAGCTCAAATTTGTTAACAAAAGCTAACCTTCATGATGCCTCCTTCTGAAGATCATATGTTTTTAGTGACTGTGGTTGCTGTGGCAATGCAGTATTCGCCACCAAAGCAGAAGCTGCTGTAACGTTTGCAATAACCGATTGGCCCTAAATTTGACGGATGTGATCAGGTTGCAGCCCTGAGCACATCAACATGTGATATTCAATGCACCACCTCCTGGTAAAAGGAAGTATACCTTGTAACACAATTATCCTTTGACATACAGGAAATTTAAATGGTTTGGTCTACAAATCATGCAGACCAGGATGACTTACATTTTGTGTTGTCTCAAGCACCACCTAGTGGTCGTGGTTGGTACTACCCTGTGTGAAATAGCTCTGCATGCATTTTCCGACTTTCAATAAAATTAAACACAGCTGGAGTCACGCCAGTAGCCCTGACTTGCGTGGGGGTCCGAGGGCCTGTTAATTGCTGCTGCTGTAATTATTAGGGCCCAAGCACTGAACGGTGCGAGGACCCTCTTGAAACTGAAGGGATTATTTTTATTATTATTATTATTTTATTATTATTATTTATTTAATATTTTTTCTCTCAAATGAATTGCCTTTTTAGGGCTTTAACATATTCAAAGTCATGAAACTTTGCAGAATTATCAGGTCTGGTGAAAAATTTGATATTTTAATGGTCTTGTGCATGGGTGGGAGGAAATGTATCAGTTGCGCCCCCTACTGATTTTCAGTAGGGGGCGCAACACGTTTGACCTAGAGCTTTGAAACACATTAATCGCCATAAAATTGGAAGCACTTTGTGAGGGGCAAAGTATGCACCAAAACTAACCAAACGTGGCACACACATCAGAAGTACTAAAATGTGATCTGATGTAATTCTTTTTGCACTGATGTGCCAAAATGGCTCTCTAGCACTCCCAACAGATTTCAATGAAGCAGCCCCTGTGGTACATTTCACCTAGAGCTACAAAACTCGGGACGCCTGTGCAACACCCCAATACCTACAAAAAAGTCTCTTGAGGCCATATCGTAAAACCAACAGGAAGTCGGCCATTTTGATTTGAAGTTGTAATTTTGGTGTATTTTTGGCAACTATCTTCTCCTTCAGATTTCATCCGATTAACTTCAAAATTTAAAAATCCTCTCAGAAGGCCTGGGACATTAAAAGTTAATACATTTGTGAGTTTTCGTCACATCGTGTTGTTGTTACTGGGCCAATCATTTCCATGTCTCACCATTAACCAGGGTGTAGTTTATAACTCTAAGGGACATGGTCCAATCTTCACCAAACTTCACGTTTGATGACTGTCATGCCCTGAACATGACATGACAACCATTACCATTACTTTTAGCGCCCTCGACTGCCAACATGATATGTCATGGAAATTACATGCTTTCTTCTTTGGTGGTATGCTCCTACAGATTCAAATCTGGTGACAGATTGACTTCAAATCTGGTGATAAAACCTTTAAGACCTTAATGATGCCTCCCTCTGAAGTTTAGGTGTACCATGAATGCTGTTGCCATGGAGACCCAGTGGTTGCCACCAAAGAGGAAGTTGTTGTAACTTCACTTTGGATCGACCAATTGGCCCCAGATTTCACAGTAGTAGTCAGGCTGCAGCCCTTATCACATCAACAAGTCATTAAACTATGATACTCACTGAGCCACCTGCTGGCAACAGGAAGTACGCCCCGTACCACATCTATCTTTTGATTTTAATGAAATCTACATGTTTTGGTCTACAAATGATGTAGACCAAGATGGCGTAGATTTTTTGTGTCCAAAGGAAGTAATTCACCATGTGAAATAGCTCACTAAAGGGTCCAAACGCTCGGTATACTTTTTCAGACTTTCACTGAAATGGATGATTGCATCACTCAGAGTCCTGTCAGTAGCCTCGACTTCATCGCTGCTTGCAGCTTTAATTATTATTATTATTTCACTGAATTAATCGTTTTTCTGAGGGCTTTATTATACTCAAAAACTTATGAAACTTTGCACGCTTATCAGGACTGATGAGAATTTTTGTATTTTATATGTCTTATGTATAGGTGTCAAAAAATGAGCTCAGTAGCGCCCACTAAATGCCAGCCCCAGCAAACCATTTCCTGTAGAGGGATGAAAATTGGGTACAAAGAACATCCCAAGACAAGAAAGCCTCTTGGAGCCATACTCTAAACCCAACAGGAAGTCTGCCATTTTGAATTGAAATTTCTTTTTTTTTTGCGATTTCGTGGTGTTGGAATTTAACGAACTAGTCCTACAGATTTTAACAGATTGACTTCAAATTTAGCAAATCCCACCGACCCAAGAATGCGACCCATTTGTTTAACAGTGGGGACATTATGAGGCCAATAAGTTACATGTTTTGCCACCAAACAGGAAGTAGTTTCTAATTCAGTTGTACATGAGCCAATCTGCATCAAACTTCACATGTGTGATGAGAGTTCTGCCCTGAACACACCTATATGACAGTTTTAAGCAGTAGTGAGAGCTTCACCTATTGATACAGGAAAGACAAAGTTTTACACTAAGAGGTCCAGCTCCCAGCAGGTTGGCTTGATTGATCTCAAAATTGTGTCAAAAAATCTTTTAGAAGGTGATGATGCTTAAAAATGAATATTGTCAGTTTTCCATGAGTGGTGTCAAAAACAGTCATAACATGACCCCAGATGGTCAAATCTTAACAAAATTTCACACATTTGATGAGAGTCTAGGCCTGAAGACATCTGCAGTACAATTTTGAATCACAGTCATGGTGGTAACAGGAAGTTTTTTTTTTTTAACATTTCTTATTCCCCTGTAGCCTGTAGCTAAGTTATCTTGAGCAAACTCAAATTCACTCTGAATACTACAAAGACCTTCGTGATACACAGAAAAAAAAACTTTTCATCAAATGCTGTTGTCATGGTAATGCATTTGCCATAAAACAGAGGACACATTTTGAGGGGCAAGGCATGCACCAAGACTTACCAAAGGTGGCACAGACATTAAAAGAACTAAATTGTGATATCTGATATGATTTTTTTGCATTGATGTGTTAAAATGGCTCTTTAGCTCCCCCTAGAAATTTTCAACAAAGTAGCCCCCGTGGACCATTTAAGCTAGAGCTACGAAACCTGGGTGACATGTAAAACTCCAAGACCTACAAAGAAGCATCTTGAAGCCATGCCTTAAACCAAACAGGAAGTCTGCTGTTTTCATTCTCCTTTTTTTTATTTTAGCCTTTGTATTGTAACGTACTTGTCCTACAGATTTCATTTGATCGACTTCACATCCGTACCCGAGTATTTCCTAAAGTTGGTGATGTTATATTGCGAGCCATTTTAGATTTCATCGATGCTGTTGCTGTTGTGGCGCATTCTTCGCCATAAAACAGGAAGTTGTGTTTGAGGGACTAAGGATGCTTAAAAGCTCACCAAACGTGGCAAGAGAAATCAGAAGCCTTGAATTGTGATATCTGATATGATTTTTTTGCATTGATGTGCCAAAATGTACTCAGTAGCACCCAATACAAAATTTTAAAAAAGCAGCCCCCATGGACCATTTAACCTAGAGCTTCAAAACTTGGGAGGCATGTGTAACACCCCATGACTTACAAAAAAGGCTCTTGGACTCATGCCCTAAACCCAACAGAAAGTCCACCAATTTAAATTTTATTTAAATATTGGGGCAGTTTTTTTCCATTTTTATTAGAGCCAGACCGATTATTCAATTTACCTATATTATCAGCCGATATTTGCCTTTTACAGACATAATGGAGCAAATCAACCTCAGAGCATATTTTTTCCAATGTGCACTGATAAGAAATGGTGTTATTCTACAGCTTGTCCAGCAGAGTGTGCTCTTACTCCATTGTTAAACTACTCTCAGCACTCAAGCACATTGTGACAGAGTGCTGCAGAACAGTGGACTGTGCTACAGTCAGTCAGAGTGTTTTCACGGTAAGCAACATTGAAATACATATGGTTACGTTAATAAATAATGGGTTCATCTTTCTGCAAACAAACAAGATGGTTTAAGGTCCCAGGGTACAGGAGGAGAGGACTCCCAACGTGCTGACTTTATTGTATTTAGCAATTTTTCGGACCCTCTCAGTGGCTTTATATTCAAGCAGCAACAAGAGACACATTTAGGGACTTATGTAGATCATCGGGGAAAAAGGAGAAATATAGTGTCATTTTTCCCATGACACTATATTTACTGCTGCATGCAGTGAATTAGTGCGCAATGGTGCGAGGGCTTATTTATCGCTGCTTGCAGCTTTAATTATTTATTGTTCTTTTTAGAGGAATCTTGTCAGCATTCCTTTTCCAACAGTGCTGACCAATGCTGCTGAACAGTGGATATACAACTACTGTCACTCACAAGCAAGACGTGGTCGCAAATGGCTGCGGCATTCTGACTAGGTTGAGAGTGTTTGGGAGGGCCAAGGAGTGTTCAGTTGAGTCAGCTAAGGAAATAACAAGGCATGTGTACCTACTTTGTACCATTGACCGGCGGGCTGACCAGGCAGAGAATGCAAGGTACTTAGGTTGCACTTCAGTGGATGAGGGGGAAAATTCAGGAAAATGGAGGTACATGATGGAGGAAGATACAAACCTCCTTGTTCCAGGATGGCTCACTACTGACTGTGCAACACGCTTTGGCACTAAGGTGAGGAACAGCTTGTTGAACTTTTTAGGGGTGTACAATATTATCTGCATAATATTGGTATCGGCAGATAATAAAAATTCTGCAATTTTTTCTTTTCTTCTTTTTCAAAAATATTTAATTAAAAAATGTTTCCAGTGAGAAAAGAGAAACAGAATTGCATCCTCACTCGGAGAAAAATGTGTCAGAGTTTCTTCACTTCCTGCTCATGCCGCTCAAGGTTTCAATGCACAACCCACTATTTATAAATATCCCACTGAAATAGACTCTCACTGCAGCCTGTAAGCCCCATTCTGTGGACAATAAATGGGGTGCAGTCTTCACTCTTTATCACTAGTGACCACGGAAATACAGCGGGTGCTGCTGGATGGAGCAGTGAGTAACATCACTGTCCATTTTTAAGAATACTGTCTGCGGTGGAAACGCTAAATAGATCTTGGGTCTAAATACCTGGTCGTAGGTGAAACTTTTGATTCCAAAGATACTATACCGAAAGCATTTGGTAGAAATGCAACTAATGATGCCATTTTCACACACATAGCTAGTTTACAATGCAAGACAAGAAGAAAGATTTGTTTTGGATGCATGTAGAGCTTGCCCCCTAGATGCCCAAAGGTGGGCACAAGACACAAGAAATATAAGCTGAAAAAGCTTGTAGTTCTTCTAAGCACCTCTGACATCACTGGTACATGGAAGAGCAGCAGGTTTTGAATCAGCACCCAGAGACAAATAAAGCACTGTAAAGACATGTAGTTTTATGTCACACTTTCCTCAAAATTTCAATAGATGAAGTTAATGTTGACAAAGTTAACCTTTAAGTCTTGATACTAAATGTCCCCAAATTCACAATGCAGAATATCCTAATCATGTGCCAGTTACTGTCAGTGACACAAGGTTCATGGGTGCAAGTCTGTCTTGTAGACTGTGGGGTGTTTAAAGCTGGTGTTTAGGGAGGGGTGGGGGATGGAGGGAGTAAAGAAGGCTAACAAGCCTCTAACAGGCTAAGTGATGGACATCTGACTGCTAAGCTCCATGCTACAAAGGAGTCACTAAAGCTGCTGAAGAGACTAATTAGCCAGTGACTAAAACCTGGCATGGATTCACAGGACTGTACAGGTCAACACAAAGGCTGATGGTTCACAAAAGGACGTCTGGTGGATTAAGGCCAACATGCCTTCAATCAAAGGGTTATGTGCAAATGTAATAACAATTTGTTGTTCAAATCTTACACATTTTTGATATATGTCAACACTGTTGAGTGTAGAGAACTGGTTTTAGAAAAGTGAAAAGTTAAGGAATCATGACAACTGAGCTTATTTATAAATACAAGACTGCTTTAATAGTCTTACACCCCTTTTCCATCTAAATTATTATATTGTAGGTTGTGCAGCAAAACCTGCTAATAAAGGCAATACATGCCATTCCCATTGCCAGTACCAACAGACAATTATACCTTTATGTCTCTCTCTGTGTTTGTGTGTGTGTGTGTTTTTTTTCTGGGTTGTCACCTTTGATGTTATGGACAGGTCAGAAAACAGGTTAGTAAACAGTATAAAGCAGTATGGAGGCCAGTGAAAATTTTATGGTTACTTTTATATATATATATATATATTTTTTCACTTTCAAATTTGGTGCCTCTTTCACATAGAATTGTTTGTGGGGTTTTTTTGGGCAGTACAGAAGGGATTTTATTTATCTTTCCCTTCTTTATATTTTATATAATTCAAAATTGTAGCCAATCCACAAACCATTTTCTAACCCTTTTATTTTCTATCAATGACTATGGGGGGCTAGAGCCAATACCCCAACTTACACACATGAAGACAGAAACTGAACCCACAATCACACCTGAAATTGCAGTAATTCATAAGATCCTATTGCAATACTATTACAGCAAGGGAACACTTTTAAGGTAAAAGGGAAACTGAGTTTCAACAAGTTGTTGTTTAAACCCACCCACCCACCCACACACACACGCACGCACGCACGCACACACACACACACACACACACACACACAGACACACATATATATAAATACATGCACACACAACATTTTGCCATGTCCCCTTTTATAACTCGTGTTTTATGAGTTGTGGCAGTCACAGGGAGACATCTTTGGATGAGAAGGTTAGGTATTAATGCCTGGATGTGTGCGTAGCTGCAGTTATTGCAAAGTGGAACTTGTGTTTTTTTTAGCATGCCTTCTTTTTATTGTGTCCCTTTTTCTCCTTTTGAAGTTTCTCTTCTTTTACCCCTTTCCTTACATAACCTCTTCTGAATGAGCACCGGTAAAGTGTTAATCCAGCTCATGTTTTCCTGTTGTCTCTCGGCTCTCATGGCTGATTACACTCTGAGTCCAGAGCAGGGAGGGTTGTCTGTTCAAGTCCAGTGCTGTATTCATTAGGAGCCAAGCATGTGCAGCGTGTAGCTTGCCAGCTTCTAAACACAGGGCAACACAGTGAGGAGCTTCTTCACCACACAGCAGCATGTCACTACTTTAAGACTTCTCACTTTTATTTCTAGATGCTAGCTTGTGGTGTACAAATCCAGGTCATTGTTTTTACCATGGAGTTGGGGAAAGTTCATCTGAATCTAAAGACAGTACTGCTGACGATGATGATGTTCAAATGGGGTGAGTAGAGACAATAGTTTGGATATTTTTCTCCTGTATTCAAGGACAGTTTGAGGGATTTTGGATGGATCAGTTTTTTGTAATTGTAATAGAGTGCTGTAGAAAAATATGTTAATCCCAAGGGAGATTCTCTGTCTACATGGTTATTGTCTGAAGTTGCCATGTAATCTGTTTCCAGTAAAAGCAACAGGTTACATTTAAAGAGTCATTACAAGGATGTAAATATCCACAAGAACTATTTTACATCACATATACTTGGATTGTAACACGAGTAGCTGCTGCATGATTATTGACTAACACAATACATATCAGTGCTATCATTTTTATCATACTCACTCCCCTCAGTTTAACAGTTAGCAGGAGGAGGCCCAAGGAATGTTACCAGTGCCCTCAGAGGTGCTTTTCTGTGAATGGTGAAGTGGTTTTCAAAGGTGGTTATTGGGCTGTTTTGTGCTCCCCCCATATTGGGAGACACACAAGTTAGGGTTTGGTTTGTCCTTTGTTGCTCATAACAATGATGAGGACATTAGTAAAATACCAGTGAATTTTCACAATATTAAGAAACCTCAAGCACGTGGAGTGTAATTACTGTAATTAATGATGCTATGTAAGGCTTTAGACAAATAACTGGATTGTCAAACATGAGTAGCTGCTGTATGATTAAATCATTGATTATAGAAGGTAAGGCTTAAATGAAAATTTGTTTCAGTTTTGTACTACCTCTTTCTATCAGATGTGACCATATACTGTACATAAAAATGGACAACATGACAGCTCTGCCAAAATGAGGATATTCAATCTTGATCGCTCCTTGGTGTCTGACTGCAGTACAGGTCTCAAGGCCGCCCCTCCATGTTAGTGAATGGTCATAGGTCAAACTAAAAACTCAAAGTACATGCCAAATAATGCATTCAATAAAGCTGCTCACAATTGGTCAGATGGTTGGTATGGCAGGAACTACCCCACCGGGGATACTGTTACTGCGCATATGCAGGCTCACAATGACATCACCCTTGCAAGATGGCAATGCCCGTATATTGGATATTTTAACCTCACTTAAGCATAGTGGGGGGTAAGTGGGGGGCATGTCGTTCCTTTTTTATATAGTCTATGGACGGAATCAGTGCTTCCAAATCATGCACACTCAAACAGAAAAAACAGGGATAAGATCAATAAAAATAATATAATTCAAATCCCTCTGCACACTCATGAAGGTGCAGAATGAGGTCACATAATGTCCAGAATTGTTTAAATATTGCTTTTTAATCTGAAATGCCTTCAGTTTGATTTTGAAAGCCAAAGAAACGTCAGACAGCAAACTTTGCCTACTCTCATGGTGACTGTTCAGATTTTATTTGAAAGTGGTAAAGAAATTTTGTGTGGTGTGAACTATTTGCCTTATGTCCAAACATAGTTTTTCTATTGAATGTCATGGAAAGAACATTATACTTAATAACTGTATATTGCTATAGTTTGTATCAATTTCATCACAGTTAGAAATATATTTTTAGACACAAAAAGGCAGAGCTCTTTAATATGCGGATGTTACTTCTTTTAATATGCGGCTGTTACTTGACTGATATGGCAGTGGTTCAGTTACTGTGAGTTCACCATTTGGACTGATCTCACAAAAATATAGTGTGTGTGTGTGTGCGTGTATATACCTATATATGTGTGTGTGTGTGTGTGTAAAACATGGTGCTGAAATAATCAGTTGCATAATTAACTTGAGTGATCATGCCTCAAAACTGCAACTATATGCATTTACACATAAAAGGAATCTTTCTGTTGATACTGACACATTTTGGAAAAATTCTTTCAAAATTTCATTCTTTTAATCAGGCCCATGTACTCAGTAGAACATGAGTGCACAAGAAATTTGCCCATAAGGCATCTGATGATGGAATGCTGTGCTCTGACCTTGCATGAACAGTTTATACAACAGTTAGTTCCGACCAAGCAAACTGATTGGTTGAGAGGCATTCCATGAGTGCTGATATAGGAGTACAACTAGTGCACTAGAACAAACAGAGTACTTGTCAGTACGGAAGTTCAAAATACTCGGGTGTCGCGTGACTCATGGAGGCTTCGAATAGTTGGGGCTATTTGAATACATTATATGGTTAGACAAAACTCCGATTTTTGCTAAATAGCAATAACCGAATTGATTTACAATATACATGAATATACATGAAGCGCATCGTATGTAGTTTTTAAAGTAAAACATGCTTAAATTTCAAGTCTAATGTTCACAGCCAGGGTTAGATTAGACTGATTAATCTCACACTCGGGAGATTCACACATTTCAGCAGCTTAAGAGTCAGAGGCAATAGAAAAAGGCGACTGAGTGCTCAATAAGGGTTAAATATGATTAAAATACAAAAAATAAAATATATTTTATATGCAAAATATATAAAATCTATATACACACACCACACGCACACACACACACACACACACACACACACACACACACATCTATACACTGTATATGTATAGTACTTTTATATGTAAAATGTATAATTACATAGTCTAAATATGAGTGATGTGGATATGACATATAAAGTTATGCTGACATATTTTAGACTTACCTTACCATGGTAAAGCAGCAGGTTGCTGTTTATTGCTTATATATATAAACATGTATTTTATTTATCTTTGTCTTTCTACTGACTAACTTACTGCAATTAATTAATTTCATTAATATATAATAAACTCAGAACCATAAATAGCACATCAAGCAGTTGGTTTATGTCCTTCTCTTTCGGTGTCCTCTCAGATAGTCTCCACCATGCTATGCTATGCAGCACGGGGATGAACCAGGCGTGTAGAAAAAGGCACGCTGACACGCAGATGAGGAAAATGTTGTTGAGTAATGCCAGCAGAAGTAGTCTTACACTCACCACGGATGACAACTACAAAAAGTATGTGAGGTTATCATTTTCAAAAACTGCATGCAACTTTTACTCTAAGAAAGCGCACACTATTGGAAAGCCTTGTATATGGTTTAATAAAAATAAGAAGCAGGGAAAGGTTTGCAGAGGACAGGGAGCTGACACTCAGGATGAGGGTGCGGTCTTAGTGCAGGGAATCTCCAGGCTCCATTGAATCCTGTGTAGCTCTTTTGCTGAAAGAGGGAGGGGAAAAGGACAGGAGAGAGGGTTAAACATACCTTAATAGGCCTGGGTGGGAAACCGCTTTGGGAGATGAGGTGTGTTTGTGCCCCAGCTTTAGTTATGGAACTTTGTTAGTTGTGTTAAATTTGTTCTTATTATAGTGAATTAATCGCTTTGAAATTAGGTTTGCCTGTGCTAACCTCAGCATTTGTCTATAGTGTGTCATATGAAAGGCCTACAAATATTGATCCTTTTTTAAAAATTTAAAAAGGTCTAGGCTACTTGTCTGTTCTATGTCATCACACTACTGTTAATATAAGAGAGTGATTTCAATACAAAGTGTAAACCACTGCACGTGAATGCATGAATTAGTCAGATCTGTGCTCCAGAGGAGAGCCTTCATTAAGCTGTGTAATCTTGCCCTCTACTGGATTTATATGTTAATAAACAGCATTAAACTAGAGCCTTCTCCGTTTTTATAACCTGCTTCGAAATAGTTCTTCCAGCACCCAGTACTCCTATTGTAGGTTACCAATATACAATAACAAGATTACATATATAACACCATAACAAAAATACTATAATACAGTAGTGTAACAATGTCAGTGTTTAGAATAATTCCCCATTAAGCCTAGTGTGTTTCGTTTTTCTAAATGATTTACCCTGTGATCTCATTCAGGTCTTTCAGCTTCCCTCCCTTTGCCACCAATGGAAAATCAGCTGAGCTGAAACATAATAGACAAATGGAGTCAACAGAATCACAAAGCTAAAAACATTCACCCTTAAATCTTAAATTACGTTTCTGTTTACAGTAATGTTTTTTTACATTCTGTTTAGATGTCTCAAATATGCACTCTTAATCCATATCAGTACTTATGTACCATAAAATAGCACTCTGCTATCAAGCGCCATGTTATCTCTAACAAAGCTGACATGTAACGCACACTGACCTGTAAAATAAATCACACAAGCCTTTTCTCCCCTTTAACTTCTTAATGTTAGATGAAATTACTCAAGAGCAGGGCATTTTAAATTAATGGCTAATGAAATGTGTTCAGTATATATACTACATTGTACTAACGTTACTCTGTTAGCATATCTGTTATTGCTCCGTAAATCTACTAATTTAACAGCAGATAATCCAATATCATGCTTTAATGCACATGTTAATTTAGCTAAGATATGCTGATAATATAAAGAATGATTCTTTAGACGTCTTACCCTGTTAAAAGTTGGTCTTCTCTGCTGTAACTCCATTGCGCCGCTAGCAATTAATGCTACTTCCGGGAACTGTTGAGATGCTCCACATTCCACCATTGCTGTAAAAAAAACAGTCCATTGGAGTGAATGGAGATGATGCAACTCTCTCAAAGGGCTCTGAATACAACATCACTGGGACTGTTAACTTTTAACTCTGCATGTATGACTCCACTTCACGGCTGTTAAAAATCAGTAAATTAGTTTAAGAGTGAAAGTGTATATATAAGTGGATATGTTTATAGTATGGTGTAATGGTGTATCAGTACTTTTTAAGAAGTCAGTTGAGTCAGTTGGGTGATGTCCAGCGGCAGGTAGAAAAGCACAGGATATCACTAACACTGTGCCTGAGGAGGAAGAGGTAGTGAGAGGGGATGCAGTTGACACTGAGGTCAGCAGGCCAGCCAAAGAGAGAACCATGGAGCAGAAGGCTAGAGTTAGATGGCTAAGGGCAAATGATAGTAAAATGTGGGAGATGGTGACTTGCTGGTAATCTTAATTGGGCTTAGAGGAAATGTGGTTGAGAGGTTAGAAAAGATGGGAGAGGTGATTTACTCATATGGCGCAGAGAGATTCAGGGTGCATGACAAAAAGAGGGGAAAGAGAGCACAAGTAGGCAAGTCTAGAAGGCAAAGAGAAATAGAGAAGGTAGTTAAGGAAAGGAGACAGTGAAGAAAACAGTGGAAAAAGGCTACAGGCGAAGAGAGGGAGGGAATCAATGTTTTGCAAGAGGAGTTGAGAGGCAGGCTAGCAGCACTTAGAAGGGCAGAGCATCTTAGGAAAAAGAGGAGAAAGAAAGAATATGCAAGGACAGCTTTTTTTAGGAACCCCTTTAAATTTGCGAAAGGTTTGTTTAATCAGGAAAAAGGGGGGCAACTTAAGGCAACAAGGCTAGAGGTTGAAGAATATTTGAGAAAGACATATTTAGACTTACAGGAAAATAGGAGTGGAGGTCTTCCACCTGATATGCCTCCATTAGGAGAGATAAGTCAGGAGTTGGACGTTAGGCCACCTAGGTGAAAGAAAATTTTTATTTGTTGTCGCTTAAAAGATTTCATCAAATCTTCTTTTACACAAAATGAGCCAGGCTAAGAAGCAATTGCAGCAATTTTTTTCTTTGTTTAAGAAAAAAATTGCTGCATGGCACATTCGCTTGCGCAGCACCACCACCCAAAAATTTGTTTTCACCTCCTTCCAAATTTCACTCCAAACTTTTCTGAAAAGTTGGCAGCCCTGATGATACTAACCATTGGGTCTATGCATAACATGAAGACCCAGCTAACACAGATTAGCAAGGAGTGTGCAGTAAAATGTTGCTAGGCAACAGCTGTCACATCCAACGGCTGAGGAACTATTTGTATTGGCAGAGCCAAAAAAATCATTAATTAAACAAACAAATTATAATCTGTCGTCGCTTGTCACTATTAACAAATAAAAGACGCTTGAAGAAATGTTGTATAAAAGCAATATCACACTTGGGGTCGTGTGTAGTGCTTGTACATCATCACAGCTATGATGATAAACAAGCACAACATCACTCCCTCTTATGTGTGTTTCAACTCCAGCGTTTGAATATGTCATGCTTGTATTTATGAAACTCAGTGACTCTTTTATTACTGCAAAGTGTAGACTCTCTTTTTGTTACTTCATGTTTGTTTTTTCCGGTTACAGAAAAGAAAATTAAATTAGCCTCTTATCAGTCTCAGAGGGAGGTCACAGACAAAAGAGTGATTATTTCAGTTTAAGGGATGATGTCACAGAGAGTAGGAGTGTGTCTAACAGACAAAGTACTTTGTTTGTGGTAGCTGAGCTGTGGACCTCAAAAGGAGGTGAGCTGTGTGTGAGGGAGAACAAGGCTGTGACTTTTTTTTTTTTAACTGTTTAGAGCAATTTCTCCCGAATTGGAGAGTTGATGGTTGCCAGGCAGACAGAGAGGATACAAGAGGAGAGAGAGGGGTAAATGGCATGCATCTTCAACAACAAGCAACAAGGGTGCTCCAGGTGAGGCTGTATTAACTAGAGCTGTGTAAGAGGGAACGAGACATCTGTCTAATCTGTGTCCTCTGCGTCACGTCTGATTGGTACAGGTGTCTGAACAGTCAGGATCAGTCTTGTGCATGTTTGGATTACCACCAATAATAGACAGGTCATTATGTTGCATTTGTCCCTATACTGTCTCTGTGTCTAGGCTAATGCTCCAGTTTAAGTCAGGGTGCAAAAGGTTCTCTTTTTTTTCAAATACATTCTTTTACTCTCAATAGCTAGTTTGAGTTTTTCTTGGTTTACACTCATGCTGGCTTGGCTCTGTTTGGTTTGACTCTGCACATCCACCAAGTGCAGCAGGGTTTTGCACCTCCATTCCAACTGGGCCACTGGTTTGACAGTGTATCTTTAACTGATGACAGCTTATCTTGAGTGATAAAAGTAGCGGGCTGGGGTGCCCAGTAGCTCACCTTTTAGAGCATGCACCCCATGCAGTAGCAGTGGCAGATTTTTTTGGCTATATAAAGGTGGGGATAATCCATACACCGGTGGGGCTCAAATCAATATCAAAATTTCGATATGAATGCATGCAAAGTAATACCACTCATTCAACAACCAGAAATAATACATGAGTTGAGATGATTGCACTGACTTTTTCACACGCAACACCACACGGAACAAATGCAGACGGTCTATTCTGTGGGCAATTATGCACACATCAGCCCCTAAACCTTGCACATTTTAAGTCATGTGTCATTCTGTACACTTCACACACACACACACACACACACACACACACACACACACACACACAACATGAGAGAGAGAGAGAGAGATTTATAAAGACTTTAAATATATTTAAACTCACTCGTTCTGGCAGGTGGAGAAAGCGGACTCCTCCCTGTCCTGTTCAGGAGTGAATGAAAAATTGTCCAACATGCCCGGCTCATTTTCTGTCCAGGGGCGCTGTACTGGTTAGCTCCTAGCTAGTGTTGACGGTTGTAAATGGTAAGTGTTAGCTGGTAAAGGCGCGGCCGCACATGAGTGATGTCAGTGACGCAATTTGTCAGAGCTTTCCCACTGATCTCAAGACAGTGATAACCTTACATTGAGTACCAGCTAGAAAATTTAATGAATAAAGGGCGATTCTACTTCTGAACCCGAATCAGTTTTATGTGTGAAGCTGTCGCCATCATTGCACGACACTGCATTACGTTGTTAGGATGCTGAGGCACTGTTGTACCTTGCCAACAAGAGAGCATGGTGTACAGGCAAACATATATGAAAAAGGAGCTGATATGGCACTTGGTTGTTTAAGTGATAGGGCTAAGGTGGGACTAAGACAATTTCTGGTGGGACTTTAGCCCAACCAAGCTCTACCCTGCCCTACCCTGTCCTACCCTGCCGTCGCTTATGGCCCCATGTACAAAGGCTTTGTCCTTACCGCAGCAGCTGTGGGTTCTATTGCAGCCTCAGGCCTTGCTGCATGTCATTCCCCTCTCTCTCTCCCCTCTCTCAGTTTTTCCTGTTTCCTTTTATGAGTGATGAATACAATTAATTCAATTTCAATTGAATTTTATTTATAAAGCCCATTATCACAAAAGGCAGTATGCCTCAGAGGGCTTTGCAGCATACTTCTTTCCTCTGTCATATGATGGACATGCTGCTGTAGGACCACAGCAACAGCAAAACCAAGACCACGATCAAGGCGAGCCGAAGGTACAGTATCAGTGCAGCCACAGCACAAACACGACCAACGGCAGGATCACAGCATCAGCACAGCCATCACCACAATCAAGAGCAGCCAAAATTGCAGCCAGGAAACAAGGGAGCACAAATGCTCCGGAGAGGCAACGGTGTTAACGTAATGCAGTAAACAGACATATGGAGATGGAGGGAGCAAGAGAAGGAAAAAGGAGCTCAGTGTATTTTAGTAAGTCCCTCAGCAGATTAAACCTATGTCAGCCTAACTAGGGGCTGGTCCAGGCAACCTGAGTGGAAATGATGTCTGCCTCCCTGACCAAAACTGGAAGATGGTTCCATAAAAGAGGAGCATGGTAACTGAAGTGCTATGGCTCCCATCCTACTTTTGGAGACTTTGGAAACCACAAGTTACCCTGTGTTTTCAAAGTGCAGTGATCTTGAGAGTTGGTAGGGAACTATGAGCTGAGACAGATAAGATGGAGCCTAAATAAGATGGAGGCTACAGACGACTTATGCCCGCTGGTATGGAGGGAAATTTCAAGTCTGGCGGGTGGAGAACTTACAGGTTGACCATCGGTTAGTTGCATTCATGTGCAACTTTTTAGCCGAGACACAGCAACACGAGACAGTGCAAGGGGCCTTTTGTTGCCACTAGTTCTCTGAAGTCATTTTGGTTGGGCTGGCAGTATTAATAAACTTGCTTTTATTGAAGAAAAGCAGCTTACAAGGTTCTGCTAATTTAAGGATGAACACATTTCATCATCATTATTATTATTATTATTATTTCCATTTTTAAAGTGGCTAAATTCCTGTCTAAAGCCAAAGGAAAAATACATACTAAGAATACAGTATTGTAACTTGGGAATATGTTGCTAGGTTTTCCTAGCATTCTTATGGTAAATGTGTTTTGAGGTGTATTTTGATACGTTCAGGGTCATCCAGGCGTATCATGTTTTTTGTGTTTTGTTAGTGTTCTTTGTATGTGATCTTGTTGAATCATTGTTTGGTCATGTTACACTTTTTTGTTGCACCATGGGTTGGGTCAGTGTCGTGGTTGGAAACCTCTTGCTTGTTTAATTTTGATTGTTGAATGGAAAGGTGTGCAGATCCCAACTAAAGAGTACTTCCTGGTTCAAGTTCATCTCTGCTTCTTGTTTGTTGTAAGATAACCAGTCTTGCCACAGTATTGCACTAACTGATATCATCAAGTGTTGTCCCTGGATCAATGACTAACGTGTTTGTTCCTTGACTTCACCATAATACATGCATTGTTTGTCCAGGATTCACATTACAGCCAACCAGTCAGCAGCACTTTTCCATAGTGATGTTATTCATAGTCCATTGTGCAGATAACCGCCAATTGAAAAAAAAAAAGAAACTGCCCATTTCAAAGCCATTCAAGCAGCAAACACATGCAGAGATTTGCCTGGATTTCAAGCACATTTTTGGGGTGTGGGAATTACTAAATATAAATTGAACCTCTGTTGGGTCTATTTAATGGGAAAGAAGCATGTAAAAATAGATGTTACAGGACTTATGGTAACGTAAGTGCCAACACTTCCTTGTGATATCAGATCGTGCCTACAGTATTCACTGGATAAATAATAGATGGAGAATTCATCTTATGTCAAACAGTTGATTACAATACTATAATTTGTAACAAAGTTATATCTAAAGCAATGTGTGTAATATTGGTAAATGAATGGACTTGGATTTGAAAAACACCTTCCTCGTCCAATTACTGATTAAACCTTTTCTACCTCCTGAGTTCCAACACTTTGGGAAATATATGTAAGATAAAGAGATCAACATCAATTTCATGTTTTTATATTTAGCACGGAGTTAGAGTCAGGAAGTGGTTAGCCTGGCTGAGCATAAACACTAGAGTCAGTAGTAAACACTGTTCCAAAATGAAACACTGATCAATCTTCTCATCTAATTCTGCAAAACTAACAAACAAATAAACAAAAAAAGTTCATCAGGGCAATAAAATCATAAACTTGTCAATATGAAAACTCTCTAACACAAGCAATTTTGCATAAGGTTTTGTGAATCAATATGAAATAGTGACAATGGAATAAATTGATAAATAAAAACTGTGAAATGTATTATTCCACTGTTATCAAAATCTTGGGAGTCCTAATAATTGTGCCACATGAGGGTTTGAGTATGGGCTGCTGCTGAAAAGCATGGTCAAAGTGGAGAAGAGGAGTGAGAGAGAGAATATGGTGACAAAGCTGGACTCTTGCTGGAGGCTGAAGCCCGAAGCTGTAATCTGTGCACATAGAGATTAGAGGAGCTAGGGGATTGGCTTGAAGAGGCCAGAGGGATTACTGCATGGAAAGGCTCTGGAGGTCAAGGAGGCCATCAAACCTGCTCTGGTAAAAGACAGGGCAAAAAAGTAGGATGAATACTACAAGTGTTGGGTGAGGGAATTATTAAGTGGGATTTATACTCCTGTGTCGAATCGATGCCGTACTTGTCATTGCCTGGTGCAAAGCTACAAATGTATGCTGCACGTCATTGTGACAGAGATCTCCTGTTAATTTTTGTAAGTTGAAAATCATAGCACTCAGTGGTAACAAAGCTTATATGAGAAAAAATAAATTGCGAAAACAGAAACGCCCCCAAAAAATAGCATGTTAAGTCTTGTGTGATTTGTTCTATTTAATATGAGAAGGGGAAAGTCTGGTAACCACTAGGCCTATGCAATGTTAAGTGTCATAGACTTATGCTCTGGTGAATGTGTGGGGAAAACGGTGATGGTGTGTAGTTTAAAACAACTGGTATGTTGGTGAACCTTGTGAGAGGCTCACCAACAATGAGCAATTTTGAGCTAAATTTTGTGATTTTACCTTTGGTAACCGTTGCTGTTATGCCTGGCTTCATAAAAGTAGAGGAAAACTCCACTATAGCTGCTGGCTAAATTATGAAATGTAAAATGTCATAAGCTTATGCTTATAACATTAGTATGTTTTACGGGGTAACTGTTATGAAGTGTAGCCTACTTGTTTGTGATAATGTCACTATTAAGCCTCCGCCAGAGTTGTCCCTTGTCTTGATCCTGTTTGTGGTTTTCATGGACAGAATCTCATGGTGCAGCCGGGGGAGGAAGGGGTCCGGTTTGGAGACATCAGAATTGCGTCTCTGCTATTTGCAGATGATGTGGTTCTGTTGGCTCCATCGAACCGTGACCTCCAAGCATGCAGTAGGGCAGTTTGCAGCCAAGTGTGAAGCGGTCGCGATGAGAGTCAGCACCTTTAAATCTGAGGCCATGGTTCTCTGCCAGAAAACGGTGAACTGTTCTCTCTGGGTGGGGAGTGAGTTGCTGCCCCAAGCGAAGGAGTTCTAGTATCTCAGGGTCTCGTTCACAAGTGAGGGTAGAATGGAGCGTGAGATGAACAGACGTTTTGGTGCTGGATCCGCAGTGGTGTGGGAGTTGCATCGGATTGTTGTGGTAAAGAAGGAGCTGAGCCGGAAGGAATAGCTCTCGATTTACCAGTCCATCTATTTTCCAAACCTCACCTATGGTCATAAGCTGTGGGTAGTGACAGAAAGCATGAAATCGCTGATATAAGCAAGCTTTCTCCTGGGGGTGGCTTGGGTTAGCCTTAGAGATAGGGTGAGCTCCGGGAGGAGCTTGTAGTAGAGCCGCTGCTCCTTCGTGTCGAAAGGGGCCAGTTGAGGTGGTTTGGGCATCTGATCAGGATGCCTCCAGGGCACCTCCTGCTGGAGGTGTTCCCGTCCTACTGGTAAGAGGCCCCGGAGCAGACCCAGAACATGCTGGAGGGATTACATATCTCGTCTGGCCTTGGAACGCCTTGGGGTCCCCCAGGAGAAACTAGAAAGTGTTGCTGGGGAGAGGGATGCCTAAAGTGCTCTGCTTAGCCTGTTGTCCCCGTGACCCAGCCTAAGATAAGCGGACGAAAATGGATGGATGGACTATTAAGCCATGTTTAATGTGTTTTATGTGTGTTTTGAATCAATTACACTTTTAGCTCTTCCCAGACAGCCCAGTGCCAACTAGAGTTTTAGAGGTGTAATAGCAGAGCGACACAAACACACTACAGCACAAGTATATATGCTCACAACAGTGTAGGCCAGTGTAGCTTACAGCGAAGGCTCTGTGTAGAGCCAATGCAGAACTTCACATCTGCATTAAAAGGTGGTGGAGACCAACCAGCTACCGCCAGGGCTTATAAATGAAAGAGCTGATAGTTCCATAAGCAGCCACTTAAGGGTTCATAGCAAATGTACAGGGTAGACATTTTTAAATAACTCACCTATTTACATTTAATAAAGACTTAAAGTTACACATATGTAAGCTTAAGTCACAGGCTGAGATATCACAGACATCACCACTGCCTATGAGTCAGGTCCCCTCCTCGATCCTCCACAGCTCCACCCTCTGGTCCAAGTATAGTCGCATCTGGCTCCAAAAAACCAAAATGCCGAAATGCCAAATTTAAGGCTTCAAAATAGTCCACATACCAATGGGTGGCATCACAGGAGCTATGTCTATTATTTTACAGGACGGCTGTGGCTCAGAGGTAGAGCGGGTTGTCCTCCTATTGGAAGGTCAGCGGTTCAATTCCCAGGTCCTCCAGGCAACATGTTGTTTTATCCGTGGGCACGATACTGAACCCCAAATTGCTCCTGATGCTGCAACCTCTGTGTGTGAGTGCATGTGAGTGGTTACTGAGTAGCAGGTGGTACCATATATGATAACCTTGGCCACCAGTGTGTGAATGTGTGTGTGAGTGGGTGAATGTGACATGTAGTGTGAAAGCACTTTGAGTGGTCAAAAAGACTAGAAAAGCACTACACAAGTGCAGTCCTTTTACCATTTACCACACAGTCTATGGTAGAGACAGGGTTTGAAAATGGTGTTCACAATGAAAACCAGTACAGTGACAAAGAAGAGAGAAAAAGTAAGTGATAAAAAATACATATCTTTTTACACATCTAAATACCTAAAAACAGAAAATTACTTTTACTTCAGGAAATGAAAAAGCAGGATTTGGGGGATTTTATTTATAATCTATCTTATTTTATTTTGTAATTATTTCATTTTTCATTTATTTAATTCTATTTTGAAAAATAGAATCTCATGTTCAAAATTTAGATTGGGGTTACACATGGAGTCTGGGTTATTTTTCCATCTTATCGTGGTGATTCGGGGGAAGCAAACTGATTTTGATTTAAAATTTCTTGATGTTGACCATATCGTAAGGCAGTGTTAAGTCCTAACTGTTATAGAATTATTAAAATTGAATGAGCAACAGTACATAGCAATTTGCTCCATATTTTCTGATTACACACCTCACAATATGCATTCAGTACCAGTGCTACAGGTAGTGTGACCTTAAATGTAGCCTCCTATCAGAGATTTGCCATGTATGTTTGATTTTTTATAAACTGTAATTATGGTCTTTCCTTAACCCCCCTTGAGCCTTTAATGGCCAAATACTATTTTGATCAAAGTGTATTTGCCATAACCATGATCTTTCTTTAACTTACTGACCATATTTTCTCTGCAAAGGTAGTAAGATGTGAGGATTTTGAAAATTATGTCATTAAACATAATCCACTTTATTTAACCATCATCAACCAACCATTTAACCACTCATTTAATAATGATGGTTAAATCATATTGTTGAAGAAGAGAATTATGTGACAAAGCTTAAGCATGGTGGGAAAAGAAAGGAGTGGACCATCAATTGACCTTTGAGGCATACCATATAAGAAAACGTGAGCTGAAACATGATGATCACAGTTTTCTAACAGACATCATGAAATCAAATATATGAACTATATGCCCACTCACATTCTAAACCTCTCCAGATTAAGACTGGTGTAAAGTGCTGAATGTAGCACTGAAACATAGAAATGGCCCCATGAATGCAGAATCACATGACAAGCTATATATAAATATACTTTTTTTTTTTTTAAAGATAGGGATAAATCATCAAAATAAATACATTTTTTAGGGTTTAAATAAAGGTTTAACTACATTTGGCCCTTCCTGACACATGATTGGACAGTGTTTCTCTACCAGTGTTTAACCCAAGAGCACTTAAGTTTCTTATCAAGTAAGCAAAGGATCACATTCTCAATCAATTAACATGTTTATCCTGGTCTCCTTACATCAAGGAGACTTGAGCCTAATCTTGAAACCCTTGACAGCCACCTGGGACTCTTTTAGTCTACAGGTGGCTAACACTCAGTAGCAGCCCACTGCAATCTCTAAAGTTCAAACACAGTTTGTGTCTACACCATAGATTGAGAGGAGGATGCACCTCAACAAGAATTGGAAATGAAAACAACCTTCTGCTTCAAAGGGCAACACTAGGCCATAGTTGCCTTTACCAGGCAGACCTGAAAAAAGCTGCCGAAGAGCACATCAAATATAAATATACACTGTCATTTGCATTTAATGTTTTAAACAGCAATTATTTTTAGTTGCTAGTTAAACTCTTTAAACAGGTGCTCTCTATCCAATCATCTTCTATCATAATCCATTGTCTCCTTACTTGGGGCGGCTGTGGCTCAGAGGTAGAGTGGGTCATTCTCCAATCAGAGGGTCAGCGGTTCAATCCCCAGCTCTTCCAGGCAACATGTCGTTGTATCCTTGGGCAAGATATGGGTGAATGTGACATGTAGTGTTAAAGTGCTTTGAGTGGTCAGTGAGACTAGAAAAGCACTATGCAAGTATAGTCCATTTACCATTTACAGTATGTAGACTACTGATTATGGATAAACAAACTAAACCAATGACACAGGTCAGTTCTCATCCATTGGTGCAATATGGTGCACTGGTTTTCAGTTTGCTTTATGTCATATTTTCATTGTTGTTTTAATGAGAAATCTATTTTCTTTTTTATAGATTTTTCACCATGAGGAATACGTCCTCTCATATTTTTTGTTAAAACAAGAATGACCAATGGGATCATCAGCAGGGGAGTCATCATACCTGTAATGACTCTCACAAACTAATTAATTATTAATTAATCAATAATGTAACTCAGCAAAACTTGAAATAATATTTTATACCACAGTCAGATTCACATGACCCCCCAGTACTTCCTCAAATATTATTTATTTATTTGTGGCAGCAGGAAGGTGTATGAGTCAAAATAAACTCCATGGTAATAAAGGAATATGTCACCCAGTGCAACAGTATGGCTCACTGATATGTTTATAACAACAATGAGGCTCGATGGCACTTGCTTGTAGACACATTCACTGCTGGTCTGTATATGAGATTTGTTGGCAAGAATAAAAAATATAGAATATCACCTGACTGATGCAGAAATGCTGATGCTGATGCTGAAAGTCAGCTAATCTGTTTTATCAATAATGTGAGGAGTGTGGTTCGATCAGATTTAATTGACAGTGCTGGCAACATGGACAAACAACCCCACAACTGCTTTAAGACTTTAAGACTTTTTAGACTTTAAATGAAAAGAAAAAATGGACCAGAATTGATGTAAACATGACAGAAATCAGTGTGTTGAGTAGGACTCCATCTCTCATAGTAAAAGGCTTGAAATGATCTATTGTATAACAAGACTGACACTTAAATAATTGAATAAAAAAGTTGGACACCTGTTAATGAGGTCCTCTTTAAAGTTTGTCACGAGAGAGAACTAGATGTATGGAGGCCATAGTTTGAACTCAGTTTTCAGTCTAGATGATATGTGCCAAATTTTAGGCTATATGCTCACTTTTTCAGAAAAGCATGAAATGTGGTGTGCTCTTCAGAAATGGAGCCATTGCAAAAATGCCTTGGTGGCCATTTTCCTTTGCGCCATAACCGTATAAAATGTATTTTGCATCATATCATTTGAATAAATGGTCAAGGATTACATTGATAGTTTTTCCAACATCAACTCCAGGTGAACAGTCAATGCTGAATCTAAGAACCTCTGGATTAAGTTAAGGAGTATGTTTTTAAAACCACACAACATGCATGCAACAGGCATAATAATATCAAGTCTAGCCTAGATTCCCAATACTTGTTTTCCATCTCAAGTCACGAGATTCACCATTCATCTGAACAGTTCATTATGTTGTACATGGTATCACTGTAATCTTTGACCATTAAACACGGGGGTAGACATTGCCTTTTCAGCGTTGTCATGTTTGGCTCAGGACATTACAAGGCATTTTGCCATGGCTCCATTTCTGCAAATGTTTAGGGTCCTGAACTGCAAAAGCATACCAAGTTTCATGCTTTAATGAAAAAGTGAGCTTCATTTTTAGATAATACCTGAACTATTTGTCTTTATTTGAAATTGACTGATTGACTTTGAAATATGCTTTGTCTTAGACTTGGTTGTCTTGACCACACTCCACTAAGGGGAGTTCAAAGGCATTATGTGATGATTATGTGCTTGTATTGGTTCTGAATTCCTCTGCCAGTAATGATGCAATAGGAGGGCCATACATTTACTGACAGGGTCAAAGAAAAATGGTAAAAATATGTTCAATCTCAATCTCTCATTTACAAAAAGTGCAATGATGCCAAGTATTGTAGCAAATTATAAATGTTACTTTCTCACTACTAGTTTATCTCATTAAATACTCTCTTTCTGCCCCGTTTCTCCACCTCCATAACTCCCTTCGCTCTTAATATCTTCCACTTCAGTGAAAATTTGGGAACAGGACAATGATCAAAGTGTGAGGGGCTGGGAAGCTGGGAGTAGTGGCTGTGGGTATTTAGGACGGGGAATGTGGACCGATCCCCCAAAGACCTCATGGCATTGGCTGTTGGGGAAAGACAGCGTATGTATTGTACTATTTCATATTTGTGTAGCAAACTTTACATATAAAAGATCCACTATAGACCTATAATTCAAGATCAACAACTTCTGGTTTTTAAAATCTGCTGTGCACTCTGGATCAATATCTACTTTATTATCTTGGTCCACTATGCTTTAACTGTATTTAATCAGTTTAACTGTCTAATTGGTAATGGAAATTTCTGCCCTATACTCATGCCTGCTTGCATGGAGGGGGCCGTGTTCTTGCCTGAAGTTCACGTCGGCTATCTGTGGCACAAAGGGATACAAACAGCATGCTTCAGAGGTGCAGTGTCAGTCATGTTATGTCTGATCTGCAGTGGTCATATAGACAGGGTTGATCTGTATAAACCATATCGGGTGCACACATATCCAGGGGGCAAAAAGCATTTTGGTTGCTGCTATGGTCAGCCATTGTAACCAAGTAGATTTTGCAATGTTTGTAAATCTTTGTTGACTCAATAATTACATGCTGTTTCAGAGTTGATCTCCTGTCTTTCATTTGCATATAAATACATTGTTATGGAAACTGTCACCTAACAATAGTTGATTATAAGTAGCCCATAGGTATCAGATCTCTGAATTAAATTTGGTAGGTTATTCACAGTAATGTCTGGCTAAAAGGAGCTTGGTGAATCACAAACACTTTTCTGGCTTGCTGATATGATATGAATTTTGCTCACCTTACCAGAAACCTGTTCCATGAAGCAGGATGTGGGGTTCGCGAGGTAACTTAACTCTGGGTTTTCAGTATTACGAAGCTGGTTCACTTTTTACTGGGATAAATCACAGCGGTAACTTGTGCTGAACAGCTCCATAGCAGGTTCACACTTCAGAGGACCACAACCTGTCAGTGCCCTAACACACGTCAGATCACTGGAAGAAAAAATATACCAACATGTACAAAAGTCTGGAGTGACAGGTTACAAAGAAGATCTTTTTGCCAGTAGAACAATATCATTGTTTCAGGTTTTCTATTCCCACTCTCTCTTTAAAACTGGGCTTCTAATTTTCAGAGAGAATGTTTACAACACTTAACACATGATGATAATTTTAGCTGCGTTTTGATTATTCAAAGTTTATTTTATTCCTACAGGGATATCTGACAGTGTGGCTGATTTTACAGTCTGATTCATCCCTGCAGCTCAGAATAGAAAAGTTAAGATAAGGGGGCAAGAAGATATTGGCCAGTGAAGATGCAAGGATTCATGGCCGAGTCAGAACTTTCCAGTTTTCACCCCTCTTTATCTTTTTTTTGAAAAGAATTTAAATCAAGATTACCTTTTAATACAACTTGGTATCACCCTGTTTATCTTAACAAAGAAGGTGCTTCATCAAAACTGTATGTTTCACCTAAGTCTGTAGTGGTCCACAAAGCTGAACTGCTGCCACCACAACATTACAATCTGACCACAGTGTCAAGCATTAAGGTGAAAAGAAAATGCTCTCCAACAAGAAAAAGAAGATGAAAGTTTCACCCAAAGGTACAAAGGGAACTGCCACACCTATTGTAGACAGAGCCCAGAGTTGTCACCTCTGCCAGTCTGATCCTTACACTCTAGCCAAAAAACATATAAAGAGACAGAAACGCTTACTGATTTGCAAGGCAACATTGCTGCCATATTCAACATGCATGTAGATAATCTAGAGCACATTCACCACAACACTGTCATCATCAGCACTTTGAAAAAAATCCATTGATTTGCATTTGCATTACTTTGCATTTTTGGAGATAGAACACTTAGAAACACACACAAAATTGGTTGCAGAATAATGTCCAAAGACGGTCAGCAGTTGAAATGAAAAACAGCATACAAGCATACAAATACAAGTGCAGATGGAACCTCAAGATCCACGGTATTCCCAAAGAAGAGACCCAAGCAAAAACTAGAGGAGATGTTGACATGGTTCAGAGCCAGGTTGCTAATAACGACAAGCAGAGAAGGCCAAGGCTACCATCATCTGCTTTTCAAACAAATCAAAGTCTTATCTGGTGTGGAGAAAGGCAAGGGCTCGAGTTTACTCACAAAAGAACAACCTGAGATTTATGTAGGGTCTTACCCCTGCTGACAAGGCACTTCAGGCGAAACTCTGGCCATTCGTAGATGCTGTCAAAAAAAGGAAAGAAAGCTCACTTTGCTGGGATTCGCATAATAATAAAGGGGAGATACATCCACCATTGTCTCCACTTAAAGGACAACTTACATCTGCTCTGATGGACACTTCAAGACCTCAGTGATGGACCAATATATCTTTCATCTTGTGCAAACACACCATTCGTAAGTATGGTCTCGTTTAAAGAACTAGTGCTAAGGGGAATAGCTTTGCTGTTCGTGGCTAGGTTCAACTTAGCTTTTGGTGGGGATGCAATTGTTGACTCTGATTACAACACTCATTTCACTGTCTCATCAGTTGTTACTCTTAATGCCAGGGGTCTGAGAGAGATTTACAGCCACATTAAGTAGCAATTGGGTTACATGTGCTTTGGCGCTCATGGAAGGTCTCTGACTGCAACACCACTGTTGCAAAACACACATAGCGCTGTTGCATGATCTAATATCCCCAAGGAAGTGTTGTCCCTGGATCAGTGAATAATAGATAATCCAGGATTCACATTGCAACCAACCAATCAGCAGCTATTCTTGAGTGCGCCATGGAGATACCCGCCTGTGAAGAAAAAAGAAACTGCCCATTTCAAAGCCATTCTAGCAGCAACCACATGCAGAGATTTGCTCAGATTTCCAGCACATTTTTATTACCAAATATATATACCTCTGTTGGATCTATTTAATGGTCAAGTAATATGTGTGGAAAAAAAGATGTTTCAGGACTGGTAACATTAGCTCTACCTGTTAAGCTAAGCGAAGTTACGCAGGCTAAAATGCAGCTTCATTTAGGCAACAAACTGTTTTGAGGTTGGGAAATTTTTATATGTGTATAAACTTTGTGGACTGTATTTAATGGGAAATAAATATGTGTGGAAAACCAGATGTTACAGGACTTGTAGTAACATTAGCTCTACCTGCTAAGCTAAACTTCACAAAGCTAAGCAGGCAAAAAGGCATCTTGCTGCTAGCTTTACCTGCTAAACTAAGCTACTCTAAGCTAAGCCAGCTAATAGGCAGCTTCCTCTACAAACTGTTTTGGGGCTGGGGAATTATTATATGTGTTTAACCTCTGTGAGTTGTATTTATTAGGAAATAAGTTAATATAATAATAGTAATAAAGTTGCTTATGCTATTGATTGTGATGATAAGAAGGGTGAAAATCCACATTGACGAGGTGCAAGTATAATCAGTAATGTAATGTTTTTTCAGAAAAATACCACAAGACACAGGCTTGGCTTATGCATGTAACCTGAAAAAAGACAGGATCCAGACACTGTTCATGTCATTATGTGTTGGTCCAGGACCACCACCACGTCACATTAATCATGGGCCATCGTAAGGTGTTAGTCCAGGACCACCACCAAGTCACATTAATCCTGGGCTGTTATTAGGTGTTAGTCCAGGGCCACCACCAAGTCACATTAATCCACTGTTGTGCCGACCAACTTGGCAGGTTACATTGAGGATGTAGAAAACAGCATAACTTCTTCTACAGCTCACCATCATTCCCAGTTAGAGAATGGGTGAAATCAAAGCAAGGCAGTGGGGCTGGGGCCACAGACCCCCAAGTCACTAAGTCTGCCCTTGTTAATAACAAAAGTAGCAGAGAGCAGTTGTTTGAGAGACAGAGGGATGTGTCATCATATTTTTAAAGAATTACATCTTATCTTATGACTGACTCAAACTGAGACTAAAACAAAGTCTTCTGCAGAAGTCTGAGGAAGTCACTTTCCACCGCCAAACATTTAACTGTTAAGACGCTGTGGCGGTGAAAGGAAAAACTGCTGGTTTTCTGCCTCTGCCTCTCCCCACTGACAGTCTGCTGTGATCTATCGCAATCAGCAAAATGTCTCATTTGTCAATAAAATAGTGAAATTAATCTCTAGGGCTCGGTTACTTTGGTTCGGACAGCAAAGTGCAGCCCGAGTTGCACTCTAGTATCTAAATGCGCACACACCTGGCACACAGTCTGTATAGACACACATTATGTAAAAACTATTTCTGTGCATTTTCAAACAACTGCTGCATGTTGGATGTTCAGTCCAAAACACAGGACACACAGTAACAATTTTTGGGGCATTCAAATTTCCCTTGTATATATTTTGGTGGACGTGACCCCCAAGGACGTAGCCTTGAGGACACTGGGAGAGGGCAATGAAAAACAGGAATCTCCCGGGAATTCGAGAGGGTTGCAATATGGCTGTGACATGCTTGTCATGCACACTCTCCAGCTCGCTCTTGCGTTGACGCATGACGTAACAGGTCCTGACTCCTGGCAGATTAAAAAAGGTCCTAGAAGGTAGCAATATGAGCCACAGCTTTGCAAATATATATAGCCTTTGCTTATCCCAATAAATTTTTGTCACCTCTATGAACCAATAAGGAGAACCAATATTTATTTTTTTTTTTTTCATGGGTATCCGGTACTTGGCATAAGTACTCGGTTCTAATTTGGAGCCAAGTTTTGGTTCCTAACCCTATGAACATCAGTCATCATCACAGTGGATCCTTGTATGGTGGCTCGCCATCTTTGGACTGGATAGTTTCTTGAATCATAAATCAAAAACCCAACCTGTACAACACAGTCAGATTGACATTCAAAAATCTACATCCACCTTCTGTATCTTTCCTTGATACATCACACAAGTAGATTTCGATGATATTTTAACAGTGCACAATCATTAATCATTATAAGTGAACTCAAACATCTATTAAACAAAACACTACATTGATAAGGGTAGTCTCTTATCAAAGGGAACATGTAAGAGAGCTGAAGCCTCAAAACGGCAACTGCGTGACTCCACGGTCAACTACACACACACACACACACACACAAAAAAAAAAAAAACCCATCTTGAGTGCATTTCATGTCTCAATATATGCAGCTACACTCATAAACGCACACACGCTCTACAACCTTCATATTACCGGTATAGTGACACACAATATTACAATCTGCTAAATAAATATTAAAATTTAGCTTTACAATTTCATGGGCGGCACGGTGGCGTCATGGTTAGCACTGTTGCCTCACAGCAAGAGGGTCCCTGGTTCATCCCTGGCGAGGCCCTTCTGTACGGAGTTTGCATGCACTCCCTGTGTCTTCCTCCCACAGTCCAAAGACATGCAGGTCAGGTTGATTGGTGACTCTAAATTGCCCTTAGGTGTGACTGTGAGTGTGTATGGTTGTCTGTCTGTATGTGTCGGCCCTGCGATGGTCTGGCGACCTGTCCAGGGTGTACCCCGCCTTCTGCCGGATGACAGCTGGGAAAGGCTCCAGCAAATAGTCTAGCAAATTAATGGTCTTAAATATTGTTATATTATCTATTAGAGCCTTTTTTTTTTTAAATAATTGTGGTTTTAATACGCTCTGCATTTAATTAGGCTTACATTTTACACAAGACAGCTGGACTGGACATATCATTTGTGCGTTCACATGGTCTGAGACAGTTATATATTTATTTGCAGAGCGGGAAAATATTCAGGGCAGAAAATATTAATGAGTCTCAAATTCTACTAAAAACAATCATACGCACGGTTTAAGCACAGATTTGTGTGTATGCATTGTTTCTGAATGAGGCCCATTGTTCGTTATGTGAGTTACCCGACATGAGCCAAAGCCCCATGATGCAATCTGTTTTTAAAATACATTTTGGTGTAGCAAAAAGACATCACTACATGAAATGAGATGAGATGAGATTCCCCAAACTTGCATATCAAGTGATTTCACAAGAGATCTTTTAAGCTAAAAGCTAAATTATTTTTGAGGTGTAACCTTTGGTACAACTTTGTTGCATTTCCCATGGCTGCTTTACAACATAAAACCACTTTGTGGTTCATTGGGGGTAAACATTTCAATGTGAAGCAGCTGTAGGAAGTGTTAAGATTGCTTTAGTGAAACGGGGTGTGTATGAACCCAGATGCAGTACGCCAACACTTAAAGTCAGTTCGTAATATCCTTTATTAGAACCAACACAATCAAAGACCAGCTCACAGATAGTCAGTTCGGTCTTCGGGTGGTTTACCCAAACAATGTCTCTGGGAATCCAACGAAGTGTAGACACGACACTGGAACCAACTGTGGCTGGGGAGCAGGAAACCCCGTAGCTCGAAGGGCCGACAACACGTGTGGGAACGTTGTCGGGGATAGCGCTGAGTCGTGGTCGGGGACAGGCAGAGGATCCGTAGCCGGGAAAACAGTCCGAGAAATCAACGGTACCGTCGAGGAGCAGGCTGGAGGATCGTCGTGGTCGAGCGGGGAGGTCTTTGCCAGTGGAGCCGTCAGGTTTCCTGAACGCCGAAGCGAAGCACGTGGTCGGGGACAGAAGGCAGGTAGGTACACGGGATGGCAGGCACAGAGAGCTGGTCAGGAACGGGCTGGGTCGGCAACAGGAGGTCTGGCAATAGAACGCTGGAGAGTCGTGCATAGCAGAGGAACAATCTGGCAGTGAGTGAACGTTTTGGAGTGTCTTAAATACTGGGCTGATTGATGATGAGCTGCAGCTGTGGGAGAGCAGGCTGCAGCAGTGGGCGTGGCTGGCAGGTAGAGCAGGTCAGAGTGAGGTGAGTGGAAAAATACTGGCAGAGAAGGGGAGGAGGAGAATGCAGGAACCATGACATTTAGCAGTGGCTTGATACAGGAGATTCAGCACCATACAGAAATAGAAGGGTGATCTGTAGATAAAATGGAATTATGACCAGTTATGACGGAGTATGTGCATGCATCCTTATTACTATTTATTACAATACAACAACAGTGCTCCCTCATTCTCCCACATTCTTACCTGCATCTTGTTTTAATCTGTATATCTTTGATTTTTTTTCTGGTATATCTTTGATTTTTGTATTTTCAAACCTGTACAATTTTTCTTCTTCTTTGATACATGCCTATTTGTGCACTTTTGTATATTTTATATTTTGTATATATTGATATTTTTATTTATTTCTTATGTACACATGGCTGCTGTGACAAGCTAATTTCCCACAAGTGGGATAAATAAACGTGTCTAAGTCTAAGTCTAAGTATTGTTGCTTGTGAAACTCATCTTCGACTCGTGCAGGAATGATGCACCTCACTAACAATGAAAACTTCACATATTTTTTTTTGGGACACCTCAAGGAGACCTGGCCCTTTGACTGAGAAACACTTTTCTGCGGTAGATATGATCTTCATATGCATTTAATAATCCTTAGCATAACATTTCCTTTGTTTTTCAGGAATACTCTGCACAGCCACTTCAGACAAATGTTTGTCTGCACCATGCCAGAATGGAGCTACCTGTGTGGACACCATGGACGATTATGCCTGTATCTGTGCCAGAGAGCAAGTTCGATACATGGGCAAAAACTGTGACGAACTCTATGACGCCTGCTCCTTTGCTCCATGTGAAGACTGCACCACCACCCCTGGTACCACAGAATACTACTGCATCTGCCCAGATGGACTAACAGGTGATAACTGCACAGAGGAGGTGGATGAGTGTCAAAGCAACCCATGTTCCGAACCTCGCTCTCTGTGTGTAGACCAGCTAAACGGATACTTCTGCAGATGTGCTGCTGGGTACGGAGGATGGGACTGCAGGACACATGTGACTGACTGTATTGATGAACCCTGCAGGAACAATGGGACTTGTGTTTTAAGACCAGAGGGCTTTGAATGCCGGTGTGCACCAGGGTTTGAGGGAAAGACCTGTGAAGAAGATGTGAATGAGTGTTCATCAGAGCCCTGTCAGAATGGAGCTATCTGCATAGACGGAATGGCAGAGTTCCACTGCTTCTGTGTGCCTGGTTTTCAAGGATATAACTGTGAGATTGACATTAACGAGTGTGCTTCACGACCCTGTGAGAACAACGCCACCTGCATCAATGAGAAGGACCACTATGAGTGTGAGTGTTTGGTGGGCTTTGCAGGTACGTCAAAAAGACAGACACACACACACACACACACACACACACCTACACACACCTACACACACATACACATTTGTAAAGTACAATACTTGCTTATCAGCATTGAAATTACAAATATACAGTGTTATTGGTCAAGTGTTACTGTCTTAAATCAGTGCACAACATACTCACCCTTGATTCCACCGAACGTGTGTCGATGATGTAACATCTACAGCGCTCCACGCAGCTTTCTATTCCATTGGGAGCGTCTATGAGTGTTCCAAAAGCGGAGCGTCCTGCCAGCTGCATACTTGCTGACATTGTTCTTATTTCATCACTTTTCCTTGATTTTTTGTGATTCTTCCGTGGGTGAATAGGCTACATATATAAATGCTTTATCTTTTCTGCCTGTTTAAATTCTTTCATTGATATTCTTATCCACTTTGTGCTGCAGCTGTTCAGTCCTAGCAAGAATAAAGTAGATCAAAGAATTTTGGCCGTGTTTCAGTCAACAAACATACTCATCTTGATAACTATACGGATCAGTATAAGAACATCCAGTTATACCTGGAAGAGATTGAAGATTTGTGGCTGTGCATTAGTTGAAAACATATCCATCCTAATAAGTACATAGATGAATAATTAATTATGAATGAAATAGATATGTAGGAGATTTTAACTATGTCTGTTAAAAACACAGTACTGTAAAATTTTCTCTTACCTAGAAAACATCAGAAAATCCCATTAATCACTGGGTACTGACAATATATGAACAAACTGTGGACATGAACAAATACAGGAGAAAATTTGTTCATGCAAAGAGTCCCAGTGTGTTGTATGCTATACAGATATGCAAATTTGTAGTTGAGCTATGTAAATCCAATTGACTTGACAGCCATATGAACTGTACCTTTTAAGTATCTAAACGAGATACTTGCACAATGCACAAATAGTAATAGAACGAAGCAAACCTGGCCCACAACTCATTTTTGTCCTTGGGCCCCATAGAAAATTACTGCATCCCCAACTTACTGCCCATGTGCTCACATGGTTATTATGCCATATTTAATCATCTCCGGAAAGAATACAGTGCACACAGTGAGATAAGGACTTTCTGCTGGCTGACAGCATTTACTTGTTCATGTAGAGGTTTTTCTGCCTCTTGTTCGTCACCATAATTTGTTAATTCCAAAGTGTTTTGTTTGTTCCTGGGCACAAGGAGTATTTTAAGTGCACAGAAAGCATTTGTGTGGGCATCTTATCTCTAGTGATGGATTAAGTACGTGAAAGCTATGCCTGAGTAAAACTACAGTAAATGACTTCGGTAGAAGTTAAAGTCACCTGTTAGAATATTACTTGAGTAAAAGTTTTAAAGTCTCTGATATTTACTGTACTTAAGTATTAAAAGGAATTTCATTATATTATAACTTTATTTCTTCGTAACATAAACCACCTGCAAAATGGAGCGTATATCACACAAAAAACAAGGTCTTTTTTTTTTTTAAACTGAAAGGATTTAAAGAACAAAATTCAGTTTTTACCTTTCCTCCCATTGCTTTAATCATTGTCTGTCCCCTCCTCCCTTCCTTCCCTAATTAGTAGTAAGAAACTACAATACTTAGGGAAAATGTAGTTTCGTAAAAGTACACATTTTATTTAGGAAACACGGAGGAATAAAATTGAAAGTTGACAGAAATACAAAAACTCAAGTGACATACAGACACTCCCAAACAGTACTTACTTACTGTAATGAAGTATTAATGCTTTGTTACATTACATCACTGCATTTGACTATAAACAATAGCTACATTTACCAGATATTCCAACTTAATTTCATCATTACTAACATCATCATAATTATTTTTTTCATGTTCCCTCTCCACCAGGAGTAAACTGTGAGACTGAAATAGATGAGTGCGAGTCCAGCCCTTGCCTCAATGGAGCCACCTGCCATGACCTGATCGGCATGTACTCCTGTGTGTGCCTGCCCGGTTTCAATGGCATTGACTGTGAGGTTGATGTTGATGAGTGTGCCAGTAAGCCCTGTCAGAATGGAGCTTTCTGTCATGACATGGTGAACAGGTAGGCCAATCAACATGCTGAATTTACTTTCTGTAGGGGCTATTACAGTGAAGATTGTTACTATGAAATATAGGAATTACTGTGAAGCTTGTGTATGGTGGGGTTAGGGTGGCCTTGTGCTGCTCCATTAGATGTTTCTCTTATGATGATGTGCCTAGCCCTTGTTTGTGCCTCGCTATATGTATTTTTTTCTGAAAAATATAGAAGAATAGAAGTTACATTAATGTCAATGAATTTTACCAGTATTGAGCTTTGGATGGAGACAAATACCATTTGTAGCTGGCATCTTTGTTTGGATAAGGAAATAGATATTCTATCATCAGGATATTTCTTCATCCAGAGTTTTTCTGAAAACACCATCATTGCTGTTAAACTACCCTCTGAGCTTTCCAAAAATCATTTCTCATTTTTTCAGTAAAATGTATGCTGAGTTGTGACTCGAATGTTGCTAATACATGAGACATTAATATAGGGCTATATTAATGTTATTTAGTGCTTCCCTCTATGGTTTCGGCTTAAAGCATGTCCTGTTGTAGCTGTATGAATGAATATTGAATGAATGAGTAAATATTTTATTTACGTGTCTGGTCATTTGTATGACCCATCCCGCATGGGATTATTCAGACACATTAACTGAAATACAGTAAATATTCCTGCATCAGACATCACAGTACCATAACATGATCACGTAAACATAAACCACCTCCAGATAAAATACTCCGGGAGGTAAGACACAACAAAATATATGTTGACCAAATATATATACATACATGCATACATGCATACACACATGCACGCACACACACATACGCATACTTGCATGCATGCATGCACCCATGCACACATGCATACATACCAACACAGCCTATTAAACTCAAAACTCAGATTCAGACAAAACAAAATAGATAAACTAATCTTAATACATCTCTTCCAAAGAGTGTATGTAAATCCAGATCATAACCCAATAACTTTTCTGATGAACAGAGTGATAAATTCAGTTATAAGTTACCATTCTCCTACTTTCTTATGCTTTCAAAAGATTTAAAAAGAGTCAGACAAGGCAAAAACATTATCACTGAGACACTTCCTTCCTGTAAATCATAATATATAGGACAGTTTAAAATAAAATGAATTTCATTTTCCACTTCGTTTAACTAGTGGTAGTATTCCGCATCTTAGCTGTGCAAACAATGATCTGCGGCTTTTGGGCAAATTATACTTAACATATTTTTCCCCTCCCTGAGCTACCACCTTATCGTGGTGGAGGGGTTTGCGTGTCCCAGTGATCCTAGGAGCTCAGTTGTCGGGGGCTTCATGCCCCTGGTAGGGTCACCCATGGCAAACAGGTCCTAGGGGAGGGACCAGACAAAGCGTAGCTCACAAGACCCCTATGATGACATCAACCGATGGTCCAGAGTTCCCCTCGCCCGGACGCGGGTCACCGGGGCCCCCCCCTGGAGCCAGGCCTGGGGGTGGGGCTCGATGGCGAGCGCCTGGTGGCCGGGCCTTTACCCATGGGGCCCGGCCGGGCACAGCCCGAAGAGGTGACATGGGACCTCCTTCCCGTGGGCTCACCACCCATAGGAGGGGCCGTAGGGGTCGGGTGCAATGTGAGCTGGGCGGCAGCCGAAGGCGGGGACCTTGGCGGTCCGATCCTCGGCTGCAGAAGCTAGCTCTGGGGACGTGGAATGTCACCTCTCTGGTGGGGAAGGAGCCTGAGCTGGTGCGCGAGGTTGAGAAGTTCCGACTAGATATAGTCGGCCTCACCTCGACGCATGGCTTGGGCTCCGGAACCAGTCTTCTTGAGAGGGGATGGACTCTCTTCCACTCTGGAGTTGCCACTGGTGAGAGGCGCCGGGCAGGGGTGGTAATACTTATTGCCCCCCGGCTCGGTGCCTGCACGTTGGAGTTTACGCCGGTGAATGAGAGGGTAGCCTCCCTCCGCCTTCGGGTTGGGGGACGGATCCTGACTGTTGTTTGTGCCTATGGTCCAAACAGCAGTTCAGAGTATCCACCCTTTTTGGAGTCCTTAGAGGGGGTGCTGGAGAGTGCTCCTTCTGGGGACTCCCTCGTTCTGCTGGGGGACTTCAACGCTCACGTTGGCAACGACAGTGAGACCTGGAGGGGCGTGATCGGGAGGAATGGCCCCCCCGATCTGAACCTGAGTGGTGTTTTGTTATTGGACTTCTGTGCTCGCCACAGATTGTCCATAACGAACACCATGTTCAAGCATAAGGGTGTCCATATGCGCACTTGGCATCAGGACACCCTAGGCGCGGTTCAATGATCGACTTTGTAGTCGTATCGTTGGACTTGCGGCCGTATGTCTTGGACACTTGGGTGAAGAGAGGGGCGGAGCTGTCAACCGATCACCATCTGGTGGTGAGTTGGCTCCGATGGTGGGGAGGACGGTCAGACCTGGCAGACCCAAACGCATAGTGAGGGTCTGCTGGGAACGTCTGGCAGAGTCTCCCGTCAGAAGGAGCTTCAACTCCCACCTCCGGAAGAGCTTCGACCATGTCCCGGGGGAGGCTGGGGACATTGAGTCCGAGTGGGCCGTGTTCCGTGCCTCCATTGCTGAGGCGGCCGACCGGTGCTGTGGCCGTAAGGTGGTTGGTGCCTGTCGGGGCGGCAACACCCGAACCCGCTGGTGGACACCGGCGGTAAGGGGTGCCGTCAAGCTGAAGAAGGAGTCCTATCGGGCCTTCTTGGCCTGTGGGAGTCCGGAGGCAGCAGACAGGTACCGACAGGCCAAGCGGAGTGCGGCGGCGGCGGTCGCCGAGGCAAAAACCCGGGCATGGGAGGAGTTCGGCGAGGCCATGGAAAACGACTTCCGGACGGCTTCGAAGAGGTTCTGGACCACCATCCGGCATCTCAGGAGGGGGAAGCAGTGCTCCGTCAACACTGTGTATGGTGGCGACGGGGCACTGCTGACCTCGACTCGGGACGTTGTGGATCGGTGGAAGGAATACTTCGAAGACCTCCTCAATCCCACCGACACGCCTTCCGTTGGGGAAGCAGGGCCTGGGGACCCGGGGGTGGGCTCCTCTATCTCTGGGGCTGAGGTTACCGAGGTGGTCAAAAAGCTCCTCGGTGGCAGGGCCCCGGGGGTGGACGAGGTCCGCCCAGAGTTCCTCAAGGCCCTGGATGTTGTGGGGCTGTCGTGGCTGACACGACTCTGCAACATTGCGTGGACATCGGGGGCAGTGCCCTTGGACTGGCAGACTGGGGTGGTGGTCCCTCTTTCAAGAAGGGGGACCGGAGGGTGTGTTCCAACTACAGGGGATCACACTCCTCAGCCTCCCTGGTAAGGTCTATTCTGGGGTACTAGAGAGGAGGGTCCGCCGGATAGTCGAACCCCGGATTCAGGAGGAGCAATGCGGTTTTCGCCCCGGTCGTGGAACTGTGGACCAGCTCTGGACCCTTGGCAGGATCCTTGAGGGTGCTTGGGAGTTTGCCCAACCAGTCCACATGTGCTTTGTGGACTTGGAAAAGGCATTCGACCGTGTCCCTCGGGGAGTCCTGTGGGGGGTTCTCCGGGAATATGGGGTTTCGGACTCCCTGATACGGGCTGTCCGTTCCCTGTATGACCGGTGCCGGAGCTTGGTCCGCATTGCCGGCAGTAAGTCGAACTCGTTTCCGGTGAGGGTTGGACTCCGCCAGGGCTGCCCTTTGTCACCGATTCTGTTCATAACTTTTATGGACAGAATTTCTAGGCGCAGCCAGGGTGTTGAGGGGGTCCGGTTTGGTGACCTCAGGATTAGGTCTCTGCTCTTTGCAGATGATGTGGTCCTGTTGGCTTCATCGGGCCGCGACCTTCAGCTCTCACTGGATCGGTTCGCAGCCGAGTGTGAAGCGGCTGGAATGAAAATCAGCACCTCCAAATCCGAGACCATGGTTCTCAGCCGGAAAAGGGTGGCGTGCCCCCTCCGGATCGGGGATGAAGTCCTGCCCCAAGTGGAGGAGTTTAAGTACCTCGGAGTCTTGTTCACGAGTGAGGGAAGGATGGAACGGGAGATCGACAGGCGGATCGGTGCGGCGTCTGCAGTAATGCGGACTCTGCACCGGTCTGTCTTGGTGAAGAGGGAGCTGAGCCGAAAGGCAAAGCTCTCGATTTACCAGTCGATCTTCGTTCCTACCCTCACCTATGGTCACGAGCTTTGGGTAGTGACCGAAAGAACAAGATCGCGGGTACAAGCGGCCGAAATGAGTTTCCTCCGTAGGGTGGCTGGGCTCTCCCTTAGAGATAGGGTGAGAAGCTCGGTCATCCGGGAGGAGCTCGGAGTAGAGCCGCTGCTCCTCCGCATTGAGAAGAGCCAGATGAGGTGGCTCGGGCATCTAATTAGGATGCCTCCAGGACGCCTCCCTGGTGAGGTGTTCAGGGCACGTCCCACCGGTAGGAGGCCCCGGGGAAGACCCAGGACACGCTGGAGAGACTACGTCTCTCAGCTGGCCTGGGAACGCCTCGGGGTCCCCCGGGAAGAGCTGGATGAAGTGGCCGGGGAGAGGGAAGTCTGGGTTTCCCTGCTTAGGCTGCTGCCCCCGCGACCCGACCCCGGATAAGCGGAAGAAAATGGATGGATGGATATTTTTCACATTCATAATCATTTTTAAATAAACAGTAAGTTTTCAGTTTTGTAATTGTAGTGTAATGTCAGATGCTATGTGATGACCAGGACCAACAACACAGGCGACGCTTCAGACAGGACCACAGCAATGGCAAAACCAAGACCACGATCAGGGCAAGCCGGGGTTACGGTATCAGTGCAGCCACAGCACGGGCACGACCAAAGGCAGGGTCACAGCACATCACAGCTATCACCATGATCAGACGCAGCCAAGATTGCAGCCAGGATCCAGGAAAACTAGGAAACAAGGGAGCAGGAATGCTCCGGAGAGGCAACGGAGTTGGCATAATGTCAATAAACAGACATGAGCATTTTCAAAGTCCTCAATCTCTAACCATTCTTAGGAGGAAATGTCTTCATCAAAGCTACCTTTACTTAATCTATGCACAAAAAAAGAGCACTCTTATGCACATTTTGTGCTGTTATTGCAGAAAAAATGGATATTGTGTCTTTTGACTGTTCATTGTTTTATATACACAACATTTGCACTTCAGTTTTCTTAATGGGAACCATGCCATCCAATAGGCCTAATTAGTGATTGATCAGGCTAGAAAATATCATGGGCCATTCACCTTCTCTCCCCCACTCTCTACTTTGAACCTTTGCATGCAAAGATTGGACAGAGCCACAGTGCTCGTCTTTGTCCTCAGTCCTGATAACTGCGCTACTATGATGCATAGTTTGCTTGTAAGAAGTATTTTTCATCTCATGTATCTCCTGATGCTACTAAATATGACAACTCAATTGACATTCACTTTTTTAAGGCGAACCTCCAGTCCAGAACAGAAGTTGTCCGGTGCTCCACCCTCTGTAGACTTTTGTTTCTCTCATCTTGAGGGACATCTTAAATGCTCTTATTTGAGTTCTGAGAAGCGATAAGCAAATATTGGGCACAGAGAATTGAGGATGGAGGACTGAGTATCGGGGAGGGATCTCTGAGGAGTGATGTGCGAGGGCACACGAGAGCAGCCTTCAGGAAAGTCTTTTGTCGGCCGACATGCCCCCCTCAGTGGCACGCTGCACTTTCATACCTGAGTGAAGACAGATCAATAACTGGTCTGCTATGAGTGTCAGAGTGGTGGTGTGTACTCCAACACTTCAGGCCCCTGACACAGGGGTAAAACAGCATGTTTTGGTAAAGACCAACAGCTGGCCCACACCAACAGGCAGGGCTGAGTCTGGTCCGCTGTCCTGTTGAGCCTGGTGCAAAGCCTGTGCTTGTTGGCCTGAGAACACTTGCTGTCTCTGAGGGCTCTTCAAATTCAGAGACTGGAAAATGGGGTGCACATCTCATGTCTCTGTCTCATCCATACTTTGTTGGAGAGAGTCAGGAGCCATTGTCAGTCAAAAGGGTAGCCACTTGAGTTGCCACTTGAAGGTTCAGTAGGTGTGTTGCTCTGGGTCAACCGCTTCAGGCTTGGCTCCTGAGAAGGACAGGCTAAGGGTGGCTGGCTTTTCTACAGAGTTGTGCAGACCATCTAGTCCATGAGCCAGACCATCAATCGCAAGCGACAGGGTGGGCAAATTCTTTTTGGTATTTTCTTCTTTCTATATATGTCCACATTATTTATTGGTAGACACTCCTGTATTTCCTGTGGTATCAAACCTGAGGCCACTCCTCCTCAGGAGGTTTGATTTTTTACCAGCAATTTTTTCTGAAGTGATTTCAGGTCCTCAGGTTTCTGTAATGTCTATAAAAAGTCTGGGCTTGTATTTTAATTATCTAGCTACAGTAGCTAGTTAGCTAAAACAGGACCGGCACCGGTAGCTATGAGCATAAGTAGCTAATTTAAAGCAGTTCATTTTCACCATCGTCAGGCAGTCAATCAAATTTTATTTATAGAGCACTTTTCATACAAAGAATGTAGCACAAAGTGCTTCACACATTAAAAATGTAAAACAACATGAACAACAACCCTTCCAACCCTACCCACCCTTCTTCTCCCAGCCCCACCACAACCCTCTGCCCAAACACCATGAAACACAATGGGCAAGGGCCATGGAGGGCCAAAAAAACACATGGCTGAGCACGGAGGACTAAAATGAGGAAATGCCATCATGGAGGGCTGTTCGGACCAGGAGCTGATCATAGTTCACCGAGACACCACCAGAGAAATCACCACCCCCAGTCCAACTGCGACAGGACAACCCCCATGACAGCATCCCCACAGCCAGAGCCAAGGAAACACCAGAGGTTGAACAAATAACTAAAAACAAAATAAACAATAAATTATCTATTTAAGACTAAAAGGTCAATATTTAGAGAGTAAAATTAAATATGAAATAACAGCAACAGTATAATAACCAAAGAATCTAAATAACAGTAAATAAATAGGTAGATAAACAAGTAAATAAATAAATAATAAAGATTAGTTAAAAGCTAGATTAAAAGAGTGGGTCTTGAGCCTGCGTTTAAAAATATCAATGCTCTCAGCAGCCCTCAGGTCCTCCAGCAGGCTGTTCCATAGACAAGGGCCGTAATATTGGAATAATACCTCATGCGGGTCTTTGTTCTTACCATGCCATGATTAAACTAGCTAGCTAGCTAGATATGACAGGACCGACAGCAGTAATCTGTTACTAGCTAGCTACAAGCATAACTAGGCAATTCAAAGAAGTACATTTTCAATTGCATGCCATAATTAAATTATGAGGAGGTAAAGTTCTTTAGAGCATATGCAATCACTAATCAGCAATTTATTGAAAACATTTTCTCATGGTTTCAAGAAAAGGAATGGAATGTCCAAAGCAGATTTCCTCCCTTACTTCTCCGTATGCATAACTCACATAACCAGAAGGATTTGCTCCATCCAGTGTCACAAACAAATACTATTTGCAGGGCCTTTCTGCAACTGCAAAGGTTATCTAAATCATTTGTACTGGCACACAAACTATGAAAAGTTGTAACATCGGAGAATGCCCAACATCATAGAATGCGTATGGCATTTTTATAGTCAAAATAGTGAATGCATGAGAAATATTTTTATATTCCGCCGCTGCAAAGGTTATGATACCAACAAATTATGTGAACATATGTAAGGAAAAAAAAATTGCAACAATAATTTGCCCACCCTTTCGATAGCGATGAGGGGTCTGGCTCATGGACCAAGTATGTTGTGATTTTCATCAAATTCAGAAAAACACATATCATATTTCTGAGTTGAATCAATTATTAATATCACAGTAGGGATCTTGATACAAGAAAAACATTACATTGGATTGATGTAGGCACCCAGAGTGGTCAACAAGCCCCATAATACCCAACAGGCATTATGCAGGTTTCCATGCTTGGGTTAAAATGCATGATAACTACCACTAAGCTACCAATCTGCAATGGTTATCATGCCAAACTGTGAACTAGAGATGTCTAGCAAGTCAAAAAAACATACTGAATACTGAATGAAATAACGCACAACTGACAAAAAGATCAAAAAAACTCAGCTGCTAGACATCAACACCATGACTTAAAAATCAACAGCGGGCTAATACCAAATCATATTCACAACTTAAATGACTAAAAAATAGAAATAAGAGCAAGAATTCATCCTGTGTGCCTCAATCACCTGTATCACATTAAAACACAGCAGTAGGGGAAAAAACATGCACTTACCCTTTGATGTCTTCATAACAGAGCAATTTGTCTGTTTTTATGGTTGAGGGCGAAGGCATCAATGATTTTTTTGTGGTCCAGGGCCCTTGTTCTATCTGTGTTGATTGCTAACAGTGCCAGGTTGCTGGTTCGAGAGTCCCCACTGCTGTTCCTCAAGTAGGTCTTTAAACGGCATGAGAAGCTGCGCTCACAGCTCAAGGACATGATGGGCAGTGTCAAAGATATGGATAGGAGTTTGTACAAGTCTGTGAAGGCATCTCTGTATGGTCTCATAAGGCATAAAAACTCCTATGTGGTGCTGATCTTATGTCTCTGTTCTTCTTTGCTCTTAAGAAGCTGGTGGACTTGATATAGCTCTGCACATAGATTTCCCTCTCCGACTCCATAATGTCCAGCCATCGGCAGGATGCGATCCTTGTCATGAATGAGGAATACTTGGGGCTCAAGGCTGGCACCCTGCTCAAAACATCATTTGACTCTGAAGAAAAGCGCTGCTTCATCTCTATCATTAACCTGTCTATAACAGGGTAGAAAGAGCGTGTTTTCAGGTCCTCCAAACTTTCGTAGCATGCTGTTTCTAAAGGGGCCTCCACAACAAACTCCTCCAGGAAACCATGTGCCTATTGTCAGAGGAAAGCATGGGTGGCTGCCCTTCTTCATCCCACGCTCTCTGGTTTTGCGTGGTCCTGGTCTGTTTCTTGTGTCTCCAAATTTTCCTCAGCAATAAAAACAACACAACTCTGACTAGCTTCGCCACTTTCAACAGTCGTATCCAGCAGGGACGTTTGTGTATGACAAAATGATGCACTCTCCTCACTGATGCTAAACTAGCTAAATTTTGCACTGTGGCAGTAAGGAATTGTACATAGGGTCAAAATTTCAATGCGTGTTGCACTATTAGCTGTAATTTATCACAGGCATATTTTAGCTATTTATGTATTTTTTTTATTTTAAAAATATTTGTTACTTTATTGTTTTAATCATTTAAATTGTAATTCATCCATCCATCCATTTTCTTCCACTTATCCAGGGTCGGGTCGCGGGGGCAGCAGTCTAAGCAGGGAAGCCCAGACTTCCCTCTCCCTGACCAATTCGTCCAGGTCTTCCCGGGATCCCGAGGTGTTTCCAGGTCAGCTGAGAGACATAGTCTCTCCAGTGTGTCCTGGGTCTACCCCGGGGCCTCCTACCGGTGGGACGTGTCCTGAACACCTCACCAGGGAGGCGTCCAAGGGGCATCCTAATTAGATGCCCAAGCCACCTCTTCTGGCTCTTCTCAATGCGTGGGAGCAGCGGCTCTACTCCGAGCTCCTTCCGGATGACCGAGCTTCTCACCCTATCTCTAAGGGAGGACCCAGCCACCCTACGGAGAAGGCTCATTTCGGCCACTTGTACACGCGATCTTGTTCTTCCGGTCACTACCCAAAGCTCATGACCATAGATGAGGGTAGGAACAAAGATCGACCGGTAAATTGAGAGCTTTGCCTTTCAGCTCAGCTCCTCTTCACCACAACAGATTGGTGCAGAGTCCGCATTACTGCAGATGCTACAGCAATCCGCCTGTCAATTTCTTGCTCCATCCTTCCCACACTCGTGAACAAGACCCCGAGGTACTTAAACTCCTCCACTTGGGGCAGGATCTCATCCCCGATCTGGAGGGGGCACTCCACCCTTTTCCAGCTGAGAACCATGGCCTCTGATTTGGAGGTGCTGATTCTTATCCCAGCCGCTTCACACTCGGCTGCGAACCACCCCATATTCCCGGAGTATCCCCCACAGGACTACCCGAGGGACATGGTTGAATGCCTTCTCCAAGTCCACAAACCACATTTTGACTGGTTATGCAAACTCCCATGCACCCTCAAGGACCATGCCAAGGGTCCAGAGCTTGTCCACAGTTCCACGACCAGGGGCGAAAACTGCATTGCTCCTCCTGAATCTGGAGTTTGACTGCCCGGCGAACCCTCCTCTCTAGTACCCTGAAAAGACCTTACCAGGGAGGCTGAGGAGTGTGATCCCCCTGTAGTTGGAACACACCCTCCGGTCCCCCTTCTTAAAAAGAGGGGCCACCTCCCCGTTCTGCCAGTCCAGCGACACTGCCCCCGAATGTCCACACAGTGTTGCAGAGTCGTGTCAACCACGACAGCCCCACTACATCCAGGGCCCTAAGGAACTCTGGGCGGACCTCATCCACCCCCGGTGCCCTGCCACCGAAGAGTTTTTTGACCACCTTGGCAACCTCAGCCCCAGAGATGGAAGAGCCCACCCCCAAGTCCCCAGGCCCTGCTTCCTCACCGAAAGGCGTGTCGGTGGGATTGAGGAGGTCTTCGAAGTAGTCCTCCCCCACCATCAGGGCCAACTCACCACCAGGTGGTGATCGGTTGACAGCTCCACGCCTCTCTTCACCTGAGTGTCCAAAACATGCGGTCACAAGTCTGATGATATGACTACAAAGTCGATCATTTAACTGTGGCCTCGGGTGTCCTGATGCCAAGTGCGCATATGGACACCCTTTTGCTTGAACATGGCAGCACAGAAGTCCAATAACAAAACACCACTCGGGTTCAGATCGTCGGGGGGGGGGGCTTTCCTCCCCCATCATGCCCCTCCAGGTCTCCAAGTCCCACAGCAGAACGAGGGAGTCCCCAGAAGGAGCACTCTCCAGCACCCCCTCTAAGGACTCCAAAAGAGGGTGGATACTCTGAACTGCTGTCTGGACCATAGGCACAATCAACAGTCAGGATACATCCCTCCATCCCCCAAGGCAGAGGGAGGCTACCCTCTCGTTCACCAGGGTAAACTCCTACATACAGGCACCGAGCCAGGGGGCATTAAGTGCTGCCACCCCTGCCCCTCTCACCAGTGGCAACTCCAGAGTGGAAGAGAGTCCAACCCCTCTCAAGAAGATTGGTTCCGGAGCCCATGCTATGTGTCAAGGTGAGGCCGACTACATCTAGTCGGAACTTCTCAACCTCGTGCACCAGCTCAGGCTCCTTCCCCACCAGAGCAGTGACATTCCATGTCCCCAGAGCTAGCTTCTGCAGCCAAGGATCGGACTGCCAAGGTCCCTGCCTTCGGCTGCCACCCAATTCACACGGTACCCGACCCCTTTGGCCCCTACTACGGGTGGTGCACCCACGGTAAGGAGGTCCCACCTCGCCTCTTCCAGCTGTGACAGGCCGGGCCCCTTGGGTAAAGGCCCAGCCACCAGGTGCTCACCATTGAGCCCCACCCCCCCTTATTTTCCTCATAAGGGGTCCGGTGAGCTACACTTTGTCTGGTCCCTCCCCTAGGACCTGTTTGCCATGGGTAACCCTACCAGGGGCATAAAGCCCCTGACAGCTGAGCTCCTAGGATCACTGGGATACTCAAACCACTCCACCGTGATAAGGTGGTAGCTCAGGGTATATAATGTATAGAAAAAAACATTCTAAAAAAAGAAAATTCTTGGGGGTGCTATGGGGGTGTTTTGGCTATCGCAGGAGTAGCTTCAGCACCCCCCAGCCCTCCCCTGGCACCGCCTATGAGTGGAAGTGATGCTGTCTTTGATTAATCTTTACTTAATTAGTCAACATGTAACATGAAAACCATTATTCCTCAAGTATAGATATTGATTTTACATTTTGATTTTGCCTATTCTGTTTGCATAGAACGTAACTTGGGTGTTTATGCCAGTGTAGCAACATATAGTATGACGATTCAATCAACGTTATCTTATTTACATTAGCTATTGTTTTTTTTTTTGTCAAAATGGGATGTAAATTCCGTCCATATAGCCTAGTGACATCAGTTCATTAAAAAAAAACAAACATTTTGAACGATTGAACAATAATTGAACAATCTCTCTCTCACACAAACTACCCATTCGTAATTTCCCTTTGACAAATATTTGATTGCATTTTACTGCAATCAGCTTAATTTAATATGAATTGATAACTGTGGGTATTTTATGACACATGAGGCCAATGTGTCTATTTGTACAGTGAACATGCCAATCTTTAGTAGACAGGTTATGATATACTTTGATCGAGCACTCATTGCTCTGTATACTAGGTCTTTTGTGATCTTGTGATCAGGGCTCGATTGCTCATGTCTGTTGTCGTTGCTATGCGCGCCACTAAAGGTTCGATGGTTACACACAGTCTCATCTCCATGTATTATTATTGCATAGTGTACAGGGTTATACGGCTTTCTTATAAAATCCTTTAATAAGTCTGCACACCTCACTATGCAGCAGCTAACAGCAGCCAAATCTTTTCCATGACCACCCATTAGCAGGTCACCTAGGAAGAAACAAAACATATAAAAGATAGCAAACATTAGCATACTGGCCCAAAATTAATTTGGAGGTTTTAAAAAAGGAAAGGTCTGGGGCATCTGGTGGCTTAGTGGATAAAGCAGGCGCCCCATGAATAATGGCACTGTCCTTGCCTCAGCGGCCACAGGTTCAAGCCTCGCTCACGGCCCTTTGCTGCATGTCCTCCCCTCTCTCTCCCCCCTTCACACTGTTGATCTGTCCTATCTAATAAAGGCAAAAATGCAAAAAAATAATCTTAAAAAAAAAGAAAAGGTCTTATACTGTTGACCTGCCAAATTAAAAAACAATAACAAAACACTAGAACTGAAGACCCCTCAGTGGATTACAACAGACCAAAGTCAGCCACCCATGGAAAATTGTGGGCAAAGATATTATGGGACCATTAAGGAGGCTTTCAGCTGGCAACATTGACCTACTCACCTTTGTAGATCACAATGCAAGCTGGGTACAGTGGTCACCTCTGTGTTGGGCAATGGCTAAATCAGTTCACAGCTCTTCTTTTCTATGTCACCAGAAACCTCAAAAAAAAAAAAAAAAATGAAACTTGACACAAAGGAAAACTACAATTTAACATTCATGGGAAAATCTTATCAAAAGAGTAGACCTAAACTTGAAGGCCATGATTGCCTTAAATGTAGAGCATCAACATAAAACTTGGAATAAGTACTTACTAGAGTTTGATTTTGCCCTCAAACGCAGCAGATTTTGAAAGTTTTGTACATCTGTGTGATATTGGGACGTTTCCACTACATAGCAGTGGAACAGAAGAAACAGCAGTCCCACTAGTGCTTTGAGAAATCTCCATGCAGGCTTTTTGTCCAATTATTGCTCATTGTCTGTATTTGTTTTTGTCTCTTGCAGCTATGAATGTGACTGTAGTGATACAGGATTCTGGGGTGACTACTGTGAGGTGGACATCCCTGAGTGTGCCTCTGATCCCTGTCACCACGGTGCCTCGTGTTTAGAGGGAATCAAAGGTTACACTTGCTTTTGCTGGCCAGGTACTGAAATACTACATCAAACATTCCTGTTCTAACAAAGCAATGTGCAAGGTTTGTGAAATAGGCCAATTGTCCATGTGAATCTGAGCTCAGAGCACATACATATATCAAGTGTACACAATATTTTAATTTATTTCTAAAGCCATTTGTTTGAATTTGAAATCATGTTCTGTTATAATCAAGGATCACATGTGGAACTGCATTCATTTACTGAAGTGTTAAGAAACTGGTATTTTTCTAAGTTAATTTAAACGGTATAATCTCTGCATTACTGACATGAAAAAAGCAATACTTTTGCTGGTTGTTTACGGTAATATGTTGTCAGTACAGATCAACAAGATTTATGATTCTAGAGCCATGCTCACAGCTGTTTATCACCATGCATGGGACTGCATAGATGATTTGTTCATTTGTGCCACTTTAATTGGACATGTGAAGACATCTCTAAGTTCAGCTCCATTGGAAATTGTGACTGAGACTGCATGTTCTCTGTTTTCTGGAACAAAAGGACAGCCATGTGCCCTCAACCCCCTGGGTGCCTTTCCTTTTGCACTGTAGTGTGAGTCCCTTCCAATGGACCCATCTTCAAACATGATTGGTTCACTACTGTGGCCACCAAGGACATCATCAAGCCAAGAAGAGAAGCTTCTGCTGATCTTGTGACTCATGCTCCTAAGCCTCTGCAGAGGAAGATTGTGGGTCCCCGAGGACCTGCTACCCCTTCCACCGAAATACACACACACACACACACTTAAGTCGCAGCAGGAGCTGCAGCTTTGCCTTAGCACAATGCTCCAAACCCGAAGAGATCTTAGAGAAGTTAGAGAGCCTGCAAACAAACATCTCAAATCACAAGGAGAACAGAAGTAAGTTAGCACTGAACTGCTATCTCTGTAAGGACACCAGGACCGGCCAGCCTCCTCCTGTATCCTTGGAACAGCACAGCAAGGACTGAACCGAAACCACCTACAGCGCAAGAACTCTTACATCCATTCCCAGCTTGGCAAGTTACAACTGGGCATAGAATTACAACATAAGTACAGGCTAGGCTAGACTGTTTGCTGTGATTTTGTCATTTCATGTAAATCATGTGTTGATGTAATGCCACTGAATGAGTAATTGATGCGATTGGTTTCTAATTAGGTTATCAGTTATTGTAAGTTGAGTTTGCCAATGCTTTTCATAGACAGAGTCTTGCATGCAGATAAACGTCTTTTTTACTAACCAAGTCATCTTAGGTCACGTACACATTTACTCAAAATTTGGCTCTTAACATAAGCACACAGAGAAGGTACTTAAAATTCGAGCCTTGTGTGACCAGCCATGTGGTAAGCTAAGGCCTTCCCTGCTCTATGACCATCTTGGATCTGGCATGTAGTTGTAGCATATGTTGTTTGCCAATTTACCTTTGTGTCTTGGTGTGTTCACACACACACACACACACACACACACACACACACACATATTTACACACCTACACTTGTATATTTATTTGTATATATTAGTAGTAAGGATACTTTGTGTTTGTGTAAAGGTGTAGTTGGAATCACACTAAATATTGCACAAGAGTGAATGAGTCACCAACTAATGCAGCAAGAGCTCCAAATTCCTTTAAACCTTTACTATAAATATGGTCATTTTGGTTGCTGTTATTAATTTAAATATTAATCGGAGTTTCAAATTGATAGTTTAGTGTATTTTATGAGACTGCAAGAGGTGATTTAATGTATATTTAGTCACATTATTTATTATTGTTTTTGAAATTTTTTATTTTTCATTTTTTTTCATTAAACCCAATATCAAAATCAGAGTACAACATCACTCTGTTCTTGGACTCTCACAGCAGCTAAGGAATCATTTAAATTTTAAACAAGTCACTAAGTAATTACACTCAGTGACTTGACTTTTTTTATTGACTATCGACATACTTTCAGATACACAAACGATTAATATGTTCAAAAATTATGTTCCTTAAGAACGATTATGTATTTATTCTTGTCTTTCTCATTTTTGTGTTTTTTTTATTTGTTTGTTTTTTGTATGAAACATTTCTTTTTTTCCAGCCTTTTTAGTTGATTTCAGGTTCCATCTCTGACAAAGCTAAATCTTTCAGCTTTTCTAGCAATGCATTTCATCTCTTACCTTCTTTGGGTAATGCATTTCATCTTCCATTTTTTCTAGTTTTTCAGATCTTGCAGGCAACTTGTTAACATTTTTGCATTTTTAAAAAATAAGAATTAATTTCAGCTTTCAGTATTCCCAAACATTTTTGCAGAGAGGGGCAGGAAGTGCAGTATATTGGTATTGGCAATGTGCCTCAATTTAGAAAATTTGTGAATGATAGCGCATGTGAGTGATCTAAAAAGACCTACATGTAACACTTTATTTGGTCTTGTAGTCACTGTGAATAAAACAAGTAAAATGACATTTCCTTTTTTGTTTTCTCCAGGTTATGAAGGACCAAACTGTGAGACTGATATAGATGAGTGTGCCGAGCAGCCCTGTGAGAACAGTGGGGAGTGTTTCGAGCGTTCAGATCCATCTCACTGGGTGCTTGACTGGGAGCTCAGCTTTGCAGATGCAGCTGGATATATCTGCCAGTGTAAGCCAGGGTTTGCAGGTCAGTAAAACTCAAATTTAATAATTTCAATTAAATTTGTATTTACATAGCCAAATATCACAAATCACACTGTGCCTCAGAGGGCTTAACAACATACAACATCCCTCTGTCATCAGTCCCTTGGCAAATAATGAAAAACCTAGGGAAAAACAGAGGAAAAATTTGGCAGGAACACGGCAGCAGTGCAACTGTAGCCCTCAATCCACAATCCTCAATCCGTGGCAACCGACTAGACAAGGGAACATGAAGACTCCAGGGAAGAGGCAGAGTTAGTAATGATGGTTACAATATTGTAATCCAAGTTCTATCAGTACATTCAGAGCCCTCTACTGGGCTTTTTGGGTATTACTTCTCTAATAATCTGATCTGATGATCTGGTTGCTCAATATAATAATGGTTTAAACAACATTGTCAACTCTCTTGCTCAAGTGAAAACTCTGTATGTTGCTTTTTCTCAGACTGCACCCTGGTTTACCCTTGAACTCTGGTCAATGAAAAACTCAAAAAAACTCACCTGTTCAAGATTGCATACTGTCTGTAATTGCATTGTTCTGTTTTATACTGTGTTTAGCTTTTATCTGTTGTTTTATTATACTCAAGTGTCCTTGAGTGTTGAGAAAGGTGCTGATAAATAAAATGTATTATTATTATTAATAATAATGAGCCCAAATTTGCACACTGAGAAAAACATAAACTTAGTCAGCCAATAACTACGTGCCCACCCGATTATGTGCAGACCCCATAGTATATAGGGAGACATCCTACGGCCTCTTCAGTGAGTGATGTAGGAGTGACCAGGCCTCCAGGTAGAGGGCTCTGCCTGTGCCACTAAAACTAGGACTACAATGACATAACCATTGTTCTGTCTCACACAAACTCCACCAATGGATGAGCACTCTTTCAGAACATATCATCAACACAGCAACACTGATCCTGACCGGCGAAGGTTTAGTCATCATGTCCTGCCGACTTCTTCAGAGAAGGTGGAGGCCCAGCCAACTGAGGTGGTAAGCAGCCAAACTAGGTGGAGCTTTAGCCTAACTTTGCAGGGGTTGAAAGAAACCACCCTGCACACCACATTCATTGCAGCAAGAACAGAGCCTGAAAGGGAGAACAACCTGTCCATATGAATGGGCAGAGAATAGAACACAGCACTCACCCTGCTGAGCAAGACCACCGACACTGCCACACCACATGTGTGTGGACAACAGTGGGAGGGTCCCTGCCAGCCTTCCTGTAGGCTTGGGAGAAGCACTCACAAAGCCATCTTGCAAGTAGTAACTTGGATAAGGCTTTAACAGCCATACCATCACTAATACACACATTCAGCTGTTCAATGTGACTGATGGGGGCAGTGCATTCAGCATACCATGCCAATGCACAAACTGGAAAGAACAGATGCAATTTTGCTTCCCTGTTCCCCTCACTGGGTAGAGGACAAGAAACAATCCAACTCGACCTGAACAAAGTCCTTATGTACTTGGGAACAAAGGAGGGATTTTGGTTTCAAAAAGGCCCCACTGCAGTCACCACCGAACTACCGAACATCTTGTGGTGTCATGGAGAACCGTAGTGGGCAGTGGGTGTTGCATCGGCTGCCAAACAAACCTTCTGCTTTTTTTAAACTGAGTCCAGGTCTAGCTCACCCCCTCATGGTGGAACCTCCACAGACACCATGTCAACAGCTAATATGTTCGTCAGGGGACAGAACCTCAGCAAAGCAGCCTGACCGGACTCTGTCTCCCCCTCCACCCAGCTGCATGCCATGTGCCAAACTGCCTCAAGGCCTCCACCATCATCCCTGTCCCCCCAAAAAACAGCTGCATCTCAGGTCACCAGTCCATCAAGCTCCTCAAGCTTGCAGATGACACAACCTTCATTGGACTCATCTCTGGTGGGAATGAGTCCGCCTACAGATGGGATTGGGACCATCTGGTGACCTGGTATGGTGAGAACAACTTAGAGCTTAATTCTCCGAAGACAGTGGAGATGGTTGTGGATTTCAGAAAGATCGCTGCTGCCCCTGTCCCCATCACCCTCTGTGACTCAACAGTTTCAGTTATATATATATATATATATATATATATATAATAATAATAATAATAATTATGCACCAACCTTTGCTAACTTTTCATCACTAAGGGGTTAAGTTTGGACACACCAAATTTGAGGTCATTTGGATTAATCCTGTAGGACCAGTTTGCAAAAGTAAAAATGGCTGACTTTGTGTTAGGTCTTGGGGGCTTTTTTGTGCATCTGGGCATGATACATGAGTGTACCGAATTTCATAATTGTAGGTGAAACTGGCCATTGGGGCTGCATTTTAGGGAGCCATTTTACCAAGCCCATTGTCAAAACCTCCAAAATAAGACATTTTTCGGCCAGACGTGTACCAAGTTTCCTGAGTTTTTGGGCATGTTGCAACCTACAAAAAAGCGATTCATTTGGTAGAGAAATAATAATAATTTCTTGCATTCCAAGAGGTTCTCACATCGTGCACAGGCCCTTATAAATAATAAATAGTATTGGTTCTATATATATTTTTTTTTATTTCATATCTTAAAATATTTAAAGTTATCATATTTTTTTTGTTCTTCCCCACGCTAATTGTTTTCCATCAAAAACACCATGACAAATTCTTTGTATGAGTAAATGTACTTGGCAATAAAACCCGATTCTGATTCTGATTCTCACTCTGATTCTGATAATGAACTCCTTGCAGTGATGATCGGTGGCAAATCATTTCATTTCTTTCACATTACAGGAGAGAACTGCTCTGTCAACATAAATGAGTGCGAGTCTGAACCCTGTCAGAATGGAGGCACTTGTGAGGATAAGATCAATGGCTATATCTGTATATGCTCCGTTGGATTTCTAGGTGAGTCTTGGACCTTGTAATAAATGGACACAACTACCTATTGTATTTTCAATTTATAAAAGTTTTTAGTTTTTAAGTTCTGTAGTTAGTTTTGATCTGGCTTTGCCCACCTTGGCAACCCTGAGCATCCAAGGGTTGCTCCTGCAGTGGGCTGAAGTTTTTCTCTGCTTGTTAACCCACTGGGGGAAGGTGTGACATACTGTGTTGTTGTTTACCAACCAACCTGGTTTTTCCAGCTTGAAGATAATTTTAATATAAAATATTTTTGAAACTACTAAAGATTTCTATTTTATAATTGTTGCCTAACAACGCCACCTGGGTTTGGCGGGCCTAGAAACTCCATAAATATATTGTTTAAGAAAAAGGTAGCAACAGTAGCAGCAAGCCAGCAGCAGCAGCAGTTTCTTTCTCTACCTACCTGCGTGGCCTCTCACCTGATTAAAAGCTCCTCCATTCACCTGAGATGCCACATCCCAGATGATGATTGGTTTCCTGGGCGTCCCGCCCCGGCTGGGGATCAACATTTTTCTATTGTCAGTCTCTAAATTAAAAGTAGGTCAACTGCCAATCATGGTGCACACTGCAGCAGAACTGGGACACACAACTATGCAGTTCCATAAAAGCAATCCAAATCCATCCTACACTGGTAAGGCAAAATAAAGGTAATTAAAGGAAAATAAATATACATATAAAATACAATTTATAATTAAGTCACAGCAACATGCAAACAGATTAGATCAATATTTAAAGCACAAATCATTTACCACACATTCGAAAAAAAAAACCACAACTAAAATATTCTGCCTTGTGTCATAATTACCTCCATGGTGTTTAGACCTGGTGCCACATAAACACACAACTTTCAAAAAGAAAACGAAGAGAAACAATCAAACATGGATACAATGCAGGCAGTAGCGGTTTTATATGCCACCATCTGTGTTGAGAAAGAAAAATCGCATTGGGTGTCATCATGGTGGTGTAGACATGGGGAATGTGGGCTCTACATACTGTAGAGGGAGCTTGAGGTGAGTAATGCTGTGTTGATGTGATGTAGAAGGGTTGGAGTTTCTGAGTTGGGAAATCGTTTCTCTGAAATATTCATGTGCGTTGAGGTCGTAAAGTGGGAACAACATGGAAGTTACAAAGGAAATGGGTTGCACTTTAAGAGCGTTTAAACAAGAGACTGATATTGTGTTCCCATAGCTTAAAAATAGCCTTACCTGACTTGTTATCAAGGTTTATGCTAAAATTAATGTTTCCAACTAATTCAGGTAACTCTACATGGACAGTAGTTAACATTAATACCATATTACACTTCACATATAATCAAAATGTATATTTCATACGTGAATTAATAAAAAAGGTAACACTTTCTATGTCTATAATATATTATAATATACTTTAAATACATTATAATGCATCTATAGTGCTATAGTACTTATAAGCACCCATGGTTATTTATAATGCTTTATAAAAAAAAAAAGAATCATTACTCATTATGATGCCAATGTCCACAATGAATTGTGAAAAATATATATAATGTTTTACAGTGTGCATATAGTTATAAGCATTTATAAATATTCAGAATACTTTATAACAACAGTCATCATTCTGTAGCTTAAAAGTAGTGTTTTTTATGTCTCCAAATCAAAAAAATCAAAAGTTTTATTATGAAAACTCTTTCCAATGTGAAATGGTGCAGGGTTTCTGGGTGGTGACTTTAAACCCCAGCTCACAACTCTAAATCTAGCAGTGACGCATCTTCATGCAGGATTGTTTTTGTGCTTTAAAATTTTATGGTTGTGACACAACCAGAAAACTTTTTGTTTTGGTTCTCTAATAACTGCTTAATTGACATTACCCCCATTCGCTCTTTTCATTCATTCTGATCTCTTGATGTGTCTCTCTATCTCCCTTGTTGAACTGAGCAGGAGTTATGTCTGCATCATAGTTGAATAATTCAGGAGACAATCTTCCATCTTCATACTCATATCTGGATTATCTCCAAATTGAAACAATAAAACAATCGAATGTTCATCATCACAAAGTTTGTAGTGTATGTTAGTTCCTGTTCAAAACAATACAATTACCAACATATTATGTGCTGTTGTTGCATTGACTCAATCTTATTCTTTATCACTTTACTTAAGGCAAAAAAAGACTACTTATAGTGACTTATAATTATATGCACACTATAAAACATTATAAGTATGTTCATAATTCATCATAGAAATTGGCATCATAATGAGTTATGATAATTTTTATAAAGCATTATAAATAACAGAGTGCTTATAACTATGATTATACAGCCCTAAAGAGGCATTATAATGCACAATAAGAGTGTTCATAATGCGTTATAATGAAATATAGACATGGGCTTCGTAGAAAATGTTACCAAAAACGCTTCTCACTATTGACCTATTGACTTATGCCCACCATGTTTATGCATTTTTGATGTCATGTTTGCAACTTGCGTTATGAAATTACCTCTGATTTGTTTTTCTGACATGAGAAGCCATTCATGTTAATTTTCCAAGTAGGAAAGTCATTATTCCGATTATCCTGACATCACATGATGCAGCATGAATGAAGTACCTTTGGTAACGTAACACACTGGATCCAAGCAGGGGTAATGACAGAACATTCATTGGCTATTGACGGTATGCATTCCCTTGTTGGGTTGATGACCAGTGTACACTAGGTGACAGCGTCCAGAGTTCGCTCTGAAAAATCAAACATCTTTGATATTCACCCACTCCACCTCAGCTCCACTGATGTAGACAGAGGTGTCTGTCTTTGCTTCCTTCTTTCTAAAATTGAAAATCAGCTCCTTGATTTTACTGACGTTGAGCGGTAGATTGTTTTCCGTGCACCACCCAGCAAGATCGTCGATTTCCTCCCGGTATTAACGTTGTTTGTAATACGGCCGATGATGGCAGTGTTGTTTGCATACTTCACACGTATGCAAACATCGAGTTCTCGTGATGTCTCGGAGTGCAGTCATGGTTGTAGAGTGTGAGCAGGAGGGGGCTTGGCACATAGCCCTGGGGGTGAAACCACCAATCCTAACTCTCTGGGCTCTGCAAGTAAGGAAGTCCAGTAACCAGTTGCAGAGTGCTGAACTGAAGCCCAGAGTGTTCATTTTTCCAATCAGCTTCATGGGTGACATTGTGTTCAATGCTGAGCTGAAGGCAACAAAAAGCATTGATGTAGTTCTTATTCTCCAGGTGAGTGAAGACTGAGTGAAGAGCAATAGATACGGCGTCCTCTGTGGATCTGTTGATTCTGAAAGCATACTGGTGAGGGTCCAGGCTGGCAGGGATGTTGTCTTGGATGTGCTGGAGAACCAATTTCTAATAGCACTTTATCAGGATGGGGGTAAGAGCCACAGGGCGGTAGTCATTAAGACTAGACACAGCAGACGTTTTAGGTACAGGAACAATTGATGGCTGTCTTGAGACAGGAGGGAACAGTCTCTTGTGAGAGTGAGATGTTAAAAATGTCAGTTCTAACATTAACAAGCTGATCAGCACAAGTTTTTGTACTCGTCCTGGGATGCTGTCTAGGCCTGTGGCCTTGTTTTCTCACACCTCCTGTGGTCACTGAGAGTGGTTGGTCCTCTGGAGGCGGAGCAGACTTTACAGCTAAGTCCTTATTAAGGATGTAAAAGCGAGTTTAAAATGTGTTCAGCTCATCCGGCAGCATGGCGTCACATATAATGGGGGCACTCCTGCTTCTGTAGCCTGTGACAATTTGAATCACCTACAAGATATCTTTAGTGCTGTTGCTGCTGAGGTCTCTCTCCACTCTCTGCTGCTGCCTCCTCTTAGCCATTGCCAGCTCTTAGTCATGCGCTGGCAATGATGTACGCCTCTTTGATGCCTGACTGAAAGGCAGCTTTTTTAGCTCTAAGAAGAGCCTTCACCTGTCCATTCATCCAGGCTTTGGATTGGAGAATGGTTGGGGAATGATCTCACCGTCTTTGTGATCACCACGTCATCAGATTGATCAAATTGATCTTGTTATCTTGAGTGGCAGCATCTTTGAACATTTGCCAGCCTGTTATCAAAACAGTCCTGTATCACTGCTGTGGCTTCATCTGTCCACACTTTAACAGTTTTAACTGTTGGTTTGAGCCTTTTTATCAGCTGACAATATCTTGGCAGAAGGAGCAGAGAAATATGATCTGATGGGCCCAAAGTGAGGGCGTGGGAGGGCTTTGTAGCTTTCAGGAATATTTGTATACATGTGGTCCAGGATATTTCTTCCTCTGGTGGGGATCTCAACATGCTGGTAGAATTTAGGTAAGACAGATTTGAGGTCTGTTTGATTAAAATCACCAGCTACTATGAAGATTCCTTCCAGTTGCTTGATGATGTTGCTGCTGATGGCATCACACAATTCCTGCAATGCATTTTTTGAATTTGCATCTGGGGGTATGTATACAGCAACAATATAAATGCTGGGGAATTCTCTGGGTGAGCACAGTCCATCCACTTTAACTGCGTTTCAGCACCAAGCATAATTTATATAAACACAAAGCCCTCCTCCTCTCCTCTTACCGAAGTCTTGTGACCTGTCTGCTCTGAATAAAGTCTGTCCACCCGGTGCAACAGCTTGATCCGGGATGTCAGGGGTTAACCATGTCTCTGTGAAGATTTGCACAGAGCATTCTCTGATCTCCCATTGCTGAGTGAGCCTCAATTGCCTCCCATCCATTTTATTCTCCTGTGAATGGACATTAGCCAGGAGAAGGCTTGGCAGAGGAACAGCTTTCGGTCCAAGGCAGGTCAGCCTCACCCTTCTAACAGCTCTCTTCGTCTGGCGCTTTCAGTTTCATTTCTCCCCTCTGCTTTGACTGGCAGCATGGCATATGACATTTGTGCAGATCCTCTCACATTTGCTGAACTCAGTCCAAGCCCCATACAAGTTTTCACAATGTTCATGAGTGTTTCTCTATCCTAGGAAAGTCGTGTTTCAGCAGAGGGGGCCATGGAGTTGAAAAAATATAGCAAAATATAGCAAAAGTAGCAAGACTTTTAGGAGCCACTGGCTGCTACATCTGCATTCGCCACTGTATTAACTGTGAGTTTTCAGAGTGCACTGCTCTTGAGGGTTGATAGGGAACTATGAGCTGTGAATATTTAAACTTTGTAAGTAGGAGAAGGATTTTAAATTCAATTCTGGATTTTAGAGGGAGCCAGTGCAAAGAAGCTAAAACAAGATAAATATGATCTCTTTTCTTGGTTCCTGTTATTACATATGCAGCAGCATTATGGACCAGTTGGAGAGCATTTAGAGACTTGTTGGGGCAACCCGATAATAGGAAGTTACAATAATCCAGCCTAGAAGTAACAAATGCAAGCACTAACTTTTCGGTGTCTGTTTGATACAGGATTTCCCTAATAACAATATTATTTTTTAAATTCTTCTTCTTCTTCTTCTTCTTCTTCTTCTTATTATTATTATTATTATTATTATTATTATTATTATTATTATTATTATTATTATCATTATTATTATTATTATTCAACATGCCCCAGCTTATAAGCAGCTTCATGTAGGAACTATTTTCTCTCTACACTCATCAAATGCATTACTGTGCAGGATTCCTCCTACTATCACCTAGGTCGCCGAGCAGTCCCACATACCACACTGCTGCCCCAAAACTATTTACTTTCTGCACAGACAATAGTTTTCTGTTCATGTTTTCTTGATATTCACTTGTCTTTTCTGTTTGGTGGGTCAAATTTAAAATAAAATCAAATTAAAAACAAACAAATAAAAAAAAATGACCCATGTAACAATTTTGTTTTGACCTCATTGAATTTAGCCCTTTGTTTACATTCCTCACCTGCAATTGTCTTCTCTTGCACTGAGCTAAACTGCCAATCAGAGATATTTCACTTGCCAATGGGCTCTGCTGTTGTCAATGTTGATTACACATCCTGAATCAACTGGAAGAAAGTCAACAAGGGTTGACAAGGACCGACTAACTGTGTGTGACACATCGCAGAGACAAGGGTCACGGATGCTTATTGACAGTCCGACAGTGACTGACAGCCAACCGTCGGCTTGGTGTGTCAGGGCCTGTCATGTTTAAAAGAAATGTAATCAAGATGCACAGAAAAAGACGGAGAAGTACATTCACAAGAGCATTAAATATATATTGTGATCCATAGCTTAAAATAGTCCTCAATAAATTCACTATTTTCTTCTGTTTTATAATTTTTGATAAAAACTGCAGTGTTTTAGGAAAATACTAAACCTTTTTTTAATGAAACTTATGAAACTTTATTCACTAGGCTTTTTAAAAGTTTATTTTAAAGATTTACTTCTTGAGTAGGAACCACTGAGCTTGGAACCAAGAGCCTCAGACAGTGTAGGGAAGTCAGAAAGCACTGAGAGATATTGGCATGGGACTGTTTGACAATCAGGAAAAAGTTCAAGATTATCCTTCCCTTGTTTTCCAACACATCTCTGACACCTTCTATAACAGTCTGCCACTATCACATCTAACCCATATACTGTTTCCTTCCAGGTGAACTGTGTGAAGTGAACATTGATGAATGTGAGAGCCAGCCCTGTCAGAATGGTGGCTGGTGTGAAGACGGCAGGGCATCATACACCTGCCACTGTCCTGACATGGGGCTAAGTGAACTTCCTTGGGGAGGTGATCACTGTGATGTGGAACTCTATGGCTGTGTGGACCATGAATGCCAGAATGGAGCCACCTGTCATGCATGGCTAGAGAATGGAGAACACGGTCACACATGCTTGTGCCCTCATGGCTTCTATGATGAGCAGTGCTCCACGAGAACAACATTCTCCTTCTCCACTCCTGGATTTATTCACCTCCAGATTGTTGTAGAAGAAAGGACTCGGAGGGAGGTTGAGCACCATGTTCACCCAGGTTTTGGGGTACAGCTACGCTTTCGGACAACTATACCCAATATGCTGCTTTTCTACAGAGGGGATGTGGACAATCACCTCATTTTGGAAATTGTGAACAGTGGTCTTCATGCAAATGCATTTTCAGAGGAGTCTGAACTGGAAGTAACATATCCTGGTTTGGTTACTGATGGAGATTGGTGGAGTGCACACGTGTTTGTAGATAATGAAGGCCTGATTTTGATTGTAAAAGGCCCGGGCTGTGACAGGGATGAATGCAGAGTTACAGATGGTGGTCCTGATGAACCACCTTTCCAGCCCTCTGAAGCCTTCACTCATATTTATATAGGTGGAGCACCAGAGGAGCTTTTAGAGCACTCTATAAGTGGCGCAGGCTACATTGGGTGTATAGAAGACCTGATGATTGACTCTAAGCCTATTCTACCTCAAACACTCCCAGAGGACCATGGACATGAGCTGGGATGCATTAAGACCGAATGGTGTAAGCCTGACCCCTGCAATGGACATGGACATTGTGTGGACCTGTGGACCAGCTATCAGTGCAACTGCTACCGCCCCTTCTATAGTGAAAGCTGCTCTGAAGGTAAGCACTTTTACTACCAGCAGCAGCTTTTAAAAGCCTTCATCTCAGTGTAAACATACTCTGTCACAACTAAAAGTCCTCATGGAGCACAGCCCACATTCAAAATATTATTTAAGTACAGAAGTATTATGCAAAATAGAACTGCTGCAATCAGGGATGTTGGGATCTTGTTAATTACACATTTCTCTGTTATTATGAGAATTATTGGGGCTTTTTAATGCCTTTTGTGTTATCCACTCATTCTTTACTTTTCTCTTTATTGACCATAATAATCATACAGGCATTCAGCTGGTGGACATGGAATAGACCCTTCATTTATGCATCTCTGCAGCAACACAAAAGGGGCAGGCTGGAGTAGTAAACAAAGTTATCTTTCTTCAGCTCCACATAAGGCTTGTGTTGTCATCTGAGAATGAAAACGTAACATAATATAGTACTCTAATGTACTACTGTGACATACTCAATGTCACAGACAAATATGAAGGTGGATTGAATGTGGCTTTGCTGTATGAAATGCTAGTAAGACTTATTTCTCCACAATTTTAAATGCAATGTCATGAAAGTTTAACCCTTATGAAAATGTCTCAGTTTCATCCTGAAGTAAACGAGACCATCAGATTGGCTACTTCTAAATACATACTATTATTATTCTGAGAAACATAGATATCCACTGTTCCCTTATTACTTTGTATTTACACAGTATTTACAGGGGTTCAGACCGGATTATGGAATATCTACTGTTCCCCTTTCGTACCCTATTCTTACACAGTACTTACCTTATACTTACAAAGCACTTACCCTGTATTTACACAGTATTTACTGGGGTGCAGACTAGATTATAGACAATCACCTCCCCTTTATCCTTGTACTCACCAAGTACTTACATGGATGTTGGCTGGATTGTAGAGTGTCACACTGTTCTTTATTACCCAGCACTTAAATAATACCTTCTCTGTATTTACAAAGTGGAGTGCGAGCTGGATTATAGAGTATCCTCTGTGCCCTTGTCTTAACCTATAATTATACAGTGTTTTCTTTGTACTTACAAAGTACTTTCCCTGGAGAATACTGAATCTCAAGAATCTTATTGTGTTGTGTAACCCACCTAGGGGTCACTAGAGTACTTATATATGTTAGGACCAGTGTGTAGATTCATAGGAGGGGTTGAAAGAGCATACAGTAAGCAACTGGAGTCACAGGGTGTGTTTCACTTTGAACTATATTAAAATGTAGGCAGAAAATAAAAATCAAAGGGTCCCTCTTTAACCAAGAAAAAAAGCGAAAAATTAAAGGGTCTCTCTCAAACCAGTTTTCTAGTATCAATAAAGCAGTGGATACCATATAAATGCATTCAGTACATCAATAACTGCTATAACAGTGCTTCACAACCTGCACACAAAACATAAATCCCCATTAAGCTGGTTGTTTGACAAAACTAAATTGCAAGGAAAGAAAATTGTCTCTGAGTGCTGTAGAGTTCAGGATTCCTGTTTCTTTCCCTTTCTGTTCATCTCTGGTCCTTTATTGCAGTCAGTTCAGCAACCTTCAGTCAGAAAGGGTAGTGTCCAGTCAGTTTCAGTTTCAGTCATCTCAATTTTTAGTCAAAATATCAAATGTGGGCTTCAACAGTCCTGCCAGGGGGAGGGATGGTTGGTTCCCTCCTCCAGGAAAAGATGATATCCAGCTCCTCTGGGTAAGGAATTGATCACGTTCAACAGTGGCTCGCCATCTCCTTCATCAAGAAGAGTTCAAATTCCAAAATCTAACAATGTTTCCAGGGTATCTCAAAACAGAACAAGAACAAGGCACAATTAATCCTTGGAGTCACAAATCTTCTATGGCAATACTGAATATTACATCAAAATTCTCAAACACTACTATAACACAATAGTGGTCAAATAAATGATTTTTTTTTAGCTATACAGTAACTCTTGTGTGAAATATTCCATCCCTTTTTATATCAATCAATCCTTTTTAATTATAAAAATTACTGAACATTTTAATAATGAAACTGATGTGTGTTTCCTTTAATATCATAGTCTGAATAAAAGCACCAGTATCATGTATCTTGCATACATGCCAGTACTCACTAAATACTAATTCCTACATCCTTCCTCTAAAGTACCCTTCTAAAGTACCCTGTAGGTACCCAGTACTTAAGAACCCCTTAGGGGATAACTTTAAACATCTCTCCTCTAAAGTATCTTGTAAGTTCTATGTAATTACACTATAAGTTGTGGGCTGTATTATAAAGTGCTTCTAGTGTTTTAGTGTGAGCGTGTGTGTGTGTGTGTGTGTGTGTGTGTGTATGTGTATGTGTCTGTGTGAATGTGTGCGTGTATATTTAAATGTGTGTGTGTTTGTGTAATTAATTCAAACTTCCATTTTTTTCCTGTCAGAATTCCCTTCATGGACATACAGGCATGAGGACACAATGAGTTTTAGTGCATATGATGTAGGTAAAAGCCACAGCAGCAACTTCAATGTGTCCTTCTTCTTGAGGTCACTGAAGCCAGACGGGCTGCTATTTCAGCTGAGAAGACCTACAGAGGAAGAGGGAGGAGAGGTCTACTTCACCATCTACCTGGGGATGGGGAGGGTTTTTGTCAGCTCTCTGCCCAACAGTACCCCACTGACAGCTCCGATATTTGTGACTACTGGCGAGAAGCAGCTTCTTCAAGTGGAGGTCCAAAACAGACAGGTGATCTTTGAGCATGCAGGCCTTCGCTATGGAATAGGAAAGATCCCTGAAGTGAATGTTTACAGTGGGGATCAGGCTTATGTTGGAGGACTTCCAAGAAACTGGGACTCTGATGTGTGGGGGGGGCATTTCAAAGGTTGTCTGCAGGACCTTCGTTTAGATTCAGTGCATCTAGATGTGGATACCTGGAACAGGTTGGATAAGGAGGAAATGTATTTACCAAATGATGTTGCACATGTCAAGAAAGGCTGCATCAGTGATGATACCTGCAAGGTAAGATATACTGTAGTTCCTTCCCATTTTTTAAAAACAAGCCAACTTTCTCGCAACCCACACAAAACTTACTGAAACATTAATATTCCTTGTGATCTCCCTCCAGCCAGATGCCAATCTATTGTAGCAGCGGTCACATTTCCCACCATGCTTAGGGCTGGTAGTTCATAGTGAAGTTTGCTATTTCATGTTCCAAAATGCAAATGTCACCTTTTGTTATTGTTTACAATGTATTTATTGAGAACTTAGTGTTTTATTCTGGTTGTTGTCATTTTTGTGTTTATAGTTTACATCATTAGTGAGTTTCCAGTAAACAATTTTATGCTCGGGGAACATTCTGTGAATGTGACATAGGGGTTAGAGGTAAGTTTGCTGGACCCCTGCAGCAAGCACTCCAATGCGTTTAGGAAAGTTTTCTTAACGGATTGGTTATGTGCATTTTTGGTTTGAAATAAGGTTTGCAAGAACGGTTCATGGAATGTTTTTGGTGTGAATACATTTCACTGAACAGTCTGCAAATGTTCACAGGAGGTTGGGTTTTTTTTTGCTGATGTTTACAGAATGTTCCGTAAAATTTGCCTGGAGAATGTTCCCTTGTGGTTACATGAGAAAGTTTTCATAACAAATGTCTTACATGTATATTTGGTTAATGCAGTTCACAAAACCATCTGTAACATTTGCAAGACCTTTTTTTCTGACTTTCACAGAACATCCTGGGAAACAAAATGTTTCCTTCTCTTAAGCTTTCCTGGCTCCCACACAAAGCTGCAGAGAATTGACTGATTTATGGCCAGTGCTCAGGCAGACTTGCAGTCACAGGCCACATCAATTAAAACCTTAAAGCCAGGGGTGTTATAAACAGACAGCCCACAGAATGAAAGTCAGGGGCATCAAACATAAGGGCCATGGGCCGGACCAGATCCACCAGAGGGTCCAATCTGACCCACTGGCTAACTTAGCATATCCATCCATCCATCCATTTTCCTCCGCTTATCCGGAGTCGGGTCGCGGGGCAAGCAGCCTAAGCAGCGAAGCCCAGACTTCCCTCTCCCTGGCCACTTTGTCCAGCTCTTCCCAGGGGATCCCGAGGCGTTCCCAGGCCAGCTGAGAGACATAGTCTCTCCAGCGTGTCCTGGGTCTTCCCCGGGGGATCCTACCAGTGGGACGTGCCCTGAACACCTCACCAGGGAGGCATCCGGGAGGTATCCTAATTAGATGCCCAAGCCACCTCATCTGGCTCTTCTCAGTGTGGAGGAGCAGTGGCTCTACTCTGAACCCCTCCCGGATGACAGAGCTTCTCATCCTATCTCTAAGGGAGAGCCCAGCCACCCTACGGAGGAAACTCATTTCTGCAGCTTGTTCCCGCAATCTTGTTCTTTCACTACCCAAAGCTCGTGACCATAGGTGAGGGTAGGAACGAAGATTGACCAGTAAATTGAGAGCTTTGCCTTTTGGCTCAGCTCCCTCTTCACCATGACAGATCGGTGCAGAGTCTGCAATACAGCTGATGCTGCACCAATGTCCCTGTCGATCTCCCACTCCATCCTTCCCTCACTCGTGAACAAGACCCCGAGGTACTTAAACTCCTCCACTTGGGGCAGGATCTCATCCCCGATCTGGAGAGGGCACTCCATCCTTTTCCATCTGAGAACCATGGCCTCGGATTCTGAGGTGGTTATTCTCATCCTGGCCGCTTCACACTTGGCTGTGAACCGATCCAGTGAGAGCTGAAGGTCACGGCCTGATGACGCCAACAGGACCACATCGTCTGCAAAAAGCAGGGACCAGGCACTGGGCGAGGGAAACTTTGAACCATTTGTCGCATTCATCAGAAGGGGTCCAATGAGCTACACTTTGTCTAGTCCCTTCCCTAGGACCTGTTTGCCATGGGTGATCCGACCAGGGGCATAAAGCCCCAGACAATTGAGCTTCTAGGATCACTGGGACACCACGATAAGGTGGTAGCTCAGGGAGGCTTTTCCACCCTGACCAGAATACAAAACAACAATAATGGTCATATTTAAAGATATTTAACACTATGCAAACTTTAATTTCATTTCTTCTTAAATCACGTTTAAGAAAAATGACAAAAAAATTCTACCTTGTACATTGTGTATCGGGGCTGTATCAAACTCCTCCCTTAAAATATCATTGGTGGAATCCTATTGTTTAGGCATTGTTAAAATGTTTGATTTGTCAATGGCCTGAATGGCAGGATATAACTCATCCACCTTACTTGATAGCTTTACTCATGCCAGCATTACTACACAGCAGTGGAAATGCATGCACTTGTGGGTATAGACTCACTGAATGTGGAAAAACAGATATTTTTGAAATTGTACTTACTTTTCTTGAGACTCTAAGGCTGAGATTCAATACCATACCCATATCATACCATACCGCACCGTACCATAACGTATCATAGTATACCATACCCTACGTTACCCTGGCGTACCCTACCATACTGTATCATACCATACCATATACTTTTGTCCCTGTAGGGATATTTGTCTTGGACTCAGATGCTGCACCCATAAATGGCTTCACAGTCACAATAAATCAGACCACACATAAACAAAACAGCACTAGCTGTATCAAATCACAGCTATAAATCGCACATAATCCAAATGACACATGACACACAAAATAATGCAAATATATTGCACAGAATGCATTTTGCTATTACCCTGTTGTTCAAACATCATGGAACTATTGCACAACCCCTGCACCCTTAAGCAACACTGTTGAATTTGATGGGGATTGATACAAATTAGTTTTTAAATCGGTTGAGTTTGCAGTAGGGAACTCTGTATTGTCTGCTAAAGGGCATCTGTTTTGTAAAAGGACAATCATTTTCAGAATGTTCTTTCATTTCTTTACTCTAACAAAAAGGGAAACATTCGGATGTGTCATTTAGAGGTTATTGTGCAATGGTTATACAGGTCTGGTCCAGCTGAGATCAAATGGGGCTGTATGCAGCCCAATGAACTAAAAAGTTTGACACCCCTAATAGGCTGTAATGCATTCAGACACTTATCACTGGACATCTTGTCAGTCATATGTTTACAGCGTAAAAATGTCATTGATAAATAATTCCAGTACTAAAAAATACCACAACATTAAACCTCATTTATGGCAAGGCACTCAATTTATGCTTCAGCAAAAGTATTACTGCCGTGCTTAGTGAAGCATACAGACAACTGTGTAAACCACACAAATATCCTGCAATATATGTGTTTTTATCTCATTGACCATATCTAGATTGAATGATCAGCTTCCACTCTGTCTGTGAGCAGTAGATTCCCATCATGCACTACGTTAGGCTGGGAAGTAAAATCAGTGAATCAATAAATACTAACACCAGGGCTGCCAGCTTTTCAGATAAGTTTGGAGAGAGATTTAGAAGGAGGTAAAACTTTTTTTTGGTGGTGGCGCTGCATGCGCAAATGTGCTGCGCAGCAATTTTTTCCTTAAACAAAGCATTGCATAGCCTGGCTTAATCTGTGTAAAAGAAGTTTTGATGAAAAAAAAAACTTTATTCTTTGAAGTGTTACAACAACAAATAAAAATGTATGATTCACACACAGATGTGCATTAAAAAACATTAGTGTGAATGTCAAACTGCACTTATTGACCTAAAAGTAAATTATGCTTTGACCAAAGTGCAATAACTGTAGGCTTACTTTATGTTACATGGGGCAGCCAGGTATGGTGAGTGTGAAAACAACAGAGCTTATTCTACAGCCCACCATCACTCCCAGTTAGAGAATGGTGAAATCAAAGCAAGGCAGATAGACTGGGGCACCAGACTCCCAAATCACTAAATCCGCCCCTGATAAAAATGGAAGCAACAGAGCACAGGTGGATGAGGGATGGAGCGATGTGTTGTCGTATTTAGAAAGAATTCCATCAAAAGTCTGACTGGAAGTGACAGTGAAGACAGTGAAGTCTTCTGTTGAAATCTGAAGAAGTCACTTTCCCCCGCTAAACACTTAACTGTTCAGACGCTGAGGAAAAACTGTCTGTCTCTGTTACTGCGCCGCTCTGTCAGTCTGATGCTGTCTATCGATAAGCTGTGTGATCAGCAAAATGTGTAAGGCATATTGTTTTCATTAGTGCTTTTAAGTTTTTTGTCTGTGGTTGAAAATAGTTAAATTAATCTCTTGGGCTTAGTTACTTTGGTTCAGACAGGATTGTGCGGCCTGATTCACACTCTAGTATCCAAATGCGCGCACACCTGGCACACAGTCTGTATTCAGGCATGTTTCATAAAAACAAAGTTATTTCTGTGCATTTTCAGTATTAGCTTTCTAATCAGCTGCTGCATGTTGGATATTCAGTAAAACACAGGACAAAAAGTGAAATTTTTGGAGCGGTCAAATTTCCCTCTTTGATATATTGGGGCTGATGTCACCACTGGTTCCCTGTGGAGACTATGCACATGGTAGAGGGCTCTACATCAGGAGAAATACGGGAGAAATGTGACGCCAGGAGGACACCGAGAGAGGGCTGCATGGAACAGGAATTTCCTGTGAGTTTAGGAGGGTTTGCGGTATGGCTGCGACACACTGGTCATGCACGCTAGCTCTCCAGCTCATTGTGGTGTTGATGTGTAAAGTAACAGGACCTGCTGACAGATGAGAAAAGGACCAGTAAGAGAGCCACAGCCTTGCAGATATACAGTCATGGCCCAAAATATTGGCACCCTTGCAGTTCTGTCAGATAATACACCGCTTCTCCCAGAAAATAGTTGAAATGACAAATGTTTTGGTTATCACATGTTTATTTATTTTGTTTGCATGGGAACAACACAAAACAACAGAGAAAAAAAGTCAAACCTAATACAATTCCATACAGAATTCAAAAAAGGCACTGGACGAAATTATTGGCACCCTGAACTTAATATTTGGTAGCACACCCTTTGGAAAAAATAACTGAAATCAATTGCTTCCTATAACTATGAGTCTTACACCTCTCTACTGGAATTTTGGACCACTCATCTTTTGCGAACTGCTCCAGGTCTTTCAGATTTGAAGGATGCCTTCTCCAAACTGCTGTTTTGAGATCTCTTAACAGGTGTTCTATGGGATTCAGAGCTTGACTCATTCCTGGCCATTTCAGAACTCTCCAGCGCTTTGTTTGTAACCATTTCTGAGTGCTTTTTAAAGTGTGTTTTGGGTCATTTTCCTGCTGGAAGGCCCATGACCTCTGGTGGAGACGGAGCTTTCTGACAGTGGGCACTACGTTGCGCCCCAAAATTCTTTGATAATTATCAGATTTCATGATGCAATTCACACATTCACAGGCATCCAGTGCCAGTAGCAGCAAAGCAACCCCAAACATCTTTGAACCTCTACCATGTTTACTGAAGGGACTGTGTTCTTCTCTTTGAAGGCCTCATTTCGTTTTCCGTAATGTGCTTTACCGAAAAGCTCTACTTTAGTCTCATCTGTCCACAGTACGTTCTCCCAGAAGGATTGTGACTTTGTCACATACGTTTTGGCACATTGTTGTCTGGCTTTTTTATGCCTTTGTGTCAGTGATGGTCGAGGCCGGCTCTACACAGGGGCAAGAGGGGGCAGCGCCCCCTCAAATAAATGTCTTGCCCCCTCAAATCAAAATTTTAGAAGTTGAGAAAGCACATTTTTAATATACTCACAAAATTAATACATTACAAGTTGACAAAATTATCTGCAGTAGCGGAAAAATCCGCCGAAAAGGGGACACGAAGACGATATAGTATCAGCTTCCTCTCATCTATCTGTCCCTCCGCTGTGTGTGTATTCACAGGCTGGTCAGCGCACACACACACACCTCCCCTCAGCCCTCAGTAAACATCCAATCACTGTTAGTATGCAAATGAGCCAAGACGTAGCCGGACAGTGTGGTGTCAGGTTTCAGTGCCGCCACGAGCGGTAAAACTTGAAGAAGCAGCTGCGTTTTCTCAGTTACAACAAGCACAGAAATGAGTCCACGTCCACTGCATGTGACAGACTGAAGACAAATGACCGGTGTTTGACAGACCCCTACGTAAAGCACCGCCCCACGCTGTAGTTCTGCACTGCTTTGTTTAATTTAATCACAGTGGTTTTTACAAAGCCAGCTTACTTATTTATCACTCTAGCTTCCTGCAGCTCACAAAGAGAAAGTTAATGCTGCGTGATGCATCCGTTTTTCAGAGCTTTTAAAAACTGTAGTGCTGCTCCTGCCTGTACTAACAGTAGTAGCAATGATGCTCCTGCTCCTGCTAGTACATCAGAGACAGCAGCTAGCATAACTACTACTTTAGCATCAGTAAGCACTGCTTCTGCTGTACCTCCACCAACAAGAGCTGCCCCAAAGCAGCCTGCTCAGCTACCCAGTGACTTAAATGGCAATGCACCATCTCAGCCAATACTGGGTAGCTACCCAAAGTGTGCATTTGGTACAACATTAAGATCATTCAATCCTGCCTGGTACCGCACACGACCATGGCTAGAGTATTCTGTTGTCTGGGATGCCTGCTTCTGTTTCCCCTGTCGGAAATATGGCAGCACTGTTAATGAGAGGGATGTTGTTTTTACCTTAACTGGTTTTAACAACTGGAAAGCAGCACTTGATTGAGACAAGGGGCTACAGAGGCATGTGTCCAGCCACAACCATGTGCATGCTTCAACTGTATGGACTCAGCACAAAAGCAGAGAGGCTACAGGGGGAACTGTTGACCCCCTGTTGGTTGGTAAAACACAATTTGAAAAAAACCATTACTATGTCAAGAGTGTGGGCAGTGCTGTTAAGTTTCTTTGTGTGAATGAGTTGGGGCTCCGTGGGACTGCAGAAACTCTGAGGCACGATGAAGCTGGTAATGATGACATCCCTTCAGGTCTCTTTCTAAAACTGATGGAGTATACCTTAGAGAAGGATGAGAAGCTAGCAAGCATTGCTAAAGGTATCCCAAAGAATGCTAAATACACATCTAAGGATATCCAAAATGAAATTATTGAAACACTGGCAAACATGGTGCTGGGAGAGGTCAGGAAAAAATATGAAAATGCTGATTCTGCGGGGTCCTCAAAAGTGATGGGACCAGGGACAGGTGCAATGTGGAAAATTTGTCTGTGATAATTCGCTTTGTCAGCAATTCCATGCCAGAGGAGCATCTTATTGGGTTGCTTGACTTGCATCAACTTGATGCAGAGTACATCACCTCTGAGATATTGACACACCTTTCTGATGCTGGCTACAGTGCTGACAACATACTTAGCCAGTGTTATGATGGGGCTTCTGTGATGAGTGGGGTAAGAGGTGGTGTACAAGCTCTGCTCCAAAAGAAGCTTGCTAGATATGTCCCATACATCCACTGCTACAACCACCAGCTGCACCTAGTAGTTGTGCATGCCATGCAGAGTGAACCATGTGCAAAAAGATTTTTTGACCTCTCTAGTTCACTCTACAAGTTTTTTCAGCACCACCATGTGTCTGAGAAATATGATGCACCAAATCTTAAAAGGCTGCTTGAAATCCGATGGACAAGCCACTATGAGGTGACAAAGTGCATTGTTGAAAATCAAGACCATATTCTCAGTATCCTATCTGAGATGACAGAGGATGATGATGCTGCAGTTGACCTGTGCACTGAGGCATCAGGCCTGCTATGTCAAATTAAGAGGCATCACTTCTTTGAGACTGGAAAGTTTCTAGTGCGGGTGCTTGGTGTCTTGAAACCAGCAAATGCAATTCTACAGTCTCAGTCTGTGGATATGTGCAGTGCTTCTGAGGTTGTTGGTGCAGCACTAGAGTCCCTAAAAAACATTCGTGAAGATGAGTATTGGGCAGAGTTATCTCAGGCGGCTGCTGGAGATGATTCTCATCCTCCAAAGAGAAGGAGAACAATGAGCAAACACCTTGGTCAAAGTGTTGTGCTCTCAACTGTGGGCCATACAGACTCTGATGATCCTACCCTTAATCCCCATCAGTCTCTGAAAAGATCTCTGCTCAACATCCTTGACAGGGCCATTTCAGAAATTGAAACTAGATTTTCCCAGAGGAATGTTGACCTGATGAAAGCCATATCTAGTCTTGCACCCAAATCTAGTGCATTTCTAGATTCAACCCAGTTGCATCCTCTGGCTGTGCTGGCTGGCACGGTGGCAGACAATGCAAGTCTGAAAAATGAAATCCTTGTGGCAAAACAGATGTTGCTCAAGAAATGTCCAAATGAAACAGACCTGTCCACTGTGTATAAACACCTGCAGGAGTACAAGGAAGCCTTTCCTGAGTTGCATAAATTGTATGTAACAGCCCTGGTGGTTGGTGTGTCTTCAGCAGCGTGTGAGAGTTCCTTCTCCACATTGTCATGGGTTCTAACCCCCTATCGTCGCACCATGTTACACAAGAGAAAGAGGAATTTGGTGATCTTGGCCCATGAGAAGTCCATAACAAATAACTTGGACATGGATGAATTTGTGAGAGTTTTTGCAAAGGGAAATAGGAGACTGTTGTTGTAGAGTGGAGTGGAGAGAAAAGAGAGGAGTGGAGAGAAAGATTTTTGAACTGTTCGGTTGCTAACAAAAAAAACAAGCCAAAAAAAATTTTAAAAAAGAAAGAAAACATAGAATGTTCTGTTCTATATCTGTTGTGTTTTATAAATTAGTTTGAGAAGTTTTTTTTAATTATTATTCATAAGACTACCTTTCAGTTTTGTAAATATTGATTACAGTTTTTGAAGTCTTTAGGTTAAAATTTATTTGAGAATTGAGGCCATCTAGTTAAGATATATATGTTGTTGGTTGATAAAATCTGGATGAAGGATATTTTATTTTATTTTTATTTTTCAGTTTCCCCCCTTGAGGGATTGCCACCTTATTGTGGTCAGGGGGTTTGCGTGCCTCAGTGACCTTAAGAGCTATACCAGCAGGAGCTTAGTCTTCAGGTGGGACCCCCAAGTTGGACAGGTCTGAAGTACTGACTAAGGACTGACTAAGTGCAATCCACTTCTCTAGGTTGGGGTTGGACACATAGCTAACAACCCAATTCAATGAAGAAAACACTGTTGTTATAAGCACAGGGGGAAAAAAAGTGCTGGAGCATGATGTGTACATATGATGCCCCCTTCACATTTCTGACTGCCCCCTCATATATGCCTGCCTACAACCGGCCCTGGTGATGGTGTCTTCCTGGGTCTCCTACCATAGCGTCCCTTTTCATTCAGATAGCGACAGTGCAAGCTAACACTGTTGTACCCTGTGTCTGCAGGTCAGCTTGAATTTGTTCGGAAGTTAATCAAGGTTCTTTATTCACCATTTGAACAATCCTTTGTTGTAATCTTACATCAATTTTGCTCTTCTGTCCACGTCCAGGGAGGTTAGCTATAGTGCCATCAGCTATGCACTTCTTGATGACATTGCGCACAGTGGACACCGGAACATTAAGGTCTTTGGAGATGGACTTGTAGCGTTGAGATTGTCCATTTTTTCTACACAAGTTTGGCTCTCAAATCCACAGACAACTCTTTACTCTTCTTTCTTCTCTCCATGCTCGGTGTGACACACAACACAAAGGCTGAATCAACTTTTCTCCATTTTAACTGGTTGCAAGTGTGATTACTATATTGCCCACACCTGTTACTTGCCACAGGTGGATCTAAATACAAATTACAGGAGCATCACATGCTTGAAATGCAATTATTTCTAACAATTTTGACAAGGTGCCAATAAGTTTTTCCAGTCCATTGTTTAAGTTCTGTGTGAAATTTGATCAAGTTTGACTTTTCTTCTCTGTTTTCTTGCGTTTCTTTCTTTCTTACCATAAGAAGTGGTATATTTTCTGACAGAATTGCAGGGGTGCTGATATTGTTGGCCATGACTGTATACAGCCTTCGTTTGCACTGATTAATTTTTATCTCACGTTTAGGAACTGACAGGCGGAACCAAATTTTTTTTTTCATGGGTACCTGGTTCTTGGCATTATGTATTCGGTTCTAATTTGGAACTGAGTTTCGCTTCCCAACTCTACTAGTCAGACAGATTTGATAGGCAGAGCTGCCTTGAGAACTCTCATTCTGTAAAATTCTGAAAGAAGTCCTAAAACGTTTTTTTCTTGTTTTGAATTTGACGGTGTGAGAAATAGGGGGTGTGGCATGAGAGTGTGTGAAAGGGGGCGAGCATGTGTGTGTGTCTCACATTTCTTCCTGTGGAGCTGATATGAAAAGTGGGCTATTTTGGCTGAAGTTGCTCATACTAACCCAGTGTGAGATATTTACACCGCTTCACAGTTCGTGTAGTTTAACATTTCACTGTACATAGCATGCAACTCACATATTGATAAGTAAGAAATAAGAAAGTAAGAAATATTAAGTAAGAAATATTATGCAGCCTCAAAAAACACTTAACAGTAACACTTTTTTATGAAGACCACCATCTATAATGCATTATGTAGACATTCATAGTGAATTTTAATGCATTCATAATGCTTTATAACTACACTCATAAATGCATTATATATCAACAGGCATAAAACATTGTAGATGTGACTTATAATGATTTATAAGTCGCAAGTGTCTTATGGGTGCTTTTGACTAGTTATACACTAGCAGTGGAATGATAGGGCTTATAATGCATTACAAATACCAGTACTCACCACACATCAACAATCAACTGTAGTAAGGACTCATAGTTGGCTAATGAGAATGTATCTCAGTTCTTCTTTGCTGTTGAAACAGAGACAAGGACATTAAAAGGCATATGATAAGACTCCATACATTCATCTGGTCAATCTTGGCTGCTATGCAAGGTGGAAAATAATCTTGTGAAGTCTTCGCACTCTTTGAGACAGGCAGGCAACCTCCATTTACTGCTTTTGAAAACAGAGTAAAGCTATGACTCATTTTAAAGTTGCAGTTTATAACTTTTATGAAAATAATTTCGTGTAATATTTTCTGAAAGTGTCAATACATTTAAAAGAAGTATGGTTTAGATAATCTGTGAAAATATGTCCCTCCTTCTCTCCTACTGCCTCTAATTTGTAAGAATCAACCCCAGACAAGGCAGCAACAAGGCAGTAAATAATAAATATGAATCAAGGTTATGTAACTGCATTGCCTGTTTCTCTCCTCAGAAACATATTTCAGTTATTCATTCATCTGTTAAAAGAAAAAGTTATTCTAGCTAATGAGTGGTGCTTGGTACTCCATTTAACTGTATCCAACATAGCGAGTGGGTCGCAAACTCTCATTTTACAGCTGTACAGTACACTAAACTGTGTTTCTAAATAACATTTGAAGCAAGAAATAGTCAATGCAACAACAGAATCTTGATTCAAACTAAGCCGCCCTTATCGAATGATAAGGGTGGCTTAGTTTGAACGCAGCTCATGAGCAGTGTTTAACAGCTTTGTTAGAGACTCATTAGCGCTGATTGTTTTGGTTCATTTGCACATGCAGTAAGGCCATTAAAAGTGCTAAAAGGCAATAGAATAGGGTAGAGTAAGATATATGACTGTCATATTATCTGTTTCATTTAGTGTTGTGAATGAATGTGACAGTTTTTCTATAAAAGCTACGGTCGCTTTAAAGCTCAAATATTCACAAGAACAATGACATCCCTCATGGTTAGGCAAAAGTTTCAGTAAAATAGTAGAATATCACATTATGTCCCTGTTGGCCATTCAATGGCATCATTCAATATTGAGTTTGTCAGTGTTACTTTTCCTCTCTGGTAGACATAGGGTGCTAAAATAACCCTTTGATATGCTGATATCTAATTTTTAAAGTAAGCGTAAGGTGCGTATTGTGATAGTCGGGCGTAGTGTTAGATGTTGTGCTCTGTGTCTATAGGCAGACAAAAAACAGACGAACTATGGCTACATTAATCCCTCACAAAACGTACCTAAATTGTTATTTAAGCAGAAACAATGGTGCCTAAATCACCCTGTGCTGTATCTTTTTCTCAAAACCTTTAAAGGAAATTAAGAGGACATTTGCTAAAGGTTTAAAACAAATAACCTCCAGGTAACCATGAGGAAACCCTGTGCTGGGTTCCTTTTGCACCTTGTTACAAGCTGTATTTTGCGAAAAAGTGATGACACTGGCAGTGGGTGTTAAAAGCAATATTGAGCTACACAAATTGAACAACCTGATACTTCTTGAGGAATCAACAGCAGGATAAAATCATGACATTCAACTGTCTGAAAAGTAAACTGCACAGCAGCTAACACATGTTGTTGCAAAGAAGCGATTGCACAAATTGCACAGATTACGTGTGCACACACAAAATTGCCTGGCAATGCAGTGGTTGGTATAACCAGTCCATTAGTCTCTCTGTCTCACGACACACACCCTTTAGTCTCTCTGTCCTGCAATAACCAGTCTACTTGGTATCTCTGTCCTACTCAGAAACTGTTATCAAAAAAACTGCAGAAAGTCATAGATGTGAACAATCTAGCATCCAAACATAGTCTGCTCCTGTATCATACAACATCATAGATGTGTTTGGATTATGTCACTGGCATGCTCAGTGAGTGAAACATTAAATGAGTCATTATACCAAGATACAATAATGCTCTCGATAAACCATAAGGACACAAACTTAACTTCATTGCATTGTTTTACATTTGTAATCTTTACTAAATACTAGACCCAGTATTCCATTTCAGGTGTGACAACCATTCTGCACTCACACCCCTTTCAACTCAGCTGGTGAATGTAAACATTTACAACATGTGTCAGCAGAGGCAACACGTTCTCATGCCAAGCTTGTCACACTGTGCTGCTCTGTCAGGACCTTCTGCATCAACCTATGATGTTTTAGGTATCCTTGTGTGTCAGCTGTTTATGCACTGTTATGCCGTTACAGTGAGTTCAACAAATGCATATAATGGGATGACGTCATGGTGGGGTGAAGCAGCCTGTTACCGTGATATCAACAAATGCACATAGGTCAGATGAGGCAGCACGGTCCCTACGCTTACACAACTGTCACGATAGCTGGGATTAGGCTTCAGGTGCAAGTAAAATTGCAGACTTTATAAGTATTCAAAAAGTACAAGTACCCAAAATATGGCTTTGTTACAGTAATGTCAGCAAATTTGATTATTTACCTCTACCATTGGAAATACTTATATCACTAAGAATGACTGCCTGTCTCCAGTCTAGATGCAGTTACTGGTAGAAAAACACACATGGATATAACAATATATTTTACAGCTTTCTGTTATATTACATAATCTGATGATAGGACTTGCTGTAGGTTGTTAAAAAAAATTTAAAAAAAAGCATTCTCTGGAAAGACTGTTCAGTCATTAAGAATTTTATCTAAGTCATGGTGGGGTCCCAAAAAAATATAAATAATGCTCGGAAGGGACTTCCTTTTTTTTAAATGAAATATAGAATTGGCCTCCTGTCCTCACACTAGACAGTGCACTACAGTCCTTTAATTGGACTGAAATTATAAGAGCCTTGCAGTTATCCTTCCGAGTCATAGAAAAGAAAAGTTTTTACAGCTAGGATTACTATTACATGATCAAAGAAATTACAGATATCTGAACCAGCTCGTGGCAAAATGGCTGCTAAATTGGTGTGCTGTACAACTGTAGGACTGGATGTTAGTTGTAAGCTTGTAAATGAGCCAGGTAAAGCAGCAGATGTTAATTAGAAATGCAAAAGCAGTTTTAAAGGAAGCACTGCTCTATCTGAAGGTGTACGCTAAACATAATTAGTCCCACACCAGGAAAATGATATGGGAATAATTTGTTAAGAAAATCCCCATGGGCATTGGCATGGGCATCCAAAAGTGCATTAACACTTTTGGATGCCCATCATAACATACCATAGCTATCAGTAACAAGCTTTACGGTTTAAAAACTGCTGTGAAGAACATGTACTGTCTGAGTTCCTTGTGTCTGGGTCATAAATATCTCAATGCTTCCCTCTTCAGATGATGCCGTGTCAAAATGGAGGAGAATGCACCATCACATTCAACGATTTTACATGTTCTTGCCCAGAGGAATACACTGGAAAGACCTGTCAAACACGTGTATGGTGTGTTAGTGATCCTTGTGTCAATGGTGGCCATTGTGTGGACCTTCCTGATGGATATGAATGTGAGAAGTTCTCAATGATTCCATAAGTGGTTTGTCAGAAATCTGTCATATTCTGTGGGAAACACTATAATGTGCCCTTTTATGCATGTAATTACTTTAGAGTACTTTGTTGAATTTTTTGTAAATATTTTGTTACTATAGAAGCATCATGCATATAATAATAATTATCAGTAGAAATAATATGAGAGGAGATTGACATTTTAGGCATATATATATATATATATATACACTTTGGGTTAAATGTTTTCCCATCATTTTAAAATGCTTACTTAATCTTATGTATGTTTTTGATTATTTGGTGGTATTTTAGTAGATAATCAGTTTTTCTCACAAGTACTCTCCCTCTGAGAAAAAAAATAACACTGTCAACCTTGTGTCCATTGTAATAACATTGGTTATGCGGGAGTGTTATCTTATCTGTGTTATCTATAGTGCAAATACCTATTTCAGGGTCTTGTTTTGATGGTTTGAGTATATTGTCTTAAACACTTAGTACTTATAGGATGTTTTTGCATTCAATGCTTCTACCTATGTTCACTATTTTTTAGCCTAAATGTTACAGGTAGAAACTACCTTAACTGAAAAGTTGATGCTATTAAATAACCATTATAACTGAATTTTAAGAGGCTCTAATAAACTTTGGAGAAAGTGCCTGTATCTGTGTGCCCAAACACACAAATACAGTAACAAAGACAAGATGAAAATCTCAATTTTCTCATAGCTATTTTTGTCAGAAAAAAAGAGTTAATTTTGTCAAAAATTCTTGTTAATGTCATATTCTGAGTTGGTATATGTTTATTACTCAGGGGGTAATACACATATACCCTGATTTTAGGTAATTGATGCATACTGCAACAAAAAATGCAAATACAAATTGTTGGTGTGTTTCTTACAATAAATTAAATCAAAACAACAAAATAATAACACAAATATTTCTCTATGTTTACCATTAGGTGTGTACAATGCCACCTTTGAGAACAACCCTGTGCACTACAGTGCTGGAGGCTCCCTGGCTGAACCTGTCTCTAGCATATACATGGAGCTGCGCACTCGTTCAGAGAATGCTGTGATCCTGAGGGCCTCAAGAGGCTCTGACCTGCTGATGGTGGGTCTACTGGACTCCTCAGTGCAGGTGGAGATCCACATTGGCAACAGTGTTGAGGCACTGACCTTTACAGGAATTCGTCGGGTGGCTGATGGGAACTGGCATCGTGTAAACATCTCAATGGCTGAGAAGGAGCGCAAAGCCTCTCCATGGGTTATCACTGTGGATGGAATCACAGATGCCAGCAGCTTGCCAGAGCTAACAACAAGCCTTCACTTTCTAAATGAAAAGGGGGCTGTGTTGGCTATCGCAGAGAGCTTCACTGGCTGCTTGGGTGCAATGAGAGTCGGCCAAGTCTATCTTCCTTTTGTAGATGACTATAAAGCCCCACAGCCATCTCAGTTCCACTTAGTTGGAAAACCAAAAATTCACCTGGGTTGTACCAGCGCCCCTGTTTGTAATTCAGATCCTTGTCTAAATGGAGCCACTTGTGAAGACCTCTTTAATAAATTCATTTGTGTCTGTGACATTGGTTGGGAAGGAGAACTGTGTGAGACAGACACTGATGACTGTGTGTCTCAGTCCTGTGTTCATGGAAGTTGTCAGGATTATATAGCTGGTTTTGAGTGCCATTGTCATCCTGGATATTCTGGCACACTCTGTGATGACGATCTTGATGAGTGTGAGCATCATGCCTGTGAACATGGAGGCACCTGCCAAGATGGACCCAACATGTACACCTGTATGTGTCCCAAGGGCTATATTGGCCCTCTCTGCCAGTGAGTACTCACTCATCCATCTGTTTATTGGTTTGAATAGGTAGTGGTATCTGTAGCTTTAGCAGACAGTGCCCACACTCCATTAACTAAAGCAGAGTTTCAAATCTTTTTTACCAGGTGGGACTATCCTCCTGTACAGTGCGGTGAAGATGTCCAGTGTGAAAATGATGGTATCTGCAATGATGGGCTGTGGGGAGCTAACTGTACATGTGTACCAGGATTTACAGGCAGCAGGTGAGCTCACTTATGATAGTTTTGATTCTCATAATGCCTCGACAAAAACGTCTTATACTTTGTCCTAAATAACTAAATTGTTTAACTTTAATTTAGTGGTGTCTGGCAATCCTCATGCTGATGTCTCAGGGAATATCAATTATTGCATGACTTTCAGCTGTGGTTTTCCAGGTTTTTATTAATCTCTCTGCAATTTCTGACTCAGTACAATGCGCTTACTGGAATTTTTTTGCAGAGAAACACCTGTGACATGGATTGCAGTACATAAGTACCTACTACTTACTTGAGACCTTTTCATAGAAGGCTATTTGACATGTAACAGCTGTAAGAGCATAAGATAATGGCTTCCTATTATTTACGCGTGTCAGCATTTGGACCCAAGTATTGTCCAATATAAGTTCACCATGGTCATTAATTGGCCTCAATGGCAAAATAAGGGTGCTTTCACACCTGGATCATTTAGAGCAGTTGTCCTGAACTAGGGAGTGTTTCTCTAGTCTTGCAGGAGAAATAGATTTGCATGTACTGAACTGTTTTTTTTTTCTTTTACTGTTTTTTTAGGGCCCTAATGGTGTCTAGTAAAGATTTTGCCTTGTTGCCAAGCCTGGTTCAAAGACAGCTTTGAATGGGGCGGGGGGTTGAGGGGCTAGTGAGAAATGTTGGTGAGTAACATGAGTTAATCTTTAGGACTTATTGCTATGACCTACTATTGATGCTTTTTTTATTCAAAACTAATGGGCATTGTTTTTTTAGGGTTTAAGGATATGTAAGGCTTAGACCTAACGTCAGTAGTGAGGTCTGGGGGGATCCCCAACTGGGAAAAAAAATTGATAAACCAGCTCTCATTTGGTGCTTTTTTATGCACTCTGGCATCTTATTTACATTCAAAATACACATCTTAATCACTGGAAAGTTGAAATGTGTTCCTCAAAGAGTGTCAAAACTGGAGGTACTTAAAAACTGCTTTTATTAAATATGTATTAACTAGAGTTGTATTTATATTAACAGGGTTTGAATGTAACTCATACCGCTTTCCCACCAAAATTAGTGCTTGCACAGGGGTTTTTCAAACACAGGTAAACCCTTTTAAGTCTCCATTCCCACTGCCAGTGAACACTGCACTAGTTTTACTTTCTGTCAGCTGTTGTGTGTACGTGTGTGTGGGTTTTTTGATGGTGTGTCCATGTGATGTCACAGACAGGCAGAAGAGCAGGTAAACACTAGACGGCAGCAGTAACAGAGGTCTGTGAAAACTTATCAGTGGTTTCCTCTCTCTTCTCTCTTATCTCTTATTTATTGTATTCCCATCAATATTGATCGTAGGTGATAAAAACTGTGTCTACTGAGGAGTCATTTCACACGGGTGTGAATGCCAATTGTACACATTCCCATTGCATTGAAAAGCTAGATGTTAGCGGGTGTTAACAGACTTTTTTGTGCAGTGGGAATGAGGCTTACTCAAGTATCTAAGTACAGTTTTAAGGTTCATTTACTTGAGCATTTTCATTTTATGCAAATATGTGGGCTAATTCTACTCCTCTACATTTCAGAGGTAAAGCTTGTACTTTTTACTGCGCTACATAATGTTCACCAGCTTTAGTAACTTTAAAAATTCAGATTATAAATACAAAACATAAATCAACTAATAAATTAAGATGTATTATTATAGATTATTCTACTCAGCAGTAGGCCCTTATTTAAAATGAGTTCCACCTTTACCAGCTGCTATATTAAAGTGATGGACACATTAATGCATCAATAATTCTAATATATAGTAGGCTTTCTAAAATGGGCAGTTTTGCATAATAAATACTTTTACATCTGGTAGGCTATCTCAAGTATACTTTAATTCTAATACTTTTGTACTTTTATTTGAATGATAGGTCTGAGCATTTCTTCCACAGCTGTATGTTAGCATATTGGGTAACACTTTATTTTCCAGGCCCATAATTAAGCGGTTATTACATAGTAATAAATATAAGAAATATAAAATATAAAAAATATTGAGTAACAGTAATTTACAGTAAAATACCTATATTGACACGTCATAGGAGTAGATTAACTTGGGAATTACTGGTAAATTACACAGTAAAATTACAGCCAAGAGGCTGAGTGGTTAATTATAGGGGGAATTAATTGATCTTTCAGTAGAATTAGCTCAAATTAGCTCAAATTACTGTTGCCATCTTGATGTTTTGGAGCCAGATGTGACCATATTTGGACAAGAGGCTAGAGCTGTGGAGGAGCAAGGTGTGGATCTGTCTCATAGACTGTAACAATGACTTGCACACAGTCTGTCTCTAATGCAGCCACACCCTTAAATATGCATAACTTTGGGTGTTAATAAAATGTAAATAGGTGAGTTATAACGAAACTGGCCCCTTGTATAGTTGTCATGAATGCTGAAATAGAGACCAAAACTGTTTTTGTACCAGGCTTGAAACATGTTTGTTTCTGCTGTAAAACTGGGTATTTTAAAGTGGATATCCATGGGGATTGACTTATTCTCAGAGCCAGCATCAAATGGACAGTCAGTCATTTGCAGTTTTTGGCAGCCTGAGGATCAAAGGTCATGGGTGTTCAATATTGCTTTTTAGGCCTTACCCCCTATGTGCAGGGATTTCTCAAAATGCTCTGAATTTGTTGATGATATGTGGATTATAAATGGTGAAATTCCTAAACTCCTTGCAAATGTGCTTTTTCACAGAGTGGTGAGTCTTGTGCCATCATTGCTTGTGAACGACTGAGCCTTTCAAGAATGCCCATTTTACACCATATCATGATCCTGTCATCTGTTTACCTGTGGAATGTTCCAAACAGGTGTTTTATGAGCATTCCACAACTTTCCCAGTAATTTGTTGCGGGCATCAAATTCGTAATCAGTATATACATACTGATACTGATGCATATAGCATACTGATACTGTACAAAAAACAAAGAAGTTCATTAGTTTGAACATTAAATATCTTGCCTTGTACTTTATGCAAATGAATATAATATAATATAATATAAAAAAAGATTTGCAGATCATTACTTTCTGTTTTTATTTATGTTTTACATAGCATCCCAACTTTTTTTTTGAAATTGGGGCTATATCAAATGCATGCAAAGTTATGATAAGGCACACTCATACCTGCTCAGCATCAGCATCTCGTTATACACTGTATAATGACAATAAAGAGCATTCTGATTCTGATTCTGATTCTGGATTTAGTGCACTTTGAGACAAGCCTTGAACACTTGGTCACACTTGGTCATTTGCAGATTCTGATGCCAACACTGAGCAGAGGGTGGGTCTGGGGTGTCCAGCTTCAGACATAGGTCCATGGTGCTGTCATCTAGAGACTGCTGCTGACTGTGTCACAGTCTGCTCCACTCCATGTTTTCAACTCACCCCTGCTCCACTCTGCCAGTACCACTCCCACCTCATGAGCTCATCTCTTTCACCTGGACACTCGGCTGTAACTCATCTGTAATCTAACCAGTATTTAAACATCCCCTGCCTGAGCACACATTACCAGATTGTTCTTCGCTCTCACATGCAAGACTCTCCAGCACTCTTCGTTAGATTGATCACCCATTGCCGACCCTGCCTGCTTCTCACAAACCTGCCTTGTCGTTCTCTCAGTAAATGCCTCAGCCAACCTTACTCCACTTACCAACGCATCAGTCAGGCCTCCCCAGTCCTGGTCTCCAATCTCCTCTCAAGGCTACAGACACACTGAACTGTGTTGCTACTTTCTTGTTTGGCCCCTCATCGTCTTCATCGTCCGGGCTGCCATCGACCTGCAGCCCGGAACGTCCCTCCCCAACGGACACCTGCACTCCTAGTCCACCCCAGAGAGAGAGGCCATGGAGACCTACATGAAGGACTCTTTGGACGGGATCATCCGCCCTTCCTCCTCTTCTGTAGGGGCAATATTTTTCTTTGTGGAGAAGAAGGATAAGACTTTGAGGCCCTGCACTGACTGCACTGACAGCTCCATTGCTGCCCCTTTCAGGGCCCGGTCCACCTCTGCTCCCATCCTCCAAGTACCAGATCCTGATCGTCAGTTCACCGTGGAGGTGGATGCCTCCGATGTGGGAGAGGGGGCTGTCTTGTTCCAAAGTGCGGCCACAGGCCAGAAGCTGGTCTGGCACTGGAGGAGTAGCGGCACTGGCTTTAGGGGACCAAACAACCCTTTTTGCCCTTTTTGGTATAGACTGACCACAAGAACCTAAAATAAATCCAAACAGCTAAGAGACTGAACTGACGGCAGTCCCAGTGGTCCCTGTCCTTCACCCGCTTCAACTTTGCCCTCCACTACCGCCCTGGGTTCTTAAACATCAAACCTGTGAGTCTCCTCAACTAGGCTGCGGACTCGTCAACCCCTCCTTCGACGCCAAAAAGATGTAGTAGGGTTTACGATCAACTTTTATTTCATTTCTTCTTAGACCACATTTTAGAAAAATGACAAATAAGTGTACCAAATAAGGGTCCAACTCCATCCTCCTTGCCCCCTGCATGGTCGCTACCTTGACCTGGAAAATTGAGGAGAGGGTGAAGTCCGCTACCAAGGGTCAGCCTGGGCCCACTGCTTGCCCCCCAGACTGCCTGTTTGTCCCTCCACCTCTGAGGTCTGATGTGCTTCAGTGGGTCTATGCCTGCAAGCTCACTTGAAGAAGACATATGGGAGTTTGTCAACACCTGCCCTTTCTGCAACCAGCACAAGCCATCGCACCAGGCTTCCGCTGGCTTCCTGCACACCTCCCTGTGCCTCATTGCCCTTAGTCACACATCTCTTTGGACTTTGTCACAGGCCTTCCCCCATCTGACAGCAACACAACCATCCTTACTGTTGTTGTGCCCCTGCCCAAACTCTCCTCAGCCAAAGAGACTGCCAAGTTGGTTCTCATTTCCCACTATAAAAACCTTGTCTGATGAAAGCTGGGGAAACAATTCATACCCCAGCAACCACCCTCCTCTGATAAATAAAGTCAGTCAGTTTGAGGGTTTGGGTGATGTTTAGGCAGGGATAACACATCAACGGGAAAACAGTCTTTAACACAACAGGCTCCACGTGTGTGGACACTGGGGGACAGTCACCGTCAGCAGCTCCATACAAGCCACAGTGACCCAGGCTTTGCTCTAGTGCATCTCCTGTACTGCAGCCTGTGCTCCCGTTGCCTCACTGTGAGACTCCTCAGCTAGGAGGAGAGGAGACAGCAGCTGTTGAGACATTCCCTCAGTTAACAGCAGGAATAGCTCGAATACAGCTAGCGCAATTCCTCAGGTTAGGCCCAGCGCTGCAGTGACAGCCCTCGCTGGGTTAGTGGGTTTGCTCTGGCAGAATTCCGGCTGCCACAGCATCTCCTCTCCAGAGGTGCAGGCCACTCTCACAGTAAAAGTTGTCTCACAAGCCAGGAGTGAGGCAGAGAGGAACCACTGGGTAGCAGCTTAAATATAATAATTAAGTTTTCCATGCACACATTTCAATTCCAGATTTTCATTTATAAGCAAATTATAGAAAATCAGTTTAATTGTTTTTTCGCTAAGCAACTCCACAATGGACTTGGACATACTTTTGCTGCTGTTACCCTAAGGTGTGATATCACCTTCCTGCACCATCTACTTTGCCATTTCATTTTCGAGTTGGTTTGAGTTGTCAGATTTGAAAATGAAAAAAAATCCATGTCCTTTTTGTTTTCTTTTTAATTGTGTCATAGAATATACAACTTAAAGATGAAATTAAAATGCATATTATATGATAAACTCATATTTTAATATTATTTTTGAGTCAAACAATGCGTGTTTATTATGAAAAATAAGTACATGCATTTTAATTTTAAAATTTGACTTATCATTTCAATAATGATAACAATTTCTAAGGGCTTTTTTTGAAAATTAAAAAGCAAATGTCCATTACTTCTTCATTTCAATTATGTCAAAGAATATGATTCTTGAAGATTGAATTTTGTTAATGCATTTTAATTTTCAGATTTGCTTAGGACATTGCATAGGACATCCCTCTGCCCTTAGACCCTCACATCGCCCAAGGATAAAGGCCCCAAAAAGAACCCCTGAAATGGGGAAAAAATGGAAGAAACCTCACGAAGAGCGGCAGAGGATGATGAGGGATCCCCCTTCCAGGACGGACAGACATGCAATAGATGTTGTAAATAACAGTTGAATTACAATAATGACTAAAAGGAAAGAGAAAGAAAGAGGGGAAGAGAGAGGGAGAGATGCACAGCACTAATGGTAACAAACGCATGTCTTATTACAATAATGATTGTTGTAAAATTACTAAATGTATTCTATGATATCATGTTATGTTATGTGCAAATATTTTGGGTGTCGATAAAAGTCCCATGCGTATATTGACAGTGGAGGCGTGACTCATACTAATAGCAGTCGAAGGGTGCATCAAGCAGGATCACTGCATCGGCACAACCAGGACCCACAACACAGGCATAGCTTCAGACAGGACCACAGCAAGGGCAAAACTAAGACCATGATCAGGGTAAGCGGGGCGTATAGCACCAGCACAGCTATCCCCGTGATCAGGTGCAGCCAAGATTGCAGGCAGAATCCAGGAAACAAGGGAGCAGGAATGCTCCAGAAAGAAACGGAGTTAGTGGAATGCATTAAACAGACATGAGCATTTGCAGATGGAGGGAGCAAGAGAATGAAAAAGGAGCTTAATGTATCATAGAAAGTCCACTGGCAGTTACAAATGGAAAGTAACAAAGGAAGTAAGAAATGCATGTACTAATTTTTCGGCATGGCATCTGTTTGGGATAGGATATGTTTAATTTTTGCAATGTTATGCAAGTGAAAGAAAGCAGTCCTATCCTGATTGTCTCATTGATAGTGCTACTGGTTTACTGCAATCAGCTCTCGACTCCGTTGCACCTTTCAAGAAGAAAATAATGACACAAAGAAAATTAGCACCATGGTTTAACCCCGAGATACGCAAATTTAAACAAACATCATTAAAATTTGAAAGAAATTGGCGTTCAACCAACCTGGAAGAGTCCTGTTTAGTCTGGCAGGACAGTCTTGAAATGTATAGAAAGGCCCTTCATAATGCAAGATCAAACTATTACTCATCATTTGAGGAAAATTGAGGAAAATAAAATCAAACTCAGGTTTCTTTTCAACACTGCAGCTAGGCTGACTCAGAGTCACAGCTCTATAGAGCCTTGTATTTCTTTGGCCCTCAGCTGTGATGACTTTATGAGTTTCTTTAATGATAAAATTGTAACTATTCGAGATAAAATCCATCACATCTTGCCCTTAACTGACCTGACCTCGGATACAGGTAGCTTGGATAAGGCAACATGGCCTGGAATTTATTAGGTTTTCCAGGACTGACCTTCACCGACTCTCTAATTTGATCCAAGCCATCAACATGCCTGTTAGACCCAATCCCAACTAGGCTACTTAAGGAAGTTTTACCCTTAATAGACAATTATTTATTAGATATAATTATTGTGTCTTTATTAATGGGCTATGTACCACAGTCCTTTAAAGTAGTTGTCATTAAACCCCTTCTAAAAAAGCCCACTCTCGATCCAGAGGTTTTAGCTAACTATAGACCAATATCTAATCTCCCCTTATTTCTAAAATCCTTGAGAAAGTGGTTGCTCATCAACTTTGTGACTTTCTCCAAGATAATAGTTTATTCGAGGACTTTCAGTCAGGTTTCAGAGTTCATCATAGTACGAAGTAGTAGTAGAGACGGCACTAGTAAATATTACTAATGACTTATGGATTGCCTCTGATAAAGGTCTGGTCTCTGTCTTAATCTAATTAGATCTCAGTGCCCCATTTGACACCACTGACCATTGAATCTTATTGCACAGACTAGAACACTTAATGGGTCTTTAAGGAACAGCACTAAGCTGGTTTAAATCATACTTATCAGATTGTTCACCCAGTTTGTTCACATCAATGATCAATCAATCAATCAATCTGTGCATACTAAGGTCTGCTTTGGAGTGCCACAAGTTTCTGTGCTTGGACCAATCCTTTATACTTTATATATGCTTCTGCTAGGCAACATAATTAGAAATCACTTTGTAAATTTTCATTGTTATGCTCATGATACACAACTGTATCTATCTATGAAACCAGATGAAACTAATCAGTTGTCTAGACTTCAAGACGTCTTAAGGACATAAAAGCCTGGATGAGCCATAATTTCATTATGTTGAATTCAGACAAAACTGAAGTTATTTTTCTTGGCCCCAAACACCTCAGAAACTTCTTTTCTAAGGATGTAATTTCTCTAGGTGGCATTACGTGGATCTCCAGCACAACTGTAAGGAACCTCAGAGTTTTATTCGATCAAGATCTATCTTTTGCCTCCTATATAAAACAAACTTCTAGGACTTTGGGCTTTCTTTCACTTATGTAACATTGCAAAAATTAGGCATATCCTGTCCTAAACAGATGCTGAAAAATTAGTACACGCATTTGTTACTTCTAGGCTGGATTACAGTAACTCCCTATTATTTGGTTGTCCCAACAAATCTCTTAGGTCTGCTGCACGTGTTCTAAGGGGAACCAAGAAAAGGAACCACATTTCTCCTGTTTTAGCTTCTTTGCACTGGCTCCCTGTAAAATCCAGGGTTGAATTTAAAATCCTTTTCCTTACTTACAAGGTTCTAAATGGTCAGGCTCCATCCTATCTGTCACAGCTCATAGTTCCTTACCAACCCTCAAGATCACTGCACTCTCAAAACGCAGGATTACTTGTGGTTCCCAAAGTCTCCAAAAGTAGGATGGGAGCCAGAGCCTTCAGCTACCACGCTCCTCTTTTATGGAACCATCTTCCAGTTTCGGTCAGGGAGGCACACAACATTTCCACTTTTAAGGGTAGACTTAAGACCTTCCTCTTTGAAAAAGCTTATAATTAGGGCTGACTTAGGTTGCCTGGACCAGCCCCTAGATAGGATGACATAGGTTTAATCTGCTGGGTGACTGTCTAAGATACACTGAGCTCCTTTTTCTTTCTCTTGCTCCCTCCAAATCTCATGTCTGGTTACTGCATTATGCTAACTCTGTTGCCTCTCCGGAGTATTCCTGCTCCCTTGTTTCCTAGTTTCTCGGATCTTGGCTGCAATCTTGGCTGCAATCTTGGCTGCGCCTGATTGTGGTGATACCTGATGCTGGTTCTGTGACCCTGCCTTTGGTCGTGCTTGTGCTGTGGCTGCACTGATATCGTACCTCCGGTTCGCCCTGAATGTGGTCTTGGTTTTGCCATTTCTGTGATCCTGTCTGAAGCTACGCCTGTGTTGTGGGTCCTGGTTGCGCCAATGCCATGATCGTGCTTGATGCAACCTTTTACTGCCATTATTATGAGCCATGCCTCCAATATCAATATACAGATAGGACTCTTATAGACACCCACAATATTATCATAGTGTGTGCATTTAGTAATTTTAAACCTATCATTATTGTAATATGACATGCATTTGTTTCTCATGTAACTCATAATTCATCACTGCTAAAAGCCAAAGGAATACAAGGCTCTATAGAGCTGTGACTCTGAGTCTACCTATCTATGGTGTTGAAAAGAAACCTGGGATTATTTTTATTTTCCTCAATTAATGATGAGTAATAGTTTGCTTTGGCATGGCGGGGGGCCTTTCTATACGTTTTAAGATTGTCCTGCCAGACTAAACGGGACTCTTCCACGTTGGTTTAATGCCAATTTCTTTCAAATTTTTGCAATCTTTGTTTTAATTTGTGGATCTCGGGGTTAAACCATGGAGCTAATTTTTTTTGTTTCATTATTTTCTTCTTGAGAGGTGCAACACAGTCGAGAGCTGATTGCAATGAGCAAGTAGCACTATCAACAAGACATTCAATTTAGCAAATTACTTAAATTAGAAGTAGCTTTCTCAGTCACTGTGAGAAATGGTAATGAGGTCAATGCAGAGGTAATCAATTCCTTAAATTTAGCTACTACACTATCAGACAGACATCTAGAATAGTAACTTTTGCTGAGAGGTGTGTAATCAAGTAATGAAAAATCAGAGGTTATTAAATAATGGTCTGACAGAGCAGGATTCTCGGGGAAGACTATTAAATCTTCAGTTTTGGTGCCGTATGCAAGAAGAAGATTCAAGTTGTGGTTGTAGCGGTGGGTGGATCTATGAACACACTGACTGAAGCCAATTGAATCCAAAAGTGTGGAGAATGCAGCACTAAGGCTATCATTATTATTATCCACATGAATGTTAAAATCCTCTACAATAATTTCTTTGTTTGATTTAACCACTAAACCTGATATAAACTCAGAGAATTTGGATAAAGATTCAGAGTATGGGCTGAGTTGCAGTAAACTAAAACAAATAGAATGGGCTGTAGAGTTTTCCATGATGGGTGAGAAAGACTAAGAAAAAGGTTTTCAAATGAACTATAATTTAGCTTAGCTTTAGGGTGAATTGCTAAGCTTGAATCAAAAATAGCAGCGACTCTCCCTCCTCTGGCCCCCACAGCCAGGTCACTGTGAGGCAAAATAAATCAATATAGTTATCCAATATTAAATCAGTGACTAAAAGAGCCTTAGATGATAGGGATCTAATATTCAAAAGTCCAAATTGCTGGTGTGTGCTTTGACCTGAATTGGAACAAAGCAAACAAACTACAGGTGTGAAAGAAACCTAGATTATATAGGTTATTAGTTATATATTTAAGCAATATCACACAAGAGGGAGTGATGTTGTACTGTATCACGGCCGTGATTAAGTCGCAAGATAATCACAGCTGTGATGATATACAGTACAACATCATGACCTCCGGTGTGATATTGCTGTTGTACAACAGTTATACATGCATCTTTTATTAGTTCACAGTCATAAATGACAACAAATTATGATTTGTTTGTTTAATTAATGATTTTCAGGCTCCTCCGACACAACTAGGTCTGCAACCGCTGGAAGTGACAGCTGTTGCCTGGCAATGCATAAACATTTTCGTGCACGCTGCTTGCTAATCTGTGAAAGCTTGGTCTTCATGTTATGTACAGACCAGCTGCTTAGTATCATGAACATTTATCTCTGTGTTTTCAGTGAAATAAGAGTCTGTTATCAGACACTTTTTCGGACTGTAAGATTCAGATTAGTTACTTTGATCAGTTTGTCACTCCAGCGTGTGTCCACTACGTGATCTCAGGTTTTACCAAAACCTGTCCATCACAGCTACCCCCTCCTGGACTTCCTCAAAACTTTTAGTAACTGCATTGCATGTACAGTTAGCTCAAGCCACACTTCAAAATTCCCGTCCTTTCTTGCTCACCACCCACTCCTCTCTCTCTCCTCTCTCTTCTCTCCGCCCTCAACCTGACCAACTGACAATTACGTGAACAGCACCAACTAGCTGTATTAACCTATGCTTACACTATACTATAAACATATCCCACTTTCACTCTTACACTAATTACGGATTTTTAACACCCAAATTATTAAGCACACACACACAAAGACACATTTGAATTATCTTTCCCCACAGGTACTACAACCAGGATTTCCATTTTAATTTTTGGAAATTTAGTCACTGTGAAAACTGCTCACAGAGAGGTCTGCAGATGGACACTGCTTTTAGACTGATATGTTGCTTTTGGACATTTTACATTTACCTGCATTGTTTCAATACCAACTATAGAGATAATCTCACAATGGGACCTCTCCAACCACAACACAGCAATGTCATGGACCTGCTGTTTCTCCTCCTTACCTGCTGCCAGTACTTTTCCACTCACCCTCCCTCTGCTCTGCTCTACCTGCTAGCCACGCCTACTGCTGCAGCCTGCTCTCCCCTCAGCTGCAGCTCATCTCCAATCAGTGCAGTATATAAGACACTCCAGTTCACTCACTCATTGCCAGATTGTTCCTCTGCACTATGCATGTCTTTCCAGCGTTTCTCTATCAGATCTCCCGTTGCCGACTCTGCCTGTTCCTGACCTGCTCTACTCGCCTGACTCCCCGTGAACCTACCTGCTCTTTGTCCTCGACCACGTGTTCAGTTTCGGCGTTCCGGAAATCTGACGGCTCTCCTGGTAAAGACTCCTTCGCTCGGCTAAGACGCTCCTTCTGCCTGATCCCTGTCGGTGCTGTTACCTCCGCGGACGGACTTCCTGGTTATCGAACCCCTGCCTGTCCCAGACCATTCCTCTGCTCAATCCCTGTCGGCGTTCCAGCACGTGGAGAAGGCTCGCGGAGCTACGGGGTTTCCTCCTCGCCAGCCACTGTGGGTAGAAGCTTCGTTTCTTCACTTCGTGTGATACCCAGAGACTTTGCTAGGGCTTCCTGCCCGAAGAACGAACTCTTTACCTGTAAGCTGAGCTTTGACTGTGTTGGTTTAAATAAAAGTTATTACCAACTGAACGAGCGTTTTGGCGTACTGCATCTGGGTCCTACAACCACCCGTTACAGTACAATCTGGCCAAATATGGACCCAGCAGATTCCAGCGCTCTCCAGTCCCGCTTAGCCCGTGTTGAGGGAATGTTGCAGCAACATGAGGCTCAACTAACCTCCAACGTGGCGGAGGCTCGTCAGTCCGCTTCGGCGTTGGAAGGGGTGCTAACGCTACTGGCTAACCAGGTTCAACAAATGGCTTCCTCGCTGACTCAGCACACCGCGCCTGCTCCGAGTCCGGTCCAGTCTGCTCCCGTTCCTGCACCACCCCCAAGCATAGCTCACGAGCCCCGGGTAGGGACGCCGGAGCGATACGCCGGGGATCCAGAGGGTTGCAATCCATTCCTGACTAACTGTTCAATCCTGTTCGCACTGCAACCACTCACATTCTCCACATAGGCAGCTAAGGTCGCTTTCACCATCAACCATCTCACTGGTCGAGCACGCCTATGGGGAACTGCAGAGTGGGAAAGAGGCACGCCGGCTTGTGTGTCTTTTTCTGCTTTCGCTGAGGAGCTCCACAAGGTTTTTGGGCCGGTTCCTGTGGGTTCTGACGCCACCGGAGGACTTTTGAGCCAGCGACAGGGCAACCGGACGGTGGCTGATTTTGCCATTGAATTTAGGACGAAGGCTCGACAAAGCGACTGGAACTCGGCAGCCCAGTGTGACACCTTCCTCAATGGCCTAGCCCCATATGTTAAAGATGAACTGGTCTCATTCGATCTCCCTCCATCTCTAGACGGTTTAATTGAACTCACCACACGATTAGATCGACGCATCCAGGCGAGGAGAAGAGAGCAGATCCGGGAGGGAGGTGCTCGTCGGGGCCAGAACGTCATGCATGGTTCTCCTGCACTCGTCAGTCCTCCTTCAGATCCTGTGATGGGAGGAGCGGAACCCATGCAGGGACACACTCGGCTAACCACTGAAGAACGGGAGAGACGACGATGGGGAGATCTGTGCCTCTACTGTGGACAGGCCGGCCACTTTGTTTCCCGATGTCCAGTAAAAGGGGCGGGCTCAACAGTAGAAGGGGGCATACTGCTGAGCTGATTTCAGAACTCTGTTTCCAGCCCTCGCCCTCTATTCCATGTCCAGCTCCAGCTCAAGGAAGGTTCACACTCTCTCGCCACGTTCATCGACTCTGGGGCCGACATCAACCTGATGGACAAAGAGCTCGCTCGTCAGCTGGGAATGAAGCTGGTCCCCCTTCCTCGTCCCCTGCCGGCCAGCGCCTTAGACGGTCATCTCCTGGGAACGGTGACTCATCAGACGGCTCCCGTTCCCATGCTACTGGCAGGGAGTCATCGTGAGACCATCCAGTTCCACGTTCTGAACTCTCCAAGATTGCCGTTGATCCTCGGGTACCCTTGGCTTCGTTGTCACAACCCGCATATTGACTGGTCCACGGGTTCGATTCAGTCTTGCGCTCCATCCTGTCAACAGATCTGTCTGCAGCGACCCGTTTCTCCCACACCATCCACCAGTTCCTGCTCCGTTCCAGACCTGTCCATGGTGCCTGCTGAATATGCCGATTACAGCGAGGTGTTCAACAAAGCCAGGGCCACTTCTCTGCCCCCGCACCGAGCTTATGACTGCGCCATCAACCTCTTACCTGGCTCGGTTCCTCCCAAGGGCCGTCTCTACTCCCTGTCCGCACCAGAAAGAGAGGCCATGGAGACCTATATTAAAGACTCGTTGGCCACTGGAATTATCCGGCCCTCTTCGTCTCCTGCAGGGGCTGGATTCTTCTTCGTGGGGAAGAAAGATGGTTCTCTTCGACCCTGCATCGACTATCGGGGCCTGAACGAGATCACCATTAAAAATCGCTACCCTCTTCCTCTCATCTCCTCGGCTTTTGAACTGTTGCAAGATGCCACGATCTTCACCAAGCTGGATCTACGCAACGCCTACCATCTGGTTCGAATCCGAGAGGGAGACGAATGGAAAACGGCTTTCAATACTCCCACAGGTCACTACGAATATTTGGGGATGCCGTTCGGACTCACTAACGCCCCAGCTGTCTTCCAAGCTCTGGTCAATGACGTTCTCAGGGACCTGTTGAATAAATACGTCTTTGTCTACCTAGACGACATCCTGATCTTCTCTCGTTCCATAGAGGAGCACATCCACCATGTCCAGACGGTCCTGCAGCTCCTATTAAAGAATTCCCTGTTTGTAAAGGCAGAGAAGTGCGAATTCCACGCCAGTTCTGTTTCCTTCCTTGGCTACATCATCGGACACAACCGCATGGAAATGGACCCTGCCAAGGTCTCCGCTGTTTCCTCCTGGCCCGTTCCCGACTCCCGCAAGCAGCTGCAGCGATTCCTGGGGTTCGCAAATTTCTACCGCAGGTTCATTCGTGGCTACAGCACGGTGGCGGCTCCCCTCTCTGCCCTCACCTCATCCAAAGTGCCATTCCGATGGTCCCCAGCTGCTAACGAGGCCTTCCAAGACTTAAAGAGACGCTTCAGTTCGGCGCCCATTCTCCTCATTCCCGACTCCGAGAGACAGTTTGTGGTGGAGGTTGACGCCTCGGATGTGGGGGTAGGGGCTGTTCTCTCTCAGCGCTCGGCAGAAGACGAAAAGCTGCATCCCTGCGCCTTTTTCTCCCGGCGCCTATCCCCTGCTGAGAGGAATTATGACATCGGCAACCGCGAGCTACTAGCGGTCAAGCTGGCATTGGAGGAGTGGCGCCATTGGCTGGAGGGTACCACTGTTCCCTTTCTGGTATGGACAGATCACAAGAACCTGGAGTATATCAGAACAGCCAAAAGACTGAATTCTCGCCAGGCTCGTTGGGCTCTGTTCTTCACCCGGTTCTCGTTTACCCTCTCCTATCGCCCTGGCTCCCGTAACGTTAAGCCCGACGCGCTGTCCAGACAGTTCCTGGAGGAGGAGGGGGACTCATCCCAGCCTGACAACATTCTTCCCTCCTCTCATCTCCTAGCAGCTCTTATCTGGGAGATAGAGGAGCGGATAAAGTCGGCGTTGGAGGACCAGCCGGGCCCCAGTTCATGCCCTCAGGGTCGTCTGTTCGTTCCCCAAGACTTCAGGTCCGAGGCCCTGCAGTGGGCCCATGCTTCCCGTCTGACCTGTCATCCTGGGGTTTCCCGCACCAAGGAGGTCCTGCAAAGGCGGTTTTGGTGGGCCACCCTAGACGAAGACACGAGGAACTTTGTCAATGCCTGCCCAGTCTGTAGTCAGAGCAAGACCTCCCGCCAAGCCCCTGCCGGATTCCTGCACCCACTCCCTGTACCTCATCGTCCCTGGTCTCACATTTCTCTGGACTTTGTTACCGGTCTGCCACTGTCGGAAGGAAACACTACCATCCTGACAGTGGTAGACCGGTTCAGCAAGATGGCGCACTTTGTGCCATTACCGAAGCTGCCCTCTGCCAAAGAAACTGCTGAACTAATGCTCCTGCATGTCTTCCAACTACACGGCTTCCCTACGGATGTGGTTTCCGACCGGGGTCCTCAGTTTACCTCGGCGTTCTGGAAAGAATTCTGTCGGCTCTTGGGGGCATCCACCAGTCTGTCTTCTGGATACCACCCACAGTCGAACGGTCAGTCGGAGCGGCTTAACCAGGAGATGGAGACGGCGCTGCGGTGTATGGCCTCCAATCAGCCCGCCTCCTGGTCACCACAGCTGTTGTGGGTGGAATACGCACACAACACCCTGGTCAGTTCTGCCACCGGGCTCTCACCATTTCAGTGTGCATACGGCTTCCAGCCTCCCCTGTTTCCTGACCAGGAAAAAGAGACTGCTTATCCGTCGGTAGAGACTTTCATCCGCCGCTGTAAGCGCACCTGGTCCCGAGCTCGGTCTGCACTCCTGCGGACCGCCGCTCGCTACGCCTCCTCAGCCAACCGTCGCCGCTCCCAGGCTCCTCCGTACCGGGTCGGACAAAGAGTTTGGCTGTCCACCAAGGACCTTCCCCTGAGGGTGGAATCCCGCAAGCTGGCTCCCAAGTATGTTGGTCCGATTCCTGTGGAACAGGTCGTCAACCCGGTGGCGGTCCACCTCAAGCTGCCCCACTCCATGCGCATCCATCCCACGTTCCACGTCTCCAAGGTCAAGCCGGCCAGGGAGTGTCCTCTGCAGCCCGCCTCTCGACCACCGCCGCCTCCCCGTCTCATTGATGGGGCTCCGGCTTACACGGTGCGTCGCTTGCTTCGCTCCCGTCGACGAGGTAGGGGTCTGCAGTATCTGGTGGACTGGGAGGGTTATGGCTTCCACCGTAGTTCCACCGCCTGAATCCTGATCAGCCCTCCCGTGCGGTCCGGAGACGGTGTTCCTCCGCCTCTGTCCCGGCTCCCCCTTCTCCTGTTCCTGGGACATCCGGCCTGGGTTCCTGCTTGGAGGCTTCTGTGTCGCAGCTGGTGGATGGTCCTCCCTCTGGTGATGACGACACGGGTTCCGGCGTGTCGGAGGAATTCTGACCCTCCTCCTGGCCCCCTCCGCCTGCCCGGCTTCTGTGGCCCTGTGTTGGGACGTCATGGGCCGTCCCTTGAGGGGGGGGTTCTGTCATGGACCTGCTGTTTCTCCTCCTTACCTGCTGCCAGTACTTTTCCACTCACCCTCCCTCTGCTCTGCTCTACCTGCTAGCCACGCCTACTGCTGCAGCCTGCTCTCCCCTCAGCTGCAGCTCATCTCCAATCAGTGCAGTATATAAGACACTCCAGTTCACTCACTCATTGCCAGATTGTTCCTCTGCACTATGCATGTCTTTCCAGCGTTTCTCTATCAGATCTCCCGTTGCCGACTCTGCCTGTTCCTGACCTGCTCTACTCGCCTGACTCCCCGTGAACCTACCTGCTCTTTGTCCTCGACCACGACGGCTCTCCTGGTAAAGACTCCTTCGCACGGCTAAGACGCTCCTTCTGCCTGATCCCTGTCGGTGCTGTTACCTCCGCGGACGGACTTCCTGGTTATCGAACCCCTGCCTGTCCCAGACCATTCCTCTGCTCGATCCCTGTCGGCGTTCCAGCACGTGGAGAAGGCTCGCGGAGCTACGGGGTTTCCTCCTCGCCAGCCACTGTGGGTAGAAGCTTCGTTTCTTCACTTCGTGTGATACCCAGAGACTTTGCTAGGGCTTCCTGCCCGAAGAACGAACTCTTTACCTGTAAGCTGAGCTTTGACTGTGTTGGTTTAAATAAAAGTTATTACCAACTGAACGAGCGTTTTGGCGTACTGCATCTGGGTCCTACAACCACCCGTTACAAGCAATCCACAACATAGAACTAATGTGGGCCAGGGAATATAGTTCCTACCCCCTTGTTTTTTAGACCACACCAATTAAGCCTTCACTGTGACTTTTCCTACAGAACTGTACATTTTTCGTAACAGCATCTTGCATCATTGTGATGTATCCTGGTCTCAAAATCTGTATGGACAGATTTTGTGACCAGGATACATCACAATGATGGGGTGTTTTCAATAGGTGTCCCCAGGGGTGCATTTTACAATGATGACACACACACACACACACACACACAAATACCAATGACAACAATACTATCTGTTGCAAAGTTGACATCGATGGTAATAAAATATTTATTCTCACATAAATGTTTTTGGAAATGTTCAGAGTGGTCTAAAATGTTCTCTCTTTTCAAGCACATTCATTTGTGTCTTGTAGGTGTGAATTGGAGATAGATGAGTGTGAGTCCAACCCCTGTCGAAATGGTGGTTCCTGTTTGGATCGATTCAACATGTTTGTTTGTGAATGCCCACCTGGCTACAGTGGTCCAATCTGTGACACTAACGTATGTTTGTTACATTTTTCTTTGTTGGTTTTATAAATACAGGTCAAAATGTTGACTTTTAGATTTTTGCCAAGCAGTATCAAGTAAACATCCAATGGCTTATAGAAGTTCAGAAACCATTAAAACATATTTTATTTTGTATTTATGAAATACTGAAGCAGATAAGAATGGTCGACAAATCTCCACCTGTTTTCAGAAAACTAAAGCATGACATTTTCACAGTCTCCGCCCTCTGTACCTTTGCAGAAACAAGCCCAGAAACAAGGAATCCCCTGGCTGGTGGTAGCCATCCCGCTCCTCTGCTTATGTGTGTTGATACTGATCATCAGCTTGACCTTCATGGTGCTCATGGCAAGGAAGAAACGCCAGTCAGAGGGCGCATACAGCCCAAGTGCTCAGGAGGTGGCTGGAGCTCGGCTGGAGATGGACAGCATGCTCAAGGTCCCACCTGAGGAAAGACTCATCTAACACAAAGGATGAGGAAAGAAGGGTGTTCAAGATGAGAGAGACTCACAGGCAGGTGCACAGGGCTCACTGTGAGACTCATGGATTATCTGAATACTTGGGCTATACTGAGTTGCATATGGTGTAGGAAACAACCCCCTTGTGGTTGTGATCTGGTCCTGACCCTGTGCTATTGCGCTGTAAGTTATGTCATTTATTAAAAACATCTGAGGAAATAGCCCCATGTCCTAGTACTGTGTAATTTTGCACATAGTAATTTGTCAGTGGCAGGGCCTTGACCTTTTTTTAAATACCTAACTAGTGCACTGAAGGACTTTGTTTCGAAAATCTTGGGATCATGAAAGTCAACCGCCACAAGCACACAAACTGTGGAATATGCTATTTTCATTTAATTTTTTTCATTGTATAAGGATCATGGTACACCTGTGATGCTGCTGGGTACTGGACTGCATTCTTAAGAAGCATCCTCATTACATGTTAGGGGCCCTAGCAGCATCCAGCACACTCCAGCCAATACACAGGGCTGTTGCTGCAATTGCTGTATTGACCACAAAATGCTACCCTCAAGCAAACTCTGACTTAACTGGAGTGATCAGAAAAGTATTGTTTCCAGTTTTACTTATAATGAAGATCTCAGTGGTTATTATGACAAGATATGGCAGTTTAAATAGAGGTACATAGATTTAATTTGTGCACAAAAAACAAAAAACTTGAATGCCATGGAAGCTTCAACTGAGGAGATGAAACCATCACATCAGGACGGGGCAATGAGACCGTAACCTTCCTGTATCAGTTTTCTGTGTGGTTTTTAGTTTGAAATTTAACTGAAGATCTCTTAATTTATTATCATCATCCTGTTATGCCCACTTCTATAGCAAATGTTTGATAACTGCAGAATTAGCTCTGCCATCTGTTTGTCATCAATGAACCCTTTATGTTCAAATTTAAATAATGCCTTCTGTCAATGCTGGAATGCCATTGGATGCACATCTTGTTCAGTGTTCAATTTAGCTGAATTTTGTCTCTTCAAACCCTAGTTAGATATGAGCACAGCTCTCTACTGACAATAATGCCCTTGTGTTATAACCCACAGATGTTAAGTCTAGGGACAAAGGGAAGCAACACAGCGATGTGGTGTTAAACAGGCGGGAAAGCCATTTATTGTTCAACACATGTATGAATGACTGAACTGGCCCAGCACCAAGCGAGCAGCCCACACACAAACAAACAAACAAAGGGAGAGGACGGCGGGTGGCGGCAAATCAATAAACCAAATAAAACACCTTATGCCTGCCGAACCCACCCCACAGCTTACTACATGTTGTCATCGGTGTGACAATGACAACATGTGTTAAACATGAAATACAACAAAAGCTTATCTAGAGTCGAACTCCCTCATACACCAGTTAACATGAAGCTCCGAGTTAACAATCACGAGTTTACATCAATCAGGCCAGCACAATACCGAGGCGAACTGCTCATGGGTAAGCACAGCCGCCCCCTGGTAAAGGTACGGCGGACTTAAATAGAGCAGGAGGAGGAGAAATGAGCCACAGGCAGAGGAACACCCCAGGATACAGAAGGAGGGACTCCCCGATGATGTGGTAAACCTCCGAGGATGTCATCAGTCACGTTGCCTGAGAAATGAGACTGCCACAACCCCAATACACACAACGACCAAAAACAATGCCAGCGCCCGTAACACATTGCTATGCACAATTTTGTACTTCTGTGATGTGAAAGCAGACTGAGGCTCCAACAAAAATGACAGCTGGGGGAAAATCCAGGCTAAAAATATGTCATATAGATTGGCCTCAATTATTAAATCATCTCCCTACTAAAAGCAGTATTTGCCACTGACAATCCAATGTTTGGAGCAGTTCTGTCACAAAAATGCACCTAACTAACCAGGAAATGTACAGCAACTTAAAATGAGTCTACATCTGATTAATGACAAGTTCTAAACCACAGAATTGGTTGCATCTGTATTCTTATAATGATGAATCCCATGGTCCTCTTAAATTGACAGTGTGTTTAGTTAATCCAATATTAGCATGGGTAGACACCCCACAAATCCCCTGTCTGAAGGGGGTGGAGCACATGACAAAAAAAACTCCTTAAGTCTGCTTAAGTCTTAGTAATTTTTTTTTTTAAAGATTTAAAGACCTCCATAATTGAATTGCCCCCCTACCCCCCCCCCCCACACACACACATACAAGGTATTTTCTGCTCATGTTTGTCTTAGCAGCAGTGATAATAGTTATAATAATTTAAAAAATGTATTTAACCCAGGGAGATGAAAACAAACCACTTCTGATGATTTGAACTTCTTAGTATTAACGTGAGATTTTTAGGAAAGTGAGGTAGAAATATCACACCAAAATAAGCACTGAAAGGAACAACAACACCGATCCTAAAGTGTCAACATAAAATATCCTGCAACACACTATAATGTGATGTACAGTATTAGTTTGTTTAAATGAACATGTCATTATTTAGTACAGATTCCAGTGTTGGCTAGACTAATGTCAGTCTTTTTTTAATTGTGTACAAAATCCAGGATGTTTTATTCACCATGTATTATAAACATATATTAAAACCAAATTGGTTTTGAAGTGTCAGATCATTTTATATCTATCCAAAGTTCACAGTCACAGTGGACTGGAGTATATCCCAGCATGCATTAGGTAAGAGGACAGTTTGCCATCCTATTCCACAGATATCACATCGACATACATACATAGATGAAGAAGACAAAGGGGGACTGGCCCAGATGAAAGGAAGCGGACAAACAAACAAATAAGGATAGACAATGGTGGGATAAGTAGACTGTACTTGTATGGCACTTTTCTAGTCTTTTTGACCACTCAAAGCACTTTGACACTACATGTCACATTCACCCATACACACCCATTCACAGGTTTGTAAATGGGCGAACAGATAAACAAACAAGAGCAACATAGGAAGAAAGGAAAAGGAAGATATAAAACAGAGGGAATCGATTTAGCAGGGAGAGTCAGTTGCATAGGGTTGCTTCGTACGTGTGCTTGTGTTTGTGTGTGGGTGTGTGTGTGTGTGTGTGTGGGCATAGATGAAGAAGCCACAGGGGGACTGGCCCAGATGACAGGCAGCGGACAAACAAACAAATGAGGATAGAGAATGGTGGGATTCTTGGACATGTCACATTCACCCATTTACACATACTTGTGGCCAAGGGTACATGGCGCCCCTGCTACTCATTAACCATTCATACACACTCACACTCCAATGACTCAGTTCAGTATCTTGCCCAAGAATACTTTGACATGTTAACTGGAGGATATATATGGGTGACTATTCTTGATAAATGATAGGTGGAAAATGTAGTTCTCCATATAATACAATCCAAATAATAATATTATAAAAGGGGGGATTGCAAAGCCATATACATAAATGAATGACAAGGGATAGAGGGACAAGGCAGGAAAGCTTTTTGCCATTTGTAATAGAAAGAATTGGCTTCTGCCATCCCTGCAGTAAGGTCCCTGTCTGGTGAAGTTCTTACTGCAACTGTAGATATTAACAGGACCTGCTCAGTATCTATCTCTACTGATAAGGAAATATGTTCTTTTATAGAGCCACTAGGGCTGCCTAAGCTGTCTGAAGAACAAAGGGAATTTCTTGATTCAGATATAAAATAAGAGGAGGTCAGGAAGAAGGAAAGAAAGGAAAGGCTTCACTCTAGGTAAAATCCTTAACTGAAAAAGGCTGGATTTAACAACAGAATTAATCTGTTGAACCAATTTAAGACCATTGTAAATTTTTACCCCCAGATTAATTACAACAGGATTGACATAGGGAGCACGGGAACCCAGGTCCAGGGGAGCATTGGGGCCCTACCACTGGGTCCAAACATGATAACTTCAGTTTTGCTGTCACTGAAGTTTAAGAGGTTCAGAGTCATCCAAGCCTTGATGTCCTTTAGACACTCTAGTAAGGGGTGTAGGCAATTTGGATTGTTTGGATTTGGGGGCAGGTAGATGTTGGGAGTCGTCGACATAAAAATGGAAGGAAATGCCATATTTTTTTATAATTGCCCCTAAGGGGGCCAAGTAAACAGGAAAGAGGATAGGCCCAAGAATTGAACTTGGGCCTTTTTCTTAGAGGCTGGAAGACTGGGTTGGTGCCCTCATTCCAAGAATGGATTGTTGGAATGGCCCGAGTAGCAGCATTTGAAAAGATGTCCTATAAGCAGATGGGAAGATTAAAAGTATATTTAAGAAAGTGTGGCAGATACTTAACTTTTTTGGAGGGCTCATGACTGGGACATTAGTTAGTGAGGTATCTTTTTTCTTTTATATATTTTTTTCATTGTGCTGCTGCACATATGACAAAGACGTATTGGATTTGCATTTCATAGACTTTGAGGTATATCTTGGATGTTTATTTTATTTAAAATGTGTAATGTATGTATATTTTCGTAACTTTTTTATTAGGGCCCGAGTACTGAGAGGTGATCTTCATTCCGTTACTTGTGTATTTATAAACAGTCTGTGTGATGCTGGTAACATTACAGTGTTTCTATGTTAGCATTAGCGCTACAGTGAACTGTTTAGCTAACGTTAGTTAGCACATTAGCTTCTACAGTCAGGTAGAAGGATCGCTCGTAAATCAGCAGCTTATTTACATTTGTCACTATGTAAGCTCACTGACATGTTGTCTGTGATGATTCAGGTATTTTGAGAGCGCGACACATGTCTCCACTGAAGAAATCACCCCCACAACTGATACTACGAGCAGACAGGCGGGGAGAGGAGGGAGCCGGGACGTCCTGTGGACCAAACACCGAGGACCTTGGCCTTTGCTGGAGGGAGCCTCGCGCCTGACTGGGGGGTCTGTAGCCGACCCTCCAGATACAGGAGGACATTTTGCTTTTCTATTTTGCAAAACAAAAACATGTCAGCATGTGGTTTTAGCAATATAGGTGTTGATAACAGAAACTGTGGTAAACAGAGAGCTAACTATGTGGTAGATCAGTGGTGATGACAATATTATAATGTAACAGCATACATAAATATCAGCAATAAACCCAATCTGACAAGACTGTTTGGTAACTTCATGAAGATATTTTTATTCACTCTGCAGTAAATAAATACTAACCAGTCTTAGCATTGGAAACAACCTAACGTTAGCTCCACAGCAACATCACAGTAACATACAGTCTAAAGTGTTACAGTGCATTCATTAAAAACATTTTTTAGCTGTAAAGCAGAAATGAGGCTCACTCACCATCAGTTTAGAGAGCTTTCAGCTCCAGTTAGCTGTTGCCACTCCGGAAAAGCAGCTCCGGTGTTCACTGTTGTTTTATCTTGGGCTCGATGGAATTCTTTCCTTTAAACTCATTTTTCGTCTTCGGTCTGCTTCTGTGACTCTGTCTTTACCGTGCATGTGGCTGTCAGCAGAATGAGCTGTTTTTCATTGCTGGTGGTGGTTTACTCAGCCATAGTATCCGTAATTATTCCACGAGGCCATGAGCTGACATTTGTGAGCTTGGCTGAGCGTGCACGAGGGAGGGTGACTGCGCAGTGAGTGCACGGCAATGAGTGACACCGCATAGAGCCTCCCCGCAGCTCTGATTGGTTGATCTCTGCCAGGCGATTTTTTTTTGTAGATTCCTATAAATCCCCAGGGCGGCATGGTGGCATTGTGGTTAGCACTGTTGCCTCACAGCAAGAAGGTCCCTGGTTCAAAACCTGGTTGGAACGGGGTTCGGTCCGTGGGTGTGGGCCCTTCTGTGCAGAGTTTGCATGTTCTCCACATGTTGCATTTTGATTGGCTGTGAGAGGTTGTCTGTCTGTATGTGTCGGTCCTGCGATAGATAGTCTGGCGACCTGTCCAGGGTGTACCCCGCTTTCCGCCCGACACAAAAAAAAAATCACAAAATATACACACACACACACACACACACACACCGTAGCACACACGCACACACACCTGCTAAAGCAATTCTTGCAGTGCATTTTTTGAATTTGCATCAGTTTTGTGTTCTTATTGCTCCTAACAAGGTCTGCCCATCCATAGTCCATGAGTCAAAAACCCCAAAATTGACCTACGACAATCAAACAGGTGGGCAATTTCTAGTTTGTTTTATTGACTTGCGAGACATCTCTAGTTAACAGTTTGGAATATGATATGCGTATTTCCAAATTTGATGTAAATCACAACATACTGAGTCCATGAGCCAGACCACCGATTTCTATTGAAAGGGTGGGCAAATTCTTGTTGCTATTTTCTTTTCCTTACATATGTTCACATATGTAACCTCTGCAGAGAAGCAACCAACCAAACAGTGGGCGCATGATAAGTATCGATAAGCTACTCCTCAAAGGTTGTCATACCAGTAAATAATGTGGTCATATATAGGAGGAAGAAAATAGCAATAAATTGCCCACCTTTTCAATTGCAATTGGTGGTCTGGCTCATAGACTACAAGTGCAATAGCTTGATCCAGAATGCCAGGGGCCAGCCATGACCGGACACCAGCCAGAGGATGGCCTGGTAGAGGAGTATCTTCCGGTCCAAGTAGGGTCAGCCTTGCCCCGATACTGGCTCTCCTCCCTCTCTTTGTCTAGTGCTTTCAGTTTTGTTTCTCCCCTCTGTCTGACTGGCCACTCAGCGTATGCCATTGGTGGAGATCCTCTGGTCTGCTGCATTCAGTCCAAACCCCACACAACTTTTCCCAATGTTGATAAGTGCATCTCTGTCGTAAAGACAGCTGACTATTGATATTATTATTCAGCCATCTATGTTTGCCGAAGTTATCTAACTCTAGCACACAAAGCTAGTGTTAGCTAAGCACACAAAGCTAGGGTTATCTGATGTTAGTTAGCATCTTTTCTGGAAATTTGTTGTCAAGTACAACACTGAGCCAACAGTTCTGATAGTTTAATTCCAGTGTTTGCAAACGGACCCCTGCTCTCCCCAGCATGATACGACGCAAAAAGGAAGGGCCCAAAGCAGAGGAGATGCAGGAATAAAATAAAATGCATTATCTTGACCTGGTTACAGTTTGTCCTTCAAACAGGACAAAGACAAACAATGACATGATTTATCATACAGTATACGTCATCATCAACACACAGTGGTTCGTCACAAGAGGCTAACAATATGATTAAACCAAGAGAGCTACTCATTATGATATGATAAAGAGAGAGAGATGATGATGAGAAATGGGAACTCCCATTACATTCCCCCATTTGAGCATTTTATGCTAATAATTTTAACATTAATCATTGGGGAGAAAAAGAAATTTACAGAAATGCAGAATCATCTGCAAAATCAATTTTCAATCATGACTGTGAAAATCAAGGCTGATGATTAAAACTACTAATACATACGTTTTATTCTTTTTTTTCCCAACTGATCAAAGAAAAGAACATAACCTCTAGATTAAATGACATTGTGGGCAGAGCCCAGTCAAGAGGCTCATGGGAGAAATGATCTTCAGACTGAATGGTGAATTGCCCCACAGAAGATCTGACTAGTGAAGTGATCAAAGCTTTAATGGAAGGTATTGCACAACAGATCACAATCACCATCAGGAAACCTAACAAAGGTGTCAGCACTTTCAAGTCACTCTCCAATCCCCCTCAGTTAGCCAGGACCACGGACTCCAGCTTCCAGAGTCAGAGTCTTTGGTCCTCTTCTCATGAAACAGGTCATTGAGGTGTGAGAAAACATGAGTCCTATTGTCCACAATATCTGGAATGTAGTGCAGCACTCAGTTCAAATAATATGGCAAACTCCTCCCTGGCTGGCAAACATCATATCCATCGCCAACCTATTTTGTAGTGCCAGGATAGTTCCTCGTTGTTGGGTGGGGTTTGTTGTCATGACAGATTGGTGAACTCCTGGTTGTGTCACGTGTGTCATGTTCCAGAATCTAGCATTTGAACCCCTGTAACTGATTATGCTGATGTTGCACATATTGATATTCTCGGTCATGTCTGTAACAGTTCTGTTCTGTAGGGCGTCACGGGTATTGCGGCCCCCACCCCGTGGGGAAGTTGTGTGCAGACATGGCAGCTGTCACATTTGTAATCCTTCTGGTCGTGGACAGTACTAAAGTGTACCAGGAATTTTCCTCAGGCTTCAATGGGGTGCGAGTAAACTCAGGCAGCAGTTATCTTCTCATTCTGTTGTTAGATGCTCTGCAGTTGCTGCTTGAGTTCTTATGACCTTGTGGTTTATCTGGCTGAGGTGTGTCTTGTTGCCAGAGCAGTAGCAGGACAATGATAGCAGTGAGCAGGAGCATGCTGCAAACTCCTCTGCAAGTGCCACCCCTCCAGCACTACTGTATGGTCGTCTGCGTCATTGTATCAGCAGGATCACCTCAGCCTACCCTCATATTCAATGTGCTGCCTGTTTGTGAGTTTGAGAAACGTGTGGTCCTAGCATTATTCACACCCCTCTCTCCCTCGCAAACACGAGGCGGGGGAGAGCGTCGGCTCACCTACTGATGCTAATGCACGCTTGATGGGATGTCCTTGGCGGGCTCAGAAACTTGTTTGCAGTGACTGGCGTGTACCCAGGTTGCCCTTTCTGCAATCGTCACTGCTGTCTCTGTGCTGAGAAGGAGCTGTAAGGGTCCGTTCCAGCTGCATGCTTTCCAATTCTTCCTTCTTAGATCCTTTACCACAACCCAATCGCCTGATTCCATGTCGTGCAGTTATCGCTCTGTGGCTTTTGGCAGGGCGTCTTTTGCCTGTTTGTGGATATCAAAAAGCACAGAGGACAGGTTTGCACAATAACACAACATTTCATCTTCACACTGGGGAGTTGCCTTTTAACAGGTCAAATTTTCGTATTCATTGGCTGTGCGAAGAGGATCTCTAATGGGCTAAGGCCATTTCGGCTTCTGACCCTAGCTCTCACGTGCATCAAAACAATCGGCAGTACTTTTGTCCAAGTCAAACCAGTTTCCTCACAACATTTAGCCAACTTTTTTCAGTGTACCATTTGCTCTTTAAACTGCCCTCCCACTGGCTGGGTGGTAGGCACAATGTTGTCTCATCTCATTGCCAAAATACTCACCCACACTCTTTAAGGCTGTGCTTATAAAAGGTGTGCCATTGTCAGATGAGATCTTACCTAAAGCTTTTGCTACTGCTGCTGCATCTTATTTAGAGGTGGGGAAATACTCCACCCACTTTGAAAACATGTCAACAAGAACCAAACAGTATTTCTTTTCCTCGCTAGGTGTCAGGTCAATGAAATCCATTTCTAAGTGGTCTAATGGTTTTTGTGGTTTAACAGTCCGCAGGGACGGCTTCGTTGAAATTTTTGTAGGGGGCGCTGGAGAGCCATTTTGGTACATCAATTCAAAAAATTCATATCAGATATCACAATTTAGGACTTTTGATGTCTGTTTTCGATTTGGTAAGTATTCCTACATGCCTTGCCCCTCAAAAAGTGCTTTCAATTTTTCACATTTCACAAGTTTCATAGCTCTAGGTTAAACGGTCCACGGGGGCTGCTTTGTTGAAATTTTCTCTGGGGCGCTCAAGAGCCATTTTGGCACATGAATGCAAAAAAAACATATCAGATATCACAATTTAAAATTTCTGATGTAAATAAAAACTTTCGGTGCGTTTTTGTGCATGCCTTGCCCCTCAAAAAGTGCTATCTGTTTTATGGCGAATGGTGTGTTACCATGGCAACAGTGTGTGATGAAATCACAAAAGTATTTTTTCGGTGTATCATCAAAAAGACTTTGCAGTATTATGACTGAATATGAGGTCGCTGGGGTTAACCTGCTCTCGGGGAAACATCAAAGTTCCCCTGTGACCTCTAGGTGGCGCTATGACTGTGATTCAAAATTGCACTGCAGGTGTCAGAATTCCACCTGGGTGCAGCAATGAATTAGTACTTCCTCTATGTAGTGCTAAGGCTGGAGGCGTCCTCAGGGTCCGACGCCGACAACTTCTCTGTAGCATCCGTGCCGGAGACGCCGACTTCGGCAGTGCAACCGGCCGCCGGTCCCTCGGTTGCCTCCATGGTCCATGTTCCACCCGGCTCCTCTCTGCTCACCATCCAGATGTACGGCTCGGCCAATGGTTCCTCTGCATCTCCTGGTCCGCCACCCTCAGCGGAAAGAAGAGGACGTGGTCGCCCCCGTGCAGCCCTGCGCCGCTGCGGTTCTCCTACTCCATTGCAGCGGAGGATGGTGATGGCCTCCCGCCGTTGTCTCGACTCTGCCGGCTCGGCGGCCCGATGTCGAGCGACGAGCGCTGGAGCGCCGTGTGGAGCGCGGCGTCACCACGCTCCAGCGAGGTCTCCCGATTGCCGGCCGCCTTTGCAGACCGGGGAATACCGTTTCGCAGAACTGACAACAAGCTTTTCGATATCCTGACATCTGAGTGCTGCTCTGTCAACATCGGCGCTCTTCCGGGTGACCTCATCGCGGCGGCTCCCTTCGTGCGCCATGATGTCAGCACCTCGGTTAAAGGGCCGGTTCGTCTTCAACCACTTCCGGCGGCCCGTGCCGAATAGGAAGTGGGGACATGCTGCCTCGGGCGAGTCAAGTCAAGTCTAGTCAAGTAAACTTTATTCGTTGAGCCCATTATTACAAAACATGGTTCGCCTCAGTGGGCTGTACAGTTTACGACATCCCTCTGCCCTTAGACCCTCACATCACCCAAGGAATAACCCGAACACAAACAAACAAAAAAAAAAAAAAAAAAGTCGCTTTACCTCGGTCCCACCGGCCGCGGAGGTCAGGTTTGCCTGAGGCGTCTGATGTGTCGTGGCGCCCTCCCACTCCCGCCAGCTCACCTGACCTGGGATTCTCGACGCTGTGCTGCCTTGACTGTTCTCCCTCCTCAATTTGAGCAGCCCGCTCATGTTGGACCGCCTGGCACTGGGATGTCAGCGCCACTTCCTGCTCTTCCTGGCCATCCACAGCAGCTCTGTCCCCTTGGGGCTCCTGGCACCGGGCTGCCGGTGCCCTCTACTGCTCAACCTCAGCAATTGCAGCATTTGTTTCTTGATGGAATTTCTGGCACCGGGGTATCGGTGCCCTTGGCCGCATATACTCGACAATCGCACCACTTCGCTCTTGCTGGGGCACCCTGCACCGGGATGCTGTTGTCCCCAGTCATACACCCACAGCTTCCTGGTCTGTTGGGTTGTCGGCGCCCCCAGCCGTGCAATCCCAGCCACGGCACCAGTTCGCTCTTGCTGGGGCATCTGGCACCGGGTTGTCAGTGCCCCTCACCGTGCCTCCACACGACCCGCAGCAGCCGGCCTTGGTTGAGACTCCCGCCTACGCCTCCCAACCTGTCTGGGCCGGGGTTGTTGGCACCGGGCTACCACCAAATTTTCCCTCTCATCCTGTGCACCATGTCGTTTCGTCCACGGTTCTGGTCTCCTTTCCAATCATTTTCCGTTGCGGCGGCCTTTGCCTACTTTCACCCTGGCCACAGCCGATCCTCCCTTCCGTCCTCCTGGCGCTTTCGTCTCTTGTCCATCTCCGGTTCCCTCCGATCTTCGTACCCAGATTCTTGACTGCACCATGTTTCCGGCGGCCATTTCTCCTAGGTCCCGTCAGCCACGGTCGTCAGGTTTGCCCGGGGTTGCCAGTGATGTTGGCGGCGCCCTCCCACTCCCACCAGCTTGCATCACCCTGCAACCTCGGCACCAGGATGCCCGCGCCCTCGACCGCTCTCCCACCTCCATTTGAGTGGCCCACTCGTGTTGGCTCATCTGGCACCGAGATGCTGACCCCGTAGTAGAAGGCACTGGCACCGGGCCGCCAGTGCCCTCTACTGCTTAACATCGACGCCTGCAGCGGATTGGTTTGCTGGGGAGTCCGGCATTGGGATGCCATTGCCCCCGGCTGTACACGCTTGGCAGCCGCACCACTTCGCTCTCGCTGGGGCATCTGGCACCGGGGTGCCGCTGCCCCCAGTTGTACGTTCACAGTGACTTCGACAGTTCGCTCTCGTTGGAGCTTCTGGCACCAGATGCCGTGCCCCTGGCCATACGACCTCACCTGCTGCACCGTTTCTCTCTTCTTGAGGCATCTGGTACCGGGCTACCAGTGCCCTCTACTGCTTGACATCGACGCCTGCAGCAGTTCGCTTTTGCTGGTTCGCATCTGGCACCGGGGTGCCACTGCCCCCAGTCGTACATCCACAGTGACTTTGACAGTTCGCTCTCGTTGGAGCTTCTGGCACCGAGATGCCGCGCCCCTGGTCGTACGACCTCGCTCACTGCACCGTTTCCCTCTTCTTGAGGCATCTGGCACCAGGCTGCCAGTGCCCTCCACTGCTTAACATCGATGCTTGCAGCGGTTCGCTTTTGCTGGGGAGTCTGGCATTGGGATACTATTGCCTCCGGCTGTGCACGTCTGGCAACCAAACCACTTCGCTCTCGCTGGGGCATCTGGCACCGGGGTGCCGCTGCCCCCAGTTGTACGTTCACAGTGACTTTGACAGTTCGCTCTCGTTGGAGCTTCTGGCACCGAGATGCCGCGCCCCCGGTCGTACGACCTCGCTCACTGCACCGTTTCCCTCTTCTTGAGGCATCTGGCACCAGGCTGCCAGTGCCCTCCACTGCTTAACATCGATGCTTGCAGCGGTTCGCTTTTGCTGGGGAGTCTGGCATTGGGATACTATTGCCTCCGGCTGTGCACGTCTGGCAACCAAACCACTTCGCTCTCGCTGGGGCATCTGGCACCGGGGTGCCGCTGCCCCCAGTCGTACGTTCACAGTGACTTCGACAGTTCGCTCTCGTTGGAGCTTCTGGCACCGAGATGCTGTGCCCCCGGACGTATGACCTCTCCTACTGCGCCGTTTCACTCTTCTTGAGGCATCTGGCACCGGGCTGCCGGTGCCCTCTGCTGCTTAACATCGACGCCTGCAGCGGTTCGCTTTTGCTGGGGAGTCTAGCATTGGGATGCCATTGCCCCTGGCCGTGCACGCCCGGCAACCGTACCACTTAACTCTCGCTGGGGCATCTGGCACCGGGGTGTGCTGCCCCCAGTTCTACGTCCAGTGACTTTGACAGTTCGCTCTCCTTAGGGCATCTGGCACCGAGATGTCGGGGGCCCCCAGACGTACGACATCGGCTACTGCAACGGTTCACTCTCCTTGGGGCTTTTGGCACCGGGCTGCCAGTGCCCTCTACTGCTTACCCTCGAAGCCTGCATCCGCATTGTTCCCCGGGGGACGCTTCCTTTCTCATCCGTTGCCTGTCGCTTCTTCCGTCCCGTCGCTCATGGCCTCCGTCTCTCTCGTTGCGCCCAGCCGCGCCGAGCTCTAGAACCAGAGCTCTCCGAGCTCTGGTTCTAGAGAACCAGAGCTCGGAGAGCTCGGAACCAGAGTTCTGGCTCCGTCTGCTCGGCGATTGGAACGATTCTCCTTCTTTATGACGATCACCTGTCTCATCCTCAGGACGTCAACTTTTTCGATGACGCGGCTCTGTCTGCCGGTTTTGGGTTTTTTTTTACGATGAAAGTTGGTTCGTAGGCAAATGGCCCCAAGAGTTGGAAGGAGACTGCCAGGTCACTTTATCTGCTCTCTTTGAGATCTACCCCATCATCGTCGCCACCACCTTATGGGGCCGTGAATGGAGTCGCCTATCTGTCCTCATCTACTCAGACAATCTCGCAGTAGTTTGACATCATAAATAAAGAAGTTCAGAAGCTTGGCTCCTCATGTAGACGCACACCCGACTCCAGTTCCTCCATATTCGACCTTGTCTTTCAACATCTAAACCCAGCTTTCATGCCCCTGATCTGGAATCTCAGAACACCATCATCAATAGCCTGTCCCCATGCAACTTTCTCTCCATATCGGTCGGCTTGGAATTGTTTCCACAACTTTCACGACATGCATAACATCACTTTTCCGTCATTTGATCTCATCACCTTAACCTGCTTCATCACCCACGGCCATTCTGTCTTGGGAAATTAAAACCCAGACAATCAAAGTCTACCTCAGCGGCATTTCGTTCATCTCTAAACTCCTAACCAGTAGTCATGGCCAGCTAATGGTCATCCCCAGATCACCTCACTACTCAGAGGCCTCTCACGCTAAGAACCAGCCCAAAATCCTCGTAGACTCCCATTAACCACGGATCTGCTGTCAGGCTGTATCCACACCATCCGCTCCAGATATAGCATACCTCACGTCAACCAAACTCAAGAAGCAATGTTCATTCTCGCCTTCTTCCGTTTCCTCAGATGCTCAGAATTCACTGCTTCGACCCTTCGATACGATCCACGTCGGCACGCCTGCCTCTCGGACCTTTTTTCTCTAACAACACCATAGTTATTTTTAAAAAGAACCAAAACCAACTAATCTAGCCAACCCACTCCCGTCTTCTACTTCTACTACATTCAATCAGTTCTAAATGCCTTCCTTATTCTCTCCAATTATTTACATTTCCGGACATCACAAAGCAAATCCCAAGATGACCCTCTGTTTGCATCTGAATCCGGCCAGGTGGTTACCGGCTTCTGGTTCCACCAACACTTCCGTCAGGTCCCGTCATTGTCAGGCATCTCTCCCATGAATTACTCCGGACATTCTTTCAGAATCGGCGCTGCCACCTCGGCTTCCTGCAGCGGTATACCGGAACACTTTATTCAGATCATGGGCAGATGGTCCTCCCAAGCTTATCACCGTTACGTCCGTTCCGACCTAAGAGATCTCAAATCGGCTTTTTCCTCTCTCATATAATGCACGCTTTTGCGGATCTGTCGTGCCCGGGAGCCACGGCGGATTCCCACCGAAGCTTTCCCACACTGCACTCAACCATCCATTCCAATAATCCAACATCAATGTTTATACCAAATCTACATTCACGTCAATAAATTGTTAAAATTAATTCTGATTGAGGTGTGGTCCTTGCTAGTGAAGTGAAGCTTATAGCAGAGTTTCAGGAGGGGGACCACACCTCTACCGCACCTCAACCGCGCCTCTTCCGGCTTAAATATCCTCCTAACCCGATCTCCCCCTTTCGTTCTCGTTATTCTGCACCCCTCCCTCCCTCCCTCAATCTCTTTCCTTTTCCTCCGTCTGTCCGTAGGGTCCTAGGGGATCTGTCGTGCCCGGGAGCCACGGCGGATTCCCACCGAAGCTTCCCCACACCGCACTCAACCATCCATTCCAATAATCCAACATCAATGTTTATACCAAATCTACATTCACGTCAATAAATTGTTAAAATTAATTCCGATTGAGGTGTGGTCCTTGCTAGTGAAATAGCGTTATATGTGTCACAGTAGTTTTCAAATGAGCATGTTGATGTGTTATTTGCATGTGTTCCATATCATAGAACATATAATGATGTTAAAGTACTGCTGTTTTGGTGTGTCCTGGATATCAGCAATTGTTATGATTGACAGAGTTTTGAAAGGAATGTATTATATGGGTGGTGGAGTAAAGAAATACAGTGGTAGATAAGGTACTGCTGTGACTAATGAGGCAAAAGTATGTATAGTGATCAATTATAAGAGAAAGTATGTAAATGTAATGAAGTTGTTGTTTTTGCAGAAAGTGTGAATGTGAATGCCAAGGGGTTAGATTAGGGTTGAAGCCAAGTGACAGTAACACTATCATACAGCTAATGAGTTTGTAGGGTTTATATTTTGTAGTTTAGACCATAGGTAATGATAGTGTGGTGATGAGTGAAAAGCAGTGGCAGTTTTCTGTCAAGAAAATGTGTAGGAAGGTGTTTGCCCCATTGAATGTCTTTTAGTCAGAGTAAGAGGTCTTGTCTTGTTGCAGACAATATAGTGTTTTCGACAACAGTCTGCATGTCTGTGGTGGTGATCAAGATGAATAGGTAGAAACATAGCTGGTGTCTGGAAGGATGTGTTGCTAGCATTTGCATGTGTGCAGTGGTTACATACTAAGTAGCAGGCAGGACTGAGGGGTTATTAGATTTAAATGTCAATAGTTGCTCAATGGGTCATTGGTTAGACTGGGAGGGATAGTGAAACGGGTGGTGGTAGGACCCAGATGCAGTACAACAATAGGCTCTTGAAGTTGGTAATAACTTTTATTGTAACCAACACAGAAATGGCTCAGCTTACAGACAAAGAGTTCGTTCTTCGTGCAGGGAGCACTAGCAGTGTCTCTGGGTTTGTCACTGAGTGAAGAAACGAAGCTTGTACCCACAGTGGCTGGCGGGGAGAAACCCGAGCTCCACGAGCCGTCTCCACGTGCTGGAACGCCGACTGGGATCGAGCAGAGGGATGGTCTGGGACAAGCAGGGATTCGGTAACCGGGAAGTCCGTCCGCGGGAGCAACAGTACCGACAGGGATCAGGCAGGAGGATCGTCTTAGCCGAGCCGGGAGTCTTTACCAGTGGAGCCGCCAGTTTTCCGGAACGCCAAACTGGAAACGTGGTCGAGAACAAAGAGCAGGTAGGTCCGGGGGGAGTCAGGCGAGGAGGGCAGGTCAGGAACAGGCAGAGTCGGCAACGGGTGATCTGACGGAGAAACGCTGGAAAGACATGCATAACGCAGAGGAACAATCTGGCAGTGTGTGTGTGTCCTGGAGTGTCTTATATACTGCACTGATTGATGATGAGCTGCAGCTGAGGGGAGAGCAGGCTGCAGCAGTGGGCGTGGCTCAGCAGGTGAGCGGAGCAGAGGGAGGTGTGTGTGTGTGGAAAACAGGAACACCAAAGCCGGGCGGGAGGAGGGGCCAGGAGGAGGACCGAAGTCCCTCAAACACCGGAACCCACGCCGTCATCGCTGGAGGGAAGGAACGGCCAGCGGCCGAGAAGCAGGAACCTAACAGGATCCCAGCCCAGACGCCCCGGGAACAGGAGAGGAAGGGACCGAACAGGAGCAGAGAACGCCGCCTCGGACGGCACGAGGGCTGATCAGGATGCAGGCGGAAATCCTCACCATCTGGTCGCCCAGGATCTGACGAGCCGGTACCCACGACTCTCCTCAGGACCGCACTTCTCCCAGTCCACCAGGTACTGGAGGCCCCTCCCCGGCTCGGGGAACGGAGCAGACGACGTGCGGTGTAAGCTGGAGCCCCTGGCTGATGATCCGAGGAGGGGGAGGTGGCTGGGAAACGGGCTGGAGAGGACTGTCCTTAACCGCTTGATCCGGGAGACGTGGAATGTGGGGTGAATCCGCAGATCAACGGGTAACCGGAGCCGGACCGCCATGGGTTCACGATATGATCGACCGGAAACGGACCCACATATTTGGGGGCCAATTTCCGGGAGTCCACCTGAAGGGGAGGTCCTTGGTGGAGAGCTATACCTTCTGCCCCACCCGGTAGGATGGAGCTTGGGAGCGCGGCGGTTGGCAGCAGCAGCATAGCGATCGTGGCCCGGAGCAGAGCGGTTCTGGCTCATGACCAGGTTTGGCGGCATCGCCGGATGAATGCCTCCACTGGACGGGTACGCTTATGTCTTCTTCCTGTTCAGGAAACAGAGGGGCTGGAAGCCATAAGCGCACTGGAAAGGGGAGAGTCCTGTGGCAGAGCTGACCAGGGTGATATGCGCATATTCCACCCACATGAGCTGGGAGGACCAGGAGGCCGGATGAGAGGAGGCCATACACCGGAGAGCCGTCTCCATCTCCTGATTCATCCTCTCGGCTTGACCGTTGGATTGGGGATGATAACCCGAGGACAGACTGGTGGAGGCTCCAGGAGACGGCAAACTCCCTCCAAACGCCGACGTGAATTGGGACTACGATCAGACACCACGCCGGTGGGGGAGTCCGTGGAGTCTGAAAACATGGTCGAGCAGTATACTGGCAGTCTCTTTGGCGGAGGGGAGTTTGGCAGAGAGGCACCAAATGTGCCATATTTTACTGAAAGCGATCTACCACTGTCAGGATGGCAGTGTTCCCTCCTGACAGTGGCAGACCGTGACAAAGTCCAGAGCAATATGGGACCAAGGACAATGAGGAACAGGAGGGGCTCTGGAAGCCGCCGGGCTTGGCGAGGAGTCTTGTTCCGACTGCAGACTGGACAAGCGTTGATTTAAACCCTGGTATCCTCATCCAGGGTGGCCCACCAGAATCGTCTGTAGGACCTCTTTGGTCCGAGTTATCCCCGGGTGACAGGTAAGTCGAGAGTTGTGGGGCCCACTGCAAAACCTCCGACCGGAACTCCCAGGGACTCAACAGGCGATCCTGAGGACATGAGCTGGGCCCCGGCTGATCATCCAGAGCGGCCTTGATCCGCTCCTCGATCTCCCAGGTGAGTGTGGCCAGGAGACGAGATGAGGGAAGGATATTGTCCGTGAGGAGAGTCTTCCTCTCCCACCAGAAACTGTCGAGACAAGGCGCCTGGCTTGACATTTCGGGAACCGCGATAGGAGAGCGTGAAGTTGAAGCGGGCGAAGAAGAGGGCCCACCGGGCTTGACGAGAGTTCATTCGCTTGGCTGAGCGGATGTATTCGAGATTCTTATGCGATCTGTCCAGACGAGGAAGGGATCCCTGGTTCCCTCCAGCCAGTGTCGCCACTCCTCCAACGCTAGCTTGACAGCCAACAGCTCCGGTTCCCGATGTCGTAATTCCTCTCTGCTGGAGACAGACGCTGGAGAAGAAGGCACAGGGTGCAGTTTCCCATCCTCAGCAGGCGTTGTGACAGCACAGCCCCCACGCCCACATCAGAAGCATCCTCCTCCACCACGAACTGCCGGTCTGGGTCAGGGGATGAGCAGGATAGGAGCCGTGATTGAATCGGGTCCTTCAGGCGCTGGAAGGCCTGCGCTCACAGCTGTGGTCCAGCGAACTGGATCTTGAAGAGGTGAGGGCGGTGAGAGGAGCGGCTATCGTGTTGTAGCCTCTGATGAAACGCCTGTAGAAGTTGGCTAACCCCAGGAACCGCTGCAACTGCTTATGGAGTCAGGAACGGGCCAGGAGGACACAGCGGAAACCTTGGTGGGGTCCATCTCCATGTGGTTGTGGCTGATGATGTAACCCAGGAAGGCGACGGAAGAGGTGTGGAATTACATTTTTCAGCCTTCACGAACAGAGAGTTTTCGAGGAGGCGCTGCAGAACCCTCTGTACATGGTGGATATGTTCAGGCATGGATCGAGAAGATCAGAATATCACAAGATAGACGAAAAACCTAATTTATTCAACATGTCTCTGAGCACGCCGCTGATGAGGGCCTGAAAACACGGCGGGAGCGTTAGTCCAAAAAGGCATCACCAGATACTCATAATGTCCTGTGGGGGTATTAAACGCCGCTTCCATTCATCCCCTCTCGGATGCGGACCAGGTGGTAGGCGCTATGGAGATCAAGTTTTGTGAACACGGTGGAACCTTGCAACAGCTCAAAAGCAGAGGCGATGAGGGGAAGAGGATATCGTTCTTTACCGTGATGTCATTCAGACCTCTGTAGTCGATGCACGGTCGGAGTGATCCATCTTTCTTCCCCACGAAGAAGAATCCGGCCCGCAGGAGACGGAGGGTCGGATGATTCCAGACGCCAGGGACTCGAGATGTAGGTCTCCATGGCCTCCCTCTCTGGAGCAGATAGCGAGAAAAGACGGCCCTTGGGAGGAGCAGACCCAGGCAGGAGATCGATGGCGTAGCCATATGGTCTATGGGGTGGCAGAGACGTGGCCCTGACTTGTTGAAGACCTCCCGAAGTCGTGGTAATCCGATGGCACCCCGGAGAGGTCTGGAGGAGAACCAGCACTGGCAGGCGTGTGGGCGTGATCTGTTGATGGAGGCAGATGTGCTGACAGGAAGGACTCCATGACAGAATCACCCCTGTGGCCCAGTCTATATGTGGATTGTGGCGCCAACCATGGATATCCAAGAATCAGCGGACTTTGGGAGAATCCATAACGTGAAACTGGATGGTCTCACGATGTTCTCCAGCCAGGATCATGGAGACAGGAACGGTCTGATGGATGACCGCTCCCAGAAGATGTCCATCTAAGGCGCAGCCGGAACGGGACGAGGAAGGGAACCTGCTCAATCCCCAGCTGACGGCGAAGTTCTGGTCGAGGTTCACGCCAGCCCCAGAGTCAACGTAAGGTGGCGAGGGTGGGACCCTTCCTAACCAGGAGCTGAACGTGGAACAACGGACGAGGACTTGGGACAGAGTTCTGGGATCGGCTCAGCAGGATGCCCTCTCCTGCTGAGCCCTGCCCTTTTACCGACATTTGGTGACAAAATGGCCGGCCTGACCACAATACAGGCAGAGATTTCCTCGCCGGGCCTCCCGCCTCCTCTGACAAAAGCCGGGTCTGGCCCACCTGCATGGGCTCTGGCCCCCTGGAGCTGATACTGGAGGTGACCCAGGACTCATTGGTTGATAACCGGAACACGATGAGCCCCTCCTCCTGGCGTCAGCCCCTTTTTCTCGCCTGAATGCGCTTTGTCGAGCCTCGTGGTGATCTCAATGAGTCCATCCAGGAATGAGGTAGATCAAACGACACCAGTTCGCTCTTTATATATGGGGCTAGACCGTTGAGAAAAAGCGTCATTAGGCGACTGAATTCCAACGCTCTGTCGAGCCTGAGTTCTGAATTCGATCAGTCCGCCACTGTCCTGTCCCCTGCCGTTGATTCAGAAGGCCCCAGTAGCATCGGGCCCAAGGAGACGGGACCAAACACCTTGGCTAAGCTCCTCAGAGAAGGCTTGAAACGACGCACAGGCTGGCGTGTTCTCTCCCATTCCGCTGTTTCACAAGCGTGTTTCTGCCCGTGAGGTGATTTATGGCGGCGACCGAAAGCCCCTCCGCTGGGCGTAACGACGAGGCTGCAGGGCAAACAGGATCGAAAGCAGTTCGTGGAGAAATGGATTGCACTCCTCCGGATCCCCCGGCATAGCGTTCTGGCGCTCCCACACGCCGGGTTCTGACATGCTGGGCGGTGGAGTCGGAGGAGGAACAGGAGCGGCATGTTGGGTCAGTGACGTAGCCATCTGTTGAACCTGGTTGGCTAGTAGGGTTAGCGCCGCTCCAGGGCTGATGCGACTGTCGTGCCTCTGCCGCTGCTGGAGGTTAGCTTAGCCTCGTGTTGCTGAAGCATTCCCTCCACGCTGGTTAGGGCGGGATTGCAGAGCATTGGAGTCTGCTGTCCATGTCTGGCCAGATTGTACAAAACGGGTGGTGGTAGGACCCAGATGCAGTACAACAATAGGCTCTTGAAGTTGGTAATAACTTTTATTGTAACCAACACAGAAATGGCTCAGCTTACAGACAAAGAGTTCGTTCTTCGTGCAGGGAGCACTAGCAGTGTCTCTGGGTTTGTCACTGAGTGAAGAAACGAAGCTTGTACCCACAGTGGCTGGCGGGGAGGAAACCCCGTAGCTCCACGAGCCGTCTCCACGTGCTGGAACGCCGACTGGGATCGAGCAGAGGGATGGTCTGGGACAAGCAGGGATTCGGTAACCGGGAAGTCCGTTCAGCTGGAGCAACAGTACCGACAGGGATCAGGCAGGAGGACTGCCTTAGCCGAGCAAAGGAGTCTTTACTAGTGGAGCCGTCAGTTTTCCGGAACGCCGAAACTGGAAACGTGGTCGAGAACAAAGAGCAGGTAGGTCCGGGGGGAGTCAGGCGAGGAGGGCAGGTCAGGAACAGGCAGAGTCGGCAACGGGTGATCTGACGGAGAAACGCTGGAAAGACATGCATAACGCAGAGGAACAATCTGGCAGTGTGTGTGTGTCCTGGAGTGTCTTATATACTGCACTGATTGATGATGAGCTGCAGCTGAGGGGAGAGCAGGCTGCAGCAGTGGGCGTGGTCAGCAGGTAGAGCGGAGCAGAGGGAGGGTGTGTGTGTGTGTGTGGAAAATTACTGACAGCAGGTAGGAGGAAACAGACAGCAGGTCCATGACAGATAGATGTTGTTTTTTTTTATTTGTTTGTTAGTGTGAACCAATCACAGATTGCAGAGGAAATTGTTGGGTCACAGATTTTGGTGACGCCCAAAGAAATCAGCAAAAAAGTTAGATGCACCTCTTGAGCAGTATATTTTCAGAGAATTTGCAGGAGAGACTCACATACTTCAGCTCCAAGGAGTTTTGGATTTGACATTGACTACATCAAGAGGAGACTTGCTACCAAGTCAGCACTACGTGTCAGAAAAGTTGCATTGCAGGAAAACAAGGTAGGTGTATATGTTGAGTTGTGTAGAAGTAACTGTGAAGCTGGTGTTGTAGTTAGTGGTTATTTGTAGTGCTATGTGAATGGAGTGGAATAACTGGTATATCAGCTACAATTCACACACACACGCACACATATATATGTATATATAAGTATATGTTTAGGTGTGTTGCATGCATGTTATTCAGGCAACAGTATGTGCATTAAAATGTATTTCATGCTGGGAAAGGAACAGATTTCAATGAGTACTTTTTTCTTGAAGGTCCTTTGAAGATCGGTGTAAGGAAAAGAAAGGTCCTGTTTTCCATCACATCTTTACAAATACTACAGTGTTTGGTGAGAAACCAAGGTGAGTTTTGGTAAATGTAAATGTTTTGAATGAAAAAGTGTTGTGTAAGTAAATGCTGACAGTAGTTACAATATTGGATGAAATTTGGTTTCTCTGTGTATAAAGGTATGAAAATGACTTAGATATGTATGTTTGCAGAGTATTATACGATGTTATGGGGTAACCAGCCAGTGATTGAAGTTTATCACAAAATGTGTCTCGGTGTTATGAAAGACAAGACTTTGATTTATGTTTCTGTCATTGTTGAAACAAAATTATGGTGAGGTCTGTGTGTACAGATGTGTGTAGTTGAAATAAATGTCAGTACTTTATGGTAGACACAGTTTGGGTGGGATAGGATGTTGGTTTAGAATATTAAGAAAGATGTCCTCAGAAAAAATTATGTCTGTTTTTTGTGTTTTTTGTAGATGCCAAGGAAGAAAGGTTTTCTGTATGTGTCACACGCCCAAGACCAGTAAAAGAAAGAGCAGTGATGAGGATTCTGCTTGTGCAACTCCCAAGACCATCTGTTGTTGTTGGCACAAAGTTAGAATGCATTCAGTGATCACTGATAGGAATGAATCTGTAGTGTGTAGCGTTGCAGCAGCAATTAAACACAAGATTCTTCCTGTGTGTGAATGGCAAGAGGGTGATGTGGATGACATAGCCGAAGGAAAAGCATTGCTCCAGTATTTAGCAAAGGTAAAACAGTCCAGCCATGCTAAACTGAATTTGTGTCGGATGATTGAGCAACACAATGTGTTTGACAGCCAATGGAGTATAACTGTTGGTGTGCTGATGTACAGAGAGTATATAGAGGCACCAGCATCTACAAGTGGTGTGATAGGGATACCATGCAAATATGAACGTATTGCTGCGGATGGCAACTGTTTTTTTAAAGCTATCTCTCATGCTGTAAGTAGTGTACAAAAAAAACACTTAAAAATTAGACACGCAATTGTTAAACACCTGAAAAATAATGCTACACATTATAGAAACACTTTAAGACGTGACTACTCATTTGCTGTAGAGTACTTAAGCATGTCAAAGATGCAATACATACACAAAAAAAAATAGCATACAACTGCAAAATAATTTGGGCTTTGTAGTTAGAAGAACACGTACGCAACCTGCAGTTGAGCGGTATACCCGTTTCTCTGTAACCAAAGATCCTGAACAATATTATAAAAATATTTTGCAACTCTTTCTTCCATATCAAAACAATGCACAGTTAAAACCACCAACCTGCCAGTCTTATGAAGACTTTTACATGTCAGGGCATGTAACTTGTTATAATGGAACAAGGGCGTTGGTAAAAGATGTTGTTGACATGAATCGCAGTAGATTTGAACATGATGCTGAAGCACTAGATACTGCACAAGACTCCATTGACCATCATGGTGGAGTAGAAGAGGCATGGTGTGAGCTGTGTCCAGAACAGGAGTTAGAACATCTGCAATGCAAACAAGAACGCAAAGAAGCCAGAGGAAGAACACACAGATATAATCCCAGATTTGAGCCTTTGTCATTAAGAAGTTGACCATTTAGAAAAGACAAATAACTTGTTGAGGAGAAATGAAGGGTTGCAATTACTCCATTCCTTAAATGACACTCAGATGTCAGTGTTTTTTTTTTTTTATCAAATTAGAAAGTGGTGTTTACAGAAGATTCAGGGGACAAATCCACAACCACTCCATGTTTTTATCACAGGTGGTGCAGGTACAGGAAAGAGACATTTAATTAGGGCTATACAGTATGAAGCTACGAGGTTACTATTAACTGTGTGTTATCATCCAGATGACATTTATGTGCTGTTAACAGCTCCTACAGGTATAGCAGCATACAATCTCCAAGCTTCCACCACACACAATACTTTCAATATTGGCATTGATGTAAAATTATCATACACACCACTGGGTGAGGAAAAGATAAATAGTTTGTGCAGTAAATACTCTCATCTGCAGCTTCTCCTCATTAATTAAATATCCATGGTTGACCATAAACTGATGGCATATATTCATGGCAGATTAAGGCAGATCAAACAATTTGGTGACTTTTCCCCATTTGCTAATGTCAGTGTGGTTGCTGTTGGTCATTTCTTTCAACTGCCTCCTGTCAAAGGCAAACCATTGTATGTTGAGGATGTAGGTGTCAATCTATGGTCTAACCTTTTTGAAGTGGTTCAATTGAATACAATTGTTAGGCAGAAAGATCATGTGTTTGCACAGTTATTGAATAGAATAAGGTCACGCTGAAAAGGAACACTACTGTTGGAAAGTGACTTGCAATTATTAAAGAGTTGCGAAACAGGTGAAGAAAGTTCATGTCTTTACACTTTTCCCACCAATGTTCAAGTTAGTGCTCATAATCTTGAGCAATTATTTAAATCATGTCCAGATTATGTTGAAATTAATGCTCAAGATTTTGGACATAATAAGAGGACAGGCAAACTTGAGTTAATGGTTTGACATCACAATAAAGTGTATAATACATCTTTACCTGAAAGACTGCTACTTGGGGTAAATGCACATGTGATGTTAACTAAGAATGTGGATGTGATGGATGGGCTTGTAAATGGGGTATGTGGCACAGTGACAGATATTGTTTTTCAATCTGACCAGGCCTTTCCTAAAACCGTGTATGTGTGTTTTGATTATGATCAAGTTGGCGCACATAAGAGGAAACAATGTGCACATGTCTCACAGTATTTCCTGACTTCGACACCCATTGTTCCGGGAGGGGATAAAGTCTCCAGCAAAGGTGGTGTACGCAGACAATTTCCTCTTAAACTGGCTTGGTCTTGCACAGTACATAAGGTTCAAGGCATTACTGTTGATAAAGCTGTGGTGTGTCTTAGTAAAACTTTTTCTGCAGGACAAGCTTATGTCGCTTTAAGTCGTGTAACAACTATGGCTGGCTTACTGTAAAGATAATGTTCTGGAGGCATTAGAACGTATGCCTCGGTTTATTCATGATGATAGCAGAAAGCACAAAGTGAACCCTCACAGTTTTCCCATGTTTCGTATGAATGTGCAAAGTTTAAAGAAACATATTTCACATTTTGCAGTGTGTACACAGCATATGCAGCTGTATACACAACTGTATAGCTGTCACTGAAACATGGCTACCTGAGACATACTCATCTGACTCAGTCAACATCACTAGATATACATTTGTAAACTCTCCACGACGTTGCACATACAGCACAAACAACCCTACATTGTTAGCTTTGCAAGCCCAACAACATGGTGGTGTTGGCATTTACAGTAAAGATAATTTGACATACAACATTCTGCCAGCGCCAAATGTCAATCTAGAATGTTTGGTAGATGAATGTTTAGCCTTCAATATTATGCTTGTTGTCATATACAGACTACCATGATATACAATGCCACTCTTCTCTCTCAAAACATGTCTGGGCGAGTTACTGGATTGGCTCCAACCAAACAACAAGACAATAGCAATCATGGGTGATTTCAATGACAATATCTTGCAATCATCAAACACCCGTACATTCATGACAAATAAAGGATACTGTAGCGGTTATTAATAACTACGTTAAAATTTGGATTTTGCACTCGTTAAAGTAAAAGGGGCACCATTCTCCATTCAGGAGAAAATTAAATCTTAAATTGTGACAGTGTTAAGACATGTCATTACTTAAATCAATCTCATAGTCTGTACCGTTTATTCTGTATACATTGATCTTGTTTCTCTCATGAAATAATACCCACAGACAACGACTTGGCGATAAATGAGGATAATTTATTTAGACTAATAAAATGAAGAGTAAATAGATGAAATAATATGACATATAAAAAGACAGAGAATACATAAAAGGGAACCTACGTGATGTATGTTCAGGTGATGTAAATAATTAATTATGGATGATAGTGGAGGAAATACGTGACCGTCTACAGCGTGGATGCTGACTGAGCGGTGGGTAAATTTAGAAATTTGGCATTAAAGCTTGGCTATCGACATCAACTCTGATCACTAGAAAATGTTATTCTGCCTACTTTTGTCGACTTGATTAGACTTCTCCGGGAGGTCAGGTCCTCGCGTCCTCCAGGGAAGCTGCGGCGCGTCTTCCAGGCGGTGACCCGCTGAAAAGCGGCGGCCGGGCAGGTGGAGTCGGTGTGCGGCGGTCTTTAACTGGCCTCGGTGTTCGCCTCAGCGAACCGGTAAAAGTCTTTGAACAAAGTCCTTAAGGGCAGGCAACGGATGCTGATAGTTTGTGCAGCAGGTGTTGCTTCTAGATCCGTGGCAGAGTTGATGGCGAATCGCAAGTGTCCTTCTCAGTTAAAACTTCATGAAATAATCAAAGTAATCCCACTGGTCTGAGGGAGTCACTTTAAATTATTAATTTGATTTTACTTAAAAACGAATTACCAAAAGTGTCTTTACTGACCAAAACTGGTATAAAGAAAAGCGTCAAAAAGATTTAAAAGAAAATGGCTTCAAAAGTTAAAGTTCAACAAAGCTCTGGTGAGCTGTTGCGGCTCCGCTTATAAAATTGAAGAAAAGAAAAGTTGCGGCAGCGGATGCACGAGGCCTTTTGATAAAAGGAAGAAGAAAACTTCAGAGAGAAGAGGAGAAGCCTTGAGAAGAGTGAGCTTAGAGAGAGAGAGAGAGAGAGCTCTGAGCTGACTTTAGAAGATCACTCAGTTTTATCTTTTCGATTTGGGGGTGCGGATGGAAGAATGGCGAACTTTTGCACCGAGCGTCAGCATCTGGTATAAGTTTCTAAAAGACCTAATGTAATTTAGGAGACATTTATGTCTCTGAACTTTATAACCGAATTACGATCTAACCGTGGTGTATAAATTGCGTATCTCCTCACCACTATAGTCTCATCACAGTAACTTCAAATGCATGTTAGGAGACCTAAAAAGTAATTTATAACGTAACACATGATTCTGAAGATCCTTTGCTCAATTTTGTGAAATATGTGACCACACATAACATAACATTGTACCATGGATCCTAAGAAACTTGTGATTACTTAAATATTGGATTACTTTTAACATTATACAATGAATTCAAAATACGATATAACTACAAAGTTGGTTACGAGCTTACTAATAACTAAGACCACTAGATGGCAGTATAGCTCCATTATAACAAAGGGGAACAAAACGTACTTTACCTAACTCATTCAAATTACATGAGATGAAAAGAATGGGAGGTGCTCCTATCTGCTTACTGAAGCATGGAGACAACCTCACCCCCAGTCACTAAAGATTAGGAAGAAGGAAATTTTAACTTACAACCTTGGTCCAAGTCATTCTGTCAGATGTTTATCACAACACAGGGTTATATAATGACTTTTACCCAATGTTCGACCAGTTGGTCATCTCTCAGCAGGAGGCAATCGATGGTTGTTTGGTATTGCTTGGGTGATCAGGAGGTCGTTCAGATGCCTTACATCCTGTGGTATGCTGATGGGACCTTCGGAGTGCTTACCTTCCACCATATGTCAGGATGGAGGGTGTCAGATACTAACACTTTCCGTGGCTAGAAGCCAGGCGTGTTTACAGACATCCCCAGGGAGTATAAGTTAAGTTAATTAACAACCCTCTGTTGGATGTTTTGGGTTCGTAAAACAGTGTCTCTTGACGTGTCCCCCACTTGCCCAGGGGACATTGAGCTCTGGAGTTCCTCAGAGGGACAAATGTAATGACCACGCCAAGGCAGTCCACTACAATACATTCAAACTGTCACCGAGCCCACAACAAAAAGGGACACATTAATCGACCATATTTATGAAAAAACTACACAGTATCAGGTGGAGGCAAACATGACCCCAACATATTTCAGTGATCATGAAGGTGTATTATGTACATTCAGTGTAGTAACCTAACATGACCTTACCCAATCACTCAGGACTTTGGATGAAAGCTACTTAAACAAATATGTCCACCACTGTGACAACAAAAACAGAGCAAGATTGCACACATTGTTAGCTTTTATCGTTCTTTCAGTTAACATTTCTGCTTAGTAGAGATTCAAAAACTGCCAATTATGCAGAATTGTAACACTGTTTAGCATTTTAATAGATAGCTTTGTTTGCCAACTGAAACAGAGACAAAGTGCACATCTGCGTGCATTCTTTATCTTTGTTGAGGCTACATGGCTGCTTTGCAGTGATTCTAACACTGCATATTACAATTACTTTTAACTTATGTTCAGCTTTGTTTGGCGATGGAGACAGAGAGACTGCACATGTGCATTTTTTATCTCTGTTGAGGCAATCATTGCTGTCACGTAGTGATTCTTACACTACTACTTACATGCACATATATATTTGCTGTAGATTTTAATAGATCATCCAGCTTTGTTTGCCAATGGAGACAGAGAGAGAGTGAACATCTGCGTGCATTCTTTATCTTGTTGAGGCTAATTAGAAATACGTTTAACCCATATCCAGCTTTGTTTGCCAAAGGAGACAGAGAGAGAGTGCTCATGTGCATTCTTTATCTCTATTGAGGCAATCATTGCTGTTTTGTAGTGATTCTTACACTGCAAGTTACATTCACAGATGTATTTGCTGTAGATTTTAATAGACCATCCAGCTTTGTTTGCCAACTGAGACAGAGAGAGTGAACATTTGCGTACATTCTTCATCTTTGTGGAGGCTACATGATTGCTTTGCAGCATTTCTAACACTGCATATAACAATTACTTTTAACTTATGTTCAGCTTTGTTTGCCGACAGAGACAGAGAGAGAGTGCTCATGTGCATTCTTTATCTCTGTTGAGGCAATCATTGCTGTTTTGTAGTTTTACTACACCATCCTGTTTTGTTTCACAACTAACACAGACTTCTATGTGACCTCTTTATTAATGTTGATGCCTACACACATGCTAACCCTTTCGTAATTCGCCATGTATTTACTACCTGTAGGCAACACACATTTTCTTAATACAAACATAACATAACTTACTAATACTAGTAGTACTTTACTAATATTAATACTTTGGTCACAAATGTAGTCTACTTTCACATGCATTAATACTAACTACAATAACACAAATCCTCTTGTCCTACACCAAATACAACTACATTGCTCACTCTACTTATACTACAACCAACAAAGTATTACAATGCTCTAACACGTCTACTCATATTATTCTTCTTTCCACAACACCACAGCTACATCTAACATCATGAACTATGCTATCAACAACTTTATGTAAATTCTTCACTCACATTCACTTATATAAAACAAACTTCAAGGACGGCTTTCTTTCACTTGCGTAACATCGCAAAAATTAGACATATCCTGTCCCAAACAGATGCTGAAAAATTAGTACATGCATTTGTCACCTCTAGGCTGGATTACTGTAACTCCCTATTATTTGGTTGCCCCAACAAATCTCTCCAACTGGTGCAAAACACTGCTGCTCGTGTTCTAACGGGAAGAAAGAAAAGGGATCATATTTCTCCTGTTTTAGCTTCTTTGCACTGGCTCCCTGTGAAATCCAGGATTGAATTTAAAATCCTCCTCCTTACTTACAAAGCTCTACATGGTCAGGCTCCGTCCTATCTGTCGCAGCTCATAGTTCCTTACCAACCCTCAAGATCACTGTGCTCTAATAATGCAGGGTTACTTGTGGTTCCCAAAGTTTCCAAAAGTAGGATAGGAACCAGAGCCTTCAGCTACCACGCTCCTCTCCTATGGAACCATCTTCCAGTTTCGGTCAGGGAGGCAGACACCGTTTCAACTTTTAAGGGTAGACTTAAGACCTTCCTCTTTGATAAAGCTCATAATTAGGGCTGGCTCAGGCTGCCTGGACCAGCCCATAGTTAGGCTGACATAGGTTTAACCTGCCAGGGGACTTCCTATGATACGCTGAGCTCCTTTTCCCTCTCTCAATGCCGCCATCGGAAAATCATGCATGTCTGTTAACTGCATTGCCATTTGCAAGCTTAGCTTAGCCTCAGTAGTTTAGCTTAGCCTTACATCTGTGATAGCCATGTGGTACTGTCACTACCTGGGGCTCGCAATTACGGTCTGTTGAACTGCACTACGCTAATCCTGTTGCCTCTCGGGAGCATTCCTGCTCCCTTGTTTCCTAGTTTTCCTGGATCCTGGCCGTAACCTTGACTGTGCCTGACCGTGGTGATAGCTGTGCTGATGCTGCGACCCTGCCTTTGGTTGTGCTCGTGCTGTGGCTGTGTCCTTATACTGTGCCCCCCGCTCGCCCTGATCGTGGTCTGGTCCTGGTTGCGCCGATGCTGTCATCTTGCCTTTGGATACCTCCCTATGAACATGTGCATGAGACTCTTATCATTACCCTCAACGTCATCATAGAGTGCAATTAATAATTTCACACCTGTCGTTATTGTTATATGAAGTGTATCTGTTTCTACTATCACTGTGCCTCTCTCCCCCTCTCTCAACCTCTCTCCCCCTGTCCTCCCCTCTCTCTTTCTCTTTCCTTTTTTGCCATGATTGTATTTCATTTGTTATTTACGATATCTATTGCACGTCTGTCCGTCCTGGAAGAGGGATCCCTCATCATCCTCTACCGCTCTTCCTGAGGTTTCTTCCTCTTTTTTTTCCCCATTACAGGGGTTCTTTTTCTGGAGTTGTTCCTTTGGTGATGTGAGGGTCTAAGGGCAGAGGGATGTCGTACACTGTAAAGCCCTCTGAGGCAAACCATGTTTTGTGATAATGGGCTCTACACTGCAAAAAAAGAAAAGTTGGATCAACTCAAAATTTCAAGGCAACAAACTTCGATAAAATTTTAAGTTGGACAATTAAACTAAATATTTTAAGTTTTGCTTCTGAGTTTGCTCAACTCTGAATTTTGATTTTTATCAACTCAACAGTAAGTTCTGCTAACTTATAATTTTACATTGTAATAACTTTTAATCTTTAGTTCAGTTAACTTTCTCCTAAGTCGGACTCACTTATAATTTTACATTGTAATAACTTTTAATTGTTATTTGTGCTGACTCTCTCCTAAATTCTAACTTAATATTTTACATTGTAATAACACTTCATACTTACTTCTACTAACTGTTCTGTAAATTGCACTAACTTATAATTTTACATTGTAATGACTCTACTGTAAGTTCTTACACAGAATGCACTTTAATTGGGGTAAGTTAGTATATAGAAGAATAATTCAAGAGGAATTTAAACTTGCACACTGCAATAGTTTATAATGTAGCTCAAATGTGTAATTTAGAACCAATAATGTATAATCAAATGTATAAATAATTACAGATGCAACATATACATTCAGAACATTTGTTTTATTTAAACTGTACCAGCATCAAATCCCTTCAAACAGGGCCAATGGTTCTAAAAGTGCAACAGCAGTCCCTGTGGATGCAAGGCCAGGTTGTGTAACGGGTGTATTGAGGACCCAGATGCAGTACAGTACACTTCACTGGCAGTTGGTAATAACCTTTATTAATACCAACATGAATGGTAAACAGGATACAGACTGAGAGTTCGTTCTTCGGGCTGTGAGCCCAAGCAATGTCTCTGGGAATCACACGAAGCGAAGACACTAAGCTTGTACCCACTGTGGCTGGTGACGAGGAAACCCCGTAGCTCCGCAAGCCGACAACACGTGTGTGAGCGTTGTCGGGGATCGAGCGGAGGAGTGGTCGAGGGCAGGCAGGGGTTCGGTTACCGGGAAGTCCGTCCACGGAAACAACAGCACCAGCAGGGATCAGGCAGGAGAATCGTCGAAGCAGAGCAGAGAGGTCTTTACCAGGGAATCCGTCAGATTTCCGGAATGCCGAAACTGAGCACGTGGTCGGGGACAGAAGGCAGGTAGGTTCACAAGGAGTCAGGCGAGGAGAGCAGGTCGGGGACAGGCAGAGTCGGCAACGGATGATCTGTTTGGAGAGTGCTGGAAAGACATGCATGCTGCAGAGGACGATCTGGCAATGTGTGTGTGGGCTGGAGTGTCTTAAATACCGGGTTGATTGCTGATGAGCTGCAGCAGTGGGCGGGGCTTGCAGGTAGAGCAGGTCAGAGGAAGGTGAGTGGAATTTTACTGGCAGTGAGGGGGAGGAGATGCAGGAACCATGACAGGTTGAACCTCTGTGATGCAGTAGATAGTGTTTCAGCAGAACAGCTTCAACGGCATGGGTGAATTTGCACAATTTGCACTGCATTAATTTCAATCTGAAAAACAAAGATGACAATTTGCTGGGGATTAGTAAAGCAGTCGGTAAGAATTTTAAACATTTTATCAATTTAATGACAATCATGTTAACAACAATCATGTAAACAGTAGACTAGAGACTATAGCTGACAAGACTAACAATACAATATTCTGTCCCATTTTTAATTTTTAATACATTTTGCTGTTGTGAAGATGAATTTCAATTAACTTAGTAATTAGGGAGACTACTCAATCAACCAGGGCAGTCACATAAGTCAGCAGTCAGTACAAAATTGAGCCAAATACATGCATTTCGTTTTCAAACACCATGATTCAGTATAACCAGGACGAGGAATGGAAATTAAAAATTAAAAATTTAACTTAAATTAAACTTTTTTGAATCCACAGATACACAGTAACTTATGGGTCTAGGTATAGTATGACCAACACAATAATTGACAGGCTACAGGTGAATTGGTCTTTCCTGCCACTACACTATTATGATGATATTAAATCTGATATGAATTACCCTACATCTTATTATTTTAATACTTAAATCACAGTAGCATGGTGATTTATTTAACTCAGTCTGACGTAACGTTAAACATTAATAAGCAGGGATGTGCTTTTCAAGCAAAAGTACTATTCGATAATAACAGGGCCCGCACCCTTCTGCCATCTCTCTGCGAGCGCACCCTACATACACACGTGCGGACACACGCACACACACACAGTCGATGGTCTGACTGTCACACCCCCGTAAACATGCTCGCCTGATCCTGTGACGACGGCACCCGGGTTCTTCGCTCTCATACGACTGTGCATGGCTGTCGTAGACTTGTGATATGTAGGCGACGTTACCTCACAGAGTTTTTAAATAGTTTTACACGGGACTCTGTCCGTCGTCTTCGGTTTGTTTCTTCTTCTACAGCGGCATCGAGCCCGTTACTAAAAGTGTATAATTAAATGCTATGCTGCCCCCGTGCGGAAGACGCCAGTAACACAGATTTCCCCCGGCCCAGATATGAACTATTCGATTATTTATGAATATTCTTATTATTTTATTATTACTGCACAGTGGATTGAGCCGCAGCATGTGGCTAGCTCGGTTCTCTCTGTCCCTACTAACGTAAAAGAGCCTGCTCACATGCTGCTTTCTGGGAGCAGAGACCGAGCATGGCTGTTATTACCCTGTGTAATAACATCTTCAACATTTATGAAAGATTAACACAATGAATTAACACAATACCAATCATATTTGAATAGGATTTGCCCAGACAAGAACTGTGTGATTGTGGCAAACCTCTATATACTGTAATCTGCTGCTTTTACAGTGCTGACACAGGCGTAAACAATGGAGTAAGAGCACGCTCTGCTGGCCAAACAATGTAGTACAACTATTTCTAAAAGACCCATCATTTCCTGCATTATATGGTCTTTGAACAGAGTTTTCCTGTCGGCGCATTTGGGAAAAACATGAGCCGAGGCTTATTTGCTCCATTTTTTTCCGTGAAAGGCTTGTATCAGGTGATAATATGGGTGTATTGAAAAATCAGTAGGGCTCTTGCAGAAATTTCAAAAATTGGCCAAAAACATTAAATAAAATTGAAATCAGTGGACTTTCTGTTGTGTTTAGGTCATGGCTCCGGGAGGCTTTTTGTAGGTCTTGAGCAACAGCGTTTGATGAAATCAAAAACGGTGCGCAATTGAACATCACCAACTTTAGGAAATACTGGTGTCCAGATTTGAAGTTGATCAGATGAAATCTGTAGGACTAGATCGTTTTAGAACAGAGGCTAAAATTACAAAAAATATGAAAATTTAAATTAAAATGGCAGACTTCCTGTTGGGGTTAAGGCAGAGGCTTTTTTGTAGATCTTGGGCTTATACACATTTCACAAGTTTCATAGCTCTAGGTTAAACGGTCCACGGGGGCTGCTTTGTTGAAATTTTCTCTGGGGCGCTCAAGAGCCATTTTGGCACATGAATGCAAAAAAATCATATCAGATATCACAATTTAAAATTTCTGATGTAAATAAAAACTTTCGGTACGTTTTTGTGCATGCCTTGCCCCTCAAAAAGTGCTATCTGTTTTATGGCAAATAGTGTGTTGCCATGGCAGCGTGTGATGAAATCACAGAAGTATTTTTTCGGTGTATCATGAAAGTCTTTGCTGTATTATGACTGAATATTAGGTCACTGGAGTTAACCTGCTCTCGAGGAAACATCAAAGTGTAAAAAAACTTCTTGTGACCACTAAGTGGCGCTATGACTTTGATTCAAAATTCCACTGCAGATGTCGTCAGGCCTGGACTCTCATCAAATGTGTGAAATTTTGTTAAGATCTGACCATCTGGGGTCAAGTTATGACAGTTTTTGATGTCATGTTGCAACATTGCAATTCGCCATGGCGCAGCAGGAACGCCATTCAACGAAAAAAGGGACAATATTCATTTTACAACATCACCAACATCTTTATGATTTTTTGACACAATTTTGAGAGCAATCAAGTCAACCTGCTTGGAGCTTGACCTCTTACTGTAAAACTTTGTCTTTTCTGTGCCAATAGATGGTGCTCTCATTACTGATTGAAATTTTCATGTAGATGTGTTCAAGGCGGGACTGTCATCAAGCACATTAAGTGTGATGCAGATTGGATCATGTACAACTGAGTTAAAAACTACTTCCTGTTATGTGGCGAATCATGTAACTTCTGAGCCTGATAACTTCCACATCATTAATCAAAAATAAAAACTGGTCGCAATCCAGGGTCAACCACATCTGAAGGTGGGAATTACAAGTTTTGAAGTCAATCCGTTGAAATCTGTAGGACAAGATGCTTAAATTCCAACACCATGAAATAGCAAAAAATGACATTTCAATTCAAAATGGCGGACTTCCTGTTGGGTTTAGAGTATGGCTCCAAGAGGCTTTTTTGTCCATCCTGACATGTTCTATGTACCTCTAAATTTTCATCCCTCTACATGAAATGGTTTGCCGGGGCTGGCATTTAGGGGGCGCTACTGAGCTCATATTTTGACACCTATACACGGCCACCACCTATAAAATACAAAGATTTTCACCAGTCTACAGTTCCCTGATGATCACAATAAGTCTCTAAATGTTTTTCTTGTTGCTACTTAAATATAATGCCGCTGAGAGAAAGTCAGCATGTTCATAGTCCTCACGTCCTGTACCCTGGAACCTCAGAGCAGGAAGATGAGGCCATTGTTTTTTAACATAACAGTATGAACTTCAATGTTGCTTACTGTATAAAAACTCTGACTGATTATACCACTGTCCACTGTTCTGCAACGCTCTCTGTCACAATGTCCTTGAGTGCTTAGAGTAGTTTAATGTAGCGGATATTAATAACTACCTTAAAATTTGGACTTTTGCACTCGTTAAAGTAAAAGGGGCACCACTCTCCATTCAGGAAAAAATAATTCTTTAATTATGACAGTGTTATAACATGTCATCATTTTAATCAATCTCACAATCTGTACCGTTTACCCTGTATACATTGATCTTGTTTCTCTCATGAAATAATATCCATAGACAATGACTTGGCGATAACTGAAGCCTTTTATTTAATTTATTTAAAGTGATAATAAAACAGAATAAGAAATATGGCATATAAATGAGGTTAAACAAGGGAAAGGGAACAAGGTAATGTAACCTGTATTCAGGTGAGGTAAATGATTAATTACAGACAATAGTGGGGAGAGATGTGTGACCGTATGGAGCGGGGATGCTCGCGGAATAGTAAATTAATATTTAGCAATTTAGTTAGAACATCGCTATACGACATCAACGCTGATCGTTAGAAGATGTTATTTTGCCTACTTTTGTCGACTTGAACAGACTTCTCCAGGGAGGTCCAGATCGTCGCATTGCTCCAGTAGAGGGCTGGGATGGGCAGGGATGATGGAGTCGGTGTGCGGCGGACTTTAACTGGTAAAAGTCTTTAAACAAGGTCTTTAAGGGCAGTTGGCGGATGCTGACAATTTTGTACAGCAGATGTTGCCTTCAGATCCGTGGCAGAGTTGACGGCGGATCGCGGAATGTCCTTTTTCAATTAAACACGCAGAAGTAATCAAAAGTAGTCCCGTTGGACTGACTGAGTTACTTCAGACTATTGTAATAATTGCTGGTAGTTAAAGATTTAAGATAGCATAAAGCTGCCACCACCTTTGTAAATCTGGTCTGGTCCGGCGTCAGAGGCAAGAGAACATACACCCCAAAGGCTAGGAATGCAATACACAAATAACCTTTATTAAGAGTACAAATTCATAAAAGCTGCGAGACAACCCCACACAGGAATCCCCATAGAGTCAACCACTAAATAATTTGACAGCCCTCCCCATCCCTTAACACACAACACTGCAGGTGAATTAAGATAACTTTGCTCACACCTTACAAAGATCCCTGCACACAGCACAGCAAAACAGCACTCTACACACTTCTAAAACACTATCAGAATGCACAGCACCCAATATGGACTGCTCCAAACTGTAGGCAGGTCAAACCCACTCCAAACAATAGGGGGAGGCAGAGGGCTAACAAAGACACAGATACTGCCCCTAAAATGGGGCCCCGGCAGGGTGTCACGTCACTAAAATCTACCATTAACACAATAATAAATACACTTATAACAAACTCTGAAATATCACGTAACATTAGAAATTAACGGTTAAACTTATCTCGCCGGCCTGGCAACGACGCCCCCCCATAGGGTGTAAGTCTTGGATCCTCCCGTAGAGTCAGGAAGCGCACATGGGAAGAAACAGTCAATACAGCCAAGACGCCAAAGCAGTGACGGTGGATAACTTGCTTGCAGCGGCTGAACGGCGTGAAGCGTTTGTTGGGCAGGAGGGTTGCTGATCCGCCCAACGCTGCACAGGCACCTTCTACTCCCCGGTCCCTCGCTACCTAAAGGAGGCATCCAGCCTCCCCTCCTAACACAGGAACGGTTCCCCTACTCAACTGTCTTTGCTGCCGGCAACACTAAAGGTTGCGAACAGCACCCTCCCGCCACGGTGCCGCAGCCACGGACAAGAGTTCAGTCTTTCTCACGCCCCGTTCTCCCGTACTCTGCCCACCTTTGACTTAGTGTGCTCCCTCCCCCATCCGAGCACAGGTGACAGTCATCAGGTATGTGGGAATCCCTCCCCACACTTCTCCATAGGCAGAGGGTGACCCTCCCCCTATTTCCTCACTACACTATTATCTCAAGCCTATTTGAGGTGAAATAAACAAATTATCTTTGCTGACCAAAAACGGCGTTTAAAAAAAACAAACGTTAAGAGATTAAAAAGAAAGACTTAAAAATTAAGATTCAGGAGCGTTCTGATGCGCAGTCGTGGCTCCTCTTGTAAAATTTTTGGAACAAAAGTAAACATTGTGTGAGCGAGGATGCACGGGATGCATCGAAAAAGAGAGAGAGGAGACGAAGAGGCTGACGAGGTGTCAGAGAGAATCAAAAGTGAAGAGTTGAAGAGCGGATCCAGAAGAGAGCAAGGGCTGTGCTCTCACTTAGTTTTATCTCTGTATTTTTGGGGTGCGTGAATTGGAGGCGGGGGTAGCGAATCTTTGCGCCAAGCGATTGCGCATCTGGCATTCTTTTTTAAAATACTTAATGTAATTTAGGAGACATTTATTTCTTGGTTCTTTATGACGAATTACGCGACCTAACCCGTTGTGTGTAAATTCACATATCTCATCACTACTATGATCTCATCACAGTAAATTCAAATACCTGTTAGGAGATCTAAGAGGGCAATTTGTAACGTAACACATTACTCTGAAAACCCTTTTGTTCAATTTATTAAATGACCATACATAACATAACATTTGTACCATGGGTTCTAACAACTTGGTGATTACTTAGATATAGAATTACCATTTTATTTATCATTATACAATGAATACAAAATAAGATGTAACTATACAATTGGTTACGAACTTGCTAATGACTAAGGCCACTAGATGGCAGTATAGCTCCATTACAACAAAGGGAATAGAACATGCTTGACCGAACTCATTCAAATTACATGAGAAAAGAGTGGGAGGTGCTCCTATCTGTGTGTGTGATGTAGAGGCAAAGTTGCAGCTGCAAGAAGTGTGAAACAGGGCTGTATTTGCTCTAAGCTCTTTTACAGTACTGAGAGTAAGGCCAACACCGGAGTAAGAGCTCAATCTGCTGGATAAACTATAGAATACTAACTATTTCTAAAACCCCTAGCATCATTTCCTGCATTATATGGTCTGTGAACAGAGTTTTTCTATCAGCACATATGGGAAAAAATATAAGCCGAGGCTCATTTGCTTCATTTTTCTGTGAAAGGCTTGTTCCCGTGATTATATGGGTGTATTGTAAAATCTGTCGGGCTCTGGCAGAAATTCCAATGAAATTTTGTGTGTGTTAAGTTACACTTAAGCAGCTGTTATAATTGTCCAATAGTGACAGGAGGGGTGAGGTCTCATGAAGAGGTAGACCAGTAAGGGAGACAGAGAGAGAGAGAGAGAGAGAGAGAGACAGAAACATTATTTAGTTTTCATTGTAGAAAATCACAGCTCATGACAATCCTTCATGACAATCCTAAATACTTTTCAATATTGATCTATCAAGGTAGTTAACATGTATATTGCTATGTTACTTCATTATTTTTTTTTTAAAAAAAAAAAAAAAAACCTCTCATAAAGTTCACCTGAGGCATCTTTCCAATATCAAACAAAAACAATATCAAAGACAATTAACTTTTTATTCATATGTTTTCTCAGGTAAATTCCAGGTGATAAAAAAGAGGGTGAAAGAAAAAATCTAGGCTTTTGAGTGCATTATTATGTGGGAAAAACTGATCAACACAGACCATAGCGATATATTTGTCTGTGGAGCTTACTGCATATAAAAACACTATATATATATATATATATATATATGGTTAATTTCAATTCATTTATCACTGAAAAAATGTGTTAAATAATTATGCTGATTGATCACATTTCGGGGTGCCCTTTGACCCGCTGCGGGACTGAGCATCACAGTGTCTTTGTAACATAATGTAATGTAACATAACATAATGTCTGCCTGACAAGGCCATGCTGCATGGCCCCATGAATGGAGCATTTACATTTAAAAAACGCCAAGATGGAACTGTTGGTAGGAGCACCGTTCTCTGTAATTTCTGCAGGAAGAACATTTTGTACCATTGCAGGACTTTAAGCCCTGAAATATCAAGCGAAACCTGGAGGTCCAAGCTAGCACAGCCTAGCTGCAAATGCAGTCAGCCTCCTGAAGCCAACCTGCACCAGACATTCAGACACACACTAAGTGAGTATGTAGGCTATGTGACCAATTAATTCCCTTGCTGACAACTGTGTCCAGCTATAAGGTACAGAAATTCTTTTGTCTGTGTATTGCTAATTTATTTACACTTCCATATTAATAACTCTCTCTCCTTCCTTCTCTCTCTCTCTCTCTTTATCTATCTATCTATCTAGCTGCTGACTGTATGTCGTTTTAAAAAGCCAGTTGCTATTGCTTGCTTCGCTATTGCTTCCTTCGCTCTGCACGCACAGCATTGTAGTAATTGTAAATGGTAAATGGACTATACTTATATAGTACTTTCTAGTCTTATTGACCACTCAAAGCGCTTTAAAACAACATGTCACATTCACCCATTCACAAACACATTCAAACACTGGTGGCCGAGGCTACCATACAAGATGCCACCTGCTTCTCAGTAATCATTCACACAGCCTCAGAAGCAATTTGGGGTTTAGTATCTTGCCCGGAGGAGTGTGTGTGTGTGTGTGTGTGTGTGTGTGTGTGTGTGTGTGTGTGTGTGCGTGTGCGTGTGTGTGTGAGAGAGACTGGTGGTGAATACTGGGGCATATAGTATTGAATGGAACCCTTTTCTTAATAAAAAAAAAAAAAACTACCTGCTATTTTATGTTACTATTCTTTTTTATAATAGGACCTGTTGACAAGCAGCATGTGGGGGAAGGGAAAACAAATCTCTGTCACAAGGCACAAGTCAATCTTAAGTCAATCAAAGGTCTCCCTCAGTAACTGTATGCAATTCATATACAGGCAGGCAAGTATTAACAATAATAATATAAACACATATATAATAGAATCACAATATTACCATTCTCTCTGTAATTGCATAAAATGTGCAATACACAATATAATGCTTGGCATGTTTCATCAATGATTTTAGAGATGCATTGACATTACTTTTTCCATTTGCCTTTGAAGATTTTCTCATGGTCTACAATTACGGAAGATTGATATGATGGATGACACAATTGCAGCCAGTTCAACAACTCTCAGTAAAATGGCAAAAAAATAAGGGAGGTCTGTGTCACAGTAGTTGAAAGAATGAGACAACGTTCAGGCCAGCAGATTAGTGGAAGAAGGGAGTTTGTTGTGATCGATGATAGCCATTTTCGCAAGAAAGATATAGTAATAGTGACTTTAAATAACTGTCAAATATAATCAAACATGTTATTGTTGTTGTTATTGTTTGTATCTGTGTTTGTTGTTTTGTTTCTGCATCAGTATGGGAGAGGAAGAATGGTTGGTGGGTGGAAAAGAAAGAAGTGGGTCTTTGGGATGTTAGGTGTGAGGCATCATTTAGGATGGAGAAAGCCTGTTCTATGTCTTGTAGAGAGAATATCTTGAAGACACATAGTCACCTTGATTGTCCATCATGTGAGGGTTGGATCTTCAGTTATCAGTGATGAGTGGCATGTCCATAGCATTCTCTCTGCACTAGGGTACAACTATCACACTGTCAATCACAGCAGGTTGTGTGTTGTAGGTTGTGCAGGTTATGTAGATCCCCACACTGGTACCCACACCCAGCATCTTGAGAGCGCTTGGAGATCCTACAAAGAGCAGATCTGGAGGCTGAAGAGAAATCACAGTTTGCTTTCTGACTACCTTTCAGTGATTGAGTGGAATGAATGGCTTGCAAAGAAACACCCCAAAGGTTCATTTGGCAGACTGATTCATGACATCTCAAACAAATACAAGTAGACATAGTCTAACTAGTGTAGTACTGATATAGCAAGTATTTGCCTTTAGCTTAGACATAAACTTGTACGTCGCTTTGGATAAAAGCGTCTGCTAAATGAAATTGTAGAATTGTAGAATTGTAAACTAAATGGACATTTATTGAAAAAGAAACTTTTGAGTATTTATAAAACATTTACTAACTCACTTACTAACCATTAGTACATGTGTAAATATGGTATGTGTAAATGTATGCACAAATGTACATCCAAATAGTTTGTTAATCATTAACCTCAACTTTCTAAATGTTCTTATAAACCAATGAAAATTCCTTAATAAATGATTTTTCAAATAATGTAATACTTAATTAAGAAATGCTGAATCCATCATGGGGTAGCACGGACACCTCACAGCAAGAGGGTCCCTTCTGTGCAGAGTTTGCATGTTCTCCCCGTGTCTGCGTGGGTTCTCTTCAGGTTCTCTGGCTTCCTCCCACAGTCCAAAGACATGCAGGTCAGGTCAATTGGTGACTCTAAATCGCCCATAGGTGTGACTGTCAGCCCTGCAATAGTCTGGCGACCTGTCCAGGGTGTACCCTGCCTCTCGTCCAATGACAGCTGGGATGGGCTCTAGCCCACCATGACTCTTACGAGGACAAGCGGTTACAGACAATGAATGAATGAATCCATCATTTAATAAGTATGAAAATGCAATCATTACGCATGTGATACATGAGCTTATTAATCAGGACTAACACATTTTTAATTGTGTTTATAAACTACATACTATTGATTATTACTGTAGGAGCAATGCTTTATAAATAATGAATTCAGTATTTACTAACGCTTAACTAATATGCTTATTACTGTAGAGTAAAACATTTATAACTGTGTTTATAAATGTCATACGATTTTCAGTTTAGATGTCTTTTGCTGCAAAACATGTATTTGGATCAGTCTGACCTTAACGCCAAATTAGGATTTTGTGTGGCTTTTTACGGAAAGCTGTCCTATTTGCAAGGAATCACATAGAAAGACATTTCTATGCTGGAAACATGTGAAAATGGATTAATATGATGGAAAACGTGGGTTTGTGTATATAACTTTGATAATTTTTTTATTAGGAGCAGATTTTAACTTTAGATGTCTTTTGCTGCAAAATGTGTATTTGGATCAGTTTAGGTGCCTTTAAGCCTGGGTGGCCTGTAATTTATAAATTCAAAATGTTCCACGTTGGTTAAGCTTCCTTTGTCTGTCTTCTTTTCTTATGGAGGGTTGGATGTTATCAAAGCCAAAGGCTTGGCGCTGGGCTGCTGTTATGGAGCCCCTAATAATGTAGAACCATGGCATAGTTCACATTACCTGTGCGAATGGCATACTTGTATTCCTGTCCTGTAGCCATCATTTTGTAAAGTTTTTTACATTGGAAGGACAAAAGGACGGCTACAGGACAGGTTGGCAGAACACAAATATACCGTTCACATAGGTAATGTGAACCATCCCATGGCTCTACATAATCAGGACCTCCATAACAGCAACCCAGCACCAAGCCTTTGGCTTCGATAACATCCCACCCTCCATAAGAAGGGTGGACCAGTTTGGCTGGGGTTCATTTTCCATTAGAATAAGAATATAGAAAATATAGAAAATGGGACACCCCACTTCGGTTGAGCCCCATTTTCCGGTGCGCACCACTACTACAACATGTAACATTCATAAAGTGTGCAGCAGCGAGCAGTCAATAACAGGGTTACTGCCAAAAAGATTCTAGTAATACCTGCTGGTAAAATTTCCTCTCTCTCTTTGTCCCATTTGGTTGCGCCCATGCTGTGATCGTGCTTGACCCAACCTTCTACTGCCATTATTATGAGCCACGCCTCCACTATCAATATACGCATGGGACAGTTGTTGATAAGAGTCCTATGCATATATTGATATTAATTATATTGATATTATCATAGAGTGCATTTAGTAATTTTACACCTATCGTTATATATATGTAATATGACATGCTTTTGTTTCCATTATTGCTGTGCATTTCTCCCCCTCTCTTCCCCTCTCTTTTTCTCTTTCCTTTACCTTTTTAATTGTTATTTACGACATCTATTGCACTTCTGTCCACCCTGATCATCCTCTGCTGCTCCTTCTGGGGTGTCTTCCTTGTTTTTTCCCCCCATTACAGGGGTTCTTTTCCGGGATTTTTTCCTTAGGTGATGTGAGGGTCTAAGAGCAGAGGGATGTCGTATGCTGTAAAGCCCTCAGAGGCAAACCGTGTTTTTTGATAATGAGCTTTACAAATAAAATTGACTAAACTTGACTTGACTTCTGTCGGATGATGAGGAATTCAGGTGACTACATAAATGTAGGAAGTTGAGTGCTGCACCGCTTCACGCACAGATGGCCTCAACAGGGACAACAGAAATTTAATAGTGAAAACAGATGTCTGAAAATGGGATGTAATGAGCAAAAAAAACACACAACAGTGACATATTACTGCAGGTCTATAGTACTACATATAGACTTGCACTTGCTGGATACGCTCGGTGGCAAGCAAGGAGAGGAACATTTTGCACATCCTCAAGCGACCACAGTGTGATCTTTCTGAAAAAATTATTTAAAATTATACAAACCTGCGCTACAATAGCTTAGCTGTGTGCGCTGTTAAGGGTATTCTATGCGTGCCGCCCATTGATGACGCGGTGACATTTCTGTCTGACCAGTCAGTGATCTGCAGTGTGTCCATGTCACCTATTAGTACGTCTTAGTACCCAGTTGGCTATTTTTGGAACCCCAGGAAAGCAGGTACCAAAAAGGTGGTACCAGGTACCAGGTACTTTTTCCTAATGGAAAACCAAAAAAAGGCGAGTAGAGTCAAGTAGAGAAGAGTAGAGCCGGTACCATGTACTAGAAAAGCGCCATTCAGTATTGGTGTATATTGTGGACCTGAATAATGCACAACACCTACACTCTTTCCAGGCCAAAACCCCCAGATACAGGTGTAAGATTCCTGTTGGTGTTTAACCAGTATAAAAGGACCTTTTGTGTCTTGAGATCTGTTTGACTCCCTGTCGAGGGCTTGTGTGCTGAAACGCATTGGAGTGTTTTTAAGCTTCAGCATGACCATGCGGTAGAAATAAGGGCATTTTAACATTTCAAGAGAGTGCCTTGGAGTTTTCTTTTTGCTTGTTAATACAAATTGTTGTACAAAATATTTTTAGTCAAAAAACAGATTTGAAACTATTAGTATTTGTAAAATGTGACTTATTTGGAAGGTTTAAAATGTAGGAGCATGCCATAGTATTTTATTTTGAATTTATCATCATTAAAATACCATTTTTCAAAAATAGTTTTCTTAGTCTGTTCATGTGCAGAGATGATTGCACCACCTGACATTTTGGGGGTTTGAGATGCCAAACATGAAATAATATACATTATTTGAATGTACCAAAAATGTGTTCAAACTAAATAGGTTTTTTTAAAACCTTTATACTCCATAAAGTAATGTAAGTCATGAATTGATTAAGTTATTTTCAATACTTTTAACCCTATTGTTTTGCTAATGTTTAGAAACTTGCACATCACTGAAAGTAGTGCTCCTTATTTTTTTTGTATACCAAGAAATCCCAGGGCCCATGTGCACTTAATTTTTTGACTGCCTCACCTGCAGCAGATTTAAAACCATCCACTCCAGCTTCTGCTATGGTTTGAAATTGCCTATATAGCTCTTGGTTTTAAACATAGAAATACATTATGGTCAAGCCAATGTTTTCTTTTGCAAGGTTTTTAGCTGAAATATCAGTGTGGCTCTTAAAACTGCACATTCCAAGTACAAACACAGATAAAGATAATTTACACAGACACAGTCAAATTCATTTCCCTGCGGGATATGGTATCTCCTTCATTTTAAGTGCAAATAGTTACGTCCTAGTCTTAAAACCTGAAAATGATATGCATCAATGTATTTATTAGAAAACTATTAACAGAACAATCTCAGAATCGAGTTTCTGATCATTTTGGATCACAAGATTAAAAGATAGAAACAGCTACCTAAATAACTAGTCCATCTTTTTTACAGACACTGATATATTCTACTTGAAAACTACAAGTACTTTAAAAAGTACAATATCCATATTGGATACTCATTTCATCTGAGTATTCAGCTCACTTGTGATTTAAAATGTATTTTCACTCTTAAAATACTAATTCAGGATACAGAACTTAAAAAAGGAAAACTCCATCATCTGAATCTCCATGGGTCCCGAGTCCATGCTATGGTGGTCCTTATACAGGTTTTATGACATTAGGCGTGGCAGAGTAGCTTGTCAGCTCGAAGACTGGAGAGGCTCTTGTTTCCAAGCTCTGGAGGACCCAGGCACCTCAGGACATGAGGGGGCGACAAGATAGCTTTGGTCTGTCCCATCCATTGCACTAAGGAGATGATGTTACAGTCACAGTGCCACATGTTGTCATGGAGATAGAGCTTCTTCAGGTCTGATAGGGATCAAAGAAATATGATCACTAAAACTGAATCATCATCAGTTAATTATGCAGTCATTAAAATGGGACCGTAAAAAAGAGGGCTGGTGGTAGACGTACAGGGCAGATGGGTAAATATGTTTCCATTCACTGTCTTCAGGCGGTTTCCACTGAGTGCCAGCTGGGAAAGCTTGTCTGTGTTCCTGAACACATCAGGTGGCAGGTGCTCCAGCTTATTGTTCCTCAGGTAGAGTTCCTGATTCAACACAGCCCATTTGTTTTTGTTGCATTTAGCTGATCCATCCACAGTGAAACACTAATGTGCAATGCAGTCTCAGTAATCAAATGCATGCAAAGGATTTTAAAATGTTTACTAAGGTCATCTGATTGTCCTAATTTACAGATATAAACTATGAATACATCTTAAATTTAAGTAAAAAGTTTAACACACACACATACACAAAAAAACTAACTATATTTGAACCAGATCCAATTATTTTTCACATTAAACTTATTCTACTTGTCTTTTTCATCTAATTCTCTGTTTGTGTATAAACCAATAACACTGTTTTACCTGCAAGTTGCCCAGACCATCCAAAGTTGTCAAACTCAGTGTGGACAGAAGATTGTTGTCCAGAACCAGCATCTCCAGAGATTGCAGCGGCCTGAATGCTCCAGCAGGGATGTGCTTCAGACTGTATTTGGGGAGTCAGGATTCCTTAATTAACATCAATACACTGTACAAGTACTGTACTGAAAATGAATGTAAATATATAGAAGGTAGTATAAACCCCTATAATTTTTTTTTCAGTAATTGATGAGGGTATTCACTCAGCATGGAAAACATATCAAACTCTCTGCTGTTATGTCTTGTTTTGCCTCCTAAATGTAGAAAAAAAACAACATAATTGTGTCTAGTGCCAAATAGACCTGCTATACCTCTATTTGTTGAAAACAATACTCTTGTAGGCTTGTTGTCTCATAACGGTTAATGCTGCTAATATTAGATTTTATGTACTATGTATGTGTGTATGTATGTATTTAGGTAGGTAAATATTATTCACATTCGTGTATATTCAAATGTTTTTTCTTTTGTTTCAAAGAACATACAGTTGTAACTTTTGTAAAAAAAAAATTTAAAAAAAAAAAAAAAAAGTGTAATATTTGAGTAAACTGTCACTACATCCATACAGAGGTCAATGACACAGATAATCTGTGAAAGAAAAAAAAAATCTGGTTCTTCCTCTTACTCCTTGTGCATTTGCAAGAAGCCACCATGGCTCATGGGAAACAAAGAATCAGAAGAATGGCAATAGATTGAGCAAGTGCCCAGAACAACATGTGTTTACACTGAAGTAACAAAATATTTTTGATGAAGTGTACAGCACTGCACCATCAGTGTCTGATTTATGATAAACAAGCTTGTAACGAAAAAACACTGAAACATTTTCAGATGTTTAGAATCCATCAAATCAAACAACTTTCTTAGTCATTATGCAATAACAATGAGACAGCATTTCAGCTGCATTGAACGTCCCCTTTCAAATCAGTGTTTCATTCATTTTTTAAATATTCAATTTAGAGTTATCTACCTGTGGCATCGCTTAGTGCAATAGGTTTGGCATTGGGGAGGTTTAAAGAAGCAACCACTAAAAGCAATATGACCTGTTATTGTCTAAGTTGAGAAACATGAGCTGTCTGAGTCCAGTGAAGGCCTTAAGAGAGATCCTCTGGATGCGATTCAGGGAAAGGTCCAGAACTTTGAGGGCAATCAAAGGCTTAAAGGCATTAGACGGCAGTGTTGTCAGTTCATTAAGAGGAAGGTCTAGGTCTGACAAGTTCCTCATTCCAACAAACATCTCAGGTTTGAGGATGCTAATCTGGTTCTGTCCCAGCATGAGGAAGCGAAGGTTCAGGAGGTCCTAGAGACATGGAAAAAACAATGTTTATTACTGATCAGATTATTGCATTAAGTCTACTGTAAACTAGGACTGTAGTCAATCAAAGAAAATTTAGGTCAACTGATTGATTGATGTGGAAACAGTTTTTTTGCATGTTATCTCTTGATAAACATATCAGCCACAGGGCACTCTACCTGGTAGTTTTTCGCCCACCAAAACATTATTTATTCTTAGGCCCATGTATTTACACTTAGCTACAACCCCAGGAGCATCACAAGGCTCTGAGAGTCTGATTTGAGCTAAGCAATGCACATCTGGCATTTTTCTGTGGTTTCATTCTATAATACTGGACTTATTTTTCTAAGAAGGTCTGAACTTTGTGTTTGTGTTGATGTGTTATGTTATGATGATAATGCCTGTCCTAGAAAAGTGTATAAAGTGTGTGGTGAGGGGTTTTACAGCCTTAAAACATCTATAATAAAAAAAATTGTAACCCTGACTACTTCGCGATTTTGCCTATTGCGGGTTATTTTTAGAACGTAACTCCCACGATAAACGGGGGACCACTGTAACTCAAGATTCGTGGGTTCACATCTAAAACTGTGTGATTACACAAAGGCAGAAATATGAATAAGGATTCTTTTCATGAGATTTATAAAGCCATGAATACACCTGATTCTTTTTTATAGCTTTTAATCTGGTACTAAGCGCATGGGCATAGGCTTCATTCCCATACCCAATTTGCCATAAACAGATGTAGAAACAACTTAAACAGCCATTTGCATACTGATACTTGTGCCCCTCAACCACTCATTCCACCTGTAGAGTAGTCGTCTCTGCAAGGTTCACCAACAGTGCCAAGTGCCACATGCCACATTTATACTGCTCATGTGGACACTGACTTTCCAAAATGGTCAAAACAAAAAAACGATCACTGAACTCCACACACCAAACTGATGGTGGCCCTAGTTGCTTTATTGTGTCCTGCATTGTTGGCCCTTATTGACTTTGGTCCTCATCAATTCAGCAAGTGACATTGGTGGCTGTAACAGTAGAACCTGTTGGCAAATGAAATCACTCCGACTGGCAGTTTACCTTAGTGCATGAGAGGGGAAACAGGAGTGAGAAATGTAAACAAACATCTGCTGTTATGGAAGATTACTTCCTCTCACACTGGTACAGAACATACATGCTTGTTGGCGAGACATGGTGACGTGAGGCAATGCAGCAGGGAGGCTTTTGTTGGTGTCAGTTCTCTGATTTCGGTTTGGTACGTGTCTGAGCCGTAACAGGAAAATGAATGTAAATTTAAATCGTCAAACTCAAAATTATTTAAAATTAAGTTCATAAAGGTGCCTTTGATTGGAATTTTACAGAGGACCCTGCAGCCTGCAAAAATAATAACACACACAATAAAACTGGCAAACAGCTTAAAAGCAATGTTATAAACCTACATTTAATCTCATACTTTCATCACCAGCAGCTATCTTAGCATGGACACACCTAGTCTGAAGAATGCACGAGTTGTATATATTCTTACCACATTTTCTTCCTTAGTAAATGCCAATTTATTTGAGGGGAAAGGCATACACATGGTTTTTGTGCACATTGTTCATGCATCTGGCCCCTGTTGTTTTCAGCTCGGAAAAAATGCTCTGGGTACACATGGCCTTATGAAAATACTACTAGCAACTGACCGGGACAGTCCTACCAACAAGACTTTGGTCCAATATGAGTATATTGACCATCCAATCAAACAACCAACTAGAGGGTGTCAGCCCTGTACATGTCATCTATTCTTCTCCAAAGGCTTTACCTGGAATCCCCCTGGTGGAACGTTGGTGATGTGGTTTCCGTAGAGATTGAGGAGCATCAGTTGCTTTGCACCAGAGAGGGCCTGGGGGTGGAGGGACCTGATGGCATTTTTTTCCAGGTTGATGCTTTCAATTTTCGGAATTGATCTCAGAGCATTTGCCTTCAGGTCTGTGATACCATTCTCACCTTTAGACAGTAATAAAAAAATAGGATTCCAATGCAGTTATGATCCATACTGCTTATGTTTACTTACTGTCAGATAAATTATTAACCCTTTGAAAACTGAGCAAATTGGTTTGATTTTTTCCAAAAAGATGGGGCAATGTGCAACTTAACAAAACATATATATATATATATATATCTATATATAGATATATATAGATATATACATACATACATACATACGTTTGTATATATATATAACATTATTTAAAATATATAGATGATATAATTTATTTTTTAATTTAATTTTCTGGACATGTTTCAGTTGTTTTAGATTTTTTTTTAAATAATCCTCTCCCCTTTTATAAAATTGTTTTTCAAGTCATTTATTTTTTCGTAATTTATTGGACGTTTATTGCCAAGTTTGTCATTGCCTTTTTAACCATGTTTTTGAAAGAAATCAAGGCAATTTGGACAGTTTTTCAAGGGTTAAATAGCTTGTGAAAGGTGTCTGAACACAGCACAAGAGAACTGATGACAATCCAGGTTTTAAAGGGTTAAGTGTCTTGAATTTCACAACAGACTTAATTGTCAATTTGATTAACCACAAAGAATTCACCAAGTTTGAGGATCCAGGCATCAGGGGGCAGTTTGGAGGGAAAGGCACGAATCCCCATCTTATGACAGTTGACCTCTAACTTTTCTGGACCTGACTTCCTGGAGCATTTACAGACACGAGGACAGCCTTCCACAGCCTGCACCATCCATAGGATCACCAGCATAAACCAACCTAAGTTCTGCATCTCCCCTGCAGAGTGGAGGATGTAGAGATGAAGAGAGATATTATTTTTTTTTTGTTTACTAATTTAATGACCTATAGTGTACTCTCTTTATGCTCTCCATGCCACCACCGTGATGTCAGCAAATTGTAACTCATGTGAGCAGTTGTTAATTTCATCCATTGTCTCTTAATTGTAATTTTGTTTTGGCAACACGTCAGGGAGCGAGAGAGAAAGATAAAGAGAGAAATATAGTCTTATAGGTATTACTGATATTATGTAACCAGATGGTAAAAGTCTAAATATAAATGTAAAAAGGAAATAAAACCCCCACCACAGCAGTTCTGCATAGTTTAACCATCTCTGAGAGGTCAAGAGGCACCAGGAAAACAGAGAGTACAACAAATGCTCTATTTTTCTGGATGTAGATTGCTGCAGTGTTGATGTTTTTCTGTAGGCTTATGTGGAGGCTAATGTTTCCCTGGCGCCCTTGTCAAAGAGCTTATGGGTTTTTTCAACACGTTGTCATCCCAAGTTGTCACATATTGCCAGTCAACAGACTTCCATGTCTACACATTAAGAGTTCGGTATCCTTCTGCATCTGCGTTTTACACTCTGGGATGCCACTACCATGATGTCAACAAATACATATGATGGGGCATATGATTTGGGATAATTGCAGAAGTTAAGCTCTGTGGCAAACAAACACGATACTTACACTATTTCTTTGCAAGATAATCTTGAGAAAAGAATACCTTTTTCAGGATTTTTTAAGCCAAAATGTAATCGCCAGGAGTAAAAAGCAAATGTAAGGCTATAAATGAATTACAACACGATTGCATCACCACCACTATGAGGCTGTAAAGCTGTGTTCAGTGTGGCTTGGCTTGTTGACGTTCTTTAGTCTTATTTAGCCACTTGTTAGCAACCATCTTTTTAAAGACACAAAAGCTTCAAAGTTCACAGTGGGGTATTTACTGACATATTTTATGTCATAGAACAAAACATGAAAGTCTCTTCAGCTTGTGTTAACCACAGACCTTATTTTACACATAGGCAATAACCCACTGACTTTGAAAGTTCTGATTATTATAACATTTAGAAGTCCTTAAAAAGTTGAGGAAGTTAAATGTTTAAAGGACAATCAAAATGGAAGACAAATCTGATCACATGCAGTGCTGTGGGATATTGAAAAGCATTCCTTTCTAAATAAAGCTGTTGAAACTTAACATAAAACATGTACAAGTAATTTTTAAAGTAGTTGTTTGTGTTTTTGGGGTTTCTATCCCTTTCTTTTTCCCTGTGTTTTCCTGTGTTTGTGTGTGCGGCTGGAGGTGTGGCTGGCTTCCTCTGATAAGCACACCTGAATTTCATCTGACAGTCACTCCTGGTTGAGACTCTGCTTCAGTGCTAGATCACTCCATTGCAGCTGGTAACTAATGTGTTTTGCTAGCTCGCTTGTTTCTAGATTCTCCATTGCTCTCTGGTGTGTTTTTACCTGCCCTGCAGTGATTTTTTGTTTTTTCGCCTACTGGCTGATTTTTGATTTCTACCCCGTGTTTGTCTCCAGTTAGCTTCACCTGTGCCATGCCAACGCTCCAGCCTGACTTCATCTCTGTCATGTGCCACCTGTCTAAGTGACTCAGTCTGCCACGTCAGCCAGCAGCCAGCCTGCCTCCGCCAACACCACCAACCTTTGTTTGTTCCCTCTTTTTTTGATCAACTGCGATAAACTGTCACACCTTTTTTTGTCTCTATCTCTGCATTTTTGGTCCTCCATACAAACAACCCTCACAAGTTGTTCCTAAATTATTTGCCAAAATACTTGCCTAAAAAAAGCAAATCAAATTATAAAGCCTACTGTATGCAAAGACAATCCTCTGAAACATTGTATGGAAAGCAGAGCAAACACAGAGTAACACAGTGGAACAAAAAGCATCTCTTCATCCCAAATCAGTACCTTATTGTTTCAAATAACTGAACTGGTTTATGTGCGTTTCATTTCTCCCATTCAACTTGAAAGCTGATCCGAGATGGAAAAATCAAGAAGTAAGACAGATGAAGCTGCTGGGTGCTACGTACCTGAACAGGCTCACACTTAACTGAAAAGCACTTCGTTCTACGGATATCTTTCCACTTTGTTTCACCTCTCAAACAGGTAGTGTAAAAGTTTCCTTTGAGAGTGTCAGTCACACTGTTATGTAATAATAAAAATAACTCCTACCTTCTGTGTCCAAACTCCCACAGAGCTTTAAAAGCAGATTTAGCAGATACAGAAATGATACTTGAATTCTGTACACATCAGACGGAGCACTGCAATCCACTCGACTCTGCCTGTGTTCTAAACCAGGGAAATAAGAGTGTGCAGCATATAAAGTGCTCTATAACACACTTGCCAGTGCCATAGTGTTGGAAGACAGCAGACAGTGAGAGCAAGGTGTGAACATCCTCAATTCTCCAGCTCTGCAATGTCACAGAGCCCAGAGAAATGTGGCATCCACAGATTATGGCATCACTCCATATTATACTGCTACGTCTTCTGACTGTGTGTGTGAGGGATGTTTGTATTGTGTGCATGTGAGGTTTGGTGGGTGAGTGTTATATTGATTCTTTTCTTCATAAGGTTTAAGTTTGGGCACTCTGGGCATTTTCACCTCTCAAATTTTTGGGGACTTGAGTTGAAATAAATGGTTAGGTATTTTGTGAAATCCTTGATTCACTTTCTTGCAGAGTAGACTAATGAGAAAATTGATACAACTCAGAAATTATTGAATATAAAGCTGAAGTCAAATGTTAATGACAATTCAAATTTGGCTGCTTTTTATTCAGACAATTTGTCCGACAATTGTATGTCTTTCTGCGCTGCGCTGCACTGCACTGCACTGCACTGCCAGACCATCAGCGGTTTCTGATCTGTGATAATAAAATGCCTTATGTCATGTTCACACTGGAGCGATAAAAACATTTGTGTTGTGTATACAGTCACTTCTTTATCTTTGGAGCAGTTTGAAACTCACAAAAAAAAATCACCCTCAACAGCTGAGGCAGCTGAAGGCTGAATGTGTTTTGCAGTGAAACACAAGAGAAAGCTGGATGTAAACATGGAGTTTCCATGCCCTGAAGCAGAATCAACCAAGACGGGCAGCTGTGGTTCAGAGGTAGAGTGGGACGTCCTCTAATCGGAAGATCAGCAGTTCGATCCCTGGCTCCTCCAGTCAACATGTTGACGTATCCATGGGCAAAATACTGAACTCCAAATTGCTCCTGATGCTGTATATGAATGCTTGCTAAGTAGCAGGAGGCACCATGTACGTTATCCTCGGCCACCAGTGTGTAAATGTATGAGTAAATGTGTGAAAGTGCTTTGAGTGGTCAAAAAGACTAGCAAAGCACTATACAAGTTCAGTCCATTTACCCATTGTCCCTGTACAGGAGAATGTAAACTGACAGGCTATTGCAACACAGTGCGTAATTTCACTTCTATTCGCGTCTTTACATTGACTTTGTATGTAAATCAATCCGCAACATTGTTTATCCTTCAATTCTGAATCTCAGTACCTTCAAGAGAATCCCTTCTAAATCTTAACATTAATTGGCTATCGCAAGACATTGCTCAAGTAGAAAATTTAACACAAAGACTCGAGTTTTCTCTTCCATCCCATTGCATCCATCACACCACCAGGCGTGAATTTGCATCTATTCACATTTCCATTGAATTTGTATATAAACTCACAGCCTGAAAATGTACTCCATCATGTGCACACCTTATATGACTTTAACTTTTATTTTAAATTTTACATTAAGAGACTTGTGTTTTTAATTTTGGCCTAGGTGAGGGACATTCAACTTTAAAACAGTAGTATTTTATATTCATTTTAAATTAAAAAGCTATATCCCAGCCACAACACTGGCTTAGCAAGCTTAAGCTGCTGTGGACTGGGCCACAAAACATAGCCACCTAAAAAAAAAAAAAATAACCTTAACCTTAGGAAACGGTTTTTCTCGGTTGAGTCTGGTGGTTTTGATATAACCTCCAAATCAGTGTTGGTAATGTAGCGGGTGTATTTTGAACCCAACTGCAGCAAAACGGAGCACAGAATCAGTTTGCAATGCCTTTATTCAAATTCAGCACCACACAGAAACTGAGCAGTTCTTGACAAAGAGTTCAAAAAACAAAAACACTAAGCTGCTAAAACAAAGTCTGTCGTTCTTATCATTTTCACAGGGGAACAGGCACAATATGTAATTCAGACAGGCAAAAGTTCATTACCAGGTGAGCATAATGTCCAAACAAACAAACAAACAAACAAACAGGCAAGGGACAAGCAGCAGGTATGATGTAAGCCAAGTAAACTGTCCAGAAAGCAGCGTTTTTCACCAGGCGTACAATCACGGGCAGTGAGAGCAGCAAAAAAAAAAAAAACCAACAGGAAAACTCACACTGAAGCGTTACAGGTGAAAAGCGCCCAACAGCCACAGATAACCAGGAACCAGGAGGACCAAGGCAAAACTTCTGATCAGGTACAGAAGGCTGTGGTGTTTTTCCAGGAAGCAGACAGGGCAGATGAGTCCAGGACAGGCAAGGTCAGAAATGGGAGATCAGGCAGAGAAACACTTGAAAGTCTTGCATGGCAAAGAACAACCCAGCAACTGCGTGAGTGTGATGCTAGAGTCTTTATGCTGTGCTTGATTGCTGATGATTTGCTTCAGGTGAGTGTAATCAGGTGAGTGAGAGGAGGTGTGTGGAGTGAGCAGGGGGAGATAGAGCAGTGGAAAAGCACTGAGTCGAGGTAGTGAATCTGCAGACTGTGACAGGTAAGGGCTGTCTCACGGCAAGGTGAAGTGGTAAAAATATTCTAAATATAGCATATACTTAAACTGATAATGATTTTTTTTAGGTGGCATACAAATAATTAATCAAGGCAGAGTTTGCTTACTGCCTTTTATATATGTATGTGATGCTGCAGTTTAGTTATTGTAAACAGTTGTGATTATGATTTGGACAATATGTATATATACTGTAGAATGTTTAAATAATAAAGGTCTTTAGCAACTAGCTAAATGGAGGCATATCACCAACATCTGTGGCAGGGTCAGACATACTTCTGTCAATAAATGAATTCTTCCTGGTGCTTGTATACTGGTACAAGGACAGTGTTCCAATTAAATGGTCTAATTGAACTATAACCATAGCTCCAGGTGTATAAATGTTCTGACTGTTTGCATATTTATTTCAGATTTTTTTTACACTCTCCTAGGCTCTTTTGAATGTCTTCTGACATTTGTCTATATCTTGACTGATATACTTTAGTCTGTAATATGTCAATAGGCCTCGGTGAAACAGTAGTAGTAGTAAGGGTGTGGATATGTGAAGTACGGGAGGGAAACAGCACTGAGATGCCCAGGGAAAAGGTGATTTGGCAGTAGTGTGTTTACCCCTGTGGCCCTTTCTGCACTGAAGCATCCTCAAGCGCTCCATCCTGTGCTTGTGGTATATTTTCTCCCTTGTGTCTGTATCCTTTCTGATAGAGGGGTGAATCTCATAGGTCTTTGCTCAGTCTGAGGATGGTGCCCTATTTCATGATGCTCTGACTGTTGACATCTCACTAACCATTTCATGCAATTTTGTGCTTTGCATATTTCCATGTCAATGCAATTCTCAGTTTTATGACTGTGATAAATGTAGGACAGAATTCTTAATTCTGCAGTCTTGTGGATTCTCAGTAATTTAACTGTAACTTTTATGAAATATGTGAGAAGAGATGAACGACACTGATACTATATAAAGAGAAAAAAGTCTGTTTTTCTGTTACTATCTGTCTGTTACCACCATCTTTTTATTTCATTGTTTTTTCTGATACACGGTGTTGCAGTAATGTGTATGGGCCCTTTGTTGTTTTTTTCCCTCTCACCCTCACTTTGCTGGACTGAGATAAGGATTGGGTGTTTATAATGAAGTTTACCTCATTTTCTAAAATGATGGAGCAATGCCATTTTGCCCACTTGTGCAAAAATCAGCAGGAATAGTATGTCTATAATTCTAGCATAGCCAGTTGTAAATACTGAGATTGTCTGAACATAAAGATTCATATCTTGGGTATGTCTTTTGTTATAAAGTTCTTATTCAGATTTACTCCCACCAAAAATAAAAACTGGTGCTATAAGTCAGGTTGTTGCATGCTCCTGTATGTCCTTGACTTCATTACAAATTGTACATTTAAAGCTGCAGTGGGTAACTTTTTTTCAAAATAACTGAAAAAAAGTTATTTTCTGAAACTGTTATAGTAATCTGAGAGTACATGAGAGAGATGATCTCATGTATTCTCTATTATAAATCTGGATTCAGCTGCTGGGGCTGGGCCGATCATTCCTATGAGAGCTGCTCAGTGGCACATGAAGCGAAGAAAAGCTCTTTTATCAGGTTTAGAAATGTGTAAAATATCCGCCGGCGGAGCAACCGACTTCCGGATTAGTGCTTCGGCTAGTTTGAATGGCAGTCTAAAAAATTAAATCTTGTGGCTCTTTTAGACATTCCAAATGTTATTGACCCAGATGGTTTCTATCCAGACAGGGATAGAAGACTTTTCGCGGGGTTCTGATGCTCACAAAAAATGATTTACTGATTTACAGACGTCTCTTTCCCCATGTTAGCAAATGGGGAAAAGTCTTTCTAGGCCAGTGTGCATCGCTTGACCAACTCAAACGGATGTAATTCTGCTTTTGGGCAGTATGTAAATTTTGCATCAATGCATGGCACACTTCTTGCGCCATGCATGTATGTGGCTCCCCCTGGTGCTGTTATTGCGATTTGTAGAAATCCATCGCCCGCGGCAGAGATCAACTAATCAGAGCCGGGGGGAGGCTCTACACAGTGTCAATCACTGCCGTGCACTCGCTGCGCAGTCACCCTCTCTCGCACACACTTAGCCAAGCTTGCTACCGTCAGCTCGCGGCCTCGGGAGGAAAATTACTGATACAATGGCTGAGTAAACAACCACCAGTAATGAAAAACGGCTCATTCCTCTGCTGACGGCAGCATACGCAGTGAAGACAGAGTCACCGAAGCAGACCGAAGGCGAAAAAGTTAAAAGGAAAGAATTCAACCGAGCCCGAAATACATCAATTGTGAACACCGGAGCTGCTTTTCTGGAGTGACGAAAGCTAACAGCTAAGTGCTGAAAGCACTCTAAACCGATGCTAAGTTAGCCTCATTTCTGCTTAACAGCTAAAAAATGTTTTTAACGAATGCACTCTAACACTGCAGACTGTACGTTATGTTACTGTGATGCTGCTGTGGAGCTAACATTAGCGTTTTTATTTTATTTACTGCAGAGTGGATAATAATATCCTTGTGAAGTTACCGAACAGTTTTGTCAGTCTGGGATTATTGCTGATATTTATGTATGCTCTCACATTATAATATTGTCATCACCACTGATCTACCATGTAGTTTGCTCTCTGTTTACCACAGTTGCTGTTATCAACCCCTATAGTGCTAAAACCACATGCTGACATGTTTTTTTGTTTGTTGTTTTTTTTGCCAAATCGAAAAGCAAAATGATATATCCGTCTGAAATGACAAAATACATCTGAAGGTGAACAAACTGTCAGATCACACATTTAAATATTTCTGCTCTTTCCACAGGCCTGACATCACAGAGAGAAAGACTGGATTTTGCATCAGGAATCAAATTCTCCAACACTATTTTTTAACTGATATATTATTTAAACATATTATAGTTTGTTTTATAAATATTTAACACACTGTGGCATGATTCACATACTTGTAAATAATCTTAATTTGTATTTCATTTATTTTATTGTAGTATATTGCACATACTTTTGAATAAATTTTTATGTTAGATTTATTGCTTATGTATAGTATGAGAGCAAACCTTTAAAATGTTACAATTTTCCCCTGGGGATCAGTTAAGTATTTATAATTATATTCCAGCCAATGTTTTCCCATACCCCTGTATCCTACCCATGTAACTTGTATTTCGGTCATCTACCAAATAAAACTGGAAAATATATGTAAAGTGCCATTACTTATGTTTACATAAGCTTCTCAGGTATTGACTGTGAATCTCAATGCTACAAATGCTGGTCTTTATATTGTTTAAAACTGATTCAATGAATATAGTGATAATAGAATATGGTAATGTGTTTGATTTATGCAAGTACAACCAAGTCCATTTTTAAAAATTTATTTATATAATGGCAAAGTCTAATACATTTTTAAACAATCTGGAGACATAAGAGCTGGCTAAAACAATCTATTTACAGTACATTACAGTACTCAAAGTATTTACATGTAACAGGGGTAACAGTAGTGGTTTTGTCTGTGAGGATCTGGAAATCAGTAAAGAATTGACCAGATACATTAGCCTGGTATGGCCACTTGTGAGGTCCCACACTGCCATGTAACATGACAGGACTGTCTGCTGTCGGCTACAGACCCCCCCTCAGGCGCGAAGCTCCCTCCTGCAAAGGCCAAGGTCCTCTGTGTTTGGTCCACAGGACGCCCCAGCTCCCTCCTCTCCCCGCCCATCTGCTCGACCCAAACATTCTTCTCATCCTCACTCCGACAACCCTCCTTACCTGGAAAGTTTGAGTTCCATCTACTCCTCCTGGCAATTTTGATGAAAACAGTGAGAGGCATAGGGGCAGAGGAGCAGAAGATTGTTAACTTCAACTCCACAGAGCAGAGGGATTTTGGACATTTTGTTGACTTTTTCACTGTGTGCGTCCATAGGAAACTGTAGGTTCATTGTGCTTTAATTATGTTACACATTTAAGTGTTTGCTGTCTAATTATGTTACATAGTTGAGTATTTGTTTTTAATTAGTCTGTTTGTTCCCTTTGTTGCAGAACTACACACCCAAACACACATATATATGGACAAATAAAGTTTGAGAATCAAAAACTGCACTCTGCCTTTTTTATCATCAAACTCATCTGACCGCTGAAAGAGTCCTGACTTGACACCCTGAAGCAATTGCTACCACACAACCAGATACATACTTTCACACATTTACCAATGCCATTGGAGACAGGTGGCAGCATCTCATCATGTTTTCTGGCATCAGTGCAAGAGCCAATACCTGCCCTTCAAAGTTGCAGGAAGTGGCACTAGGAGACAAGAAGGGGATCTTGTGCTGCTAAGTAACATCCAAGTCAAGCAAAACCATTGGCCCATATGCATGGTGGTCAAAACCTTTCCCAGTTGTGACAGGAAGGTCAGGTGAGAAGAAGTCAAGGTTTCCTCTGTAGGAACCAGAAAACTTTTTTGAGACCCATAATGGACACTGTTATCCTTTTGCCAAACACCAACGACAAGGACAGAAAAAAAGAATTTGTAACATCCCATAGATGTCAGATGGGGAGTGTGCTGGCAGATTGTAACTCTTCCAGTAGATGGTGCTAATGTTTCATTTTGTTTGTCTTCTTCTACTGTTACAACAACAAATTGAAATTACTGCAGCTGGTCAGGTGACAGGAAGTATCACGTTTTAGTTTGGTCAGCAGAGATGGAGCCTTAAGCTGTGTCCCAATTCAGGGTCTGCATCCTTCGGAGGCTGCATTCGAAGGCCAATTACGTCCTGGCGCTTCTTGGCTGTCCCATTTGGTCACAATTCGAAGGCTCCTCCTTTCGCAGCCCACAAATGCGGCCTTCTTTTCCCTCTGTTTGGAGGACACATCGCTACTATCCTTCGCGGCCTTCCATTTCCCAAGATTCCTTGCGTGCCCGCGATCTTCAAAAATAATGGCGGCACAAAGCGGAGATCGGAGAATTGATTTAACTTAATGTGGGTTTTTACTCATTTGAAAATCAAACGCCAGATATGTTAAACTTAGAGGGACATTAAAATGTCATAATTTCATTCATAATACATGACGTTAGTAATGCTAACACGTACCCACCTGGCAGCCCCGCTGTGCTGCCCGCAGCAGCGGAGAGCTCCGCCCGCTGACAGAGGCTCTACTGCGCGAAAAATCAGCTTCCGATGCGGACAGAGGCAATTGTCCTCCTTCTCCAGCAAAATTTAAATAAAAAGTAAATTTTAAAAATAAAATAATTTCTTTGCTTTAGTGACCCCCCCTCCCTCGCTCTCGCTCTCTCTCTCTCTCTCTCTCTCGCTCTCTTCCTCCTTCCCTCCCTCTCCCCCTCTCTCGGCCTCTCTCTCTCTTTTTCTCTCCCTCTCCCCCTCTCTCTCTGGCGAGCCTTGACGGCAGGAATCCACTGTCGTGGGGGTAAGGGCGGGAACATCTGGTGACGCAACCAGGCTAGACTGTCCCAATTAACAACCGTTAATGCCGCCTTCGGAGGTGCCTCCGAAGGCCGCGTAGGCTACGTCCTCCAAAGGATGCAGACCCTGAATTGGGACACAGCTTTAGTTAATTTCACGAAAATCCTCATCCATCCTTTTTTGTTGTTTTAACAGAGAGCATTGCCTGTAAGTGTTTTATCATCTCAATACATCCTTGAAACATTATCACCAATTAATTTAGCATTTTGATTGTTTTGTGGCTGTAGATGTTTTTACCATTCTCCCCTTTGTATATATTTCACGTTTGTTAAATGTCTGAAATTTGTGTTTTCACTCGGTCTGCAATGCAAATGTAACATGTGATTAAAGGAGATATACACAAGGCATTTGTTGCAGAGTTCATCTGCCTGCATAGCTGTTCTCAAGACAAACGGTGAGGGCAGAACAGTGTCAGAGAATAATATAAATGATGAATGGCTAATTTATGTAAATTGTTTACAATATATTATTTTTTAATTAAAAACAGGCATTTCATAAGTTAAGCATGCATTTTCTGTATTTAACATATACATTTAATTTACATGGTTTGGTCTACAGATGATGTAGACCAAGATGATGTACATTACCTAGTGGCCACAGGATGTATTACCGCATATGAAATATCTAACTAGAGGATGGAAACTCTCTGCCTGCTTGTTTCGAATTTCACTGAAATTAAAGATCCTGGGACATCAAAAGTCATTCAGTTTTTGAGTTTTTATCACACCATGTGGGCGTGGCTAGGTTTTTAAATTCAATGCTTCGCCATGACACAGTAAGTCGTTGTAACTCAGCCAGACAGGACTCCAGGACAGGACTCTCATGCTTGATGAGAGTCTATTACTGGCAACAGGAAGTATACCTTGTAACACAATTATCCTTTGATTTACATGAATTTTACATGGTTTGTTCTCTTAATGATGTTCACCAAGATGACATGGAAATTATGTCACCTCCACTGCCACCTAGTGGCCACTGGAAATACTATGCCATGTGACATTTCTCACTCCAGAGAGAAAACTCTGCGTGCATTATCTAACTTTCACAGAGATAAGCAACTGTGTCAGATGGAGTTCGGTGAGGAACCCCTACATGCATGGGGGTGCGAGAGCCCACTCATCGCTGCATGCAGCTTTAATTATTAATTAATGGTCTCTTGCGTGGGTGGGACGAAATGTATCAGTTGCGCCCCCTACTGATTTTCAACGCAGCAACTCCCGAAGCACGTTTTACCTCGAGCTGTGAAACTTTGACGGCCTGTGCAACACCCCAGTACCTACAAAAAAGTAATACCGTAAAACTAACAGGAAGTCATTTTAATTTGAAGTTGTAATTTTGGTGTATTTTTGGCCATTTTCAGGGGTCGTAATCTTGAGAATTTATCCTAGAGTTTTCATCAGATTGACTTTAAATGTTATGGCTACCTTCATAAGACATTTGACAGCAAAAGGTATTCAAATCATGAGTTTTCATCACACCGTGTGATCTGTATGAGGCATCTAATTTGGATGTTCTGCCATGAACCAGGAAGTAAACAGGAAGTGGTATGTAACTCTGCTGTAAATGGTCCAATATGACCCAAACCTCCTGAACACATCAATATGACAATTTTAAGCGATAATGAGAGCACCACCTATTGACACAAGAAAGGCAAAGTTTTACAGCAAGATGTCCAGCACCTAGCAGGTTGACTCGATTGATCTCAAAATGGTCTCAAAAAGTCTTTACAATGTTGATGATGCTTTCGTTGAAAGGTGTTACCGAAGTCGAGTGGACAATTTCGATCTTTTGACATGACATCAAAAACTGTTGGAACTTCGCCCCAGATGGTTAGATCTTTACAAAATTTCACTGATTTGATGAGAGTCCAGGCCTGAAAACATCTGCAGTGCGATTTTGAATCACAGTCATAGCACCACCTATTGGTAGCAGGAAGTTACTTTTTTTACTCTTTGATTTTTTTCCCCTGTAGCAGTTTAACTTAATTGACCTCATATTCAATTAGAATACTGTTGTCATGGAGACCCAGTGGTTGCCACCAAAGAGGAAATTGTTGTCACTTCACTTTGCATCAACCGATTGGCCCCAGATTTCACAGTTGTGGTCAGGCTGCAGCACTTATCACATCAACAAGTCATTGAACTATGATACTCACTGAGCCACCTACTGGCAACAAGAACTAGTTTTTGATTTTCATGAAATCTACATGTTTTGGTCAACAAATGATGTAGATTTTGTGTGTCCAAAGGAAGTAATTCACCATGTGAAATATCTCACTCAAGGGTCCAAACTCTCTGTGTACCTTTTCAAACTTTCACTGAAATGGATGATTGCATCACTCAGAGTCGTGCCAGTATCCTCGACTTGCATTGGGGTGCGAGAGCCCATTCATCGCTGCTTGCAGCTTTAATTATTATTATTTTTCTCTCCAATGAATCTCATATTTGGAGGTCTAAACATGCTCAAAAACTCATTCAAGTTGGTACGATCGTCCGGTCTGGCGAAAGATTTCGTATTTCAGTAGTTTCGGAAATGGCCGTGGCAGAATGGCTCCATAGCACCCCCTTATGTGTAGTCCTATTGGCTGGTTTCACCTACAATTATGAAATTCGGTGCACATATGTATCATGCCCAGACACACAAAAAAACCGATTGGACCCACCCCCCAAACCCAAGAAGAAGTTGGACATTTTGAATTTTGTGCTAATTTTTGGTGATTTCAGGCCTCACACTTTTACTACAGGATTAATTTGATCCCTGCTTCCACCATTATGGGCTTCGGCTCACAGTGTGGTCTATCTTTGCTAGTCAAAGTGTGGAACGGTGGTAGCATGATGGCTCCACAGCGATGTTTTGACTGCATCATGCATCACGGGAGGCTTTCAGTAACCCTAATATTAACAACCAGGCGGTAACCAGGCGGTGTCTGACTTCACCAATATCTCTGTAGACACAATGCTACCCGCTAAGACCTATGTAATATCTAGAGAGTTATTGTAGATCATTACATATTAAACGAGTACTGCTCTGCACCACTGCATATAACGTTAAGTAAGTGAATAAATTACAGTGATAAATTACAGAGTTGTCATTTTATATCTGAAATATATGACAGCTACAAAATAAAAACTTACCACAGTGAAACGTCCTGCTCCAGTCTTTGTTGCGAAAGTGGTTCGGGTTTACTGGCTTGTGTTTTTCAGAATTAAACTGGGGCTCAAATTGGTGAGGGTAAACCGACACCATTGCCAGCTGTGTTTTAGCTCCACAGGTAGCCTCAGGATCTAAAAGAGTGAGATTCCAAACATGCGTTCTAAGTGGTGAACCAATCACAACAGAGTGTCAGAGAGAGCCAGCTGGCCAGTCAGAGCAAACCTGGCTTCTCGGGAGGTGGGACATAAGCTCAGACAGACTGTTTCAGACAGAGGTGCGGCAGTATGAGACACACAATGTGTTTTTTGAACATCAAAGTATGTAAACCTATTCTACTAGTCCCCCAAAATACAAATATGTTCCTGAAAGTGAGCATAATAGGGCCATTTTAAAGTGTAGCATGATGATAAGCCTTGGATGTCTAATATATTAAAGAAACTTAGAATTCAGAGTAAAAAAGCCACAGAAACCAGAATGAAACAGCTAGAAGGGACATGCAGAGAAAAATTAAAAGACAAATACAGACGGAAAAGTTAGTGGCCTTTCTGACTCCAGGCAATCCCTGAGAGGCATGGAAGGGAATTCAAACCTTGACCAATGTTCCACACAAGGGCAGATCCCTCTTCTATCACCTTGAGAGTGGCAACAGCTCTGAGGCTGCCACTGCAATACCCCCCATCTCCCACCATACATCTAATTTATCTATCAAGAAAGCAGAAGTCCTTCAACTCTTTAGAGGCTGTGACCCAAAAGCCCAGGCCCTGACAATATTTTGGGTAGGGTATTAAAGCATTGTGCTGAGCAACCAGCAGCAACATTTACTGACATGTTAGGTCCTCCTGTAATCTCCACAAAGTCCCTTCCTGATGGAAATCTTCCACAACTGCACCTGTGCCAAAAATTCCCAGACCTATAAAGCCAAATGAGTTTTGCCAATAGAACTGACATCACTGGTAATGGAGTACTTGCAGCATCTAGTCACAAACACCTCACTGACCCCTTGTTGTTAGCCTATAAAGCCTCTCTGGGACTGGAAGATGCTATGTTGACTTTACTGCACTTACTGCACACTCACCTTGAAACATGAAAGACTTGTGCTAAGATTTTAAATTGTGGACTTTTCATCCCCTTTTAACGCTATTCAACCCATTATTTTAGCAAACATTTTTGGCCTTTTTCTTTGTCCTGGGACCTCTGGTCTCTCATAAGCACCAAAAAACAGTAAAGAATGTACTTTTTAAAGAAATCAGTGTCTTTCAATGTTCATAACAAAATGCACAGAATGTTTTATTGTGCTTTTACTGAAAGTGTTTTTCCCCTCTGCATCATCTGCTGTTTTGGTAAAGGTTCCGAGACAGAAAATCAATAAACTGTTTGGAATTAGTTTACCAAATGTGGGATGCACCTACAGAGACAGAATGATGAGAAACAACAGACAGAGGTACCTCCTTGCCTGCTCATTTAATCTAATGCCATCTGGGCAATGATATTGTTCCCTCTATTGACTAAAAACTGAGCAAAGTTTCCATGTGTTCAACAAGCCATTATGTTTTGTACCAGGTAGTGCACAAGAACCTTATCCTTTCAACCTCCTTTTTTCCAGTATATTTATTGAGAAAAATGTGGTACAAGACAATGACATACAGTGATACACTTTCTTTTTTTTCCTTTTTCTCCCTGAGAAACAAAATAATAAAGACATTTTAAAAAATAAAATAAAATTTAAGCTTCAAGCAGGGGCCTCAACGGGCCCTTGCACCCCCACGCAAGTCGGGATACTGGTGCGACTGTCCCGATCTTTAATTTTTAGTGAAAGTCGGAAAATGCATGCAGAGAATTTGGACCACTGAGTGAGATATTTCAAGGTGTAGTATTATCCTATGACCACTCGGTGGCGCTGGGGAACACAAAATCTAAGTCATCCTGGTCTACATCATCTGTGGACCGAAGTATGTTAATTCCATGTAATTCAAAGGATAATTGTCTTACAAGGTATACTTCCTGTTGCCAGTAGGTGGTGCATGGAGTATCATGGTTAACTGGCACGTTGATGTGTTCAGGGCTGCAACCTGATCACAACCGTAGCAAATTTGTGGCTAATCAGAAATGCAAACTGAAGTTAGAGCAGCTTCCTGTTTGGTGGCGAATACTGCATTGCCACGGCAACAGCGTTCATTAAAAACATATGATCTTCACAAGGAGGCATCATGGAGGTCTTAAAGCAGCTTTTGTTACCAAGTTTGAGCTGAATGTGGTCAACCTGTGAGGGGATGCACATAAAAATATAAATAAAGACTTCTTGTTTCCAGTAGGTGGCAGTATGCTGATAAGTGAAATGAGCCATGCAGATGTGATGAGGTTGGGATTCACATCAAGCATGATAAGATTGGGGCAGATTAGACAGTGTCTGAATGAGTTACTATAACTTCCTGTTTCATGGCAATGCATGGAATTTGAAAACCTAGACACGTCCACATGGTATGAAAAAAACTCAGAAAGTGAATAACTTCACTTCACTTCACAAAGTCGGAACAAGCAGGCAGAGAGTTTTGATCCGTCAGATAGATATTTCATCTGGGGTAATACTTCCTGTGGCCACTAGATTGCAGTAGAGATCACATAGAATGTAAATCATCTTGGTCTACATAATTTGTAGACCATGGTAATGTGATGAAAATCAAAGTATAGTTGTGTTAAGAGGCTTATTTTCTTTTTACAGTTGGTGGCGCTGTGATCATTTTTTTTTTTTTTTTTTTTACCTGTCCTGTTCGGCAGCTTAGGCATGCAGTATGAGAGGTCTGGATGCCTTGAGGTGCCATAACAGAATTGCTCTGCAAAGGATAAGTCTGACATACTTCTTCCTGTTGCAGTCTGCACTGAGATTTATTGGCAAGGCTACCGGACAGTACAACGTTAGAGTGGATAGGAAGAGAGAAAAGAGAGAGGTTGGGGGACACAGAGGGGAGGGGAAGACACAAGAGACAACAAAAACAACAGCAACAATAACAACAACAACGACAATGAAAATGATGACAACAATGCTAACTACAATAATGACAGCTGCAAGTATTTACTTTTTTTTAATTTTTTTTTTTTATTGTGCAGTATGACATTACAGTGACAATACAGGACAGACAGAAAACAGGTGTGAACAACAAACAACAACAGATTTTGTGTGTGTGTGTGTGTGTGTGTGTGTGTGTGTGATTTGAGAGTAAGAAAGACAGTAATATATAATATAATAGTAGTAATAAATATTATAATCGTCAGACATAGAGATGGAGATGAGTATACAGATGGAAAAAATAAATACATAAACAAAATAACATAAGTAACAACAACAATAATAATGATAATAATAATAATAATAATAATAATAATAATAGTAATAACAATAATAATAATAATAATAATAATGAGGGTGGAAGAGAAGGGAGGAAAGGGGGGTCTTTATCGTCATGTCCCTACCCACCCACATGACCAGCCTGCATTTAACACCCCGGACCCCAACCCAGCGTGCCCCGGACCGTATGTGGCACAACACCTTACCCTATGTCTAGATGTATATGTAGTCTTTATCATTATTTCATTTTTTTAATCCATTGTATTTATTTATCTATTTTATTTATTTATTTGTATATTAATATATATATATATATATATATATATATATATATATAAATATATTTTTTTTAATTTTTTTTTAATTGAGATAATGAGATAGTCTTTTAAGTGGTATGTGGTGCATTAAAACCGAGGAGATGGGTTGTTATGAACTGACATTGTGTCCCCTTTCCTCTACCTAAACTAGTGTGTTGTGCATTAAAAAGGTGATGTGCCACCTGAAAACAGTCCAGGGTGGGGATTTTGGGTGGGGTGGGGTGGATGGGGACCACAGGCCGTGGCCCAGCAAACGTGACCCAGCAGGGACCAGAGTGGTAATTAGTAAGTATAAATAAATAAATATATATATATGTAAGTATAGTAAGTAAGTATATAAGTATATAAATATTAATAAATGTTAATCATGTTAATCATAATAGTTATAGTAATAATGATGGTTGTATCAATTACCCCCCCACCCTAAATAAATAAATAAATAAATAGATAAATAAACAAACAAATATATAAATAGTGATCACAATGAATGGGAGTGAAGGTTACAGAAGCTGTAGTAATTGATGTAATAATAGCTTGTTGTAGGTGATGATTGTAAGAAAGTGATGAATGGTTGCCAAATAGTGTCATGATTATTGTCGGAGGAGTTTGTATTTTGTAAGGAGATATAACAATTTGTAGATATGTGTCCAGTGGTTATTGGTTGTCAGGCAGAAGAAGAAAGATAAAAATAAATAAATATATGAATCGGTGGTAATTACTAAGGATGGGAATGAAGGTGTCAGAGATCTGGGGCGGATGATGTGACTGGTTTGTGGCAGGTTATGATTGTAAAAAAGTGATGAATGATAGCCAGGTAGGGTTATGATTATTGTCAGAGGAGTTTGTACTTTCTAAAGAGATGTAGTCTGTGAGCAGGTTTTTCCAGTGTGTGATGTGTATGGAGTTCCGAGACTTCCAGTTCATGAGGATAGTTTTCTTGGCGACAGTCAGCGCCACTAGAAGTAAACGGATGTGTGTGTTGTCAAGTTTTAATGTGGATACGTCTCCTAATAAACAGAGGGAAGGGGAAAGTGGGATGTGGCAGCCCATAATCTGGGATAAAATTTCTGTGATGTTTCTCCAGAAGCGGTGAACAGGTGTGCAGTGCCAGGTTGCATGAATGTAGGTGTCAGTGCATTTTAGTGAGCAGTGTGCATTTTAGTGAGCAGTGCTGCAAGTATTTACAACAGTATTAATGGTGGAAGCAGGCAGGAAATGAGTAAAAAAAAATTTAAAAATAAAAAATAAAAAAATAAACAAACATGTGTGTGATTGTATAACAGTTGTGTGCTGTGTGTGTGTGTGTGTGTGTGTGTGTGTGTGTGTGAGGGTTTGTCATTGGATGTGGTTTGTAGTTGACGGGGGGGCGTAACAACACCCCCCAAACTCCCAAGGGCAAGCAGGCCAAGACCCAAGCCACCAGAGCACCCAACAGCCCCCCAAAACACGACAGACCCAACACCACGTGCCCCAGAGACAGCCACGCGCCCCACCCAAGGGGGAACACAGAGGCAACACACCCCCGGCCGGGGGGAAGCCCACAGAGCGACAAGGGACAGGAGGCCCCCCGGCCCAGCCCAAGGCCACAAACCCCGGCACGATCTGAGCCCACAGCCACAGGGCCCCACCAACCCCCGGCCCCAACGGGGCGGGCCACGGCCCAATATGACAACCCAGCCCGCCGCCCCCGGGCCAACCCATATACCCCATGGGGAAGCCCCCCCACCCCCACCCCAGACAGGGGCAAAACCCCAGGGAGACCCGGGAGAGCAGGCCCCCAGCCCAGCCAGAAGCCAAACCCTCCACAGGCGCAGACAGTGTCCAGACCATCCCAGAGCTACCCAAACCCCCGGCAGGGCAACCGCCGCACAGCAGCAGGGCCCAAGCAACCACCCAGCCCAGTCCCACACAGAGAGGCCAACCACCATGCCAGAATCACCGGCGACACCCCCGCAGCAGCACTGACACCACTCCCCCAGACCACAGACCCCCCTGTCCAGCCCTGCAGGGCCAGGGACAGAGGCCGTGGGAGACCCCACCCTGCCCCCGCCGACCCCTGTCGAACATGGATGCAGGGTGTATGCATGTGAAGGTGTGTGTATTTAGATATTTGTTATGAGATGTGTGTGTGACTACGGTGCAATTTAAAATTGGGGGGAATGGCGAGGGCATGGGCGCCCCACTGCTGGCAGACGGCGGAGTCTCCCAAAATGCCCCACCCGGCCCCCCATGCCCTGTCTCCTGTGTGTCTCCTGTGCAATTAAAATTAAGGGCGGTGCAATGACCAGAGCAGGGAGGAGGGCCAGGCCGCCATAATGCAACCCCACCCCCACCCACTGGCTCCGCCCTCAAGGCCCTAGTGTCTTATGAGGTGGGATGTAATGGGATGGGGTCGACAAGGAGGTAAAGTGGGGCTGTCCTCATGTGGCCAGCTTCCTGACTGGCCCTGAAACTTACCCCCATCACTGTCCCCACCTGGCCAACAGGGAGTCAGGCCTACCGGCCCAGGGGCCGCACCCAAACACCCAAGGGAGCCACCAGAGGACCCGAGACGGAGGCCCACGCCCCAATGCGGGAGCAGGCCAGGAGGACACCGACCCCCCGTGCACCACCCCCAGACACCCAACATGCCCCCCCACCCCCAGCACCATCCCTCGGAGCACCCGGGGGCACGCCTGTCCCGAGACGCCAAAGCAGGCACCGACCCGCCCCAGTACTGGCCAGCGCAGGCACGGCCCCCCCCGCATGCGCACGACCCCCACGCCGGGGGACAGCACGGGCCCCAGGCCACCAGGCCCCAAAGCCTCAGACCCACCCGCACCAGCGAGGCAGCCCAGGCAGGGCCCAATGGCCACCAACCCCCAACCCCCAGAGCACCCCCCCCCACACCGAGGAGGCAGAGGCCCCGCTTTGGATTTCCAATTCGTGAGGATAGTTTTCTTGGCAATGCTTAGAGCTGCAAGGAGCATGTAGGATTTTTTAGTGTCCATATTGATGTTAGTGAGATCACCTAGCAAACAAAGTGAGGGGGAGGCAGGGATGGGGTGTCCTAGACATGTCAATAGGTCTTCACAAATCTTTTGCCAAAATATGTTGACCGGTGTACAAAGCCAAACAGCATGCATATACGTATCTAATGGGCCACCCGTGCAGTTCAAACAGACGTTTCTATGTGTAAGGCCCATCTTGAACATCCTTTGTCCTGTGTAGTGTGTTCTGTGAAGAACCTTGTACTGTATGAGTTGTAAGTTGGCGCTTTGGGTCATTTTGAAGGTATTTGAACAAATTTGCATCCAAAAATTTGGGTCTGTGTTGATGGATAAATCTTTCTCCCATTTGGAGATTGGTAGAGAGAGAGAGGTAGAGAGACTGTTAGATCTGTTTTAAATAATAATAAATTAATTTTGGAAAGTAATTTTGGAGGTGAGAGCTTTAGAAAATCTGTTATTATTGGTGGCAGCTCTAAGTTCAATTGGCTAAGGTTAAACCTTGCCTGAATTATGGATTTAAGTTGACGATATTCCAGAAATTTGTTCTTAATACCATACAGTGCTACCAGCTCATTAAATGGAATGAAGTTACTGCCATGGAGGATATGCTCCAGATGTCTTATCCCTTTATCGTACCATGTTGTGAAGTTTATTGTTTTTTTATTTCGCAGGATATCAGGATTGTTCCAGGTGGGCGTATGTCTGCATGGCATGGATGAAGACCTATTTATTTTAAGAAATTCCCACCAGGCTGTCAGAGAAGTGCTAATATTAATGCTCTTAAAGCAGCTATGTCTTTTGATAATGGGACTGATAAATGGCAGGTCAGCGATTTGGGTTTCTTTACAAAATGTCTGTTCAATATCTAACCATGCTTGATCTAGTGGACTTTTTGTAATCCATTTTAAGATATATTGTAGTCTATTGGCAAGGTAGTAATTATAAAAATCTGGTAGCTCCAAACCACCGTGATCTTTAGCCTTTTGAAGAGTTTTTAAACTTATACGTGGTGGTTTAGTTTTCCATAGAAATTTGGAAATGCTCGAGTCTAATGATTTGAACCAAGTGAGGGCGGGGTGAGATGGAACCATTGAGAAGATATAATTTATTTTCGGCAGGACCATCATTTTAACTGTTGCCTCTATCCTCTATTGTTTTAAGTAGGGGAATGTGATTTAGCCGTGTCAGGTCAGACAGCCTAGCGGAAATGTTGATACCTAAGTATCTAATGTTTCCCGATTGTAGTGGGGCGGTTGACCCACTCTTGATGTTAGAGTTTATAGGTAGGACTGTTGATTTGTTCCAATTAATAGAGTAGTCTGAAATAGAGGAGAATTTGTCTATAAGTGCTGTTGTCTCAGAGAGAGAAGCTTGTGCATTTTGAAGGAAAAGTAGTACATCATCAGCATAAAGGCTTATCTTATGGTTCACATTTGCTGTTCGAATCCCTTTGATATTATTATTTTGCCGAATTGCAGCTGTGAGTGGTTCGATAAATATGGCAAAAAGGGATGGAGAGAGTGGGCAACCCTGCCTGGTGCCCCTTTGGAGATTGAAGCTTGGAGAAGTTTGATCATTTGTTCTGACACAAGCACTGGGTGAACTTTATAATATTTTGATCCAGAATAGAAAGTTGTCTCCGAACCCAAATTTTTGTAATGCAGCGAAGAGAAATTTCCAATTCACCCGGTCAAAAGCTTTTTCAGCATCGTGAGACTATTATGGCTACCTTATTCTGAATATTACAGTAGTCTATTAAACTGATTAGTCTGGGTGTGTTATTTGTAGAGTGTCTGCCCTTGATAAATCCAGTTTGGTCAGGATGTATTATGTGAGGTGTTATTTTTTCAATTCTTCTATCCAGCGCTTTGCAAATGATTTTTAAATCTGCATTTATAAGTGATACAGGACGATAGCTAGATGGGAGTAATGGGTCTTTATCTGGTTTAAGGAGGAGGCTAATGTTTGCACGGTTCATGTTGGGGAGTATAGAGTTTCCTTAATTTGGCCAACCATTCTGTTGAAAATTGGTGCGAACTTTGGCCAGAATTCTTTGTAGAATTCTGCTGAAAACCATCAGTCCTGGGGCTTTCTTGTTCGGCATATGCTGGAGGGCTTCATGAAGTTCCTCTATTGAAATAGGTGACTCCAAAGCCATGATCTGTTCATTATTTAATTTTGATAGTTCAACTGCACTTAAAAATGCATCTATGCTGGAGTTTGATGGATTCATTTGTGATGAATACAAGTTTTTGTAAAAATCCCTAAATGTGTTATTTATTTCTTCTGGGACACGGGTTGTTTTCCCAGCAGAGTTATTTATTGAGGAAATTGTTACTTTTTCTTTATTCTGTTTTAGTTGGTTTGCTAAGAGTCTACTGGATTTGTTGCTGTGTTCAAAGTTCTCCAAGCGTAATCTCTGCAGCTGAAATTGTGTTTTTCTGTCAAGTAATTTGTTTAGTTTCAGTTTTAATTTTCTCAATTCACTCAACAAATGTTTATCTTGGGAGGCAGCATGAGCTGTCTCCAAAGCTTTAATTTGCTGTTCTAATTCTATTTCAAGAGCGTTCTCCTTTTTTTTTGTATGCGGAGTAAGAAATTATTTTACCTCGCATGACTGCTTTTGCCGCCTCCCAAAGAACACAGGCAGAGATGTCAGGCAGGTTGTTTGTTTCAGAGAATATTGTCCACTCTTTTTTAAAGAATGTAATAAAGTCTGGGTCCTTAAGCAATGATGTATTAAATTTTCAATGTCTAGATGGTGGTGTGACTGTTTGCTTAGTCATTTCTGATCGTTTCTGATCATCATACTTAATTGACATGTTGATGTGTTCAGGGCTGCACCTCGATCACACCTGTAAAATTTGGGTCCAGTTGGTTGATGCAAAGTGAAGTTACAACAACTTCCTGTTACAAACCTATTAAATCACAAGCAGGCATCGTCAAGGTCTCAACGCTTTTTTTTACCAAGTTTGAGCTGAATTTGGTCAACCTGTAAGGATGTGCACATCAAATTAAAGCTGCAAGCAGTGGTGAACGGGCCCTCGCCCTCACAAATGTAATAACTTTTGATGTCCCAGGCCTTCTGAGAGGATGTTTAAATTTTGAAGTCAATCGGATGAAATCTGTTGGAGAGGATCGAATAATTGCAAAATACGCTAAGAGGCCTTTTTGTTGGTCTTGGGCTGTTAGACATGCCTCCCAAGTTTTGTAGCTCTAGGTGAAATGTACTGCAGGGGCTGCTTCGTTGAAATCTCAGGGGCGCTACAAAGCCATTTTGGCACATCAGTGCAAAAAAAATCATATCAAATATCACATTTTAGGACTTCTGGTATGTACTAAGTTTGGTGAGTTTTGGTGCACGCCTTAGCTCTAGAAGAGTGCTTCCAGTTTTATGGCGATTAATGCGTAACTTTGGCAACAGTGGGAAAAATCAAAGAGTAAAAAAGTGCAACTTCCTGCGACCAGTAGGTGGCGCTATGAGTAAGATTCAATTTTGCACTGCAGATGTCTTCAGGCCTGGACTCTTATCAAATCTGTGAAATTTTGTAAACATCTGACCATCTGGGGCGAAGTAACAACAGTTTTGGATGTCATGTCGAAACATCGAAATTGTCCACCCGACCGCAGGAACGCCTTTCAATGAAAACTCTCAATATTCATTTGCAAGCACCATCAACATCTTAAGGATTTTTTGAGACCATTTTGAGATCAATCAAGTCAACCTGCTAGGAACTGGACGTCTTAGTAAAAAAACTTTGTCTTTCCTGTGCCAATAGGTGGCGCTCTCATTATCGCTTAAAATTGTCATATAGATGTGTTCAGGGCAGGACTCTTACCAAACATGTGATGTTTGGTGCAGATTGGACCATTCACAGCAGAGTTACATACCACTTTACTGTTTACTTCCTGGTTCATGGCAGAACATGCAAATTAGATGCCTCATACAGATCACACGGTGTGATGAAAACTTATGATTTGAATAACTTTTGCTGTCAAAGGTCTTATGAATGTAGCCCTAACATTTGAAAACAATCTGATGAAAGCTCGATGACAAATTTGAAAAATTACAACCCTTGAAAATGGCCAAAAATACACCAAAATTACAATTTAAAATCAAAATGGCTGACTTCCTGTTGGTTTTACAATAAAGCCTCAGAGACTTTTTTGTAGGTATTGGGGTGTTGCACAGGCCTCCAAAGTTTCACAGCTCTAAGCTCAAATGTGCTGCGGGGGCTGCTTCGTTGAAAATCAGTAGGAGGCGCAAATGATACATTTCCTCCCACCCACGCATGAGACCATTAAAATATCACATTTTTCACCAGACCTGATAAGTCTGCAAAGTTTCATGACTTTTTGAATATGATATAGCCCTCAAAAAGGCAATTTGTTTGAGAGAATAATAAATAAATAAATAAATAAATAAATAAAAATAATTAAAGCTGCAAGCAGCGATGAATGGGCCCCACCCACCTCCGTGTACATTGGGGCTACACGCTAGATGCTGACTGATGTGGCCGTGTCTCTGAAAAAGTGCAACACTGGGCACAGCAGTGAATTAGCACTTCCTCCATGTAGTGCTAAGGCTGGAGATGACCTAAGTCACTTTAGCAGGTGTCTGTGTTTGTGTTGCGTGTGTGTGCATTGTGATCTGCCACTTACAACGCTGTTGTGGGCTAACTCACAGCAACAAACATGGGAAAAAATGACAGTATATTTTTCCTATTTCCTGATTATATTTTTCCTTTTTCCTGATGATCTAAATAAGTCCCTAAATGTGTCTGTTGTTGTTGCTTAAATGTAATGCTGCACAGAGGGTCTGGAAAATTGCTAAATACAATAAAGTCAGTTGGTTTGTAGTCCTCTCCTCCTGTACCCTGGAACCTGAGGTCATCTTGTTCATTTGCAAGTAGATGAGGCCATTGTATTTTAACATCTTGTTTAACATGTTGCTTACCTTACCATTAAGTAAGAGAGGACTTTGACCCTCTCTCTCTCTCTCTCTCTCTTTCTCTCTCTTTCTGTGTGTGTGTGTGTGTGTGTGTGTGTGGTAGAGCCAAACAATGGGTGAACAATGGAGTAAGAGCTCTATCTAGTGGACAGCTATAGAAGGTAACTATTTCTAAAAACTCCCAGCATCATTTCCTGCATTATATGGTCTGTGAACAGAGTTTTCCTATTAGTGCATTTGGGAAAAATATGAGCCGAGGCTGATTTGCTCCATTTTTTCCGTGAAAGGCTTGTATCAGGTGATAATATGGGTGTATTGAAAAATCAGTCGGGCTCTAGCAGAAATTGCAAAAATTGGCCAAAAAATGTAAATGTAAATAAAATTTAAATTCTGTTGTGTTTAGGTCATGGCTCCAAGAGGCTTTTTTGTAGGTCTTAAGCTTTTACACATGTTTTTCAAGTTTCGTAGCTCTAGGTTAAACGGTTTGTGGGGGCTGCTTCGCTGAATATTAGTGGGTGGCGCTACAGAGCATATTTTGGCACATCACAGCAAAAAAAATCATATCAAATAACACATCATAGGACTATTAATGTGTCTGCCATTTTTTCGTGAGTTTTTAAGCATTTTTAGCCCCTCATACACAACTTCCTGTTTTATGGCGAAGAACGCCACAGAACAGCAACAGCGTTCGATGAAATAAAAAACGGCAAGCAACTTAACATCACCATCTTTAGGAGACACTGGTGTCCAGATTTAAAGTCGATCAGCTGAAATCTGTAGCACAAGTGTTTCACCAAAGAGACACTAAAATTACTAAAAATGTGAAAATTCAAATTAAAATGGCGCACTTCCTGTTCGGTTTAGGGCATGGCTCCAAGAGGCTTTTTTTATAGGTCATGGGCTTTTGAACATGATTCTCAAGTTTCGTAGCTCTAGGTTAAACGGTCTGCAGGAGCTGCTTCAAAGAAATTTTCAAGAGGGTGCACAAGAACCATTTTTGCACATGAATACAAAAAAATCATATCAGATATCACAACTTAGGATTTTTGATGTCTGTGCCACTTTTGCTGAGTATTGGTGCACGACTTGGCCCTCAAAAAGTGCTTCCTGTTTTATGGCGAATAGTGCGTAACTATAGCGACAGCGTGTGATCAAAACTCAAAAGTATTTTTTCTGTGCATCATGAAAGTCTTTGCAGTATTATGAGCACATTTGAGGTTTCTCGGATGTATCTGCTACAGGAGACACATTAAAGTGTAAAAAAACTAACTTCCTGTTACTACTTGGTGGCGCTATGACTGTGATTCAAAATTGTGCTGCAGATGTGCTCAGGCCTGGACTGTCATCAAATGTGTGAAATTTTGTTGTCATGGATACACCGTTCAACAAAAACTGACAATATTCATTTTCCATCATCACCAACATCTTCATGATTTTTTGACACAATTTTGAGATCAGTCAAGTCAACCTGCTAGGAGCTGGACCTCTGAGTGTAAAACGGGACTCTTATCAAGCATGTGAAGTTTGGGGCATTTTAGATCATGTACAATAGTTTTAGTCTAGTTTTTTGGCCCCATCACTTCCACACCGTTACACAAAAGTGAAAAGTGGTCTCAAATTAGGGTCGCCCACATCTGAAGGTGGGATTTCCAAATTTTGAAGTCAATCCGTTGAAATCTGTAGGACTTTTGTTTCAAATTCCATCACCATGAAATCACAAAAAATAACATTTCAGTACAAAATGGCAGACTTCCTGTTGGGTTTAGAGTATGGCTCCAACTGACTTTTTTTGTCCGTCCTGACATGTTCTATGTACCTCTAAATTTTCATCCCTCTACATGAAATGGTTTGTCGGGGCTGGCATTTAGGGGGCGCTGCTGAGCTCATTTTTTGACACCTATACACGACACCTATAAAATATAAAAAATTTCACCAGTCCCCATAAGCGTGCCAAGTTTTATGAGTTTTCGAGTATGATAAAGCCCTCAAAAAAGCGATCAATTTGAGGAAATAATAATAATAATAATATTAATAATAAAAAACTGACCAATTACAATAGGGTCCTCGCACCGTTTGGTGCTTGGGTCCTAATAATAAAAAATGGACCAATTACTAATAATAATCCCTACTGTTTCAATAGGGTCCTCACACCCTTCAGTGTTCGCGCCCTAATAATAATCCCTACAGTTTCAATATGGTCCTCGCACCCTTCGTTGCTCGGGCCCTAATAATAATCCCTACAGTTTCAACAGGGTCCTCACACCGTTCGGTGCTCAGGCCCTAATAATAATAATAATAATTAAAACTGCAAGCAGCGATGAACAGGCCCTCGCACCACCACATGTGTAGGGGTTCCTTACAGAACTCCATCTGACACAGCCGCTTATCTCTGTGAAAGTTAGATAATGCACGCAGAGTTTTCTAACTGGAGTGAGAAATGTCACATAGCATAGTATTTCCAGTGGCCACTAGGTAGCAGTGGAGGTGACATAATTTCCATGTCATCTTGGTGAACATCATTTATAGAATAAACCATGTAAAGTTCATGTAAATCAAAGATAATTGTTTTACAAGGTATACTTCCTGTTGCCAGTAGGTGGCTCATTAGGTATCATGGTTAACTTACATGTTGATGTGTTCAGGGATGCCACCTGATCACACCCATAAAATTAGGGGAAAATCAGTTGATACAAAGTAAAGTTACATTAGCTTCCTGTTTGGTGGCAAAAACAGCATTGCCAAGGCAACAGCATTCATTGAAAACATGTGATCTTCACAAGGAGGCGTCATGAAGGTCTTAAAGCAGCTTTTGTTACCAAGTTTGAGCTGAATGCAGTAAACCTGTAAGGGGATGCACCTAAAAATATAAATCATGTAACTTCCTTTTTCCAGTAGGTTGCAGTATGCCAATAAGTAAACTGGGCAATGCAGATATGTTCAGGTCAGGACTCTCATCAAGCATGAGAGTCCTGTCCTGGAGTCCTGTCTGGCTGAATTACAACGACTTACTGTGTCATGGCGAAGCACTGAATTTAAAAACCTAGCGATGCCCGCACCGAAAAATATAAATCATATCTATATAGATATAGATTTATATAGATCTTTAAGATATCTTAAAATATAAATATCTTAAGTTTAAATAATTAAGTTGACCTACAGTGTGCATGTAAAGAAATCCAGTCCAGTGTGCGTTAATGTAACGCATAAAACCTGATTTAGCATAACAATAATGTAATGTTTTCAGACTCTGGGGCTGGATTAGGGCAGAGGGGAAGAAACTGTTCTCAAGTCTTGAGGTTTTGGTCCTGATGGACCTCAGCCTCTTGCCAGAGGGGAGGGTCTCAAAAAGTAGAAGTGTACAGGTCATGGAAAGATGGCAGGTGGCAGCCAATCACCCTCTGCAGCACGGATAATACATACCACACTATGATGGAGGAGGTGAGGATGGACTCAATGATGGTGGTGTAGAAGTGCACCATCATTGTCTCTGGTAGGTTGAATTTCTTCAGCTGCTACAGGAAGTACATCCTCTGCTGGGCTTTCTTGATAAAGGAGCTGATGTTCAGCTCCCACTTGAGGTCCTGGGTGATGATGGTCCCCAGGAGGTGAAAAGACTCCTCAGTGGAAACTGGGGAGTCACAGAGGGTCATGGAGGCAGGGGCAGCAGCGATCCTTCTGAAATCCACTACCATCTCCACTGTCTTCAGAGCATTGAGCTCTAAGTTGTTCTCACTGCACCAGGTCACCAGATGGTTAACCTCCCTACTGTCGGCAGACTCATCCGCACCAGAGATGAGTCCAGTGAGGATGGTGTCTTCCGTAAACTTGAGTAGCTTGATGGACTGATGACTTGAGGTGCAGCTGTTTGTGTACAGGGAGAAGAGGAGAGGAAAAAGAACACAGCCTTGAGGGGAGCCGGTGCTGATGGTTTTGCTGTCAGAAACATGCTTCCCCTGCTTCACCTGCTGCTTCCTGGCAGACAGGAAGTCTGTGATCCACCTGCAGGTGGAGTCAGGCACATTCAGCTTGAAGAACTTGTCCTGTAGCAGATCTGGAATAACTGTATTAAAAGCAGAGTTGAAATTCACAAACAGGATCCTGGCGTAGGTTCCTGCTGAGTCCAGATGCTCGAGGATGAAGTGGAGAGCCAGGTTGACAGCGTTGCCTACAAACCTGTTAGCTCAATAGGCGAACTGCAGGGGGTCCAGGAGAGGGTCTGTGATGTGTTTCAGGTGTGACAGTACCAGGTGCTGAAAGGACTTTATCACCACAGAGGTCAAGACGAAGGGTCTGCAGTCATTGAGTCCTGTGGTCCTTAGTTTTTTAGGGACAGGGATAATGGTGAAGGCCTTGAAGAAGGATGGCATGTGGCATGTCTTCAGCGAGATGTTAAAAATGTCTGTAAACAATGGAGAAAGCTGATAGGTGCAGTGCTTTAGGGTGGAGGAGGAAACAGAGCCCAGTCCAGCTGCTTTGCGGTGGTTCTGTCTCCTTATTAATATCTCTCTTCAGGACGGACAGAGGTGTTGCTGAGGTGAGGGGAAGGGGTAGCTGGGGTGGATGGTCGTGAAGAGTCCTGGGCTCCTGCTGTGATTGGGGCAGCACAGGTGATGAGTTGTGGAGTGGAGTCATCATGGGGGATGGTTCCAGGACTGTTCCATTATCTTTCAAATTGACAGTAAAACTCATTCAGGTCATTGGTGAGGCGTAAATTATTCACAGAGTGGGGGTTTTGGGCTTGGTGAGCTGTCTGAGGCCCTTCCAGACTGAGCAGCTGTGTTTTATCTTAAACTAAATATGCGAAAGATGCGGACAGGAAGACACAGCTCCTGACCTTCCAACTACCTCCTCCTACCAGTCATCATCAAACTGGAGACCCATCTCTTCCTCCCGAGCAGCCCTAGTTTTTCGGGTGGAATGATCGCTGAGGTCCAAAATGCGGTTATACAACACTGAAACAGTCCCTCTACTTGGTGTTTGAAATGAAAGTAAATCTTCCCACTGTTTTTGAAGGGGTAGATTAAGGAAAGCAAGAAAACATTTTGAAATTTAATTTTATTAATATAGTATTAATTTTATTTTCATTTTATTGTTGAGTCGAAAAAACAACATTAATCTTTCCATTCAAAGAGAGAGGCAAATTATTCCATCTCTGAAAGTCCAACTTTCGAAGGTAGGCTGGGTAGAAAAGCCCTCTCACCTCGTTGAAGGTTGCCAGAGCGCCCACCACCATAGCAGTGTGGTCGGGGAAGCCACACAAAGATCTGCTCATCTCCAATAGAAATTCTTTTAGCCTCTCTGGCATGTTGTAAAACATCCACACAGTCGCTGTAGTAATGGAACCTTGCGATGATCACTTCATGATGATCACATCATGGTCACTTGCATGGTCAGGGCTCCAGCTTTAACGCCCCCTTAACAGGACAGCAACTGTAACAGTGTCGGTGATCGTCTCAGTGACACCCACAAGCCTTATGTTATTGTGACGTGATCTGGACTCAAGATCCTCCCACTTGTTTTCCAGCTTGGATACGTGAGCCGCTAAACTTGATGCCTCAATTTCTCCCACAGTACTTTTCAGCGTGGTTTCAAATAGGGTTTTTACCGATTGAAGGTCAGCTCTGATAGCGGCCAAATCATCTCCCAACGCCACTCGGAGTTCGGTCCTGAAAATAGCTGCAATCTCCTGTCTCAACGACGCTAGCACTTCTAGCTTCAGTGCCTCCATGTCGGCAGTGCTGCCCTCTGCTGAAGGGATGGAGTCGCCCGGTGAACACGGAGCACCTGCGCTCGGTTTGCACACCAGGCCGCGTCTGCCTGGTTGTCTTACGAGACTCAGTGGGATATTTTTGCATGATGGCGCAGTCAAATAATGACAATGCGATAGAAAAACATATTTAGATAAAATTGCACTTAAAGAAATTCCAAATAAGTGCCAATGAATCACAATATTTACAGACGGGAGATTGTATAAAGGATTATAAAATCACCAATTGTTGATATTTGGATGTGCATGTGCCCATGCATGCATGTATGTGCATATAAGCACATGTGGCATATGATCATGTAATGTGTATAAGTATGTGGATCTAGTTGTTTGTGTTGTTTATGTACTCAGGTGCAGGTGTATCTATGTGCATGTGAAATTAAGTTTAGGTATACATGGATAGACATGTTTACATATGGTTTGCATGTTAGGTTCTTCTGTGTACATTATACAAGATGATTTAATTTAAGTTTAATTATTATATTTTAAACAAAATCAGTGTTACTACATGTATCCATATGTGTACACTTATTTTCCGTTTAGTCTGTCCACATGAACTAATAAAAAAAGTAATAATATTTACAGAAGTCCATCGGAATTTAAAAGAAGCATGTCCTACACCATTGTTGCGTCCTACACCATTGTTGCCCCCCACCCCCCACCCCCAACCCCCAAGTACAAGGACAAGTCGGTCTGGTTGTTCTCCCCTCCAAGTGTTTGTTTGAGCATATGAATGAGAATGTGTTATGTCAATGTATGCTGAAAACCAATTTGCCCACTGTGGCAAATAGCAAGTATCTATATTTTACCAGGGTTTTTTTTGTTTGTTTCATTTTAGCGTGTTACTATACATGCCATGTTCTGTAATTTAATGTGCGTGCATTAATGTCGTCCTTGCATTACTTGCAGCATATAGACCACCAGGAAGGTATTCCACAAAGGAGGTTCAACAAACTCTGAGTCTAACCCTGAACTCTGAGTGGATTTACACAGAGATGGGAAACTCTGAGTATTCAGTTCCAGAACAGTTGATCTGAATAAGTTCAATCAACTCTGACTATGTTCACCTTGACTTCAGCACATGCACGACCTATGTAAAAAGCCATCATCAATGGAGCCCCAATACCTCGATTGACCATGACAACTGCTGAGAAACACAAACCAAGCTACTTTACCCCAGTGGACCTAGAGGTCCTCATGCTGCCTACGGAGAATATGAGCCCATATTTAGAAAGAAAAGTAACACTGCTGCAGCAGCTAAAGAGAGAAAAGCGGCATGGGAGAAAATTGCTGCCTGTGTCATATGTGTCAATGCGTAAGTTTGAATGCATATGCCCGTTGACCAAACATTAACCAACATTTTATTAAAATCATAGCATACAGGTGAAAAAGTGGTGGATTGAATAGCCTACATTTTGATTTTCATTTAGGTGCAATCCCACAGGGGAAAAATGCCCTTTGAAGCAACTGAAAATGAAATATAGAAAAACATAAGTCAGAAAGATAAGACATATTTCACTCAGCCATGATTGTAGGCCGACCTCACTTTGGTTTTATTCATATACAACCTTAAACAAAGTAAATATTTATTCAGTGGCTGTTTCAGCATGTAGTCATTTAAACCCCCAACAGAATGCATTTTAACACATATATGTCCTCTCACCTAATATCCTGCAGTATCCAGTAAATTATCATTTAATATTAATATAAAGCACACACCGTCAACACGATATTAACTTTCTTCATGGGACTGAGAATTACTATGATGATTGTGTATTGGATTGTGGTGCAAATGTGGGGATGGTACTTTTATTTAGCTAACTGATATTTGGGGTCATTGATTTGTAAACTAAAATCCTGGCGTTGTGTATATAACAATTCAATTAAACTAATTACAAAGCAACATTTCATTTTCGGAGAATGTTATTAAGATGAATGATTGAGTGTAATGAAAAACTGTGCCATTATAACAAATATTCATCGGGGAATGAGAGCACATCCATCGAGGTCTGAAAATCCTCTTCCGACGTAAGATACTGCGTGATAATTGTGCTCCGATATCTATCGGATTGCAAAAATACGGACAATCTGTGTCAATTTTGCTTCAGGCGGAAGGAGACAGGTAGCAACTCGGTGTTTCTTCTAGAAAACCTGCCAGCGATGAGGTTTTGTTCACAGTCAGTTACCATGGTGACTGACTCCGAGTTTGACTTAACTGTCTTTGTAAAACGGATAACACCGTTTCCCTCATCGCAGGGTTAACATACTCATAGTTTTCACATAATTTACTTTCTGGCACACCCCAGCAAGTATCTGTATCTGTTCAGTCACAGCGGAACCACAGAGAAGCAGAAGTGAACAGAGTAACCCCAGTAACACCGTTCCACATTGTGCGTGACACCGGAAGCAAGTTTACCTTGGATTGCACAGTGTAAAAGAAGCCCGCAGCTTTGTCTAACAGGTAAACTAGCTCATATGAAAAGAAAGATGCTTAGGTAAATGCAAATAAAAACAATGTCTCGGAATGGCGGAAAAAATGCTAATGAATGCAATAATGATACTTAACTTACTTCTCGGAACATGTCCACTTTTTGCGTGTTGCTTTCTGGGAAGAGTTAACAAATCCTCTTGTGGCTTCTCCTGTAAGTCGGGCTGAGGGTGAATGCTGCTCCACAGCACGGACAGCATTTTCATTATTGCTCAGTTTTTAGTGCTGCGAGGACCTGCTCTCCTTTCCAACGTTAATACGGGGAAACTCCCTGCTTGGGGAATGAATTGAACAACAACGTTACTCTTGTAGAAATACTATGTAACTCAGTAATTACGGAATCAAGTACTCTCATCATGGTAGTTAGCTAACGTTAGCTACAACGCTAGGTTACTTGGACAATCCTTTGAACTTGCTTGCTGACAGGTTAGCTTCCGTCAGCTAACTTCGCTATGTGAACTAAGTAAGCCAGGGAAGTGGCGATAAAGAAACGCCCTGCAACTCACTGGTTGGTGGATATGCTTTACATGTTTAAATATAAATTTATTTGCTAAGCAGATGCTGTTAATGTATTGTTAGGGTGTTGTTTTATCAATAGCAGCTGTATGCTATGAAATTGTAATAACCTTAGGGTAACGTTGCTTAGCTAACGCCTGCAACAGAAGTTGCTAACTAGCCACGTAGCTAACCAAGACTGCATGTACAAGCAGATACAATTGCTTCTAAAAAATAATGACATGACATGGTTGAGAGCGGTTTCCTACAGAAATTTGTCATTATTTTTCACAAAACCACAAGTCATTGTATGTGATTTTAGCCTACAAACCTTTGAAGTATTCTCTGTGGGTACATTTTTGTGTTGTACAAGTATTACACATTGGTCAGTGTGATAACTTAATGAGACCGTAAGAGACATTTCTAAAACAATGCAGCATATCACAAAATAGAAAAAAACTTTGACATTTGTAGATCAATTATCAGCAGATGTTTGGCAATATGACTAATAATTGATTTAAATGACTAATTAATTTCAACTGTGTTTCATCTATTTCTGTGGTCGACAAATGCACTAATAATGACTTAATATTGTTCATTTTTATGTTATGGTAGTGTTTTTTTTGTGTTACTTTCTATGATTAAAAGTTGTACAAGTAATTTCAATCATGTAACATGTAATGATAGTACTTTGAGTTACCACTTACAACAGTTGCAAAATATGTATTCACTGAAGTAGTAAATACATTTTTGTAATATACAGGAATTTATCTATATTATAACTTTCACGGTAAATTGTTGGTTACATAACACATTTACAAATATATAGACAAGTATGAAGTTATGGAATGTTACATTCAATTATCACCTCACTCTGTTTTGTTTAAGCTCCTTCAGAATTAATTAATCATCAGGAAATAAATCAATAACAACTCAATCAAAGCAGAACTCTAATGCATTCATCAAAGTCAAGTCATTCTAGTACTTTGTTGTTGTTGTTGTTGCTTTTTTGTATGATTGAATATCTCTGGGTTTTTCACTTGGTCAGAAAAAAAAATCATATTGGAATCCCTCAAGTTATCTGAAAGGTATTAGTTTTCAGATTCCTACTGTGTGGCTGTTGGCTGCTCGAGATACTTATGTCATCTTGCATATGAGTGATGTGCTGACGTCAGATCCTGCATTGTTCTTGTAGGTGTTGCAGGTTGCTCTCATGTGCCCATGGAGAAGGCATCCTTTGAGGGGTGGCTGGAGTCAGTCTCTGCCACTTTCCTTACTCTAAATGACCAGCAGCGCAACCAGTCTCTGGACCACCTTATTTCTTTAAGTGGTGCTGCCCAGCTTCGCCATTTGTCTAATGGACTGGAGACACTACTCAAGCGTGACTTCCTGCGCCTCCTTCCTCTGGAGCTGGCCTTCTACCTGCTGCACTGGCTGGATCCTGAGACCCTGCTCACCTGCTGCCTGGTCTGCAAACAGTGGAATAAGGTGAATACCATGCTGAATCCTAACATCTGGAAATAGCTTATCTTATCTTCTCATTTGTCTTAAATGTCTCCTTGTTTTCCTCACCATTCATAGGGCAGAAATGCATGAGGTACGAAAGCAACGGGTCATGTAGGGAAGCGGAGCGGGGTTTTTTTACCTGCTACATAGAGTCTGCCTTTGCAGTGTGTCGTTGCTGCCAGCTTCACTGTGTGTGTATTTGGTTTTACCAAGTAATAATGCAGTTGGATATGGAGGGTTTGGATGCATGGACTACATTAAGTGGTACTGAATTAAGTAACTGGATCATTTTAAATACCACTGATTTGATTGACTGATTTTAATGTGAAATACATAAATAGCGCAAGGTTGCTCTGCTGCTTCATATTACCTCTGGTACAATGAAGGGTTTGTTTTAATCATTTTTAAACAGATTATACTATTTTTTTATACAGTTCTATGTAGTTTTACCAGTTGGAGGGCTGTGAAGCCACAAGCAGAGGGGAAAAATAGATCTGTGGTCAGTGTAGCAGCTTCAGCATTTTGGCTGTTAATCCCTTCCATGTAAGCAGGCTTGTACTGATTATCAAATGTTTTTATATTCAAAGCTCGATCATCTGTTGGTGCACAGTAGGTGCTCTGCATTGTTACCTGCATGGACCAAAGACCTGTGTTCAGAATAGTGTTGTCATGATACCAAAATGATGACTTCGATACAACACCTGCCCAAAGTATCTCGATACCGATACTGAAACGATACCATGGCTGAAACCTAAAACACCAGGAAAAGTAATGAAATAATATATAAGATGAGAGCCCTGACAGGCCAGAAATGAAGGGCTTTGAAAAGGGAAGGCAGAGGAGAGGTATTTACACAACATTTGAGCTATTTTGTTATCAGTTTATGAACATAACATAACATTTTTTTCTTGTCTTGCAAAGTCAACAGAGTGTATTTGTTTTGTCTTTGTCACACTTTGTGTCATTTTCAAACACAGTAGGAAATAAAGGCTGCCTCAGCTGGGTGGTTGCAGATTTTGCTGGCGCATGTCTGTCAGGTGGTGTGGGAGAGATAGATAAATTATGCTACTGTTAGTTTCAGTAGTTTTATAATTCAGTTTGATAGTCTATAAAAACAATACACAGAAATGACAGTAAGTATAAATCTGTCACTTCGTGATTAGGCTTTAAAAGCTCAAACCCCTGATTATTAGCCTGCACACTACAGCGGTACACGAAAGTAGTACTGTAGACTCAACACAAAATACAAAATACACCTCGTTATTAACTGAGGTCTCTGCTCTGCACGTACTTACTGGGGCATGTAATCATGTCGTTTATCACATTAGCTAACCAACCTGTTGCTCTTTGAATTCATTTATCAAGTAGGCATGTCTGTTTGCAAGATGCTTTGGATGCTTTTATCTTAGACACGGGCTTTTTGTGTTGTCCGTGGGGTCACCCTGACTGTCAGCGGTGTAAATTAATAATACTATTTTTGCTTCGTACATCTACATTGTCAACAAGCTGTGGACGGTCGGCAAGACAAGCGGAAATTTTGCCTCATATCTAAAATCAGTATCACAATTAATTGAACATTTTACTTCATTTACAACTAATGAACTATTATTTTGCTTTGTCCTTCTTTTTTGTGATTTGTTTTGTGTTGGAGTGTAATTAACATATTATTCATTATTATTTATTCAACTTTCCAGCATTATATAAAAATTAAAAGCTCCATCTTAAACAAACTGTAGGTAAATTTAAGCACATTGTGTTGATGATAGGCACACCTCTCCTGACTGCAGGACTCTGACTTCAACCTCTGAGAGTCTTCTGTGAAACTTCTGTGCCATTAATCATTTTGATCAGGATTTTTTTTTTTTGAGTAGGCCTACTTTTCGTCTCCGATAGCTGCCAACAGCTCGCCAACTTCCCAGTTAGAGAGAGGGTGAAAGTAAGGTAATGTGCCAGTGGCCCCAGGCCCCAAAACATTACATCTGCCCCTGGTAATAATAATGAGAGCTCTGTGCAAGCGGCTGGATGAGACACGGAGCTCAGTTTGAGATTCATATTCTGTAATACAGCAAAATGAAATCACCCACCACATATGCACTGACTGCATACACTGGACTGCCCAGTTTATAAATATAAAAACTCTTCCCTGAATCTTCACTACAAAAACAAAAGTGACGGTGGTAGATACAGATACAAAAAGAAGTTATCTAATAAAACTGGTCTGAAAACAGCAACCTCAGTGGACTCAGATCCTACATAAAATACAAATAGTGTACACAAAAAATAAAATCAATCCTAAGTCTGAAGTGTACAGTTTGCAAATACAGCCAACACACAGTGATACAAAAATAATGTTAATTATTCATTGTAAATATGAACAGAGATATCAAATAAAGTGCCTTCAAACGAGGTATTGTGCAAAAAAAAGTACCTTTGCTGCAAACTTCTATTGTGAAATGCTGCCTGAAAAGGCATCTAAATAGAGGTAGAACATAGCTAGTTAGCAGCTAAATCCCAAAATAACAAGAAAGTCCTGCTCCTGAATATTTTATATTCAAGAAAATCAGTGACTTTAAGTGCATTTCTCCTGAAAACGCAAAACTAAAAATCTGTCAAAAATGTAGTTTAGTCTCTTCTAGTATTTTACTTGTATGGGTATATTCTCATTTCTATTTTTGTCTACCCGTACCTTTTTTTGCTCATACTTGTGTATTATTTAAGGATGGCTTTCATTTTAATCTAGCTTTGGCTGTACACTTTTTTTTATGCACAAACACCATGTTTTAGATTCTTTGATAGGAGACAAGTCTATTCACTGCTGTAGGCTTCAGTGCTGACCTTTGGCAGATTACGATTTTGCCTCCTGTGCTAAACAGCTTTTCAGATACTGCACTGGTATCTTGGATACAGAGGTATTTTTTGGCTGAACGGCTGACCCGAGGATAGTTTGCCTCATGCACCTTCCACCATGTGAGAGGATCACTCTTTTTGTCTGCATCTGGGCACTGCAAGTACCTGTTTAGCTCAGCGTTGATCATCTCTCTTTCAGGTAGTCCTGTCTTGTCAGTTGCTGCTGCTGCCCTTTTGAAGAAACTCCCAAGAGTTTTTTTTGGTCTCTTTGCCTCTGCCGACCCTGAAGCTTGTGGTGGCATTTCAGTGATTTCAGAGTCAGATGTGCCACTCTGCCCTGGCAAGAACAGTTCCATCTCTTGATCTGCATTGGCTTTGATTATCTGGGTCTCCTCTGGGCCTATGTACTTCATTTGGAAGTGTGGGTCAAGCATAGTTGCCACATTTATCAGTTCTTGAATGTCTGAGTTTTCTGCATACTTGCTGTTCAGGTACTCCAGTGTTGAGCTCTTGATTTTGCTTGTGAGGTCTCTGTCGTTCTCCTTCACTTGTAGTAGGTCGCTGTTAAACAGCTCTAGTACTGGTTTAAAGCACGAGGCAGTGACATAGTCCTCTGCAGACAAAGCATCAGTGAATTTGTGTATTGGACCAAGGGTCTTGTTCACCGAGTCAAGAACCTGTATCAGGGTAGGAAATTAACTATTTAAAATGTGGAGATATAATAGCCACTGACAAGATAATGTTCAAATCCACCAGCCACTCAATACCATTTTAAAGGTTCCGCTCAGAAAAAGTAGAATATTGTGGAAAAGTTAATTTTTCCCATAATTTAATTAAAAAGTGAAACTTTAATATATTCTAGATGCCATAATATATTACATTTTCACCTTTAGAATTAATTTACATAACAAAATTAATTTTTCCATGATATTCAAATATTTTTCGATGCATCTGTATTATCTTGTGTCTGAAGTCTACCAGACACTTTCATATTCTACCAGCATTTCGCAGGGGGTCATTACCATCACTGCCCCGTATATCTTGCCATGAAGGGATTAAGGGATTAGGTGTCTTGTTGACATGTCAGCAGCCAAGACCTTTGTGTTTGCTTTTTCCTGTTCCAACAAGCGCTGGATCATCTTGTGCCTTGACCCCTATCTTGTGGGAGATTCTGTTCTTAGTTTGTGGTGGGGCAGGCCAATCGTTTCTTGAGCAACTGTGAGAAAAAATGCTCACAATCTTTTTGCACTCTCTGATGCGTCTGTAAATTCTGGCATCCTTCACACTTCTCTCTGTAGACAGAGAGAAAAAGAGAGAGAGAGAGAGAGAAGGAGGGAAGGGAAGAAGCAAAGATAAAGAAGACAGGAAATCACATTTTAATACAGTATCAAATATCAATATCTTAACACAAAGAGGAAATATGATTTTTTTAAAAACAATTCCAACATATAAATAACATTATAACATTACTGTGACTTCACAATTGTAAACATATTAAATACTAGTATCTCATAAGTCTGATATACTATATGAAGTTTATGAGAAACTTTGTCAGAATTATTATTGGCCAATATTTCCTATATTTCAAGTCAGTTTCTTATTATTTTGAGATGCCAAGTCAAAATTCTGAGTAGTAGGCCCTATTGAGACAATCTATAACGCATGGTCTAAAGTGCATGGCAAAAATACATTTAGGCCGTGCCAAAGTCTATTTTACTAGTTTAACGGTGGATAATCTGAGTGCCGCGCGCGGTGCAGAGGGGTTGTAATTAGCCTCTGAATTAGTCATGGGTGTGTTTTGGGCAGAACATGAATTAACCAATCTGTGCATCATTCCCTTTAAAAGCCAGGTGTGCCAGGAATTGGCGGATTGCAATATAAATGATGGATTTAGTGAATTACAGATGTGAGAGGTGTTCTGCTGAAGAAACCGAACACAATCTCTCCCATGAAGCTGATTGGAAAACTTAACACTCTGGGCTTTAGTACAACACTCTGCAACTGGACACTGGACTTCCTTACATGCAGACCCCAGAGAGTTCGAATTGGCAGTCACACCTCCTCTGCATTAGTGCTCAACACCGGAGTCCCCCTGGGCTGTGTGCTCAGCTCCCTCCTGTTCACACTGTACACCAATAACTGCTCTCCCAGACGTCATAGAATAATATTGTGAAGTATGCGGACGACACCGCCATAATTGGTCGTATTACAAACAACGATGAGAGTTCATACTGGGAGGAAATCAACCTTGCATCAATCTTGCAGAGAGGTGCATAGAGAACAACCTACTGCTCAATGTCAATAAAACCAAGGAGCTGATTGTTGATTTTAGAAAGAAGGAGGCAAAGACACACACCCCTGTCTACATCAGTGGAGCTGAGGTGGAGCAGGTGAACAGCTATAGGTTCCTTGGAAATACTATCCCTTAGAACCTATCTTGGTCATCGCACATCACCACCCAGGTTAAAAAAGCACATAGAGAGGCTCTACTTCCTACAGATACTTAGGAAGGCTAAATTCCAGAGCAAGATCCTGGTTAATTTCTACAGAGGAGCAATAGAAAGCATACTGACTGGAAACATCATGAACTGGCATGGTTCATGCATGGCCCAGGACAGGAAGACTCTACAGCAGGTGATTAAAACTGCCTAGAGCATCACTGGTTCCCATCTATAGAGCATCAGTGACCTCAGTGAAGTGAGGTGTCTGCACAGAGCCCAAAGGCTACTGAAAGACAGCAGCCACCCCAGGCGCAGTCTGTTCCTCCCTGCTGCCATCTGGAAAAAAGATACAGAAGAATCTGCTGTTGAACCACCAGACTACAGAGCAGGTTCTTTCCTCAGGCTGTGAGACTTCTCAACTCCTCCTTTGTTGCCAAAAGATGTAGCAGGATTTAGGATTACCTTGAATTTCATTTCTTCTTAAACTATGTCTAAGAAAAATGATAATAAAGTAACCTTGTACCTTGAAAAGTTACCTTGTATCTTTAAGACTGACACGCCCAGGGGCGTTCAGATAGGCGCAGGTACTTTTGTTATTTAAGGGAAGTGGGCACAGTGCGTGAAAATGACAACTGCGCCAGTCTGACGCTAGCAATGACACTTGCGACGCCTTGTGCCGAGTGTAAGATGGAGCCCTGTGAGTCAAATATTATTATCATTATTATTACCACAGTGGCAGAAATGGACTTCTGTACAGGGTACATATTTTAAACCTCAAGCCAAAAGGGATGTTATAGGCAGTGGATTAAACAGTTGTTTTCTGATGATCCCCTGATGTCATCAAACTGCGCCAGCTGTCTCCAGTCAACACCAACCAACAACTGCTTAATGCTTACACTACTGTATCTAAATTAGTACTTCTTATAGGAAGGAAACTTATTGATGGCCAAAGCATGCCAGTCTTGTCCAGTCATTAGGTTGAAGAGCTTTCACAACGTTTGCCCCGCTGTCCATCATCACACACACCCAATTCTTTTCATTGAGACGCCAAGAATGAAGAAATTATATTAATCCATTTTCTCCTGTACCGTCCTCTGGAAAGTAGTGTGTTTCAAATGACAAGGCGTTGCATAACTTCATTCGGTTTTAATGAAGAGCACAGTTAGGCTGAAATAAGGCTCTGTAGCTCTACTTGACAATAAGTCCATAGTAGATGTGTAGTTCTATACAGAAGATATTCTGGTTGCTGTCTCTATACGGTGTTTTCTGTAAATGTCTGGAAGTGAGGTCTTGGAAATATATTTCCTTGAAAGCAGGCAATACCTCGGGTCCAGTTTATGAACGAGGTGTCTGAAGCCTACCCCCTACCCCACAAATTGAAAAGGCATTATATCTTTAGCCACGGTAGGAATTTGGCTTTAACACAGGGCAACCCATTAGTGATTAGGCTTCACGCAAGGGTCGCCATTTGTTAAAGTATGACTATCATAAATAATTAATAATTACAGAAAATAATTATTTCACGCAAGGGTCGGCATTTGTTTAAGTATGGCTATCATAAATAATTAATAATTACAGAAAATAATTATTAATTCTGTTGAATAATGTGACTTACTTTCCATTAATCACCTTGTGGGGCACCATTCCCGAATAGGGAAAAATGATAGCTAATCAATGAAATTAGTCTCATAATAGACTTATCTATCAATTTGGAACTCTAACTAGTAATTACATTAATAATTATAACCAAAATTACCACATTAATAGTAAAGGGTGAAGGTTTTCGGGGTTCTTGACACAGCAGTTGGCGATTTACTCACTTTTGCACAATATTACTACACGTAAGTTTACTCGTATATTAAGCAGACAGCAAATATGATTCCAAAACATTTATTCAAAAAAAGCAAAAAAAAACCCACAGTAAATCCTAACTGCTAATATATACAAGTATAAGTACAAGTGTGGGTGAGTGTGTGTGTGTGTGTGTGTGTGTGTGTGTGTGTGTGTGTGTGTGTGTGTGTGTGAGAGAGAGAGAGAGAGAGAGAGAGAGAGAGAGAGAGAGAGAGAGAGAGTAATAAGAGGGAGTTTGATTACTTTTTGTTTGTTGTTTGACCAAGTTAATTAAGCTACTTATTTATTCTATAAGTTTTAGCTGCTACATTTTATTTTATTTTATTTTTTTTAAGAAGTGTGATTTTATAACAGATGAATAAATAACAATTCAGCACATTTATATCTATGTGTTACTTTGTTACATTTTGTGTTACAAAGTTAGGAGAGTGATATTTAAGTCAAGTCTTATCCCTCTAGTCGCTCCCACATGGTGAAGTATACAGTTTATTAGTTTAGTAATGGTATCTGATTGGTATTGGGTATCAATCTATGCGCAAAGCCTAGGTATCGGTATCAGTATCAGTATCATTATCGAGGCCAAAAATGTCAGATCAGTGCATCTCTGAAGTCTCTAAAAGACTATGAAGTCAATGGGTATCTTAATTGATTTAATACCAATTAAAGAATTAATCATTCTTGTATTTTAAGTTTTTAATACAGCTTAGTTTATCTGGACCTAATGCATTGTAATACTGCTTGGGACACCTCATGTCCCACCTATTTAAAGATTTAAAGATTTTTCAAAAAAATAAAAAGTATGAGAGTGATTGGCTATCTCCATCTCTTTTTGTAAATATATGAGCTTCTATATTTTGTAAAATGTGAACTCCAGTCGATTTTCAAGATTCAAGATTCAAGATTCAAAGTGTTTATTGTCATATGCACAGTATGGAAACATGTTTGCCTGTACAATGAAATTCTTACTTTGCTGTCCACAGAATGCCTAAAAAACGTTTAGCAAATATAAAAGAAATATGAAATAGAAATCTAAAAATTTAAAAATGTAAAAATGTACAATAGAAGAAATTTAGAAATTTACAATAGAAGTAGAAAGAAACAGTGCAAATAAAACAGTACAGTGCAAATTTGAACAGTGCAATTGTGCATGTGCAAACGGAATAGTAAACTGTCTGGTACAGTTATGAGGTCGTGTGTGAGGTAGTTGCTGTGTGGCCTCCTGTCAGCAGTTTAGGAGTCTGATTGCAGCGGGAAAGAAAGAGTTCTTTAGTCTAGTGGTCCTGCATTTCACACTTCTGTACCTCCGGCCTGAGGGTAGAAGTGTGAACAGACCGTGCTGGGGGTGGGTGGGGTCCTTTAGGATGGAGGCAGCTCTGCTGTGGACTCTGCGGTGGTAGATGCTCTGCAGAGAGGGCAGTGGAGTCCTGATGATCTTCTCAGCTGTCTTCACCACTCTCTGCAGGCGTTTGCGGTCCACAGCAGTAGCGCTGCCGTACCACACGGAGATGCAGCTGGTCAAGATGCTCTCAACGACACAGCTGTAGAAGTTGCTGAGTGATCTTTGGCGACATGCCAAATTTCCTCAGCCTCCTCAGGAAGTACAGCCGCTGTTGCGCCTTCTTAACCAGCTGTGTGGAGTTGAGTGTCCAGGTGAGGTCCTCGCTGATGTGGACGCCCAGGTATTTAAAGCTGCTCACCCTCTCCACTTCAAGCTCCCAGATGAAGAGTGGCTGCTGAGGTCTCCTCTCCTTCCTCATGTCCACTGTCATCTCCTTGGTCTTGTCTGTGTTGAGGGTGAGGTTGTTGTCCTCACACCATGACACCAGACTGGCCACCTCCCTCCTGTAGGCCGCTTCGTCACCGCTAGTGATGCGTCCTATCACTGCGGTGTCGTCTGCAAACTTCAGGATGATGTTTTCCTTATGGGAGGCGACGCAGTCATGAGTGAACAGGGTGTAAAGGATGGGACTGAGGACACATCCTTTTGGGGTGCCAATGTTTGTTGTAATGCTGGCTGAAGTCCTGTTACCGATTCTGACAGACTGGGGCCTGCCAGTCAGAAAGTCTAGGAGCCAGTCACAGAGGGCGGGGTGCAGACCAAGTGAGGACAGTTTGTGGGTGAGCTTGTGGGGGATGACTGTATTAAAGGCAGAGCTGTAGTCAACAAAGAGTATCCTGATGTAGGAGTCTTTGTTTTCCAGGTGGGAGAGGGAGTAGTGGAGGGCGGCAGCAATGGCGTCAGAGGTGGACCTGTTGGGCCGGTAGGCAAACTGCAGGGGGTCCAGGGTGTCCGGTAAGCTGTTCTGAATGTGGGCCAGCACCACTCTCTCAAAACACTTCATGATGATTGGAGTGAGTGCTACTGGCCTGTAGTCGTTCAGACAGGTGGGTGGGCTCTTTTTGGGGAGGGGGACGATGGTTGTGGTTTTGAAGCAAGAGGGAACAATGCTCTGACTGAGGGAAAGGTTGAAAATAGAGGTGAGAACATCAGCCAGCTCGTTGGCACATGCTCTGAGAGCCCTCCCAGGAATGCAGTCTGGTCCTGCTGCCTTGCAGGGGTTGATTAATGTGAACATATAGCAGAGTTGTGTATTCTATGTATAATGTGTATACCTAACTCATTATTTGCCAAGCCCTTACCAGAATTTAAAAAAAAATCTTTTTTATACATTTACTCCAACTCCACTACACACTACCTTCTATCTTCTGTATAAGATGACTTTCCTTTTTTAATATTCATTGAAATACAGAGGATCATCTCTTTGGAACAACCTACTTCTATCCCTACAATCAACATCCATATTATCAAAATTCAATAAAAGAATAAAATAGGGCTGCGTGATTATGGCCAAATTATCAATCATCGTCTTTGTATCAAAATAAGACCTCATCTCCTTGAAGAAAAGTATAACTAAAATCAGAAATGAAACCGAAAGCACCGAATGAAATAGAGGGAGGAGAGCAGGCATCAGAGCAAGGCTGACCTGACGTGGACTGAGAGCTGTTCCTTTACCAAGCCTTCTTCAGGCTACTGACCAGTTGCAGGAGAATAAAGTGGATGAGATGCCACTGAGGCTCACTCTGCACACCTGCACATCCTCACAGAGACATACAGGTAGTTAACCCCTAACATCCTGGATCAAGCTATTGCACTGGTTGGGTGGACCTTGTTTATAGCCAACAGGACACAAGATGCAAATTCAAAAAATGAACTGTAGGAATTGTATGATGCCATCAGCAGCAACATGGCCTAGCAACTGGATAGAATTTTCACAGTAGCTGACGATTTTAATTAACTCATCTTTCAACTCCACAGATGTTGCAGGATCAAGGACACATTTTAGTTTCATTCTTTATACTTTGTTTAAAAAATGACTAATAAATCTGCCTTGTACTTTGTACCTTCATTAGCTCTCTGTCATTCTGCATGTTGAGATATATTGTTTCATATTGTTTCTGCCATTTTCTCCTCTCCTTAAGAAACTCTTAAGCCTCTTAAAAGCCCTCCTCCCTGAAGCTTAGGAACTCTTTTCAGGGCTCAGACGCTTTTGTGAATAGCCTTTATGATCACAAGGACTTAGTCTTAACTTCTACGGAAAACTTTAGAAAATGTCATAATTCTAAGAATTTTCTTAAAATGTCACTAGAAGCAATTTTAGAACTAGGAATCTTTGTGAATACAGCCCCTGAAATGCTGTGGAGTTTTCCATGAGCAGAGCATGTATTTTAAATGGCAGTATCATAGATGATTGTGTTCATTTAATTGTAGGAACCCAGACTCATAATTGTTAATGAAATTCAATTCACTGTGCTGCTCAGATCTGAAAAGGAGTCTCATTTAAGAAGATGTATGCACTTCATTGTTTCCTGTGTAATGTATCACAGCTTCTACAAAAAATGTTTTTTGTAATTTTTAAATTTGTATACATTTTGAAATATTGGTTAGTCTTGAAACTTTGATCTATTATGCAGTCTTTGTTTTTCTCTTCTCTTATATCTTCATAAGGATTTTTTGTATCCTGCACAATAGTCATACTTTTTAAATATAAAAATGTCTTCTCTCCCTTCTCTCCCTGAAGAATCTACTGGATATACCAGGCCAGCACTGAGAAGCCCAGGAAGAGCTTTTACCCTCAAGCCAAAAAGATCCTAAATGAAGACACTGACAAATTGTTATGATTTTATATGTTCAATAAATTGATTGATTAAAAAGTAGCTATGAAAGATGAGATACAAAAAGAACAGAAAAATAGTCCAATGCCTTTATTTGTTAATCTGGCCTGCAGTTACAGGGGTGCGTTGATCGTGGTGCAAAAAAGTCACATTTTCTACTCATACACTGTATTGCAATGGAGTAGGTAAAGTTCCTGTAAACGCTAGGTGTCTTGGGTAACATCAGTTCACTTTTTTGAATTGATTGAAATGTGACCATAACACAGAGTATTGGAAGCTGGCATCAAACGTCTAGTTTGATTAGTTATCTTTTTTATCTGTTGTAAAAATCTGCCAATCTTGCACTGTTTTATTTAGGCAAAGGTGTTGTACAGTTTCTGTTGTTTCAACAATATATAATAACTTCTTTAACTGAAGAAAGGCTTCTTTGAAAAAACTTCAAAATAGTTTGGTTTGGTATGGCAGTAGTATGAAAAGTAACAGAGCTGCAGGCTGTTTTATGTCAGTTATTTTAAACTGGCATGCAATTAAGCACTTATCATTAATCAAATGAGGAGCTTACCTAATATGAAAGGCTAGTAAAGAAATAATTCAATTTTAGAATCTGAACACCATATTTACTAAATAATATAAAGAAACTAATAACTACTGTATCAGCTCACCCTTTCTGGAAGTGGAAGTACTTGTCATTCAAGCATTTGTCTCCTTGTAGGTGATCAACTCTTGCACTGAGGTGTGGCAGGGTGTGTGTCGAGAGCTGGGCTGGAGGATTGATGAATCGATTCAGGATGCATCGCACTGGAAGGGGGTCTACCTGAAAGCTAAACTGCGTATGGTGCAGCTGCATGATCAAGAGGCCTTTGAGACATCGTCCCTCATTGGGCACAGTGCTCGAGTTTATGCCCTCTACTATAAGGATGGCCTCCTCTGCACAGGTACACTGTGGCTCTGGTTTATTTTCATGGCTTGAAATATAGTGCTGAAAAGCTACAGATATTGTTTCAAATATATGTATTGATTTAAATGGTAAATGCCAGCGCTTGTATAGTAATTTTCTAATTGTATGACCACAAAGTGCTTTCATACTACTTGTCTCTTTCACCTATCCACACATACATTTGTGAAACATGTTGTGAAATGCAGTGATAACAAGTGAAGGCAAGTGGGTTATTTGTGTGTGTGTGTGTGTGCACGTGTGTGTGTGTGTGTGATTAATTACTTGAAATTATGATGATGACAATTAATATTAATAATAATAACAATAATACGCTTCAAAATAATAATTGTCTAGTTGTAATAGTGATAGTAATATTAGCAATGATAATGACACCAATACTACATAAATTCTAGAGAAAAACAAACATTTGGAAAATCATTCTATAAATAAATAAGTAGATAAGAGAAAAAAACCATGATAAACTGAAAAAAGAACAAAACAAAAAAACAATTACAATCATATTTAAAATTAAAGCTGCAAGCAGCGATGAACGAGCCCTCGCACCTCCACACACTTCAAGGCTTCTGGCAGGATGCCGACTGATGCGACCTTTCTCTCTGAGAATGGGGAACACTCCACGCAGCAGTGAATTAGTGTTTCCTCGATGTAGTGTTGAGGCTGGTAATTGTTTAGTGATCAGCTGATGTCTTGTGCTGTAAACAGAGCTGCAGAATGAGTAGCGCTCGAGATGGCTTGGCGCACGGCGCAGGTGACAGAGACAGCTGCATGAGCGGTGGCACAGGGCAGTAATGCCATGTGCCTGTAAAAACGCATCGGAGATTCGTAGCAGAGGTTAATACATGACTATTTTGGCATAAATATTTACCCGCCAGTGTGGCGAATAACTTTCAGAGATTTGATCACATTTGGTGCTTGGCAGGTGTTTATTTGGGACCCCGCCGTCAGTTTTTACCATGATTTCAAAGCACCGATCACGCACAGTTATCATGATAATTAAAATTTGAAAGGTATTACTAACCCTCATGGAATGTCACCGCAGTTATCACTGAAAACCGTGCCATCTGTATTCCCTATGTATTTTAATGTGGCTTACCGTGAAAACATGCTGCTCCACTTCGCTCTGCTGTGCACTCTGTGCTGAGAGTAGTAACAATAGAGTAAGTAAATGACAGTATATTTCCCCCCGTAACCTGATGATCTTAATAAGTCCAAATGTGTCTCTTTTGCTCTTGTTGCTATACAAATACAGTGCTAATGAGAGGGTCAGAAAAAACGCTCAATAGGGATAATGTCAGCACATTAAAAGTGCTTGTACATCTGGAAAATGATGAGGCCATTGTTTTTTATTAACTTCACAGTATGTATTTCAATGTTGCTTACCATGAAAACACTCTGACTGACTGAGTAAGAGCGCACTCTGCTGGACAAACTATAGACACAGTTTTGAAACCACCAGCCATCATTTTCTGTATTATATGGTTGGTGAACAAAGTTTTCTTATCAGCCAAATTGGAAAAAATAAACGCTGATGCCAAAATGCTCCATTATGTCTGTAAAAGGCTCATATTGGATAATAATATCAGTGAATTAAAAAATCAGTCAGGCTGTACAAGAAATGGCAAAAATGGGCCCATAAATTTCAATAAAACAAAAAATGATTGGCTTCCTGTTGGGTTTAGGACATGGCTCCAAGAGGCTTTTTGTAGGTCTTGGTATGTTACACGTCAGCCAAGTTGTAGCTCTAGGTTAAACGGTCTGCGGGGGCTACTTCATTGAAAATTTCTAGGGGCGCTACAGAGCCATTTGACGGATCAGTGCAAAAAAATCATCAACTATGACAATTGGCAATTTCTAGCCACATTTGTTGAGTTTTGGTGCATGCCTTGCCCCTCAAAAAGTGCTTCCAGTTTTATGGCGAATAATGCGTATCTTTAGCAACAGCGTTTGATGAAAATGCAAAAGTGTAATTTCTGTGCATCATGAAGATCTTTACAGTATTCTAATTAGACATGAGGTCAATTAAGTTTACCTGCTACAGGGGAAAAATCAGAGAGTAAAAACAGTAACTTCCTGCTACCAATAGGTGGCGCTATGAGTAAGATTCAAAATTACACTGCAAATGTCTTCAGGCCTGGACTCTTACTAAATCTGTGAAATTTTGTAAAGATCTGACCATCTGGGGCGAAGTTACAACAGTTTCTGATGTCATGTCGAAACATCGAATTTGTCCACCCGACTTCGGTAACACCTTTGAATAAAAACTCTAAATCTTCATTTTCAAGCATCATCAATGTCTTAAAGATTTTTCGAGACCATTTTGAGATCAATCGAGTCAACTTGCTAGGAGCTGGACATCTTACTGTAAAACTTTGCCTTTCATGTGCCAATAGGTGGTGCTCTCATTATCGCTTAAAATTGTCATATAGATGTGTTCAGGGCGGGACTCCTATCAAATGTGAAGTTTGGGTCATATTGGACCCTTTACAGCAGAATTACATACCACTTCCTGTTTACTTCCTGGTTCATGGCAGAACATGCAAATTAGATGCCTCATACAGATCGCAAGGTGTGATGAAAACTCATGATTTGAATAACTTTTGCTTTCAAAAGTCTTATGAAGGTAGCCATAACATTTGAAGTCAATCTGATAAAAGCTCATGGACAAGTTTTCAAGATTGCTACCCCGAAAATGGCCAAAAATACACCAAAATTATAACTTCAAATCAAAATGGCTGACTTCCTGTTGGTTTTACGGTGTGGCCCAAGACTTTTTTGTCGGTACTGGGGTGTTGCACAGGCCTCCAAAGTTTCACAGCTCTAGGTAAAACGTGCTGCGGGGGCTGCTTCGATGAATCAGTAGGGGGTGCAACTGATACATTTCCTCCCACCCACACATGAGACCATTAAAATATAAAATTTTTCACCAGACCCGATGAGTCTGCAAAGTTTCATGACTTTTTGAATGTGTTAAAGCCCTCAAAAAGGCAATTCATTTGAGAGAATAATATAATAATAATAATAATAATTCCTTTAGTTTCAAGAGGGTCCTCGCACCATTTGGTGCTCGGGCCCTAATAATAATAATTCCTTCAGTTTGAAGAGGGTCCTCACACTGTTCAGGTGCTCGGGCCCTAATAATTCCAAGGATTTTAAGAGGGTCCTCGTACCGTTCTGTGCTCTGGCCCTAATAATAATTATAATAATTCCAAGGATTTCAACAGGGTCCTCGCACCGTTCGGTGCTCGGGCCCTAATAATTCCAAGGATTTAAATAGATTCCTTGCACCCATTCGGTGCTCGGGCCCTAATTAAAGCTGCAAGCAGCGATGAACGGGCCCTCACACCCCCCACGCAAGTCGGGGTTACTGGCGTTACTCCGACTGTCCCGATCGTTAATTTTAGTGAAAGTCGGAAAATGCATGTAGAGAGCTTGGCTTGTTGAGTGAGATTTTCACATGGTGTAGTATCATTTTATGACCACTAGGTGGTGCTGGAGAACACAACATCTAAGTCTTCCTGGTCCACATCATTTGTAAACCAAAGCATGTTAATTCCATGTAAATCAAACGATAATTGTGTTACAAGGTACACTTCCTCTTGCCAGTAGGTGGTGCATTGAGTATCATGGTTAACTGACATGTTGATGTGTTCAGGGCTGCAACCTGATCACACCTGTAAAGAATTTCGGGCTGATCGGTTAATGCAAACTGAAGTTAGAGCAGCTTCCTGTTTGGTGGCGAAAACTGCATTGCCACGGCAATTGCTTTCATTAAAAACATATGATCTTCTGAATGTGGTCAACCTATAAGGGAATGCACCTAAAAATATTAATCATGTGACTTTCTGTTTTCAGTAGGTGGTAGTATGCTGATAAGTCAAATGAGCCATGTAGATGTGATCAGGTCCGGACCGTTTGGGGCAGATTGGACAATGTCTGGCTGAGTTACTACAGCTTCCTGTTTCATGGTGAAACATCAAACTTGAAAATCTAGTCACGCCCACAAGGTGTGGCGAAAACTCAGAAATAACTTTTGATGTCCCATGATCTTTCATTTCAGTGAAAGTCGGAACAAGCAGACAGAGAGTTTCAATCCTAAAGTTAGATATTTCATGTGGGGTAATACTTCCCGTTGCCACTAGGTGGTGCTTGAGACCACACAATGCATGTCATCTTGGTCTACATCATTTGTAGGCCAAACCATGTAAATGTCATGTAAATCAAAGTATAGTTGTGTTACTTCCCTTTGCCAGTTGGTGGTGCTGTGATTATCGTGCTTAATTGACATGTTGAATAGTTCAGAGCTGCACCTTGATCACACCTGTAAAATTTGGGGCCAATCAGTTGATGCTAAGTGAGGTTACTACAACTTCCTGTTTGGTGTTGAACACTGTGTTGCCATGGCAACAATATTTATGAAAGCTCTGAAATCACAAGCAGGCATCGTGAAGGTCTCAACACTTTTCTTATCAAGTTTGAGCTGAATATGGTCAACCTGTAAGGAGGTGCACATCAAAATATTAAACATATAACTCCCTGTCTCCAGTAGGTGGCGCTTTGATTATAATTAAATTTAGCCTTGCAGATGTGTTTAGGCAGGGACTCTTATTAAGAATGAGGACGATGTTTGGGAGATACAACAACTTCCTGTTTCATGGCGAAACATCAAAGTTGACAACCTAGCCACGCCAACATGGTGTGACGAAAACTCAATTTTTTAAATCAGTTGTTATATCACAGGTCTTAAGGTCTTGAAGTCTTTGAAGTCAATCGGAATTTGTAGATGTACATCAAAGGAGAACACAGGATGTGTCATGTCATTTCCTTTTGCCAGTAGGTGGCCCTATAAGAAATGGTAAGGATTATGTAGATGTAGTCAGGATGGGACTGTCATCAAACGTGACATTTGGTCCTTCAGAGAACATGTTTTAATTTTGAAGTCAATCAGATGAAATCTGTTATCTGTAGGAGAAGATGTAAAAAACATGACCCCTGAAAATGGCCAAAAACACGCTAAAACTGCAGCTTCAAATCAAAATGGCCGTCCTCCTGTTGAGTTTGCAGTATGGGTCTATGAGGCTTTTTTGTTCGTCTTGGGGTGCTACATGTTCCTACCAATTTGGTTAATTGAGATGAAAGCAGAGGCGGGGGCTGTTTCACACAAATGTAATAGGGGGCGCTCCTGAGCCATTTTTTAAAAAAATTGCGCCTGAGACCCTTAAAATATCATATTTTCCACCAGACCTGATAAACTGCAAAGTTTCATGAGTTTTTGAGTATGATAAAGCCCCCAAACAGGCAATTCATTTATAGGAACAAGAAGGATTCCTTGGATTTCAATAGGGTCCTCGCACCCGTTTGGTAGTCGGGCCCTAATAATTCCTTGGCCCTAATCATAACAATAATTCCTTCAGTTTCAAGAGGGTCCTTGCACCATTCGGTGCTCAGGCCCTAATAATAATGCTAATAATTACTTCAGTTTCAAGAGGGTGCTCGGGCCCTAATGATAATATCTTCAGTTAAAGAATATTAGAGTGAGTTGTAGTGTCTTTCGTACCAGAGCACATGGAAAACAAAGTACTGTTATTATCATTATTACTGCCTTCGTGTTATTATTAATAGTAGTAGTAGTAGTAGTAGTAGTATGGTAATGGCAATATTAGAGATAAGAATACATTTCAAAATTATATTTCAGACTCTAATAATGATAATAGCAATATAACTACCAACAATAGGAATAAAGTAGTAGCGTAGTAGTTCAGTGATTCAATAGATTTAACTGTTAAAAATTAATGTTATTGACGAACTGCTTCCAGGGTATTTCAAAATCAACTGCTTGTTTTTTGATGATTGCAGATAATTTTTCTATTGATATGTATTCTATAAGTAGGTTTTTCAACAGTGAAATGTTGATTATATTTCCCTCCTTATCAGGTCATGAGGATAGTTTCCTGGTGATGATGAGGGCAATGGAGAGTATTCTACGGGATGTGTTGTTTAAGTTAATATTGTAAGTGTCATCTAGTAAGCAGAGAGAAGGGAAAAGTGGGATGTGGCAGCCCAAAAATGTGAGAGGTTTTCAGTGATGTTTTTCCAGAATTATGTAATTGTTGTGCAGTTCCATGTGACATGCATGTAGTTGTATGTGGTGTTTTGTGTGCAGTGTGGACAGATATTGGTTTTTATAAAACCCATTTTGAACATCCTTTCCCCAGTGTAGTGTACTTTGTGAATAGTTATGTACTGAATTAGTTGTATGTTTGTGCTAGTGGGTATGGAGATGTTTGTGCAAATTTGGGTGCAGAATTTGGCATGAGGCTTGATTTGTAGATCCTGTGCCCATTTTTCTGAGGAGATGGATATTGTGGGATTGGGTCTGGAAATGATCTCATATATTTTGGATAGTAGTTGGGGTTTTTTTAGAGTAGTGATGTTGACCAAGTCTGATATTAGTGGGTGGAGATCTAAGTTAATTGATTCAATATTGGTTTTGGGGTTGCTGATTTTTTCAGAATAGATTATTTAAAGTGGAGAAATTCTATAAACTAATTCTACTTCTGGACAAAATGAGTCCAGATTATTCCAGATGGGAGTGTGTTTAAAAGGTGATATTGTGGTGTTAGTCATTTGGTGAAATCGGGTTTTTAAAACATGGGTGCTGTGTAATGGAGCAGTGTATGAATGGTTGGTCTGAGATATGGATTTCTTTACATATTGTTTGCTCTCTGTCTGTCCAGGACTTATCACATTGGTTGGGGTTGATCTATTTGTAAATGTATTAGAGTTGGCGGTCAATGAAATAGTGAAACAGTGAACAGGTAACTTATCATGGGTAGTATGGTCATTTTGATTGTAGCAGGTCTGCCTATGAGAGATATTGGTAAATTCATCCAACGCTGAAGGTTACTTTTCTAGGTCTAGGCCTACTCTTGTGAGAAGTGCGTTGAAGTTGAGATGGACTAACTCTGACATCCTTGGGGAAATTTTGATTCCTTAATAACTGATGTTTCCAGGACATAGTGAGTATTGTTGTTGAGATGGATCCTGTCTGTAGCCGCTTCTGAACACAAGTGGTCCAATGCCTTTATTCCTCTTGTGGCCCGGTCAATGGAAGTCAAACCTTACCTTCCTAAGAGTCGCCTTGTTGAAGTCTCCAGAAAGAATTAATGCAGTGTTACGATTTCCAGTGTATAAGCAGTTAAGGTCTTTGCAGAAATCTGACAAGGCAGTCCTGTTTCTGTCTGTGGTGGAATGTAGACCGCTGTCTGACCGCTAATGGCTGATGTGAATTCCCTCAGCAGAAAGTGCAGTCTGCAATTGACTGATAATAGCTTCAGATCAGGTGAACAGGAACAGGATAGCAGTTTAGTTTTGTGACTGTCACACCAGCTTTTAAATGTCATAAAGCACACACCTCCTCCCCTTTTTTCCCGGACTTCTCTGTTCTATTACATCAATATACAGAAAAAGTCACATTCAGGATTGAGACAAGTTTCAGTTAAACAAAACACATTGCAGTTCCTGATATCCGCATGAAACTGATAGAGGGGCGGAGATCATCCACATTATTATCCAACTCCTGTACATTTGCCAGTAGGATGCTCAGCAGGGAACATTTATATGGCCAGGACCATAGCACACTCAAAGTGTGCATAAGGAATGTTTAAAGTATTCTTAATCCATTTTTGCAGAGTGAGCACCATACAAAGCCTGCTTAGAATTAGTGTGTAGACTGCCTGACGACACTTCTACAGAAAAACAGGTATTGAAATCCATAGCCTTTTTCTTTTAGGACAAATACGTATATGAAACACCCCTTCCCACGCATATGCCTTATGCATTACAATTTTTTTGCTCCAAGTCTTTTTATTTATATTTGTACATAGAAAAATAGTGTACATGGAGATGATCAGGAATAATACAAATATAAACATAAACAACCCCCCCCCCCATCCCTGCAACAGTATTACTGTACCATTCGACAACCTGGCATTGATGAGTTGGATGCAACCACTTGCATTACACGCATCACGTACATATCGTGCATATTTTATACAAATAAATAAAAGTGACACAGTTAGAATAATAACAAAAATAGTAATAAAAATAAATAAATAAATAAAAATAAAAAATGAGGAGAGGTTATTGTTCGTTCGGACAGCTGCAAGTGGAGAAGAATACAGAACTTAAATCCAGGAGATGAATTTTTCACCAAAGCCAAATTGTTTGAGAGTGTAAAAGAGATAATCCCACTCCACCTGATCAACGCCTTCTCAGCATCAAGTGATAGTAATATTTCTGGAATGTCGGGCGGAGTGGGACCATAAAGAATATTAAATAGGCGTCTAATGTTAAAAAAGGAGTGACGACCTTTAATAAAGCCAGTTTGATCGTCGGCTATAATTGAGGGCAAGACCGCCTCTAAGTGGCAGGCCAGCATTTTGGAAAGGATTTTATTCTCTACATTTAAGAGTGAAATGGGCAGTATGAGCCACAATCTAGATGGTTTTTATCTTTTTTAGGAATAAGGGAGATGATAGCTTGTGTAGCGGTTATTAATAACTACGTTAAAATTTGGATTTTGCACTCGTTAAAGTAAAAGGGGCACCATTCTCCATTCAGGAGAAAATTAAATCTTAAATTTTGACAGTGTTAAGACATGTCATTACTTTAATCAATCTCATAGTCTGTACCGTTTATTCTGTATACATTGATCTTGTTTCTCTCATGAAATAATATCCACAGACAACGACTTGGCGATAAATGAGGATAATTTATTTAGACTAATAAAATGAAGAGTAAATAGATGAAATAATATGACATATAAAAAGACAGAGAATACATAAAAGGGAACCTACGTGATGTATGTTCAGGTGATGTAAATAATTAATTATGGATGATAGTGGAGGAAATACGTGACCGTCTAAAGCGTGGATGCGCACTGAACGGTGACGTAGAATTTAGAAATTTGGCATTAAAGCTTCGCTATACGACATCAACTCTGATCACAAGAAAATGTTATTCTGCCTACTTTTGTCGACTTGATTAGACTTCTCCGGGGAGGTCCAGGTCCTCGCGTCACTCCAGGGGAGAGCTGCGGCGCGTCTTCCAGACGAGGTGACCCGCTGAAAGGCGGCGGCGGCCGGGCAGGTGGAGTCGGTGTGCGGCGGTCTTTAACTGGCCTCGGTGTTCGCCTCAGCGAACCGGTAAAAGTCTTTAAACAAAGTCCTTAAGGGCAGGCAACGGATGCTGATAGTTTGGGCAGCAGGTGTTGCTTCTAGATCCGTGGCAGAGTTGATGGCGAATCGCGGAGTGTCCTTCTCAGTTAAAACTAGAAATAATCAAAGTAATCCCACTGGTCTGAGGGAGTCACTTTAAATTATTAATTTGATTTTACTTAAAACGAATTACCAAAAGTGTCTTTACTGACCAAAAACTGGTATAAAGAAAAGCGTCAAAAAAAATTTAAAAGAAAATGGCTTCAAAAGTTAAAGTTCAGCAAAGCTCTGGTGAGCTGTTGCGGCTCCGCTTATAAAATTGAAGAAAAGAAAAGTTGCGAGCGCGGATGCACGAGACGCACCGCGGTAAAAAGGAGCGAAGAAAAACTTCAGAAGAGAGAAGAGGAGAAGCCTTGAGAAGAGTGAGCTTAGAGAGAGAGAGAGAGAGCTCTGAGCTGACTTTAGAGAGAGTCACTCAGTTTTTATCTTTCGATTTGGGGATGTGGATGGAAGGCGGAGTAAGCGAACTTTTGCACCGAGCGATCGCGCATCTGGTATAAGTTTCTAAAAGACCTAATGTAATTTAGGAGACATTTATGTCTCTGAACTTTATGACGAATTACGCGATCTAACCCGTGGTGTATAAATTCACGTATCTCCTCACCACTATAGTCTCATCACAGTAACTTCAAATGCATGTTAGGAGACCTAAGTAATTTATAACGTAACACATGATTCTGAAGATCCTTTGCTCAATTTTGTGAAATATGTGACCACACATAACATAACATTGTACCATGGATCCTAAGAAACTTGTGATTACTTAGATATTGGATTACTTTTAACATTATACAATGAATTCAAAATACGATATAACTACAAAGTTGGTTACGAGCTTACTAATAACTAAGACCACTAGATGGCAGTATAGCTCCATTATAACAAAGGGGAACAAAACGTACTTTACCTAACTCATTCAAATTACATGAGATGAAAAGAATGGGAGGTGCTCCTATCTGCTTACTGAAGCATGGAGACAACCTCACCCCCAGTCACAAAGATTAGGGAAGAAGGGAAATTTTAACTTACAACCTTGGTCCAAGTCATTCTGTCAGATGTTTATCACAACACAGGGTTATATAATGACTTTACCCAATGTTCGACCAGTTGGTCATCTCAGCAGGGGAGGCAATACGATGGTTGTTTGGTATTGCTTGGGTGATCAGGAGGTCGTTCAGATGCCTTACATCCTGTGGTATGCTGATGGGACCTTCGGAGTGCTTACCTTCCACCATATGTCAGGATGGAGGGTGTCAGATACTAACACTTTCCCGTGGCTTAAGAAGCCAGAGCGTGTTTACAGACATCCCCAGGGAGTATAAGTTAAGTTAATTAACAACCCTCTGTTGGATGTTTTGGGTTCGTAAAACAGTGTCTCTTGACGTGTCCCCCACTTGCCCAGGGGACATTGAGCTCTGGAGTTCCTCAGAGGGACAAATGTAATGACCACGCCAAGGCAGTCCGCTACACTTGTCGCATAGTTAGAGGAAGAGAACCAGTGGTGTGTGATTCCTTGAATACAGAGAGCAGGATGGGAGACAGCTGGTCTGCAAATTTTTTAAAAAATTCGCTCGGGAACCTATCGGGTCCTGGGCATTTTCCAGCTTGCATGAGCTGAATTGCATTCATAAGTTCCTGTACAGAAAATGGTTTGTCTAGCTCGGATGCAGTTTCGTTACTAATTGTGGGGACATTTATTTTCCTGAAAAAATGATCAAATAGAGCATGGTCGCCAAGAGATTCACTATCATACAGCTTTGAGTAAAATCTATGATAACATGAATTAATCTCAGAGTGATCTATATGCTTAGAGCCCGATTCATCATTTATCTCAGCTATAGTTCTAGCCACAGTTTTCTGGTGGAGCTGATGGGCAAGAATCTTCCTATCTTTTCACCACATTCGTATATTTTACTCTGTGACTTATTTATTAGGTTTTCAATGTGTCTTGTTGATAGCAGATTAAACTCTGTTTGAAGAGTTAATCGCAGTTCGAATAAATCGTCGGATGGGGTGACAGAAAGTGTAGTATCTAATTTGAGAATATCATTTGTTAACTGTTCAATTTTCATATTGTGACATTTTCTTGTCTTTCTGAGTCAATACTTTCTTTCGTTTAGTCGGATGGTTCAAGGATTTCACATTTCAGCTGACAAAGGTTACATCACAATTAATTGATTTGTTTGAAAAGTCTGTGTTAGTCGTGGCCATATTCAAAAAAAAGAATGATTAGTGGTGCATTAAGTCTGCCTGCATTTATACTTTCAAAAATGTTGAAAGGACCTTTAAAAGATGAATAAGCATAAGCAATGAACCAAGGAAAAAAGAAAAAAAAAAGAAAAAAGTTGACTGTAATCCCAGGTACAGTAAATCCCCAACCCTCACCTGAAAGAACAAGGTGATTCCAAAACCCCTCGCAACAGTATCTACACATTTAAGTGCTTGTGTGAGGATACACTAGCTCCAAAGGAAGAAACTCTGCTGTAAAACATAGTTTCGTATGAGGCACCTGAGAAAATGTTTCACGTTTAGACGAAAGACAGATACTGATAGAAATAGAAACACACAACAGTCATCTGGAACAGACTGGAGCCATTTGGCTCTGTAGAGTGTATCAGTCAAGGTGATGTGTTCGCGTGACAGAATGGACAGCATCAACTTTATTCAGACATGAAATTGAGCTACTCTTACTCATTTCAAGTTATGGTCAGTCTTTAGATGAGTCCTGTAGGATTCTGGTTCTCACGTAGGCCATGGCTTCCCCTGCGTTTTTAAACTGCATCTCAGTTCCGTTATACGTGATCCGGAGTCGAGCTGGGTAGAGAAGGCCATATTTAACACCGTCTCGTCCACGAAGTAATCGTCTCACCTAGCCGAAAGTAGATCTGGCCTGCACGACGCTCGGGTGATAATCCGGGAAAATGGAGATGTCCGTCCCTTTGAACCGGAGCGGCCCGGACTCCCTGGCGCGGCGAAGGATGTCGGCACAATCTTGGTAATAGTGGACTTTTGCCTCGATGACACGGGGCTTACCATCTTGGCTTCTCAGCTGTAGACCCCTGTGAGACCGGTCGATCAGGACTTCTTTGTCTATCTTCAGCACATCTCTTAATATTTTGGAGACAGCTGCTTGAGCCTGGGGTCTCTGGGACATTTAGGATTCGGATGTTGGAGTGTCTCATTCTTCCTTCCATATCAAGACATTTCTCCCGCAGGTTGCCGACTACTGTCTCGAGTTTCCCCACTTTTGTTAGCAATGAAGTCACGTCGTCTTAACATGACGAGAGCCCTTGCTCCATATGTGCCACTGTTGTTTTCATCGTCTCCACGTCGGAGTGTATTGCTGCAGCATTGTTTGCTAGTTCCGTTTTTACTGCCTGTAGCTCAGATTTGATGTTTTCAAAATCTCCGGCCAGCGCGGTCTTGAGTTCCGACCTGAGCAGCATAGCTATGTCCGCTTTCAACACTGCGAGGATTTCCGCTTTCAGGTTTGTGACATCCATGTGGTCTTCAAGGCTTGGGTGTGTTATGCTTGGGTGGTGAATCCCCCGAGCTTGAGGCTTTGTGCCCAGTTGCATTGGCTCCTCCGGTGAACTCGAATTTTCGCAAGTTGTAGGCCATTTGTGTATACATGTATTATATACATATATTTACATATACTGAAAAAGAATGAACTCAGAGCGATGTGTCATAGTTTTCCGTTTTTAACCCGAATTTCAGCAGAGCATGTTGCTTGTGCTGCCTACTCCATCGCCTGCTCGCTAGCGCCCCCCTCATTACAATTTAAACCCTTCAGACAGAGTACTGACGTAGGTCTGACCCATGCCACTGTGCTGGTCTAGATGGGGTATTATAAAGGTATGCCAGAGCGTGCAGCAATAACACAGATGTCCTCTTGTTTTTTTAGGATCTGATGACCTCTCAGCCAAATTATGGGATGTGCGCACTGGCCAGTGCATCTATGGAATTCAGACACACACATGTGCCACGGTGAAATTTGATGAACAGAAGCTGGTGACTGGGTCCTTTGACAACACTATTGCATGCTGGGAGTGGAGCACAGGAGCTAAAATCCAGCAGTTCCGTGGCCACACGGGAGCAGGTTGGTTTATACTATATGTTCAGTGAATGTCTATTCTGGGCTATTCAGAGTATTAAGCAAAACTTCACTTATATTTCACATTTAATTACAGCGTACAGTGTTCAGGTAAGTGCAAAAAATACAGGTGAACTAACAAAAATCCAAATCAACCGTATACAAATAAACAGAATTGGTAGTATCCGGAGTATTTCAGTTTGGACAGGGGTGGGTAGAGTTCTGAAATCCTATGATCAAGTAGAAGTACAGTTACTCCCATGAAAATTAATACTTAATGCTTAAATAAAAGTAAAAAATACAATTTGATTAACTTACTCAAGTAAAAGTAGAAAAGTACAAAGTGGATACATTTCTCAAAGTACAAGTTACTTTCTACAGGGTTAGTGCAAAGTAATGAAATAACAGCACTTGTTTTGAAGAGCAGATCGGCTATATAGACAAAATGGGATACTTTATACAGCTTAGATATGATTAATCTCCAGCTCACTCTCTGTCTCTTCCTCTCTCTTCCTCATTATAACACTATCAAAGATTAACTTTAGGTATGACAAATTAACATTATGTTACCTAGCTAACTTCATTTTCACCTACAGTATTTGCACCCTCAGTCAAGTCAAGTCAATTTTATTTATAGAGCCCATTATCACAAAACATGGTTTGCCTCAGAGGGCTTTAGAGTGTACGACATCCCTCTGCTGTTAGACCCTCACATCACCCAAGTAAAAACTCCAGAAAAAGAACCCCTGTAACAGGGGGAAAAAAACGGTAGAAACCTCAGGAAGAGAGGTAGAGGATGATGAGGGATCCCTCTTCCAGGACAGACAGACGAGCAATAGATGTCGTAAATAACAAATGAAATACAATCATGGCAAAAAAGGAAAGAGAAAGAGAGAGGGGAGGAGAGGCACGGCAATAACAGAAACAGATGCATGTCATATTACAATAACGGTAGTTGTGAAATTATTAATTGCACTCTATGATGATGTTGAGGGTGATGATAACAGTCTCATGCATATGTTGATAGGGAGGTGTCCAAAGGCAAGATCACAACATAGGCGCGACCAGACGACTATCAGGGTGAGCGGGGGACACAGTATCAGTACAGCCACAGAATGAGCACAACCAAAGGCAGGGTCGCAGCATCAGCACAGTTATCACCACGGTCAGGCACAGTCAAGGTTACGGCCAGGATCCAGGAAAACTAGGAAACAAGGGAACAGGAATGCTCCCGAGAGGCAACAGGATTAGAGTAGTACAATTCAACAGTCCCAGGCTCTGTAATCGCGAGCCCCAGGTAGTGAGAGTACCACATGGCTATCACAGATGTAAGGCTAAGCTAAACTACTGACGCTAAGCTAAGCTTGCAAATGACAATGCAGTTAACAGACATGGATGATTTTCCGATGGCGGCATTGAGAGAAGGAAAAGGAGCTCAGCGTATCAGAGGAAGTCCCCCGGCAGGTTAAACCTATGTCAGCCTAACTATGGGCTGGTCCAGGCAGCCTGAGCCAGCCCTAATTATAAGCTTTATCAAAGAGGAAGGTCTTAAGTCTACCCTTAAAAGTTGAAAAGGTGTCTGCCTCCCTGACCGAAACTGGAAGATGGTTCCATAGGAGAGGAGCATGGTAGCTGAAGGCTCTGGTTCCTATCCTACTTTTGGAGACTTTGGGAACCACATGTAACCCTGCATTTTCAGATTGCAGTGATCTTGAGGGTTGGTAAGGAACTATGAGCTGTGACAGATAGGATGGAGCCTGACCATTTAGAGCTTTGTAAGTAAAGAGGAGGATTTTAAATTCAATCCTGGATTTCACAGGGAGCCAGTGCAAAGACGCTAAAACAGGAGAAATATGATCCCTTGTCTTGCTTCCCGTTAAAACACGAGCAGTGGCGTTCTGCACCAGTTGGAGAGACCTAAGAGATTTGTTGGGGCAACCAAATAATAGGGAGTTACAGTTATCCAGCCTAGAGGTGACAAATGCATGTACTAATTTTTCAGCATCTGTTTGGGAGAGGATATGTCTAATTTTTGCGATGTTACGCAAGTGAAAGAAAGTTGTCCTTGAAGTTTGTTTTATATGGGAGGCAAAAGATAAATCTTGATCAAATAAAACTCCGAGGTTCCGTACAGTTGTGCTAGAGGCCAAGGTAATGCCATCTAGAGAAATTGCATTGTTGGAAAAGGAGCTTCTGAGGTGTTTGGGGCCAAGAACAATAACTTCAGTTTTGTCTGAATTCAACATCAGGAAATTACGGCTCATCCAGGCTTTTACATCCTTAAGACATGTTTGAAGTCTAGATAGCTGATCGGTTTCATCTGGTTTCATAGATAGATATAATTGCGTATCATCAGCATAACAATGGAAATTTATGTGTGTTTTCTAATTATGTTGCCTAGAGGAAGCATATATAAAGTAAAAAGGATTGGTCCAAGCACCGAACCTTGTGGCACTCCAAAGCAGACCTTAGTATGTGCGGAGGGTTGATCATTGACAAATTGGGAATGATCTGATAAGTATGACTTAAACCAGGCTAGTGACGTTCCTTTAAGGCCAATTAAGTTTTCCAGTCTGTGCAGTAAGATTTGATGGTCAATGGTGTCAAATGCGGCACTGAGATCTAATAGGATTAAAACAGAGACCAGACCTGTGTCAGAAGCGATAAATAAGTCGTTATTAATTTTTGCAAGTGCCGTCTCTGTACTATGATGAACTCTGAAGCCTGACCGAAAGTCCTCGAATAAACTTATCTTAAAGAAAGTCACAGAGTTGATGAGCAACCATTCTCTTGGGGATTTTAGAAATAAAGGGGAGATTAGATATCGGTCTATAGTTAGCTAAAATCTCAGGATCGAGAGTGGGCTTCTTTAGAAGAGGTTTAATGACAGACTGTGGTACACAGCCTGTTAATAAAGACACATTGATTATATCTAATAAAAAGTTGTCTAATAAGGTCAAAACTTCCTTAAGGAGCTTAGTTGGGATGGGGTCTAGCAGGCATGTTGATGGCTTAGATGCAGAAATCAAAGTATAGAGTTGATGAAGGTCAATGGGGGAGAAACGGTCCCAATAAATTTCAGTCCTTGCTGCCATATCCAGGCTATCTGAGTCCAGGGTCAGGTCAGTTAAGGGCAAGAGGTGATGGATTTTATCTCGAATAGTTATAATTTTATCATTAAAGTGCAGGCCTTCCTTCAGAAAAATTGATAGGCAAGTGGCAAGTATCTTCAGACCTTACCTGGCGGAAAAGTGTCATTTTGAATAGGGGTCCGGGACACTTTGTTTGGATTTTAATGTTAACAATACAGCGTGTTACTTTTTTTTTGTAAAACACAGCATTTTGTCCCATACACATAAGATATTAAGAAGAAGAGACAAAGAAGAAGAAGAATGTGTGTCTGCTTGTGTGTGTGTGTGTGTACAGCCCCTTTGATTTTCATTTCCATATGCCCCCAAGCATGCAGTCCTCACATTTACTAGCCTTAAAAAAGGTATTTGGCAAATAAAGTGAAGTAAAAAGTAGATAAGTGGCTCAAAAATATACTGTACTTGACTAAAAAAGAGAAGTACATTTTAAAAAAGGAACATGAATGGTACATGTCCCTTAAAAATATCCTCTTTTACTCATGTGCATTACTTCTAATGAGTTTCTAACCATCCCTAACCTTAGACCATAAACTCTGCAAGCTCTGCACATAAATTCTATTTGCTATCAGTTAAACTGTATCATTTATAAACTTGACAAGCAAAATTTTTGGGTTTATGATGCCACTGATTTCTAAAATGACTTTGGATTTTGGTAACATTTTGTGTCTGCTCAGTCTTTAGTGTGGACTACAATGATGAGCTGGATGTGCTGGTCAGCGGCTCTGCAGACTTCACTGTGAAGGTCTGGGCTTTGTCTGCTGGTGCCTGTCTCAACACTCTGACTGGACACACTGAATGGGTCACCAAGGTAAGCTCATTTAACCTAATGAAGGTTTAATTTTAGGAAAATAGTATTTTATTCATGCATAAATTGACACAATACTGAAATGTCAGTAATTTGATGTTTCCGGTTGCCTTTCCTTTGAATATGTTAACTGCTTGAGTAATGTGTCCCTCAGCAGTAATAAAAGTGAAAAGTTTGCATGTCACTAAACTGACAGGATAGGCGTTGAACCATGACTGAGCATTTGCTTAATATGTTTTTAAAACATGTATCTCGTGCTGTTCTGTCATGCCAGGTGATCCTGCAGAAATGTGAAGTAGAATCTATGGTGCACAGTCCTGGTGATCATATCCTCTTAAGTGCTGATAAGTATGAAATTAAGGTAATGCTCCAAGCCATTTATTGTGTTTTCACTTTGAGGAGTTGAGAAACTAAATCATTTGAAGCTTAAACTATTGTTTTGCTGGTGTCTTCATGTTTGAGCTGCTGTTCTTAAAGAGTCAGAAGAATGGAGCAAATACTGTGTCCCCTCTGCAGATCTGGCCTTTAGGGAGAGAAATCAACTGTAAGTGTTTGAAGACGCTGTCAGTGTCAGAGGACCGCAGCATTAGCCTTCAGCCTCGCCTGCAGTTTGATGGACGCTACATCGTCTGCAGCTCTGACCTTGGAGTTTATCAGTGGGACTTTGCCAGTTTTGAGATTCTCAGGTAAACTAGTTCATATGACATGGTAACATGACATGACTTAATAATGACACAACTAACTAACAGTAGAGGTCAGATTGGTCTGGTCTTTATTGTTAGTTGTAACAGTGATTAACACACAGTCCTATTTTTTGTCTGAAAAGCAGTTTTCAGGCAGTAGTTATTTTGTTGTATTATTATTTAACTGTATTATCTAATATTAGTCACTCTTTTATACTTATTTTTTTGTCTTTTCTATGTATTTGTTTTATTCATTTGTACTTGTGGATTTATTTATCTATTCATTTATCTATCTGTTTCTCAGTTCATTCATATAGTTATTTGTTTATATATGACAGACTGACTGACTCACTTGTTGATGATGATAGTTCAATTTCAGTTCAATCCAATTTTATTTATAAATCTCATTATCACAAATCACAATTTGCCTCAGAGGGCTTCACAGCATACGGCATACCTCTGTCCTTAGACCCTCACACCAACTTAGGAAAAACTCCCCACCAAAAAAACCTGTAACAGGGATAAAAAATGGTAGAAACCTCAGGATGGAGGGACTCTTCTTCCAGGACAGACAAATGTGCAATAGATGACATAAAAAAAAAAAACAATTAAATTACAGTACATGACAAAATGATATATAGAGAACAGAAAGAAAAAGAGGGGGGGGGATGCACAGCAACAATAAAAACAAAATATAACAATAGTAATAGACATAGAAATTAATACATGTAATTTATGATAGCATAATGCAAATAAATGCAAATATTACAACAGAATGTGCATAGAAAAATGCGTATGAAAAAAAATAAAACAGGCAGATCACGAAAAAAGGCAGGTTAAGTACTAAAATTTAAAAAGTTTTAGAAAATGTGAAAATAAATGCACTATAAGACGATAAAAATAATATAAGAGGTAATATAACAAAACGACATCAGTGGTGATAAAACAAAGATAAGATGATAAAAACAGGTGAATAAGAGATGGATGAACATGTAGATAAAATGTAAAAAGTTGGTAGGAGCAGGACATAGGAAGGTAGGGTACAAATGAATAGAGTAAGAGCAGCTAAATGTATAGAGAAAGAGATTTTAAAAAAATGAAAACATACAAATGAATAAGTAGGTAAATACAACAATAATGACATCACATAAAAGCAAGTCTGTAAAAGTGAGTTTTAAGAAGTGATTTAAAAGATGTCACTGATTCTGGACGCATCATCTCCTCAGGCAGATCATTCTTAAGTCAAGCGGCCCTGATGGCAAACCTTTTGATTTAAGCCTTGACTTTGAAATGACCAGGAGTCCCCCACCTAAGGATCTGAGACATCATTTTCAATGTTACAACTGAGATTCCTATGGAATTCCAGCAGGTTCGAATGTTTCATTTCAGTCAATACAAAAAGCCTCATGTTTTGCCATTTATTACAAGGAAACATTAGATAAACACAAATGTTGTTGAATTTCCTATGTTGTTTGGTGCATATCAGTGGAAGGCTAAATACAGCAGTAGTTGACAACATTAATGATATAAATATAATAATAATAATAAAAATAAAACAAATATAGAAAAATACTATAAAAAATTATATAGCAAGTATGTGCGATATAGTTTTTTTTGGAATTACAAAGCATGATGGGATATGCATTATATTATCACAGTATAGATGAAATGTGTTATGGTGATGGTCAAATATGTCAGTTACTGTTGTGTATAGTGAGTGATGTCCTCGGGGGGGGACCTTGTTATCACTATTACTTGGTCCAGTGCTTGATAAAGCAGGATCTTCCAGCTCTGCAGGCCCTGCTCGTCTCTTCATGGGGGTAGAAGCTGCAGCTGTTCTCCTTCATACCTGTAACAATAATTTCATGATTTAATAACTGCAGCAATGACCTGTTTTATAGTGTACTGATAGACATGTAAAACAAATGTGTAATGTCATCATATAAGCAAAGTGAAGTTTACAAACTTTTAATCTTGCCTCATCTCGTAACAGTAATGCAGAGTGGTTACATTAAGGTGAACTGGTCAATTTCACTGGTTATTTCAGTCGGTCTGCTGTTGTGTCCATATAACCACAATTTACAGTCAGCAGTCATAATTAAGGCAACTCACAACTGACAACAGAGCAAGAAAACAGCTGGTCAAAATCAGGCTACTCGCGTATGATCTTCACATGTGGTGTTTGTGTACAGTTATAATTAACTTTATAGGTTTTTAGCTTAGCTTAGTTTACTAAGTTCAGTTTTAGCAACGCCACTTCTACGCTGTATCCACTCACTCTGTGCTCTGGCAGGCTTGACTTTTCTTTTTTTTTTTTTTTTTGTCATTTTTTAAATTTTCTCGGCTCAACTTCCCCCTCCTCTTCTGTAGCACACTCAAGGCTACAGTGACTCACTATCGCCTCTCAGGCAAGGATCTATTATCTCAGAAGGGACAGCCCGTCCCTGGCTGTTTAGCAGTGGATATCTCTGCAATACAATACATAGGCATCTTGGACATAACATCAAAGATGTCGCTTATTCATACTCGGTTGATAGGGTTTGTTTATTTTTTTAATGTTTAAACTAAAATTATGACCAGATCTTACATATACCACCTTTAAAGGTCATGATATGTCATTTTATATTATGAGGACAAGTTGTTTTAGAAAAGTCTCACTTCAACAAAATGGCTACTGTGGGTGGGTAATATCATTACACATGAATGAAATTTTTTTGTGATTTGTGATTTAAAAAGTTTGATCAATGACCATAATTACAATTATTTAGTCGAATTATTTAGACGAGTACTACTACTAGTACTAAAAATTTTGATACTTAACTCAGTACATCATCTGAGGTGCATTACTTCAGAAAAAAACACACATGAACAAAAATTCAAATAATAAGTTTTCCTCCTCCTTTTTTTCCATCACAGTTTTCTTGAAGTCGTGGATTAGGACAAGAGAACTTATATCGTATGACAATACCATAATGCTGCTGCCAGAATTTTTAATCTAGCATGTTTTCATGTTCCCAGGGTGATAAAAACACAGGACCCAGCTAACCTGTCCCTCCTCAGCTTTGGAGAGGTGTTTGCACTTCTTTTCGACAACCATTTCCTGTATGTGATGGATCTTAGGACAGAGGCCATCTCGGGCCGCTGGCCTCTACCAGCTTACAGAAAATCCAAACGAGGATCAAGCTTCCTGGCTGGAGTGACCTCCTGGCTCAATGGCCTGGACGGGGACAATGACTCTGGACTGGTGTTTGCCACCAGCATGCCCGACCATAGCATTCACTTAGTACTGTGGAAGGAGAACGGATAGAAGCAAATAAGGATTTCATATCCCAGACTGCTAGGATGTGAGCCGCCACCATGTTTGCTCTGGAGTTTATGAATCTTAACAGCAACATAGATCATGCATGGACCAAAGCATTTTGTTTTCATCTGTTTCTTCCCCCAGCATACAGTCCTCCTAAAGAAACAAACCTGAACCTCCAGAGATGGAAATAGAAGGTAACTTAAGAAAGATGATGAAGTTATTACTGATAAGCTACACTCAGTGCTAGCTCAACGCTTGCTCCTGGTTTCTGTAGTGTTTTAAACCTCTTTTTGGTCTTCTAATGTTGGACACAGAGTAAAAAAGTTTTGAAAGCAAAGATATATTACTGACAACTAATAAATAGTAATGTTTGAAAGGAAACCAAAATTCTCCTGTAATAGATTTAAAGGTAGAAGTGTAAAATGTTTGCTCTTTGATCTGTGAGAATATTTGTATCTGACCTTAAATCTATAGTCTAGTAATCGGGACACTGCCCACTGTGGACGCTGACCTTATTTTTAGCAGGGTAAGGCTATAAGTCATATGTGTAGTAGCTAGAGAACATGGCCTGTGTCTAGCTAGCTACTGAGCTGATTTGCAGAAACATCGATTTCCCTGAAGAGCAGGCTTGCCTTAAACACAGTTACTGTAAATAATGAAGAACATTTCCTTTGGCATCGCATTTTGACCTCAAAGGAGATATTCCTCAAGCTTTTTACAGAATATCCCAAGGGAAGCTGTATACTGAATTATATGTTGAAAATTGATTTGGCACATTGTTGTTTACCATGTAAAACATTGTGAGGTTTCATGTAATTCACTGAATATGCTTTTGGAAGGGATCTCTAGTTTAAATGTCAGCTTGAGAAATGTGATGTGCCTTTTCAGTTAATTTGATGTTCCAAACTAGAATTACTTCATTACTCTTCTTGGCACATTGCAGTAAAGTGATGACTGCATTGTAAATCTTAGTTTTATGTTGAATTTTTTCATATTTCCAGTGCTCTAACACTCTAAGATGTCTCTAATTTTATAGTTCTCTACCAGACATGACTTGCTCAGTGAATCATTTGTATGAGTCACTGGCTGTGTAAAACATCAGGTTTATTTTCCTAAAGGTCTTGATGCATTGCATAGCTGGGGAAGTGACTTGGCAGCAGTTGGTTCTTAACAAAATTACAATTTTAGACTTCAAAGATTTGTGGGATTGCATCCCTGGCATAACTAAAACTGTGAAATCATGCCTCTTGCATCATTAGACTCAGTTTAATTCTTCAATTTGGTTTTCTGCTTTGACAAAACTGACGAGTGAGGGCTTTTTCCAGATGTTTCGTCTACCTTTGCATTAGGTAGGCCACAGATAACCATGGATTCATTTGCAGCAAACCTCATTTATGACAGATGAGTTCTTGTGCACAGACTAATCCTCTTTCTCACATGGATATTTGTACACAGCACATGTACAGACTGTTCTTTGTTAGTTTTTTTTTTTAATCTAATTAAAACCACCAGTATACTGTATACTGTACTGTTGTCTGACCGTTGCACCACATTATATCCCTTCAACAGCACTCAGATCAAACTGAAAATAAAGTAATATGATTTGTATATAAAGTGATAAATTAAAATGGACCAGAAGAAATGTAAAATGGGACATAAAAGTTTTTATTGCTGGATCTTTTCAGAATTGATTGCCATTGCATTAAAGGACCACACAGTTATTGTTTCAGTAAAACTTCTATTGCACTGTTACAGGTCTTTGGTCTCCTGCATCGGCCTACAATCAGCTTCAGTGTTGCAGTTCTTCAAATAAATAAAAGAAGCAAATGCCCCAGGTTGTGTCTGTGTGTTTGGTTATGAACCATTTTAAGATGTGAGTCATCTTGTTTACTGGTGAATGCTGTTTTAGACACACTAGCAGCAGCTTTAGGGATGGAAATGTGGGTTCAAATACTTCTAAAACTATTGACATCCCCATCGGAGCACCTTTTGTTGTACTGTGTGTACTCATGATAATTAGTCTGTTTTTAACAGTAAATTCATTTATTTACATACAAATCCTAACTGGGAAATGCTCTTAAAAATAGTCCAAAACTTGGACAAACTTTGTTGGATTTATGACCAGATTTTGTAAAAAGTCATTGCACATGTTTGGAACTGGTGGCACCTCCCATTGAATGATTTGTAAATAATTTTACACATGTGGTTCAAAATTATTACATATACTGCAGGCTAAACTTAAATCTTTATTGACGTATATTGGGGACATTGACATATCAGTTGCAACAGAATAACAAACAAAAAGACAAAGCTACCAAAACAAAAGCTGCTTGGGTGCATATACATTTTCACATCCTTAAAGACCAGTGTATCTATTGATTATTGTTACATTCCAGTGTAATCCTGTACAGAGTCATTTTTTTCCCATTTTCTCTCTAGTTGTGCTTCATGTAGTATGTGTCAATTTTGCCATTAAAAATATTCCTTCTGCAATTGGTAGCCATTGGTCCTCCATTCGTGGTGTTTCCTAACCCCAGTTCCTAGTGAGAGCTTTCTTGCTTGCCACTAAAAGTATTTTTGATCAAATATCTATCATTGGCAATAACATTTTCCTCATAAAATTGACATAGATAAAGCACCAAACAACTGTCAGGGACCTCATATCCTAGCTTTAGCTCCTTGCATACAATTTCCCAACATGCAGTTATTTTCTGATGTATCCAAAAACATGAGAATGGTCTACATCAAACAACCTGCACTCTTGCCAACATTTCTGATGACTGTGCAACTGCTTACTTTTTACTTTTGGTGTAATAAAGAAGTGACTCAGATTCTTCCATGAGAATTTCCTCCAGGTTCGCAAGTTAGAGGATGAATGGAGTATCTTCCACATATCATGCCAAACTTTGTTTGAGATTTCCATTTCACATGATATATTTAGTTGAATGTTTGTCATGTGTTTTATTTGTTTGTTTGTTTGTTTGTTTGTTTGTTTGTTTGTTTGTTTGTTTGTTTGTTTGTTTAGTTGGTTGGTTGGTTGGATGGTTGTTGTGGTTTGCTTGGGTTTTTTTTGTTTCAAACTCATCTACCTGTTTTTAAGCAGAATCATAAAATACATACTACATTGATATTATTGGGGTTCATGTAGCAATGTTCTCTTAAATTTCTTTTACATTTTCTACTGATTTTCTGGTAAGAGAAAATATAAATCAACTCCAGATGCAACAAACACTTGTAACCATCCAAATTGTGCACTCAGTGATGAAACTCTCTTGATCATAAGTCACCTGTTAGCACAGGTAACACGACCTAAACATAGCATAAGGGCAGTTTTTTTGCCATGTGCAAAGACTCTGACACATGAGCAAGATCAGAGAGATGGCACAAAAAAAAGGCTGAAAGAAGACAAACTTCTGCCAAATGAAATTGAGACCTACTGTTTATTAAACTTAAACAAAGTAAATGTGATTTCAATGAAATGTAATAAATTAAAAGTAGAAGTGTGCATGCAGAAAGGTTTAAATAAATGTAATAAATCAAAATAATTAAAAGAAACCAGCAAGTCCTCAGACATACAGTACATATGAGAAGCTGGAACCATAAGATGTTTTTTTTTGCATGAGAAATTACTTACAAGATAAAAGAAATAGTTGCCAATTAATTTTCTAATTAAATGACTAATTGTTTCAGCTACACTTATTTTCCTATTTTTGTGTACAAAAATCTTGATTCGTAAAGTAATTATGTAATAACAAAAGTGGAGTAAAAAGTAAGGTATTTCACTCCAAAGTGTGACTGAGGAGTGGACTGAGTGCTCCCGACCACTCGTACAATTTTCTCTTACTTTAGGGAAAAACAAAAAATAAGAAAACATTGGTGATTTACTAACTAAAATGTATAATGTTAAATTTGTTCATATATTGTTTCTTGCATGAGGCCCAATTTTGCTGATTCGCGTGACTCTGAAAATACTGCTTATAAATGATCAGATATTACAGCATTGTAGAGTATCAAAATGGCCACAGCACCCAGAGACCCAGGGGCATCGCAACCTATCTCATTGGGCCCCATCACCACGGCCCAAACCAACCCTGCACAACTGTTATAACCACACCTGCATTACCCAATGACCCATTAAAAGCAATAAATGACTATAAATTTGTTTTACACCCGCAAAAAATGTGGATAAATAATCACAAGAGTTAATCTAACATTTCTTCAGCAAGATCTGATATTTATTTTTACAAACACAGAGACACATTTTAACATCACATTCTTGCTGTCAGTTTGAAATAGACAGTTGACAACCACTAGAGGCCTTTATGTTTACCTGAACTCAAAATACCAAAAAAAAAAAACTGTTCCCCAAATTTCACTGCCTTTACATAGCAATAATGAGCATTTGCTTTTTACCTGCCTCCCATGCATAATATTGCCCTTCAGACTGCCCACCTCTTTAAACAAGATTATTTGAAGCCAAGTGACTTGTTGAATAACAAGGGCTTATTTGGTATTATCTAGCCCCTCAAAGTGAAAAAAAAAAACTCCAAAAGCTAGTTTACTTTCAGTCAGATTCAGCCACATTTGATGCTATGACCATAACATTGGAATTATTCCCCTTCAGTTCTTAGGTTACTTTAACACTAATGGAAATAATCTTACTTTAAATTAAATACACTGTGTTTGTAGGGCATTAGCATGCTAGCTTTTAAAGCTAGTGCAGTTATATCATATGAATCTAGAGATTGTAATGAATCCATTGATATCATATATGTTAAGCTAGCTCATTGGGAAATAAGCTAAATATTGCTCCAAAGTTGACTGACTTTATGTTGAGGTAATATTTATAAATATAATGTCATGTGAGATTGTACCTATAATGCTGAGTAATTTCTGAATATAATAAACTTTTATATAAAACGCAAATATTATCCAAGCTAGACTCCTACTGCTGACTGCCTTGAATCTAAATTGCTGGTATTAGTTTAAACCATTCTTAAACTGTGTAAGTTGTGCCCACCTTTCTTTTGAGAGAAAGCCATTAAAAGTTGTTTTCCTTCAGCTTGCTTCCTTTGTTTCTATTTTCTTTCTTCCCTTTCTTGATACTCTCACTTTGTTTTTTGGGGGGAGACATGGTGCTGCAGCCTGCAACATCACTCACTTTTGCACTTGACTCCTAACAGATCAATCCAGCCGACCGGGTGGACTAAACCATTTTGAGCATTTAGTAGGCGGTGAGAGGGGCCTCTGAGAGAGACTCCACATTTTTCAAGAAAGGAATTCTGAATGTTTGTTCATTTATAGGGACAGTTTTAGTTAACTTATTGCAGTATTACTTAAAGAGAAAAAAAAGAAATTAATTTTTAAGGGCCCAATTAAGGGACCCCTTCCTACTGGGGCCCGGGGTAGTCAGTCCCACTTTTCCCCACACTATGACTCCCCTGCAGAGACCCCTCAGTCCTCTGAGGGTTAATGCCAAATCTAAGAAGACAGGGTTACAAAAAGGCAAGGGGGCAGGACAAGAATGGAATTTAGAGTGGATGCTTGTACTAGGAAAAAATGGAGATGAGGTGTGCAAAACTCAGAGAGGGGTTAATCGACTTCCAAATGAGCACCGGATTGTTTCATGGAATTCATGAGCTTTTTTCGACTTTTATTGGGTGTGAATGCAAAGCATATTGGCTACAACCTATGTTCTTCTACCACAAAAATCTTTATTTTTATTTTTTTCCGCCTACTTTTTCACCGCTTCATAATTTCAACATACTTCAACATACAAACTGCATTCAAACTTCAAAATATTCAGCTTAATTAGGAATTGACTGCTGTCATTCAACTTCTTCATATCGTTCATACTTTCCAAAAATATTCAGCGTTTTTCCCCCAACTAAGCATTTTTACCCCATTCATTTAAATAGGCAGAATGTTCAAACATGCCAAAAGTTCAACTTTCTTCAAGCAGTTTCAAAACCCTTCTCTTCTTTCATACATTCACCAACAAACCTCATTCCACCTTTGAAATATTCCGCATCATGTCAGTATTCAAACTTGTTTTCAGATTTCAAATATCTTTCATCGTTTTTTAAATATTCAGATTTGTTTGAAATTTTGCCAAAGTGCCAAAATCAAGATTTAACATTGCTCCTTATGGCAGAGAATGCTCACAGCTAGAGTGAGAGAGACCAACTGGCAGAATGCTGACAGCCTCCCAAACATTTCTCTTTCTCTTGCCATGGCATCTCCAGCTGTTGCTAGTCACACACCATATTTGGTGACAATATAGTAAAAATTGTGGTCTTTCTGATAATGTGACTTTGGAACCAATTGGATTTACACAGCTCCTACTGTGGGCCAGAAAGAAAAAAGAAATCCACCAACCTCCCCACATAACTCAATGTAAAAATGATTCAAGAAATCTCTTCAGGTCAGCAGTTGATGCCTCTCTTTAACCTGTGCTCAGTCTCACGTTACACTTTTCAGACACAAAATGTACACAGTTATATGTTCCTCTGGCTGTTTTCTCTCTAACAGTATATGTCTGAAGTGTGGAGGTATTGTCATTGGCTTAGGGCCACTTGTTTGACAGTGGATGTTCACCTTGAATCTCTGACGTTAACAGGCAGATTCAGCACCTCACCCAGCAATGGCTGTCACCACGGCAACTTGTCAGGGCTGCTAGACACACTAACATTCTGAAACAGACACAGACACGCACACACAGGATCTGACACATTCTACAGACAATTCAAACAACCTGCTGCTCTGTAAGCAGTTTTGAACCTAAACCAACATATTTAAGGCACTGTTCCAGGTATTTTCTGGATATTATTCAATATTTCAACCACATTCAAACTAATTAGACCCCTTTACACACTTCAACTCCTATTTCTTCACCATCTTCTAACAAATGTCAGCTTTTCTCACAGGCTTTCAGATATTCCACACGATGAGTTGTATTAAACATTTTAAAGCATTCAAGCTAATTAAACTCCTTCATACTTTTTTCAGGTATTGATATTACTTCACCATCTTCTAACAAATTCAAGCAAGCATGGCAGTGTAGCATCAGCTTTTCAGCAAGCTTAAACATATTCAACATAATTAGTATCATTCAAAATTTTAAAGACATTCATCAGAATTTAATCTGTCCAAGTTTTCTTTTTAGATATTCATACTACTTCACGTTCAAGTCATTCAAGCAAGCATTTCAGCATGAGCATTGCAGCGTAGTGTAAGCTGAGCATTCACACCCGCAGTTCCTTCGGAAATTGCATTTTCTAGTTGTATTTTCATTTGCAGTGAACAATGTAAACTAGAGCTTGTTCTGCACACTCCGGTACGGTAGGTGGCGGTATGCAAAGTTAGTATTGCAACCTGCCAAAAAAAGGAAAAACCTCACTGAAGAAAAATACAAAGAAGAAATAGACCGGAACTGAAAGCTGAGTTCAGCCAGCAAACCGCAGTGGGCTGTACTTTTGTTGTGATTGTTACTTCAGTGCACTCTTGCTAATGGAGAGAGTAACCGTCACCACCGGGTACATACATGGATAAAATGGCCAATGTGAACAAGTCTCTCCCTCATCGCTTGTGACCTCTAAGGTGAGACACTGTAATGAACTAACTTTGACTAACATGACTGTGGAAGGCAATGACAGCAGCTAACGCCAACCACAGTTGGTCTCTCAAAGAAAGCTTCAGTGATGTTAGCCTCAACAAGCTTACGGGCGAACTGGATACAACCAATGTCATCTGCAGTGACATTCGTGAAGATCGAGTAATGTTAACGCTCTAACTTCAGTCTTAAGTAGCTTCACGCCGACTCAACTAGCTAAATGTAGAAGAGATTTCAGGTTGCCAGTTAGCGAGGTGCCAAATAGGCAGGAAACAAAAGCTAATTACACAAGCTAACGCCAAACCAGCTAACGTTACCGGGAAGAAACAGCAGTCAATTAGGCGGTTGGGAAAAATTTTAATAGGGTATCACTTGGAAGTGGTACAAAATATAGAGCACTAGTAGATGAACTCAGCAGGGATCGGTCAACGTGTAACATAAATGGCTTGTCTCAAGTAACAAAGCAAACTTCATCAAATGTAACATCCGACTCCAGCTAAGTAACACTGTTAGCTGCAGTTAGCATCAGTCGGAGAAGCTTCTTGCGGTAACTGGCCCTTAAAAACTCAATAAAGGCCCGTACGCACTAGGAACCTTTACGGTTTTGCTTGTCGGCGATTGTTCGATTACGTTTTAGCGCTGCAGTGTGTCACAACTCCTGCGTTCAACATGCTAACTTTGGTATCTGAGTGAGGCTAATGCAACTGCCTGCTCTCAGTCCTCTCTCTGTGTTGCAATTACTAACAGCTTTGTGTTCACAGTGTAAACACTCGAACAAATCGCCGTTATGTTCAGTAAGAGGCCCTTTGTGTACAGGTCAGTAAGTGTCCAATGATAACTTCCACCAAGTATAAGGGCTTACTGTCTAAATGACAACACTTCATCACATCATGGTTTGAATTGTTGAGTGTTTCTGAGCTCCGAGCCAGGTCAAATAACCTGTATGGCCCGCGCCAGTGACATTTTTGGTATTTTGACGCAACATATTGAATGACAGATGATTTTGGTTAAAGTAACTGTGTGTCTACAGCTTCCAGGTTATTATCGCAGTGCAGATTAACGCTGTGATGCATCAGCGCCCTTTACTATATATTTAGATTCTAGGCTGCCTGTTCATAAAGCTGTGCTACCCACATTTGACAAATAGAAACTGTCTCGAATCTAAGTCTTCATCAGGCTCTGCATTACCTCTGTCTTTTTGCACGATTCTTGGTGTTAACATAAAAATCCCAAATGAACAAACGATGCTTGACAAATTTAACCCTCTGGTACCCTTATAACATTAGCTCAATCCTGCCGACAAATGTCCTCTCCCTAAAACTGCCTTAAAAATACTATGTAATAATATTCTTTTCCAGTTTTTTGTCGTTTGGTTTTAGTCTTTCAACCACCTTCCGTCTTAATCATAAATACAACTCATTAATTCACTTATATGAAAATACCCATCAGACGAGTGACATTTAGCTGCGAAAAAGAACTCTACTTGCTGCACTGCATTCACGGCCCAGCAAAAACATTGGATATTCGATTGCCTGATATGCTGCATTGACGGATCTGCAAAAGAAGGTAGATTTGTCATTTTTTAAACAGTTTAAAACATGAAATTACATGTGTCCTTAAACTTGCTACATCTTTGGAGTTGAAAGATGAGTTGATTAAAATCAGCAGCTACTATGAAGATTCAATCCGGTTACTCAGGCGTGTTGCTGCTGATGGCATTGTTCAATTCCTGCAGAGCATTTTTTGAATTTGCATTAGAGTCTTAAGTCCTTTTGGCTGCCAACAAGGTCTGCCCATCCAGTGCAACAGCTTGATCCCGCATGTTTGGGGCAAACCATGTCTCTGTGAAGATGTGTGCAGAGCAGTCTCTGATGTTCTGTTGCTGAGTAAGCCTCATTCATATCTTATCCACTTTATTCTCCTGCGACACCATTAGCCAGAATGTTACTGATACTTATGCCAAACATGGTAAAATTGCCCCATCCTATGAAAAAATGAAAACACTTCAATTTTGAAGTCAGGACTACAGGATGGAAACAAAAGAAGTGTGAATGGGAGTGAATAGGAAAAAAAAGTCCTCTAGGAAGACGAAAGGAACACTTTTGATTTACCACAGTATCATAGACTTATAAGAGCTGAGGTTGAAATTCTAAAGTTAACCCAAAATCACACAATCCAGCCAAAATGTATGTATATGCATTAACATGGTGAAAAGTATTGAAAAATCAAAATCCAAAATGATGAAAGTGTCCCCAGGGGAAGCAATGGGTTAACTATGCCATTGACCACCACAGTGTTCCATAGCTAAATTTATTAAAATTAAATCAAGTAATCTAAAATGTCTTAAAAGTGATAGAATAAAAAAATAAGCAGCAGAGTTTGTAATGCAGGTTTCTGTTAACATCTGTAGCCTGCAAGCCCACTCTGTGATAACCCTTGTGACAGCACCTCCACATCATAAGTTATTTTCTTAGACTTGATAAAGCTGCTTAAGAGTAGGGATGTAACAGTTATCATGATAATTGCGGTAAAATTTCCAGATGGTTAGAAATATTCAAATTTTAATTATCATGATAAGTGTGTGTGATTACCATGCTTTGAAATCATGGTAAAAACTGTAAGTGGGATCCGAAATTAACACCCGCTGAGCGCTAGATGTGAGTGAATCTCTGAAGATTATCCGCCACACTGGCGAATGAATGTTTGTGCCAAAATAGTCATGTATGAAGGCTGAGCGTCTCCGCTGCATTTTTAGAGGCACAAGGCTCTGCTGTTCTGTGCAGCTGCTCCTGTGCCGTCTCTGTCTCTCTCACATACACACACACACACGTGCGATGTGGCAAAACCTGACCATCTCGGGCACTATTAGTTCTGCTGCAGTGTTTGCTGTATGAGACATCAGGTGATCCACTAGAGTATCACCAGCCGCTGGTCTGCTGGTAGCTAACGTTGCATGCATACTTAGGAAGGTTATGTGATACTAACATAGAGGTCCCATAGTCTGACCCAACATTGCAAACTTTTTGGGCTCTCACATCGACAGCGTCAGTGCAGTAGCTTTACTTCTCTCTTTTTCTCTAATCAGTATTATCACAATAATTTTGGTTATGATAATCGTGACATAAAAAATGTAATATCATTACATCTCTACTTCAGAGTCACAGAGGACATTATGCAACTGTTCACACAGGCTGAGCAGTACTTCTTGTGAAAATTAAAATGAGTAGAGTGCTCCTTTAACAGATAGGTTGTGCTCCAAATTGCATATACAGAGACTCAAAGATATCAACAGGCAAGGTTTGGACAATATGACGAGATTATTGTTCAACATGGTATTCAGTCCCTCCAGGTTTTCTTGGGTTTTTTTGGGGCGGGGTGCTGTTGACATTTTCATAAGCTGCTCTCCTCCTGCTCTCTGTGCTTGTTTAGCACTAACTGTATTCAATCTTTCTTTCTCTTTTTTTACTGTCTGTACTTCACTGCATTGCTGTAGCACTTAAAAAAAAAAAAAAAAGAGGTAACAACATGCTGGCATACTTGTCTGATGCTATATGTCAGACATAGGCCCATGAAGCCCTTACTCCAATGGGAAAGATGTTTGCTCCCATTTATAAAAGAACGCAAATGCACCTATTTGGAGATTGTCTGCTTTGAAACCAAATGAAAAAAGGAGAGCCAGAGAATGTGAACAAAACCTTTTGCAGGTTGTGTGATAAACATGTTGAAACTAAAAATAGAAACACCGCAAAGAGCAGCTGGACCAAAACTCCCACCATAGTGGCCAGTCAAGCCTCAATCATTGAGGCTTTTGCAAAGGCAACAAAATATCAATGTGACCATTACCGCTGCAAAGTAGGAGGGCAGTTAAATGTGTTGAATAATAAGGAATGAACAATATGGATTTTTTTCTATCCATACTGATAACTGCCCACTCCTCAGTTTGGTAACTAAAACGGTAACCAATAATTTAACCTTTTTTTTTAAAGATGTATATAATTTGTAATTTTCTGCACTCCTGTGGGATAGAAAGGCTTAGATGTCGTGAGAAAATATGAATGACTCATTTTGCCATGGCCCTGACCTGACCAAATGTGACTGACAGCACCATTGTTAACATAATAAAAACAGCAGTTCTGACTCTTTCAGACCTGCAAACATTAGACTGTGAAAAAGAGGGCGGTTTTCTGGGGTATTGACAAATTGCTTACCCTCAAGCCCCTGCCCCTACATAACCCTCACAAGTGATGAATATAATAAAGATGGGGATGTAAAAGTAAAATAAATTCTAACCAAGTCAGGCAGGATCAACAGGCTCTGTACTGGGTCTCCAGGTAACAATACAAATAAAGCTGTTATTAGTGTGTTTAACAACAGATTCTAGTCTTTGTGGTGTCAGTTTGTTGGGGCTGCTTTAAGGCTCAAGCTTCGTAAATGTTCAGACAGAGACAAACATGTCTTCTCTTAGATACACAGTGTAAATTTGCCCCATAACGGAATAATGATGGAATAATAATGGAAAAATGGCTTTTTGTTAAGGAAATTAGGGGGACTTTAGCTTCTGGGATGGCCTCTATACTTAACTGGTGTGTTTCTCAGGGGCAAATTTATTCAGGGTTTTTCCTGCATATTAATTTTGGTGGCGGCTGCCACCACAGATTTCCAATGTTCAATGTCGGCAAAAACTAACACAATACAAACATTCCACATATTCATCAATTCTTTTCTTTTAAATGCAATGACTGCATTTGTCCATTGCGGCGATGTCGCTGTGCTGTCCGCATCACAGACTGGAAGCAGAGGAAAAAAAATAAACTTCACCACTTCCTATACTCCAGTAAACTTTCATTTTCCTCAGAGAAATTTCCTCCAGTCCTCGGAGCGTTGGTGTCAAACGTTTTTTATTTAATTTAATTGATATAATAATGAATGCAAACTTAGAGAAGAGGCCAGAGCAAAATCTGAAGTAAAAGTATGAAATATTATAAACAATCATCACCACAGCCTCTGTTTGTAAATAAGTTCCCTCTGGCAAGCTGTGATGCAGTGTATCCATTTAGGGTTTTTATTGTGAAAGGTAAGAACAGAAGAGGTGAAGCTACTGCACTGATGCTGTCCATGTGAGAGCCAAACAAGTTTGCAGTGTTGGCAAGTTTGCAGACTATTGGGCCTCTGTCTTAATATCTTATAACCTTCATAATTACGCATGCAACTTAAGCTACCAGTAGACCAGTGGCTGGTGATAGTTTAGAGGATCACCTGATGTCTCATACAGTAAACAGTGCCGCAGAACTAGTAGCACCTGAGACAATCAGGTTTCACCACATTGCATGTGTGTGTGTGAGAGAGACGGCACAGGAGCAGCTGCACAGAGCAGCAGAGCCTTCTGCCCCTAACAACGCACAAACATTCACCCGCCCGTGTGGCGAATACAGGGCCGGCTCTACCCAATTTGGTGCCCTAGGCGCCCTAACCCCAACCCGCACCTCCGCAGCAAATAACGACACATCACTTGTCACACATAATTTAGGAACATGTCACTGTTTACTTATTTGTAATGTTAATATATATATTTTTTTCTAGACAGAAAACACTAAGTGAGGGTGCCAGTGGGCATAGAAAATTATTATTTTTTTATTATTTTCCCTCAAGGCCAAGGGGGACTGGCAGCGTGGCGGCGCCACCTATGCCAAGAGCCGGCCCTGGGCGAATAGTCTTCAGAGATTCACTCGCATCTGGTCGTATTATTGCAGTCTGTTCCTTTTGAGCGGGTGTTAATTTCGGATCCCACTGACAGTTTTTACCATTTCAAAGCATGATAATTAAAATTTGAATGATATTACTCAGCATTGAGGAATTTTAAAGCAATTATCGCGATAACCGGTAACCGTAATCCCTGTTTACTGATCATTCTTAGCTCTTGTAGCCCTTTTTACACAGAGATTGCACTATAAGGCCACTACCAAGTCCTTTTTAATGCCACCTTTGCATTTTTACATAGAACCAAACAAAAGTGGTTTTGGTGCTGTTATTACCACAGCTGCTGACTTAAAGGTGAGACAACTTGTCCCCCCCACGCTTCGATCGTACCTTTTGTAAAGTGCGGTGAGGTGACATAACGGTAAAATAATAATGATAATGATAATAGATTTTATTTGTAGGCACCATTGAAAACACTCAAGGTCACCTTACAAGGAAGTGTTAAAAACCAACAGTGTAACAGCAGATCAGTTAAATTAAGACAAATTTACAGTATATAAAATCACTATGTACAAAGGTTTAGTGTTACCAGATCAATCTGAATAGGGTTAAAACTTAATATGCAAGTTTAAAAAGATGCCTTTAAAATGAGATTTAAAGAAAATTAGAGTGTCAGTGTTCCTATTCCTGCCTTGAACAGGCAGTTTAGAAGGGGCTTAAGTGTTAATTGGCAATATACTGATCCACAAATTGCCATTGTGTGTGCTGTGAATGTTTATGGTCAACAGAGTATGGATGTGTGTATACTGTATATGAATTGGGCCTGTTGTAAAAGGCTTTTAGTGGTTGCTAAGACAAGAAAGGCATTGTATTATTGCAGTCTGTTCCTATTCAAAGAACTCCTAAAATAAACCATTACTCACAGAACAACAAAACATGAAAAGAGCATCAGTCACTTCATTTCTCTGTCAGTCAACAGTCGCCTCCAACGCGCCGGGAATCCTTCACTTACTGGGATTTTAGGCATCTGTAGTGGTGTCCTTAAGGTTGTGCTAGATGGAACCAATGTTTTAAATGATTCCACTATTTGTAAATACTCAATCTGCAGGCTATATCTAGTACCAAACTTTCCTCGGTCGGTACGTAAGTGTTGCAACCTAATGACTCTTGGTGACGTCACATGAATGTGACTTTGTGACTAGCAGTTACAAAAATGAATGGGTGTTTTCAGGGATTCGCAAGGCTTAGGGCAGGAGGAGAACAATATGAAGCAATGAAGGTTGGGGTCATAGTACTGGCAAGAACGTCAGTCTAGTTTCCCCTGCCTTGAGGAAATTCATGGTGTCACACTAAATTATTTGCAAGTGACAAAAACAGTTGTGGAAAATGAGAAATGAGAAAAGAGAGCTTAAGAAAGAAGTTCAATCCCTGACTGCTCTCTTGCCTTTGCATAGCTGGCCAATCATGGCATCAACATCAAATTCGCATCAAAGGGCCCTACTACATACTTCAAAATGCCAAATGGAAGTTTACCAGCACCATATCAAACTGAGCTTGATATGTATTAACATTTACAACACCTATGGCTATGTAAATGTTAATAAATTTTTTAAAAAAAGTTTTGGCTCAAACTTTCAACCTTAATTTACAATTTTCAGCCTGTACTATGTAAAAACTGTCATTTCACTCTTAACAGGTACTGGCACCTTTCCTGCCTTGGAGCAAAAAGAATAATCAAGAGGAGATGAAAACAATGATTGCTTTCCACTTGTCATCAGCCAGTACTTTAAGACTCTTGGAGAAAGACTGATAAAAAGTGGAAGGGATCTTCAGAAATACAGTGAGAGGTTGATACAAGGAGAAAAAAAACCGCAAATCTAAGCTTTATAGAAGAGAGAAGATGGCTTTCTTGGACAACCCAGCCATTATTCTGGCCCACATCAGACAGTCTCATGTGACCAGTGATGATACAGGAATGTGTGAGATGGTACTAATAGACCAGGATGTGGATCTCGAGAAGTGCCAGTTGGCTTTGGTGCCTGGCAGCAGCTGTGGATCAACAGGGTCAGGCTCTCTGAGTGAGGGGGGTAACAACCTGACAGACAATCATGCTTGTGACCTTTCCCAGTCGATGGACATCACCTCCAGCTGGGACTTTGGCATACGTCGACGCTCCAACACAGGTAGGCTCTTCTCCATGCTCTAGCTGGTTAGCAGGGTAGGTTTTCTGTCAGGCACAACTCCTTCCTGTCATTATGACAGGGACAGCCAGAAAGCCTGTTCTGCTATTGTTTGAAGTGGGTTTGTGTCTAATCTGGGCCAGTGGTTAAGTGAGGTTTATGTCAAATTGTGTGCTATTCAAGGTTGCGGCAGTAGGAGTGGAAAGCATGGGGTTAAATTGTGGTTCACTGTGTGAGTCTTTTTAATTGCTATGAGGTGAGGAGCAAAAATCCCATTGCAAATTTCCCTTTTTGTAAATCAAGCAGTCTGCCAAATTCTTTTTCTTTAAAACATAATTAGAGTATTTTTTGATAGATTTTAATAACAGTAAAGGATACAAGAGCTACATACTTTCTAACCTTGTATCAAGTAGCCTGGTAGATGTAATCCCAAAATCTTGTTCAACACCATCAGTAATTCAACCCTGCATCACCTGCTCTTCCAACTTTTTTCAGAAGAGGAGTGCAGCAACTTAATTTCCTTTATTGGTATGATCAATGAATTTTTTAAATTTTGTAAAGTCTTTCTCCAATCTCTCTACAAGTGCTCAAAAATCTTGTCAGTATGAAAACTTCCTCTAGTCCACTTGACCTTGCACCCACTTCCTTGTGTGTACAAAAATGTCATTGGTTATATTGGTCTTTGTGCACTCTCTAATCAATACCTCTCTGACTCTTTGTTTAACCATTTCTCAATAAAGCAAATCTTGACCCCACATTGCTGTAGAACTGCAGTCCCATTTCTAAGTTACTATAGCCAAGGCCTTAGAAAAATTAACATTTTGCAGCTGTATGTTAGCAGTTTCAGTCTGTTTTTTTGTCAGTTTCACTCAACAGAAAAAAACAAACTCTTAATTGTGGTGATACATGGGGATCCTCTGTATTGGTACATTTAGGTCACATTGCTGCCTTTGATCTTGTGGATCACCATATCTTGGTTTAAAGGCTCATGCAGTGGATAGGTATCTTTAGATCAGCTTTTGAATTTTTCTCATTTTAATTTTTAGACAGGACTTTCTCAGTTACTGTTCCCTGTTTCCCAGTATCCCTCATCAACTGAACTGTCTCATGGTGTATCCCAAGGTTCTACCCTGGGTCCGATGCTGTTTTTTTTGCCTCCTCTCGGACATATAATACATTATTTTAAAAGTGTTCAGGGTTTCCCCCAGCAATTTAAACAAGTATCTTTGGCAAGTATCTTTTCATGTTGGCTTGCATGGGCTGGGGCCTGTTGTCTTTCTTTTCTTTCTTTGTCAATCTACAGTTCTGTATTTAGCAAGTTTTTTTTTCATTTTACGTTTTGAAACATGTAAACATTCAAAAGGGGCTCATTGGCCATTTAGTTAAGACACTTAGAAAGTGATATATTCTAAATGAGAAAAAATAAATAACATAAATTTCAATAAAGCTCCATCATAAGACTCTGACCTGTCTGACCGGAAACTGCTACCTGCAGTTTAGGGAGACAACTTAGGCCTTACAATGCACTGACAGAAACTCTCCCACCCCATCTCACCACTGTTATACAGACAATATGCTATTATACATTTTGTTTAAGCCTCAAAATTTTCCTAAGCTGTCTGTTCTATAAAATTGACTCAACACTAAAACATTGGATACCATGTACTTTCTACAAGCTTAATGCTGACAAAACAGAGGGTCTCTTTTCTGCCCTAGATGGCATTGTCCTGAAGGTAATAGAAAGTCCTGCCTCTCTTATTTTTGTTAAATCTCTCATCAGAGAGAACCCCAGTAATGAGTCCTAAAAGCTGGAAATTAATTAGCATTTTAGCACCTCGGGTTCAAGCTGAAGAGACATTCACGTTTTGTTCTACAACAAAAAATAAATCAATAAATACCCCACTGCGAACTCTTATGTATGTTTAAAAGGCAGTTGCTCACAAGTGGCCAAATGAGATTACAAAACATCATCATGCTGCAGCACTGTGTCATGAGTGAGGGGCAGCCTTAATGCGGTGAGAGACATCAAATCATACAACTGTGGTTTAGTTGGTTTATGGCTTACCTTAGCTTTTTTACTTCTGGCGATTGCATTTAGGCTTCAAGTACCCAAAAAGTGGCATTCATTTCTGAATATTATCTTACTAAACAAAACGTGCAAGTTCCGTAAACATTTGTTTCTACATTAAGCCAAAATCAAATTGAAAAATCCAATAGGTTCTTTGATAAAGGAACCAGAGGGACATTAATGTCTGTGTCTGCCTACAGAAAAACATCTTTCCTGGGGCACTCTATAATCTTGGCTTTCTGAGGACAAGGCTTTGAGTCTTGTTTACTATGTAAATTATTTGGTTATGCCTAATTGTATCTCTCGCTGAGATGAGCTCCTCCTGCCTTGAATACTGCAATTCCCTTTACATCTACCATAGCAAGACATACATGGACTGCTTACCAAATAGTCCAAAATGTTGCTGTCAAGCTTTTGACCAGGCCCTCCAAAAAGTCTCATGTAACACCCATTTTGATTTCTTTACCATGGCATCCCATCAAATGCAGAATCCATTTCAAGATTCCTGTGATCATGTTCAGAGCTTTGCATGGTCAGACACCTGCCTACAATAAAGAGCTCCTGCAGCCCGGTCTGCATCTGAGGTCATCTGATTAGGGCTTTGTTGATTTTTCACACTCCAGATTTAAAACAGAAGGAGACTGTGCTATTGAGGTTGTTGCTTCTTATCTTTTGAATTTTTGGCGTTTGGACTTTCGGGTATTTTTGCCTGTATTTGATAGTTTGACAGAAGAGAGAGACAGCAAAGGTAAGGAGCGAGCAAAGGAAGATATACAAAGATCCCTGGTTGGATTCCACTTGGCATGGATGAGAGAGCACCATCTACTGACGGATTTCATGCAAAAAAGCATTTGATACATGTTCTTCCCTTTAAATGTGCCTCAAATTGCAAGCATTGAAAGTGGTGCATTGGGTGTGTCTGGAGCCTTTATTGTGAAGGGTAAAATGGAACGAGTGAAGCTTTATTGTGCTAAGGCTGGGGTGATTCATTAATGTCATCGATTGTGGAATTATATTGATCTGCAAAACATCCATTGAGCATGTTGCATTATTGTAAGCTGCATCTAGTTGGAGCATGGATTCCACCAGAGATTGAGCAGCAGCCCATGGCTGGGGCTAAAATGACTTCACAGATACATCAAGCGAATAATCCTAGAGAGCTTTGTCAAGAGAGCAGCAGACAGTACTGTCCTGTTTACTGTTTGTCTTCACACAACAATGATTTATTGGGATTAACAACAGAGAAATTTGTTTTTTTTTTGTATTAGTAGTCACTCAAACTTTTGTTTCAGTTTTTTTCCTCACCCCACACTGATAGAAAAATACATTTGCCAGTTTTTTTTGCCAGATTAGTTTTTGCAGGCCTACTGTTGACAGAATGCTAACTACAAACAAGGTGAATTATCAGTGATCCTGCTAGGATTTTTTCATCCACAAAGTTTTTACTATTTTTTCCCAGAAACTAGAAAGCATTTTGAAAAGTGAATCACAGTCACTGTGTGTCTGCTGTTTTTATTTGATCTGCACTTTACATTTCAGTTGCTCTACCCTCCAACCTTTGATTTGGCTACAGTTTTTTTTCCTCTACTTTAAGCTTCATTCATGTGCTTTATTTGTGAGGTAATGTGGTTTTGGTGAGAGAGGGAGTCCAAAGGTAGACAGCATGTCTCTTTTTGGCTCTCTTGAGTTTTGTACTAAGTTTGGTGGAGTGCTGGTTAGGGCTGCACGATTATGGGTAAATTAATAACTACAATTATTTTGATCAATATTAAGGTTACGATTATTTATCACAGTTATTTATAGTTTTTAAGGATAAAAAATGTTTTTTTTTTGCATTTTCACATTTAAACAAAGCCCTGCTTTTATCTCCATGTTATGTGTGCTACATTTAGGGATGTTACGATTCACTCAACTCATGATTCAATACGATTCACGATACTGGTTTTCATGATACTAGGTTTCACAATTAGATTTTTCACTTTTGCAGAAAAATTATAACTGAAAAATAATCTATTAATTACTTCAAACAAAAATTATACAAAATACTGTATTTTCTTATCTTTTCTATATCAAATTAAAGAATCCCTTTTTATTTCTGAGGTAGTATGTAATTTAAAACACAAACCATGCAATGAATACATTTTTGGACATTCAAAATGTCCCCTGCTTTTTGAAAAAACAAAAAAAAAAACAACAGCAAAAAAAAAACAACTCTTACACTTGGGACAGAGGTGGCTGGTGTGGAAAGGTTTGCTTCTGCTAGAGGGGAAAGCAGAGAGGGTGAGTTTGAAGAACTAGGTTGTCTATTTCCCACTCATGGGAAATAGACAACCTGGGCTCTCTCTTTGGCTTTTGTACTTGTTTGGGCGAGCAGGGTTGCAGCCTGTCAGTGTGGTTTGGCCCTGCAGTTGTCGTTAAGGAGGATCGTGTGAAGGCGGGACTGACTGGAGCTCCTCAACATGCTGCATCATGTTATTTGTACTATTTATGTAGTTCAACACCCTCTTGCATTGCTTCTCGCATTTATTATTTTCTGACTTAAGGAAGCTCAAATGCCACCACACTTCCAATTTGAAACTGGAGGGTGCATTTTCTGTTTCAAAATCGCCTATAGTGGAGCCTTTGATTCATCTTATTTACGTTGGTGTGTCTGAGCTGACGCTGGACAAGGACGGGTATTCAGTGGGGAGATGTTAGCTACAACGTTGTTCTTGGCCTTCATTCATTCATTGTACTGCAGATTGTGGTGTATCTTCAGGAGATTTAACAAGTTAACCAGTGTAGTGTACTCTCATATGATTTGTTCCCCTTCTAAATCCAAAATACTCTCAAACAATGGATGGTTGTTGTATTACTTTCATTTTGCCCCTCTGCAGTTGCAACAATCAGTAAAGTTTTCTCACAGGCTGGTGCTACAGGGTGAGCGAGTGATAGACAGCTTTTCAAAAGTATAGCAAGCATTTTTAAGGTCAATATCACAGTCAATCAATAATCAACTTGGCAAAAAATGGCCTGCAAATTGCAATAAATTAGTAGATTAAAATTTGAATAAAAATAAGATAGGGATAATGTCTAGGAAACTATTTTTCTAATCATCCTATTTATATATAGAATATTTTGTTCCAAATGTGTTTTTAATCATTTTATAAAACTATTTCTTCCCTTATCCTTATCCTCTTTTTGTGTGCTAATGTTTGGATAATTTCTGTGTACTTTTTGCAGTAAGTAAGTCATCTTTCAGCTGTCAGCCTTCTTCCAACATTTTTGAAAGGAATTAAGCCAGTTTACTGAGGTTTCAAAGGGTAAATTGTGGAAAGCCAAAATCGTGATCGTGATTAATATTCAATAATTGTGCAGCCCTAGTGCTAGTTATGCTTCAGGGTTGTGGGGAGAAGCTGCAGTCCTTTGAGACTTTCAGACTTGAGATCGAGCACTGACATGTGGTGGCTGTCTCATCAGGACTCCAACAAGACAGCCGCGAGAAACCTGGGGCTGCTGGTAAGATGAGAGGGATGATTTAATTTTTTTTTTTAATAAACTACAAACAATCATATTTGGTGTGAGTGGTATTTATGTGTGTGACTGTCAGTCAAAATATCACATGACAGAGAATGAGTGTATCTTCAGAGAACAAATGTCCTTTTCTTCTCATATTGCTCTCACAGGCCCGATGAAGGATATACATTTCAATTAGTTTTGTGGTCTACATAATGTTTAATGTTTCTGTTTCACCAGGTATTTAACAGCTTTTGTCATTCTGCCTCTGACAGAAATTTAAACGTTGTTCTTTCTTTTCAGCCCAAAGACTTGAAAGGTTAAGGAAAGAACGCCAGAACCAAATCAAATGTAAAAATATTCAATGGAAAGAGAGGACAGCCTCCCAGTCAGGTAGTATTTCCTAATGTTTTTAAAATACATGTATGTAGAGGTTCAAGCAGCAACACATGTTGCTGAATCCCAATTGGCTTTGTTTTTTTTTTTTCTTTATTTCTTTCTTTCTCTCCACTAAAACTGTTTGTGCAGCAAACATCACATGACAAAAGCTCACCAAAATTGGCAGGTTGGTTGTAAAAACAACCTACTACTCAGGCACAAAATGTGACAATCAAAGACCTTAGGGCGGCACTGTAATAATAAACTAACTAAACATTTTGGCAATTATCTCTTTGGTCAGTTACTGAACTGGTGACACTTACCTTGGGTGTCCACCTCGAAACTGAGCTGATTGTAAAGATCTTCTGTTTTGCCTGGGGGAAGATGTGTGCCAGGCATCCATGTTTTCACAGACATGGATGTTAACTGTAAGTGCAACTGGTGCATATATGCATACAACTGCCTGGCAGTAATTCTAGTTACCCATATGATATCACAGATTTGAGATGTAGTGCTTATGTTTTTGGATTATGTAGAGTTTGTCACTGTCAAGAGATAAAAATGCATACAAAAATCCCCTTCGTCCAGTAGCTGTACTGGGATCCCTGTTCATTTCAAGACATTTTCTGCCATTCCCAGGGTGAGAGGACACCATTAAACTCTGTTCACTGTTTTTGTAGAATGTTAAACTAAAAGGTGCAAAGGAATTAGGATGCTTGTGGAACTGATATGTTGCACTGGGAAAGACTCGCAGTGTGGGGATGTTTTTATTTAACTTTTACTCAGACAGGTAATCTCATTTAGACACAGTCTCATTCTCAAGAGAGACCTGATAAAACTTAGTGGAAATGGGGCCATGGTTAATGTAGAACCCTGTTTAGTTTTTTTTTCTTGTGAATTATTGTCTAACTCTAGATATTTAAGTAAAACATAAGGAGGACAACACAAGGATGGAAGTCCTTGTTTGGACTGATGATAACAGGTAAACACACACACGATATGAGGGAGATATTGCTGAGGTGCATACATTTTAAGACTGCAATAAAATACTCTGCAGTTTTTCTCCACCTCTATACAAGTCTTCTTACCAGTTTTGATCACAAGAATATAACAGTTTGGAAATAAATAGATATTTAGGATATATTCAGGATATGTTCCTGCAATAAAGAGAGCAACTAGTGTTATCAATCTACTGAAAAAAAAACCCAAGTGTTTGCTGTATGGTGTTTACTGTTCTAACACTTTCTGTCCAGTGGAGGATCTGGGGTCCCTGTTTGAGAAACGGGACTTCAAAGACAGGCCGCGGACAACAGGTACCAAATCCACCCTTTCACTGCGGCTTGAGCAGTGTCCCCAGCAGCTTAACAACCCCTTCAATGAATACTCCAAGTTTGATGGCAAGGTGAGTTATTCAGCATTTTGTTGCTGTTAATTTGTGTCTTCCAGTGTATTCTTTGGTATATTATGTCTATTTTCAAAAACATTAAGAACACAGTCATCAGTTGCACACATTTTTCTCCCCTTTAATCATTCCCCTATCCCAGTGGTATGTAACTTGTGGCTCCAAAGCCACATCTAGTTCCTTAGTCCCTCTCCAGGAGCTCCCTTTGGCTTGGACAAAAAAATATATAGAATTGAATAATGTTTTGTTTTTTTGGGGTTTTTTTTACCATTTTAATTTTAATTAGTCATTGTTGTAGGCCTAAAGTGATTCTTATACTCCAGCTGTAAAAATGATTGGCCGATACAGTGAATGAAAAATGTAATAACATTTTGTCAACTAAAATGTGCATCATATGTCCACAGTCTGGTACCTCTTCCTCTATTTTGCCAAACCTTAGGCCACCATTAGCAGTGGCTAGTCTCTGAGCAGTGACACACCAAGGCGATGGTTGGCCTTTTTCTGCCGATTCAGCATGTTGAATCAGGGCAGCGGCCATGGAGCCCATTGGTGAATGAAACAACCTGATTGGCCACTCAGATCAGCGCACAAGAAGAGAAATGGATGTAAAAATTGTAAACGAAGGGCTTGATTTTTTTCTTCTTTTCTTTCTTCAAGTTACTTGAACTGTCCCAGGTGGCAGACCCAACATTTTTGGATCTGCATCGCATTATTCGTGGTAATGTGCTGCTCGCTAGCACACTAGCTCCTACCAAACCTGCATGGGGCGCTCAGCAGTAAATTGAAGAGTAGCAAAACCTATAGTCCAACAAGTGTGACTGGTCAAAAATGGTATCAACAGTTAACCAGTTACTGCTGAAAACCCTAATCTGTGTTCTACTTGTTAACAGTGATCAGTTGTTTTTACAAGCAGTGCTATATGTTACAATTATTTTGAATCTAACTAGTTTTGTAAAATGCTCTGCTGTTTTGCAGGCGTCTGTCATGGTCTGACAACAAATAATAGTATAAACCACAGTCAACCATTGGCATTATGCAGCTAGTTGGTGGTGGGAATTTTAACGAGAGAGTCAAATAAGCATGTGCCAGCAGTTTACTTGTCCGCAAATGCCCAGGTTGCATGTTCAATAATGTATGACTTTTAACCAACAAATATAATACATGCCTCAAGAGAGGCAGACCCTGGCTGCACGGGATGTAAGCTCTGCACCAAAACGTTTTATGATGGCAGCATGGGGAATCAGCTCTGATCAGCCATGCTATAAGGAAAAACTATTCAGACAACCAAAAGTCTGTGTAACAGACTACCATTGTTTGCACATGTTGCACAGCAAGGCCAGATAACATCACCATTTTGTGTCTAATGTATGTGTAGAATCAAAGTCATTTCATTCCATATTCCATGCTATATTTTGCAATGTCTGCAGTGCCTATCATAGGGCATTTTAAATTACTTGAATAAAGTCATGGAATTGGAGTAAAATGATAAGGAAAAGTTACATAAAAGTTTAACCCCAAAAACCCCACACTTATGCACCAGTCTATAAATGAATTTTATGACCATATTCGCTCCAACTCACACTTAACACCCTATTTTCAGCCTGTTTAAGAAACTTTGTAATGCAGTGCTCATATTCACTCATGCTTTCTTCTCCTCATTGATTGGTCTGTTCAGTTTTAACTCGCATTATCAATATAACATAGAACCAAACAGAATGATTAAATGTTGTTCTACCCTGTAAGGACGCTCCCCTTATTAAACAATCATATGTGTATCATATGATGTCACTTTATATCCCTTTAATCTCTTTAATCAATAATTAATATTTTTCTCTGCACGGTGTACCCACTGTCTCTTCACCTTTTAGGGCCACATTGGCACAACAGCTACAAAAAAAATAGACGTCTACCTCTCAATGCAGATGGGTCAGGAGAAAGTGCATCCAATGACAGTGGTGACCATTGCCAATGCCCGCGTCCATGACCTCATCGGCCTCATCTGTTGGCAGTACACAAGTGAGGGACGAGAACCTAAACTTAAGTGAGTACAATAATATTTCAGTACCAGTTATATACAAAGTTTATATATGTAGAACATATTCATCCTTTGTCTCCCTCTGCACTTATCTGTTACATCTCTCCACAGCGAGAATGTGAACGCTTATTGCCTCCACATTGCCGAGGATGATGGCGAGGTAGACACGGACTTCCCGCCACTTGACTCCAATGAGCCAATCCATAAGTTTGGTTTCAGCACTCTTGCCCTGGTGGAGAAATACTCTTCACCTGGCCTTGCTTCCAGACAGTCACTATTTGTCAGAATGTAAGTGAAAAATAAGCAGCATATCAATGTGCGTTACCATCAGTGACAGTGAATATGTGAATTTTGTGGTCCTCAATTTTAAGGGCCTGTAGTAACATACAGCATGCTGCACACCATCTGCACTGTTGTGTATTTTGTGTTTGTCAGACATGTACTCGGGGTGCAAAAATCAACACTCATATTCTGAGGTCTTCCCAAACAAATATTTGAATGTTTGCCATCAGAAAGTAAAATTATTCATGTTTCATTTTACAAATGTTGTATTTGTTTTAGTTCTAAGTTAAGTCTAATGGCACATTTCCACTACATGGTACTGGCTCTAGCTACTCTACTCGCCTTTTCTGGTTATCCATTAGGAAAAAGTACCTGGTAACCAGAAATATCACACCTATTTCACTTGAGGAGGTGCAAACGTTCCTCACCTTGCTGGCCGACGAGCGTATCCAGCGAGTGTGAGTGTGTGTTTGTATACATAGTTCGAATTACGGGGTGCTAAGGGGAGCTCAGATCCCCTGAACGCCTCCCTTGAGACGTTCAGGGGAGCTCTAAAAAATTGCTTACTTTTGTGTTATAGATTATATATATTCTGCACATAAAGGTTCTGATAATAGAGGAAAAATAGAGGTAATATGTCAATGTTGTGTTTATTCGCTCATTGTATTCCATTTTTGAACATCTGCCCCTTCTATCTGTCCCTGCTGCGGCCATCTGTGCGTGAAGCAGTGCTGTGGTCAAATTGCTACATTTATGTAGTCACAGCTACTGTGTAATTCCCACCCTGTGCGTATGTGTGCGTCGCGTTGAAACTGATGTCATGGCAGCGTTGCACGGAAAAGTACCTGATACCAAAGGCAAGGCCAGGCGAGGCCAGGCGAGGAGAGGAGAGGGCACTGTGTTGTGTTGTGTTGTGTTGTGTTGTGTTGTGTTGTGTTGTGTTGTGTTGTGTTGTGTTGTGTTGTGTTGTGTTGTGTTGAACATATAGTAAGGCAGCAGACTTTACTGAAGCTTCAATAAACATCATTCTACACTAAAATTGCTAAAACACCTGGTGTTACTGTTGGTAATATTAGTAGTTTCTGGATACACTGTAAGTTGATCGGACAGGAAAGGAAAAACTCCCGAAAAAGAACCCCTGAAATGACGGACAAACGTGCAATAGGTGAATAGGTGTTGTAAATAACAATTGAATTACAATAATGACAAAAAGGAAAGAGAAAGAGAGAGGGGGAGAGATGCACAGCAATAATGGTAACAACTGCATTTCATTTTACAATAATGACAGGTGCAAAATTACTAAATGCACTCTATGATAGCATGTGATGTTATGTGCAAATATTGTGGGTGTTGATAAAAGTCCCATGCGTAAATTGATAGTGGAGGCGTGACTCATAATAATGGCAGTAGAAGTTTGCATCAAGCACAATCACGGCATCAGCGCAACCAGGACCCACAACACTGGCGTAGCTTCAGACAGGACCACAGCAACAGCAAAACCAAGACCCTGATCAGGCTGAGCCAGGGTTACAGTATCAGTGCAGCCACAGCAGGAGCATGTCCAAAGGCAGGGTCACAGCACCAGCATAGTTATCACCACGATCAGGCACAGCTAAGATTGCAGCCAGGATTCGAGAAAACTCGAAAAGAAGGGAGCAGGAATGCTCCGGAGAGGCAATGGAGTTAGCGTAATGCAATAAACAGACATGAGCATTTGCAGATGGAGGGAGCAAGAGAAGGAAAAAGGAGCTCAGTGTATCATAGAAAGTCACCTGGCAGGTTAAACCTATGTCAGCTTAACAAGGGGCTGGTCCAGGCAACCTGAGCCAGCCCTTATTGTAAGCTTTATCAAAGAGAAAGGTCTTAAGTCTACCCTTAAAAGTGGAAAGGGTGTCTGCCTCCCTGACCGAAACTGGAAGATGGTTCCATGAAAGAGGAGCATGGTAACTAAAGGATCTGGCTCCCATCCTACTTTTTGAGACTTTGGGAACCTCAAGTAACCCTGCATTTTCAGAGCGCAGTGATCTTGAGGGTTGGAAGGGAACCGTAAGCTGTGACAGATAGGATGGAGTCTGACCATTTAGAGCTTTGTAAGTATGGAGGAGAATTTTAAATTCAATTCTGGATTTTACATGGAGACAGTGCAAATAAGCTAAAACGGGAGAAATATGATCCCTTTTCTTGGTTCCCGTTAGAACACATGCAGCAGCGTTTTGCACCAGTTGGAGAAACCTAAGAGATTTGTTGGCGCAATGGGATAATAAGGAGTTACAGTAATCCAGCCTAGAAGAAGATATGTCTAATTTTTGCAATGTTACACAAGTAAAAATAGTAAAAGATAGATCTTGATTGAATAAAACTCTGAGGTTCCTTACAGTTGTGATAGAGGCCAAGGTAATGCCATCTAGAGAAACTATATCCTTAGAAAAAGAGCTTCTCTGGTGTTTGGGGCCAAGAACAATAACTTTAGTTTTGTCTGAGTTTAACATCAAGAAATTACAGCTCATCCAGGCTTTTATGTCCTTAAGACATGTTTGAAGTCTAGATTACTGATCAGTTTTATTTGGTTTCATAGATAGATACAGTTGCGTATCATCAGCATAACAATGGAAATTTCCAGAGTGATCTCTAATTATGTTGCCTAGGGGACGCATATCTAAAGTAAAAAGGTCCATCTCTGTATTATGATGGACTCTGACACCTGAGTGAAAGTCCTTGAATAAACTTTCTTGGAGAAAGTCATAAAGTTGATAAGCAACCACTTTCTCAAGGATTTTAGAAAAAAGAGGGGAGATTAGATATCGGTCTACAGTTAGCTAAAACCTCTGGATCCAGAGTGGGCTTCTTTAGAAGGGACTGAATCGGAGCTACTTTAAAGGACTGTGGAACATAGCCAGTTAATGAAGACACATTGATTATATCTAATAAAGAATTGTCAGTTAAGGGTATAACTTCCTTAAGTAGCTTAGTTGGAATGAAGTCTATTAGGCATGTCGATGACTTGGATGCAGAAATCAAAGTGGAGGGTCGGTAAAGGTCAATGGGGAAAAAACAGTCCAAATAAATTACAGGCCATGTTGCCATATCCAAGCTACCTGTGTCTGAGATCAGGTCAGTTAAGGGCAAGAGGTGATGGATTTTATTTCTAATTGTTATAATTTTATCATTAAAGAAACTCATAAAGTCATCACTACTGAGGGCCAAATGAATACAAGGCTCTATAGAGCTGTGACTCTGAGTCAGCCTGGCTACAATGTTGAAAAGGGATTGGGGACCTGGGATTGCTTTTATTTTCTTCAATTAATGATGAGTAATAGTTTGCTCTGACATGGCAGAGGGCCTTTCTATATGTTTTAAGATTGTCCTGCCTGACTAAACGGGACTCTTCTAGGTTGTTTGAATGCCAATTTTTTTCAAATTTTCGCGATATTTGTTTCAATTTGCGGATCTGGGGGTTAAACCATGGAGCTAATTTTCTTTGAATCATTATTTTCTTCTTGAAAGGTGCAACAAAGTCAAGAGCTGATCTCATTGAGCCAGTAGCACTATCAATGAGACAATTAATTTGAGAGGGAATTAAATTAGAAAAAGCGTTCTCCGTAACTGTGAGACAGGGTAATGAGGGCACTGTAGAAGAAGAAGAATCAAAAATTTTTGTCAGTCTGCATGTTTAAAATAAATCCACAGAAGCATATTTACCCCTTTCTGCTTTTTTTCCTTTTGTAGAAATGCTGCTCATGGTTTCTCTTTAATTCCTGTGGACAGTCTGAAGGTAACCATGAAAGAAATTCTCCAGAAGGCACTCAAGAAGAGGAAAGGCTCACAGAAAGGCTCAGGTAATGACACCTTCCTTTTTTTGTAACCATGGCAGTTATTGAAAAATTGAATATACTAGATCCTTGTATAGCACATTGAGTGTCTCTCATCCAGCACATTGGTCCAATGTATTTAGGCCCACCTTTGTACATAATGGATAACAGGTAAAACTTTAAGTTCATTGGAGTTTATATTTACGTCTCCTGAGACTGAGACATAAAACTTAAGTTGAATTTGCCTCCAAAAGAATGTGTGTACATACCATTGTCCGAAGGGGAGTCTACCTGATGTTTATTATACTTTTCCTATTTCTTATGGAGGATCAGTCTGTTTAAGAGGATGATGAGGCTGTTTCCTTTGGTCTGCGGCAAAGTAATCAGTTATTAATCAAAGCCACACAAGCACAGACACACACACGGCTGTAGCTCAGAGTCAACATGTCAAAGATACTAAACCCCAATTGCTTCATGTTTGTACCATCGGAGTGTAAATGCATATGAATGATTACTGAGTAGCCGGTAGTGCCATGTATGGTGGCCTCAGCCACCAGTGTGTGAATGTGACATGTAGTATGCAAGCGCTTTGAGTGGTCTGAACACTAGAAAAGTGTTATACAGGTGCAGTCCATTTGCAGTAATGTAACACACACACACAGATGTGTGTACATCCTCATAAACAGAAGAGAGCCTTTGTCTCCTTTAGTCATGTGATCAGAATATGATCACATTTTAGTTCTAGTGTAGTATGTTTGGTACAGACTTTTCCAGTTGTCACCATCAGCTCTGCTAAATGTGTGGGAAATTTGTGCTCCTTTGCCTGTTTTGCAAATCTTGATGTTGCCTTTGATGGCTGGCTTTTGATGGTAGTGGCGTGTACCTCTAACACACGTAATTCATCAGGATGTGGAAATAAACTCACCAATCTGTAAACTCTCCATCAGCTTAAATCCAGCTTGCCAGTTTCTGGCTAGCCAGGCAGAGATTTTTTAAATGTAAACATAAGGATAAGAGGGATAGAGGATGGGCACTAGCTGAACTAGTATCCTGCTTGCCATTATACAAGCATTGGAAAATAAGCTGGACAATCTCTATGTTGCATCAGTTTCCAACAGAATATCAGGAACTGTCAGAGCTGCCAACTCTCACGAAATGAGAGTTAGACACACACGTTCACACCCCCTTTCACATGCTCTCACACCACACCCCCTATTTCTCACTCCATCAAATCCAAAACAAGAAAAAAACTTGTAGGAACTTGTGAAGAGGGCCGGTCAAGTCACCAGCAATATTGTCTGGACTTACTTCAGAATTTTTCAAGTACAAATCTGCCTGACTTAGTAGGGTTGGGATCTGAGACTCGGTCCAAAATTAGAACTGAGTAGCCTACTTAACACCAGGTATCTGTTCCCAAACGTGACATAAAAATTAATTAATGCAAACAAAGGCTATATATATCTTCAAGGCTGTGGCTCATTTGGCTACCTTCCTGGACCTTTTCTCATCTGTCAGCAGGACCTGTTACTTCACACATTAACACCACAGTGAGCTTGAGAGGCAGCATGCATGGCTAGCGTGTGACAGCCATATAGTCTATGATCACAGCTATGCCGTGATCATCTTGTATCCATTGCATTTGGATACAAGAGTGACTCATGTCACACATTCCTATCTGAACCAAAGTAACTGAGCCCAAGAAATAAATTTTACTATGTTCAACCACTGACAAAAAACAGAAGGCACTAATGAAAACAATATGCCTCACACATTTTGCTGATCACACAGCTGATCAATAGATTGCAGCAGACTGAGAGCCCAGCGCAGTAACAGAGACAGACAGCAGAGTTTTTCCTCACAGTGTCTGAACAGTTAAGTGTTTAGCCCGGAAAGTGACTTCTTCAGATTTCTACAGAAGACTTTGTTTTAGTGTCACTTTCAGTCAGACTTTAGATGGAATTCCTTATTAACATATGGACGCATCGCTCCATCTCTCATCCAGCTGCGCTTTGTTGCTTCCTTTTTTTATCAGGGGCGGATTTAGTGATTTGGCGGCCTGGTGCCCCAGTAAATCTGCCTAGCTTTGAATTCACTCATTCTCTAACTGGGAGTGGTGGTGGGCTGTAGAATAGGTTATGCACACACACACAACACACCTAGCTGCCCCGGTGTAACATAAAGTAGGCCTGCAGTTATTGCACTTCGGTTAAGGCATAATTCACTTTTAGTTCAATAAGTACGGTTTGACATTCACTCTAATGTTTTTTAATGCACATCTATTATGACTCATACATTTTTATTTGTTGTTGTAACGCTAGAGAGGATAAAGACTTTTTTTTTATCAAAACTTCTTTTACATAAAATAAGCCAGGCTATGCCATGCTTTGTGTAAGGAAATAAAATGCTGCACGACACATTTGCGCATGCAGCAGCACCACCACAAAAAACCCCCTTCCAGATCTCACTCCAAACTTTTCTGAAAAGTTGGCAGCCCTGAACTGTAATATCCTATGTTTCACCAAAACTCTGCTAAATCCTGGACAGCAACATTCAACCAGGAGGCTCCTTTTCTATTTGCTCATCCAATAGATTTGCTTTTGCACTGCAGGATTAAATCGGATTTTGCTGGCATCAAAGTTGAGAAGGTGCAGGCCCTGCAGTGACTTCACTCTACAAAGCAACATACTGACCAGACACATGTTGACCTCTGCCCCTCATAAAAACTACAATTATTTTTTTTGTTTTGTTTTTTTGTTTTTTTTTTACTTTGGGGATAGATATTTTGTCATATAATCAATATTGTCATTATCCCAAATATACCCTGAAATATTGCAATATTATTCAGCAGTGTTCAGAAATCTCAATTATAACTAACATTGTGATTAACTTTAGGTCAGATGGTATATTGACAATACCACAATGAATAACCTTTTGTCTGCCTCTTGGTAAGCCAGCACGTTACATGAAAAGAATGTGTTGGCTTATTTATCTTTGCTCTAGAGGCAACAAATCCTTTAATTGTTAGAAATACCATCAAATTCCAATTTATTGGCCCATGATTGTGTGGTGATGTGGATGTTGGCTGGAATCATTGTGTGAGGTGAGGTAATGATTTTTATGGAGGCTCGGTGACAGTAAAAGACATATCTCTTCTGAAGCAATATATGAAACAGTGTATAAAACACGATGCACCTTTAAGCATCAAGGTGAATCTGTCGGATCAGTCTGAGCAAGGAAGCAGCACCTTTGACAAGTTACCAAATCTTCAAATGACATTGAGGGGAGTATAGAAGTACAATTGGAGACAAATGTGTTATTAGTTTGTATGTTTGTCACGATGGATCTGCAAGTCATGATACTGCAAATGCAGGATACATTATATAAAATATACAAATAATGCAGGGAATGTTGTAGATATTAAATAAGTACTCATTTAAGCAATTTTGCATACAGAAATACTTAAATGACCTTTATGTTGCCTCCCAAGTTTAACATGTTATTGGTCACCAACAGGGCTTTTCACACACATAAACACCACTGCCAGGATAATTGGTCTCCCTATAAACAGAGTTAAACAGTAAGGCCATTCATTGCTATTTCAGTAGAACAGGGCATCATATATCAATTAAATTAAAAAAGAAAACAAAAAATATAATGAACAACATTTAAGGGTCAGTATGCTTAAAAAAAGTGATTCAACAACCACAAGCAATCGGACAATTAGACAATTAACTTATAGTTAACCCTGTTTATGAATATGGCCTTAGTATTACCAGGGGGACTGATGGCCAAAAACTGAACTGATGATATGACCCAATTTATAAATCAGAATTATCTCTAGGATGGAACTTTGCAGCATCAACAAGTAGGAGAGATGTTCCCACCCAACTCTAGAACTTTGGAAAAGTCTAAGTGTGTTGTTGTCTTCTCACGCCAATATTTCAACAGGGCCCATGTACCGTCTGGAGAAGCAAACTGAGCCAAATGTGGCAGTAGACTTGGATTCAACACTTGAGAGCCAGAGCACCCTGGAGTTTTGCCTGGTCAGAGAAAACAGTAAGTAATCCTAGTAAGGCTGTTGACCTGAACCATAACCACAACTGCCTTATCTTCTCAGTGAATGACTCCACAGCTGGCTACACTCCACCAGCTTTACTTTTAAAAATTTTATTGCAGTATTTTAGGCTACATCACTACGAAGTGTGGCTGCACAAAATGAGATTCATATTTTTTTTCACTCAAATGTGAAATCACACAAGTCTTTGGGACACTTTCTTAATGCAAAATATATTTATTGCATCTGCATCTTCGTGCAGAAAGTAAAAATGATCATCAGCTATAAGAAAAAGACACACTGCTTAACAGCTTTTATGGACTGGATTGTAAATGGACTTGGACTTGCATATAGTCTTTCTAGTCTTCCACTCACTTGAAGTGCTTTAACAATATAAATTCACAATCACCCATTCACACACATATTCACACACTTATGGCTGAAGTTACCATACAAGGTGCCACCTGCTACTCTATTTTGAAATTCGCAGGCACTCACACATCAATGGCACAGCCATCAGTATCAACTTGTGGTTCACTATCTTGCCCAGCTATACTTAGACGTGTGGACTAGAGGAGCCTGGCAATCTGCCCATCCTCCGATTAGTGGACAACCTACTGAGCCACAGCGATCGCTGAAAACTCATCTACACTTTTTTAAAATTTTTTTATCAAAAGAGTACTTTTAATGGATGATCCAGCCAACTTCAGAGCTACATGCAATATAATTTAAAACATTAAGTTTGGGTTTGTAATCTGCAGCTGTACTTCACCCACTGAGACACTGGGCAAATTAAGATTAAGATAAAATAATCCTTTATTTGTCCCATAGCAGGGAAATTTGCATTATTACAGCAGCAAAGCATGTCCAAGATACATAAAGCTAAAGAACAATATAAATAGTAAAAAACAAGATGCAAAACTCAACTGTAAATATATATATATATATATATATATAGTTACACCAACTGCACATGGAAAGTAAGTGCACATTGTGATAAATAGTCCATTCAGTGTGTGTTGTCTACTGGGAGCAGCGCTGGTTGTACAGTCTGACAGCAGCAGGAAGGAAGGACCTGTAGAATTGCTCCTTCACACACTTTGGGTGAAGCAGTCTGTTGCTGAAGGAGCTTTCCAGTGCAATCACGGATGGGGTGAGAGTCATTCTCCAGCATGGATGACAGTTTAGTGATCATCTTCCTTTATCCCACCACCTGCACTGAATCGAGAGGACATCCTAGGCAGAGCTGGTCTTTCTTATCAGTTTGTTGAGTCTCCTCCTGTCTGCAGTCATGATGCCCGGCAGACCACTCCATAGAACATAACTGATGCCACAGCAGTGTAAAAAAGGGTCCTCAGGAGTGCCCCCTGTACCCCAAAAGACCTGAGTCGCCTGAGCAGGTAGAGTCTGCTCTGACCTTTTTTTGTAAAGTGATGTGGTGTTATTTCTCCAGTCCAGTTTGTTGTTCAGGTACTTGTAAGAATCTACTATTTCAATGTCCATTCCCTGGTATAAAGGGAAACTGTCTGTGCCTGCGGAAATCCACCACCAGATCCTTTGTTTTCCCCATGTTGACCTGGAGGTGGTTTTGCTGGTGATTTTGTACTGAGGTAAATTTAAAGCCATAGTTTACAAGGCAGAGAGTGCTTTGACAGTTACTCTCCTCCCCAGAAGTCAGGTAAGCAATAGCCAGGGCAACTCTAGGTTTGGCCAGAGCAGGCAGCTTTACCAGTTTAGAAGCCACTGTGAAGGGCATGATCTGTAGGATGCCTCCATGACTGCCCTGTTCTAGGCAATTGACACACTTCTGCATAAACCTCTCTATAAACTGGGTGTGAGATCCTGCCATCTTGGAGCCCGGGGTGGAGAAAAGGGGGAAGAGGAAAACGTTGGCCAGGGCTCGATTGAGAGAGTACCTCTTGTTGATGTTGTGGAGCTGGGAGAAAGAGAGGGAACTGCTCATAGATTGGGCTCCTGAAGTGGAAAGGGCAGCAGGCTCATCCTCACTGGAGCTTAGCAGGTGCGTGAGTTTAGAGGGCCGAGTGTCATCCAATGGTGAGAGGCTGTTCTATCTCACACACCATCCACCCTCTTCTGGACACTCCTCTAGCCACTAGCACGCATTCACACACTGAGGAAGTATAAACGAAGCAGGAAAACCAGGATGTGCCTACCCGAATACATGCGGACCCCACAGTATATAGTGAGGCGGACTCCCACCATCAGACATCCTTTTTCTCTTCAGCAAAGGCAAATTGCTCACTGAGCAGCTTTCTCCATGGCTAGATTCACTACTTCAAGAAACTCATCAGTACCTGAGCACTGACCAAGCAGGGAGCAGTGTTAAGCAGCCACCAGCCTTCAAGGCCTGCCTGGCATTGCCTAAGTTCAGATGCCAGTGGGATCACTTCTGACACTTTGACGTGATGCGTCGCAACCACAAGAGTGAGCAGGAGCTTGAAATTAATGACGCTGAGACACCCGCTTCAACTGCCACACTCCGCCAACGCCTCAGGTCATTCCCACTGGAGTACCCTAACCCGCCATATTGGGCTCTTCAGCATGTCTCTTTCAATCCGGTTTGCCCCACTTATGCAGGTTTTGTCACGCCCCTTCTTCCACAAGAGCCCTGGCTTTGGATATGGTGGATTATTTCGGTGCAGGGTTGCACAGAGAAATTTAACCTGGCATGTCCTCCCCTGACGGCTGGCGGCCCACCTGCTTCTGCAGCCTGCTGGTTGGTCAGAGAGCAGGGAATCTCTAACTACAGCTAAGGGCTGACAGAGAGACACAGGAGTAGTGGTGAACAAGATATGTCTGCCACAGCCTCTCTATGTTGTGTACACATGAGTCTAATGTCTCCCTCACTGATATCTAAAGACACGGGAGAGATTAAATGCAAATGTCACAATATCAGCTGCTGCTTACCAATAAAGCTGCTTACCACCATTAATGGAAGCATACTTTCATGTTTAGGTGCCTGTGAAACACAGGGAATTTTTGTGTTTCATCTCCTAGGGGATAGACCATGTGTACAGTGGACTACTGTTCAGCTATTCCCTGGTACCTCACACCCTCAGCAAATGTATGGATGTGGCGCTTTAGCCACTGCATGACTGTGGCATGAGGGTCTTTTTTGTCTTTATCTCTTTTACCTCATCTGCATGGCCACGTTCAAGGAACAGGATATTTTCCGTAACACCAAGTTGATCTTTTACCTAACCAATTTGGGGTTCAAAATAAACTAGAAGAGCAGCCCCCTACCACAAAAGTGGGTGGAGTATCTGAGGGTGGTGCTCAGTGTATCAGCTTGCAGGTCACTCTGTCAGAGCACAGACTGATAGCCTGGCAGCAAGCATTTTGTAAACTGTAGCTTGGTGGAATGCTGACAGCTTTGACCATCATGCAGGTGCTAGGGTTCATTGCCCTGTTACAAGGCAAAGTGATTGGGGTTCCAGTGCTTGTGCAATGAAAAAAAAGGTCAAATCCTCTATCATGTGCAGTTGGATTTAATTTTTCCATTTTGCAATGTTTGATGGACAGAGTATTAAGTCTATATAGCAGCCATCTCTTCCTGCCCTGAGGGTTTTGGTGACAGACCTATATTATATATATATATATATATATATATATATATATATATATATATATATATATATATATATACTTTCATGGGATGGTTCTTGAAGGGGGTCAGGAGACGCCCAGTTATGCATGCCTCCTCACCGGACCTATCATTGGTACTCCAAGCCTTGGTGAAGATCCCTTTGGGCCTCTGAAAGCTTGTCATTCTAGACATCTTTCCTGCTGGTGATGACATCAGCTTAAAGAGTATGTGAACTAACTGCCCCACTGGTGTTCTGCAGTTGCTAGCTGCTTTGTGGTTACTGCCATGGGGCCTCTCTGAGACCAAATCCATATTTTGTTCCACAAAATGTAAGGTGTTTGTTCAGGTCAATAAAAAAGAGTAATTGAGTATCAAAATTTGATGCTTTTTGTCTTCTACCCCATGAAGGGGACAGGGAGGGAAAATTTCATCTGCTCTGCTCAGTTTGTGCAATGGCATGTTTAAAGCATGGCCCTCATCGGACGCACTTAACTGTTTGTGTGTTTTGTTGATGCAAGAAACACCTTGCAAGATGGCTTTGTGAGTGCTTCTCCCAAACCTACAAGCAGGTGGGGCCCCACTCACTGTGGACCACTCACACAGTCTCAGCTGCCTTGTTCAGTGGGTTGAGTGTCGAGGACATACAGTATGTGCATAGCATCGTGGTCACCCAAGGAGGTTTCTCACCACCTTGTTTGGCTGGAGCCCCCTACATCTCTGAAAAAGAAGAAGGCAGGATACAGCAACTAAACTTTAGCAGGTCAGGATCAGTTTAACTGGTTTGATGTTAGGTCACAAGGGTGTTGATTTATCAGGCTTCACTCACTGTATCTAAAGAGTCCAATGGAGAGTGGAGCCTCTGAAATCCAATGAAGGTTACAATGTTGTAACTTTGGTTCTGTTAGCACCGGAGGAGCACTCTACCTAGGCGACCTGCTGCTCCTATGCCGCTAGCTGTAGAAGATGTAGAATCAAATGTTGCCGGCTATATTTTTTCTTTTCTTAGTGTGCGAATGCGTGCTCGTGCTAAAAGGAGTAGTACCCAAAGAGTCCAATAGGGTTACAATATTGTAAACTTTTTTGTGGTCCTCCGTATCTTTTCACTCTCTTTTGCATTGTCAAAATAAGAATGAGTCTACTTGGTAGGAGGAGCAAGTGAGTGTTTATGAAGGATAATGAAAATAGTAACTAATACACAGCTCACCATAGCCAGATGAAGCCTGTGTCCCAAATCACTGGGCAGTCCAGTTATGTAAGGAGTTTTCTTTCGCAGTGTTTGATCCAGTGTTGGTAAAACAATATTTCTACCTTCAAATCCCAGCCTGCTTCAGCTCTGTGTGATCTCCAAGAATCCTCAGCCAAGTCATCATTGATAGTAAATAGTTTTCGGTTGATGTAGCGGTTTTAGTTTTGGTTGCAAAGTACCATCTTTGCTTTTGAGTGTCATCATAGTTTGATCAAGCTCCACAAGCAGTGTTTCTGTGGAACTGAGGGCATTAATACTGTATAGTTGGTCTTGCTAAGCATCACGGAATCTCTGCAACTCTGACATATTTTGTTGTTCTTAAGAAGTGTTTTATTTTGCCACATTTTACTGTGCTGTAATAGATTTATTTACATTAATCACCTGCCCCTCTCTTATAAATAGCAGAATTTTGCAGCCCTACTCCTGCGTGATAGATCAAGGGTTAAAATCAAGACTTAATTTTACATTGCGATTTTCTGATCGATTTTCTCTCTTCCTCCAGGCTCCAGGGGCGAAGAGAGCTCAGAGGAAGATCCTCCTATTGACATCACCACAGTCCAAGATATGCTGAGCAGTCACCACTATAAGTCCTTCAAGATCAGTATGATCCACAAGCTACGCTTCACCACAGATGTCCAGCTAGGTACATACTGCAGGCTATAGAATTCAGACATGTTATCATTTTTTTCCAGCTCTAAAAAATGTTTGTAGGAAATACTTCACATTGAAAGCAGAAACAGTCTCTCATTAATTTTAAGTGTTTTTATGTGACATCATCAGAGTTGTTTCGTCATTTTCCAAAGAAAAGGTAAAAATACTTACTACTATTTATTTCATATATAATAATATCTAAATTGTTATTAGGCTTTGGCCAATATTTAATATTTGTTTGTTTATTTTTATATTCTATTGTAAGATTACAGGATATCTCTTAAATTTCTCTGATGAAAAACTGTGATGAATAGATGTTTTTGTTTTCCATTAAAAGACAATCTTCAGACATAACTTTTACCGTTATCTCATGTCATATGATGTAGGCTACTTCTCTCATGGTTCTTAGATGTTGCTCATTGAAAAACAGAGTTGACTGAGCTACTTAATAACCAGTGTCATGATATGAGTTATCAAGGGAGCCAATGTTAGGGTTAGTGAAGCCAGATAATGAAAATATGTGCTGGGTATGTTGAACTGGCTTCATGGTACAGGGTCAGGAAACTCTACACTATTGCCAAGGGTTACCCCTTTAGGGTAAGACGCCCTGTCTTCTGCTGGTAAAAATTGAAGGAGGTGTATGGATGATCCATATTCCTGTGTTTACATTTGGTTTTGGTGGTCACACTGACACCATTACTGCAGAGGTGTCCCTTTCCTCCATTAGCTCTGTTCCTCCCAAAAAAAGTCCTTTATTTTTGTTTATTTTTTTAAATAAACTTATACTTATTATGAATTTGATGGCTGAAAAACATTCCAAAATAGTTGGAACAGGGTTTACCTGTGTGTTTTCTTTTAACAACACTCAGTAAGCATTCCAGACCTAAGGACACTAATTGTTGAAGTTTTGAAATGGAATTTGTTTCTGTTCTTGCTTGATATGCGACTGTAGTTGCTCAACAGTTAGGGTTCTCTGTGGTCAAATTTGTTCTTCATAAGACACCACACATTTTCAATGGGAGACAGGTCTGGACTGCAGGCAGGTCATTGTTTTACTACGAAGCTACACTGTTGGAACACATGCAAAATGTGTCTCTTTGTCTTGCTAGAATAAGGAGGGATGTCCCTGAAAAAGACGTCATCTGGATGGCAGCATGTGTTGCTTCAAAACCTGTATGTGCCTTTCAGTATTAATGGTGCCTTCACAGACTACCATGATGCAATTGGCACTAACACATCCCCCATACCATCATAGATGCTGGCTTTAAACTTTGCCCAGGTGTCAGTCTGAAGGCTTCTTTTCCTCTGTAGGCCAGAAGACACGATGTTACACTTTCTCCACTTTGTGTCAGTCCATCTCAGATGAGGTTGAGCCTAGGGAAGTGGGCACAGTTTCTGGGTGTTGTTGATTTATGACTTTGGCTTTGCATGATGGAGTCTGAACTTGGATATGTCGATGCAGGAATAAACTGTGTGACATAATGGGTTATTGTATTTTCTTAAACTCTGCAGTTGTATTATATTAAACAGTTTATACTACAATGGTGTTTTATAATATATAATACTTTTTAATAATTGTTTTACAAAATGTATTCCTTTCTTTTAATACTAAAACAACAGTAACACCTAAGTTCAAATCTGTTATGTTAATGGGAACCATGCAGTCTAATATTTAGTGATTGATCACGCCAGAAAATATCACTCGCAGTGACGGTAAATGGTAAATGGACTGTGCTTCTATAGTTCTTTTTGACCACTCAAAGCGCTTTCATACTACATGTCACATTCACCCATTCACACACACATTCACACACAGATGGCCGAGGCTACCGTACATGTTGCCACCTACTACTCATTAAATAATCAGACGCACTCATACTCCGATTACGCAGCATCAGGAGTAATTTGGGGTTCAGTATCTTGCCCAAGGATACTTTGATGTGTTGCTTGGAGGAGCTGGCAATCGAACCACTGACCTTCTGATTAGAGGATGACCCACTCTACCTCTGAGCCACACTATGGTCAGTTGGGACAGAAAGTGATGAAGCAGCCTTCCAAAGTTTTTACTAACTTGCAGAAATATTGTGGTACCACAAGAATGGCACACAGTGAGATTTAACAGGAGACAGAGCACAATCAATCAGAGAAGTGCTTCTATAAAATGTATATAGTCTGCCTAATTCAAGCAGTCCTGAAGAAAGTTACCCTCAGAAGTCAAAATGTACAAGGTTTTGTTCAGAAAGTTAAACTTTGGTCTCATCTGAACTTAAAAACTTGTGGCACATGTAAAAATTCAAGTAAATGGAACAAAAGCCATACTGTAGGCTTAGGTTTGGTGTCTAAATAAAAAAAATAAGTCAATAAAATTTAAAAAAAGCTGTGTAAAATAGTCAACAAGAGTCTACAAGCAGTATTGTCAAATGACAGCCCATGGGCCAGCCGGCCATAGCTTTAAGTAACTTTTAAGACATTTAAGAACATTAAGTAATTCATAGCAATAAATGTGCAAGACAGTATTTAGGGGTCAGGTAGGACGGACAGACAGGCAGACAGACAAATCTCCTGCTTCTGCACCAGACAGCAGCTCCCTCTCCTCATTGAAGGTGGGAGAGAGAGAGAGAGAGGGCAAGCAGCCAGTCTCAGTGCCGTGCTCTCGGTTCTTCCTTCTGGCTGAAGCAGGGAGGTTCTCTGTCAAGGCAGTACAGTGCGGACAGTTGGTGATCCACCGACCTGGTTTGCTTCGCGCCGCCACACAGTCTGGCTGTAGCTGACTAGTACTCTGGACTCGGTCATGCTCAGGATCAGTATTTTTTTGCGATGATGTCAGACAGGCAGGGCACGGGCATTGACTCACGCGGGTCCGATCAGTTTGATTTTTGACAGCAGAGCATTTTGTCTTTTTTTTCTTTTTTACAAAGACAATGACACAGAAGAATCCAGTAAATGAACATTTTTGTTCCATTAAACAACTCCACAAAATTTGTTAGAAAATATACTATGGGATGTTCTATACAAAGAAAGATAAAGATTATGAGGGCAGCGGGCTGTCGGTTTGAAAAAGGAGGGCGACAGGGGTAATGAAAACAGGCTCACTGGGAACCAATCAGCAAATAGCATTATTCAAGTGCAGTATTGTCATTTTTCTTCAATGTGGTTTAAGAAGAAATGAAATTAAAGTTGACCCTAAATTTGCTACATTGTTTGGTGTGGAAGCAGGAGTTGAGGAATCTCACAGCCTGGGGAAAGAAGCTGCTCTGTAGTCTGGTGGTTCGGCAGCGGATACTTCTGTATCCTTTTCCAGATGGCAGGAGGATGAACCAGCTGTGGCTGGGGTGGCTGCTGGCTTTCAGTATCTTTAAGGCTCTGTGCAGACACCTCACTTTACCAAGGTCACTGACATTCTGGGCAGTTTTAATCACTGGCTGTAGAGCCTTCCTGTCCTGGGCCATGCACGAACTATGCCAGTTGTTGAGGTTTCCTGTTAGTATGCTCTCTATTGCACCTCTATAGAAGTTAACCAGGATCTTGCTTTGGAATTTAGCCTTCCTAAGTTTCAGTTGGAAGTAGAGTCTTTTCTGTGCTTAATTATAATTTTAATTGACCTGACTCAATCAACAACACTAATTAATACTCATATATATTGCTTTTCAACTGAAAAAAAGTGGTCTGGGGGTTTAGTTGCACTTTAAATATGAATAAATCAAAAATATATAACTTATAAACAGGTATTGTATACATACCTCTTTTTCTAAGAGCCCCAAGAGATTTAATGACCTTATTGCAAACAAGATCGGCACTTAGGAGAGTTAGACATCAATTGTAATACCTGGAAAACATGTTAAGAAAACTTTTCTTGATTATGAAAATAGAGCTTAATGTGCTAATTGTCATGTTTCAAGTTGGACTTTCTGACTGTCAGTGACAACTATTTGTTTGAGGCCATGTAGAGTAATTGACAAGATTATGATGTAGTTTTTTTTTTAATGAGACTTGTCAAATCTCTGTTAGAGACAAAAAGGCTGGTGTCATCTGCAAAGAGCAGAGGGAATATGGAGTTAGATACATAAATATAGATTAGAAATAACAACGGTCCTAATATAGATCTTTAGGGTACACCACATTTCATTATATTGCAACTAAAGGTCTAAGAACATATTTACTGCAAACTTATTATTGTCAAAGTCTGTAGATATTATGTTTGGAGGTTCAAAAGAAGCCATGACACTGATGAGTGTACAGAATATTATATGTTTTTAAGTTTTCAATAATAATTTTATGCACACGTTTTTCTAAAATCTTCAAAGAATATGGCAACATTGAGATTGGCCGGTACTTTGTAAAGGATCCTGGACCACCTGTTTTAAATACTGGAATAACTACTAATTTTTTAAGTCAGAAGGTATAATTTCAGTTTTCAAAATGAATGTCAAAGGTTTAATGATAACAGACCTGACTTCCCTCATTTTGGAACAAGAAATACTATCATTACCCAAAACTGAATTTTTGAGTTCCAAAATATTATCATTGAAAAAAGGGATAGAGCCCTTCATATAATCCAGTTCATTAACATTTTCTATCGACTATCTTTTTGGTAAGAGATGCACCAACACTTGAAAAGAAATCATTACGCTATATCAAATGGATCAGTAAGAACTTCCATCTGTGAAAACTGAAGGAAATTTTAAGAAGGTCGTTTTTGATGTAATTGATTAATAGTTTTCCATGTGGCCTAAATGTTATTTTCTACATTAGTACTGGTCACTGTAGAACCCTTTCTTGGCTGCTCAGAGGAGATGATTGTATTTGTTTTTGTAAGATTTATAAAGTTCTAAATTAAGTACTATACAGTCCGGTGCGCTTTTACCTGTTGTCCTAACAGTGAGTGGCTATCTGAATGTTTTTTCTGTTCATGAACTAATTCAACTTTTTCTTCAGGCATTTCAGGAGAGAAAGTGGAAATTGATCCTGTCACCAATCAGAAGGCTAGTACCAAGTTTTGGATTCGGCAGAAACCTATTTCTATCGACTCGGACCATCTTTGTGCCTGTGACCTTGTAGAGGAGAGAAGCCCCAGTGAGTGAACCATGGAGACAGTGTCTTATTTTCCAGTGTTGTATACATGATATTTACAATAGAAGCCATGTCCTCTACACTGTACATTTTCTTCCTCAACACATTTGCACACATCCACACATATGCTCAGAAAAGTGTAAATGTGATTGGTTTTACATAGCTTTTCAGGTAAGAACAAATGCTACAATAAAGATAAAATGAAAACACAACCCCCAGCCTTCACCCATACCACAAAAAAGTATTCTGCTTTAAGATGAATACAGTTAACACTTTGTGTTCTAATGAACTTAAAAATGTTACCTCAACTTACCTCACAGACCATCAAGTCCGTTAAAGTCTGTGTAAAGTGAATTCAGAGATTTGTTTTAAAACCTATTATAAATGTTGGAAACTGATTGTTGAAAACATGTTACAAAGACCCTTTACTATAATGTGCTGAGTTGTGGAGTTAGATAGTTGTTTTTTCACCATTTTCTTGTTTTAAGATTTAAAAACCATAGCTCAATGGAGCTATACCCAGCATTACCCTGCCTCTGACAATGTGGCAGTATAAAAATGACAAGCAACACTAGCATAGTCCAGCGATTGGCCATGGCCGCTGCTCCTCCAGCAAATACGCCCCCAGCATTTCAGTTCCGAGAATACTATGCATTTTTTCATGATTTTGACATCTTCTTTTACATAACTGGCAATTTTTTTGGTCATTCAAATTTGTCAGGTGTTTAGTAACATGTCTGACTGTAATGTGACAAACTCAGAACACATTTTAATTATGACTTTACACAGACTTTAAGGTCAGTCATATTACACAAAAGGGATGTTCCAATCAAGATTTTTGGCCTTATCCCAAGCTATATCCATACTAGGTATCTGTTGATACTGAGTTTGATTTGATACTTGCATTCACCTAAATTTAATCAGCTTTGCTCTGTTGGAGCTGTTGGAACAACAAAATATGTGCATTCCTGTCGTGTTAAGTGGAGCTTCTTTCCTCACAAAATTGGAGAGTAAAGACACGCAAACAAGCTGCTCCCAGAATTCATGTAAATTATTTACACCTGAAATAATCTGCTGCCACTGATATTTGTCATTTTGAGTAGTGAAAGAACTGTTAACAGCAAAAATAACTTGTCTTAAATATTTGCATTAACATTTTTTTTTGCATGTCAAGAATTCATGTTCAGAAGGCTCTGACTTAGGTAATTAGATTATATTTGATCATGTTCAGTGTCATGACACTGAAGGAATGAATACAGTCGCATACTTTGAATATTGTCCATCCATCCATCCATCCATTTTCTTCCGCTTATCCGGAGTTGGGTCGCGGGGGCAGCAGCCTAAGCAGGGAAGCCCAGACTTCCCTCTCCCTGGCCACTTCGTCCAGCTCTTCCCAGGGGATCCCGAGGCGTTCCCAGGCCAGCTGAGAGACATAGTCTCTCCAGCGTGTCCCCGGTCTTCCCCAGGGTCTCCAAATGGTGGGACGTGCCCTGAACACCTCAACAGGTGTTAAGTATCCTAATTAGATGCCCAAGCCACCTCATCTGGCTCTTCTAAACGCGGAGGAGCAGCGGCTCTGCTCCGAGCCCCTCCCGGATGACCGAGCTTCTCACCCTATCTCTAAGGGAGAGCCCAGACATCCTACAGAGAAAGCTAATTTCGGCCGCTTGTACCCGCGATCTCGTTCTTTTGGTCACTACCCAAAGCTCATGACCATAGGTGAGGGTAGGAATGAAGATCGACTGGTGTGTCGGTGGGATTGAGGAGGTCTTTGAAGTATTCCATCCACCAATCCACAACGTCCCGAGTCAAGGTCAGCAGCGCCTCGTCCCCACCATACACAGTGTTGATACACAGTGTTGAGCACTGCTTTCCCCTTCTGAGACGCCGGATGGTCGTCCAGAACCTCTTCGAAGCCGTCCGGAAGTCGTTCTCCATGGCCTCACCAAACTCCTCCCACGGCGACCGCCGTAGCCGCACTTCGCTTGGCCTGACAGTACCTGTCTGCTGCCTCTGGAGTCCCACAGGCCAAGAAGGCCCGATAAGACTCGTTCTTCAGCTTGACGGCATCCCTTATCGCTGGTGTCCACCAGTGGGTTTGGGTGTTGCCGCCCCGACAGGCACCAACCACAGTATGCCCACAGCACCGGTCGGCCGCCTCAGCAATGGAGGCACGGAACATGGCCCACTCGGACTCAATGTCCCCTGCCTCCCCCGGGACATGGTCGAAGCTCGCCCGGAGGTGGGAGTTGAAGCTCCTTCTGACTGGAGACTCTGCCAGACGTTCTCAGCAGACCCTCACAATGCATTTGGGTCTCCCCCACCATCGGAGCCAACTCACCACCAGGTGGTGATCGGTTGACAGCTCTGCCCCTCTCTTCACCCGAGTGTCCAAGACATACGGCCGCAAGTCCGACGATATGACTTCAAAGTCGATCATCAAACTGCAGCCTAGGGTGTCCTGATGCCAAGTGCGCATATGGACACCCTTATGCTTGAACATGGTGTTCGTTATGGACAATCTGTGGCGAGCACAGAAGTCCAATAACAAAACACCACTCAGGTTCAGATCGGGGGGCCATTCCTCCCGATCACACATCCAGCACCCCCTCTAAGGACTCCAAAAAGGGTGGATACTCTGAACTGCTGTTTGGGCCATAGGCACAAACAACAGTCAGGATCCGTCCCCCCACCCGAAGGCGGAGGGAGGCTACCCTCTCATTCACCAGGGTAAACTCCAACGTACCGGCACCAAGCCGGGGGGCAATAAGTATTGCCACCCCTGCCCAGCGCCTCTCACTAGTGGCAACTCTAGAGTGGAAGAGAGTCCATCCCCTCTCGAGAAGGCTGGTTCCGGAGCCTATGCTGTGCAGCGAGGTGAGGCCGACTATATCTATTCGGAACTTCTCAACCTCACGCACCAGCTCAGGCTCTTCCCCACCTGAGAGGTGACATTCCACGTCCCCAGAGCTAACTTCTGCAGCCGAGGATCAGACCGCCAAGGTCCCTGCCTTCGGCTACCGCCCAACTCACACGGCCACTCCTACGGGTGGTGAGCCCATGGGCAGGAGGTTCCACGTTGCCTCTTCGGGCTGTGCCAGGCCTGGCCCCATGGGTAAAGGCCCGGCCACCAGGCGCTCGCCATCAAGCCCCACCCCCAGGCCTGGCTCCGGGGCGGGGCACGGTGACCCGCATCCGGGTGAGGGAAACTCTGAACCATTCTTCTTTTTCATCATAAGGGTCCAGTAAGCTACACTTTGTCTGGTCCCTCCCCTAGGACCTGTTTGCCACCCTACCAGGGGCATAAAGCCCCCGACAACTGAGGTCCTAGGATCACTGGGACACGCAAACCCCTCCACCACGATATGGTGGTAGCTCAGGGAGGGGACTTTGAATATGAAGTATAACTTTTTTGTCATGTAAAGATTTAGTCATGTTACAGAGACAAAATTCAGATTGCATGAGTGGTCTGGAAACAGTTCTCAACATGGAGGTGGCAGAGTCAGCAGCTAGCAGCTACAGATGCAAACTTCATAAACAGCGCTTAACACTGCAGCAAATATTGTGGGACATTTAAACAGCAAAACTAAAAACTAATTGCAAATTTGACAGAGGAAACAGAGTTGTCTGCCATGGACATATTTAGGTTATATTATTTCTCAAACCTGTAATCCATCAGTGTGCCCTTGTGTCTGTAACAAATTGAGTGTACATGTATTGTTAACACACCTATGTAGTTGCATCTTACTATCTGAATATAAGGCAGCAAATACTGTGACACTGAATTCAAACCAGGTTTTCGAAAGTAGCATTGACAGTTGAGCTGGGCTGATGCCACTTTGCGCAAAGTGTAAGCTTGGTCCCACTATCTGAATCACAAATTTGTCCCATGAAGAATCATATGGTTTTATTTTTTGATCATTTGCAATTTGCTTTTTTTGTCCTGTTTGCATCCTACAGCCAGTCGTCTTGCTCAACTCTGACGACATCTGACAGTGCCCGTGTTCTCAGATAATGCAAAGCCATGGCTGAACATGTGTAGACAGGAAGATGTTTATTCATGTGGATCTGGGCATCATTTCTCTTATTCATTATTGTTCTCATTTAATATGTTTTTCCTCTGTGTTTTACAGGTCATGCAATTTTTAAACTCACCTATCTCAGCAATCATGACTACAAGCCTCTCTACTTTGAGTCTGATGCTGCTACTGTCAATGAAATAGTTCTAAAGGTGAGCTCTGGCTGGATTTCATTGTTGTGCCATGTTTGTATTTGTTGTTAACAGTTTAGGTTTAGTCAGGGTATACAAAACTCATATTTTAGCTTTTTATGAGATGTTTCAATAGCTTTGGGTCAGTTCTTTTCTAATAGAAATGTCATAATGACATCTGTCTAACATAACAAAGGATGAGTGGCAGTAAGCAGAAGCAAAGTACATTCACTTAAGTATAGTACTTAAGTACAGTTTAAATGTACTGTTACCTGGAGTATATAGAGTATATAGTTTTATATCATTGCAGTACTCTTCGGTCTGATAAAATCCCCTTGAAGATGTCATGGTAATGTTATCAGGGTTGGAGACTTTAAATTTCTAACAGAAATGCTAAGTTTAAGACTGGAGGTGTGGAGTTTGAAAAACAGGACAGTTCACCAGGCAGGGAGGTCTCATGAAAAATTGCTGTCATCATTCATTGTCATTTATATTTTAATTTTAGTGTCATGTAAATCATTTGGCACATCCCACATGGGACTACAAGAAACAGTTATTTTACAGCCATCTTCCAGTCTTGCGTATGCAGGATATGTGGAAATGAAAAAGAAACAAGGTCAAACTCAAAGCAATATCCGAAATGAAATATGGTGCATCTGTAAACTCCGCAACTCACACTGATTCTAGTACGTCCTGCTGTGTTGAAATCAAATGTTGGTTGTTCCGGTCTTCATCGATGAATCAACGAGTGAGTGTTGCCACGCCAGCCTCCCTCAGTGGTTAGAGATAGGGACTGTTATTTGTGAGGGCAGACGAGGTGCTGAAAAACAGATAAGGCATTTTTAAAAACGTTAACCGCTGAGGAGGGAATTATATTTTTAATTTTGTCTTAGGTGAGGGACATACAACATGAAAAGGTAGTATTTTATGTTTATTTTAATAGAAAAGTCACATCCCAGCTAGCCCATCCTCTGAAAAATTAAGTACAGTCCCACAACACCGGCACAAAAGCTAAGCAACGTCCTGCTGTGGACAGGGCCACAGCAAAACATGTTTTACCCTAGGGTTAGGGTTAGGGTTAACCCTAACCCTAGCCACCACAGCTGATCGATGCAGCAGTAAAAAAAGCAGTAACTCTGCCGTTTGGTGAAGTTTTTCTCAATCGAGTCTTGTGATTTTGTATACCGCATATGAGATGATGTGAATCTCTGCTCACCTGAATGTGTGACAGGTGCGTCTGCAGAGGGTGCATTTCATTTTATTTGTATGATTGTTTGTCTTATGTGGTATCTATAAACAAAGAGAGAAACTCCCGTGCACTGTCCCGCTCACTGCTGATAGTAACAGTCATTAGGTATATCAGATATAGCCTACCTGATGAAGGTCTGTTAGACCAAAATGTTGTTTTTCTTTATTCAATAAATATGCCAGCAGTAAATGGGAAAGTGTGCGGGAGTTTCTCTCTTTGTTTATAGATACCACATAAGAAAAAGGGAAAGAAATCCCCCATTAGCCTGATGGACTGTCCCTGCCCCTTGCACATGGGGAAGCAGAGGGAAAAAGCAGTGGGAAAGTTTTGTTTTTTCAGATGCCCTTGAACATATGGAAGAAAGTTAATTATGATAACCACACAAGATTACTATGATTATATTTCATATCACACACCATGTGCATTCCTGTAACTTTCATCAGCAAGAAGAAACTATTTTTTAAAAATGCGATGATGACGGCAATGAGCTCAATCCCACAGTAGGCATCACATAACTGCGGTATTGCGGTAGATTGGTTACTTTCCATGGGATCACACCCAAACCGACGTCCTTTTACCTTGACTGACAGCTGTCGTTCATGGAAACCTAGAGGTAGTACCACAGAAGAAGACATTTCTGTCTTTATCGTCGACCCTTTTCATATGTAAGACATTTTGTCTTGTTATAACAGAAAAAAGGCGTATTTATTAACATTAATCAGGTCAAGTCAAGTCAATTGTCACAAATCACAATTTGCCTCAGGGGCCTTTACGGCATACGACAGCCCACTGTCCTTAGACCCTTACATCGACTAGGAAAAAAAAAACCTGCAAAAGGGGGGAAAACCTTATTGAAACCTGATAGTAACATTAACACAACACAGAACACACAACCATAGTAATAGACACAAAAACCAACAAATGCAATCCATGATAGCATGTAGCATTAAATGCAACCACTGCAGTCCATGCATGTGGCGGTAACAGTCATATGTGTATATTAATAATGGAGGCATTACTAATGACAATGGCAGTAGTTGTTGGCGTCAAGAAGGATCATGTCATCAGTGCAACCACAGTGTACGATCCAGGTCCAACCACGGGCAGGACCACAGCACAACCATCACCGTGATCCAGGCGCAACCGTGATCTGAGGAATCACCAAGATGAGGGAGCACAAATGCTCAGGAGAAGAAGCAGAGTAAGTGTTATGCAGTAATAGGACATGAGTGTTTGCAGCTGATGAGAGAGAGTTGAGGAGAGAGGAGCTCAGTGTATCATAGGAGGTCCCCTGGTAGACTAAACCTATGAAACTGAGAGGAGCATGGAAATTGAAGGCTCTGGCTCCTCCCATACTCCCATACTTTTGGAGACTTTAGGAACCACAGATAACCCTGCGTTTTCAGAGAGCAGTGTCTTGGTAGGATTATAGGAAACTGTGAGCTCTGAGAGATATGACGGAGCCTGACCATTCAGAGCTTTGTAAGAAAGGAGAAAGATTTAAAATTGAATTCTGAATTTTACAGGGTGTCAGTGCAAAGAAGCTAAAACAGGAGAAATATGATTTCTTCTCTTGGTTCCTGTTAACATGTGCCGCAGCATTCTGGACCAGTTGGAGTCTTTAACGACGTGTTGGAGCAATCTGATAATAAGGAAGTACACTAATCTGGCCAAGGAGTAACAAACATGTGGGCTAATTTTTCTGTGTCTGTTTGAAACAGGATATGCCTAATTTGTGCAATATTACGCAAGTAAAAGAATGCAGTCCTTGAAGTTTGTTTTACATTAAAAAGACAAATCTTGATCAAATATAACTCAAGGGACCCTTACTGTAACGCTGAGGGCCAAAGCAATGCCATCTAGAGAGTCTATATTCTTAGAAAAATAGTTTCTGATGTGTTTTGGGCCAAGTGCAATAACTTCAGTTTTGTCTGAATTTAACATCAGAATATTGCAGCTCATCCAGGCTTTATGTCCTTAGGACACACTTGTAGTTTAAATAACTGATTGGCTTCTTTGGGCTTCCTTAATAATCATGACTGCATTCCACCTCATTTAAATAGCTTAGTGGGATAGCCAAAGCTAATATTAGAGCTAGCCTTAGCTAAAACGTATACTGTCTGACTAATCCATCATACAAGGCCTATATAAGCTGGTGGATCAGGGTAAAATGGCATAAATGGGGCTCTTGATGAAACACGAGTGTAAATATTAAATTGAGAAACAAATTTTCCAACATTTGCTTGATAAAATAATTCTATTTAATTAGATATTTTTTTAAAGATGATTTTTTGGCATTTTTGCCTTTACTAGAGAGGACAGAAGATTGATTGCATGAAGGGGGGAGAGAGAAAGGCGATGGGCCAAGGGCCAAGAGCTGGAATCAAACCTGCGGCCACTGCAGCAAGAACACTGCCTTCATGCATGGGGTGCCTGCTTTATCCACTGAGCCACTGGACTCCCTGTTTTTTTTTAAAAAAAAGTTGACTCTTGGTTTAGTGGATGTTAAATGATCTGAAAGAAAATAAGTTAGCAAATATATATGGGCCTATAGTGCTCCCTCCCAGCATATAATACCCTGAGGTCTATGCCAATTATATCTAGGCTGGAAAAAAAAAACAGCTTAGACAACAATGAGAGCAGCTGTGCTCATATGTATTTATTATTCAAGTTCAGTTTTGAAACAATCACATGCACTCACACACCAATGGAACAGCAATCAGGAGCAATTTGAGGTTCAGAATTTTACCTAAGGATCACTTTGACATGTTAACTAGAGGAGCCAGGGAAAAAACTGCCAATCACCCAATTAATGAACAACCCACTCTACCTCCAGAGCGACAGCCACCCAGTCTAAAGCCAGTGTTTTCCATCCTAAAAAGGTGGCCCTCTTTTAACCTGGCTAGATCACCATAATAACTTGTGTTGCAGACCTAACCTGGTCTGGACAAGATGCTCAAAGTTTCGGCTTGAAATCGGTTAAAAACATGTTAAAAAAATGTCAAACAAATGTTTGTTTGTAGGAATGTAAGACACTGCAATGTCAGTAATTAAAGTAGGAACGGGTAGTGGAGACACAAATGGTAAATTAAAGCTATGCCAACCTAAAAACCTAAAGCTACGTCCTCAGCAGCGCTCATACTTCATGCCACCCCTGCATAAGTCAGTGACCCACTTGAACCGCCCAAGTGAAAAAAGTCTGGACATGCCACTGCTTTCACAGGTCCATTAAGTAGTGTCACTCTACAATCTGTGTCAGTATATGAGTGATACAGATTATAGATGCATTTATCCAATATGTTGAGCAGTATCGTCACAGAAATGCCACCGAACAAAGCTGTGCAGCTAAAGAAGCACTAATTGTATGTTGTTGGTTTTTTTTAACTTTGCTCTCACTGAACCACTGAATGACACATTGGGGTTCACTCACTTACTTTACTCACTGGGGTTCAAACACTTACTCTTAAAGACCCCTCCAAAAAGTCAGGATGACATTTATTTGCATATGAAATGTGGTATAAATCCTTCAAATCACTATGATGTTACCTTCCGGATTATGTATATGCAAAGTTTTCCTTTGCTGAAGTTTACACCACTATTACAGCTAATAGATTAGTCAAGTCAATTTTATTTATAAAGCCGATTATCACAAATCACAATTTTCCTCAAAAGGCTTTACAGCAGAAGACATCCCACTGTTCTTAGACCCTCACATCGACTTAGGAAAAACTCTCACAAAAAACCCTATAACAGGGAAAAATGGTAGAAACCTCAGGAAGAGCGACTAGGACGGAAAGACATGCAATAGATGTCATGAAATAATAATAATAATAATAATAATAACAATAATAATAACAACAACAACAACAATTATCATTATTATTATTATTATCTGTTATTATTACCTCGTCTGTTGGTATTTATCACAGATAATATTCAATCAACAAAGCTACTTTCACCTTGATTTATCCAAAAACTCAAGCATTTGCCAAATATTGTTCATTGTGGGACAGTATCGGAACTAAATGTAGTTCTTCACTATAATGTTTAAATGTGTGCAGTAGGTTTAACGGTTCAGTTTCAACATTTTATATTTTGTATTTGTAATGTATTCCATTAATGCAAATCTTTGCATTCTGTTTATATTCACACTTTACACAATGTCCCATTTTTTTGGAATTGGGGTTGAACATTATTTTCAAATGGGCTATATAATCATAAAACTACTACTACTTTGTGTACTTAAACTATATTTGGTGCTAATGCTTACTTTTACTTACTACAGCTATAAATTAAGGTACAAGTTTGGGTGTGATGGTGTTGAAAGTGACCAATCATTAGGGGTCCAGTGCCTCCCTTGGTCAGGTTGATTCACATGATTCACTTAAGTAGAACTCAACTTAGAGAGCAGAGCAAGTAGCAACCTCTGAGGCTGAAAAATGCAGCCAATATAGACGTGCCAAAAACTGCCGTTCATCAACTGGCCACTTGAAGCCGGCTCCAAAACTAAATCCCCATAGACCTCCATGTTAAAATGCCCAAATTTACAGCAGAAAAAAATCTTGTAGAGCTTGGTGCAATAATGATTTCGTTTCATGCAAACTGTATTAGGGGTAAATATTTTTATCAGTCACTGTTTACTTTTTATGAAGGCCCAAAGTTACACATATTTATAGGAGGGGCTGCTTAAGTGACAGGCTGTCTGCAAGGCGTCGCTATAGTGTGTAACCCTGGATTTCCACCACTTGCATGTGCATTGTGTTACGGCTCTGCTGCAGTTTTGCTTAGTGCTCCCTCATCCGTCAATCCCCACCAGTTGCGTCTGAGTCCGGCATGGCACAGCATTGCCAGATCAGCTGGAGTGGCAAGACAGAGGAGTTCCCGCAGTAATTACAGAATCGCGCATTATATTGGTACAGAGGAAGAAGTAATAACTCCATTCACTCCATGGATTAATTGTAGTGATATCGATTCACTCCCATAACTCCCAATAAGTTGCTCCAGGCCATTTACTTTCTATGGTTGTCCTCATAAAAGGATGTGTGGTGTCAAAAATAATTTTGTGGTTTTCCACCTCCCACATTAGCTTCTTTTTGTCCATGTTGCCGGTAGTGATCTCTGAAAACCTCTGACCTGTTTAATACAGGCCTTGATGCGCTCATTTTGACATTTTGTTGATGTTAAGTGAAATACTATCAGACGTAAACATGAGTGTTTTATTCTGAAAAGAAACCGTATGTTTTAATGTTGTATCGCTGTCTGATTCCCTGTCTGCTCTGTGTTAAATTCGGCTGAAATTATGCAAAGTGATCCAGGGGTACTGCAAAAATAGGATGCTTGCATATCTGATCTGCAAGCCTCTGGACTTCCAGAGCTGAGATGGAGTCGATACACAACGCAGCGGAGCCAGTGGAAATGAACACATAGACTAGAGTGTAATCTATTTGCTCCGCCTGCCGTGATGGAGCAGAGCTGGACTGCACACAGATCTGGTGGAAATTAGGGGTGACTCAGATCCGCCCCTCACTCCTCCACAGTTCCACCCTTGCCTAAAAATGGTACCCCCTGGCTCTGAAAAACCAAGATGGCAACAAAAATGCCAAACTCGAAGCTTCAAAATAGCAGTCCATGAGCCACTTAATGGTGACTTCATGGTAGCTAAGTCTATTATTATTTCTATAGTCTGTGGAGCAGACATTTGCCAGAAGACGGCTTGGTAGAGGGGCAGTTCTCGGTCCAAGTTGGGTTGGCCTCGTCCTGATGCAGGCGCTCCTCCCTCTCTCTTCTGGCGCTTTCGGTTTTGTTTCTCCCCTCTGGTCTGACTGGTCACTCAGTGTATGCAATTGGTGGAGATCCTCTCACGGTCTGCTGCATTCCTGATGTTAATATGTGCTTCTTTATCGTAGAAAAATTGTGCTTGTGCTTCAGCAGAAGGGGCCATGGAAAAACATAAAAAAAAGTAGCATAGATTTCAGGAGCTACTGGCTGCTGCAGCTATGCACCACCGTCAGTATAGTAACCTTTTCCTTGCACCAGCGTTTAAACTCCAGCTACTTCGCCTTGCAACAGGCAGTGGTGGCTGCCTGGATGGCTGCCTGGATGGTCTGCACAACCTGCACAGACAATCAAGCCCCCCTTAGCCCATCCCTCTCAGGAGCCAAGCCTGTAGAGACTGACCCAGAGTGGGCAATGCGCCTATTGTACCAGCATCCTGAGAAAGAGCCTCCAAGAACTGGGGGATGGTTCAGATGTCACTATTTTAGTCATTTCTGCATCCCACAGTGCAGAGCAGTGACCTGGGGCTATCAGAATGACCAATAACTGCTCTGGACTCACTCTCTCCAGCAGGTGAGGGACGAGACAGAGGGGTGGAAAGTTTTACACTAGCTTTCTTCACCATGGTGTGTGTGCAAACACATCCAACTCCACAGGGGGGATCATCTTGGCTGGTCTTTTTCCATTGAGAATTGCCAATTGCCAATTTGGTTAGGTGTAAGATCAGTTTAAAAGACCTCATATGCTGTCACATCACCAATGACATGGAAAGTTCTGCGCTGTGGTGAGGTCGGCCTTGAAGGAGCAGTAATAAATTCATATATAAATGCACAGTGTGTATTTTCCAGTGTAAATTCAAAATATGAAGACATATTTTGTTTTTTTAGTTTGAGTTTTTTTTAATCCAAATGTATGTTTTTTAAATTAATAAAAAAATTCAAATTTCAGGTGGATATTTAATATTCCTAGTTTCAGTGCAGTCAATAACTGCAGCAATAACGGCAATCACATTTACGCTGCTTTGTCACTTTTTGACCCACTTGTCAAAAGTGATTTTGATTTTGAGAGCAATCAATCACATATTTTTAGATGGCATAGTTCCTTATAAACTAACTGGTGAGAATCAAGGTGTTAGTCTTTTAAATAAACCCAACATAATGAATCTAATTCTAAAAAATGTAAATATTGTAAAAAAAAAATCTGTAATCTGTAATATAAATCTTATAATATGCAACTGTAGAGTTGAAGAAAACCCAAAAACCCTTTATTCTGCACAGATATGTCAGCATAAAATGTGTGTAAGAGTACTCTTCAGTATGTGTAGATTCTGTTCTTAAATCCCCAAAAAGAAAACATTGGTGAATATCAGAATCTTCTTAAAAAATGCACAAATGTAATTTAAGAAGAAATTTCTGGTGAATAAGGCCCGTTAAGGGCAGTGATAGGATGATATTGTGATACTGTGGTGGAATTTAGGAGCAGAGACTGATTGACTGAGACAGATTGAAGCCGTGTGGCCGTTCAATAACAGAGAAAAGACAGTGGTATTTATGCAGTTGTCATGGTGCAGATGGTTGGGATCAAATTCTAACATGTCAGGAACTAAGGTTCTTCTGAGAAGTGAGGAATGTGTTTGTTACTACATTTGTTGGCACTGGTCCATCTCAGGTATCTATGGTCAACTTACAGGCATTAAGTCTTCACTATATATGGGTAGCTCTTTACTTGAGGTAGACATAGAGTCTTGAACTAACTGTGAAGGATGCATAATCCTAAAATACATACTAACCTGCAGTGAATGTCAGATAAACTTGTGTGTTTCCACAGCAATTTTAAAACCTATCATGACTGAAAGAGGTTTTCTGCCACTGTTAATTTTCAGGTGAACTATATCCTGGAGTCCCGGGCCAGCACCTCTCGGGCTGATTACTTTGCCCAGAAGCAGCGGAAACTGAGTCGCCGGACAAGCTTCAGTTTTCAGAAGGAAAAGAAGACGGGCCAGTAGACAGGCCATCTGCCTGTATGTGCACAGACTGACCCATCAACATACTCATATAAAGAAAGCATTACTCTGAACCAACGAGGAGACAGGAGAGTCAAGTCTGAGGAGACAGGCAGAAAACAGACAGCAAAGATGTGTGTCTGCTCTTGCTGAACAAGTTTCTGAAACTGTATGGGCAATGTAAGGCCAGGAGCAAAAAGAAACCCTAAACATCCTTTTTCTACAAAAGAAAATGTCTTTTAAGAATTGTGGGACAGAGTTTTGACTGCCATGTCACCGTGAGTTCTTGTTTGTTCACTGCCTCGAAGTATAGCTTCATTCTTTAGGATGGATTTGTATAACCTCAGTGAGTGGGTTAAAAAAAAAAAAAAGCAAAGCTACATGCTAAATGTCTGCTTCTGACCTTCATTTTTAAAAGAAGTAACATAAAACATGACAATTTTTTTTATAATTTTATTCTGTTTTGTCAATCCACACAGTTTTCCGATAAATTGGCAGGTAAAATGTAGCTTCCACGTGTCCTTCTTTTTACACATCAGACACCTGCAATGAAGGATGAGCCAATGAACAGCACCCCTGGAGCAATTTCAGGGTTTGGTGCCTTGCCCAAGGGCACCTCAGCAGTACCCAGGAGGTAAATTGGCAGGTCTTCAGTAGTGGATCCACACTTGGTCTGCAAGCAGGACGTGAACCGGTGACTGTCAGTTCTCAAGCCCTTGGACTGACCTAGCTAAAACTAATGCAACAGCCCTGCAGTAGTTCTTCCTCTCATTATGTTTTAGTGTGTCAGAGAGGTGCTGATTCAGCCTTTTGTCAAATTGTGTAATGTTATACATTCAGGTGTTTGTTTTTACACCTTCCTTCTGTATTGGGGTTTAACAATATACGTATTTGTATTAAACCATTCAGTATAAGGCTTTTAATTTGGTACATATTACAAACCAACAATTCTTAGAACTAATGCTATTATCTCTGGAAAATAATATATATAGCTTAAATTGTGCAAAATATATTGTTCTCAAAGCCACTATTCTCAACAAGGCAGCTTGAAGGCAGCAAATACAACAGATAAATTGTTAACTGCCCCTCCCACGCAAAACCAAAACACTCTGATGCTGAGAGGCACACAATGCTAAGCTAGCTTCCTGAAAGTTGGTTAGTTACACCATTTTCAGACCCAAATAGAAGATCCTCCAGAACCTAGGTCTTCTGTTGGGAGTCTCTTTAGTTTCACTTTGAATTATGAGGATTGTGGCCAGAGAGCGGTGAATAAAAACCAAAAGTATGTCCCTTTTGCTACACAACAGTAGGTTACATCAGTGGGAATAACTCAAGCATGCTGACTCATTTACACCAACTTCACCCAAGTGTGTCAATCGGTGGGACTAGATGAATGCAAGGGGCACCACAAACATGCTAACATTATACCCCACAACATTTAGGCAACCATTCCTAACTGATTCAGAAAGGGCAAAGAAATCACTGTGGCGACTGGTAGAGGAAGGTGGAAAATACAGGTACAAACATGTTTGATGTGTTTGAGCCCCGTTTTTTGTTTTGGTCATTGAAAACAGAAAACGACAAAAATAATCCGTTATCTGATGTCTTTGACATATATATAAATAGAAACTGGTAATTAAAATAAGGGTGTGGATATTTGTTTCTCAATTTTAAATTGCTTTTCTTGTTATGACCCAGAAATCGTTATGCCGCTATACCCGGAAGTCAGGAGTGCTGATAGGCGGTTGATCTGGAGCCGGTGTGTAAGGATAACTGGTGGTCAGAGTTTGCCTTACTACCTTATTCCTCTCGACAATAATACATGAACATATCAGCCGTCTTTATACTGAAAATGTCATTAGGTGTCTGGCGACATGACGTGAACAAAGTCCCCCTTCCGCATTCGAAAAGGTCAACATTAAAATGTATCCATAGAGTCTTCTAAGTACAGCCGCATTACCATTAAGCCATGGGGTCAATGGACAGTGATGCCAGCTAGGTGCTTACAAATCTCAGTGCTATTTTTGTGACATTCTCATGAGTAAATGCTTCATATGATACAACCTGAATGCATCTAAAATGTGAGCACATTGAGGTATATTTAAGCCATACATAAAGCCTAATGCTAAATAAAAAAGCCTGCTAATGTTATCTGTGCCCCCGATAGGTTCACTTTACTGCACTCGTACGTACTATTTTCCTCATCGCAAAACAATTAAAGTTGACTGTCTTGTATGATGTGGATGAATGAGTATTAATGAACACTGTAGAACCAGGTCACAACAAGAAAAGCAATGTAAAATTGAGAAACTAATTTCCACAGACTTATTTTTATTGTTTCCCTGTTTCTAAATGGTAGTCAATGGTAAAACAGCTTGTTTCCTGATTTTGGTTTTCTAATTTCAAAACAAAAATCTGGTCGCTGCCAAGTACATGGACCCTACAGGCCTTTTTAAGAAGAGATGACATTTTTTTGACAATATTTGTTTATGACTAAAATACTACAATTTATATTTTTTAAGAAGCTGTTTTGGTTTTATATAGGCTAAGAAATTGGTCACTCAGGTATAGCCACCATTCGAAATCAAAAAACATCATACTTTCTGATGTCAGTGTTAATAAATAAATGAATTAAAATAATATTGAAAAAAAAGCAAGGATATTTCTCTGGTATTTCCACTGTATTGAAAACACCCTTAATGCTCACATGAATGCAATGGACAAAATAATAGAGAGGCCTCTTCAAATGAGTCAATACCTCACAGTAAACAACAACTGAATATTAGAACCTTCATGAGAAAGGACTGCTTTATCAGACTGCATTAGTTTTAGCTTGGTGGACCTAATAAACTGGCAATTGAGTGTATAAACAGTGTTCACTGTGATTTTTAAGGGTATGACCAAAGCATATTTTTAGGATTTTAAACAAAATTGCGCTTCATATGAAAGCTTCAAGCAGACAGAAACAGCAAGAAGAAATTGTTACTGTGAAGCTCTGAGTTAGAGTTCACACCATACCACCATTCTGAAGCTAAAAAAAATACACATTTGGGCATTGTGGTAAACCTAAGGTTGGTTTAGCAAAATCCAAACAGCAGAGAAACATGCCGGTAAAGCCAACATGCCCACAGACATAAGTCTCATGAAGCCTTAAAGGTACCCTATGGAGGTTTTTGCAACTAATAGTGCTGAGCAGCTGTTAGAAGGCAGCTGGCACATACTGGCTGGTTTCAGGCTACTCCACTCATCAACAGTTGGTGGCAGTATCACACCAAAATTGAAGCAGTGTTTCTGCAAAAGGCAATTGAAAAACTCTTCTTGTCAGTTCAACATGTAAAGGAAATACTCAATAAATCAGCTTTGTGAATGTTTTTAGAGGAGTAAATTCTCTAACATGTTTGTTACAGTAACATTAATATATAAAGAGCTTGCAAGTGTGAACCAAATTTTTTTATATATTCAGCTCAGATTGGCCAGTTATTTTCTTATATTGCCACCATACTGGCACACCACAGAGTAGTTTATTTGACTTTTTTTAGTCACGCCCCAGGGGCTCATTTAAGTAACAATATAGAGAATGGGGTGAATGGACTGAACCTCTCAACTTCCCCACAACATATCACTAGGGACCTCTGAGCCATCTAATTTTCCACGGTTTAGTTCAGTGAATGACATCTCGTCACATCTTCATTGTTTGAGTCTGTTTATGTCAACAGCATTCATACAATGCACATTGGTGAGAAGCTAAATGTTGATATAACTTATAACAAATATACCCTCAAGGGTTAATTGGTAAATGGACTTAAAGTGCTTTCCCAAGACATGTAACATTCACCCATTCACACACACATTCACATAGTGGTAGGAGAAGTTACTGTACAAGGTGCCACCTACTAGGTAGTAACCATTCATACATTTGCACATTCCGGTGACACGGCATCAGGAGCAATTTGGGGTCAGTATCCAGAGAAGCCAGGAATCAAACTGCTGACCTTCTGATTAGAGGACGACCCACTCTACCTCTGAGCCACAGCCACCCCTTTTTTTCTAACCCTTGTATGGCTTGTGTTGTCAGTTGTGCTGTTATTGCCTCTCTCCATACTTGCCGTGAAGTGATCATTTGATTTAAGATGTTTTTGAAGGAATACTTCACCCACAAAATGACCATTTGTTTATCAATAAGTCATGCTGTGTTACCTTGAATTTGTGAAGTAAAATGTGTCATTGGTGAATATATTGATTTACTGATTAATTGGGGACCATGTTTAACAACAGCAAAACTATATCAGAAAATTGGTTTACAATCTCACACAACTTGCGCAGTATCATTCAAGTCTCATTTATCCAGTCATATGCTCAGTACTTCACAACAATGTATTTTTTCCATTGTGAAAAGTTGTGGATGGTACATTCTGAACCATCCCCATTTCTGGTCACCCTTCTGCTTTGGTTGCCACACAGATCCAGTACTAAAAGGTGGAGCTACAAACACTGCAGTCTGTTGATTGGTCAGTAGAGAATCAACACTCTGTGCTCAGAGCTGAGCTGTGGCTGCTTTAATCACTGTTCATGCGTGACAAGTTTTTCATACTAGAAAATTAAAGGATGTCTGGCAGGCTCTAGCAGCAGCTGGATACTGAAAAAAAATTAATTCACTGAGTTGACTGCCAGCAACTTTTAGGGAAATGTTTATTTGTAATTTTACTCAATAAATGAGCTGACAATGGAAATCCATCAACACACCTTAAATTTACAACAACTTTGAACAGAGGCAGGTCCGCACACTTCAGCTCCATTTACATTTTTTTTTATTGCTAAGATACTCACAAACCCACACATTTTCGTTTTCTGTTCTTTTTGGTTTGTTTTTTAATTTATTTATTAGTGAATGCAGAAGTGCAGTACAAGGAAAAGAGAGAAAAAAAAAACAATGACAAAAACAGGATATTGATAGGCAATGCATACATGGGGGTAGATGGGGGAGACAGAAATGTAGACAAGACCAGACAAAGCAGGACAAAACAGGACAAACAAACAAGCAAACAAAAACATACAAAGAAATGATGAAGCATTGTGGTGTTCCTGCTGTTATTAATGTGCAAACTCATTATTTTACTATGCTTTGGGTGGTTATTAACAGTTGAAATCTAATTCAATCAATCTAAATCACCACTCTGGCCTGTCAGCTCATTTTTGATTGTTTCATATTTCACAGGGAGGTCCACATTTGACTTGTGTGTCCAACAATTCATCCTAGAGGTGTAAACGGAATTTTATTCCGTTTTATTATTTTCTTTCTTATACAGTATAAAATTCATTAATTTACCCATGCATGAAAACTTTTGAAAGTACTGGAGGCTGCTGGTGTTGATGTTAGATTTTGCATTTTGCATTTTGAAGATAAAACATGAGAAAACACAAATGCACCCCTATGACAATAACCTTCTATGTGACATGAAAGTGCTCATATATCAGCATTCAAATAATAAGAGATGCATGTTGTGTTTAGAGTGCAGAGAGAAACGAGAACACCCCTGGTGGTGCGCTTCAGCTTCTTGTGGTCAAAATGATAATTTTTAATAACAAAATGAAAACACACAAAAATCAGCCCTATTTTCCTCCTGATTTTTTCTTTTTTCACTGGGTTCCACACATGGAAAAAAAAAATCTCACCAAAAAAAAAATGTTTTTCTCACAAAAAGAAAAAAATGACATACTTATGTTGACATGTTAAATTATAACTTTTTCTTTGCATTTTTATGACTAATCATGCCACTTTTTTTTTAGATTCTTATGTTTATGTTCTTATGTACTATGTTTTTCATTTTCATTTTTTGACTCTTTACAAAGACTTTTAATTGTTTTGTATTTAATGACATACTATAAGTAAGTATTAACTTACTTACATACTTATTTTTTCTTTTTCTTTTTTCTTTTTTATAAATTGATATTTTTTGGTAAGGACATCAAACCAAACCATTGTAGCAAATAATCAACACAAATGTTTACAGTCCCAAACACAAATCACAACTCCAGTAAAGACAGATATACAAAAAAAAAAAAAAACCCAGACAAAAGAATACAACACACAGGCAACCAAAAAAAAAGTGCACAGTATGACTCTCTTCAGAATCTACCAATGCATCAAAGAAGGTGTCATTACCACATTAGTCAGGCAATCTATTAAGGCCAAAAACATCTCCAAATTTGATATAAAATCTCTTCTCTCTTCATGATTCTGTATGTAACACATTCAAATGTGGCCATTTTTTGTCATCATTAATACTGTTCTATATCCTAATGTTGCAGCCAGGCAGACCCAGTCTCTTTCATTTACTCATAACAACATTATCTGGTAAGAAACTCAAGATGCAGAGAGCTGGAGATTTAATCAACCTTAAGTTAAACACTTCATTCAAGAAGGCAATAACCTCATTCTGTAAAAACACATTTTTTTCACCAAAAAATAACGTGTGCACCAGCCTCTTTTTCACATCTCCAGTAGATGTCACTGCAGCCTAAATGCCTTGTTTTGATTTCATAAATTTTTTAACTGAGAATGATGGTGGGCTGTTGGCAGGTGTAGAAGAAGTTATGCTGTTTTCTACACCCTCAATGTAATTGATATAGTGCAGGGGATGGTGCAGAATTGCTGGTGCAGAATTGCAGGAAATTTGTAAATTCCTTTAAACACAAGACACACCACAGGATAACAGGATAATAAGAATAATTAAATAAAAAATAAGCTATAGATGAATACAGTACAAAGAGAATGAATGGGGAATGATTTAGGTTTTCTGTATTAGTGGGTTAACAGAAGCCGGATGGCTGGATGGGAAGATTCCTGCGGGAAACCATCCTCATCCAGTTAACACTTCTGTGTCACAGCTGACAACTGTTAAATGTTATTGTTTAACTGAATAAACTAATGTTCCAAATTAATGATGAGCAGTTTTTTGCATTTTCCCTCTTAACTGAGAACTGAACCATACTGTTATTTCAAAACCACGTTGCGTACCAAACCGTGATTTTTGTGCTTCACCAGGTAGGCCAAGGGGCACCCCAAACAGCAATGTTTGGATGGATTTCTCTTGAAAAAAAAAATATACAAAAAACAGATTCTGAGTTTGAGTGCTCTTGCTTCATGAAAGCATGATGACATGCAGTTTTCTTTGATAACTTCACCATAATGAGTAGACTTTCACTTTCAGTACCATTTGCTGTAAGATGTGGATTTGGGTCAGTTTGACTGGGATCTGCTGCAAACAGTGGATTTTGAGTTGCTATTTACTTAGAGCTGGTTTAGGCTGCATTTGACGAAAAACGTGAGTTTTTAGTAAAAGTGACTTCTTTTTGTTGTTGATACTTTGTTAAAAGTATCATTATTGCAAAAGATGTATTTGGATCTGTAAGGTTGTCATTCAATGCAAAAAGTTGATTTTAAGTAACTTTTTAATGAAAACGTGTAGATGTCTTTTGCTGCAAAACGTGTATTTGGATCAGTGTCAGGTGTCTTTCAGCACAAAAAATGGATTTTGAGTGGCTTTTTAACAAAAGCTGTCCTATTTGCCCAGAATCAGTTAGAAAAACATTTGTATGCCAGAAACATGTGAAATGGATTAATATGATGAAAAACCTGGTTTTGAGTATATAACACTGACACATTTTTTATTATGGGCAGATATTCACTTTACATGTCTTTTGCTGCAAAACGTGTATTTGGATCAGTGTCAGGTGTCTTTCAGCACAAAAAATGGATTTTGAGTGGCTTTTTAACAAAAGCTGTCCTATTTGCCCAGAATCAGTTAGAAAAACATTTGTATGCCAGAAACATGTGAAATGGATTAATATGATGAAAAACCTGGTTTTGAGTATATAACACTGACACATTTTTTATTATGGGCAGATATTCACTTTACATGTCTTTTGCTGCAAAAGGTGCACTTGGATCAGGGTCAGGTGTCTTTCAGTGCATAAAATGGATTTCAACTGGCTTTTTACTGAAAGCTGTCCAATTTTTGCAGAATCAGTTAGAAACACATTTGTATTGCCAGGAACATGTAAAAATTCATAAATATAATGGAAAACCTGGTTTTAAGTATATAACTGTAATACATTTTTTATTATGAGCAGATTTTCACTTTACAAGTCTTTTGCTGCAAAAGGTGTTTTTGAAGCAGCTATGGTGTCTTTCAGTGCAAAAACAGGATTTTAACTGACTTTTTACTGAAAGCTGTCCTATTTGCCCAGAATCAGTTAGAAACACATTTGTATGCCAAAAAAACATGTGTAAATGGATTAATATGATGGAAAACATGGTTTTGAGTAATATAATGCTGACAAATTTTGTATTCTTTAACTTACATTGTCTTTTGGTGCAAAACGTGTACTTTGATCAGCCAGGTGTCTTTCAGCACAAAAAGTGGATGTTGAGTGGGTTTTTATCGAAAGTTGTCTGATTTGCAAGGAGACACTCAGAAACACAATTCTCTACCAGAAATGTGATAATGGATTAATATGATGGGAAATGTGATTTTCTGTATTTAACTGTGATACATTTTGCATTATAAGTAGATTTTCACTCCTGCAAAATGTGTATTTTGAACAATGTCATGTCTTTCAGCTCAAAAACTGGATTTTGAGTGACTTGCCCAGAATCAGTTAGAAACACATTTATATGCCAGAAACGAGAACATGGATTAATAGATAGAAAATGTGGTTTTCTGTATATAACTGTGTTATAATTTGTATTAAAAAAAACCAAAAAAAACCAAAACAATGTGAGTGATGAGGAGGCTCATCAAATCAATGTGTCAGCGGACGCCGATTCACAGTGGGAAATTCAAAACTTTTAAAAGTAAACTACGGGAATGAAATCAGCTTCAGCTTTGGGACCTCAGACCAGGGCAGACTACGGCCGCGTAGTTTGGCCGCAAGGCACTGGACACGTTTAAATGCTTAAAACAAGCCTTATCGCGCTACACTGGCAGCGTGACGCGCGTCTGTTGGGTTTAGCCTCACAGTGCTATTTTCTAGTATTTGTTTACAATTCAAGTCAAGTCAAGTCAGTTTTATTTATATAGCCCATTATCACAAAACATGGTTTGCCTCAGAGGGCTTTACAGTGTACGACATCCCTCTGCCCTTAGACCCTCACATCACCCAAGGAAAAACTCCCCAAAAAGAACCCCTGTAACGGGGAAAAAAAAGAGGAAGAAACCTCAGGAAGAGCGGTAGAGGATAGTGAGGGATCCCTCTTCCAGGACGGACAGACGAGCAATAGATGTCGTAAATAGCAAGTGAAATACAATCATGGCAAAAAAGGAAAGAGAAAGAGAGGGGGAGAGGGGGAGAGAGGAGGGGGGCACACAGAATAATAGAAACAGATGCATGTCATATTACAATAATGGTAGGTGTGAAATTAGTAATTGCTCTCTAGGATGATGTTGATAGAGATGATAACAGTCTCATGCATATGTGAAAGGGAGTTGTCCAAAGGCAAGATCACAGCATCGGCGCAACCAGGACCAGACCACGATCAGGGCGAGCGGGGGGCACAGAATCAGTACAGCCACAGCACGAGCACAACCAAAGGCTGCATCACAGCACAGCTATCACCACGGTCAGGCACAGTCAAGGTTACGGCCAGGATCCAGGGAAACTAGGAAACAAGGGAGCAGGAACGCTCCCGAGAGGCAACAGGATTAGCGTAGTGCAGTTCAACAGACCCAGGCTCTGTAATCGCGAGCCCCAGGTAGTGAGAGTACCACATGGCTATCACAGAGCTAAGCTAAGCTTGCACATGGCAATGCAGTAAACAGACATGCATGATTTCTGATGGCGGCATTGAGAAACAATTGATACAATTCCAAACACACATCACAAACTTTGGCCACAGAGCTCACAATTTGGAAGTCGGTTGTCCTGTCCATCTATAAATAGCTTGTGTGTCACTCATGCTGTTGCTTACAGCCATACCACCCTGAACACGCCCGATCTCGTCCGATCTCGGAAGCTAAGCAGGGACGGGCCAGGTCAGTACTTGGATGGGAGACCGCCTGGGAATACCTGGTACCGTAAGCTTTTTAGTTCTGGCTTTTCACCGGCAGAGGGTGCTGCTGTCGCTTACCCGGTGGACACAGAACAGATAAAAAAAAACAACAAAAAAACAATGTGAGTGATGAGGAGGCCACGCAATGACCACCAACAAAATCAATGGGTCAGCGGACGCCGATTCACAGTGGGAAATTCAAAACTTTTAAAAGTAAACTACGGGAATGAAATCAGCTTCAGCTTTGGGACCTCAGATCAGGGCAGACTACGGCCGCGTAGTTTGGCCGCAAGGCACTGGACACGTTTAAATGCTTAAAACAAGCCTTATCGCGCTACACTGGCAGCTCGACGCACGTGTGTTGGGTTTAGCCTCACAGCGCTATTTTCTAGTATTTGTTTACAATTCCAAACACACATCACAAACTTTGGCCACAGAGCTCACAATTTGGAAGTTGGTTGTCCCGTCCATCTATAAATAACTTGTGTGTCACTCATGCTGTTGCTTACAGCCATACCACCCTGAACATGCCTGATCTCGGAAGCTAAGCAGGGTTGGGTCAGGTCAGTACTTGGATGGGAGACCGCCTGGGAATACCTGGTGCCGTAAGCTTTTTAGTTCTGGCTTTTCACCGGCAGAGGGTGCTGCTGTCGCTTACCCGGTGGACACAGAACAGATAAAAAAAAACAACAAAAAAACAATGTGAGTGATGAGGAGGCCACGCAATGACCACCAACAAAATCAATGGGTCAGCGGACGCCGATTCACAGTGGGAAATTCAAAACTTTTAAAAGTAAACTACGGGAATGAAATCAGCTTCAGCTTTGGGACCTCAGATCAGGGCAGACTACGGCCGCGTAGTTTGGCTGCAAGGCACTGGACACGTTTAAATGCTTAAAACAAGCCTTATCGCGCTACACTGGCAGCTCGACGCACGTGTGTTGGGTTTAGCCTCACAGCGCTATTTTCTAGTATTTGTTTACAATTCCAAACACACATCACAAACTTTGGCCACAGAGCTCACAATTTGGAAGTTGGTTGTCCCGTCCATCTATAAATAGCTTGTGTGTCACTCATGCTGTTGCTTACAGCCATACCACCCTGAACATGCCTGATCTCGTCTGATCTCTGAAGCTAAGCAGGGTTGGGCCAGGTCAGTACTTGGATGGGAGACCGCCTGGGAATACCTGGAGCTGTAAGCTTTTTAGTTCTGGCTTTTCACCGGCAGAGGGTGCTGCTGCCGCTTAGCCGGTGGACAAAAAACAGATAAAAAAAAAACAACAAAAAAACAATGTGAGTGATGAGGAGACCACGCAATGACCACCAACAAAATCAATGGGTCAGCGGACGCCGATTCCCGTAGTTTAAAAGTAAACTACGGGAATGAAATCAGCTTCAGCTTTGGGACCTCAGACCAGGGCAGACTACGGCCGCGTAGTTTGGCTGCAAGGCACTGGACACGTTTAAATGCTTAAAACAAACCTTATCGCGCTACACTGGCAGCGTGACGCACGTGTGTTGGGTTTAGCCTCACAGCGCTATTTTCTAGTATTTGTTTACAATTCCAAACACATGCTGACATGCTGGAAACAGGCCCTTTTCACTAAAAGACATGCAAAGTGAAAATCTGCTCATAATCCTCACTGTGTATAATTTCGTGACCAAAAACCACCTTTTCCGTCATATTAAACCCTTTTCACACTTTTCCTGCACAGAGACCTGTTTCTCAGTCACTGCGGGCAAGAGAGGCAGCTTTGATGACAAACGCACTCCGAATCCGCTTTTGGCGCTTATTCAGCGCGGACATGCTGGAAACAGGCCCTTTTCACTAAAAGACATGCAAAGTGAAAATCTGCTCATAATCCTCACTGTGTATAATTTCGTGACCAAAAACCACCTTTTCCGTCACATTAAACCCTTTTCACACTTTTCCTGCACAGAGACCTGTTTCTCAGTCACTGCGGGCAAGAGAGGCAGCTTTGATGACAAACGCACTCCGAATCCACTTTTGGCGCTTATTCAGCGCGGACATGCTGGAAACAGGCCCTTTTCACGAAAAGACATGCAAAGTGAAAATCTGCTCATAATCCTCACTGTGTATAATTTCGTGACCAAAAACCACCTTTTCCGTCACATTAAACCCTTTTCACACTTTTCCTGCACAGAGACCTGTTTCTCAGTCACTGCGGGCAAGAGAGGCAGCTTTGATGACAAACGCACTCCGAATCCGCTTTTGGCGCTTATTCAGCGCGGACATGCTGGAAACAGGCCCTTTTCACTAAAAGACATGCAAAGTGAAAATCTGCTCATAATCCTCACTGTGTATAATTTCGTGACCAAAAACCACCTTTTCCGTCATATTAAACCCTTTTCACACTTTTCCTGTGCAGAGACCTGTTTCTCAGTCACTGCGGGCAAGAGAGGCAGCTTTGATGACAAACGCACTCCGAATCCGCTTTTGGCACTTATTCAGCGCGGACATGCTGGAAACAGGCCCTTTTCACTAAGAGACATGCAAAGTGAAAATCTGCTCATAATCCTCTCTGTATATAATGTATTGACCAAAAACCATCTTGTCCATCATATTAAACCCTTTTCACACTCTTCCTGCATAGAGACCTGTTTCTCAGTCACTGTGGGGAAGAGAGGCAGCTTGGATGAAAGACGCTGTTAGAAATCCGCTTTTGGCGCTTATTCAGCGCGGGCATGCTGGAAACAGGCCCTTTTCACTAAGAGACATGCAAAGTGAAAATCTGCTCATAATCCATCCATCCATCCATCCATCCATTTTCTTCCGCTTATCCGGGGTCGGGTCGCGGGGGCAGCAGCCTAAGCAGGGAAACCCAGACTTCCCTCTCCCCGGCCACTTCGTCCAGCTCTTCCCGGGGGACCCCGAGGCGTTCCCAGGCCAGCTGTGAGACGTAGTCTCTCCAGCGTGTCCTGGGTCTTCCCCGGGGCCTCCTACCGGTGGGACGTGCCCTGAACACCTCACCAGGGAGGCGTCCTGGAGGCATCCTAATTAGATGCCCGAGCCACCTCATCTGGCTCTTCTCAATGCGGAGGAACAGCGGCTCTACTCCGAGCTCCTCCCGGATGACCGAGCTTCTCACCCTATCTCTAAGGGAGAGCCCAGCCACCCTACGGAGGAAACTCATTTCGGCCGCTTGTACCCGCGATCTTGTTCTTTCGGTCACTACCCAAAGCTCATGACCATAGGTGAGGGGAGGAACGAAGATCGACTGGTAAATCGAGAGCTTTGCCTTTCGGCTCAGCTCCCTCTTCACCAAGACAGACCGGTGCAGAGTCCGCATTACTGCAGACGCTGCACCGATCCGCCTGTCGATCTCCCGCTCCATCCTTCCCTCACTCGTGAACAAGACCCCGAGGTACTTAAACTCCTCCACTTGGGGCAGGACTTCATCCCAGATCCGGAGGGGGCACACCACCCTTTTCCGGCCGAGAACCATGGTCTCGGATTTGGAGGTGCTGATTCTCATTCCAGCCGCTTCACACTCGGCTGCGAACCGATCCAGTGAGAGCTGAAGGTCGCGGCCCGATGAAGCCAACAGGACCACATCGTCTGCAAAGAGCAGAGACCTAATCCTGAGGTCACCATACCGGACCCCCTCAACACCCTGGCTGCGCCTAGAAATTCTGTCCATAAAAGTTATGAACAGAATCGGCGACAAAGGGCAGCCCTGGCGAAGTCCAACCCTCACCGAAACGAAGTTCGACTTACTGCCGCAATGCGGACCAAGCTCCGGCACCGGTCATACAGGGAACGGACAGCCCGTATCAGGGAGTCCAAACCCCATATTCCCGGAGAACCCCCCAGAGGACTCCCCGAGGGACACGGTCGAATGCCTTCTCCAAGTCCACAAAGCACATGTGGACTGGTTGGGCAAACTCCCAAGCACCCTCAAGGATCCTGCCAAAGGTCCAGAGCTGGTCCACAGTTCCACGACCGGGGCGAAAACGGCATTGCTCCTCCTGAATCCGGTGTTCGACTATCTGGCAGACCCTCCTCTCTAGTACCCCCGAATAGACCTTACCAGGGAGGCTGAGGAGTGTGATCCCCCTGTAGTTGGAACACACCCTCCGGTCCCCCTTCTTGAAAAGAGGGACCACCACCCCAGTCTGCCAGTCCAAGGGCACTGCCCCCGATGTCCACGCAATGTTGCAGAGTCGTGTCAGCCACGACAGCCCCACAACATCCAGGGCCTTGAGGAACTCCGGGCGGACCTCGTCCACCCCCGGGGCCCTGCCACCGAGGAGCTTTTTGACCACCTCGGTAACCTCAGCCCCAGAGATAGAGGAGCCCACCCCCGGGGTCCCCAGGCCCTGCTTCTCCAACAGAAGGCGTGTCGGTGGGATTGAGGAGGTCTTCGAAGTATTCCTTCCACCGATCCACAACGTCCCGAGTCGAGGTCAGCAGCGCCCCGTCGCCACCATACACAGTGTTGACGGAGTACTGTTTCCTCCTGAGACGCCGGATGGTGGTCCAGAACCTCTTCGAAGCCGTCCGGAAGTCGTTTTCCATGGCCTCGCCGAACTCCTCCCATGCCCGGGTTTTCGCCTCGGCGACCGCCGCCGCCGCACTCCGCTTGGCCTGTCGATACCTGTCTGCTGCCTCCGGAGTCCCACAGGCCAAGAAGGCCCGATAGGACTCCTTCTTCAGCTTGACGGCACCCCTTACCGCCAGTGTCCACCAGCGGGTTCGGGTGTTGCCGCCCCGACAGGCACCAACCACCTTACGGCCACAGCAGCGGTCGGCCGCCTCAGCAATGGAGGCACGGAACACGGCCCACTTGGACTCAATATCCCCAGCCTCCCCCGGGACATGGTCGAAGCTCTTCCGGAGGTGGGAGTTGAAGCTCCTTCTGACGGGAGACTCTGCCAGACGTTCCCAGCAGACCCTCACAATGCGTTTGGGTCTGCCAGGTCTGACCGGCGTCCTCCCCCACCATCGGAGCCAACTCACCACCAGGTGGTGATCGGTTGACAGCTCCGCCCCTCTCTTCACCCGAGTGTCCAAGACATACGGCCGCAAGTCCAACGATACGACTACAAAGTTGATCATTGAACTGCGGCCTAGGGTGTCCTGATGCCAAGTGCGCATATGGACACCCTTATGCTTGAACATGGTGTTCGTTATGGACAATCTGTGGCGAGCACAGAAGTCCAATAACAAAACACCACTCGGGTTCAGATCGGGGGGGCCATTCCTCCCGATCACACCCCTCCAGGTCTCACTGTCGTTGCCAACGTGAGCGTTGAAGTCCCCCAGCAGAACGAGGGAGTCCCCAGAAGGAGCACTCTCCAGCACCCCCTCTAAGGACTCCAAAAAGGGTGGATACTCTGAACTGCTGTTTGGACCATAGGCACAAACAACAGTCAGGATCCGTCCCCCAACCCAAAGGCGGAGAGAGGCTACCCTCTCATTTCACCGGCGTAAACTCCAATGTACAGGCACCGAGCCGGGGGGCAATAAGTATTGCCACCCCTGCCCGGCGCCTCTCACCAGTGGCAACTCCAGAGTGGAAGAGAGTCCATCCCCTCTCAAGAAGACTGGTTCCGGAGCCCAAGCCATGCGTCGAGGTGAGGCCGACTATATCTAGTCGGAACTTCTCGACCTCGCGCACCAGCTCAGGCTCCTTCCCCACCAGAGAGGTGACATTCCACGTCCCCAGAGCTAGCTTCTGCAGCCGAGGATCGGACCGCCAAGGTCCCCGCCTTCGGCTGCCGCCCAGCTCACACTGCACCCGACCCCTACGGCCCCTCCTACGGGTGGTGTGTCATGGTTCCTGCTTCCTCCCCCTCCTCCTCACCGCCAGTATTTTTCCACTCACCTTCTCCTGACCTGCTCTCCTGACATGCCACGCCCACCGCTGCAGCCTCCTCTCTCACAGCTGCGGCTCATCGCCAATCAGGCCGGTATTTAAGACACTCCCACACATTCATTCACTGCCAGATTGTTCCTCTGCATTATGCACGACTCTCCAGCGTTTCCCTGCCAGATTTACCGTTGCCGACCCAGCCTGTTCCCGACCAGCTCTCCGTGCCTGACTCCCCGTGTACCTACCTGCCTTCTGTCCCCGACCACGTGCTTCGTTTCGGCGTTCCGGAAATCTGACGGCTTCACTGGCAAAGACCTCCCCGCTCGACCACGACGATCCTCCTGCCTGCTCCTCGACGGTACCGTTGTTCTCTCGGACTGTTTTCCCGGCTTCGGATCCACTGCCTGTCCCTGACCACGATTCAGCGCAATCCCCGACGACGCTCACACACGTGTTGTCGGCTCGTCGAGCTACGGGGTTTCCAGCTCTCCAGCCACGGTAGATTCAAGCTTCGTGTCTTCTCCTCGTGGGATTCCCAGAGACTGTGTTTGGGCTCACGGCCCGAAGAACGAACTGAATAACTGTGAGTTGCTTTTCGTGAGTGTTGGTATTAATAAAAGTCATTACCAACAATCCCTGAGCTTTGGTGTACTGCATCTGGGTTCTACACACACCGCTTTCAGTACAATCTGGCCAGAAATGGACCCAGCAGACGCCAGCACTCTCCAGAATCGTCTCGCACGCTGCCGAGGGAATGTTGCAGCAGCACGAGGCTCAGCTCTCCTCCAACGCGGCTGAGGCTCGTCAGTCTGCCTCTGCCTTGGAAAGAGCTCTCACCCTGTTGGCTAATCAGGTCCAACAGATGGCAACCACGCTGACACAGCACGCCGCCCCAGCTGCAAGTTCCGCTCAACCGGCTCCCAGTTCCACTCCATCGCCCAGCTCCGCTCCAGAACCCCGGGTGGGCGCGCCAGAACGGTATGCCGGAGATCCAGAGGGGTGCAACCCGTTCTTGACGAACTGTTCCATCTTGTTTGCTCTGCAGCCACACACATTCGCCACAGAGGGAGCCAGAGTGGCGTTTGCTATTAACCACCTCACGGGCCGAGCACGCCTGTGGGGAACGGCCGAGTGGGAGAGGGGCACTCCAGCCTGTTCGTCATTCCACGCCGCTGAGGAGCTACGAAAGGTTTTCGACTGTTTCCCTGGGTCCCGATGCCACTGGAGGTCTCCTGAACCAGCGACAGGGCGATCGGACCGTGGCTGACTTTGCTATTGACTTCCGGACCCGAGCCCGGCAGAGTGACTGGAATTCGCGCCCAATGTGACGCATTCCTCAACGGGTTAGCTCCTTACATAAAGGATGAGCTGATTTCGTTTGATCTTCCCCACTCCCTGGATGGCCTCATTGAACTGACAACCAGGCTGGACAGGCGAATTCAGGCAAGGAGGAGGGAGCAGCGACTAGAGGGAGGCGCTCCGCGGGTTCCTGTTCATCGTCATGGTCCTTCTGCAACTGCCAGCAGTTCCCCAAACTCAGCTCCTGGTGGTAATGGAGCCCATGCAGGTGGGTCGCACCAGGTTATCTCCAGAGGAGCGAGAGAGGCGACGTCGGGCTAATCTCTGCCTTTACTGTGGTCAGGCCGGCCATTTCATCTCCGGCTGTCCGGTAAAAGGGCAGGCTCAGCGGTAGAAGGGGGCATCCTGCTGAGCCGTTCACAGAACTCTGCTCCTAGTCTTCGCCCCCTATTCCACGTCCAGTTCCTGCTGAAAGAGGGTTCTCACACCCTCTCCACGTTCATTGACTCTGGGGCCGATGTAAACCTGATCGATGAGGACCTCGCGTTGCAGTTGGATATTGAGCTGGTTCTTCTTCCACGCCTGTTACCAGCCAGCGCACTGGATGGTCACCTCCTGGGGACCGTCACTCATCAGACCACCCCCATTTCCATGCTCCTGTCGGGGAAACATCACGAGACCATCCAGTTCCACGTCCTGAAGTCTCCCAGCTTACCCCTGATCCTCGGATACCCCTGGCTCCGTCGTCACAATCCGCACATAGACTGGTCCACTGGGTCAATCCTGGCGTGGGGGTCAGCATGCCAACAGATCTGCCTCCAACAGCCAGACGCAGCTAGACCCGTCTCCAGGACCGGGTCCGTTCCAGATCTCTCCGGGGTGCCGCCCGAATACAACGACTTCAGGGAGGTGTTCAATAAGTCAAGGGCCACTTCTCTGCCTCCTCACCGGCCCTATGACTGTGCCATTGATCTCCTTCCGGAGACAGCACCTCCTAAGGGTCGCCTCTACTCCCTCTCTGCACCTGGAGAGGGAGGCCATGGAGACCTACATAAATGACTCTTTGGCTAGCGGCACAATCCGCCTCCTCATCTCCTGCCGGAGCCGGATTTTTCTTCGTGGGGAAGAAAGATGGTTCTTTACGACCTTGCATTGACTATAGGGGGCTGAATGACATTACCGTGAAGAACCGTTACCCTCTCCCCCTCATCGCCTCTGCGTTTGAACTGTTACAAGGGGCCACCGTCTTCACTAAGCTGGACCTTCGTAACGCCTACCACCTGGTCCGCATCAGAGAGGGGGATGAGTGGAAAACGGCCTTCAACACCCCTACTGGACATTATGAGTATCTAGTGATGCCGTTTTCCAGGCCCTCGTCAACGACGGCCTCAGAGACTACCTGAATAAGTTTGTGTTCGTGTATTTGGACGACATCCTGATTTTCTCTCGGTCCAGACAGGAACACATCCATCACGTCCAGTCGGTCCTGCAGCTTCTCCTCAAGAACTCTCTGTTCAGAAGGCGGAGAAGTGTCACTTCCACGCATCCTCTGTTTCTTTCCTGGGGTACATCGTGGGTCACAACCGCATGGAAATGGACCCTGACAAGGTCTCGGCGGTGACCTCCTGGCCCGTTCCGGACACACGCAAACAGTTGCAACGTTTCCTGGGGTTTGCCAACTTTTACAGACGGTTTATTCGTGGATACAGCACGGTGGCAGCCCCCCTCACGGCTCTCACCTCATCCAAGGTTCAGTTCCGCTGGTCTCCTGCCGCCGCCGACGCCTTCCGACACCTCAAGGAACGCTTCTGCTCTGCCCCCATACTCCTCATTCCTGACCCAGACAGGCAGTTCGTGGTGGAGGTCGACGCCTCGGATGTGGGGGTAGGAGCTGTCCTTTCTCAACGTTCGGCTGTGGATGAGAAGTTGCACCCATGTGCCTTCTTCTCTCGGCGGCTGTCACCAGCGGAGAGGAACTACGACATTGGCAATCGGGAGTTACTGGCGGTAAAGTTGGCATTGGAGGAGTGGCGCCATTGGCTGGAGGGCACCAAAATTCCCTTCCTGGTCTGGACGGATCACAAAAACCTCGAGTACATCCGCTCCGCCAAAAGACTGAACTCTCGCCAGGCCCGTTGGGCTCTGTTCTTTACCCGCTTCTCCTTCACCCTCTCCTATCGACCCGGTTCCCGCAATGTCAAGCCCGACGCTCTGTCCCGCCAGTTCCTGGAGGAGGAGGAGGCCACATCCCGTCCTGACAACATTCTCCCTGCTCCCCGTCTCCTGGCTGCCCTCACCTGGGACATTGAAGAACGCATCCTGTCAGCATTGGAGGAGCAGCCAGGTCCCAGCTCCTGCCCACAGAACCGCCTGTTCATTCCCGATGAGTTCAGGTCGGAGGTTCTCCAGTGGGCCCACGCCTCGCGCCTCACCTGTCACCCGGGGATCACTCGCACCAGGGAGGTCCTACAGCGACGGTTTTGGTGGCCCACCCTGGGCGAGGACACTAAAGACTTTGTTAATGCCTGTCTGGTATGTAACCAAAGTAAAACGCCACGCCAAGCTCCTGCCGGCCTCCTGCACCCACTCCCAGTGCCTCATCGCCCCTGGTCCCACATCTCACTGGACTTCGTTACGGGTCTACCACTGTCGGGTGGCAACACAACAGTCCTGACAGTGGTAGACCGGTTCAGTAAGATGGCACATTTCGTGCCTCTACCCAAGCTTCCCTCCGCCAAAGAGACTGCGGGGTTACTCTTGGAGCATGTGGTCCGGCTTCATGGCATCCCTTCTGATGTGGTCTCCGATCGCGGCCCTCAGTTCACTTCTGCGTTCTGGAGAGAGTTCTGCCGGCTCCTGGGGGCCTCAACCAGCCTGTCCTCGGGATATCACCCACAGTCCAACGGCCAGACCGAACGCCTGAATCAGGAGATGGAGACGGCGCTGCGATGTATGGCCGCCAACCAGCCAGCGTCCTGGTCATCTCAGCTATTATGGGTGGAGTTTGCTCATAACACCCTCATCTGTTCCGCCACTGGATTATCCCCTGCTCCAGTGCGCATATGGTTTCCAGCCTCCGCTGTTTCCTGCTCAGGAGAAGGAGACGGCCTACCCTTCGGTGGAGGCCTACATTCGCGCTGCCGTCAGACCTGGTGCCGGGCCAGAGCGACTCTTCTACGGGCGGTTGGTCGGTACACCTCCACGGCCAACCGTCACCGCTCCCCGGCTCCCTCCTACCAGGTGGGCCAAAAGGTCTGGTTGTCAACAAAGGACCTCCCGCTGAGGGTGGAGTCCCGAAGCTGGCTCCAAAGTTCATCGGTCCGTTCCCCATAGAGAAGGTCATCAACCCTGTGGCAGTTTGGCTGAAACTGCCCCGCTCCATGAGGGTCCACTCCACGTTCCACGTCTCCAGGGTCAAGCCGGTTCGGGAGTGTCCCCTGCAGCCGGCCTCTCAACCTCCCCCGCCTCCTCGTCTCATCGAGGGCGCTCCTGCTTACACGGTGAGTCGTCTCCTGCGTTCCAGGCGCCGCGGCAGGGGTCTCCAGTACCTCGTGGATTGGGAAGGTTACGGTCCGGAGGAGCGGTCCTGTACCGCCCGGCAGATCCTGGACGGCCAGCTCGTTACGGACTTCCATCGTCTCCATCCGGATCAGCCCTCCGCGCCGTTCCTGGACGGGGTCCTCCGCCCGCTTGTCCTCCTTCTCTGGTTCCTGGACCGTCGGGGTGTGATCTTCACCTGGGGTTCCGCCTCCCGCTTGGGGGACGTCTTCCGATGGCGACGATGGCGGCGATGACGACGGTGTCGACGATGACGACGGTGTCGACGTTGGTCGGTGGTTTCTGAGGAGTTCTAGCCCTCCTCCGGGCCCCCTCCGCCCGCCCGTTTTGGGACGTCGTGGGCCGTCCCTTGGGGGGGGGGTTCTGTCATGGTTCCTGCTTCCTCCCCCTCCTCCTCACCGCCAGTATTTTTCCACTCACCTTCTCCTGACCTGCTCTCCTGACATGCCACGCCCACCGCTGCAGCCTCCTCTCTCACAGCTGCGGCTCATCGCCAATCAGGCCGGTATTTAAGACACTCCCACACATTCATTCACTGCCAGATTGTTCCTCTGCGTTATGCACGACTCTCCAGCGTTTCCCTGCCAGATTTACCGTTGCCGACCCAGCCTGTTCCCGACCAGCTCTCCGTGCCTGACTCCCCGTGTACCTACCTGTCTTCTGTCCCCGACCACGTGCTTCGCTTCGCGTTCCGGAAATCTGACGGCTTCACTGGCAAAGACCTCCCCGCCGACCACGACGATCCTCCTGCCTGCTCCTCGACGGTACCGTTGTTCTCTCGGACTGTTTTCCCGGCTTCGGATCCACTGCCTGTCCCCGACCACGATTCAGCGCAATCCCCGACGACGCTCACACACGTGTTGTCGGCTCGTCGAGCCACGGGGTTTCCAGCTCTCCAGCCACGGAAGATTCAAGCTTCGTGTCTTCTCCTCGTGGGATTCCCAGAGACTGTGTTTGGGCTCACGGCCCGAAGAACGAACTGAATAACTGTGAGTTGCTTTTCGTGAGTGTTGGTATTAATAAAAGTCATTACCAACAATCCCTGAGCTTTGGTGTACTGCATCTGGGTTCTACACACACCCGTTTCATGGTGAGCCCACGGGAAGGAGGTCCCATGTCGCCTCTTCAGGCTGTGCCCGGCCGGGCCCCATTGGGTAAAGGCCCGGCCACCAGGCGCTCGCCATCGAGCCCCACCCCCAGGCCTGGCTCCAGGGGGGGGCCCCGGAGACCCGCGTCTGGGCGAGGGGAACTCTGAGCCATTGATCGACATCATCATAGGGGTCTTGTGAGCTACACTTTGTCTGGTCCCTCCCCTAGGACCTGTTTGCCATGGGTGACCCTACCAACCGTCTGGTGACCCCCGACAACTGAGCTCCTAGGATCAGTGGGACACGCAAACCCCTCCACCACGGTAAGGTGGTAGCTCAGGGATAATCCTCACTGTATATAATGTATTGACCAAAAACCACCTTGTCCATCATATTAAACCCTTTTCACACTCTTCCTGCATAGAGACCTGTTTCTCAGTCACTGTGGGGGAGAGAGGCAGCTTGGATGAAAGACGCTGTTAGAAATCCGCTTTTGGCGCTTATTCAGCGCGGGCATGCTGGAAACAGGCCCTTTTCACTAAGAGACATGTAAAGTGAAAATCTGCTCATAATCCTCACTGCATATAATGTATTGACCAAAAACCAAAGGTTGAGAAGTTCCGACTAGATATAGTCAGCCTCACCTCGACGCATGGCTTGGGCTCCGAACCAGTCTTCTTGAGAGGGGATGGACTCTCTTCCACTCTGGAGTTGCCACTGGTGAGAGGCGCCGGCTCGGTGCCTGCACATTGGAGTTTACGCCGGTGAATGAGAGGGTCGCCTTCCTCCGCCTTTGGGTTGGGGGACGGATCCTGACTGTTGTTTGTGCCTATGGTCCAAACAGCAGTTCAGAGTATCCACCCTTTTTGGAGTCCTTAGAGGGGGTGCTGGAGAGTGCTCCTTCTGGGGACTCCCTCGTTCTGCTGGGGACTTCAACGCTCACGTTGGCAACGACAGTGAGACCTGGAGGGGTGTGATCGGGAGGAATGGCCCCCCCGATCTGAACCCGAGTGGTGTTTTGTTATTGGACTTCTGTGCTCGCCACAGATTGTCCATAACGAACACCATGTTCAAGCATAAGGGTGTCCATATGCGCACTTGGCAT